>NC_136685.1:27031244-28290165 GCF_903797595.1 Erithacus rubecula | reverse complement strand
TTCCTTCCTTCTCCTTCCTTCCTTCCTTCCTCCTTCCTTCTTCCTTCCTTCCTTCCTTTTCTTCTTCCTTCCTTTCCTTCCTTCCTCCTTCCTTCCTTCCTTCCTTCCTTCATTCCTTCCTTCCTTCCTTCCTTCCGTCCTTCCTTCCTTCCTTCCTTCCTTCCTTCCTTCCTTCCTTCCTTCCTTCCTTCCTTCCTTCCTTCCTTCCCTTCCTTCCTTCCTTCCTTCCTTCCCTCCTTCCTTCCTCCTTCCTTCCTTCCCTCTCCACGTGGCTTCTTCACATCCTGGATGCAATTTTAACTCTTTCAATGCCTGGATAAGATTCTCAATCTCCTGAGCTCCCCTGAATGAGAAGGAATGAAGCATGGAGACTACAGAAGTCAGCGGAATGAAGATAAAGCTCCTGATGGAAGAGACTGAAAAGATGCAACTGATGAGTAGCTGAAAATCTTTTTAGTGGGGCTGTAAGGGGACTGTGACTACACTAAAATTCCTTTGAACTGTGAAATATACTTGGGGAAGTTTAAGTGCTTGAAAAGAAGACCTTTTTGCTTTGAGGAAATGGAGCTCTCTGTTTTGGGACTGGAAATATGGACAGAGACATTTAATAGAAAAAGAGTTGAAGAGAATTTTTTCTTTCAGCAGCTTGCCTTTAAAAGTGGCACCCCAAGTGTGTAACATAACCCATAGCACAGCTCTGGAAGGACTGTGGAGATGAGAGGACAGTCATAATCTGCAATATTTTCCTGGGTGGATGTAGATTGTGAAGGTGAAGACACCACCTAAGCCTAAACCAAAAAAAGGGACTTTTCTCTCTAGAGTGAACTGAAATGATTATTTAAGTAGATAACTGACTGAAGTGTTTTCTGTATGTTGTTAAGAAATGTGGAATGAAGAAAGGGGGAGGAGGGAATAATCTAGAAATCTTATTCTGAATTATTTTTGTGTTATTAATAAATTTCTTCTTATACCCTTTTAAGTTTTAAGCCTGCCTTGTCTCTGCTCCTGAATCCTATCTATCTCTGAAGGAAACTAAATATATTAAAATTGGCAAACCCTGAGTCACACCGTGACACATTAGTATTTGTAGTACATCAATTTACAAAACCTGTTAGGCTGAGGAATAGTGTAGTGAGACATGAATGCCAGAGAAGATGGAGTGCCTAGCAAAGCAGCAGACAAAAATACATCTTATGTCCTGCTTGGGCTGACTGCAATGCCTCAAAAGCAAAAGGACAGAGAGTGGTGTTGGCTTTGCTGCCCTTAGGAGAAATGGGTAATAAATGCAGAGAGGAATCAAAAGATCTGGTACTGGCCAGATTGTATTAATAAGATACCTCTCTAGAAAAGCCTGCAATGGGAACAGAAATATCTTCAACATTGAGACTGATCAGTAACTAGTATGTTTAGAGGACACGGAGGAGAAGACCAAGTTTGTGTATCTAATTCAGGCACCATGGTGAAGTTAAAGAACGAAGCAAAGATGGGAACTCAGCTCTTTCTGCCAGCTCTCTCAGCATAGTGTGAGCTGGCTGTGCATCCTTTAAAAAGGGAGAGTTCAGCTAGAGGAACAGCAAGAGGGTCAGAAGGCACAGCCTATGTGGAACATTCACTGTTCTCCAAATAGGCTCAGAGTAAAACCAAGCTGTGGCTGGGATGGTCCCTCTCTGGAGTGCTCTGTTCCACTCTCCAGGATCAGGGTTTGCCTCTGAAAAGCACCTGTGCAGCTGGGAAGGCACATGGAGAAGAGGGGATCCTGAGCAAGGTTCAGGCAGATGCAGCCACTCAAAGCAGCTGCCTGAACAATAGAAGATTTGAAAACCATTGTGAGAGAGAAATGCTCTGTAGAAATGAATGCTTCGTGTAGGCACATATTCAGCATCCCTTTCTCAAGGTGATAGAAGAGCCCTGTCAGAGCAGGAGTGCTGGGAAGGAAACCTCGTAGAGGCAAAGCGTTTTCAAACCTCTCTTCCTTTATTGAGTGATATCACTCTTCTACTTCAAGAGGAAGGACTGGAAATTTTTCAGCCTGACATTGACTTCATCAATTTTCCCAGTTTTTATGTCGCTCTGGTGAAATCTCAGAAAAAATAGCAAATCTCGAGGCACACATTAAAGAAGGGAATCCCAGCTGTTCTTCCTGGGCACAGGACACCTCCCACACTGAATGCATGTGTGTACACCAGGATCTGTCCCTCCCAGAGGCTTTTCCTGAATGAGGCTGTATAATACTAAAGAAGTTCTTTTATGATTAATTTCCCAAGAGCATTTTGAAGAACGCTCTATCACAAAACTGTAAGTTTGTTCACTTTGTACTGCATTTTGTGGCAGGAGAGGAAAAAAGGTCCTGTTTCAGAAATGCTGGCATGTGCAGACAGAGGGAAAGATAAAGTGGACAGCAGCATCTTCTCTTTTTCCTGATCAGACAAGCTCATCCAGAGCCCCAGCTTCCAGCAGCAGCTCAGACATTCCCAGGCACAAGTCCTGACTGGTGACAGGTTTCAGAGGATGAAGAAGGCAGGCTGGTGCTAGCCCAGCCAGCTGTGCTGGGCATCCCAAATGTCTCCCACTCTTTGGACTCAGTAGTCTGGGCTTGATGCCACAGGAGACTCAGTGTCTGAGTGAGTGGGTCTTTATGTGTCCTCAGCTATTAAATAGAGGGTCAATGTGGTCTTGAAACAAAATTATTCTGTTGAAAATAATTGCTAGCAATCATTCATTCAGATCCATAACACTGAAATTCCTAGAAATGCAAATATTCCACAGCCAGATAAGTATGTTCACTATTGCTGAAAGAATAGAAGAGTTGTATTTTTTTAAGTGCTGCTGTTGAGCTGACAATTAGAAACATGACCATTATATAGAACAAGATGTGTAGTTAAGAGAAAAAATCCTTCAGATCCTTGGTAACGAGATTGTATTTAAACATATTCAGCATATTGTCCAGGCATGTCCATTAAAAATCAGTCTTATGATCAACATTCCATGAAAATATCATTTTTTAATTTATCTCTCTAAGGAATTCTTTTTTGATCCTTCTGATCAGACAAGAACAATTATAGTGCTTCTAAGCTCTTCTCTGCCTCTAGTCTCCAATTTGTCACATCTGATATAATTTTTTCAATGTAAAAACAAGGTCATCTCTTCAACTGTTTGTGTCTGAGTACTAACTCACAGACCACCAGCCAACCCAAGGCTTTCTGCATCCGGGTTTTCAGCATTATTGTCTTTTAAAAACTTTTGTCTGGTCTATAGGAAAGCCACTGATTGAATTTTTGTTTGCTTGAGATACCTCCTGATGTTCTGAGAAGTACAGAGGCTAAGCTAAGCACTTGGCTGGCTGTGTTTCATTTTGCTAAACAGGCCTTCTGAGATCAATGGTTTACCAACACATTCCAAATAGAGCCTGTCCTTAAATGCAGTAAATCCAGAATTATCTCCTCCACACTTTTCCAGTTTGTTTATCTCTTTTCAAAACTGAATTATGTTATGAATTTGTTCTTCATCTGTTCTTTCAATTCTGCTGTGGAAAGAGGTTACATTCTATATAGTTTTTCAGTTTTTCTTTCTGATTTCAGTCAGGCCTCAAAGGCAGGAGCTTCTCACCTACACTTGTACAAGATAAAAAAGCCTATTGGGCATGATGGCATATGAGCTTATTGTTGAAGCACTTCCTCTCCCCTTCAGGGTATCCTTTCCCTTAGGCAAGTACCAAAAAAAGGCTGCCAACCATTTGAAACAAAATGGTATTGGGAAGAAAAACCATACCTTTTTATTCAAAAAAGGCCATGAAAAATGAAAGAAAAGGCTCACAAAAAAATAAAAATAACCCAACTCTTCTGCTTTCATATGGGGCCTGGCTCTTCCTCTGGTCTGGGGCAAAGATGGGACCCCAGACCAGAGGAGATACCCAATGGCACAGATAACACAGGCAGCCAACAGCAGGTGCTGCTTTCAGCTTCAAGATCTGTGAAATCGTGGGATCTTAGGGACACTCCTGGGAGCTCCCTGGAAATAAAGTTAATTAGAGGAGGTTTGCTGGGGGTTTTTTGTTCTGGGATGTCATGGAGAGGCTCCCAAGTCGTGTCAGCTTTGGGACTTTTACCTGCTGCTACTCTTCCCTGGGGGACAGCAATGAGGTCAGGGGAGACATGGAGCATGTCAAACATCACTGCATGGATCCAGGGATCTGGGGATCCCATGGAGCCAAGGGCACAGAGGCCAAAGCAGTCTATGCTTGGTACCATCAGTGAGGGGAAGATCTTGAGGCAGGGTGGAGGAATCCTCTACATCCACAAGGGATTGCACAGCTGGTGGCAACAGCAAAGATTTATCTTCAAGACCTTGGAAGCCTTTCTGATGATCAGATCTTCTGGGAAGAGATTTGATTCCTCTGGCCAAACAGGGAAAGAATGTGTCTGCCAATGTGCTGGCCAACCTGAGAAGAGGTTTTACACTAGAAGTGGTGGAGGAGAGAGGTGATGATGACCTACAATCAAGTGAGGAAGTGATTGGCAAGGGATGTAGGGTGATACACACAAGAAACCTTATATCCAACATAAGGCAGAAAGGACATGGGGCCATCCTAATGGTAAGCAGACAAATAAGGTCAGTCTGAATGACAGCGTGGTGGGGCAAGACCTCATACATTTTCTGGGAAATCAGAAAAACTGAGAGTTGCCTTTATATGAGAGAGCAAGGAGGGTGCAGCTGTCTCTGCCTTGGAGAATAAGAGGCAATGAGCCAGCTGAGAGCTTATGGGTCAGGCTTAGAAGATAGATCATCATGGATGACATTGTGATGGATGTCTGTACAGACCACCTGAGCAAGAAATAGTAGAAAAAGCCTTCTTCAGACAGCTGAAGAACCAAAACATGAGTGGTGTGTATATATAGCCAAACCAAACAAGTTTTATATACATAATCCTGAGACAGTGGTGAGGCACCATGGGGCATGGTCTCCTGCCTGGGAGGAAACCTGGCCCTCAGCATTCTGGAGATCTCATTCCAGGCAGAGTTGTGAGCGAGGATGCCACAGAACCAAGGATGCCAAGTCTCAGGCACGGCACCAGGCAGTGCATGGTTGCTGCCCTGGGGCTCAGGTGGGGGACAGTGGCAGTGTCCTTGTGGCAGGACATGCAGCAGGAGCTTTGGCAAGCAAAGGAGCTGCAGAGGAGGTGAGCAGCTGCACACTGTCAGGACGAGTGAGCAAGAGATGGACAGGCTCTTTGCAGAGGCTGAACAGCCCCAAGGTCCTTTCTAAATGGAATTATTCCATAAATCTGAGGACAAACAAAAATAAGCAGATCTACCTTCATAGAAGCATGAAGGGAAGTGTGAGCACAGGTAGTTTAGTAATGGGTTATATGAACAGATTTGTAGAGCTACAGAAACTGAGGCTTAATAACACTGGATAATGCTGAAAGGACAACCCAAAGGTCTCAAACCTTTGTACTCAGCTTTGAGGATGATGTGGAGCAACAAGAGTGCTGAGATGGCTAAAAATGTAACTTGTAAAGAAATATTAAACAGACTCACACTGTTAATCAAAAGAAGACAAATTGAATGGAAAAACATTGTAGGAGTCTGCAAATGTTTCAAACTATACTTGGACAGTTTAAAAGAGGAAAGAAATCACCTAGTTTATGCTTGTGCTAGGTATTGCAAAAATGCAGCATTCTAAATCTTCACAGACTTCTAAAGCACTGGCCTTTTATCTAAAGCTATGTGGGCAGCCTGTCACATGGAAAGCCCCTAGCAGCAAGGAAGGAGTTTTTGTTAAGTGTTTTCACGCACTGAACAAAATGCCATAACCTCCTGCATTTACATGGGTTCCATCCTTGGATAATTGCCTTTTGCTTGTGGAAACGAGTTGTCCCCTTGGTTTGCCTGTTTCCACAGATAGCTGGGAAGTTTTGGTTTACCTTCAGGTTCCACATTGCTTTGCAGCAGTGTTCTCTAGCTGAGGCAGAGGGTGGCATCTCAAAGCATTGCCAGGCTATGTGTCTTCATCAACAGAACCCTAAGCACAAGAAGGAAATTAATATCCATAGAAACACTGCCTCCATAAACATAAACAAACATGTAGGGGAAGTGAGGCAAGGGATTAGGAGAGTTAGTTTAAAGGAGGTGGAGTTGTAAGGGGTTGTTTTATCCCCTGTGGTAAATATCCAGCTGAGTGAAGATCCTGTATTTTCGCCACACCCCTACCTGATGGGTTGACCATGGCCAGCTGCTAGATACTGAACCACTCTCTCACTCCCCATTCTCAACAAGATAGGAGAGGAAAAAATGCTCATGGACTGAGATAAGGACAGGGAAATGGCTCACCAATTACCACCATGAGCAAAACATACTGAAAATTAATTTAAGTTATTGCCTGCCGCAATAGAGTTGGATGATGTTAAACAAAGACAAAACCTAAACCATCCAAAATCCCCACATTCTTCTCAGCTTCAGTTTCTCTCCTCCATTCCTAACTTGTTCAAAGTTGCCATAAAGAATGTTCACATTCCTATGCAGGAACTTGAAGAAGCTGTTGTGGACAGATGCAGCTGGCCATAATATGTGCAAAAAATAGAACAGAAAATGAAATAATGGAATGTATACATTCCTGTTTCCCTTTTTTTTCCATTAGTAAAGAAGTGTGTTTCTGTAGAGGTTAGGAAACAGGATTATTTTTCTAACTTATGTTTGTCTTTCTCATTTGTCTTCTGAAATTTCCCTTTAACATACTGGACAGTATCATTCATCATTGTATGAAAGCAGCCAGTGACCAGCAAAGAGCCAGCTAAGTAAAAAATTGGACAGGCACCTCTCCAGTCCTTCCCAAATTGCTCATAGGTGTCCTTACACATACACAGCTCAGCTCTTTGGTGTTTCAAAGGTGAGGGGGCAGATAATACAGCTCATTTTTTGGACAGATGGTCAGTGCTCCCTCAGTAAGCCCAGCACATGGAGGAGCCCTCAGACTTACTCTGCAAATGCTTGTCACTTGAGCAGGAGATGTGTGGCAGCCTGGGTACACCCTGGCCATTGCAGACTGTTCATAAATTTCTGGCCAGGAACTCTGGGACAGAAATATGTCTGGTCTATGATATAGGTATACTCAATATAAGTCATATTTTAAAAAGCAACTAAATAACAGCACAAGGTCCATAGTCAAGAGTCATACATTAAAGAGTTTGCTTCATCAGAATAAGATTGAGTGTATATTTTCCCAAAGTGATTACATTGTTTGTGCTTTAAAACTTTACAGTGTTTATGGCTATGGGATCCCTGAGGTTTGCCACTATTTTTATAGAGAAACATTATTTATTATTTTCTCAAAATATGTACAAGGTCATATCAAGCTATCCTTTTTTTAATCAGGAGCCCTAGAGGAAAGGGCTGAACAATAATCACACTAATGGTCTGAATGTGCTTGTATCAATATGCTATTTCACTGCATAAAGAAATCAATGTTATTTTAAAAAATCATAGCAATTACAAGGACAGCCAATTTGAGAGTGCTATTTACTGAATAGCTAGTGACCAATTTTCCAGTCCTCCTGTTTAAATTAATGAATATTTAAAGAGGAGACTAATTCAATTTCCTTATAAACTGCCCGGTTTCATTAACACAGCAGGGAAAACACAAAATATGTATTTGAATGCTTAATTCTTCAGGAGAAGCAATTCTACCTCAGATGTGTGGAAGATTAAAAGAAACCAGACATTAAAATTGTATTAACACAGTTTGTAGCATCTCTGTTATTTTTTAGTCTTAAACTCTGGCAAATGAAAGATGGTTAAAGTCCTATTTTTAATAAGACTTTTCATACAATTGTATGCATGCTTTGTGAGAAGGCTGAAAAAATGGCTTTTTTTTTTTAAATCACTCAGCAGCAACAACCATTTGGAGAGGAGGGTGACTCCAACATGGCAAAGCCATGACAAAGCCATGGCAAAGCTGCAGGCTAGGATGTCTCCCAAGTACAGTGATACTGTATTAAAGCCATTCAGAATGCCAGCATGCTTCATTGTGCATGAACACTGTAAATGATTCCAAAGCAGTACCTTATCAGGGTAGAACAAAGACTGTCCAAAAAAATGTTATTTTATTTTCTTTTTTTTTTTTTTTTTCCTGGATGAATTTCATTCACCTTTTGAACAGATTTTAAATCTTTTGTAAAATACTCCAAGAGTGCATAGCACAGTGTGAGACTTGTAATCAGCCTGAAAAGAGTGACAGAATGCTGGCTCATTTGGTGTCTCCCAATGCTTTCCTTTATTCTAACCTGTCTGTTTACAGCTTAAATCAAAGGAAATCTGAGTTTTTAACTCTTACAGCAGGTAGCAGAAAAAAGCACAAAAGAACCTGAGCAAAATATTTGAAGTAAAATCTACATTCAGAACAAAATCAAGGGCATGACTCACCTGCAAAAACCAATTACTGTACATGCATCACGTTCTTTTGTTGTTGACCTACCTGACAAGTGAATGCATAGATTTAACATGAAAAAAATACCATGCTTAGCTTTTCATAATGAAAGTGACTAACTGAGTAAAGACAATTTGAGGGCAGGAAGGGCATGTATTAGGTGTTGAACAGCATGAAAAACAAGGTCTTGTGGAGCTCTGGCAAGAAGAGCTGAAGTGTCTGTGGATAATATTTATCATCCTGTTTGTAGAAGCATGTAATATGGGTCAGAGGTGTGCCTCAGCCAGCTTTGGGTCCCTAAAGATGTGTTTGGAAGGAAAAGTAGGCATTTGTGATTTGCCTCTTTACATCCTGCTTAAATAAATAGATGCATATATTTTAGATCTCATCTTCAGCCACTTGGGATAAACACTGTCTTTCTGTTTTCTGTTGGCACAAAAGCTGCTCTGCTGCATGCCTGAGCTTTCTAGGAGAAACAAAATGCGTAGAGGAACAAAGTGAAGTCTGGAAATAGCTGCCAAGATGAGAATATATCACCATATCAGGTCCCTTTGTGTGAGACTGGGACAGCTGCATTTTGCCTTTCTCAATTCCATCTGGAATTTCATGCACATGCTTCCCTAGGGATATTTTCTTTGTCACTGTGTTGTGGTTTAACTCCAGCTGGCAACAAAGCCCCTCATCCACTCACTCACTTTTTCCCAGTGGGATGGGGAAGAGAATCAAAAGGCTAAAAGTGAGAAAACTCGTAGGTTGAGATAGAGACAGGTTAACAGGAAGAAAAAGCCTCACATGCTAGCAAAGCAAACCAAAGAATTCACTCATCAATTCCTGCGGGCAGGCAGGTGTTCAGCCATCCCCAGGAGAGCAGGACCCATCATAGGTAATGGTGACTTGGGAAGACAAATGCCATCACTCCAAAGGTCCCTTCCCTTCCTGCTTCTTCCCCCAGCTTTATATGCTGAGCATGATACCATATGGTATGGGATGTCTCTGTGGTAGCTGGTGTCACCTGTCCTGGCTGTGTCCCCTCCTGAGTCCCTGTGCACCCTCAGCCCCCTTGCTGGGGGGATGGTGTGAGGAGCAGAAAAAGCCTTGACTCTGTTTAAGCCCTGCTCAGCAATAACTAAAACATCCCTGCTATTAACAGTTTTCAGGACAAATCCAAAACACAGCCCCATACCAGCTACTCTGAAGAAAATTCACTCTACCTTAGCCAAAACCAGGACAGACTGCTATTTCTTTGTTGTCTCTTAAAAATAAAAGTAATTTAATTTTTAAGAAACATATGCCAAAGCCACTAAAACCAGTCTTTTAAATACCATGTTATCAATATTAAATACAACTCTTTTGCTCCACAGCTACAGCATAAAACAGGAAGGATAGGATATTGTCTGATAATGTTATTCAGCATCTCCAAAGGTACACATCTATATAATCTGAATGTCTCTGTACTTAATATAATGGTTCTATATAAAAGTTGATGCTCCAATGTATGTCTCTGTTATTTGTGAACCAACTAAGACAGTACTTTCAAACAGCTAAGAACTTCAAAATCAAAATTAATAAATGGCTTAATGTAAAACATGTCCTCTGTAAGTCTGAGCAGATTCTAATGGAAGTAAAATTAGAACCCAGATTTTCTAAGGGAGCAGGTAAGCCCTACTGCAGGTTATGTACTTGTTCTTTCATCCGGCTTTGCTCAGCAGGGAGAAATTTTGCTTTTCAGGTTCTCCAGGCTACAGACACAGCTAGGCACAAGGGAATTGAAGATCCCCTGGAGCACCATCTCTGTTGTTTAATTATTGAGCATGCTTCATGGAACAGCTTCAACTCATGCAAACCACAAATTTCCAGACAAGGCTCCCAGTGGGCACTCTGGGTGTATCTGGTTTGCATGGTAAGGTTTGGGTAGTGGGACTGCTGCAGGGGTGGCTGCTGTGAGGAGATGCCAGAAACCTTCCCCCATGTCCAGCAAAGCCAATGACAGCCAGCTCTGAGATGGACCCACTGCTGGCCCAGGCCAAGCCCATTGTGACAATGGCAGCACCTCTGGAATAAGGCATTTGGTAAGGGGCAAAAAACTTCTGCAGAATTGCAGACAGAGGTAGGAGTGAGAACATGTGAAGGTAATAACCCCAAGGTGAGTGAAAGAGGAGGAGGAGGTATTGCTGTTGTCAGAGCTGAGATTCTGCAGCCCATGATGCAGCCCATGGTGAGGCAGCTGAGATTCTCCTGCAGCCCATGGGGTGCAGAGATGCACCTGCAGCCCATGGAGGGGACCCACACTGGAGCAGGGGGATGCACAAGGGAGGCTGTGATCCTTGGGAAGCCCTTGCAGGAACAGGCTTCTGGCAGGATCTGTGGCCCCACGGAGAGAGGAGCACATGCTGGAGCACATTTGCTTGTCAGGACTTGTGACTCTGTGGAGGACCCCCACTGAAGCAATTAATGAAGGAATTCCTTCCTTCCTGTAGGAAGCATTCACATTGGAAAAGTTCATGGAGGACTGTCTCCCAGGGGAAACCCCATGCTGGGACAGGGGAAGAAATATGAGGAATCTTCCCCCTGAGGAGTGATAAACTGACCAGAGCCCCTGTTTCCTGTCCCCCTGCACCACTGGGAAGGAGAGAAATCAGGAACAAAATCAAACCTGGGAAGAAGAGGCAGAGGGCAGGGAATGGAAAGTAATTTTTAAGATTTGATTTTCTTTCCCATTACCCTACTTTGATTTGACTTACAATAAATTAAATTCCCCAAGCCAAGTCTGTGTTGCCTGTGACAGGAACTGGTTAATGTTCTCTCCCTGCCTGTACCATGACCCATGAATCTTTTGTTACATTTTCTCCAGTCCACCTCAGGGGAGAAGTGGTAGAGCACCAGGTGAACATCTGGTGCCCATCCAGGGTCAACCCAGCACACTGGGTAAAGTCATCCTGCTTTGGGACAAAATAGCATTTTTCAGAGACCTTTCCCTATACTGTTTGTTAGCTCTGATATGGTGATGAAGACCAACTTCTAAGTAGAGCAACTACTGCCATGCACAAACAGGGATGCAGAATCATATGGTAGATTAAATAGTAGCCAGTAGGGTTGTTTCCACTTAATAGCACTCAAAGATTTGGCAGTTAGTGATAATTTTACTTACATACCACAACAAAAGCTGTGATTAATTCATTTGTCCATTATATTTTTCCCAGGACACACAAAGCCATTTAGAATCTGCAGGAAATTCTCTAATTTATACAGAAAAAGACTGCTCTTTTTCAGCCAAATCCACTTTAAAACAAAATCCACCAGTTTATTTCAAACCAGATTGATCTGCTGTGTAATGAAAAATGTAGAATTTGCACAGGAATGGGTGGGGACTGCAAATATTCTTTCAACTGTCTCTGGCATAGGAGTCGCTGTGGAGAGCAGGGACTTGTACTAGGGCCTGAGATAATTTTGCATATTTCCAGAGTCACTTTGTGCTTGTCACATTAGATATTTTCATGAAGAGCAATGTCTGTTCTACTCCTGAGCACAACAGTAAAACCGAACCCAATATTAAACTGTGGGTTAAACCTTTTAGCTCAGACATCTAAGTATTCATGTTTTCAATTTGGTGATTTCAGTAAACAGCAGCATTTCTGACCCCATTAAAAAAGTTACAGGAATTGAATTTTTTTCACTTGAATTCAGCTTCAGATCTATTCTCCAGAAACAGCTTTCTAATCAACAGGAAAACACACTCCCAGTGGCAAAATTGATTTTGAAAGACAAGCTGTTTACTTAAAAGTGATTCTTTAGCATGTGAAAAAAAGCTGCTATCAAGAAATTGTATTATGAAATTATCCTCTGTCTAGTAAATAAAAATAAAATACATCTTATAATCTTTCTCTTGTTCCAGCAGAGATGGTTCATCTAAATAATTTTAATCCTTTCAGTGAGGAGACTGCTTTTGAAAATCATGGAAAGTGCCTCAGTAATGTTCTTTCAAGTTTTGACGATTTCACCATTGAGTGTGGTGTTCAACACAGATGTCTGAGGATACTGACTTAGGAAGTGGCCTTTCTGCACACTTTTTAAATATTTCTTCCATATCAAAATGAGCTGTGGTTTGTTGTGGTAATGTAGGAGCTTTTCCAGGCTTATCTCTGAGGAGCTGTAGCCAGATTAATATTAGTCCTCTGTAATATTTAAAAGGAGCTGCAGTTCTGCAAGCCACTTTATTTGTACAGAACATATTTATAACAGCAGCAGCTTCTGGTATTTTCTGCCTAAACTGCTGGGATTATGTGAAAGAAGCTGGAGTTATCTCAGCAGATGCTTTGTCCGGGCAAGACCATAACAAGTGTATGAAACTTCATACAGCAAGGATTAAGAAAAGCCATCCTACCATAGTCATCATTCCAGCTGATCTGAGACTACTGCATCCTCTTCTCATTTAAATACTCCCTTGTAGATTTGGGATAATGATCCCTTTCAAAGACCTGAATGTGTGAAACACAAACTCAAACTCACTGGTGAGGTTGTTTCTTTCCTTCTTTCTAAACTTCTCAGAACTGAAGCAGTATGGGATATTACACCATTTGCAATGAATAATGAACAGATTAACAGTTTTATTTTGTAATCTTTCCAAAGCAGGGACATCACTGTGAATGTGACTGGCAGCACCCTGCATTCGTGTGTATATTGCATTTTTAGGCCCAGATCAGCACAAAGAGTTGCAAAACATGTATGACAATAAGAAGGACACAGTGGCAAAGGAGTCTTGATGGAGCTGTCTGAGAAACTGATCTTCTTTATATAGCATGAATTTTTGTAAAAACTGAATTAAAAACCAACCACCCACATCCAGAAGCTGGGAGGGCGTAGGCATATTTACAGAACGTGTGAATGTATGCTGTAAACGTGACTCTAAAAATGGATTTTGTGCTTGTAGCAAAGGACAAACTGAATATAAATTCCAAGTGGAAAAATCTACTTCTGTTGATGGGTAGTAGTAGAATGAGTGGGTGGTGATATCTTCTCTGCTTGATATGAGCATTTGTACAGTTGTTGCTACACATCCCAACTAGCACTCATGATTTAACAGAAAGGAATACAGTCTAAGCTATCTGTTCAGACACCCTGTGCATTCAGACACCTTCGTAGGGCATCCAACCTTCCTAATGCCTGAGAGAGGTGGGAATAATTGCCTCCTGGCACTTTCTGTTTCACTTTGTTGACTGAATAGAGAGTCAGAACTATTATGTTAGATGAGACACTTGTGTTTTAGACAACTAAATTTAGATTATTTGAATTTTATTTGCAGTGTCCACATTTCTTAAAGGATGTTGATGTGTTGGAGATCATACGAAAATAGTTTTGCGTCTACTGGAAAAGCCTTTGCTGATATTCACACAGAGCTTGATTAATTTAGTTTATCCAAGAGACATTCAAAATAAGAGGATTATAGTGTAATTATATAAGGGAATAGATTAGATATTGAAAGATCTTTTACTGAGTAGGAAGAGATAGCATAAGGAACAGGTAGCTGGAACCTAGAGTGAGTCATCCTCAATTTTGTAAGCAGTCTGAATGAATAACTTGGGAGCAACTTTCAGGGAAAGGGCATTTTCTCCTTTTCTTAGCACATTCAGAGTGGAATTAATGACATGGTGAAGTACATGCTTGGTGGGCTTGGCTAGGATAGAGTACTTTTCTTGAGCTGGTATGGGGCTGTATTTTGGATTTGTGCTGGAAATAATGTTAATAGCAGGGATGTTTTAGCTGTTGTTAGGCAATGCTTAAACAGAGCCAAGGCCTTTTCTGCTCCTCACACCACCCCCAGTGAGGAGGGGGTGCACAGGGAGTTGGGAGGGGACACAGCCAGAAGACCTTCTCACAGCTGACCAGAAGGTTATCCCATACTATCTGATGTTATCCCACATTATCTGATGTTATCCCACACTATCTGATGTTATCCCACACCATCTCATGTCATGCTCAGCATACAAATCTGGGAGAACAGGAAGAAAAGGGTGGAGCTTTGGAGCCCTGATGTTGTCTGCCCATGTCACATCATATGTGATGATGCCCTGCTTTCTTGGAGATGTCTGAACATCTGCCTGCCCATCAGGGTAGATGAATGAATTCCTTGATTTGTTTTGCTTGCATGCATGGCTTTATTGCAGCTTTACTGCATGCAGTTCTATTGAACTGCTTTTATCTTAACCCGTGAGTTTTCTCACTTCCACCCTTCCCATTTTCTCCCCATTCCACCAAGGGAGAATGAGCAAGTGGCTGGAATTACACCACAACAACTTACTACAGTGAAATCCAAACTGCTGTGCTCAAAACAAGGTTAAATGGATAGGAGTCAGCCTGCTAGGTTGAGAACAAAGCCAGCAGCATAAAGGCATGAAAGAATCACAGGGAATGGTCTGTTTCACAGGATAAGATTATGGTATTCTCCTGCAATTTAAAAGGAAGATTAATCTAGTCAGCCTTCTTTTCAGCACTAGTTTATCTGTTCTACTGCCTGATTAAATGTTTACAAGGTGTGAGAATCTTACCACCTTTTTTTACACTAGAAGCAAAACACCCCTCATCACAGTATGATCAAATGATGCCTAGCAACAAGAAATTCAGTGCAATGTGGGCTGCTTTGGTTTCAGATTTCACTGATTAGTTTTTATTTTAACATATAAGATATAAAGAAATAAAATTAATGACTGTACCATCTCTCTGCTTTATGCTGTAGGGTTTCATTCTATGGAGCAATGTATTGTTGCTCTTCACTCACTTCTTAAAAACGTAGCCATTATTTCTGCTACTTCATAGAAATTATTGGTTTTCTATGTGGTATATGGAAGCACCTTGTATACACATGTTTTATACCTTAATCACATCAGTTCCATCTCTCCTGTCACCTATCTTCTCACCACACCGTATCCCCAGTTTGCACATATCACAGAATTACAGGACTATTTAGATCAGAAAATACTCAAAGGTCCTTGAATCCAACCTATGACCGAACACCATGTCAAATAGACCAAGGCACTGAGTGACTTCTGGTTATTTCTTGGACACCTCCACTACTTTCTTGGGAAGTCCATTGCAATGTTCAATAACCCTTTCCCTGAATTAATTCTTCTTGGTTTCCAGACTAAACCTTCCCTGGTAGAGCTTGAGACCATGTCTTCTTGTCCTGGCACAGGTTGCCTGAGAGAAAAGACTGACCCCCATCTGGCTACAACCAGGCAGTTGCAGAGAGTGATAAGGTGCCCCTGAGCCTGCTTTTCTCCAGAATAAACACTCCCAGCTCCCTCAGCTGCTCCTCACAGGACTTGTGCTCCAGACCCTTCACCAGCTCCACTGCCCTTCTCTGGACTAACTCCAGCGCCCCAATGTCCTTCCTGCAGTGACACTGCAAGTGTCCTGGACACAGGACTTGAGCTGTGGCCCCTGCAGTGCCCAGCACAGAAGGACAATCACTGCCCTGGCCACACCATTGCTGATAGAGGCCAGGATGCCATTGGCCTTCTTGGCCACCTGGGCACACACTGGATCATGTTCAGCCACTGTTAACCAGCACATGGTCAGTTCATACACAGCTATTGCCCTCTTTGCTGCTTCCTGCAGCTGCCTGGCTAATAAAGCTGTAGAAAGATACTCTGGCTTTTCACACAGGCTGTTGTGCATCCTTTGACAGAAGCTGTATCTGTAATCTTATGCTGTAACTCCTCATTGAAGGTCTTATGTGTGATTCCTTCAAAATGGCTGGGGTCATTTCAAAGGGTATCAGTATAAAAGGGTCACAAATGCTGATGATCTTAAAGACTTGAGGAGAGGATTTTAATGCTGTGTGAGGGGAGTCATCAGCAAATCATCCCAGAAGACATCATAATTAACTGTGAAGGGGTTAGACGGTCCTGTTTAATTCAGCATGTGTTCTGTCTGGCACCTAATCAATCATCTTCTCTCAGAACATCCTGAAACCACAGTTGTAAGCTTGAGGTGAAATGGATCTGTAATTTGAAATTATATGAGGAAAACATTGTCCAAAAAATCTTGGAAGCAAAACCAGAAACTTGGTTTGGGTTCATGAACTGAACGTGTCTCCTTGTTTCTAACAATAAGGATTCCTTTAGAGCAGTTGAATAGCAGGTTTCACAGCATCCCTCAGGATATTATGAGAAATTCAATAGTTGAGTTAGAAAATTACTGTGGGGATAAAAGGAAAAACAATCTTGCATTAGGCATGCCAGTTTTTACTGCTCTTTGTTAGCATTCTCATCTAAATCCCTTTTATCAAGATTTTTCAACTGTCATTTCCAATTACATTGGACTGTAATTTGTCCATCAGGATGGGAATGATTGATTGAAATTCTATTTAAGTTGCTTTAACATCTTTCAATAAGAAGAGGAACAGTGAACTGCTTAACTTTAATATTCTTTCAGAATTTTACTTGTTCCACTGTTGTGAGCTTTTCAGGAAGTAATTTGGTACAATGACTTGAAGTGAGACTGGTGAACTTCTGAAACTGATGTTCCCAGTTCTGGCATTCTTCCTTCCTGGACAAGGTCTTTGGTTTATCTTCCTATCACTCTCTTCACACAAAGTAACTGAAGGAGCCAAAGCAGAAGTAAAAAGGTGTAGCCACCCCAAAGTGCTTCTCTCCTGTTGTTACACTGTTGTGACCTATTTCTTCCATGTCCCACTTTATCCTTCATTTGTTGTCAACACTTTCTATGTTTAATCTCATTTATATTTTAAGCTCTGAAGTCAAGGCCTGTCACCTTTATCTATGAAGTTGCATTAATATTACCGTGCTCTGCAGGTAAAATCAGAATAATAAGTAATATTAATACCAGTTTAAGATTCTGAAAACTGGGCACTTTATCTGCAAAATATATTCCTTTTTGCTTTTTATTATTATTATTATCCATTCTCAAGTGGCAGTACTTCTTAGTACTTCAAGTGGACTAACAGCATTTCTCAAAAGCAGTTTAATTGCAGCATACTATTTTTTTCTTCCTTTGTAATCATAGCTTTGGATTTTATGTAGACCAGCAAAACTAAAAAAATGATTCTGTCTATCTATATGTCATTTGGAATGGGATTAATCAGTCCAAATTCAGGTTCTTGCAAGGTAGGTATCTGCATGTAAACAAGGCATGTAAGATCCAATTTACCTGACACAAATCCTTCTAGAGAGTTCTGCTTAGTCCCTATACTATGCAGGGCTTCTGAACAAGTAGCTCATGTCTATGGTGAAGATATTTCAAGTTAGGTAAGATAAATACTTAAATACTATACAGATGCTCTCTTAAGCATTCTTGTGCTCCAACTCCAGTCTCAAGGTAATTTGTTGCTTACTTTTGGGAACCAATAAACACCTTTTAAAAAACAATTATAAATTTAATGAGTGTTGCAATGAGTGACCTTTTCTCTGGTGAGGCAGCTCCTTCCTGGTAAGCACTTGTTTGGATAGTGTAGCAAGAAGGATGGCTGGGATCCTGCAATTTGTAATATCCTTGTCATGTGGGTGAGAGTTGCAGTCTATAAAGCTGTCAGTCTGGTGGATTTTTACCAAGAGACATCTCATTTTAAAGTGGAACTGGAAGAAAGGGCATCACTAGTAAATAGTATCCATCTATGTTAGGAGCCTATGCTTGTCTAGGGAGTGGTTTTGGTCCCAAGGTACTTCAAACAGTGTATCTGGAACGTTAAGTGACTACAATACTGCAAGGAACAAACCATTACTTTCTGTCAGCAAGGACTGAAGGTTGAAGAACCTTGTAAGTTGACTCCTCTGGCTGAAGATGTCAACATCAGCCAAGCCTCAGACTAATTCAATTCTTTTCCCTTTACAGTATGATGTCTAAAGGAGGAGTTCACAGTGCTTCAATGTCTTCAGCTTCCTTGCACATTTCAGCCTGTCTGAGAGAATGATGCCTCCAGATCTGACCCCTGTCTGCTCTGCTGAGTGCAGGGAGCAGCAGAGCTGCTGCAGGAACTGATGAGTGTCATGATTTACCTTGGTCTTCCCATTGCTCTGCTTCTGAATGAGCTTTCAGTTTGTCAGTGTCTAGGGTCTATGTATTGAGAACTCCAACTTGTAGGGACTAGTAAGAAGCAAAATTCCCTGCATTAAGATTATTAAATTAATCTGCTCCATTGAAGGATGAAGCAGATTGGATAAAGGTGTGGTTATTGCACAGACCCTGGGGCTTAGGGCATCAGTAGAGGAAACAGAATTATTTATTCAGAGTGTTTGAGAGTACCTTCAAAGTTTGAATCATCCTTGTAGTTTGAGATCAGTTTGGATTAATCATAGCTTAGCCAAAAATTGGCAGAAATTAAAACCCAGTACTTTTTAAAATCTGAAAGTATTAGTGAACATCTCTGCACTTGACACACAGATGTTACAGAGAAACAGGGTAAAGATTAAGTTTTGGACCAAATGTTGATGCTGTAATTGATCTTTTATTCTTGCAGCTTCTTTGAACACACCACTGAGGGTTTTGACCTTTTAGCCAAAATATGGAATTGAAATACCAAAGCTTTCTCTGGTATGGCAAGAAATGCGACAGAAGCTAGAGAGCTTTTCCCTTTTTAATATCAAATTCACCATTGCCTCAAGAGAATAGGTTTTGGTTTGTTAATTAAACTCTTCACCTCTTTGCTGCCAAGGTTTAAAACTTTTAAAATTACATCCCCTGTTGCCATCCAGCATGTCATCCTTTTCTTTGCTCCTGTGTTCAGCAAGGGTCCATCTTCATATTTATGGTAAAAAACAAGACTACTTTCACAAGGTCAGTGTTTTGGTTTATTCCTGCCGGAGTAGATCCTATTCCAGATTTGCTAAAACTTTATGATTATACCTGGGGGTGACTTCCAGCAGTGAGACCCATTGCTGGAGGCACTCTGCCTTGCTGGGTCACTACCTGGAGGAAATCCATGCCCTTGGCTGTTCAAAAAGCAGCTTTCAAGATTTCTTCTTTTGAAATGAATTCCCTAAAATGGGAGAGGCTGCCTCCAGAGCCATAGCTCTCCTGTCCTTACTGCAGGTTTCCTGTGGGCTACCCCCTCAGCCCTGGTCCATACCCAAAGTGAGATCCCTGTGAGATCTGTGTGAGATTTCTGGTTCAGAGTGGCCTGTAAAATCCACGGAGCTTTGGAGAAATTTCCAACCCTCTGTTCTCTAAAAATCGTGCCCTAATAGATTAATTTGATTCACCTGTTTTATTTTTCAAGCTGTCAAGTACATACTACACTCCTCAAACAAACATGTAAGGACAGACATCCTGCCAAGAGCTCAAATCCATATTTGGCACAATCCAGTGAGTAATGTTGATTGTGAGATAAGAGTGGAGGAGACACGAGAGATGAGAGCAGTTGCTAAGACAGGTGTTTGGCAAAATTGGGAAAGGGATTTTGCAAAGAAATTTGGAAGACCTGAAAGCCCTGACAAAACAGTTTTGGACAGAAGGAAAGATGGTCCTAGATGGATGGGAGGGGAGGAGAACAGGAGGCAGCAAGGCTTACTTATGGTAACAGAAAGATGAAAACAGCAGAAGAAACAGAGAATTAAACTTCAATTGTTTAGAAGACCAGGACTGAGGGCTGGCATCCAGGTCCAGTCTGTGAATTGAGCCTGCAACCATGACCAATTTAAAGCAGTAGCAGAAACCACATCTTTGCAAAGCTGGAAGTAGAGCTTCCAAGTGCTCCCCTGTGCTCCTATTTCTAGCACTTGTATAGATTGTTGTCTTCTCTGCTTCTCTTTTTACTAAACCTATTTCAAAAGTTTGAATAGGTAGTGAAACAAAACCACCAGAATTCATAAAAATTTACTGCTTTATCATAAATTACAATTCCTAGTCTAAAATGAAATACATAGAAAGAATGATGGACAGTGATTTGCTTTACTTTTAGTATTCACTGTCTGCTGTTTTTTCTCCTATTATATGTAAAACTCCCAACTATTTCTGTCTTTATGATATGTATTAAAAATATTATATGTCCAGTGACAGCTAAAAGGAGAGAGAGCCATACGAAGAGAGGCACTGCACAAGGTCAGGGTCAGAAGCATTGCCAGACCCAAAGAAGTAATAAAGAATGGGTTGGGAGGCACATGACTAAGTGATTTACCCACTGTCATGGCTGGGAGGTAGGAGGAGTAGGACAACATGCCTGTTGCCTCCACCCAACACAGATCTGGGCAGGGTGCATGCAGCAGTTCTGCAACTCAGCAGCCCCACGTTGCCTTGGCCACTGCACAATTTAGCAACCTTGGCAGCTTCCACAGGCTTGTTCCTTCCCCTTTTTCTTCCCATTATACATGAGTCACACAAAGAGATCTAAACCCACACATCTCTTCATTAGCTTCTGCTGCTTGCTCTAAGAGGAGGGTGTGGGGTGAGCAAAACATCTCAGCCAAGCCAGACATCCTATTTATGGATCTCAGAGTGATGTCATGGATTTTGTGGGGTTAATCTCAGCTACAAAACTCACAACTCGGCTACAAAAATCCAAAATCCAATCAACCAACCAAACAGCAGAAGTAAATACTGGACAGGGTAATTTGGTATTGTACACCAGAAACAGAAAAGAGAAAGCATCATCTTTCTTCCAGGTTCTGCTGGGCTTCCACTGAGGCAACAGCAACAGGATTAGTCAACATGCAGCTAAATCATCTATGCTGGAAGAAGGGTATCTCTGGAGAGAAATCTTCCTGTCTGAATTATACCTGTGCAACAGTAAAACATGGGGTTTTTTACTGTACAGCTCTTGGGAAACATGCAGGAGGTCTGTGAGCAGCTTCTGCACTCCTCAAGGGGTTGGTCACTAGTCCTGCTGTGCAGCAAGGACAGGGAGCTCTTCAAGTAATTTGAAGAATTACTTGAATTAATTGAATTGTGGGAGAGTTTTTTAATCAGCTGAACCTGTAATCCTTCCACAGCTGCAATGAAACAGCCTCTGACACAAGGAGCAAAGGGATTTCTTTGGGGAAATGTAAATGTGTCCTATATTGCTAGTTAGGCTGTGAGATTCTCAGTCTAGAGAAGGCAATCATATTTGCTATTTTTGCACAATAGAAACAGGTTTTAGCTGGGGCCTCTTCCTGTATATAACATATCTCAATCAGGAATAAGTAGCCTGATCTTACCTGGGCTGAGAACTGTAGGAACCTTCTGGGAAGAAAGGGCACATGGATAGCCCTCAGCAGAGGAGGATGAGAATTGCTGGGCAGGACCTGTGTGTGAAAATAAGTGCCATTGCCCATATTGGTACAGTGGGAGGAGGTGGCCCAGGTGGAGCTCTCAGTCAGAGTCTGATTCACACATTGGGCTCTGAGCTTCTCCTCATTCACTGCATCCAAAGGGATGCAACTGCTGCATTCCAGCTGAGCCACCAGAGTTGCCATCACTTAGAAATGAATTCTACCCCACATCTGTATAAAAGGGGATACTGGCATGACTGTTACTTTTCCTGATGATGCCAAAGAAAGCTACTTCTTAACATGGACACCAGCAATTCAGTATCTTCTTTAAATTTTGCTTTTATTACAAATATATACAATTCATTTATGGGATATAAAAGAATGTCAGCAAATATTGAGTAAGGGGCTTTTAAAGGTAACATTATGAAATAGTTGCTTCTTTCCTCTCATTATTATTGAGCAATAAATTTCCACCCAGTATGCACAGTCTTGTAAAAAGGTTACTGTCCCTAGGCCAATAATTTTGCCAATAATAACAAGTGATAGGACATGATTGAACAAATTATATGTTTCAGAACAAAGTCCAGCAAGACAATTTTTTGAAAAATAAAGAATACTTACTCTGGACTGCCATCAAAATATAATTTTAGTTGTCCTAAATAATTGCATTTTATAGATATTTGGTTAGTTAGGATGTTATTTTCAGATGTATGTTGTATCATTAAAGTAAATGACCATAGGATTTTGGAATTACATTGAGCACCACTTTTATTTGCAAGAAAAGGTCAAATCTTAGCAAGCTGAGCAACTACCATCAGAAATTATCACTGGGCTATAGTTAAAGTAGAAAGCTCAAAAAGCAGCATGCACTCTAGAGAGATTGGGGAGGTTTAGGAGCTCATTGTGTGGGTGGCAAGAATGAACAGAAGCTCCTTTTCATAACATCTCCAGAGTTTTCTTACCTCACTGAACCCTCCCCAAAGCTGTTTACTAGGCCAGCTCTCCTTTCAGGGCTCTCTGAATCCTCCAACCCTTCATCACCTGAAAAAGAACTTACTGGCGTGGCTGTCCAATTAATTTTTCTCAACTATATCAATTTGAAAGAGACATTTCCCTATAAACTGTGCTTTGTTTAGTCATGGGGAGTGGAAATCCCTGTTTACTTTACCCTTTACATGCAAACTCACTGGAAGAAAAAGCACAAGGATTAGTCTTAATACTCTGCAGTCTGCTCTGCACTGGGGAGGGCTCATCTCAAGTCCTGTGTGTGCAGTTTTGGGCATCACAATATGGAAAAGACATTGAGCTGTTAGGGACAGTCCAAAGGAGGGCACAAAAATGGGGAAGGGCCCTGAAGGGAAGCCACAGGAGGAGCAACTGAGAGCACCTGGCTTGTTTGACCTGGAGGAAACTGAGAGGAGACCTCACTGCAGTTACAAATACATTGAGAGGAGAAGAGGAGGGGCAGGCACTGATCTCTGCTCTGTGGTGACACTGACAGGACCCAGGGAATGGCCTGAAGCTGTATCAGGGCAGGTTTAGGCTGCGTTTTTCTCCCACAGGGTGTTGGGCACTGGAACAGCTCCCATGTGTGCTTCCAGGGTGACTAAGTATGACCCTGTAAGTATAATATAAGAAAACCCCAAGAATATCAGCTTCAGTGTGTATTGGCTATCAATGGATGACAAATTTCTTGAAGGTTACACATGTAGGCTGCAGAAGCCAGTGATGTCTTGAGGAGGGTTTTCAGCAGGACCATGGCCTTGTAAATGTACAAGGACAGATGTGCAAAGATTACAGCCTTTTGTGAGCGAGACGGAAGGAAGCCCTCAATGCTGGTAGCATGATAATGAAAGCCATAAGGGCAACATTCTAAGGCAAAATCAGTAAAGTAGGACAAGGTGAAAGTGTGCAAAGCATCTCAAGTCCAGCAGCAGGAAAGTGAAGATTTTCAGCAGGGTGGGAGAGCTGGGCTGTTGCCTCAGAGACACAAGGCTTTTGGCTTAACTTTTCATAGTTTGAAAGTAATATGTGCAAGGTAACCAAATGTGTTACCGTAGGCTTTGCTGTTGTGGGAGGTGAGGAGAGTCTGAATGGCAACAGTGATTGCTTTCCAAGGAGTTTCTACTGGATTTCAATGTGGTCTGCATGTTTGGAGAAATGGGAAAATAAAGCATTCAGTGTCCAAAGCAATACAAGAACAGTGGCAATGGCAGCAGCTGTAGATAATGAGAGTTTGAGAATTTGACAGGGAGAAGGAGTTTTGATTTTTCTCGGTTAAGCCCATGATTAGATATCTCTAAGGGGAGATATTGAATATAGACCAAATTTCAAAGCCTGGTTAAAGTGAGTAATGGAAGAGGTAGTTTTGAATTGCAGTGAGCTGCAGAGGAAAAAGGCTAAAGTGAATTTGTCTGGGAAGTCACCATTCTAGCTGATTATGAAAAGCTTAAAGGAGGACTTTTTTTAAAAAAAAAAATTAATTTGCATAAAAAGCATCTAATATAACAGTGATCAGAGTGGAGGTTGAAGACAGGTATTTTTGTGGGGATACCAGCTTTCAGGTTGACTGTTTCGATAGGTCCTACTAATGCTTAATTACATATAAGTGTTTAGAGTGCTTTGTGATTCTTTACAACAGAATAATATAATTATTGTGAATCAACTCAGCATCTTCATCTTTCCCTCATGCTACAATAGGATGTGAAAGCTACATAGTTAAAAGCATAAGCTATTGTTCCAGAAACCAAAGCTAGATAAAATGCAGAACAAGTTTAGCATAAGGCTGCAATTAAATTAATAAAAACCTTGTGATATAAAAAGCTTTGGCAATGAGAATGAAGAATTAAGAGGTTTGCAAGATTTTAGCATGTAATTATTGCTAATAACCTAGTTTTAATGTAGAACTCTTCAAAAACTCTTTAAAAGCTCCCAAAATGTCTTACTTACTACCTTGTAAATGTATTGTTTTAAGGGTTTCATTTTGAGCTTTTTACAGTTGGACAAAGTAGCAACAGCACTTGCAAAATCGCCACAGTGAGCAGAAAGGAAATCAATGGCCAATCAAAAAACATGGTGTAATTTTGCCTAGCCTTGAGTGCAAGCTCTCCATCTCACATCCTCAAATTACTTCAGCTTCACTGTTTTTTCATACCCTTTTTCCACTCCCGAGTTCCCACTGATTTTCCTTTCCTTCACTCTCATTCTTTCCTTATTTCTCATGCCATTTTTCATGATCCCTTCATGTCAAAAGCCAGGCCTAATATGGATCTAATATGACATTTCCTTCCTCACAGAGTGAGTTTTCTGTATTAATTCCTGCATTCAGTGTCAGTTTGCTCAGTGAGTGTGTAAATGCAGGGGGACAGGGCACACTGCTGCTCTGTGCTGAGCAAAACCCCAGGATGAGGCAGACACATCACTGATCAGCCCTGGACACCCCCCAGCCTGGCTGCCAGAGGAGTAAAAAACTCAGTGGAAAATGGGAAATGCATTAAATTAAAGGATGTCTTTATACAAGGGACTTGTTCTTGGAAAGTAATCTTATTCTGGGGGAGCAGAATGCAGCTTCACACCAACAATTTTTTAAGGCAGCTTGTTATTTTAGAACAGGAAGTGAAAAAGAACAAATTCATTTCCTGAAGGTTCTTCTAAATATAGAGAAATTACCCAAGATGGAATCTGTCCTTGTTTTCTGGCTAATAACGTCCTCTCTGGCTCCTTTGCCAAGTCCTGTATGCAGCTGGTCAGGACTCACATATGTCATCTGAAATATAACATTTGCAAAAGCACCACATCACAATCATAGAGAAGTGGGCTTATGGGAAAAGATCAGGAAAATTCTCTTTTCCTGGTGTTTCTTTGCAAGTAATTTGCTCTCCTGGTGTCAAGCACTGCTGAATGACCATTTGTTATCTATTTAATACACTAGAAGTGTTCAGGATACTATTTCATTTCTGTTACTGAGGCTAATGGAAATGCATTTATGCAACTGTTAATTTTTCCTTTCCTGGTGTGCTACAGACCAGATATAATCAGGTGGATTTTTTCAAAATAGCATTACTTTTCAGTGGTCTGATGGAACCAAGGCACAACCACTAAATTTCTTTTCACCATAATGGAAATTGATGTGCCAAAGAAAATCAGTTCAGCATGACATTGCCATCTGAGAGGGGTTTTGGGAAGGAAAATGGTTTGGTCTTGGGTAATGCAAGTTTTGATCCTGATAAAGAGCTATATATATTTTTAAAATCTGGTTATTAATTCCAACACTGTAGCTTCAATTATCGAGCATATTAAATGTCCTCTGCAGTTCTTATTTCTGCACCACTTTAATAAGATATGATTAAAACAAAAAAGCAAGCATGACACAAATGAAAAAAAGCATTTGTGTATTAACAAACCTATAGTAAAATCTCCTTCTTATAGTCTTTTTATATGCATCTATTTACATCAGAAAGTAAGAATTTTTATATGCTTATTTTTCTCTGTTATCTAGTGAACTGAAGCAGGTCTTTAGTGCTGCATCAAATAAAAATTCTGAGCTAAGTAGTCATTCATTGCTGCCCCAAGATTATTTTGACATTTTGTACAATGGACTAAGGAAAGTAGTGTGGAAATATATAACCCAGTTTTGTAAAATCCTGAGAATCTCTAGTTTCAATGGAAATTGAGGACATTTGGACTCAATGGAAACTTTCAATTCTTGTTATCATATTTATATTTATACTTGCCCAGAAAACCTGTGTCACCTCAGACCAGAGTAAAACTCCCAGAGCCAAAATCAAACACACAAAGAAAATGACAAAAAAACAAAACTTCTCTTGAGCTGAGTGGGAAATTAAGAGTAGAAAAAAGTGTGTGGTAGACTGTGTGTCTGTCATGCCTGACATTTTGGGGAGTCATGAGTTCCTGACTGAACCTGATGTGGACATGCTGTGTGACCATGAGTAAGACTTTGATTTTCCTTCATGTAAAAACTGGCAAAATGTTGGGTGGATGGGAGGGTTGAGCAATGCTACCTCTGCATTCCCACTTGCTTCTCTAAATGGAAGAAAGAGCAGAAATTGTAGATGAAATATGAAGACAGTTGTTTGAGGAAAGTGTTCCACAAGTTCACTTTTGAACCTAGGCAACCTGTGAAGTCCTATTCTAGAATAAATAGATTGAGAACATTAAAACCTTGGTGGCAGAGTTCCTACAGAGCAGAGAACATTCCCTCTAACCAGTCAGAGATTGCCAGAGGTCCAGACAGAGGAGAAAGGACATGGTAGGGGTTATAAAATCTCTATTAGCACTTTCTAGTTTGCTGTAAAATATTCTGTGTCATTTGATGCACTTGCTTTTGCATTCCTACCATTGATATGGGTGCTGATTCTGTCTCTTCTTTTGATACAAACAAATGAAGACAGAACAGGGCCCTGGGGATGGTGTGAATGGCTGTGTCTGGGGATGTGTGGAAGAATGAGTGTTTGCATAGCTGGAAGAGAATGTACTGCTTCATATCATTTATCAGAAAGGCTGAGATCAAAGTCTTGGGGAGAAAGAATAAACATGAAGCTCTTGTGCTAGTTATGATCTCAACAATATAATTTCAATTACAAAAGCCACATAAACTGCAGGAGAATCACAAGGGCAGCACTAAGCAAAAATGTGTTCACATGAGTCCTGATTTAGCAGTTCTGGCATTTTTATAGAGGATGCTTCATCTTTGTCATTGCTATGGGAATAAAGAGGAGAGGAAATAATAAGAGCCTCCTGAATTTCCTCTGATTAATCCCCCATATATTTTCTTTAGCAAGAGTTCAAAAATAACTGCTAGACATAACAGTCTGACAACACAAGGGAATTTTATATCCTCATTAGCCCATCATGGAAAACACAATTTCTCTGATATTGCATCCAGATCACTCCTTTTTCAAACAGCTTAAATCAGTGGCAGTACTGTCCTGAATGTGAGGCCAGAGTGAGCATTACAGTGTTAGAGTGGACTCCTGTGTGACCAAGCTGAAGGCTTTCTCCCCATTGCATTTTACAGTGAGCTAAATAACTCATTTTTAATATCATTATTTTCCTAAATGCTTCCAAGACCTGATGTGAATACAATGAGAGAGGAAAAACCACCACTGAGAATTTTTAGCAATGGCCAAGCAGACTCATCATTAAGAATCTGTCTTGCTCCCCATTTAAATTTGTCTGCCTTAGTTCCTGGCATGACTTTCCCAGAATGGCTGAAGATGTATTTTTCCTAATAAGGGATGCACACTTTGCAGTTAATTTGCTTCTCAAGCTCCCTTTTGATACATAACACAGAGACCTTTTGAAGAATCAGGTCGAGCTACAGGAACTGTGACACAAAGCTCAGCACAGTAACTAGACTGTAAAATACTGAAAATCTCTTTTCCAAGAAGCATTTGCTCCCACTCTAAGTCATTACTGGGAAACTTTTATCAGCATTCTCTAGTATTTCAACATTGTACCTAAACATCTTGTTATATATGTGCAGCAGCCCCTCATCAGGCTCACTTGTCCCATCTCTTTGCCAGTGTCCTCTCTTAACACTAAGATGGGCATTTCTCTTCACCTTTTCACTCTTTCTAATCCCTAAGGAGTCCATTATTTGCCCAATAAATACCGATTTTCTTGGTATGGGCTAAAGTTTCTCTTCCTGTATATCAGGATGTATTAGGTGTATGAAAATATTTGCTTTTTGAAGGGGCTTACATACTGAGTTATTCAGATTCATTCTCAAAAGACTGTTTAGCCTTCCTCAACATTTGCCACTTTAGTGGGATCATCTAAAGTTTCTGTCAGGAATGATCTCTAGATTGTCTTCAGATCTTTGTAAAACTTTTGTTGGTATTTAGCATACAGGCAAAGCTTGCTGAATATTTGCCAGTGATTCTCCACTAAAAATTGTTTAGAATTGGATTGCTAGATAACTTAGAATCCATTCTAAGATGTATTTTGCAGTATACTGCACTCCATATTTTTTACCCTAATGGTGTCTTTTACTAAGGAGTCTGGATGGATTACAGGTAGGTGGTATCTTAAATCACTAAATTTGCAAACATATCGAAGCGGAAATTGTGCTTGACTGAGCCTATTTCCCAAGCTTTACCAGTATTAATTATACTGTCAACATTTAATTCTTTAACTAATAAGTCCCATACAGCTGTCAGATTGATGTCAAGCACAGCCCACACATAATTACCTGGGTCATTCTGCTCACAGTATGAATATCAGTGTTCCTGCAGTCTGGAGGAATTTTCAAGGCATATCAAGGCAAACAGGCAGCAGTGAGGTGCAAGCCTCCACAGCTCAGCTCATCAGCAGCCCCACAGCTGATTCCAAGTTTGCAGGAGTTTTTATGGATGTCATTGCACTCTCTGAGTCACTGAAAACAGATATTACTAAACTGTTATGAAATTTTCTCTTTCTAGGCAAGGTGCACTACGTTTCCATGTATTAACAAGTACAAATATCCTATGGCTGAGCTGTCATTCTAAAACCAGATTACTTTCCTGCAGTGTAACATGGAGAACTATAAAGTCTTGCACTGCTATCTGCATTTTCCCTCCTCCATGCAATGGCTAATTCCTGGAACTAATTTTGTGGTTTCATTAAATCCCTTAATGCTTTCATCAGAGTTCCAGGTCAAGGCTCATCAGCTAAGCAATTGCTAGACATACTGGATAATGATTTACATTCAATATGAAAAAAAAAAAAGAGAAAACTTCACAGATAAAATATGTTTTAATTAGAGACTTTTTTATTTCTTACACAATGATTTGTGATGTCAGTATTAATTCACCTCTCTTCTCCCTGAAACAATTTATTGAATATTAAAATAAGAAGGGAGGGAGAAATGATAGAAATAAGGAAGTAATCATTGAGATTCTAGGGTTTAATGAAAAAATAAGTGAATTATAAATTTGGGGTATTCATCTGAAAATATTGCACAAATAAAATGTGCACTACTTTTGACCATTTTTAAAGGTTGTTATCAAATTCTAAAACTGTAGCCTTTTCGTAAACAATGTGCAAAATATATATATTTCAGTAATTCACAACTCTTCTACTGATTTTCAAAAGCCATCCAAAATTATTTTGACCCTCTAATCAGACTTGCTACAATATAAAGAGGCCTTCCAAGAACACGTTGCTATTTCTTGCTTCTCTCCATCTGGTATCAGTTGGTAAAGATCAAACTTTTTAGAAAGACACACCTAGAGCTGCTCTAGCACCTCTGTGTTATACCAGATCTAATTATGCTGCCTGCCAAATTTTGCAGCTTATTTCTCTTGTGAATTTCTTTTATCTCCAATTTCAGCCACATTTTCTTATACTGACTCTGAAGATCCTCCATTAGCAACATTTTCTTCCTTTTGTAGGTACTTCTGAACTGAAAACAGGCATTTCCTTAACCTACCCTTTGATAATCCAAATATATTGACATTTTGAATGGCTTGCTACAAGGTGCATCTTTCAATCCTTTAATCATTCTCAGAGCTTTCTTCTCTGAGTTATGTCCAATTTCTCAGTGTTTCTATTGACATAAACATGCCTGGAAGAAATTGAATTACTGTCAGACGTATTTTTTTCAAGTTCTGCTCCGTATGCCTTCCTTTCTACATCCAAAGTATATATTGATACCACACCTAAAGATGTGTCCTGCACTCAACTTGCTGACAATCACAACACATTTTTCAGAACCTGTGAGTTCCCCATATAAATCTCACACTTCTACATTCTTTCTATGCTGGAACATTACTTTTACTTGTTCATAGCAAATTACACAGAGGGTATTTTTGTTCTCCTTTGTAAACAATCTCCAGATCTCTAACTGTCCTTTTGTGGTTTTGGGGGGTTTTTTTGGTCATGTATCAAGATTATATGTTTCTATCACCTGAATATTTTTTAGCAATGAGGACATATGTGTTTCTAGATCACTGATGAAAAAGTTAAGTCAAACAGGGCAGGACCTGAGTTCTACTACATCCTTACTAAACAGAAACTTATTTCATACTAATTTAGTAATGAACAAAGATCACTGTTCCTTTTACTCCTACTATGTTTAGAAAATGACTCTCCTATGTCCTTACCTTACCTGACCACTGATTCATCCATGTTTGGTTTTCTTTTTCTAACTAGCTTTTGAGAATTCTGATTTTTTATTTATACCACTTTTCATCCAGTTGCCCTCTTGTCTGAATATGTTCATGTGTGCATGCACAATAATTATTTGCAACTATTTCCAGGTTAATTTTCTAATACTCTACCCTCCTGAGTTCGAATGTAGCTTTTTCTACAATTAGTGAGATATCAGAAGGAACTCCCCACTCTCCTGTCCATTTAGATTGCAGTCTTTCTTTTGGATAATGTGTCTCATAATTAAATTAAATCTCTGAATAACATAAAAATACCATGGATATCCACTCACACTCCAGCAGATGCTCAGTTAACTGGCAAAAGTGGTTTGAAGCAGTTTTAGGCCAGCTTATATCAGCCTGAAGGACCACACAAAATCATTGGTGCAAAAATTTGATCTGATTTTTTATCAGTATGAAACTATGACCACAGCAGGAACATTTTGCAGACGTGTGGCAGCATACCTGGAGCAGAAAGGTGCTTTGAGCTCTGGGATTGTGGAAATGTCAGATGGTAAATACCTTTTCCCTGACATACAGGTGTAGGTCAGATGCCTGGTGGATCAGGGTTTAGATGCCCTGCTTGAGCCTGTGCTGCCTGTAGAACCTGAGATGGACACTGCAAGCAGAACACACATACATTAATAAATGTCAGCAAATGCTTGAAACAAATTATGAAGAGGTGTAATAAGATAATAATGAGTGTTGCAAATAGCCAGGAGCTGTGACATAGCTGCATTTTATTATACTGAAAGAGCTTTGTAATAAGGATAAAGTGGGCATCATTTAATCAGCTCAATTTTTCTTACCAAGCAGATTATCCCACTGGGATAAACCTGCCTGCATGGTTTAATAAAGCACATTACAGACAAGAATTATATCCAATGATAATTCAACCTGTAAATTTAAATGAAAAATGCGGTTAAAGTTTGGAGAGAGAGTTGGTGAAACTTCATCATTTACTTCAACTACCATTAAAACCTTAGATTTACTGTTTTTAATTAAGCATTCTAGCTGTGCCCTAGTCTGACCAGCCATCCTTTGTCTATTTTAATGTCATGACAACAAGATCAGCAGTCTACAAAGAGATATCATCAGCAGACAGGGGAAGATATTAAAATGATGCATTATTGTGTCTCTAGATCCCCTGTTTTGGAGGGAGGCTCAGGCAACATTATCATGGAGGACCAAATCTGGGGAAATCTCCCATAGCTTTGGCTGAAAGATCAAGCAAAGATCATCTCTCTGAAAAGATAAAATAGGAGTAAGAGAAACAAATCTGGATGTGTGAAATTGTGATGGCAGAAAGAAAAAGAAGAAGCAGTTGCTTCTTCCAGTAAAAGGAGCCTACAGGTAGAGATAAGAGGAACTTGGTGAAAAAGAAAACTAATAAAAGTTGTGATGGTAGGCTTGGAACAACTCCCTAAGTGCAAAATGTTTGTATAGGTTTAGGGAGAGGCTGAACAAACGCTTGTGGAGGAGAGATCCACTTTGGATCACTTAACACAGGAAACATATCTGGCTCAGAAAATAGTTGTGAAACAGGAGATTACTCAAGGTATCACATTCTCCTCTCCTGTCCCCAGATTCTCTGGAATTCACTTGTAACTGAGACAGGATATTGGGCAAGTTGAGCCCCTGATCTCCACCAGGAACAGTCATTCTGGTTTTTATTAAAGTGGACTAACCCATTGATTTTAAATTGGAAGAAAACTCCTGAAAAAATCCCCCTATCCAGTCGTTCATTTTGGCTCATTAACTACATTATTTGGGACCCTGGTACTTGTTTTCCTCTTCTGAGACAGTCAGTCCTTCTTTGATCATCTCTATCATAATGAACCATTGCACCTGGAGTTAAAAATTCCCCTCTCCACTGAAAGGGAAAAATGTTTTAAAAATCTTTTAACAAAGATTTAGCACAATTGAACCCTGATCTTTGACTGGGCAATGATTTTACACAGGCCATCATAATTGGTAGGAAGAAAATAAAGACAGGAAACCTCATTTTCTAGTCTATTGTGGCTTGTTGAATTTCAGAGAAAAGTAAAGGATACCAGCACAAGTTTCCAGCCTTACTTCATGAATATCCTTCAGTGCACCAACAAAAGTTGGATATGAGGAAAAGTAGGACTTCCCAAGAGTTATTCAATAGTAACCAGTGCTTCTTCACTCTCTCTTGTAATCTTCAGCAATACTGCACAATTTTCCAATCTCCTCTAATTGCCCTAGAGTTCTGTAACTTGGGATTTTAGAAACACTCTTTGGTGCTCTCTGCCAAGCACCAGCTGGATGCTCCTGGAAGGTGACTGTCTCCTGGAGTTTCATTCTGTGCATAACAGAAGTAACAGACAGGTGATTATTCCTACTTTGATTAGGAAAACATGGATTCTGATTACTGCATCAACTTGGAATTAGACATATAAAAATGCCTTCTTTAAAAATGCTTTCTACCTATAGCTGCAAGCAGGAGCAAGGTGCAGGGTAGGAGCCCCTGGTAGCTCAGGGCACTTTCCTTCAGCCTCCCTCTCACACTGCTCCCTGAGCTGTCCCCAGCCCTGTAGGCACCAGGGGCAGCTGCAGGACAGCAGAATATTCCCTAATGTGCAGCTGGGGGAAGGAAAGGTGCTGTCCTGTTCTTTTCTGTAACAAAACAGCCCCTAAAAACTGGCAGCTCATCTGAAATCCACCCGATGCAGTTCCTGCTGTGGAAAACCTCTGGTTAAACCTCTTACAGTGCCTATGCATGGCCTCAGTCAAAAAGTACACAGAGCAGTGACATTGGGACATGAAAATGTGAAAAGAAGTTACTACCAAAAATCTGCTTGAGCTCCTTCATGGCACAAGGAAAGGACAGGAAAAACTTCTGATGGATAAGGAAGGTGTCCTGGCATTTCTGGGAAGCTGAGGGGAGTGGGGAGGGAGCACAGCCAAAGCCACATGCACACACATGCACCTCTGTGCATGTTAAACATGGCTCTGGCCACCTTCCCCAGAAGAGGATTTACATTCTGTTGCTGTAAATGATTATAAACAAAATGCAGTAGCCTTGATAAAAACTGTACTTCCACTTGTTGGGAAGTATGCAGAGTTTTGGTTTAAGTGGGTGAGGAGAGGTGGCTCATCCTTGTAGGATATTGTTAAAATGAAGATGCCAGGAGCTGGAAGAGCATTTAGTGAAGAGCAGGTACAAGTTGCCATTTTAAGGCTCCACTGTGTACCTGGGAGGACAAACACAGAAACTGAGCCCCAAATATTACTTAGGACTTGAACAGGGGGAGGTCTAGGGGCAGAGTACCCTGCAGTATCCCAGGTATAACTAGGAAAAATAAAACTAAAAGAGGGTACCAAAACTCACAGAAAAATAGCATCCTCCACTCCCAGCATCTGCACAAGACAATATGTTGTGAGTAAGGATGATGAGAGTAAGCAAATGGGTAATGACATGGAAGGACTATTTCAAATCTTACAAAAAATGAGCAGAAAAAGAAGAAAAGCCCAGTCAGTATTAAAGAATACATTCAAATCTTCCCAGTCAATATCAATCTATTGAATTGTCCATAGGAGTGAGATTAGTTGACAGAAGCCCTGTCACAATCTCCTCACTTTCTAAGGAAAATGTGCAGTAAAACATGCAGTAAAACTGATTTAGTGCTCTAAGGAAGTCTGTGATAAAGCTTTTAGAACTTGGCTCTCCAGTATGTATTAGCCTGCTGTAATTATACTTGCTGCAGCAGTATTTCCTTAGGGCAAATCCTCCTGCAAAGGCTGTGGGGGGTTCTGTGTCTATGGCAGAAATGTTATTTTTACTTCACTGTGAGATTTTATAAATGTTTCCACCTGTTAAATAGAAATTAATTCTCCTAGAGAGAAAAGTAAGGCTTGTACAGAGCAAGGAAACTTTCCTGAATATCTTTCCTATAGCTGTTGAAGAAGAAAGGCATAGACACAAGTCACAACATTTTGACAATTTAGGGATTAAAACTTTTCTGTTTTCCTGATAAACAAACACTTGAGACCTGTAGTTCACCACCACTAACTAATATTTACTACAGTGTGGTAAATTACTGCACAATCACTATAAATGACATAAATGGTGCCACTTAGGCGCCAGCTTGAGAAGCAATCAGTGCATAGCTACTTGTGCAATGTGGGACAACACCTAGATGACTGTGCCTAAGATATGGCATTTTTGCAATATCTAATGAAAGATTGCAGGCCATTTCTCTGTGTGACATGCCTCTGTTTGCAACTCTGTGCTAGGATATTTCACCCCTAAGGTGCTGAGTGTGACTGAGCCCATGCATTCTGCAGCAGCATCACCTCCCTTCCAAGTCAGTAACAACAAGGCACAGCTGGGGCAGATGAGCTGACAGCTCAGACCTACTGACCTGCAGGGGCTGGGGGAGCTTTGAGCACTGTTGACACCTGTCACAGCTCTGCACATCTCCTAGGTCTCTGGCTTCAGCACGAGATATATCTATTCAAGAATGTCAGAGAACAGAATTAAGTTCTGTGCCAGAGCTCCTCACAGGTGCTGCTGAGGAATCAGGGGGGGAGTTTGCAGTAGGCAAAAAGGATGGAGAAAGAGCAGGATACAGGTTGTCTGCAGTTGTCTGAGTCTATGATTTGATATTTGGAGCTAAAAATGTAATATGGGATGTGTCAGAAAAAACATACTAACTGGACAAAGACACTTTTTTTCCCTATCCCTGAGTTATTACTTCCCCTGTATGTATAGCAGCAGTAATACTAATTCCTTAATAAAAATTAAGCATGTGAAAGTGAATTCATTAAAAAGATACTGGTGATATCTGCTCTTGAGGTGTCTGAGGTAGGTTTAAAAAGTCACAAGTACTTGGAAGGTGAAAATGTGCACAACAAGTCTCTTACTCACACCGAAATACTTTGAGGTGATGAACTAAGGTTTTCAAAAATATTATGTGAAAACAAAATAATTAAATTTAACTTTAGGATATGTAAAATCATAAACAATGGTATCTCCCTGGGGGATTGTTAATACCTTATGATCTATGTGTAGGTATACATAAAATCTGATAATGAAAAGTTCCCAGAGAAAAGCATCTGCAGTCAAGTGCAATGGCTCTTCCTGGAAGCAATGCTTCCCTGTACCTACAACTCCAGGTTGCCAGCTTTCAAATATTTAGTGCAAAGGTGGAGGAAAAGTGGAGCTGTGTGCTTTTCATCAATATGCTGATCACCTCTCAGTGTGAAAACAGAAATGCAGAGGAAAAAACACTTGGCATTAAACTTTGAAAATGTCATGTCTACTAGGAGCCAATATGAAAGTTGTTGATTTGTCTACAAATTCAGCTTCACATGAGAGGAAGGTCCTTATCATCTTAGTTTCCTCTCCAACAAGTTCCCTCTTTGTTGGGATGTTACAGACAGTCTCTCAGTGAGCTCTGTGCTCCTCTCTCTGCTAAGCAGAGTACAGAACACAATGCAGCCTGGATGGCACACTGCAAGTGCAAATACTCATCAGTTCTTGACTGCAGGAGAAACACCACGGCAGGATTTCAGAGCAGAAAGAACCCTGTAAGAAGTTTATGTCTGAAAATAAAGTTCCTTAGCTAAAGCAGAACCTAATTAACCAAATTCTGATTTTACTAGAATGTTCCTTCTTCTGATCAAATAATAATATGGATTGGAGGGGCATGAAGAACTCGCATTAGATTGTAATCTTTTCAACAGAGACACCTACTATGTAGGACAACTACTATGTTTTCCATAGTACTGATATAATTGTCCCAAGAAGCTCTATCAACTCTTTCAGGAAAAATGTCTCCATTTTTTTTGCACTTTGAAAAACTAAGCAATAGAAAAGTATTGATTTTGTGCTCTGTTGTATTTTTTCTATGGTTTTGATTTTTTTTTTTTTTTTTTGCTTCCAAAATTCATAAGAAGGCAGATGGAGGTGAAAGAAAGGCTATACTTAACAGAAGGAGAGCATGCAACAAATGACACATTGAAGGCTGATATATAAATGTCTTTTCTCTTCTTTTTTTTTGTTTGTGTTTCTCACAAATGCAATTGTTTCCAGAAACTAATAAGTATTAATAAAAAAAGAAACATTAAAAAAAAAAGAGAGAGAGAGCCAAGGAAAAACTGAGCCAAGGAAAAAATATTTGAACAATAATTAGTCAAATTCAAGCTTTAATGTCATTTTGAAATACTCTCCTGCCTAGCATAGTAGGCTGAATATATAGAATCATAGGATATAGTAAGAATTTATCCAAGAAGCCTTACTAAAAGGCTAAGAAGCTAAAATTCTGTTTCAGAATTTAAGGCCTGTAATAATTCACTTGCTTAGTATTAAACTCTCCTTGGAGGGGATCTCCTGAGCTGTAATACCCCCTGAGAGGCAGCACAGGGCTGGGTTGCTGTGGGAGCCCCAGGGCTGTGGGACAGAGGCAGCTCCAGGGGCAGGAAAGACAGGGATGCCTCCCTCACCTGCAAGAGCTGTGGCACAGCACCAGGGCTGTGGGGAAGAACATGGGCAGCCTTGGAGGGCCATTGCAGAGCCACAGGCTTGGGTCAGGGTGAATCTGAGCCAGAAGAAGCCAACAGAGACAATCTGAAGAGCGTATATTTGAGAACATGTGGAGTGCAGAAGAAATTTCAGAGGACACAAAGTGACAGATGTGGTTTCTATCTTTAGAAAGGGAATAAAGGAAGCCCTCGAAAATTTTGGAGAGGTCAGCATAATTTAAATATCTGAAAAGACCCTGGAACAAATCATTTTGTGATTAAATTATTCCATGTATTATATAGGCACCCAGAGAATAACAAGGTGATAAGAAACAGCATGGGTTTGTCAAAAATTAGTCATGTTAAACCTATCAGATTTCCTCTCTTTCCAAGCCTGCAGGAGAACAGTCACTGTGATGACTTCAGTAGGGCTTTTGACTCTGCTCTGTATCATGTTCTCCAACATTTCACAGCACAGTGGGAGATGGCCTCGTTGAAATTACTGTACAATGGATGTGTTGCTTGAAAAAGCATAGTCAGGATGATTCACATTCTTATCAACACTCACTGTCAAACCAGACAAGCATTTTATATGGGCTCCTGTGGGGGGCTATCTTGGGCCACTTCTGTTCAATAATTTCATTTGCAGCTTAAAAGATGGGAAAGCATGTATACTAATTTGCTGATGACACCAAACTGGGAGGGGTGTGGAGGACAAGTTTAGAATTTGAAATGGTTTGGAGAAATGGCCTGAAATCAGTAAAATGAACTGAAATAAAGACAAGTACAGAGTACTGCACTTAGAGAGGGAAAAATCAAATGCACAAATACAAGCTTGGGCATATATACAGAGAGGATCTAGGATAATAATGAATCACCATTTTAACAAGTGACAGAAGTAGTAATCTGCTGCTCAAAAAGAAAAATGTCATGAGATTCATTGCCAGAAGTGACAGATAAGATGTAGAAGTTAATATTTAAAAGGAGTTAATAAAATTTGGCAATTTTCAGTGTTGCTGAAATACTGTGTCCAGCTTTAGTTCTCTCCTTTGAGAAAAGAGGAACCACAGAAAGAAAGCAATGTATTGCAGACACCCTGACTTCTAAGAAAAGGCTCAAATATATTATTGTTTCCTTTAGAAAATGGAAACTAGAGGAAATATAATAATGGTCCTGAAATACCAAAGAAAATTTGGATAGTGTTTAACTGTATTTCTTGTCTGTTGAAAACAAGAGAACAGCTAGATTTGCAGTAATGCAAAATTATGTTCTATATCATGAAGCATTTGCCAGTTTTCAGTATGGCTCTGGAATTCTGAGGACAGATTCTACATCACCTTCACTGGACATTTAAGAAGAGATTAGACATATCTCATGGGCTGTATAAAAATACTTGGTTCTGCTCTAAAGCATGAGTTTGGCTCTGGACTTGTTTTAAAGTTTCTTTCAGTATTACAATTGTAGGATTTTGGGGAAGCTTCTCCTGATAGTCTGCTTCCAATTTTAAATGTGTACTTCATAATCCTTTCCTTCTGAATAATTCTTTTCCAAACAGATACATCGCCACCATATTTCTAACAAAAGATGCTTTGATTTAGGGCTCTGGGTGAACACAGTTTTGGAAATCCTGCTGACTCTAATGGGGTTTTCTGGGGCCTGGTTCAAACTGTCTTTGCTTTAGTAACAGTAAAAGGCTGAGCTGTAAGCTTTCTTCAGAAAAAAATATGATGTGATCCTTGCTACTTGGCCCCTGCTAGAGAGCAGCTGCTGGTATTTGTATCAGACAAAGCTGGGTTGAGCTAAGGCCTGTTAGAGCTGCTAATGGTCCATTATACTATTTAAAGAGCAGTATAGAATGTTTATCTGGTGCTGTTAACCAGTCATATTTCATCTGCTAATCACATCATGTAAAAGAAAAAGCCATCTTTTTTCATTACACCAACTCCCTAGGTTCATCACCTGCTCCAGACTAATCCTGTTAGAGCTGCATCTTGGCAGAGGCACTTCTGGCAAGGCACAGTCCAGACACAGGACAAAACTCTGTTTGTCCTGCCAAGCATGGCCTTGGCGAGATTACAAGGTTATTAAAAACTGTATAAGCAGCCACCAAAGTGCAAATGTCCACTGCACAGTTTTGCAGATAATTGGCTTGCTGCTGTCCCTGGCACAAGGAGGGTCTGGATCATGTACAGTGTCCAAAACAACAGCAGGAGACCACACAGGATTCCTGCACTGTGACAGAGCATCAAACTTTGTCTGCAGTCAAATTTAAAATATAATGTGATTCCAGCAAGAAGCTCAAGCAGACACAATAATTCAGTAATTAACAGCAAACTATTTTGCAACATGTTAGCTGTTAGGAAATTTTTTCCTAATATGTGAGGCTGGTGAGGCACTGGCACAGGTTACCCAGAGAAGTTGTGGATGCCCTGTCTCTGAAGCATTCAAGGCCAGTCTGGATGGTGTTTTGAACAGCCTGGTTTAGTGGAAGATGTCACTGCCTCTAGTAGGAATGTTGGAACTAAACGATCTTTAAGGTCCCTTCCAATCCAAGCCGTTCTTTAATTACATGATATCAAATAAAACTTGGTTGCAAAGACTGAATATTCTTCATCAATGCAGTAGATATTCAGAATAATCAACTTGTTCAGTCTCAAATACATTTAGCCCCCAAAACCTGCAATTTTCTCCACCAAAGCTGAATTGCAGCAGCCACTTCTTGTGACACTTTGCAGAAGTAAGTGCAGGCTTGTGCCTGCCCTGTCACCAAGTGCAACATGGTGCCAAGTAGACAAGAGTAACAGTGCTCAGGAATTCCCTGGAAGCTCTTAGACTACTGCTGCAACAGCCATGATAACACTAATATATTAAGTCCTAAAAAAATTTGCAACTATGTTTTTATCAGCTCCTCTAGGCCATTTTGCCCTTGGAGGGATCTGCACAGGCAGCTGCTACTTTGCTGTGTTTCAGATGTGTCTCCAGGGAACCTGAAATCCCATTTCAGTCAAAGGGGTTTTGGCTGTAGAGCATCTCCTCTCCCTTTCTGCTTTGCCAGAAGAGAGATGTGCCAGTCCTCTGTGCATGCAGCTTAGTCTGTCTTTTCCTGAGGCTGAAGCTGATAGCTGAAGGTTTGAGTTTAATTTTTATCAGCTCACTTTGAACATATATGTATACATATACATATACATATACATATACATATACATATACATATACATATACATATACATATACATATCTCTGTGTGCCTTTGTGTACCTTGTTTAGAAGACCTCACCCCTTCCTCTGTTTATTTTAAATTGTGGAACAAGTAACCCTAAAATTTTATATGTAAACATAAATCCAACAGTGATTTGGGCAGTGAGGCTGCAGATTTTTAAAAAGAAGATGGTGAAGCTGTGATTCACCAGTGAGCCTTGGAGTTCTCAAGATCCTGGGCTCAAGGATACTCTGGAAACATGCTTCCAGGACTAAGAGAAACATATCAATGGTTGGATGTGCTGAAATCAGGATTTTAGGAAATCAAATCTAACTGTGTTTGCCAGTACAACAGAAATACAAGGCCGTACAACTCTTTTTAAATATTAATGTGTCTGCATTCACAAAAACCTGCAGAAGCTTGGTGACCCCGTGGGGTTTTGGGCTTGGTGGCAGGGCTACACAGGCAGCCTGGGACCAGAATCACCAGGAGGTGAGTTGGTGTGTGTCCTGAAACCTCAAAGTCCTTCTGTAAGCTGCTCAGGGGGGTGGGTGTGTGCTGTAAGAGCATCCTTCCCCTGCACAGACCTAGCTAAATCCTTGCTCAGAGCCCTTTACTTCATTAGCCTTTGAGGATTTATCGTCCTTAGCAGGTTCTTGTCAATGAATTACTTGCTTTATATTTTTTAGCAGATAGCCAATACTATTTGTGGGTCGGTTCTGGTGTGTGTTTAACATGCAGGATTACCTTGTCTCTTGGGGCTGAAGCTGTTGAGAAGAACCCTTTTTTACCCTTAACCTAATATTTGCTTCTCCTGATACACAAGTATTCTTACTAATCACTCTAATTATATAGAGTATTCAAAGCCTGCTTTATAAGCCTCCTTCTTGATGGTACATTGTAGCTATAGTCCATTAAAGAAGCTGTGCCTGTTACTCTGTAACAACAAGATATCTACTTTGACTGCTTATGGTTATAATTTTTATATATTTTGCTTATTTCAATATTTATTTCAGAATAAATGTGACCTTAATCTAACTCCATGTTTATTTTTGTTCTTCCCTTAAAATACAATAAAAATATAATGATTGCATTTATTCATATAAATTTTCTAAATATTCTTGCCACTGATGGAATCAAAGGCTGATATAGGGAACCATTGTTTTCTGACTTTGGAAGAACATGAGAAGTTGTCAGCGAAGAAAGAGTCTTTATAGCCAATATTCAATAAAAATATGGGGTGCAAGCAGAGAAACATCTACAGACATGGGTTATAATACCTAAAAAAATAGTCTGAAGTGATGTGAATGAAATGACATCATTTCAGGATGACACAAGTTCATAATAAAAAACCAAAAGGTTGTAGAATTTCCAAATAATCTCACAACATTGTTAAAACATCACATAATGAAAGATGAAATTGAATGTAGGACAGATAGCTGCTGTTAAATTAACTGATAAAAATGCAAGGCAGAAGGCAGCTCTCTCTACCTCAGCACTACAGTACTCTAAATCAAATAAATCATAAGAAAGAACACGAACACCACCATGGACATTTCACTGAAAAAGTTTCAACAGGAAATAAGAAAGCATATCAAATGAAAGTTAAGCTGTAATAAGAAGGGGACAAAGAATAGTGCCTAATCAAAAGAACACCAAAAGCACAGGAGCTCTATTAACTAATGTAGAAGGAGGTCTCTAGGGTGTATAGTTTCAAATACTCCAGCTAAAAATACTATAGCTGAAAAGGATTTTCACTTTAAAGAAAAGGATAATATTAAAAATATGCATGGAATGCTTTCTTCTATATAAGAGAGCTTCTAAAAGCTAGGACAGGAAAATGAGCAAGCATATATTGCAGAAAATAGCATAGAAATTGAAGTCTACTATTGATGCTTTCAAACTTAAGAAAGGAAACCACCCTTGTATATATCAGAAATTGCTCAAAGATAATTATTGTCTGTTTATTATACAACTGTCATGTAGCATTCACCACCACAAATCACTCTTGAGAGCTTAGCCATAGCTAGATACTCCTGTGCCTAATAGAGCAAGTGGGCTTTGTCAGTCTCTGATGCACTGCCACATGATGGGGAAGGGTTCTGCAGTTACATCACAGTCCCTGACACACCACAGCTGCCAGCAGCCTTAATGACATTAACTGTGGCCGTGCTGGCCAAGATGGAAAATGCACGAGGCAAATATGCCTTCCTGCTCTCCATGGCACACACCGAAGAATTAGCCTTCCTTTTGGAGCTACAAAGCTTAAGACCAAACATGCTGTGGAAAAACAGTTTGCTGCTGGCCATGCCTGGAGGCAAAAAAAAATCTTGGATACAATTGGTCTGATTGCATATAGTGCAACTCCTCAGGTTTCTGCCAAGCACAGTTGTCATTTATTCTTCTGGGAGGGGATGAGAATATAGAACCACTTAGTCATTGTGTATTCTCTTTGAAATTTTTTATCTAATATTCAGATTGCTGGAGCCTAGTGTGAATTTTAAATTAAGGAACTAGAGGGGGAGAATGCATTTCTTTTTGTTAATGGCTTTTCCTTTCAAGCCACATTATTATTCAGTTGCCATGGTTTATCTGATTTTGTAAAGTACCCAGGGAGATGTGACAATGATTGGATACTTAGAAATACACTGATAGATCGACATAGCCTATCTTTGAAGGGTAGAATATTAACATTTTCTGTGTTGGTAACCACCTACTGCCTTGGTAAGCTAAAATCGGGATCCTTTTCCCTTTACTTGTTGAGCAAATTTGATCATTGACTGGTACCAAATCTTACTTTCTACAGTAAAACTATTTACTGTTACAATTCCTGCTTAAGCAGAAAAGAGCAGACAAGCAGCAGAACTATTCCTCCTTTAGAAACAAGTATGTATTTTCAAAGTAAAAACCACATTTTTATTTCAAGCTTCCCAGTGCTTGCTGATTTGTGTTGTTCTTGCTTTAAGAGCTGCATTTGTTAACTCTCCTGCACTCATTAAGACAGCAGGGCACATGGTAAAGCTTTGTGCACTTCATTTCCCACAGCTGTCTCCAGAGCCCACTGGTCCACTGCAATCTTGACATCTCATTTACAAGTTCTTTGTGTGGGACTAAAAAAAAAAGAAAACTCAAAAGAGGATATTTGTGTTTTTGACCAGGATACATGGTACCCCTAAGCCAGCACAAGTCCAGCACGCTCCACCCCAAATGATTTTTCTCGATGCCAGCAAGACTCTCATCTCCAGAATACAGATATTCCTACACCAAGCTGATGCTGTTGGCAGTCTCTTCTACCACCATCTCACACTGGTCTTGTAGGCACAAATATTTTATAGAGTATCATCAAATGTTATTAAAAGGACAATGATCCAAGCTACTGCAAAGGAGGGCATGTGCCTGAAAGATGCTGTACCAGGCTCTGGCTGGCAGTGCCAGCTGAAAAACAGCTCATTTGACAAGCTCAGTTCTTCATTTGGCCTTTCGCCTATATGTTTTGAAAAATTTTTACCTTCCAAAAATGCTCCCAAAATACATTTGTGTTTCATGCAGCCAATCTTGTATTTTGTTGCGTTGACTCATACCATGATGAATAACATGGCCAATGGTCAAGCAAATACAGGATCCAGCCCTGCATACACCCATTGCCACTTGTGGGAGTACCAGTGCTCCTGCAAGGGGCAGGGCACCCCAGTTCTGGTCCCCTCAAGACTTGCCCTAGCTTTAAGCACTTAACCTGTCCTTCAGGTTCAGAGAAATCATTTGCATGGTTAAGCCACAAGCTTGTATTTTAGAGTGTTATCGATCCCAGCAGATTGCTCAGCTTCTGAGGATCAGTTCCACAGGGGTGCAGGCTGTGCAGGTGAGCAGAGAGGAGCATAACAGTGAGTTTACATTTTTAATGAGACCATCACTTCAGCCTGCACACAAAGTGGAAAGAGTTTTGTTTTGTAGGTGCTAAAAATCACATCATTCCAATATATTTTTATTACATAGAAACACTATATGCTCTGGTAACCACTGTCTGGAAGACTTTTAAACATGGGTCTGCTCTATTTTTATAGGAGGGGTGTATGCTGATAGGTGCATCCACACTAGTGCATGTAAGAGTTGTATACCTATTTTCATCCATCCATCCATCCATCCATCCATCCATCCATCCATCCATCCATCCATCCATCCATCCATCCATCCACTCCCATTTGAGTAAAAAGAGCTAATATTCTGTGGGGGTGGCTTTCATGTTATCCTGTAAAACTACTAGGATGATACAGTATTTTTTATTACAAGTAACTAGAAATTGCAACTGCATTAATGCATTTTTATGTCCTTCATTTTTAATCACTGAGATTAAAATAAAAGCAAAGACAAGTAAATGTAGGAATAGGATGCATTATAATAAATAAAAAAGTAGTTTACAGAAATGTTCAGTAATAATATATTTTCTGCTTCAAGTGTTATTTATTAAAATTCATTCGCTTTTTAGCTTGTTTCTTACTAGACTCTAATTATTTGAATTTCTAATTAATTAAACCCTTTGTAGTCAGATAGGAGCAGCCTCACATGCAAGTTCCTCATTCCTCATGGGAAACTTCAATCCCTCTGTGGCTGGGACCCCAATATCTGTTGGAGTGACAGTGAAGCAGAGCATAAGCAATCCAGGAGGATCCCGGAATGCATTGATGATAATTTCCTTCTCTGAATGACAGAGGAGCCAACAATGAGAGGTGCTAAGCTGGACTCCATTTTCAACAAGGAGAGGTTCGTGGGCAACATGAATCTCAAAAGGAGCAGCCTTGGATGCAGTGACAATTAAATTATGAAGTTTTTAAAAGGCTTAGGGCAGGGAGAAGTGTACAGTACAAGCTTATTATCCTGGACTTCTGGAGAACAGACTTTGCCCTCTTCAGGGATCTGCTTAGTAGAGTGCCATAGAATAAAGCCCTAGAGAGAGAAGGTGCCCAAGAAAGCTGGTCAGTATTCAAGGATCACTTCCTCCAAGCTCAGTAGCCATGCATTCCAACAAAGAGGAGGTGAGACAAAACCCCCAGGAGGCCTGCATGGATAAACAAAGGAGCACCTGAGCAAATTCAAACATTAAAAGGAAGGCTACAGAGGGTGGAAACAAGGGCAGGTAGCCTTGAAGGAATACAGAGAGATTGCCTGAGCAGACAGGGATCAGGTTGGGAAAGAGAAAATCCTGATAGAATTAAATCCAGCCAGGATATCAAAGACAACAAAAATCTTCTATAGGTATGTCAGTGATAAAAGGGAAACTCAGAAAATTGCAGGACCCCTCCAGAAGAAATGGAAGATTTGGTTACCTGGGATGTGGAGAAGGCTGAGGTACTCAATGACTTTTTCCCTCAGTCTTCAGTGACAAGTGCTCCAGCCATGCTGTCCAGGTTGCAGAGGGCAAAGCTGGGAACCAGGAGAAAGAAAAACTGCCTACTGCAGAAGATCAGGTTTGAGACCATCTAAGTAACCTGAAAGTGCAGAAAGTCCATGGGACTTGGGCAAAGCATTTGGCACTGTTCTGCATGATAGCCTTGTTTCTAAACTGTAGAGACATGGATTTGATTGATGGACCATTTGGTGAAGAAGGAATTGGCTGAATGGTCACACTGAGAGAGTTGCAGGCAAGGGTTCGATGTCCACGTGGAGAGCAGTGATAAGTGGTGTTCCTCAGGGGTCAGTACTGGCACAGGCACTATTTATCTTTGTCAGTGACGTGTACAATGGGATTGAGAGCACCCTCAGCAAGTTTGCTGATGACACCATCTCTCTGGTGCCATTACACATTGGAGGGAAGGGATGTCATCCAGAGGGACCTTGGCACTCTTGAGAGGTGGCCCATGTGAACCCTATGAAATCCAACAAAGCCAAGTGAAAGCTTCTGCACGTGGATCAGGGCAATCCTAAGCACAAATTCAGGCTGGGCAGAGAATGGATTGAGAGCAGCCCTGAGGAGGATTTGGAGATGCTGGTTGACAAGAAATTCAACATGATACAGCAACATGGCCCAGAAAGCCAAACACATCCTGGGTGAAGAAGTGTGACCAGCAGGACAAGGGAGGTGATTCTCTCCTACTCTGCTCTTGTGAGATCCCACCTGGAGTATTGTGTCCAGCTCTGGAGCCCCCAGTACAAGAAGGACATGAAGCTGTTGGAGCTTCATGGTGGAGCAAGTCCAAGTTCATGACCCTACTCCAAAGAGGGGGGCCATGAAGATGATCAGAGGGTTGGAGCACGTCTCCTATGAAGACAGGCTGGGAGGATTGGAATTGTCAGAGGGAAGTGGATTGGAAAAGAGAAGACACTGAGGAAACCTTAAAGCAGCTTTCCAGTACCTAAAACTGGCCACTTCTTACAAGGAAAGGCACTTTTTACAAGTGTAGTGAAAGGACAAGGTGGAATGGCTTCACACTGAAAGAGAGTAGGCTTGCATCAGATGTTAGGAAAAAATTCTTTTATGTCAGGTTACTGAGGCACTAGAACAGGTTTCCCAGAGGGACTGTGGCTGCTTCATCTCTGGAAGTGTTCAAGGCCAGTTTGGATGGGGCTTTGAATAACCTGGTCTACTGGAAGGTCTCCCCGCCTGTGGCAAGGGTTTGGAACTACATGATCTTTAAGGTCCCTCCCAGTTCAAACCATTCTGTGATTCCAGGATTATACAGGCACAGAGTCCTTTGCCTTGCATGACCTTGCAGATGCCCATGTTCATCCTTGGAGGAGGAATTATAGTTTGTGGCTGCCTCACTTTCCAAATTTTTTGGATTTTTTTTCAGAGAGCAGGCAGTGCTCTTGATCAGACCTGGGAGGTGATCCAAAATTTCGCCAGTTGAGCAAAAATCTACCTTGTTCTTGCTCAGGCAAAACTTGAAAAAATAATGTTCATGTAATCTGTGGTGCATTTCAGGCTCACATCTTTTCTCTGCCAAGACAATTAAAAATAGGGAGGTATTGCTACATTGGAAAGAATTCAAAGAAAGACAACAAAGACTTATAATTACAAAGTAGACCCACGGCCTCCAGGGCAAACTAGAATAAATCTAATGCAGGACATAGAAAGCCAGCACAGAAAAGCAACTCTAAAGAGGCAGAGTAAGGTATCCAGAAGGTAATACCAAAAGAAAGGACATGCATTGTTTTGGGTAGCCAAAATCAAGCAACCTTTGGAAAAAAAAAGTGTTTTACTAAATCTGGATTGTTAGGGATGGAGTAATTTAAACAGAGAACTGAAGGATTATTTTCCAAGGCACTATGCTGAGGCACTGCATCCAGGTGCTCCAAGCTCAATCTGGTAAAACACAAAATGGGTTATAGTAACAGAGGGCTACAACAGCCTGTAGTACTGGAAGGAAGTTGTTTACAGAGCTGAAGTAACAGTGAAACAGAGAGCTTGTCTTAGAAATAGAAATTTTAAAGGCTAAATAATGAATATTATAGGAAAGCAAAAAAAGGACTTGTTAGCTAAATACTGATTCCTAGGGACATAATCTGCTGTATAGTTTAATTAGGGATGTAGGATGGAGTCATCTTCATCAGCTTGAGTGCTTTGCTAAACTTGGTAGTATCTACCTAGATCCTTTAAGTACTTGGCTCACATGCTCACCCAAAAATCCTTTGTGTGACCCAAAAGAACTGAAAGGCAAAGACTTGAAAGTGAGGAGTGACACCTTTGGGCCTTGTGCAGAGGCAGCAGCACTAATCAGCTGAAGAAGAGCCTTGTGAGTGTTACCTCCACACATGCTCAGCTCCTCGAGCAGCACCTAAGGAACTTCTGGGCACCTTACGTAGGGCACAAAATCTGAAAAGGCCCAAAAGCCAAGCAGAGAGTCAGCCAAAATGGAAGGAAGGTGCATGTGTATCTTTGGCTTTGTCACTCTGAGTCTGAAGAGTAGTCTACAATCTGGATTCACAGCTGGAACTATTGTGCTATTGCCTGAACCACCCTTTTCAAGAAAGAGCTGCTGAAAGGGAGAGGGAATGTGAATGTGTGACTAGAGGGAAAAGGTTGAGAAAATGGAAAAAAAGAAATAGGGGAGAGTGAGAGAAAATAGGAGTCAACATTAATCTGCAGGTAAAGTGGTGAGAAACTTACATGGAGACACCAAATTTCTGTCCACACCTAGATGCATATCTAGAGGGGCTGGCATTTCTGAGTGTCCTAGCCACTGTGTTACAGAGTTATTCCTGCTCTTTGCCTCAAGGAGTACCTGCTTCTACCACAAGCATTTCTATGAACACCCAAGAGCAGCCAACAGGACTCTCTGGGGACTTTGCAGAAGAACATTTTCTGTTCACTTCAGTTGGTTGAGCATAAACATTTAGCACCATGAGCATGCCTTAAGCTTTCTCTCCCCTTTTCCTTGGGACCAACTGTAAGACCTGTGCTGCATCTGCTGTGTGTGCATGGATGTCCTGAGGACACCACGGGGTCTCAGGCCACCACACTCTGCATCTCCAGTGACTGCTGGAGGTGAAACCAGCCCTTGTGTTGAGGCAGGATGCTGATGTAAGTGTAAGTTGACTCTGTGTAAGTGTGTGGAGGTGTCTCTGGCAGCTGGCCACACCTCACCCATGGAACAGAGCAAATCCAACAGGGTCACCTGACATAGGTTTGCCCTCATCATGCTCAGTGAGTCTCAGCTCAGGAGAGCTGCCAAGGGCAGATAAATAGGCTGTCCAAACAAAGAGGGCACTGGTTTTTTTAAGCTTTCTGCAAGAAGTGGAAAGCAATACATCTTTTTGTTCTGATGTCAAAGTTATCCAGAAAAATCATGCCACCATCAAGACTGTCACATTTAATTGAACAGCACTTGAGATTTTTTAATGATCTTGTCTCTCTTCTGCACCCTGGGGAATTCCTGCTACTGTTTGCTCTCCAGTGCTGAGACTTATCAGAGCAATCACTTAACCCTCCCACTGCCTGCATGTCAGCACTCCAACAAATGCTGTATTTTATGAAAATACCATTATAGCCTCCTAGTGACTTTCAAAAATTAGGTCATTGCCAGATCAATGCAGCTATGTTTACTTCATTTCAGGGATTGATTTTGGTGCTCTAAGAGGATAAGCAAATGGCTGAGAGTGGTTGACTCTCTTTGGCACTGCAGCACTGAGCAGTTTGACTGTAGGCTGAACCAGTAAATCTCTGGACCTTTTAAATTTAATTTCTAATCAATCTTAGAGCAAAATTTATGCTCCCAACCTGCAAATGACATTTTGCTTCTGGTACTATTCTTTTATATGCTGAGAACTCCCATTGATATACAGAAAAGACAATATTAGAGTCAGGAGCCACACTGCACATCTAAGAAATTGTATTGCTCTTATGATGCCCTTACACAGAGTGAAATGCCTCTATAAGAAAGTGGCATATAGCATTAGAGCTTACCATCATTCAGCAGCTTCCATAAGAGATGTGCTCTAGCTACAAATAAAACATTTCCAGCCCACTGGGCTCACACTGGGTTCTGTGGTCCAAGCTGCCATCTTTCCTTCTCACTTGCCACATCTAGTCACAAAGTGCCATGAGTCATTTCAGTCCTCAGAGTCACTTGTGTACATCTGTTTTCCTGCAGCCCAGATGCAAAAATGTTAGGATTCAGTAAATGACTCTGCTGACGATGTTTCACAATGAAAAGCATCCGGCTAATATCCCATCATGATGCCGGATCTTTTGGGGTAACAGGAATGAAATTGTAGAAAGCAAAAGTAGTTTTAACACTCCAGGAAGCATTGATGAGCCCTAAAAATGGGCTGTGGATATGGTTATTGTATACAGCTGCTTTTCAAAGCCGGGTAAGGCTAATGGCTTTCACCTTGTTTTATCATCCTCTTTGGCTATGGCACGTGACTATTGTGAAAGGTTGCCTTCATCCTGGGGAGATGAAGATTTATGGAGAGCAACATGCCCTTGTGAGGAGTTCTGCTGCTATGGGGAGCCAGGCACTGCAGCCCTTGGGACTGTAGAACACCTCTCATGGCAGAGCCCCCTCACATGCAGAAACCATCTTGCTGCCTTTGTGAACCACCACACAGTGCTGAGGCCTCTCCTGCAGATATTTCATCCAACAGAAATGAGGCTTTTCATCTGATCTGTTGTTGTTGTTATTATTATTAATTTTTCCACATGATATTTGGAGGTACAAAATACACTAATTCAGAAAAAAATAGGGCTTTATGGCATTCTGGATAGTTTCCCATAAAAAAAAAGTCATTTCCCAGAAGAAATAAAAGTCCTGATCTCTCATAAATCATCCCAAGACACTTTTGTTACAAAGTAATTGAGAATCCAGATCCTCTTAACCTTCTTTTAGCCCTATTTTTCATCATATCTCCTACAGCCAAAGAAAGCCTTGCTTGTGGTAGGATACCATATTTAATACATTACACTATATGCCCTTGCTGGACCTCAACACTCTTTCCAGTACTTTCCAAGGTAATATGATTTATGCTTTCTTTAAATCTCTTCCAGTGCTATTTTTTTAATAAACCACAGTCAGCTTTAGGAAGTCCAACTTTAACAGAAGTGATTCAATATCCTCTCAATTGCCTTGGGCTTCTTCAAAGAGTGATTGAAAGGGAGGATGTGGTGAGACTGATAATGGGATATGGAGTCCTTCACTTCCGAGCTGACAGCTTGCCACCAACACTCCTGAGGCCACTCTGACTGGAAAAACTGTGAAATGTGCTCATCTTCATTTTCTTAAGGCCTGATGTTTGCTACAGAAATACTTGCCACTGCAATAGGCAGAGTTATGCTGCAGCCTCAGCAAAGGGGCAGCAGGTGAAGAGGAGAAGGGCTGTGCTTGCAGACGTAGGGCTTGGGACAGTGCATATAGAAGTGCCCTCTGGTTTGGTTGGCTCTTTATTATAAAATGAAATATGGTCCCAGAAAGGATGAATAATAAAGAAATTTTCACAGGTACAACAGTTTTTAAATTTTATTATAAATTTTATTCAATTTAAATAATGGTAAAATACCTGGTTTTCCAGATAGTACAACTGCTTTAAGAGACTGCTTTTGTTTCCAAACATTACAACATAACAAGGGAGGAGAGAAATATGGAGACACTTTTCTTTAAGGGTGGTACTTGTAGATCAGGTGAATGAAGACATTGGCAAAGCAGTGTGGAAAACCTGTGCTGAACAGCTTGAGCCATAGGTGCACTGTGAGAATAACTGCTCCCAAAACTTTGAACAACTTGATGGAGTATTTGATGCTTTAAGGCTCCTGGGAAAAGCCACACAACCTGCTCTGCACCTGCCCATGAAAGGACAAACTAATTTCCAAGCACAAAGAGGGTGCAGAGACTTCTTGGAGTGTTTGGAGGTCCAGGTCTGCCTTTGTGGCAATGCAGAATCTATTTGCCATCCCTGCCAAAGTAACACCTTCAATAAGGCAATTCAGCCTCCCAGACGTGACCTTCCTAGAGCTGATGTAGAATTTAAGAGATGTGAGAGGCAAATTACAGTCTGAATGCACCTACAGGTTAGAAATTTGTCTCACTTAAAGCTTTCAGTAGAAGTGTCTTATTTCAACCAGCCCTCCTCCCCTGGTAATGTCCTTCCCATCCAGCAGCATGACACATTATTTCCAGGATGGCAGGAGTACATGGCAGGAAAATTCAGCATAGCTAAGGAAGCTGTGCTTGTTAGTCCCGAGGGTTTAGCATCAAGTGAACTGCCCTTAACAGCAATATTCTGCTGCCCCCCAGGGGAAGGAAGGAACACGTATGGATGGGCTCCGAGTGACCTGTACCACTTCACCCCAGCTTCAGAGCCGAACTTCTGCTCCTGGACCCACTTTCTCCAGCCTGTAAGCCTCTTGGAAACAATGTTTAAAACGGGAGTGTTTAAATGGCTGAGCCAGAGGCCGCGAAGGCAGTGGGTGCTGCGAGACTCTTTATTGCCATTTCACACAATGAAATACTGAATGATGGTTGCTTACCTGGGTCTGTGTCAAGGAAGGCAAGGTAATGAATATGTATGAGAAACCTAACTGTTTGCAGAAACAGCAATACTAATGTCAATAGGCACAAGAATAACTTTCCAGTGCCAAATAGCCTGCATTATTTAGCATTAATACATGTGCATAAATAAGAAAAGTGTAGCAGGTATGTTTGTGCATTCTTTCCTTTGCTTCTGAAAAATATTTGTTAATGGCACAATAAAAAATGTTGTTCATAAAAGTAGACAAGGCCAATCTACTATACAATTATCTACACATTCACATAATAATATAATGTTCAAAGTAGTAGATCTGCTCTGCTTAGGATCACCCTAACCAAATGACAGGCCCCAATAGATGTCTGGTGCTTTCATGGCTTTCCAAGAGATTTTTTTTTTTCATATAAATTCCTGATATTTGCTTCTTCTCTTTACTTAAGAACATCACATGTTGTCCCCTCCAATGTTAAAGGACTCTGGAAAATTACTTAGGTCAGTTTGATTTACTCCTCAATAATCAGTTTCTTTACCATAAGTATATACCATGACTTTAATATATAATTTGCATTTGCCTATCCTGGTTTTTCCTGGATGATGTTGTTACTCTGCTGGCAAAGGTCTGAGAGCTCAGTTATGGGAATGCATGCAGAGTGAGAATGTGAGTTCCTTAGTCCTTACAAGTTAAATTGAAGCAATTGGTAATGCAAGTCAGAAAAAAAAAAAAGTAACACCTGACTCTTGGAAGCAATAATAAAACAATAACTCATGTTTCCTGTGATTATTCCTCCTCCACAGAGATAGAGACTCATTAATCTGTATCAGACAGTCTGTTTTTCCAGTTTCACCTGAAAAGTGAAAGTACCTAAGTAAGAGCAACACAAAACAAACCTGAGAAAAACCATGCTCACTGAGATTCCTATGGAAATTTAAGACATGGAAGCTGCATTATCTTTGTTGCAGGTAAGAAATGACACTTAATTATAAGGTTTCAATGCCAGGTCCCCAAAGTTAGGGAGTATGTATGTGTCAGGGACTGAATTAGGGCTATTTCCTAATTCTGAGTATTTCTTTGCATTTCTGCCTTCCCTGTAGACTTCAGACATTCCCAAGGAGTGTACTGGTGGCTACCATTTGAAAACTATCAAGCCAACATAATCTTTAAGTCCTTTATAACATGGTATTCAAAAGGCTCCCATCTGCATAGAAGCAAAGCTGCCTGTTCTATAACAACTTGGGAAACATCATCTTTCTGGTGCCTTAAAATTGTCCTTGTCACTCCTGTTAAGACAAGCTGTGTCTAGCCTGTCTTCTCCAATGCAGTGTTCTTCAGATCAGAAGGATATATATTATGTATGCATTGAATTAGAGGTTTAAGCCGTGTTTAGGATGGTGATTATTCGTCCCTAACATCTATTTCCAGGAGATTTGCAGGACTGCATGGTCTCAACACACTTGGATATGGTTTATCAAAAGTTCTCCTTTATGCTAAGAAGATTTGGAAACTCTGCAGCCTAAGCAAGTAGGCTTCCTGACAGGCTTATTTCATATTAAGTACACTTGGTTTTATCCAAAGCTGACTGTAATTTGTTAAGATACAGTACACAAAGAAATTAAACTATAAACTTTAAAGCATCCATCAATTTAAATTTAATTTGTTTAAAAAATCTAAATTATGGGTTAACTCAGAAGGTAATAGAATTCAGAAAGAGAGTACTTGTGATACAAGGAGTCCCTTCATACATTAATTTTCATTTTTGGTGAGATGAAGTTTGAAATTAGATTCAGATTGCAAATTACAGCTTTGTATGGGCTCCCTATTGCTAGCCCATGAAATACTTAGATTCCTGAGGATGAAGCAATTTTGCTTCCCATAATAGACTGCAAAAGCCTTATTTCCCACTGGCAAAATAATAGGTCTGCAGCATAAAGTGTGAGCGAGCCATGTCTTTGCTCCTTGACTTGGTCACCAACAGGGATACATTAAAGTAAAACATACAACTGAAGGAGAAATGGTGACATAAGGTGGGATTTATTTTAAATTCAGAGCTGATCCTTTTCAGTTCCCCACTACAAATAACATTACAGCCTGAACTCTGTGAAGGAGGCAGCTCATGACTCCATGTCCTACATACACCTCATTTACCTTTCCCTATACACTGTAAAATTCTTGCTCTGTACCAGTTTTTGGGCTCCACAGCACTCACAGCCATAGGAGGAGAAAGTCATTTGTCTCCTGGTGTAAACTGATGGACTCATTTAGCAGAAAATATCCATTACATTCAGGGAGGCAGAAGAAGCAATGCTTATGGCAACAAAGCAGATGTGTGATGATCTGTAACCCTGGAGGTAACACATTAAGTCTATAAATTGCCTTCCTGTGGTCTCCTAAGCATCCAGGGTTGTATCAATCTGTTAGTATCCCCCTCCTAGGAGCAGCAGGGAGGAAGGCTGTGTGGAGCCACACCTCAGCAGATGCTGGCAAGGGCCAGGTCCTTCATTATGGAGAGGTTCATGAGCTGAAATCATGATCACACAAAGTTTAAATACCAATTGAAACTGTTCTGCTGTCCTCTGCTGCTTAAAGCAAAATGGGTACAGTGTGTGTACAAAACTAAAACTAAGAAAATTTCCCAGAAGAATAATGGAACAGATAAAAAAAAAGGGTGAGATTCTCCAGAAATGTGGAAAATTACTGGAGAAAGTTTGACTTTGGTCTCTGATGCAAAAAAAGACTACAGATGCTGAGACTAAAAGACTACAGTTGTGACTTTTGCTGGTTCTGAAGCATTTTTGGTTTTAATAGCCTGCAATTAATTTAGACTGATAATGAAATTGTGTTATTGCATTAAAAAAAGAGGAATAGTGATGAAATGAAGCGTCAGATTTACTTCCTGAGTACAAAACAGACTTTGTGTCAGATTTGTGATCACATCTTATAATGTTAGCAATTTATGTCCCTGAAGGGAGGAATCAGGATAGGGAGATGGAACAAAAGATTTAAAGCAAAATTCCAGCAAGACACTGAATTAATCCTCAAAAGAATAAGCTTAGATTTTTCTAAGTAAAATCGAAGTCAAATTTGATATGAAGCCTCCAAAATGTGCTTCCTCTTTGACAGCCAAGAGTCACATACATTAATAAAAAGGAAACAAATCTTGAAGCTGGAACCATCAGAAATGTGGATGTCCTTTAGCCAAGGCCAGAAGCTAAAGACACAAGGTCTGACCTTTGGAAAGCTATGCAAGAATTATGGCAGAGTATATTGTTCAGTGAGAGTTTACTGAAAGCTTGTCTAAGGGTGCACAGGCCATATGGAAAAAAAAAAACCACCATCAATTGCACGGAAAATTTCAGTTCATGTTTTTTACAGCAGACACAATGCAGGGAGATGGAGCTGAAAGGAAATGGAGTTTTAATCCTTTTTTAACTGAGTAAAACCAACATGGTGCTAAAAGCAGTGATGCTAACATGAAAAGAAATAGAGGGAATAGAAGGCAAATGGCTGAAGTTCAGGATGGAGGTTGAGAAGTCAAGCATCTCTGAAGTGAGATGGAAGTTGCAGGTGAAAAAAACACTTAAAAAAAGGCTTACACACAAAGGAAATGTCTGCATTCCTCTGATGGAAACGTCTGTCCCTGGGTCTCTTTAAAAGCATGCTCTCGTTTGAAAAGCTGGGAACCAGAGACACAAAAAGATGTGGGAATGTATTCCAGAGAAGGGGTCTGCTAGCAGAGTACAGGGCAAACCCGGAAGGAACATCTACCCTGTGGTTCCTACCTTTAAGGACGTGATTCTTATGCAAGGTAAAAGTAAGAAGAGAGGATGGTTTCATTACTCTGGAGACCTCAGAGCTGAAGAAATATCAATATAATGCTGAATATATGCAAAAGGACAAAATTCTTCATTGATGCATGGTATCAGAAGGATTTAAATCAGTATGTGCACAAAAATTTTCCTCCAACTATAACCCTTGAACAGCTGAAAGAAATGGCAGGTATTTGTCTATGCTTCATGCATTGGGACAGAGGCATTTTCTCACTAGGAATCCTCACTGGACTGCCAGTCAAAGCCAATGAGTCTCCAGCATCCCTTGGTGCCTGTCTGTGGAAAAACTGAACAAGCCACCAATAAAAGTAGTCAGTGCAGCCAGAAAGCTAGAGATAGTAGGTAACACACAAGTACTGAGTAATACCTGACATGCCTCAGGGCATCTGGTCCATCTGCATGAGGCTGTTCAATATGACACAAGCTTTCAGTGGCATCTCACACCAGAGGAGCAGCTTCTGGATGCACTAGGTGGGCTATAACAGGAGTTCCCAAATGGCATTTAACACTCATGAGCAGGTCACTGTTCCAAGCCCTTCAATGTCCCTGTGGGAACTTAGACATTTACTGTGCCTGGGAACACACTCATGCAGACACCTGCACTTTGATGTTGCAGCCTTGAGTTATGTTCTGCCCTTGGTGTCCCATATATAACATATATGGGGAAAGGGAAACACAGTAAGATGTATGGGGAGCTCATAGGGCATTTAAGACCATGTCTAGCAAAATTACTTTACAGGACAGGGAACATATCATGGTTCCTCCAAGCAGTCAAACAAGTGTGGACACCCAGCCTAACTCAGCCCTTGATGACTGCCAGTGTTGTTAACATCCAGTGAGAAGTGCCTCTGACTGAATTAAGGTGCAAAAGAGACCATTGATTACCAAAATCAACAATAGTGATTTTTTAAACAATAAATGTGAGGCAGGGAGATAGAAAGAAATAGAATGGAAAGAATAGAGAGAGAGGGGGAGAGAGAGAGAGAGAGAGGGAAAGAGAGAGAGAGAGAGAGAGAGAGAGAGAGAGAGAGAGAGAGAGAGAGAGAGAGAGAGAGAGAGAGACCAAGCAGACAGTCACCACCCATGGATCCAGCAGCATCCCCTTTGACCTTCTATACCCTGGGCTTCTCAGTGGTGGGTTTCCTGGAGCTGTTCTTCTGGAGGTATCACCTTTATACAGTCCAAGTTCTGGGTATCCACAGGGTGGTCTCAGATGCCATTCCCATATAGCCCAGGGTGATCTTTGACTGGTGATACATGTATAAGCAGCTGCTTCCTTCCCAACGGTTTAGTCAGTGGAAATTTTTGTCCAGATGCATTAAGAAGGTTGTGCTAAATAGATCTCACCTCTGTCAGGCCTGGAATTAGTGCTCTCCTGTCACAAGTCCCTCCCTTCTGTGCTTACCTCAAGTTCCCACTGTGGTGGCTTATCTTACAGCAAGTTCTTTCTGTGGCCTTGATAGTGTTTGACACAGGGAATTATGCTTTTTAAGTCCTCTAAGTGTGCATGTGTGTGTGATGGCTCTGATGTGAAGCTTCTCATGAAAAGTGAAAGAAGGTGTTGGAAGAATTGAGAGCTGGAAAGTGACAGAAAGCTGGACATGGCTTCTCTATGCAGAATATTTTCACATCCTCTTGCAGTTGTGAGGTCAGACCTGAAGACTGGTGGTCAATGTGCTGTAAATTCTGCCAAAAATATACTGTTGGCATGTTCAAGGAGGAGGTCTTGGATTTGTTCTGTAAGTTTTCATGTCTTTTTTTATGTAAGCCAGGTGTTGCTGAAGCCGATCGTAAACAGTTAGTGCCAGTACCAAACAGAGACCAACACCAGCTCAAGATCTGAGGAAAAATGGATTAATTTTTTTCCAGGACTAGCATACTTTTGGCTGCACATCACCCATCTCAGAGAAGGAGAACTAGAAATTATACAAAATGGGCAGGAAGGTACCAAGTGACTTCCACAGGAGGAGCAATTGAACAACCAAGAACTCCAGGAATCATGAACATAGTTGAGGTCTTAAGAAGAAAATGGTAATTCATATCAGAATAGTTAAGGTTAGAAGGGATTTCTAAAGATCATCAAGTCCAAGCCCTTGGTCAAAGCAGGTCCAAATAGACAATGTTGTTCAGGGAGTTTCCCAGCTAAGAGCTGTAATCTCCAAGGACAGAGACCCCACAACTTTACTGTGCAACGTGGTCCAGTGTTTGACCACTCTCATGATGAACATCCCGTGTTCCAGCTTGTAACCATTGCTTTTTGACTTGTAACCATGAACTTTCCAGAGACTCTGTCTACTGAACCCTTCCATCAGGTTTGATGACTTTCCCCTAAACCTTCTCCAGATTGTACAGCCCCAGTTCTCACATCCCTTCCTCACATAAATGCTCCAGTCCCTTAAACATCTTAATGACCCTTCATTTGACTCTTTCCAGTTTGTCCATGTTTCCTTTCTACTGTGGAGCCCAAAACTGGACACAGCATCCCATGTGTGGCATCACCAGCTCTGAGCAGCTCCCTTGACGTGCTGGCTGACTCTTGGTTAAAGCGTGCTGTATCCATTACCACATCCAGTAAGTGAGTACCATTGCAATGATCCTGCAGATGCAGTAAAACAAGCAGAAAGAAGTTCTTTTTCACAAGCCATACACCATAATTTTGGAACTAAACACTACAATCTATTTTAGAAGCCAAAAATATAAATTTGCTTAAAAAAGGACTGAAGGGTGAAGTGGTTAACATCAGCCAAATACAGATTCAAATAAGTCACTCTGCTTCCCTCCTCCCCTTCCCATCAGAGAAGGACAAAGGCAGAGACCTTGGGCTGAGACAACAATTACTGAGAGCAAGCAACAGTGGAATAAGAATACACTGTGCCAGCAGCAATATTTATGACAAAAGTATATAAAAAGAGGAGGTGCTTTACCCACAAAAAGGGGTTTACTCGCTCAGCTTAGATCCTCATGGCCACCAGAAGAAAGGCAAAATGGTGAACACATTGCCAGCCAACAGGGTTTGCTGTTTTTGTTCTCTGAGGGCCAGGAAGGCACAGGCAGTGATCAGAGAGGGGAGGATCTGTGGGTGCTGATCCCTGCAACACCGTGGAGGAAGAGAGGGAAACAAAAGGACACACTTGCAGGGGTGAGCTCAGCTCTTCTTCACCCTGAAGCCATGCCCCCAGCAATGATGTGGGTGGTACAGAATAGGTATAGAATAGGTATATTAGGTGTAATATAATATAATATAACATAATATAATATAATAGGTATATTACAGCCACATCCATACACCTGCCCCTGCTCTGCAACCAGAACAGATGGTTTTGCCTATTGCTGCCTGTTAAACATCATAATTCAGACACAAGCTCCAGCCTAGGATGCTGCTAAGCTGCCAGCTGCTGGAAGCTGGCAGGACACACCAAGGGAAAGGAAAACACCTCCCTGCTGCCTTTTCTCTTCACAATTGCTGTATTTCATCATCCTCATGGAATTACCGTGGAAGGATGAGCTAACGTCTAGCCTGGAAACAGTGAGATCTCACTGAATTGGAGATTAAAGCCCAGGTGGACCAGCTGGGGTCAGAGGTTCAGTGGGAAGTGACAGGAGGAGAGTGCTGAATGGAGCATGTCTGACAGGCACACCACCCCTTGGAGGTGTTCAGTGATACTTTCCTAGAAGCATGAAAAAAAGGGCCACAAAAATAACTCCAGGGTTGACAGGTACAGGGTGTATCTTTTTGTTTCCCTGCATGGCTGACTGCACAGGGCTTTAAAAGGAGTATGAACAGCAACAGGGTGAGGGGAAGAGGACAGCCAGACTCTGGAGAAATTGCACTTCTATGTATTCATCTATGTTAAGATATTCTTCATGTTACTGAAGTATGTATAGTGAGGGGCCCTCCAACACACACTGTGAAAAAATATGAGCATCCCTGAAGGCTTTGGCAAAATGTGCTGCTGGAGGCAGGAGGGTAGACTGGCTGGTGGCTGCTCTGACTTCCTGGGGTAGGAAAATTCTTACACAAATAGAATACAAATTAGGGAGGATTTGGGAAAGACAGACACAGTTGTAAAGCGCTTGACAGTAATGCAGTGGAGCCAATCCTTGAGCCAAACAATGTTCAAGTCAATCTGATTTCTTACAAAGAGTCCCCAAACCTGCCTGGTCCCAGCCAAAACATGGATCACTGGTTGCCAAAGGTGTTGTAGGATAAAGCTGTAGAGGGTGATTAAGGCTTTTAGCAGGTGTCTGGGGTGGCATATTCCCAGACTTTTTATCAATGTAAAAAGTAACTTTGCAAAGGAGACAGAATTTGGGTTGAAGGCAACAGAGTGGCAAACATTAAGGTATTATAAAATATTTTTCTGAAGAAAGTGCTTATTGAAGTCATTATTTCCATCTTTTATATCAATCTTAGATGAACAGCAACATAGAAGGAGTTACTTAAGTTTATTGCATGTGCCAAAAACAAGAGGTCAAGGCATGTATTAAATCCTGGACTGGTAACACTAGGGGAAAAAAATCAAGTCTTTTGTGCAAAATGTACTTTTGTGCAAAGTACATTTACTTGTGCTTTCAGAAAAATATAACCCAGTTGCCCAAGAACTGCTTCCCTCTGTTTCTGCCAGGACTCAGCTAGTCAGTACTAGCTGCTTGGGCCACAGGTTAGAGACAAAACAAAACAACAGAATAATTGCAATTTTTAGAAATAACAAGAAACCTCTGTTATGCCCTGATTCAAGGGAAAGTGAGAAACAAAACTGCCACTTATTCAGGCTGGGCACAGAGCCTTTCCCATGGAGTAGCCTCAGGGAGAAGAGCATAGTCAGAATCCAGTGCCTACTTATGGCTATAATTCTGAGCAGCAGCAGGGAAGCACAAGTTGTTCTCTCTTGTGTTTCAGTCAACAGAAAATTGAAAACAAGGATACACGCCAGTTGGAAACCAATGCCAGAGCAACGAGGAACCTGAAGAAATATAATGCAAAATAAAAATGTGGGTATGACCTGGAATCCCAGGAAAGCCCTGCCCTCTTCAGAATGAAACTGCAGGACCACTGTGGGAGCTAGGGATCACAGGGAGCAGCAGTCTCCCCATCACCTGTGAGGCTGCTGACCTTATTGTGGAGGAATGGTTGTTACCTTTTCCCAGCCCCAAAGGGAAAGAATTAACAGGTATGAAATTATACATTTTGTTGAAAATAATTCACAAAGCCTCCTCAGGCTAGTACAGACAGCAAACATATAATTCAATCCAGGAAAATAGCAATATCAATTTGCTGCCCTGATACCATGCAGAGGCAAAGGAGAATTTCTAAGCAGGACTTCACAAAATATGATAATAATTTTGCAGTTCTTCCAAAAGCATAGGAGAAACCAAAATATCATGTGTTAAAAAATGGAAAAACATGAACTCTGATGAAAGGTACTCCACTTCACATGGCTTTTTCATTTTTGATGTTGTCTTGATTGCACATTAATTATTTCTCTCTGTGTTAACCAGTTTGTCCTACTTTATTTACATACCCTTCACCTCCTCTTGTTTTGATGTGCCAGTGCTCCTCAATCTAAAAGCAGGAAGGCACAATTAACAAAGCTGAACTTTAACATGCAGCTGTCTCTCCCTGAGTCTCAGGTCTTGTGCTGAGGCATTGTGCCTTTGCTTCCAAACAGAATCACAATCCAGGCAACCTCTAAGGAGCAAAGATGTCAGGGGTGCAGAGTTTCCATCAAGAATAAGCACAAGACCCAATTCCTGGAAACATTCCCTCTTGCCTTGGCTTAATCTGCATTTCAGCTCCAGGCCAGGTCTGTTTGTTACCCACAGCAGACCTGTACAGAGCTGACAACTGGATTAAACTGCAGCAGACAGCTTTCAGGAGCTGAGCTAGTTTTTTTAAGCCTTACTGAAGTATCTACATTACAATGCAAACTGCACTGTGGATATAGTTTGACTCACTCTGTTTACACATATCCCTGATCTTGAGAAGCCAGAAGGCATGCCAGGCAATTCTTCTTGCAGGAATTGTACCAAAAAGAAAATCCCTATTTCTCAGAGGTCAACTTTGCTTTAGGGGCAGATGCAAATCAGCACCTCTGGCAGACAGCAAACTATTTTGCTGCTCATGCAATTCCCTCTCCCTCTAAGCTGATTCTGCATAAAACCATCTCATAACTTGAAACTCATGGTCATAAGAACAATAACTTGAAAACTGCATTTAACAGAGCAAGCATGTGATGCCTAGCATAATAATATATTTATTCATGAGCTATCTAATAACTGAGGATGCATATTTTATCATAATGCTCTGATGCAGAAAACAAGCACTCTTTGTAGTTGTGCTCTGCTTTGCTTGCTTTGGTATATTGATAGAGCTAATGGCCACAGTTTGTGCCTCCTTTGCTAGGCACAGAAAATCCTTGCTTTGATAACACTGTGCTGTGGCAGAACAGTAAGAATTAGGGCTGTGCACCAGAGATCCTGGTTCCTCAGCAAAGTGACTTTTTTACTGCAGCACCAGAGCAGCAGAGAAATGTGGGGTCCCTAGAGCCCCAAAGAGGAGACAGTGGGGCTCTGCCAGGGGGCAGCCAAAACCATGGAAAAAGCTCCAGCAGGGGATCATAGACAAAATTCAGGACTGACATAAGGTTGGAGTATGTGTATATATGCAAGCTGCTCAGGGCTAGGGGAAATCTGATTGTAGCAATTATGCTAAAAAAAACCACAACTCACACTCTTTCTATTATCCTGTGATCATTCACCCCTTTTGAATTAATATTGTTACATGTGTGGACACCTGTCTGTACAGTAAAAATTACTGTTCATGTAAAACATATATAAGAATGGGCCAGGCATATTGTGTCATTTCCCAAGAAAATTATCACTGGACAAAAATTTAGTTTATGATGCATTTAATTTCTACATCATTAACTTCTTTTCCAAAAATGCTGGGCTTCACCTTAACTCCCCAGGGACCAAAGACATTTTGCCACTGCTCTGAATGGGAATAAGTCAAAAACATTTTTAAATGTCTTAACCTCCTGGAACAGTCATTCCCCTCAGATCAACATGCAGTGTGCACAGAAGCAAGCAGAAGCTTGCTTTCAGAGCTGTAGGAGGAAAAAATCTGCATGATGTATTGATACAAGCTGCACTGTAGGAGCAGAGAGACAACAATGGATTAGACTGGTATATAAAAACACCTTCCCAAAGATTAAGATAAGTTTTCCTCTGTGCTGGCAGTGAATGAACAGAATTCTCCATTTGCTTTCCCAATAGACAGGACCTGAGGTAAAGGTTTATTACAAATACACCCCCTGGGAGACTGATGTTGTGTTTTCTGATGGCCCATCAGCTTTCTACTTTCCCTTGATTTGTTTGAGCTGTGGTGTGTGTCTATCTACAGGGTGCATATTTAGGGAGAGTATCTATTCAATTATTACAGGTAGAGATTTGGCTGCTTGGAGGTAAATTCTCTGTTTACTCCTAAGGATCAGTTTGGATGACAATCTCTCCAAGTCATGGTCCAAAAGAAGTCACAGTTGATTCATTCAATTTTAATCTTATCCTTGGTTTCAAGTGCCTGTATGTCTTACTCCTTATCTAATTAGCCCTGCAAAATCCTAGTTCTTAAACACTAATTGGAAGCACGCAAGGGTAAATGTCCATGTAAATCCTCCTCTGCATTTTTGATGTATCAGGTGCTACAGGCAAATAAATCTGATACCGGAAAAATGCCCAGGAAGTTTTCCCATACAACTGGAAAATTTGAGCCAGCATGTGAAAAGAAAAGGGTCTTGTGTTAAAGCCAGTTTAGAATAGAAGTCAGGAAGAGTTATGGACAGGCTGAAAATTGCAGGTAGTAAAGGGGGCAAAGTGATAGTAAAACCACAATTTGTAGACACTATAATTAGCAGTAGTAGCATAATGAAGACATAAATTAATAAAAATTGTTAGTGGAGTGTCTGGCTCAGGGGACTGATAATAGGACTGTATTTTGAGCTTAGTGTCTCCTGCCAGAGAGCCACTGATTCTGAGAATGCCAGCAGCAAAGATCACTACTGTCTGTTGAAGAATTAGATTACTGTCTCAGTTTAGTGTTTCATGTAGGCTCTGCTGTTTGCTGACTCCAAAAAATGGCCAAAGGCTCAATGGATGGAAAATGAAAACTGCACCTTAACAGAGAAATTGTTCCTTTAGAGAGAAACACATGCCTGAACAGGTATGGAGTAGATTAAGAGGCAAATTTTCACACTTTTTACCTATAATAAATGTGGTTTAAAATATGTAGCTGACATTTCTAGTACTGTCAGTCAGAGCTTTTGGAGAATTGCTAGCAAAACTAGGGGTATAGCAACAACTAATCATTAGACAATGTAAACCATAAAATTTAAACTTATCATAATTTTAAACATCTGGTGGATGAATTATAGCACAAAATACTAGAAAAATAAGCTCTTGTAATTGAGGCCTAGAGAAGATATATTCTGAAAGAAATGTTCTGTCTTTACATTATCAGTTTTGTGCAGGGGTATCTAAGTAATGCTAAACTGTATTATAAAGGACATCTACCTATTGACATGGTCAGCCTGGTTTTAATTATGAAAAATACATGAGAGTGAGGATACTTCAGTAAGTAGAGAAATTATTTCAATTACTGCTGCATTATGCAGAAAATATTATGCAAAAAAGTTACTGAAAAACAACCTGTGGCAGTGATTTGCTAAAACTTATAGAGGTGCAATAATTTCACATAAGTTTCTATTTAGAACCTGTTGAAACTAAATTTAACGTGTCCCTCCTTCTTATCACAACTTTGGTCAGTGTCTTCCGTGGAATATAAAGCTCTAATGTTCTTTAATCAAACAGAGGATTATTCTTTTGTTAAATTATGCTTCCACATCACCTGGTCTATCTTTCTGTAAGTTCTACTTTTAACTACATAACTTTCTTGGCTGTTTTATGCTTTGGCAATATCAAAGATACAGTACCCCGCTTGTAACAGATATAGTTCCAGTTCATGGTCTAATTATATACATTTCCAGCAATCCTTATTGTAATAAATATTTCATATTTCCTTTTTTTTCTCTTACAATTCCCTGTTCTTCCTCTCTGCCCTTTGCAAGCTTTGCCTACAGTTCAAGTCCTTATGGGCCTCAACTGATAACACTGTGCTGGACAATTTTTCTCTAGAAAATTGATTCCTGATTTACAGTGGGATAAATAAAACATGACCTCAGGCCTTTTGTCTCGTGATTTCTATCTTCCTCATCACTAACACTTAAAAATGCTACTGGGTGATTTCTGATGATACATTCAGCTCAGATGCAACACTTTGTCCTCCCCTCAGCCCTCCCACACAAGAAAAAGAAAAAAAAAAAAAAAAGATGCATTGTCTTATCTTCCTATGAAAATGCAAGAAGCTGAAGGAGGGGTTTGAGATGCTTTGAGAGCATTAAGAATGGTGTTTGTCATCTCAGGTGATAGAAAGAACTTATTCACCATGAAATCTACTAACCATAAACCACACAAACTTCACACACATTTTGTGTTATTAGTATTACAAAGCATTTATATGGTGCCATACATTTCCACGGCCATTTCTTCCAAGCAGATAAAGCACATTTCCTTCCTGAGACAGCCTGCACTCTACATAAGTCAAGACAAATATTGTATGTGATAAAAATAGAGGACAAAAGTTCAGGATGGATTGATGTGTGAGACAGCTGATAAGGAGAAGACTGGAAAGGGAAATGATTAAAGATTGTTGTTTGGAATCCTTGCAAAACTAGGGAGAGGCTACTGAGAGCTGCTGGCTGCATACATCTGGGAAACCTGCTGATGCAGGGCAAAGCAGAGAACTTCTCAAAGAGGGTGGCTTCAGGATCCATGTCCCACAGATGAGGATGACTGTGGAGCTTCCCACACCCAGCTAAACCCAGGGGGTGAACATGGCTATAACATTTTTGGGACACCTGGTGTTTGTGGGGCACCTGATGCCATGGCAGCCACCTGGAGATGCTCCAAGTGCTGGTGTTTGTGGGAAGTTTGTGCCCCAAGGAAAGGCTTGTACCTGAATCCCCTTCTGCCTGCTCTGCCAGGCAGCCTGGCCCATAGGAATAGGAATAGGAATAGGAATAGGAATAGGAATAGGAATAGGAATAGGAATAGGAATAGGAATAGGAATAGGAATAGGAATAGGAATAGGAATAGGAATAGGAATAGGAATAGGAATAGGAATAGGAATAGGAATAGAACCCACCAGCTCCCAGCAGGGTCCTCCCCTGGCTAGGGAGGAGGTAACCACCAAGGGGTGGAGGCAGATGGTGCAGAGCCAGAGCCCAAACCTGGTGGCAGAGCAGTGGCCCCAGCACGCAGAGGATGCCAGCCAGCTCCCCCATGCCTGCACTGCCAAGCAGCTCTCAGCTTAGTGGCCCTTCCCTGATGTCCTCCAAAGCTGGTGCTGCCACACTCACCTCACTGCCCTCGGGAAATTCATGACAGGGCTTCACTGCTCAAGCAAGGTCTCACTGAGGGCTGACACTGATTTCTAACTTTGCTTTATTATTAATGTTAAGATTCTTCCTGTGACTTGCTTGAGGCACCATAAGCAAAAGCACAGCTATTTGGATATGCATCCTCAGGGCATCCACCCAAAGTCATATGTGTTATTCAGAATTTCTGAATACCTGCTTAAATGTCTCAGATGAAGCAAAACTGATGAACATGTTGTAAATTTGCAGGCAGATACTCATCTATAAATCTGTGATACTTATGTCAGTGTATACTATAAAAAAAGGTTTTCCAGGGTACATAGTTTTCAATAGAGATTGGAAAACAAAAACAACATAAGCGCAGGAGAAAGAGGAAACTTGCAGTTAAGTTGAATACTCAGAAACAAACAGGAAAGGAGGATGTAAGCAACATCAATACATGCATAATTTAAAAAACATTGTCTGAAAGTGCACATTTCACTTTTAAAAACACTTCTAATTATAAAAGCCACAGAGAGGGGAGGAAGAAAGAGAAGATGTCAAGTAGTAGCTTTTGATTAGGCCTGCCTAAGAGAAGCAATATTTAAGTTCAGAACCTCTTAATGTGCAATTTTAAAAATATCCCTATTATGCATACACTAAGAATTACACACAAAATACACAACCAGAACTAGCCAAATATCAAAATATATCAGTATAAGCACAGAGGTTTGGGACCTCCAACTTCTTGATGAGCCAAGACATTGTTTAATTGTGTAAAATGCTGATCTCTTCTTACAAAATGCTGATTATCTTCAGCACACCACAGAATAAAAGGAGTCAGTGGAAATTGAAGTTAAAGAAACAGAACAGTCTCCCTTAGATCAGAGAGATTTTTTTCAAAACTGCAGGGAAATTGTATTTCTCAAATCAGCAGGCATGACAAATGGGAAATAAGTCCTGAGTTTAATCCATTCACCTTCTTTTAAATAGCAAGCCCACAAATAGAAGCTAAAATAGAGAATGAGTCCAGAATTGATTTGTTTCAAAACTGGGGACAAAAATAAATCCCACATTTTTTTAATCAGTCATCCTTTTTGGGAGATAATACAGTATCTCAATGTGGAAAAATAATAATAGCCTTTGGTAGAGATGCAGTTCACCATTGTTTCCTACTTTAAAGAAAGACTTCCCCTCAGCTCACATTGCATCCTAGTGGTAGATATTAGTGGTATTTCCAATTTCTAAATCCTGAAATTATTTTCAGCACCAAATTTTAAATGTGGCTGTCCAGTTCAAACTTGCTTCTTTACGTATCCTACCTTAGAGAAAACCCTTCATAAGATGACTGAACCCACTGCAAACATGAAAAAATCATACTGGGGAAAATGTTTTGAAATTATATTTACCCAGTGTAAATGGGCATTACCCACCAAGATGCTGAGCCACTTTTTGGGTTTCTAACTCAATAGGCTTGGGTGTAATTCAGGACAGGAGCACATGAGACTCCACAGCTGGGAGAAGGTCCTGGGGAGAAGGCAGAACAAAGGAAAGGAGAGGAGCAAGGCAGCAGTCTCTCCTTTTGCTTTCAAAGGAAATATCTCAAGGGTGTTCTAGTCCTAAAGGGAGACTTCCAGTACTACTACTTGCAAAATTACTGAAGAGCAATCATACCTGAGCTAGTTGGAATTTGATCTGAGTGGTGAGTGGCTCACTTGAGGTGAGTGGCTCATGAGCTGCTCACTTTTCTTGCAGCCTGAGATGCTGTCAAAGGAATGTTTACAATGTGCAGTGGAGGTCTATGCCAGGCATAATGTCTCCACCAGCTGTGGTAAGCATGGCTCCTGCAAGAAGCTTGGCTTCTGGAAAGGCATGCATTCCCCTCTCTTACACATCTGCCTTTACAGCTGGAGAACCACAAAGCAGTCACTTCAGGTGCATGAGCAGCTCCAACAAGTCCCAGCTCCACTATGTCCATTTTGAAAACTTGTGTATTATGGGGTTTTGCTCCTGCATGTTCCCCATCAAAGCTGAACCATGTTGTCAGTGACATGGAGCCAAACAGGAATTTGCTACTGTGGATAAAGGGGAGGTGTCTTCATGTGAATTAGTCGCCCAAGGATCAGCTGATATGATTAGAATGAAATAGAAGATAAAGGGGGATGTAGAAGACTGTTTATTCATTTAGATATATGGTTTATTATTGTAATTGTGCTCCCAGAAGCATTTATGTGGGATGGGAAGCAGAGTCATCTTTCCCCACAGAGGTACAGGAATTAAGCTGGATACTGCAAAGGGCAATCAGAGCAGACCTCACCCCATGGGAACAAGTGCAAGAACAAGGACATCCACATGATTGGTCATGATATTGCAATCCCATGGCTTCAGAGAGGCAAATTCAAGTTACAAAAGAGTAACTCACCTGCAAGATCTTCCTGGTAGGGTGGGGGGGCTCAGTGTCCTTCTGTTCCAATACTGGGCTACAAGGCTTGTGGTGGGATACAAGGCTGGGCAGGATTACACCCATTTACCCACTCTCTATTTGACAGATTGCTGCACTGCTACAGAGGAGACCCCTGTGAGCACATCAGCCTGCACAGCTGGGAGAAATTCCTGGGGGGGAAGGCAGAACAAAGGAAAGGACAAGAGCTGGGCACCAGACAGGCTGCAAAGACAGCACCAGGTTTGGGAGAGTTTTGGAGTGCGCATATGTTCTAAACCTAAGTTTGAGTGTATGCTTGACTGTGCACTTAATTTTAAGTATATGAGTAGTTTCACATAGCTGAATTTAGATGAAATGTGATTTGATGATTTTGAAATAATATTTTCTTTATTTTTGCTTCTTATTTACATTTTCTGTGAAGAAAATGAGAGATTCCTCAGTTCCAGTAAAGGGGGAAGCTATGAATTTATAATATTTTGTCAGAGATGGATGCTTGCAGTTAATACATTTCATACAGTTCCCTAATGTACACACTGGAAGTTCAAGAAACAGAAATAAACAGACAAACAAAGAATTCATTAAATATAAAAACAAAAAAATTTTGACACTGCACTTTGGTCCATCTTAATTTAGCACAGAAATAATTCAATAAATTTTACAATCTTCCTATAAATATTGTGTGCCTAAATAAGCATTTCCTTTTGTGCTGTAAAGGCATAAGGGAAGCAAATTAAAAACAATTCAAACAGATACATTTCTTTTGCCTCTTGGAGCAGGGTTTCCCTTCTCCCTCTGTAAGTACCTTGGGTACTTACCAAATCATAAGTTACTAAGATGAGAGAACTCATCTCCACCCTACACCTTGGGGCCTGCCACAAATGTGGCAAATCAAACCCTGCCAGGTATGTACACATCTCAAATCCCTATGAAATGCAAAAATTCAAGAGTTATTTTCAGAGAACACCACTTTGCAGCCCTCCTTCTTTATAAGAAGCAGCATGCAAGGTCAGGTCACATATCAAGCAGTCTCTGTGTTGCAGAGGACATGGGTCACAGACTCCTAAAGACAGTGGAATGGGATCTGCAGGGCTGCAAATGAAACTCAGGGAGGCACAGCAGCTAGAGAAATAACACACATGAGAGAGGATGTAAATATCCATAGTTAGAGGTACTAGCAATGACTCCTGGAGTTCAGTCTCCCCCATCTTCGGCCAGAACCAACTTCCACCTAAAACCTGCTTTGTTTCCTGCCCTGGTGGGAGACAAAGGCTTCATAAGAAGGTCACATTCCCTTCAGGAAGGGTGAGTCCCACCTTGGTCTGGAGTAGCACCCACTGCCCCCACTTCTCTCCCTTTGCGTCTCTAAAGGAGCTTACTTTGGATCACTTAGAGTAAATGTCAACTTAAACAAGGAGTATATAGATCAGATTAAAAGTCTAGGTAAATAAACTACAGTCATACACTTATGAAACACAGAGCCATTACAAACCTGCTTCCTTATCTTTTAGGGTGAAATTTTATTTTGGTAATGAAGTTTTACTCAGAGCAGTAATGGTTTAAAAGCTGGTTGTGCTATGTACACCTTGTTTATACTACACATGCTATCAAGAAAAAATTCATTAATATGTAATGTTCACTTCTCTTTCCTGCAAGCCTAACCAGATCAGACCAAAGACTTTGATGAAGTGAAGTAAAGCCATTAGGTTGTCTCTTATATCTGATATTCTGCAGATTGCTGTGCAAGTTGATAGACAATCTGTCTGGGAGCAGACAGTGACAAATCAAAGCCACCTCTCACAGAAGCTCATACAATAAAGATGCACCCTTTACTAGGCAGAGGGATCCCTCCCTGCACCTGAACCCTAAACCCTAATGGCAACTTTGGACAGATGCTGAGGTTCCATGGGAGGGTAAGGATGCAGAGAGATAAATGTTGGTGCAGTGCCATGATCTGTGTGTCACACCTTTTGCAGGCCCAGTGTCCCTAGAGATGCAGGCTTTGTGGTTCTCTGAAACCTAACCTTAATCCTAGCCCTAATTAGCAGGCTGAAGCCCCAGGTGCTGTGGGTGGCCTGGTTTAGATAGACCTTTGGGCTTTCCTGAACACTAACCTAACCCTATCTTGGTGCCAGTGTCAGTATTTCCCCTTTCCTCCCTCAGCTTTAGTATGCCTCAATCCAATTAGTCATACTCAGTTTGTCTGTGTTTTGGAATATTGGCAAGAACTTCTCAGGATCATATGTTAAAATGTTTCTTGTTGTTTAAAAAGTCCAAATAAATTTAGGTTTCACAGTTCACTTTGAAGTCTCCATTTTTGGCTACATAATGTAAGTGATAAACTATCCACCCATATTCTATGAAATTTTGTGTAATGAAAATCTCAAATCATGTTTATAAATGATAAAGTGATTAAGATTTTATATATGTCAGTTACATGGTGGTGGTAATCTTTTAATGAATATGAGATGCTAAAGGTTTAAGAATTCTTTCTGAAAAAACAGTATTCACAGAACTTTAAAAAACTTGTATACTCTTTCTCCCCTGATTATTTAGCTCCATCCAGATACACAGAAACAGTTTTGATTCCAGAGCAGGTTCTTTATTTTGGCAATAATGGAACATAAGGTAATAATGGAGCACAGGCTCTGGCTGTATCATAATTCCAGCTCTTCTCCTGTTCTGGCAAGTCCTAGATTTTCACGCATGAAATTAATGCCTTTAAGAGGCAGAAAGGAAATTCTTCATGGTGCACACTGTTACACTACTGTGACATGCAACACTTGAACTATAACTCATTTTTCAGACACATTAAATTGAGGTCCCTACCTTGCAGTGTAGCAGATGGCAGCCTGTCCATGTGAGCCCACACTGCAGTGCTAGTGTTTCTGCAGCAATAAGTGACCATCACGAGCCCAGCCTTAGCCACTCAGCATTGCCTTTCCTGTGCTTTAGGATAGAGTGAGCAGGAAAAAGAGGGACCAATGGCACATGGTGGACACCAAACAAACAGCAGCATGGCCTTGCTGCAAAGACAGCTAATGGTATCCTGGGCTATATTCAAGGTTGAGGGTGGTGATCCTTCCCCTCTGCTCAGCATTGGTGAGGCCCCACAAGGAGTGCTGTGTCCAGTTCTGGGCTGTGCAGTACACCAGAGAGATGCACATGCTGGAGAGGGTCCAGCAAGTGGTCACTAAGGGACTGGAGCATCTCTGTTACAGGAAAGGGCTGAAACAGTTGGGGCTGCTCATCCTGGAGGAGAGAGCTCAGGGAGGACCTCACCAATGTGTATGAATATCTGAAGGGAGGGTGCAAAGAGCTCAGAGGCAGGCTCTTTCCAGTGGAGTTTGGTGAGGCAAAAGGCCCAAAACATAGACAATTCCTTCTGAATGTCAGGGAGCCCTTTTTCTTTGTGAGAGTAGCCAAGCACTGGCACAGGCTGCCCAGAAAGTTTGAGAAGTCTCCTTGGAAATTCTGGACAGATCTTGGAAACCAGCTTTAGGTGGTCCTGCAGGAGCAGGAAGTTGGAGAAAGTTACTGTCAGAGGTCCCTTCCAACTTCAACAGCTCTCTGTTTTTGTGAATTCAGCAGTGCTTTAAAAACCCCCATGAGCTGCAATGTTCTACTAATGGTGAGAATCCAAGATATCTGATTCTCATTACCTCTTCACTTCACACTCTGTTTATGTTTATGATCTTTTGAGCTCTTACAACTTTTTCAACTGTTAACCAGACTCCAGACTTCAGTTTAATGTCATCAAAGTGAAAATATTGTGATGGAGTCAGATGAGCTCAATGCAACTTCATTTCTTCACCAAGACCTAGCTAAGTTCTGATTCTGTGAGCTCTAAAGTAATGCAAGGAATGCCCTGGCAGTTAATGATCAACCCCTGCTGTTTTTTCTCTTGTTTTCTGGGTAATTGTGTGTCAGAGTTTCCCTTGCTGGACCAATACTGCTGCCTTCCCTCTGAGTTCCTCTGCTCTTCCTGCAGTTTCTTGCAAAGGCATGAAGACCTTCACAAAACCTAACCAGTTAAACCACCCCTGTCATTTGCTCTGCATACACCTTTGATCTGCATGGCAGCACAGATCTCTCTTTAAAGCAGATTGCTGTTATTTTAGCTGCCTTCTCCCTACTGACATGTGAAACTTCTCTGAAGTATGGCAGAGTGGTTACCTGTCTCTATCATGATCCAGAGACATATAGGAGATCTAACCTACCTTGTAACAAAGCCTGGCACACTGCACATACTAGATCAGTTTGTGGTTTACAGTGTTGAATTTTTTTATTTCTGTGGTAATGTCATACTGAGTTAAAGCTTTTCCTCATCTCCTCACTGCTTTGCTTGATTTATAGATTAGAAAAAAAAGCACAGATCTGTTCTGACAGATACCCCTTCTCACAGATTTTATAATTCAGAGTGCTATCATGCAAGCAATCAGTTTCCTAGTAGAAGACTTTATGATGATATATGGAGTCCATTCTGTTGGAAATGAGGGGTGCATTTTGGCTCTAAAGCCAGAGATGCCAATCAGGACTGCACATCTCCTTTGAAACTGATAGAATAAAAATGGCTAAAATCAGGGGAAGAGGTTTTCAATGAGAGAGGCCCAGAAATTATCCCAGATTAATTTTAGTGAAAAATTCCTCCCTGTTGCACTGAATCTATCCAGTGCAGGAAAGCCCAGCATTATCTTACCATTACCAACAGTGAGGTAAAAGAGACAATAGATGCACAATAGGTGTTTCTGAGGCATTAAGGTTGTGGTATCCTTTTGAATGAGCACCATGGGGCATTTTTTATCCCTCCCAAACTCAGATACTGTTATACATCAATTTGCTGAGCTGCCCCACAGTGCCATGGCTGGGCTGCACCCAGGTATGGGGTGAACTGGCCCTGTGGTTCTGTCCCCACTGGTGGCTTGGTCCCAACATCACCAGCTCTGCAGCTCCCTGCAACATCACCCACCTGACCACACACATATCAATGGGCAAATTCAATGTCCTGACAGATTCTCCCCTTTTTAAGATCCCCCCTGATAAATTTTTATAACAAAAATAGCAAATTTTAGAACCAGCACTTTTTTTTTTCCCCCCAGAGTCCTGAAAGATGGTTTTCATGCCAGGATGATAACAGCAGAGTCAATTATTTGTTTTGGGATTGATGTTACTATCACAAAATATTCATCCTCTTTTCTCTTCAAAGATCCTTTCCTATTAGAAAATCATAATAGTTCTGCTGATGCACTTTGGAAAGACCAGGTTTTTTGAATAAATGCTGCAGTAGTTATATGGTGCTTCCAAGATGTCATGTTTCCAGTGAGATTAAGGTCAGTAAGCCTCACAGTGGTACTGCCCAAGATTCCCAGGTACCAACCCTCATTTCTACACAGCCCTTCCTCTTATTGCCCCATCCTCACATTCCCATCACAATTGGAGTTGAAGTCACCCCTTGAGAAATGAATTTACCATTTGTCATGCAAGAAGTTTACAAGCCAATCATGTAAATCAGCACCAGCCACAAAAAGATCTGTACAGTTGCTTTCAGGAGAGGAAAATCTAATATAATTTTTAATAGCATAAAGTTATTTATCTGATTATTTCAAGTGAAATGCAAAATGATGACAGTTGATAACAGAACACAGTCTTTCACTTCATCAGTGTTTCTGAGAAAGTATTTTCTAGTCCTTTCTTATGCAAGACATTTAGCCTGCTTTCTGTTTGCAAATTATTTGTCAACAAACTTCAGTCTTAAAATATGGTATTTTTTTGTTCCAAAACAGTTTTACAAACAGATCTCAGTCTCTTGAGTTCTTAATTTAGGATATTTGCTATTCACTTTTCATCCAGACCCCACTATAATTTTGATTCCCTGACCAGACCAGAAATGCAACCTGTCAGCCAACTTCCTATAAAATAAACATATGTGCTACTTATTTTTTCCATCTCCTTCTGCTTTCCTTTCATATTTTCTTATCTCATTTCCTTTCCAGCAGTTTTCCCCCTACCTCTCTTTTTAAGTGCCTCTTTTTCTTTTTCCTTTCTCCTTGTCCCTATTTCATCCCATCCTCCCCCAGTCTCTCATCCAACATTTTCTTGAGTGTCATAGAAATTCTGAAAAATGTGCTTTCTGCAAGCTTTTGAACAAGTTTTCCAAACTCATATGAAACTCTTCCAAGAAGAGAGGGTTTCCTAAGTCAAGCACCTTTTCTCTGGAGGCTGACACAAAAGCAGAGTTGCTGAGAAAGTCCAGAAAGGATCAGTTAATGGTTTCAGACACACCAATGTTGCATACAAGTGTGTGCTATTTTAAAGAATGTAATAAGCCTTTACCAGCAGCTGAAATCCAAGGATATATATTTATTGGTTACCTATAGCCAACAAAATGTGTTTAAAACACGAAAATTCTTCTATTAGGAAGTGCTTCCTGCAACATATTATAATAAAAAAAAAGTTTTGGCAGTTTTCTGAAAACTATTGGGTCATTGATGGGAGTTTGTCATAGAGGGAAGGTCCTGCAGAGAACCTCAGAAAACCTTGATATGATATTAATGGTTCTGGTAAGCAGTCTTTTCCATCCATTGAGCTGATGTATCTGAAGTCAATAATGAGTAACACTGCAAGAGTTGCAAGCAATAATTTATTAAAGCATGTATGTCATGGGAAAAACAAGCAGTGTTAAGCTTTACTTTCTGATCAATTAACAGCACTCAGACAAGCAGAACTCAAATTATTTTGAAACCCCAAATGAACTGATCTAGTCATTAGGAAGTCTGTGGTGCTATTTCATGCAAGCAGCTGTTCATTTCATCATATTTACTTTTACAAATGACTGTTATCATCCTGCAACCTTAGCTTTATGGCTCTTTAGAAACTACCCAATGTTTGATTTTTAAGGACTCTATATGCAGTTCAATCTACTTCAAGAGAGAATATTGAAAATTTTGAACAAATTGGAATTGCAGGAGGAAATGTTTTAACAGCTTTTTGCAAGTAATAAAAATACGATGTAAGTTCCCAGATAGTCCCTTCACAGCGATGGACTTTCTAATCAAGAAATTCAGTCCAACACTGCAGGGAAACCTCTGGGATGAGGAGCTGTCTGACAGCTGCTCCCATTTAAGCAGCCTGAGATCCTTACCTCAAAATGGCCTGCAAAAACAAGTCCCCAAGGCCAAGCAACCTTCTACTGTACACAATATAAACCACAAACTTATCTAGTATGTGTTCCCACTGCCTTCATTTGTTTAACCCACAGTGCTTCTGCTCCCTTCCTTGCTTTCCCAGGAGCTTGAGTAACCCCATGGCTTCTGCTTATTGTCTGATGATGATCATTGTGGATTTGACTTCCCAGAGGAATGGAAGCAGAACCTTTGGGATGGAGTGTGTTGGAAATGGGAGGGAGGTAATACATAAAACAGAGCAGTGCCTTAAAACCTAGAAAAGGGGACCATTCAGTGCAGCTGGCCAGTGCTTCCAGCATCCCACTCCAGCAAGCATCCAGCTGGATAAGTCCAGACCAGTGCAGAACACATCAATGAGCTGCAGGAAGAGTCAAATGCACCCTGGTTCCAGAACTACCTTTCTTCCTCTCATTTTCATTTTTGTTGTTACTATGATTGTTATTTTAAGAATGCAAATGTGAAGGGGAATAGGAAAATAGTAGAAAAGGGCAGGTGGAGAGGGATATAAAGGGCAATTCAAGTAAAGAAAAAAGAAGATAATCAGGACAGAGGAAAGAACTTGCTGAAACTCTATATGTTGCCTTCTCCTTGGGTAAAATTTAGCATTCAGGCACTCCTGGATCCTTTATTTCCTACATGCAAGTGGCTTTTTAAGATTGATTGCTTGGCATTCACAGGGGTTTTTTCCCCAGTCTCTTCATTTGGCAGCACACACTGAAGCTGCTGTTGGCTGGAAAGGCTGACCTGGAACAGAGACTAGACAGAGTAAAAGGAATAAAATAGGTATTTATTGAAAGGATACACCCTGGGCACTGGAAGAGCCTGGCTGAGGCTACATTCAAATCAAATCCAACATGGATCCTGGTCACGAGATTTTACACTTTTATAAGTTTTGGTTCATCTACATATTTGGGTTAACTGTCCAACCACAGCCCCAGGTTATGAAGTCTCAGCCTCCTTTCTTGCCCCCCTCCCTTCATTGTTGTTTCTGCTTTTTGGGTACCAATTGTCCTTGATTCTCTAGCTGGGAAGGGATTGTTTTGTCTAACTACCCTGTGAAGAGAATTGCTAACACCTAATATGAAATTTCAGAGTTACACACTAAGGAGCAGAGAATCTGAAAAATATAAAAGCTAAAACACAAGGCATCACTACAAATGCATGTAGTCCAGGAAAAACAATTCAGCTGCAGAAAAGTAGCCTGTAAGTCTATTGTATTGTAGAGAGGCAGAATCTTTGGGAAAGAAACTGCACTGCTAGTCATGCTCTGTTATCCCTTAGTGACAGCACATGGTGGGCTTTGGTCTGTGCCCTTGGACACCAGCTCTCCACAAGGAATGAAATATCAAGTCCCTGAGAGCAGCAGCCTCTTCTCCCCTTCCCCATTATGAAGATCCTATAGTGGCAGGAGCAGAGCCCTGGAGCCAGGCAAGGGGAGCTGAGCAGGCACAGTGGCACTCAGCAATGCCTCAGTGCTCTCAAGTTGTAGGGGCTTTAGCTGGGCTGCCATGTAACCAACAGCAAGGTACAAGCTAATGCTCTTGTTTTACTAGATATATATTTTATCCTGAAAAAAGTACTTCATTTTTCTCTAGCCAGGCAGTTAAAATGTGCTTGCTTGGACATGCCCTACTACAGATGAGGTTAATTCAATATTATTTTTATTTTGTGTGGGTGAGGCAATGGCTGCTGAAAAGACAAAAAGCTCTGTGAGTCTGGTGCTACATTTTGCTGAAATGCTGGATGGGGCTGCACTTTGTTAAACAAGACAGAAATTATCTACCCAAGGGAAGAAGACCATCTATCTGTCTGACCCCAGGAGAGAAATTCAGTCTTTAATATGGGTCTTTCCTAAATTATTTATTTCTGTTAGGATAGTGTAAGGTTTCCATAGTCACTGGCTGTGTGTGATGTCTAAATCATGGCTCATTGCAAAGATCCTAATGCACTATCTCATTTCCAGGTGTTTTGCTTTCCCTTTGTGCAATGGGATTTAATTGTAGAGAGCTGTTGAATGAAACTGTTGTAGTGTTACTGCCCTTTGGTCCTCATTTACTCCCTCAGCCATTTAGAGTTTTTGAGGGTCTGCAGACAGCTAGTAATTATTTCTTAGGTTGTTAAATACTGGGAATATGCTTAGTGTCATGAAGGACACCTGAGCCACAGCCATCCAAACTGAAATCTTTCTCCAAGGAGCACTGCTCCCCAGACTCTGCACCAGGACTGGTCTCACCCTGAACAAAATCCCATCCACCCAGGGGCTTCTCAATCCCCCTATGATGGATATAGGGCTGAAGTGGAATCCATATTCATTATGAAGTTCTATTGAAGTTCAATTTCCTTTGCAGAGAAGGACCTGCAGATCCTGGTGGACAACAAGCTCTCCAAGAGCCAGCAGTGCTGTGTGGCCAAGCAGGCCAGTGGTGTCCTGGGTGCATTAGGAAGAACACAGCCAGCAGGCTGAGGGAGGTGATCCTGCCCCTCTACTGAGCCCTGGTGAGGCACATCTGGAGTGTTGTGTCCAGCTCTGGGCTCCTCAGGATGAGACAGACATGGAGCTCCTGGAATGGATCCAGGGGAGGGCAACAAAGATGACCAAGGGGTTGGAGCATTTATTACAAGGAAAGGCTGAGGGAGCTGGACCTGTTTGGTGTGGAGAAGAGATCCCTGAGACAGGACCTCATCAGTGTCTCTCAGTATCTGAAGGGAAGATGTCAAGAGGATGTTGCCAGGCTCTTCCCAGTAGTGCCAAGCAACAGGACAAGAGGTAAAGGGCATAAACTGATGCTCAGGAAGATCCACCTGAATATGAGGAAGAATTCTTTGCTGTGCAGGTGACCTTGCACTGGCACAGACTGCCCAGAGAGGGTGTTTCCCTCACTGGAGCTATTCAAGAGCCATCTGGCCATAATCCTGTGCCATGTGCTCTAGGATGACCCTGCTTGAGCAGGGAGATTGGATCAGGTGACCCACTGTAGTCTCTTCCAACACGACCGATTTTGTGATTCTGTGAAAGGATCCAGGAGAGGAGCCAGCAGGAAGAGGAGGGCTGGAGGGGATCCCACACTTCTCTCTCCTGTATCCAGACAAGGGATCCTGTGAGTGCTTCAGCTTCCTGTCAACCACTGCAGAAATGTCAGTTCCAAACTTCAGCAGAAACCTTGGCTTCACGAGGAACTAGGTAAAAGAAGAGAACACTAGGGACAATCAAACAGCAACTCCAAAATGGTTTTTTTGTGTAGAATCCTGAGACAAACCTGAGCTTTGGTAAGCTTGCTTACAGGGTTAAATCATGGAAGTTCCAGGATTAAAAACCTGCCTCCTAGTGCAATGGCCAGCAGAAGACTACTTGACCTAAGTGGTAAAATGCTGGCATAGACACATGTATACACTGTGACAGGACCCCAGCTTGGCCTCAGTCCTGACACCTACTCTTGTTCTGATCAAACCAAAACCACAAAAAACCCCCATGATTTATTAGAGCATAATTTAAAAGACTTTGTATTTGTGGCAAAGAAAACTTAGAGGGTTTGGTGTTATTTTGGAAAGGAAAAAGGTTTGGGACAGCACAGTGTGAGAAAAAAATTCTGTCTAGATAAAACAACCTTGTAGATATGTTTTATGTGTTGGTCATGCAATTAGAGCCAGTCTCACACAGCCCACAACTTACTACCTCCTTCACCTCTAAATAGGAGAGAAGACTTTTGAACGATTGCATCATCCTGCATCTTTAATAAAAGGGAATTATCCTCCCAGGATGCAGACAAGCAACAATACATCTTCCTCAGAAACAAGGGCCATCACACCACAGTGTTGCTGAAATTGCATTTTCCAGCCACACAAAAAGATCCATGTGGGAGAGGCTTGGCCCCCAAAGCTATAATCTAGAAAATCCATTGTCCTTCCAGGGTTTGATAAAAGAGATGCAAGGACAGATTTGCCTGGACAAATGCTGAGCAATGAGCTGAGGAAGGAAAGTTCAGACATACGTATGCCTATGTTTTCTGAGAACCACAAAGACCATTCCCCATTTCCACTTTTAGTTCATGCATAATTCACGCAGCACTCACTTTGCTACATTCACATGATGCTCTACTGTAACATCATGCATTTGGAAAAGTTTGAGCCTTGCCATGAGAAATTATTTTAAAAATTGGGGTTGTTTTCCCTTACTTGGATTGATCGTTTTTGCTCACAAATTCTACTGGGTCTGGACCCTCTGTGCAATTATTTATAACCATGACTGAAGAGGGAAAAAGTCCTAGAAATTAGCTGCTTCCCTGATCAGTCCTTGATTTGTATCAAAAGAAACATTTGTTGGTTCCAGTAATTCATTAAGTCTCTATTGTTTCACATTGCACACAGCAAAATCTTTGTGAAGTGTTTTACCATTAAATCCCTTGCTGCTATTTGTGGCTCTGCTGTTATTCAACGAGGTTTTCAAGGCTCTGGCTCACAATGTTGTGTACAGCTTCTTATAATGTCTGGTACTATGGGAATCAAAGACTCCATTTTACCAATAGATGGTACCTGTCACTTTGTAACATGCTTTTTATGGCAGCATATTTATTTTTCAAAGATGCATTCCTCTGGCTGTAATCCTACATGCTCCTCCTTTATGCTTGCAATGTGCCAGGCTTTAAAGCAAAGGACAATGCAGCTGAAAATAGGAGTCTTCCACCCACCCAGCCCATTTCTTTTCAGATAGTGAGAAATTAAAACACAGGGCTTTGTGGATGAATTGCTGTCAGAGTCATTTGATAACTAGGATCCCAGTAGAAGCTTTTATAACAACATTAATAAAGATGTGCTAGCTCTAAGATCCCTGCGTGCCGCATACCAATAACACCAGTTAGAATTACTGCCTTCAGATAACAAATCACACATTTTTTAGGAGACAAAAAAATTCATTAAATCTGTCTTCCCTCCCTCCTCCCCAGGATTCAGTAATGACTGGGGTTTTTTTCAAAAAAGGTGCTCAGAAGCACAATGCTGCAGCATCACTGCCAGCCTGATGGCACATCCTGGGTCCTGTGGTGGAGCAATTCACTCAGAAGAGGTTAAAAAAAAACCACCCCTCCATAATTTGAAATCTGTTTCCTGCTTCACCCAATGTCACCAGAACAGGACAACTAAGTGGGGTGGGTTTTGTTAACGAGTGACAGTGGCATGGGTTGGGGCTGAAGGGAGGAGTGCCTCCCAGCATGGCTTGGGAAGGCAGAAAGGATGTCTGCAGCAGACTGCAACCTGTCTGTCTCTACACTCCCAAGACACAAGAAGTCAAACATGGATTCTGACAGTCTGAGGTGATACTGCCTTGCAGAGGAAAGCTCAGGCACATGCAGCACAGGAGGAGTCCATGATCTCTTCCTCCCTCTCCCTGCAGTTGAATACTGGGCCAACCAAGCTGTAGTGTTGCCAAAGGAGATGACTCTGGGATGGGGACATCCAGCAGTAAGGGAGAGAAGATTCCAGACCTGAATCTTGCTCTTAGCTCCAGGATAATTTTACTGGGTTATTTCTGGGATGTTTGATATGCTGGGATGCATAGCACATGCTCCCTGGAAAGCCCACCAGCTACTTGCAGCATGCAGACACAGCAGAGGACAAAGGTACCCAACTACTGCAACTCAGGGGGAAGGATGCTTGGCACTTGTCTCAGAGGGATAACCAGCAGCTGGGGTGTGGACAAATGAGATTGAACCAATTCTGCTTCTCTTCCAATTCCCACAGCAAGCCCAGCTCCAAGGAAGAAGACCAGAATGGCTGAGTTTTAACCAAAAAAACCTAGACCAGCAGCACTGACTCTTCTGGGATATGAAACTATCCATTCCTGGCTTTATGCAGTGTCAGTCAGAGGAATATAAACCTGGAAAGGAGCTCCTGAGCCTGAAATGCTAGTAATTTGCCAAATATGGGTCAAAATATGTCATGAGCTGAAAAAACTTTGTTTTAATGACGACCAGGTTTTACATCACCACTATCCTATTCCAGATCGTCAGTACACTGATAAGGAAAAATATTTTATTAAATCCTGCTTCAGTGTATTTCCAGTTGTTTCCATGTGTTTCCGTAGCTTTTCTTTTCCCATTTCTCCAGAATTTAGCATCATGATGTGCTTTCAGGGAATAATTACATCTCTTTGCAGCTTCAGAAAGACTAAAGCAAGCCCTTGCTTTTCCCTACCAGATCCATCCCACAGGCTGTTCTCTGCAGCTTCTCTATCCTTCCTGAATGGGGATGCCACCAGCCTGAATGATACTTCCACTCCACTGGACACAGTCATCAGGGATATCCTCAGCCTGCATTTGCCCTTCATGGTTGGATCACATTGATGACAATATTCATCCTGACTGGCTCAGTGACCCAGTGTTTGCTACTCATTTCCATTTACAGCTGATAAAGTACCATTTTTTTTAGTGCAAATTCTCCACACAAGTCTTTAAATTACATTGTCCTTCATTCCACTGATGTTTATTACCTTGTTAGCCTCTTTGGGACAGGCATTTTCTTCTGCACAATATCCCCATCTTCTCAAATTGAGGGTGCCTCCCACCCTCTCGTCACCCACAAACTTCAGAAAAACCCTCTTACTGTTAGTTTTAAGGATCATTCATGAACCTCTATTCCAACTTAATATTTCTATAGTACATATGTTTTTTATAATTTACTTAATTAGGTATTTACTATTTTTTTAAAAAGAGCTTTAATATTTTATTTTGTTCCTTAAAAGGTGATGATTGCTTTATGTCTGAGGTTATTTAATATTTAGGTCAATACAGCACTTTATCCCCTCTGCTCTCCTTAGACTTAGCTCTTTCCCTCTCATCGTATGTACTTCCATTATGGATTGTCATACTGTTGTTTATTTGATTTTCCCATTTTTTTATGTTAGATCCTCAGGCATGGAGATAAAGGAAGTCCCTTCCATCCAGCTCCCTTCTTTTCCAAGTTAAAATTCTTATCATTGCTTATGTCAGCTTTGAGCCAAGAGGATAGTGTCCCAACTGACAGGCTTTCTACTTCTTACAGTGATACACAGAATCAGACACTCAGCAGATTTTTGTGAATAAAAGACATAAAAATGCACCCAAGTGGGGCTTTTTTTGTTTTCTTGGTTTTGAGTTATTTTTTAAATTCTGGGCACATACCCTAGGAGGACTCTGAAGTCTGTACCATTTCCCTGTGCACCTCTGTAAACATGACCACAATATAGTATTTCATTTGCCTGTGGAATCAAGTGACTCTCAGTCCTGATGAGACTTTTTATGCAACAGCATCAAAGGGAGTTAAAGGGGATGCAAGAAGAGAGGAGCAGTATTTTTAATGCTTATATAATCCAAAGAAATCCTTTAAATTTTTAGACAGATGAATAAAACTCCTGTGAAACTCTAGGGATGCCCATGTGTGTGGTGGGGCTGGCCCAGGCTGACACTTCCAGGTAAAACGGGTGTGAATGTGGAGGGCAAAGAGCAGAGAGACAGTCTTGGGTGACAGCATCGAGTCCTGCACACCTGCATGTTCCAGGGCCTAAGAGGTTCTGGCCAAACCTGGTGGGTGGAAGCAAAACAGCATTTTTGTCTCTGTTATTTGCCTTGAGTAGCTACCATGCTATCCCATCACTGTGACTATTAAGAGAAGAGAGAGAATATGTGAAAGAACTATAAACCCAGCATGCTGTGCTGCAGACACAACTGCCTTTTGTTTGTACATATAGCCACTGTTACTCTTCAGCTAACAAATTTGATTTGTGGCCCTTAATATCTTCAAAGTAATGCTCTTGCTAATGGTAGTCATGTTATTGATTTTCATAGGGGCATTTTACTCCATATGAATCCATTGCTTTTAAGACAATTAATCATGCATCGCTAACTTAACTGCAATGGTGGTTTTAATGTGAATATTTAAGCTGTGCTTCACTTCAGGGTTTGTCAACAGCCACCATCTGAAGGCAATTTCAAAGCCTTAAGAAACTGCTTAATATAGCTATTGGATGCTTACCAGTTCATAAGACCCTGCCCCAGCTGCCTCATATATTTTATGCAGAACAAAATCTTCTAATTAAGTAGATGAAAGAAAAGAATTAACATACCACCTAGGGGACTGAGCATACATGATTATTAAGCACTATAAAAAAAATTAAAAAGACTTGCACAGCTCAAAAAAAAGGGATTAAAAATGAGCTGACTGGGGAAGCAAACCTTCATTACACTGCAACAGTGAAATGAAAGAGTTCAAACACACCTAATATCATAACTGATGTGCTGAAAGTAAGGTACAAGATTTTTTTGAACCAGCTGTATGTGTTTTTAAATTTCCTGAATCCACTTTCATTTCCCTTATTGGGATACCATTATGGAGATTTTCTCAAAGGGCCCCACACAGTTCCCCATGGGTGCAGGGATCCTCCCCACCTGGTGAGATCCTGCATCCCACCCCTGATCTGATTGCTGTAATCCACATTAGAAATGAAAGCCTCCATTTTCAGTCCAGGTCCAACAGCAAAACAAGGCAAAGATGTTCCCCTGACCTTTCACAAAGAGTCTGAACACCTTCTGTTCCTGCTCTGAGCCTAAATACTCCTACTGCTTCAGCAGCAATGTTTGCTACTGCATCAGTGGTAGTCGTGTTGCCTGCACCATCACACCAACCTCCATCCTTCTCCCACGCCGTGTGCACAGGCTGTATGCCTGGGAAGCAGAGGGGTGATGAACAGAGCCAGAGCACTGGTTGCCACCAAACATAGGCAGAGTTATAAAAGAGCTACCTGCCAACTCCTTTGGGATGGGGACCATGGGGAAGAGATATTTTCATTTCAGGTTTAATGTGACAAACTTGACAATAATTACAGGTGTGGTTTGTCCATACCAACTTTCACTACCTCCAGCTTTCATTGTCTGCCTGTAGAAACAATTACCATCATCAGGGCTTTTTCCAGCTTCTCCACAAACAAATAGAAGTCTTTGACTACATCAAGAGACTTGCTTGTTCTTTAATGAGCAACAGGCGCATTAGGGATATGCTTTTGCATACTGGAACTCACATACAGAGAGGGAAGTAGCCATCATCTCAGCATCAGAAGGATAGTCAGAACCAGAGTTAGTCCATGCTAGACTGGGCTCATAGTCACAAGTTTGAGAGTAGAGACCTTAAGCAAACTTAAACAAAAGAGTTGAGAACTTGGAATAATTTTCAAAGAAAAAATAATTAAATGTGCAAAGATGGATGGAAGAGCAATGCAACATATGTCAGATGAACCTAACATCTTTCTCAGAAACTAATTGATATTTTAAACTATAATTGCTATGCAGTACTGAGACCAAAATTTCATTTATCTAAACATCTGCGAAACATCTGCTATACAGCCACAGATGAGATAATTTTATTTTGAGCAGAATGAGTACAAGCTATATAGTGTAAGTATGCTTGAAGGGAGAATGTCAACATGATGGGCTGGAAGATGAGCAAAGTTTTTCAAGAACTGGATCTGGTTTAGTTTTAGCAATATTAATAGTATGAGAAGTGGACAAATGGTAACAAAACTTGCCAAGTACTCTATCCTCAGTATGGAGGAGACTGTCACACAGGGAGAAGGAGTCATAAGGACAGGAGGAATCCCAATGGAGTACCATAATATACAAGGACATGAACTTCAGCAATAGTAATGAAAAAGTGCACTGCAATCTGAGAGTTTCTCAGCTGGTAACAAACACATAAAACAATGTGTGGATGTGTGTGGGTGCACAGGAGTACCTACATGAACATGTACACTTGTATATACACAAAAGCACATGTATATTCACAGATATCTCCACAGCCACCTACATACAAGAAAGCTGAATCTAAACTGGACTAGGCTCAGGAGAGAGCTTTTAGGATGAACAGAGATACTGACTGTGTTTAGTAGAGAGGACTAGGACAGCTTGGTTTGCCTCGCTGAGCAAGACCTGTGGGAAGGACAAGGCTCCTCTACCTCAGATGAGTAAACTCTGGAAAGGGAAAAGCTATTTCAGATAAAATACAACATTGGTACAACAACAACAAAAGGTACGAACCAACCAGGAAAAATGAGATTGGAAAGCAGGAGGTTGTTTCTGACCACTGGAGCCAGCAAAAACCACAAAGTGAGGCCAAGGCTGTCCCAAGGGAGGAGACAATGCAGAGAACCTTTCTGGATTGCACACACAGGAATGTCACAGGCTCAGCAGCCCACTGCACATAATTTAGTGATTACAGGTGGTGATGTCTAGGTGAAGGGTGCTTCGTTATGTGATGATACCAAGGTAAATTTTAAGTGACCCCAACTCCATTGCAAACATCTCATGCAGCTCCATTATGCATAAATCAGTTAGCATACTAAAATATATTACAGGAAGAAATCTGTTTTCTAGGGCCCTTAATAAGGCTTTTAAATGTGCCCTCTTTAGTCCTGTTGCTGCCTGTTTGAAATATAAATATATAAATAAATAATCAGTGCATTATTATTTCTATTTTATAGTCAAAATGTAAAATACCTCTGTCAAATGCCCTCGTTAATTACTTTCTATGTGATGTCTAGAAGGAAATTAGACAACTAATAAAAACTATACTTACTATTTAACAATTATATTGAAGAAAAGTCTTGAGGACTCCACAGCAAACACAAAAAATTACAAAGAGATAAAGGAAGCATAAATAGCACTCTGTTGCAAGGGGCAGTAGTGTTTTCTTCAATACTTGGGAAATAATTAGGGAATCTTACTGAACTCTTTATCAATGGATAATAATACAATATCCATGTTGTATTTGAGGCACATAAATTTAATGTTATCCAGAAATTCTTCTTTCAGATCCACCTTCTTGGACAAAAAGAGGTGTACAAGAATAACTAAGAACTGTTTATCACCACTGACCGTGTCTAGCCCTCTAAAATATTTTTCTTCTGTTGCGAGCATGAGTGACCTAATTCTTTCAGCATTTCTTATTTATTATAATTTAGAATTGTTTTAGCAAGGTTGGTGAGGAAGCTCTAGTTTTACATCCAAGAATGAGAATATAATCAGAATCACTATTTTAAACAGGAAATAATTAAATTAAGGGCATTTCCTTCATGTGAGTTTTCTGTTAATGGATTTAAATGTCCCCCTTTCAGCTTTATTCAAAATTTTCTAGGGATTTTAGTAGATCTGTTTCAAATCAAGGAATTCTGAGTGGTAATTCACCTCTTTCATGGGGGTGTGCAGACACAAAATAATGGCAATATTCTTCTGCAGGCAGAAGAATAAATGGTACCTTCTAAATCCACAAGGAGTGCCTGCAAAGTCTTAATTCCAAGAGAAGTCTAACACACTTATTTAACTATTTCTTCCTAAATTACATTATTATTATTATTATTATTATTATTATTATTATTATTATTATTATTATATTCAAAGACAGTAGAACATTTTTAAAAGAGGAAATTATTTTCACTGAAATGAATTACTACACTTCGATATATATTTCTATGTATATATACATAGATATGTGTGTGTTTTTCTGTTCAGTATCTTCTCAGTGTGAGCAGAGATGGGTGATTCAGTGGAGTCAATTTTTCCTGGAGAGGTAAAATTCTGGCTGTGGGACAGCTAGTAACAATACTGTGCTCTGGAGTGTTATTACAATTACAGGTCTGAAGACGTCATGATAACAAAAGTTAAGATTTTTGTATATATTTATGAAATTCTACTTATCTCTGTGGGTAGTAACATATCCTCAGGTATAGAAGAAAATGTCTTCAGTGCATTAATATTGATGGTATTATTTGTGTCTTAGAATTATGAATGCAGGGTGTTAAAAAAAAATCTTTAGTACTAAGAAGTGGTATGTTGCTTCAAAGATAATCCTCCAGGGATAAATCCCAAATGTCAGCTTTATAAAGCTTCACACAGAGCATCAATGAAGGAGCAGGGGGTCTGCAGTGAATGAGGTAAAGAAGTTGCATTGTAGATACAACTTTGCAAACATGATTCTTATCTAATTTCATTGATTTATTCAGGCTTTGCATTTTGCATCTCTCAAAGGGTGGAAGAAGCTGACACAAGATTTGGTTCCATCTGGCTCAGTCTGTAAAACTGGAGATGTGAGTGCAGATGAAATACAAGGAGGGACCCAAAAGAGATTCTTTTCTATCCTTTGTCTTTTTATTTTTCTCTCTAAAGGGCAATTCAGTGCTGTCTGAGCTGGAGGAGAGTGAACCCCCACAGACATAAGGATCTTCTCACATCTGAAAATACCACTACTTCTACTTATTTTTCTCTACAATTCCCTGTTTTCCTGTTGATCAAGTTGTGCCACAGAGCCGCCAGAGAGAAATGCCACAGCTGGCTAAATTTGGACCACTTGCTGTTCTTCAGATGGAAAAAAAAAATGGGAAAAAATGTGCTCCCAAATTACTGTTTCTTTTTCCATGTGCTGGTCAAATGCAAACAGCTGCACACTGAGAGTCACAACATTATTGTGCACTATTATAGACTAGCAGGAGATGCTGAGATCAGCTCTGGCAGAGCCCCGAGGAGCACACAGGGTGTGACTGCACAAAGCTCTCCATCACCCCAGCACCACTGGGAACACTCTGGGCTGCTTTTGGGCAATGACTGAGACCCAATGGCTGAAATCTCTAAGAAAGAATGAAAAAATAAATGAATAATATCAAGCTGAAAAGGCACTGACACAATTTGGAAAGCAGCAGAGAAGAAAGCATTTCAGAGAAACTGCATGGAAAAGGAATGATTCACATAAAAGCAGAGCACTCTCCTGAAAACAAGTTTAAGGAAAAAAAAATACAAAAATAAGAAAAGGCACAGAAATATTGGATTGAAAACAAATAATCATATCTAGAAATATAGATTACTACTATCTAAACAGGAAGTATATCACTATAAGGGACAGAGAGAAACAGTCATAACAGATCCCCAGTTCTCTAGGAAGCTGCATTCAGAGAGGATCTGAAGCTTATACAGCCTTCCAGGCCAGGGCCATATAACCAACCACCAGTAAACTTGGACCTTTTTAGCTGTAATGCAAACTCTTCTAACAGAGCAAAACGAAGGGTTCATGTCTCCAAAGGTTTTGCCATGGGGAAGTCAGCTGGCAGGAGCCTGGAGTGGACCAGGAGCAGACAGGGAGACCCCCTGCCAGAAGTAAGGGCCCTTCCCAGAGAGGCAGCACACCCGGAGAGCAAGGAGTATGAGCTGATGAACCCTCAGCAGCCAGAAACATGGGCAGTGTCAGCTGTGAGCTTGTCTAGCTCACACAGGGACAGGTAGCCATGGAAACCCAGGAGCACAGCACCCCCATTTAAGCAGCTTTTTGGGACACCCAAAACCACCTGAAGTGAGTACTACCTGATAGTGGTAGCACTAACCAGGGAGATGTCCATCCTGATTAATCAATAACCAGGGAATGGCAAAGAGACTCCAGGCAGATGCCTTGTAGCAGGGGGAGGAGGAGTCACCTTGTTGGGGCACTGCCAGGCATCACCCCAGAGCATCCCCAGAGCATGGGGTGACACAGGGGTGTGCACTCCTCAGGGTGCTCAGGGGGCTGTGAGGGACACTGCCCTGGGCAGGGTGAGGCAGCAGCTCTGCTGTGGGCACGGGGGGTGCACCCTCTGCTCCACAGGAGGGGCTGCACATGGGCACCTGCACCACACACAAAGCATGGGGGTGCAATCCACACTGCCTGGGAGGGGGGCTCTTAAATGCTGGGGCTGTAAGGGCATGCTTAGAAATCTGCAGGCATTGATTAACATTTTTCAAGGGTCTAGTGCTGTGGTTTATGGTGTGTTACTGACAACGGGTTAAATACGCACTGCTAATAAATCAATCGATTGTTTTAATTTCAGTTGCACTCACACCATGTAAGCTGGCCAGTTTTCCCATGCGGTAGGGCTGCATGTGCCATTGATGCTATATGAAGCCAGGACTGCTCACACCACAGTGGCAGTACTAATTGTGACTCTGGGAATATTAACTTCCACAAGCAATTTTAGCATCTAACCTGCCTGAGCTGTGCACAGTGCTCTTCGTGTCAAGCTCCAGGGTCATTCTTTCACAGCTCAGGTTACAAAAAGACATTTTGTCTCTTTCCAGTTTTCTGAAGCAGTTGCACAGTATTGGATTATTTCAGATAAAAGTTTCAGTAGTGAGTAAATGAACTTGTGATTCTTAATGACAGCTGTGAGAGCTCAGATCTTTGCTACTGTCATTGTGTTGCTGGACCATGACTGAAGAAACAACCACAATTTGATCTGTTTGAGAAATGCAGTGAAATGCAGAGTAACAGGGACTGTGTGCACATTGTCAAGGTGCCTAAAACAGACACGAGCCAACCTTCACTCTCTGCTGACTGCTGGACAGCTAAAACTCTGATCCAAAGCAGAACATCTTCTAGATCATTAAAATTATAATTTTCATACTAAAAAGTGTGAAAGAACACTGCCCTGTTTCTATTATGCTGATGCTGACACTCTCCTGGGTAAATGTCAGCATAAGCTCTGCATTGTGGACATATTTCAATTATGTTTTTGAGTATATTACTCAGGGAATTTAGAAAAAATACTACAAAAGAAGAATTTCAGGTCTCACAATGTTGTGTTTCTGGTCAGGTTTCATAAAAAGAATCCCAAATCCCAGTAGCTGGTGATAAAAATCTCCATTACAGACCCAACTAAAATAAATAGGCAGATCTGTATGATCCAGATCAGCACGTTTGCCTGAGTGAACCATCATAATAGATCTATACATAGAAGAAAAACAATCAGAAGACAATATCTCACTCAACACCTTATGAATATTTCTACTGCATTACAAAAAAAAAAAAAAAAAAAAAAAAAAAAAAAAAAAAAAAAAAAAAAAGAAAAGCTTGTTTTCCTAACTGAATTCTATCAGAGGAAAAGGATGCATTTCTCAGGGACACTATGAATTGACTGGAAAACTACCAACATCCACCAAAAATACGTTTTCACATGGAGTTGAAGAGTGTGCCACATCTTCCATTCTCCTGCCCAGTTCAACAGTGAATTTGTTGCCCTAATTTGTTAACTACAAACACAGAATGTACTTCCATGCCCCCTGCAAGCTGGGAGCTGCTCTATTTGAGCAGTGACCCCAGAACACCCTGTAGCTCCCAACATGGATCGAGTCTCTCCTTTGGGCCAGAGGTGCTCCCGGTGGCACTTCACAGTTCAGTGCCTGCCAGCTGCAATGGCTGACTTCCTATTCCATGGAAAGAGCCGCTGGAAAATCAATAGTTCTTTGTTGATTAATAACTGATTTTTCCACTGACCAAAATGTAGCATCGGCCCCACTGTAGCAGGCAGCACAGGTCATGCATGGGGGAAGCTCCATTCTTAATGTGACAGAACTGACAATCCTTCCTTCCTTCCTTCCTTCCTTCCTTCCTTCCTTCCTTCCTTCCTTCCTTCCTTCCTCCTTCCTTCCTTCCTTCCTTCCTTCCTTCCTTCCTTCCTTCCTTCCTCCCTTCCTCCCTTCCTCCCTTCCTCCCTTCCTCCCTTCCTCCCTTCCTCCCTTCCTCCCTTCCTCCCTTCCTCCCTTCCTCCCTTCCTCCCTTCCTCCCTTCCTTCCTTCCTTCCTTCCTTCCTTCTTTCTTTCTTTCCTTCCTTCCTCTCTCTCATTTTCCCTCTCTCCTCACCACTTCCATTCCCACAGCAGAGTTCCAGGAGCGCGGGATTTGCAGGGATTGCAGGCACTAAATGGAGCTGTAGGATTTGCAGAGACGGCAGAAATTGCACAAGGTGCAGGCATTGCAGGGATTGCAGGAGCCGCAGGGATTGCAGGGATTGCAGGAGCCGCAGGGATTGCAGGGATTGCAGGATTTGCAGGGATTGCAGGGATTGCAGGAGCCGCAGGGATTGCAGGGATTGCAGGAGCCGCAGGGATTGCAGGGATTGTAGGAGCCGCAGGGATTGCAGGGATTGCAGGAGCCGCAGGGATTGCAGGGATTGTAGGAGCCGCAGGGATTGCAGGGATTGCAGGAGCCGCAGGGATTGCAGGGATTGCAGGAGCCGCAGGGATTGCAGGGATTGCAGGAGCCGCAGGGATTGCAGGGATTGTAGGAGCCGCAGGGATTGCAGGGATTGCAGGAGCCGCAGGGATCGCAGGGATTGCAGGAGCCGCAGGGATTGCAGGAGCGGCGCCGCTCCCCCGCCCCGCGGCTCCATCGCGGCCGCCAGGTGGCGCTGCAGCCCGCCCTTCGCTCCTCGCCCCGGCCGGGGCTGAGCGCTGAGGGCCGAGGGACGCGAGGCCCTTGCGGACACGGCTCTATTTCGAGCCATCTTATTTACGTTCCCTCCTGTTTCATCTCGCTGTGGCCGTGAGGAAGGGACTGTCAGTAACTCCAGGAAGCTGCAGGGCATCTCCCGGTCAGGCTTCCCGGGGAGATGGTCAAGAGAAGAGGATGGTGCGCCGGAAAATGCCGAAGACCTCTGGTCAGGCGATCTGGGCTCTGGCGCTCCATGCACCCTCGGAAAAATGAGAACTGGTGCTTCTCTTCCATCACAGCAGCGCCCAGGGCCTGGCGAGAATGCTGCCAAGTGCTCTGGCGCCCTGCAGCCCTGAGCAGCCGCAGCGGGTTTGGGCAGGTAACCCTGTGGAGCTCGGCCCTTTGCAGAGCTCTGTGGCAGGATCCTCCCCATTAGGAAGGGCCTGCACACGGTCACACAGCGAGGCTGGAGGCTGCAGGCGGCACCGCTCCCCGCCTGGCGCTAGAGCCTCCCGGAGTGATGGACAGCCAGGGTTAAAGTCAAGGCTGTTAGACCATCCAATCTAATATTTTTAAATATGAGCCCTTTAATTTAATTGCTGAAGGCTTCCTCTTCTGAGCTCTAAATATGTCCATTGCTCAAGTACGTTTTCTTTGAAGGTATCGAGCATAGATAACCAGAAATGGAGAGTTCACAACCCACATCTATCAACCCACATCAACACAAGGTTATTCGCCTTTGCCATTTCAAACATGCTTCAATTTCCATTTGATTTTGTTACATTTTATCCACCTGCCTGTGATTCCTATAATTCCTTTCTCCAGTATTTCAAAGAGCTCTTTAGCACCCAGAATTTTCTCCTCATGAAGGTATTTATGAAACAACTCTGAATCTTTCTCATAACCCCATCAGCAGGAAAGCTTGTCCTGTGCCACAGGGCAATCCCTTGGAGACTTGTTTCTGCTTCATGAAGCTTTCTGCACTGCTTATAATTTTTCAGCAAATGAACGTGACTGCCCTCACTTCTTGCAAACAGTGTTAGTGTGTTACATGCCAAATGGAAACATGCACCGAGATGTAAAATCAAAGGTCTTGATTCCTGTCCACATTGGAGACCTTTAACTAACTCTGGCAAATTACTTTTCATTTAGATCCAATGTACAGCTCCCCTAAAATGTTGGTGTTGGAAAGGAGCCAGACTGTAGATAAGAGATGACTCTGTTATTTTTATTGACTGAATACCAAACCACAGACCGTACCTCTAGGGTTAGGGCACTTTTGCTCCTTTGCATTATTAGACTGGCGCTTGCACACCACGAGTCATCTGTGCACACATCCAAAGTATTTATAGTGAAATACATAGATTTATTTCCATCCTGTCTTATTTAGTGAGAGCAAAGGTGCAGCTCCTGAGGAGGCTGCTGCTCTGTGTTAGATTGGATATGGGAGACCTGACTGACTTCACCCCTACCTTGGCATAACTTCTTTCACTCCTTTAGTGGATACACATGTCTGATTTATGTCCGCATTAATAAAATAAGAATCAGATCTGCTGCTTGTGCCCTAAATTTCCATTGCCCCGGACCACCTGCTAAGGCATCCTTGCTTCTGCATTCAGAAATTTCCTTTGTTCCCTTTCAATACGCCATTAGTAACCGCTAAATAGGGGGGCTGAAAGGCGATAAATACATCTGCATTTCTAAGCATGGCTGATGCTTTCTTTCCTTAGAATTACTTACATGCGGCATCCAGTTGCCTGAGTCATTAATTCCCGTTTTACGGAGACTGCCTCTGTTATTTTTATGCTTTGTCCTTGATGTTTGCTTACACTGTCCCTGTTTTCCATGTCAGAGAGCACAAGGTGCTGTACCCCATTAAGGATGACTAATACACAGAGAGAGAAGAAAAAAGAGAAAGATTAAACCAGAAAGAAATGCATACTAAAACCATCACAGAGTACTTAACTGAAAAACCCTGCTGCTCACATGAAAGCAGTCTGGGAAAGGAGACTATTAGAAAATGAATACACATGACTGAGGTGGAAATACAATTAAACCACCAGAGTAAAATAACAGAAAATGTAGTAGTAAGGTTAATAATAAGCTCCTGTCATGAAAGCACAAAGTGTAGAAGGGAAATTACACTGCCAGTCATCATCTCTTTATTAGGAAACTCGTTAAAAGCAGAGCAGTACCACTCCTTTTAATGGAAAATTTAAATAGGCATGAGCAACATCCAATTGGTAAGAGGCAGCCATGTCCAGGAGAGCTGTACACAAGTGTAAAGAAGGGATGATCCTGCTAATACTGCTAATGCAGTATTTTCATTAATTGGTTTATGCACTTATGGTGCATGTGCCTCACAAGCACAGCTTATTGCTCACTACTACTCCCTTGGCTTCTTTTTATCTCATTCTGCCTCACCTACCTTGCAATTTAAAGTGCTATATTTCAATCATGACAGGACAATCTGTAGCAAAATCTTTGCTCATCTCTGCTTCAATCATCCCGGCTCATCTGATTCCTGCTTCACCAGTATTCAGCTCTCTTCATATTGCCTGTCCCAGTTTCATGCTTTGCGCTCCCAAATCCTCTCCTAGAGTTTATTTTCCCCTGCCTCTACCTTTACTCAGAACCTAACCCAATGCACTTGGCTCCTTGTGCAGATGGATCACGTTGTGTCAGGAGCTGGGGATGTTAATGGACTGGAGAAATCAGGAGCCTTGTGGTGGGCAAGAAGGGGACTAGGGATGGGGATGTGCATAAATGTGGCTGCCTGCACATCTTTTCCCCAATATAAAATTCGATAACAGTGAAATAAAAATTTTGATGAAAACAACACATTTACAAAAGCATTTCAGGTCTGGTTTTTATTGAAAGCGAAAGCTCTGTCAATACAATTTGCTGAGGCTCAGAGACCTTTAAATAATTAGAATAACTCTTCTGCATCTAATTTGAAAAGTGCAAGGGTTGCCAAAATAGATGTTGTTTCCATGTATTCCTCTGTGGGTATATATTATAAGCACACACTCAAATATGCATTCATATTAGGAGCTAGTAATCCTTAGCTGTAATTCTCAAACTACAAATTTCCAAGGTAAGGATATCAGTGCAAAATTTCACAATAATTTTTTTCATTTTTTACCATTACAATAATGTTTTAGAACAATATAGCTACAGTGCCAAATGACAAGTCATCTTCAAATTGCTTTAAACCCTAATGTTAAATATTCAGGGAGACTTAAAAATACAGAGTTGGGGCTGAGTGCACTGAGTCATTCCCAATGACCTTCATAACCCTTCCAAAACCTTGTTCAATGCTGTGAAAAGTGCATCTGCTTTGAGTAGATTCTCACATTCTTTGCACTTTCTAGATGTAGAAAACTACTGCCTCCATGTTTATCTACTGTACCATTCTGTACATTCAGGTGGTGAATAATGTAATTGGCTGTTCCATGTCCACATGCTTTGAGGTGTTCAAGCATGATCTCACTGGTCACAACCAGCAATACTCCCGAGGTGTAGCTTCTCCAGAGTGACATCATCTTCAGCCACCTCCCTTCAGAGGTACAACTACTACAGCACAGATATTTCTGGTGTCCTGCACCCACACTGACTCATCCACTGGTCAGAGTCTCTTCAACTCCAGCTGTCACCAGAATTCCAGCCTGTCCAGTACAGCAGCACAGAAACAGCAGCGATGCCCTGGCCATCAGCCAGCCCAGGCTGTTATCAAAATGTTCCCCAGCACAGCAGAATAAGATGATAAGCAGCACAGCAAGCAGCGAGAGCAGAAACAGCCACTAACGAGCCCTCGGCTCTGATACACAGTCAGGCAAGCGAGTCTGATGGCAAGCACAGAAGCCTGCCCATTAATAGCTAAACAGCAAAAACAGCTACAAATTCAATCCAGCACATTCTAATCAAATCTGTCATTATCATAGACACTTTGAACCCCATGATGGGCACCAAAAAGAAATGTTGTGGTTTAAGCCCAGCCATCAACTAAGTTCCACACAGGTCTGCCCTCTCACCTCAGTGGGATAGGGAAACAATTGGAAGAGTAAAAGTGAGAAAACTCAAGAGTTGAGATAAAGACAGTTTAACGGGTAAAGCAAAAGTCACACATGCAAGCAAAGCAAAACCAGGAATTCATCCACCACTTCCCATGGGCAGGCAGGTGTTCAGACATCCCCAGGAAATCAGGGCTCCATCACACATAACAGTGACTTGGGGAAATAAACCTCATCCCTCTAAAAGTCCTCCTTTGCCTTTTTCTTCCCTTTGCTTTATATACTACTTTATATATAGCATGACATCATATTCAGGGTATGGAATATCCCTTTGGTAGATGGGGTCACCTGTCCTGGCCATATCCCTTCTCACTCTTTGTGGACCTCCAGCCTCCTCACTGGTGGGGTCAGAAAAGGCCTTGACAATGTGCAAGCTCTGCTTGGCAGTAATGAAAATATCCCTATGTTATCAACCCTGTTTCCAGCACAAATCCAAAACACAGCCTTATACTGGCTATTGTAAAGAAAATTAACTCTACCCCAGCCAAAACCAGTACAATGCTTTGAAGAGGGGTCCCATTTATATAAATACATATATATAAATATCATATATGTATATGAACGGAATACTGCATTCAATATGAAAATGGGTAACTTAAGGCATGGACAGTGGTGTTGAATGCCCCCTCAGCAAGTTTGAAGATGATGCCATGTTGAGTGGTGCAGTTGACTCAGTGCAGGTAAGGGATGGCACCCAGAGGGACCTTGACAGGCTTGAGAAGCAGCCCATGCAAACCTCATGAAGTTCAACAAGATCAAGTACAAGGATGATTCATCACTGGAATTGCTCAAAAACAGACTGCATGGGGCTTTGAGCAACACAGTCTAGTGGAAGGTGTCCCTGCCCATTGCAGGAGGGTAGGATCCTTGAAGATCCCTTCCAACACAAATCATTTTATGAACACCAGGGGTGTAATACTCTCTCTCCAGTTGCCTTTCAAATCCTGAAGAGAGAAAGAAATCTGAGTATAAGGATGTGGAAAGCCAGATGGAGCTGTGACCTCCCTAGTGCTTTCACCTCCATTCCTGTCCAGGCTGCTGAGGGAGCATGGACTGGCACATTCCACTGGTGTCCCAGCACAGCAGATCTGATGAGGAGGCTGATAAAGGTTAAAAAAACAGTCAGAGCCAAGAGAAAAGCGAGGGAGAGATTCATGGGAGCAGAACTGTCTAATGTTTCATGGTATCTTGTTTCTCATGTTTCTCAGGAGGGGTGAGGGTAAGCAGCAGCTTTGTTTCTAAGAGCTGCCTTTTGCTCCAGCTGTTTGTTGGACTTGCCTCTGGCAGGATTTGGTCTTGAATGCTGTTTTCTCTTTTGATTTTAGCTCACTGTGCCCTGGGGGAGCCTTGGAGATCTGCATCCCTTCCCCCTGTCTGCCTTTATTGCTGGTGTTCTCTGTTTTCCTGCAAATTGTTTTCCCTGCTGCTGCAATGGGTTTCACTCTTTGAATTTCTTTCTAAGGTTTTCAAGTCTGCGATGGCCCCTAGTAAGAGATCCCTGGAAGCAAATGAGTTTGTATCAAGCAAATGAGTTTGTATCAATCAAACCTGGACAAAGGAAGTGTAACTAGTACTTAAAGACATCAACACACAGCTCATAGCAGTGTGGTGATAAAGCCAGGCCTTTAGTCTCCAGATCACAGGGCTTTGCTCTAGGGCTGACCTAACTGAGCCCCCTCATAGAGTACAAGGATGCCGTCGAGTTGTGCTGACCACGGGGGTCCTGGTACTAGCAGTGGGCCTTGCAGCCAGTGCTGTGGTCACCCTCCTCCTCTGCTGTGCTCCTGGCCAGCCCAGCCCCTCAAATGGCTGGTCATAGAGAAATGGGCAGGGATGTGAAGACACAGGGTGCAAGGCAATGATGCCTCCTTTTAAACAAATTGTAGACATGTGGGCTCCCAAGACAAACACTATTTACTCGTTCATAAACTAAGGGAAAGAACTAAAATGGCTGGAGAAAGCAGGCCCTGTATTTTATTTAATACCCTGGTGGTCAGTGAAACTTCATCTTTAGAAAGAGAGAAATGCAGGGTCAGCACCTCCACAACCTGGAAGAGCTCTGAACAACACTTCCCATCATACCAAGTGGGACCACCAGGTGATAGGAAATTCCTTTCTCCTCTCTCTGGCCCTGTGATTCCTGCCCTCACTGCCTGGCATCACTTCAGTCAGTCAGTCTATAGAAACCACAATTTCTTTCCTTCCCTTCATTTCTGGCATATATCCTCATGGAGAAGACATGCTTCTGGGAGGTGACAAAGGCAGGCTTAAGGCATCTCAGCTGGGTTAGGACTGAGCTACTCAGTCAAAGAGATGCAAGAGCAAAACAGGTTCATTGAATCCTGGAACTGGCACATGGGAACGCATCCTCACTCTAGGTGTCAGCAAGATGGTGCTGAAGCTCAAAAGAAAGGTTTGTGGGTGGCACTGGGTAACAAAATTGAGGTTAGGAGAATCAGCTCTTTCATAACTGCTAGTCCTAATAGTGGAAAAAGGGAAAGTATTTCTGTTGCACATTTCAACTGAGTGTATGGTACGTAGCCTCTACATTTACTTCTCCTTCACTTAAGCTTAAGCTTTAGGAGAAACACTTAAAAACATGTAAATAAGAAGTGACAGAATGCAGAACTTAAACATCTACCCTGATAGCCTGAAAGAAGCTTTTAATAAGGGGAAAATAATCCTCTGACAGAAAATAAACCTTAAGGAGCAAAAATATGCAAAACTTCAATTCAAAGGAGACGAAAAAGGGTATTCCTTTGGGATTGAAATAGGATCCAGAAATCATACTTACAAAAAACCAAACCAAAACAAAAAAACCCCAAAAACTGTCAAACCTAAATTGTGCTAATATTTGCAGTTCCTGAACAGCTCCGTCTTCCCTCTCCTGCCATGGGTGAAGCTCTCACTTCATGGCCTTCTTCTCTATGAAATTTAAATTACTTAACTATAAATTGCTTTCCAAACAGTAGCACCTTGTATTTTAGTCAAAGTCACTGGCGATATTTCTGTGTTTCCTAGAAATGCATTCAGAAAGACTTCTATTGATTTAGACCTCCACACAGATCTATTATTCTCAGCAAAATTCTCCAGGGGGTGAAGTTTGTTTTTCAGACCATGCTCATGCCAAGCAATCCTGCACCAATCAGATAGGGCATTTGACAAAAGTGGCTTGGGGAAGATAGAGGCATGGAGAAAATAATGGAAGAAAATTGTATTATTCTGGATGTTTAATGTGATTTTTTTCCTCCTAGTTTTCCCCTAGACCTTTTTCTGGTGTGAGGATGGAATGAGTAACTGAACCTGACTATGGCACATAGTGGAGATGTGAATTATTTTGGCATCAGCCTTGCAGTGAACCTTGTGCAGGTGTAGAAGTCTGTCTGCATTTATGGACTAATGAGTCCACATAAGGTCAAACCCTCTGCAAGTTGATGCAGGAAGCCTCTCATTTACCTGGGAGAGTCCTCAGCTGCTGGAGAAAAACTGCAGGGTATAGAGGAGCTGTCCAAGGAGCTGCTGGGTATGGAAGTACCTACAGAGGAGGGAGCTCTTTGCCAGCCTCTGCTGCACCTGGAGGAGAAGAAAAGAAGAAGGACTCACTTGCCTGTTTTTTTTATAAGACTCTTGCTTAAGTGCAGATGCATTTTAAATTTGAGGTTAATAAAAGTCTATTTTTCTTTTATGCTCTGCATTAGACAAGAGCACTGAGTTCAACTCTGTTTCGGGAAGGTTTGATAGTGAGACCTCAGGAAAAAAAGAATAGGGAATTGCAAAGGATGAAGCTTCTCATTGGGAAGGTGTGCCTTAGGCAGGGCTGTGTGTGACACAATATGACACAATGACACAATGACACAATAGTAATGTTACATGGAAGGCTTTGCACAAACAGTGTCTGGTGGTCTGACACTATTAAAGTCAGTGGCAATGCCTCCACCAAGCTACCAAATGACAAAAATTTCATTTAGAATTTAAAATTACTCTTGGCACATGACCTGAGATTGTGAATATTCACCTATATGGAGAGCCTGTGTGTGAGCAAAAGGAGCATTCCTATGATGTTTTTCATCTGTCAGAGAAAACAGAAGGAGCTTTGTTTAAAAACTAAAAAAACAGCATAAAAAATGTAGAAGAGTAAAATTTGCATCAGTCACAAAACACCTCACAAGAACATGAGGAATCAAAAAATAGGAATGATCATTGCTATTTGATGCATCCAAGCAGAGATATTAAGTGATTTTCAAAAGTATTTCAATCTTGCTTTCAAATTTAATTCCTCCACACTGTAAATACAGGTAGAAGTGAAGGCAATAAATTATGAGGAGAGAAAGGACTAGCAAACCCAGCTCTTAAAATAACATATATAATTTAATACTTAATCCTTTAAAGGATTCTGAGTAATAATTCAAACTTTAAATAGTGATCTAAAAAGGACTAGTCTCATGGAATTAATTTGGTGACTGTGACTCCATCTCTACATTGTAATCCAGTTATAATAGTGAAATTAACATATCTATCAGACAGAGCTCAGGGTGGAATTTGAAAACAATGAATTGTGTTTGTCCATGGGTGTCTGCATCATAGATGAAGTTTTCTGAAAAATCTACTTAAATATGAATAGTATTTTAAAAGCAATATGATTGATAGACACTCCATGGAGCTCCTTTTTTCCTTTTTTAATCAGAAAATAAAGTTAATTTTGACCAGGTACATCCATGAAATTAATTTCAACAAGAGCACAAGATAGATTATCTAGACAGGCTAGCTGTATTCATGTGAGCTGGTTCTGAGGAAATTTCTCCAAGAGTATTTTAGGATTTATGCTGAACAACGTCTCAACTGTTAATGATCATTTGTGAAAATCACAGGTGGACAAGGAGCTTTTTTACTGTGAAAAGTGAAAAAAAGTCTATATTTAGAGCAAGGTTAGAAAGAAATCCTTGGGATATGCAGTGATGAATGAGTTTAACTTCAGTACCTGGAAATGCTCTCACTGAGCAGTCACTTAGTAGAAAACAAAAACAGAAAATATACAGGTTTTTAAAGAGCAAATCACATGATACCATCCTAGAAAAAAAAATCTGAAACATGGATAGAAACCTAGCAAAACCTTGAGGAACCACAGACAGAATTTATATTGACTGTACCATAGCTTTTTTTAATCCCACACAATGTTTTCAGAAGCAAGCTCAAGAAAAATTATTCAGATAAAATTGTGAGGTGTATGTACAACTGATTGCAAATTACTGTTTGAGTTTGTCATTCAGGGTGTTCTTTTAAATGTGATGAGTCAAGAATTAGGGCCCTGTAGAAGTTCAACCTGATGTACTCATTCTTTTCTGCTGCAGAAAAGGATTCAGAAGATGACAATGCATTGCAATTGGTGCTAAATATAGTGCTGCTGTGAGATATTCAAATGCCCTTCTGGGATGCATAACAGGTATAAAATATAGGAACTTGTTCTTTTACTCAGCTTGGCATTAGTGACCTCAGCTGGAAAATTGTGTCCATTTTTGGGCTAGGTATTTTTAGAAGAATGCAGCTGCATGAATCACAGAGCTCAGAGGTGAGCAACACGTATCGTAAGACATGTGACTTCTTGGGAATGGCTGAAATAATTGACCATGTAGTCTAGAAAGAGAAGGATGCTGTGGATCTTGACGTGTATTAAATATGTACTCTTTCTCCAAAATCATCATGAAAACAGGTAATCTCATTACCTGAGGGAAGGTAATATAGATTAGATGTTTTCCTTTTAATTGAAAGGGCAGCTGAGCACCAGTTACCGCAGAGGTGACCAGCAATGTCATCTTCCCTCACCTAGGAAGGACCAGAGCCATTTAAGAAGGGTGTTGGTTGGAAGCAGGCTGTAGTCAGTGCTATTTGTCTGCTTAGAGCTCATTCTCTCCTCAAGGATCACCTTGAAAATGAAGGAGCCAAGAACAAGTTGCACAAATTACAAAGGTGGCAGCATATACCTAAATCTGCAAGAAGAGGTTATAAGCAGATGTTCCTGGCCTCAAGATACCTGTATTGAGATCTTAGTATACCTGGTGGCCCATGAGCCTGGAGTTCAGTTGCCCATAACTGCCTATAAAACTGTGATGAAGTTATCCCCTACTACTAAAAACGTGGTAATCACTAGATGAAATTATTTCAACTTTACGCTGCAGAGATTTCTATGAAGTAGTGGAACAATTTCACTCCTCTTTGTAATAACAGCAGGACTAAATATAGAAGAACAAAAAATAGATTAAAAAATGATGCAGTTCCAGTATCCAGTATTGATAGTGCAAGTTCATGAGACTTCTCTTTTTATACTATGCATAACAGAATATCAATGCAGATTTGGAAGAGCTGGAGTGCTAAACTGTGCTATTTGAGAATTATACTGTATCTCATCTTTAGGGGAAAATTCAGGCAAATAGCTGAACTATGTTAAGCTGGATTACTTGAGAATTACAAACAGTAATTTGAGAGGAAGGTAGTGACGAATAAAATTTTGCCTTGTTTTCACTAAGGGATGAAATGCTTTTTTCTTCTCAAATGGTAAACCTGGTTAAGGATTTCTGAAGGAATAATATTCCTTAAAACACAAAGACCCACCTGCCAGGGAAGAAAAGACCCTCAAAATTTCTGCATATAGTATCTCAGTGATAACTACTGAAATGCAAGCTTCAGGGCAAGTCTGTAATACCTAATGAAATACCTAATGTTCATGCTTTGAGACTTCACATCTCTGAAAGGTTTGGTATCATTACACTGGCACATGGAGTTGGATGAGGGTATATTTTTATTTGGGACCTGCTGTGTGTGCCTATCAGAGAAGTCCCCGAGCATTCCAGTATCTAGCACAGACCTGTGCTCTGAAGGAGGCACTGATCTGTCTCACAATACGCCCCAAATGCCATCTAAAGTTACAGCCCTACGTGCAAGTCCTGCAGAGCACAGCAGGGGTGGCCCATCCTCAGTGCAGGACTGTGCTTTCATCCAGCCTGCAATAAATTGCAGTAAGTGCTACCACATTTCTGTATACACTCCTCACCCTTAAAAAGATAAGAAATCAAAGTGTTGGAACATGGTGAACGGGAGTGTAAGCTGTTTACATAATCTCTGTTAGCATTCTGTTAGAGGTGACAAAATCATCATGAAAAATCTGTCAGTGTTGATAAAGACCATATCAGTAAACAGCAGATTAAGCAGGACACAGAGAGCCTTACAGACCAATTATACATAATTTGCCATGGACATGGTTTGAGAAAGAAATGCACACAATGACTTAGAGAAAATTGCTTAGCTTGGCTGCATCCTTATTAACAAAACAAAAGTGCCTGAGGGCAAGTTGTCCTTGGAAAAATAACTCCTGGGAATAATAGCATGTCCTCATTCTTTGCCTAGTGATGAAGAAGAGCCTTTTCCTCCCATTCCCCATCCCCTGAAGCTACCCTAAGCCTTTTCACATCTACCTGACTCACGTTTGCCCACAGCTTCTGAGACACCCTCTCACCTTTGGAAAGCCAGAATCTGCATCACTAATCTCACAGGCCTTTGGCAGCTCTTTTGGGGAGATCTGTGCAGGAATTTCCTCCTGCATGACATCCCAGGTACCACAGATTTGGGGGATTGTGGGAGGTCACCCATCCCTGGTCTGCTGTTTCATCCAATGGGCATTCCTGCATCCTGACTAAAGTATTACTCCCACTTTTCCTGCACTCATGTATCAACTGCAAGCCCAAAGTCAAATCAAACCACCAGGGAAGTGAGTGTATGAGCCTATCAGCAGCCTACAGAAAATGTCTCTGCTGCTGTATTTTATCCCAGCTTTTCATGAAAAATGTTCCACCACGCCTTCTGTGATGATCCTGTTGGGAATTTGTTGAACATATTTCAGAGTGACAGTCAGCTTACTACAAGTTTTCAAAATCAGAACTTTTTGAGGAGGAGAAAGTTGATGACTTGTTTTCCACAATTTGCAGGTACTGAAAAGGAGAATTTAGGAAACCTTTAAAATTCCATTAAATTCACACAAGTATTAGATTTTCAAATATAATGGCCTAAATAAGACTGAATTAATCTTTCCTTAAAATATTAACTATGATCCACTGGCTACAAATCTTTAAAATTAATAAGAAAAAAGCTAGGGATAAGAAAATAATCTTTTAAGGAATACTTGGATGAGCTGAAATTACTTTTCCTGTGAAAAAAAAATCACAGAAATCACTGAACATTTTGTGAGTTTGTGAGGAAAGGGGAAAAGTCTAAGGAAAAAGGACATGAACAAGAACAATCCTGAGGAGCACAGCCATATGGTCACCTTGGAAAGGAGGGAGTAGAATTATGTACAGAACACCTGGTTATGGAAGAGTACCGTAGAAATGGACCTATAACAGATAACAAAAAGAATCTAACTCTTCCAGTTATCATATGAAAGGCATGTATGCTAAATATTGTCCTTGATATGGCACTGATTAGATCTTGATCAGAGCAATACTTATTGTATGGAAGTTCACATTTTAAGAAACACACAGATGTAGCAAAAAAACCTTTATTTATTATGAATTTTTATAACAATTTATAGGAAAAAAATGTTTTTTGTAGGGAAGCAGATAGAGGTATTGGTGCTAGTTTTATAAAATGTTGCTATAAATGGGAAAGTGGTCAGCTATTTTTGATTTGCAAGGAGACAGTAACCAGTGAGCATACAGTAGCAGTAAGGCTTGTGTAAAATAGGAGAACTTTCTTACCATCAGCATGGTAGGTACTGCATCAGGAGACTGCTTGATTATTACCATGGGAAGTTTAGACATTTGCTCCTGGCTTGAGACCAGGTTGTCTACATTTCCTTTTGAGTCTGGCATCTTTACGATTTGTTTCTTCCTAGCAACATACCTTAATTTTTTAAGCAATTCAGTTTGTGCTACATTCAAATTCCAGCTGCAAGCTCTTTGTTTTGTTGGCCATATGCTTTCAAGCACCGTGCAGTGTGCTGTGCTTGACAAGCTGGAAGGCTCCAGGGACGTCCTGCTGGGACAGAGAAGAAATACTGGGAAGGTGAGTGAAAGGGGAAAGAACAATATATTGTCTCTGTGGCTCGGTGGCAGTGCTGCAAATACCACCAACACAGAGCTTGTTCCTCAGTGCTGCTGAGCCCAGCTAATCTTGAGATGAGTGTGCAAGCTCAGTGCAAGGGTACTGTGTAACTTTTAGATTTACAGTATCATGGCCACTGCTAGGGTTCAATGAGAATTTCTGTGTGGGAGAAGATGCCATGAACAGATGGAAAGGCAGCAGTAATCCGCAGACATATTGACAAGGCGTATGGGCCAACTGGGTGCTGACCAAGACCAGCTGTCCCCTCTTTTCCATCTAGAGTATTTGAGAGGAAAAAAGAGTCAGAGTTTCAAGTAACACTCCCAGCTCATGAGTTTCAGCTTGGTGTTAATATATTGTGACCCTTTTTTCATGGCCTGTCTTATCCAAGACAAGGATGCCATCTTCACTGCCTTAGAAGCACCACCATTCACAATCTGCACCAGGAGGCAGCAAACTCTTCTTTCCTATTTGTATTTTGTACAGGCAAGCCTGTGTAGAGGAGAAAAATGGGAGCTTAGGGAGGAGATGATTTGAAAAGGTGCCTGCTCTTCCCTAGCCATAATAAATCCTTGGCTGTTTTGGGACTGTAGGGTTATTGGACAGAGATTGCACTTTCATATGTACCTTTTCACATTGCTTAATGTCTCCCAGAATCTGATACAATTACTTGTACCACACACATAAGAGTATAAGGTAAAGAGATACCCCAGTTTTGTCAGCTAGCTCCCCAAACTTCAGGTTTGGGGAGGCAGGTGTATGCCCTGGGTCTCTGAAATGATGTGACAGTGTCCAACTGCTCAAACACTACAGTGCCATAAATCACTCAGAGATGCCATAAACCACTTTTCACCTCCGAGATACATTCTTGACACACATTTTCAAAACACATCTTTATAAAACACAGAGCAGTGTCAGCCAGTTGTTTCCTTATGGTGAGGGCCAACCCAGAAATAAATATTATGTCATGAAATCTGGCCAAGACAAGAAACTTTCCTATCTGTGGGTTCACAATCCGAGGTTTCACCCGGCTGCTTTGCAAGAGAGTTTGCAAGTCTTGTCATATAATACCCACTTACCATGGTGATTGCAAGCTGTCTCAGTGTCACTGCTGTCAGCCCAGATCCGGTTTTGAACAGCGAGATAGAAGATAACAGATTCATGCAGCACTGATTTAGTCCTCAGGCAGGGAGAATCATGCTTGTCAAGAAGTTTGCTTGCATCTGGCAGTGCTGGTTTAAGTCTGTGAATGGTTATGCCAAAACTATTCATTCTGTCAATAAAGCCTCAAGTAGGTCTAAAACACAAAGATGTGGGAGGTTCCTTTGTGATTTCAAGAGAAACTGGAGCAGAATCCTTGACTTCTCAAGGACAAAAAAACTCTATCAAGCCAAACCATGCCAAAACACAAATCATCAGCTTGAGGTCCTTAGAAAAAATCACAACACGGTGAAGGAAAACATTTTCTTCATGAGGAGTAATTCCATTGAGTTTACTGAAACTGTTCCTCTTTAATGGGCTTTTTTCTTTTTTTTTCTTTTTTTTTCTTTTTTTTTTTTTCTTTTTTTTTTTTTTTTTGAGGGTCTTTTGAAACCCAAAGAAAAATTTGTATGCCTGAACACTCATCTGCTTGGGGTTTTTTTACTGTATCATGCAGTCTACTAGATGTCTCCTTAAAAGCTCGCTTGCCATTCGCTAGGACACTGGTGCTACAACAACATGATCTCATTAATATAACATTATATTACAAAAAAACCATGGAATAAAATATTCAGCCCTCTTCTTAGGAAGACCAAAGGTCAAGCAGCATTTTTAAATCATACAGCTTTTACCTTTCATCTCTTCATACCAGGACCTACTCAAAATATGAGCAAACTGAGTTGGTAGCAAAACATGAGGAGAGCTCAGGGGCTCATGATATGAGTTATGTGAACACAGAGGACAGGCAGGCAAACAGTATAAGAATGGCCCTCTTCAATATTATCTAAAAAGGCAGATTTAAAAGAAGATTAAGAGTTTGCATTTCTGCTAATATTCTTGTAACTGGGGGCTGGGGGGGCGGGGGGGTGGGAAAGAGAGGGAAAGTTGGGGGGATGGTTTGTGCATGAATTTTGAATTTTTCTAGGTTGAAAAGTAAAGAAACACTTTAATTTTCATGTAACTATGTTGCCCCTGAGGGTTGTTTCTGGACATCACATTTTGCTCAGCCCCACAAACCTTTGCCACTTGAACAAATGCTGTAGTTGTGAGATGTTACCTGGAATGTGGCTCAGCAGCAGCACGAAGGTCACTGGCACAGGTTTCAGACGTGTTTGCTGTCAGCAGAAGTTTGGTGAGAGTGTTGATTTCCATCCACACCTGTGCCTGCAGAACCTTCTCTGAGCAGGTTATTTGTACATCCATTTCCCACCTCGTCCATTCCTCATCACCAGAGCTCATGTCACAGAAGGATAATTGAATCTTTCCAGGTCAGGATTCAGCTCTGCACTTCAAACTTACTTTGCCTTATGTATAACAGGTTTGTTTTCATTTAAACCAGAAATGTTTAGTTTTGTGATGGCTTCCATCAAGCTGTGCTTAGCCCTGTTTGCTCTGCTCATCCCTTTCACACTGTCACACCCTGTCATGCCTGCCTCACCCTGCTCTTTCCCTGCATGGCATTTCAGAGCTTTGGGGGGCAAGTGTGATACCTTGCTCCTACCAACCACCACAGAGGTCCAAATGGGCATTTGCAGCTCTTCTATCCAGGAATCTGCCACTGGTTGCTATAGTGATAAACAAGTTGACTTATTAGGAAAAGGACTAGAGAAAATTATTTCAAAATGGCCTACATGCATAGGTAAACATGCAATCTCACTTCTCATTGTCAGCTTGGGCAGGTGGTTTCCTGTTTCTGGAGCAGTAAAGATTCCTTATATGTTATTTTAGCAAGTCCAGCCCAGTCTCCACTGCCTGTTTTTTCTGACACACTGTGTCCTATGTGAGGGTGTGGGGCTTTCTCTTCTGAGCTGGATAATTAAACTTCTCAGGGGCTCCCATAACTGGATGGTATAGGAAAATGTGCTTTCTTAGAAAAACTGTTAGGTGGTCTAATGAGGCTGAAATAAGTGTAAAGGAGCAGAAGAGGACAGAGGAAATAATGCTTTTGCTGTATCCTGTGCTGTGGCTTCATTTTTTCTGTACCTTTTTTGCCCCTTGCTGATGCCAAGGTAGCTCTGTGCAGACACTTTGAGTGGTGATCTGTGCCTGTCAGATGGCAGAACATCACCTTCTCTGTAGGATGCCTGGCTTGCACATTGATGTTTTGGGCCTTCACTAATGTGTGATGAATCTGTTCTCATTTGAATCCCTGGATACACTGCGACTCCACTGAGATCAGACTTGTGCCCTTGAGTGTGTGGTACACAGAGGATGTTCTCTGACACTCCTGTGGGATGCAGCCTCAATGCCTTTTTTTTTGGCTAATTACACATTTTGATTGACTGAACAATGCCAAAAGGTGTAAATGCAAACACTAGAAACTAATCTGCCTATATTTCATTCAGACAGGCTGGCTACTCTTTTGCCTGCTGTGATTTGAGTCACCTGGCATCTGGATTTACTCATCACAGAAACCAGGTTGATGAGCCCCCTTTGCATGCCAGAGCTAATTACCCACCTCCAGTCACCACTAGTCATTGCTTTTGAAAGAAAAATATGAAACAGCCCAAAGAAATGAACCATCCTTGGGTTTAATCTATTCAATTACAGCCATGTGAAATAGAAACTATTTCTCTGCAGTGTTTCATCCACTAGTTAAAAATAATTGCACATTTTTATATGTTTATCCAACTGATTTTGCTTCTGCTTCCCATGAGACTGTAATAGTTCTATCAGCTGCAGAACCTATGAAACAATAAATTTTAATAGCTTTATTTCAAATGCTATCTTATAACTCAGACCAACTTTCCAATAACTGGGGGGAAAACCCCAAACAACATAGTTCTTAGTGTACCTAGCTGTAGCAAATCCTGATGTTCAGAAACAGGGGAAATTCAAATGGAGCAAGCAAAAGGTTTGGCCAGCTTGTCCCTTTCCAGGCATAGCCAGCTGAGAGGCTGGATGGGAGTGCTGGGCTGCAGCAGAAGTCTCTACACAGAGCTGCCTGATGGGTGGGTGACCCTGAGTCAGGAGGGGGAGAAAGGCAAAACGAGCTGAATTGTTTTAAGAATGGTGGAACAGTACATCTATTGCACAGCTAAGGCCACTCTCCTGCCTTTTCTTTCTCTCTATCCTTTTCTACAGACATTGTAAAGACTGAAAGCAATGAAGAAAGGAGCCAGGGCACACAATTGCTGGCTAGCATTGCACAACACCTTGTGGCTGCATCCAGCCAACATCTGCTGTGTGTTCCTGTTTGAAACAGGAGGCCTGTAGAGAGTGTTCCTAGGGGTGGGATTTCTTTTGTATGGGTGTGCATATGCACACTTGCACAAACAGGCTGCTTTCTGGGGCTGTGTCAAGCATTCTCCTGCCGGAGTCAGGCCTCCTGTCTTGGGAAGAAGCACCAGAAACTGAGGTAGAGGTAGCTGTTTTTGAAAACAAATGAAAAATTGGATGCCAAGTCCTGACACCTCTCTGAAAAAAATCTTTGGAGAACAGGGGCAGCAATCACAACACCATAATAGATGAGCCAAGCCATAAACTACTGCAAACAAACAATTCTGGACCAGATCCTAAAGAGAAATGCCTGCCCACGCACTCAGATACTACTCAGAATATGCACTGTGCTGCATACTATGTGTGAAACCATAGGAACAGCCTGAGTCACACAGTGATTGGTACCATCCATCACAAGTTAGAAACTCATCCTTTGTTTCAGAGTTGCACCTGAGGCCTCAAATCAAATGTGACAATTTTTATAATAACCAGTGCTAAGGTGTTCAGCTGAAAAAACTATCTCTGTAGATAGTTTGCCCCCACAAATGGAGTGGTAATTTGACTGGGTTCTTCCAATTTCCAGAGGAAAAATGTTCTGCTTTGCTTATCAAGAAGCAACAATTTAATAAATAGCAGTTGGCTTGTATGTAGTGCCTTCATTATGATTTACCATTCCATCTAAAATAATCTGCACGCGAAGCCAACAGAAAATGCTGTTGCATTATTTGATATCACGCCTGATGTACCTGGCTCATGACCTCCCTGCCTGTTCTGCAGCGCCTGAAAACGTTACAGTGGTTCTAAGGGGAAAATATAGTCGTTGCAATTTGTAATCAAATAACCACCACGTGTCTCCTATTGCTCTTACAGCAGCCGTGATAGTAGTAAAGGCAGTAAGTATTTGTTAGCAAGCACAGAGATACAGAGTTACTAGCTTTCAGGAACACAATTAAAGAGATGGAAGATCACCTCAGTTCATCGGGATACCTCCCTGGTGCTGTTTGTGCTCCTTCCTAAACTGCTGCAATTACATTCAGCTATTCCTGTTGCTGCCTTTACTAAGGTCTTATAGGCATAAACTATCAAGTATCCTCTATAGGCTCTGAACACAAGACTCAAGTTAGCTAAAGATAATATTTTGGGAGGAAAGGTAATATAAATGGGAAAAAAAAACAGTATTTAAAAACATTTTAATATGTTTGGCTATAAAGAATGCCAATTAAACATCCATTTGTAACCCTTAGTTTCTAGGTTTAAGAGCCCTGACATGGTATCATAGAGTATCTAGAAGCAGAAAGCTTAGAATTAACTTCTCCAAATGATTGCTGACTTGCAAATGAGAACAAGCAGTATCTACTTGGTATGTTGCTTTGATACACATGTTTACATTATTTGAAAGAATTATCTCTGTAAATAGAACTGTACTGGAAATGAGAAAACAATGGTGTGCTCAGTCACTGGAGAAACACAGTTTAGGTGATCGTCCTCTAGATAAACTGTATCAGCATAAAACTGGCAACCGTAATTTTGTGTCTGAGACGTTCTTGATTTGAATGTATTGACCTAGTTGTGCTTGCTCCATTCCTCTATATTATTTCATTAATCACATAACAACTCTTCCACTCCTCCACTAGACATGCTAACTCTAATTAGCTCTCTGTTACACAGATGTTTCTTCATTCAGATGTTCAGTGCCTGGTCAGGTGTCACCCTCACTTTCTCATGAATTTCAGCTTACATTACATCAGTTCGATGTCCTCTGTGTGCGTGTCCTTCTGAATAACAAATCGATTTGGGATAGATATGAATGATAGATAGACCCAGTGTCCCCGTTATCTACATTTGTTATACACATGCAAATGTGAAGGATGACATCCCCGATTTCTGCTAGCCATGCTATTCCTACCAAAAATCAAAGTATCAGTGACGAATCATTCCATTTCTTATCCCAAATAAGCCAGTGAGAACTTCATTCGATCTCTACGTTTTAATCAGAGAATCGTGGAGAATTCAGTAATTTGCAGACTCTACTGCTGTGCTTCTGTGTCCCTATGCAGCGTGAAGTTCTAAAAGCATAATTCGAGCTGTAAGGAAGTGTTTAGTTATGACAGCAGGGAGTGTTGAAAAATGCATCGGAAACTTCCCTGTGAGGAAAGGATTTGTAAGACGTTTTAGATTGTGCATTTCATGCGTGTAGCAGCAGCACCTGATGAACGTCTTTTTCTCAAAATAAAGACAGGTGGATTATTATGAGATTCTGATAAACGTATACTTTTTACGAAGGAGCTTTCAAGTCGATATGATCTCCGGGAAAGCTGCACTCCCGAACAAGGCGGAGATGCGGTCCAGGGAGCGCGGGCGGTGCGGGAGACGACACCGACTGACGGGCACCGAGGGGAGCTGCGGAAAACCGCCGCCTTATTTACAACTTCTTACTTCGGCCGAGGTAGGGAAAAACCCCCAAACCCAAACCGAAGCAGAAATGAAGCGAGCGGCTCGCCGTCGCTCCGCGGGGTAAGTACCTGTCGGGCTCGGACCGTCCGCCTGCCCCAGCCCTGCCCGGCCCGTCGGTGCTGTCCCGGGGAAGGCGTCCCGGCCACCGGCCGGAGTTGTCGCCCGCCGCGGAGAGGAGCAGCGCCCCGCGGCCACCCGAGTCCCCGAGGGCGCCGAGCCCGGGGGCCGCAGCCGGAGCGGGGCGGGGCGGGAGCACCCCCGGCCCCCGCCCGCGGGGACCCTCCCTCCGCCTCCCGCCCTTCCCTCCCCGCCCCCGCGCACCGCCAGAGCCGCCCGGGGAAGCGCAGGAGAAGCAGCGTCTCCCCAGAGCCCCCGCCGAGCCCCGGTCCGGCGATGCCGAGGGTGAAGCGGGAGGAGGAAGAGGAGGACGAAGGGCGGCCGCTAGCGGAATAGAGGCGCGGCGGGAGCGGGGCCGGCAGCTGCCCCGCTGGGCTGTCGCAGGCACCGCGGGGCTCCCGCCCCGACCCGCGGAGGGGAGCGCCCGGCGCCCGCCCCGGCCGCCGCCCCGGCCGCCCGGGCTGCCCGCGGAGCAGCGCCGTGGGGCAGCCCCGCAGCGCCCGTCTATGGGGCGGCGCTGAGCGGCGGCGCGGCGGGAGGGCGCCGGGGGCAGCATGAAGTCCCTGCTCTTCAGCCGCTTCCTCCTGCTGCTGCCCTGGGTGCTCATCGTCATCATCGTGCTGGACATCGACAGCAGCCGGGCGCCGCTGCCCGCGCTGTCCCCCCGCGGCGGGGCCGAGGGCGGTAGCGGCGGGGCGCGGCCGCCCCCCCCGCGGCGGCGGCCCGAGGCCGCGCTGCCCACCATCTATGCCATCACGCCCACCTACAGCCGCCCGGTGCAGAAGGCCGAGCTCACCCGCCTGGCCAACACCTTCCGGCAGGTGTCGCGGCTCCACTGGATCCTGGTGGAGGACGCGGCGGCGCGCAGCGAGCTGGTGACCCGCTTCGTGGCGGGCGCGGGGCTGCCCTGCACGCACCTGCACGTCCCCACGCCGCGCCGCTACAAGCGCCCGGGGCTGCCCCGCGCCACCGAGCAGCGCAACGCCGGCCTGGCCTGGCTGCGGCAGCGGCACCAGCACCTGCCGCCCCCCCAGCCCGGGGTGCTCTTCTTCGCCGACGACGACAACACCTACAGCCTGGAGCTGTTCCAGGAGGTGCGTGCGGGACGGGAGGGTGTGCTCGGCCGCCGCGCTCCGCCGCTCCCCGCACCGCCCACCGCGTCCCCATCCCCGCTCCCCCTCCTCAGGCTCCCTCGGGGCTGTGTCCCATCCCCGCTTTGCGCCGCTCTTTGTGGCCTTACCCAAAAACTCCGGGTGCGGGGGAGCCAAGCGCGCTCCCCTCCCGTCCCTCCCCTGGGTTCCCCGGGGCTGCCTCCGTGTGACCGCCGCTCTCTTCATTTTACGTTTCTTGTCCCTCCTGTCCATACTCTCCCAACTTTTTACTGCTGTTTTCTCACTTTGCTGCCGAGCGAGGCAAGTTTAAGGTTTATGTTAGGGACCCTCTGTTTTTGTTAGAACTGGGTTGAAAAGTGCTCTTTAGTTTGTTTTTTTTCAAGCTGCATCCCTCCCCCTGTAGGGCAAACTCGCATCAGGAGTCGCCATCCCTCACAGTTTTTTACTTGGCGCTAATGAATTAAGCCAGAGACGGCTTCTTCACGTGGAGTTGCCTTTTTGAAGCCTTTCGCTCTTAAAAGCACAAATTGCTTGTGTAACAACTGAGCGCCTTTCAGGAGTCTCTTTTGTGAAGGGACCTGGTTTTGTCTTCATTGCCTCGCCGTGGTGAAGGACTTTGTTTCATTCTGGTGGGAACTGGCAAGCGCTCGGGACAGAGGGTATCCAGCTTTCTTTCTGGGTTCCCCCTGGCAGGAAGGCGGATGTTTAATAAGTGGACATAAAACAGTAGCAGAAAGATTATGTACATCTTCTGTGACAGCTAGAAGAGTAACCTTGGCAGGGAAATGAGGGAGTGAAACTGGAAAGTGAGTTGGCAGCACGGGACTTGGGACATGCTGCTCTGTGTCCTCCCCGTGGGCAGAGCTGCAGCTCGAGGTGAGCACCCATCCCCTGCCCTGGCTGCCGTGCTCTTGCTCGCCTGCTTCAGTCAGCGAGTTAAAGGGAACGTGATGCACAGAAACGCGAAGCACATGCCATTCCCTAGAGAAAGCTGGTTCAGAAATGCTTAGGTTCGTTTGTGTTTAGGTTCATAATGCCTCCCTTTCCATTTCCAGCGTGTGGGCAGTTGCAGGGTGCCCGTTCAGCAGCGATGTCCTACTTCTTTTGCCCACTTGGCATTCAGCTTTGAAGCCGCTAATTTAAGGACCTCTGCCTAGAGGCTAAACCTTTGTTGCAATTGATTTTTTAAAATTCTCAAAGCTGTGCTCAGTGCATTATAATACAGAGTAATTTCACATACACGTCTTTGATGTTATTGGGAGTGCTCTTGTGTTTTTGTAGAAATAAGGCTAATTTGACCGAATCTTAGAGAGTCTGTTAATTGAAACAGAAAATACAGTTTGGCACAATGAGTAATGGGGGACAAAAGACATTTGGAGACAAATATCTACTGTTTGTTTGGGGGGGGGTTTTGTTTTTTGTTGTTGAGTGCCAACATTAGGGACATGCTAAAGGGACAGTGTTGGCTGGCATTTCTCTTGAGTGCTCCACAGCTGTTGGAAAAAAAATAGCCACATTTGGTCACATTTATTGTTTTAAAATTTCTATTATTATTCTACTAATTGCTGTGAATTATGGAACAGAAAGGTACAAATTACCTCTCTAACTAACTAGGAAATGCAGGAAAGTGAAGGGATAAAGCTGCCTGAAGGGTTAACATTGAAAATAACAAACACAACAGGCAACCTGTGCTTCCTCTTGCTAAAAAGAATTGTAACCTCCAGCATGAACCTCTGCAGCCCTAAGGCTCCCCTTCCCCTGCGTTCAGCTGCTGGGAAAGAGCTGTTTGTTCTGAGCCTGGTGTTTGCAGGCAGACACACATGCATGAATGAGTTTTCCCTGAGAAATGGGGAGCTTGGAAAGCTCAGTTACAGGAGCAGAGAAGGAGCTTTTGCTGTTGCAAGTTCCTGTGGCTGTTTTTTGGGGTCACTAAGGAGCTGCTGGCAGGGTCTCTGGGATGCCGCTGGTGGTTCCACGGGGAATGCCTTGCCGACCTGGCAAAGTGAACGGAAGTGCATTGGCAGGCTCTGCCGGCGGGATGTGCATTTACGTGTGGGAGGTTACATTTAGAGTGAGCCAGGAGCCTGGTTTTTCAGTCAAGAAAAGGGCTGCTAGAGGGCTGGCTGCTTTTTGACTCGATAAAAGAAAATCTATGTATTCATGGATTCTGGCTTGACAGCTCCATGGTAAATCCTGATCTCTCCTTCAGGAACTGATTGATTTATGAGCATAAATTATACTTGTCTTCTCCAAGCATTAAGAGAACAGCTTCAGGATGCATTGTTTGCAGATAAAATCTGGTAGTAATTTCTGTTCTGAAAATCGTGGCAACTATACTTGAGAAGTAGTTTTTTTTTCAGTTTGTTGCCCTGTCAGGAACAATTCTCCAGACCAGCAGTTGCTTTCCCAAGGAAGGTGTGATTAACTGTAGTCTGCTCACCAGCAGGGAATAGTTTAAATGTTGGAGGATGAGACAGGATCTCTGAATGCTCATCCTAGCACTGTGTGCAGGCAGGTGTGTACATTTGCTGGTTTGTGAGGCAGCAGGTCTGCCCCCTCTGTCATGGCTTGCTGCCGAGTCAAAGCTGGCTCAGTATCAGCAGTGAGGCCTCGGGGAGGTGGGAACCAAGGCTAGACAGGGCTGTAAAGCCAGCATGAGAGGAGCATTTGCCTTAGGGATCTGTTTTGCTCAGAGGTCAAACAAGCAGAAGGCGAGCCAGGGAACTGCACATCGTGAAGGATTGTGTTTAAGGCAGCTCTTTTGCTGTGGGTCTCCCTGGTGTCCTTACAGGAGATGGAGCCTTTTAACAAAGCAAGATCAGGAAAGGCTGTGCTGTAAGTTGTAGTGTATAAACCATGAGGTCAAAAAGGAGCATGGTTTGACATGGAATGCCATGGGATACTTCTGAGAGCTTTTGATGAAGAAATTCTAATCTCTGTCTGAAGTACTTCTGCTCAGTGCTTATAGGAATGAGTACTTTATATTTGATGTGGAATGAGCTGGGCCCAATAGACCAGTTTATTTCATGGAAATCAGGAAAAAATGCCCCAGCTTACAGTAGTCTGGAAAACATCACCTTCTGTAGTAAATCTTGAGCCCTTGGGTGCTGTTTATAATTATCTTTTTCCTAAGACATACGATGGCATGTGGATGGATAGGTCAGCTTTCAACTGGTGAAACTACGTCCCCAAAGTCAAACTGGGCAGGGTCTAAACAGTTTTAGTTGTCCTCTCTAGAATAAGGTGGAAAGCCTGGTTTGTCTTTCTGCTGCTACAGCATTGGCTCAGTTTAGTATTTTGTTAGGAAAGGTTTACCTTCTGTTAAAGGCTGCAGGGAAGGAACCAACCTGTGGTTGTGAAATTCTTTAGAGTACTAAATGAGGCTGCATGATGATGAATGGTGAAGAAATATTACCAGGAGTGCAGGTGTGGCTTTTAAGTCCATCTGAACACTTTCTGCTTGAGACTGTAGTGGTGGTGAAAAATCATGCTTTTGCTTTAATGCTTGTAGTTCTGGCATATTGTATTTTGTCATTTATTATTTTGGGATCCAGATCTCAGAAATACTTTATGTATTTTCTGCTCAGGTATGATCTCTTCATCTGGAGGTGCCCTTGTGCATCTCTCCATCCAAAACAAGTCTGCTTTCCAAAAATACCTGTTGAGTTAAAAGTTAGCCTGCATTTGTAAAAAAGCCACTGAGAAGGCTGAAATTCCAACTATTATATTTAAGATGTTTTACAAATGTTTCTACATGACTCACCATAGCTTCTATTTTTTACCACAGGCTGTTCATTTTGGAGTGACTCTTATAGTTTCTGGTGCATTTATGCTTCATCTTATTTTTGAATGCAAGTTATTGTAATATTGTGACTGATGCCTAGCAACTGCTGATATTACACTTTTAAACTTCCAGAGGAAAAGACCTTAGATAATACTGGCATTCCACCTTCACAGAGAGATTTTAAAAACAGGATTAACCTAAGCACTGGAAACTGAAGATAGACAGCTAAGCTCCACTTCCCTTAACTCTTCACAGAATTCCTGTTTCTGTGTCTCCAGCATTTTCTCTGATCTTTCCATATTTTGAGTAGTTGGCCAAAGGCCATCACTTCCATGTCCATGTTTAGCTATGTATGAAAATTGGAGTTGTTGTGTTGGAGATTGTCTCTGCAGTTGATTTCAGACTGCTCTGAAGCCTTTGAAGGTGAGGGGTGAGCAGCATGAGGAGTACAAGAACAAGAGCAAAGGTCTTCAGTATCTGTCTGAAAGTGAGCTTGCTGTGTTCAAAAATGCACTGAGTTTTAGAGATTCTTGTCTAGGTTATTTCTGCCACTTTTGTTTGTGTTTTGTTCAGGCACCTTAACTGAGATTTGAAATCAAAATGCTCTTATCTAAAATGATGTTCTCCCTCCCTGCCACCCCCCGGCCTCTGGTCATCAATGTCCAGAATTTCATAGCAATGTTTGTTGGGTTCCCAGAGCATGCAAGTGTGGCACATTCCACTGTCTTGTCTGAGTGCAAGGAGAGGATTTGCAGACTGGGTCTCCATAGAGAAATCCACACACTAAGGTATGATGTGGATACAGCCTTACTCTGAGCTCAACTGCTCTTGAATTCAGAGTAGCTCACAGCCCTAATTGCCATTTCTAAGGGGTAAAAAAACCCAGCCCAAACTTCAGTAGCTTAGCAGTTAGTCCTTGCCCACTGAGTTGTGGACCAGAATTCAATTTGCTGTAGCTGTTGCCTGCACAAGAGTGCCCTGAATATGATGGTAGAGCTGAAGCTGCAAAGGAGGTATGAGAGGACAGAGCTCATCCTGCTCTCCCTAAGTTGAGGTAGTCTTTACAGGTAGCTTAAGATACAAAGAGCCACAGATTAGGACTGAAAGAATTTTCTTATGTCCCTGCCCTTCTCTATCAAAAGGTGTGTATGGAGGTGGCAGATATTCTAATGGCTTTTAACAGCCATTTCAGTACCCTACAAAAATAATTCCTTGTTATTAAAAATAGAACAGAAATACTTGCAGGCATTGCATATCACACAGGCTTCAGTTTTCCTGTGATCATCTTTGTAAAATATTTTGAGGGGAACTCAGAAAATGTATTATAGAAGAGGAGAATATTCACTATTTATTCCAGCTTCGACTAGGGAAGGGTTAGTGTTCCTTCAATAACACTTACATAACTGTCCTAATCTTTATACACTGTATTAAGCTAACTTCTGTGTTTTTTAAATGGATATATTTATGCAAAAGAATTAAAAGTAGTATAAGTGAGTTGCTTTATGTTTGATAACATGAAGATATTTTGTTGCATCTCTTGGACCTGTTTGGAAAAATCAGATTTTTTTTTTTGTAATAGTCTTAAAAATAATATTCGGCAGTCTAGACAGAATTAAATATTAGCTGGCAGTCATTAGTTATTTTCTTCAGACTAGAAAGTGAACCAAATATGAGTTAGTAGTGCATTAAATACCTTTCTAGTATATAAATGATTTAGGAGTACATGACAGATTTTAAATGCACACTGACATTTTTCTTCCACATAGACATGTAATACCTATGCTAAAGAGCCTGGATTAGAAAAGAGTGGCAGAGAATGAAATAGCTTAAAAATTAGAGGAAGCAGTGACAAAAAAAAAGAAAAAAAAAAAGGCTATTTGAAACAGGTCTATGCTTGGTTACTAAGTACTCTCTGTTTCTGCACTGGCAGCAGCAGCTTTACCTGTGAAACTGATACTGGTACTGTGAAATTAATTACACAGGGTCAGCAGCTCTTCAGAGATACCAGGAACACAACCCTGTAGAATGATACAGAGTAGAATGAGACAATCAGTAAACAGAAGGGTCCAGAAGTAAAGTGAGTAGCAAGTCTTTTGGAAGTTGTCCCAATCCACAGAAATTGGCTGCTAACTGCTTTAGTTAAATTTGGTACAGTTTTCTTCAGCAGGGAAGCAATACTGACATTTGCGCTGGTAAAATTTAGAAACATTAATCATTATACCTTATATACAAAATGTTGCTGGAGAAAAGGGGGAATTAATCCATCCTCCCTCTGCAATGTAGATTGTGTACAAATCAGCAGAAGCAGATGCTTGTAAAGAAAGCTTTCTAGCAGGGAGGATGATGAAGCAGATCACCCTCAGTGAGAGCTGCAGAGGAAGCTGCATCAATGAATGACAATTTTTTTGACTTGTAGATCTCATCTACAAGTGTTCCCATGAAAAATACCCTTCACAGTCAAATTTGCCAACAACAAACCTGCCTTTTGCAGTTCCTAACCCCTAAGCATCCCAGTCCCTGAGCACAAAAGCCACTGGCACAGGTTTTCTTTGCCTCGGTACCTCCTTTGGAAGGATGGTGAGTGGGGGCAGGAGCTCTGTCCAAAGGCTCAGTAAACAGGCACAGCATTGCTCCTGCCCTGTCTGTCTGAGCTGTAGAGCTCTCACATAAGTTTTGTTGAATCAGGATTTGGCTTTAAATGGCCTATGAGTAATGCAGAGAACTGTGTGAGAACTGACAGGGAACCTGGCCATGCTTATGCTTTAACCCATAGAATTTTGTGTGATTGTAGTGAAGGAGCTCTAGATCCTGACTTTTGGTAATAATAAACCAAAATTTTGCATAGAAATCTGCTGGAGTATCACTGTGATGAGCAGGGGTGTGAGATAGGATGGTGAGTTTGGATGTGAACCTGTAGGCTGGCCAGGACAGATCACAAATCACACAGGGGTTGAAATGATGGGGAGAAAAAAGCTCTCAAGGTGTGTCAGATGGTTTGCCCTTGCAGAGGGATTTGGATCCCAAACAAACACATTGACATCATGCTGCAAAAACACCAGGATGGTTGCTCCAGTCTGGAAGCCTTCTTGCTGTAGGAAGTACAGCCACATTTCCTTTCCTCTGTCATTTGCCTTCATTCCCCTTGGGCTTTTTATATTTTGTTACTGGCTTGGTATCTTCCCTATCCATCAGTCCAGTGCATCCCATTAAGCAGCTTTTCTTGATTGACTAATGAGATGCTAAATTTAGCAATGCTTTTATCATGTCTTTTATTGCTCAGCTCCATTTCCTGCATTTTGCTTGCTATTCTTTGGTGATTACTCTGCTGTCACTGTATTTACTGTTCTATGCCCATTACCGCGCTGGCATTTCTTTGGTCAATTGTTACTCATCTCTCCTGTCACTTCCTTGCCCACTCCTTCCCAATTCTCCTCCTCCTCCTACTTCATTCAGGTTTGTTCTGCTATCTTCCCCACCCAGTACATCACTCTCCTATGCCCTAGACTCCCTTCCAAAAAGTAAATAGAGGACAAAAGCATTTCTACCTTAAGAGGCTGTCCAAGCCAGGCTGGATGAATCCTGCCAGTGGGGCCCTGTCTCTGCTCCTTAACTACAGAAGTCTAACTAGGACAGAGCAGATGCTTAACTTGCAGAGAGTGAAGTGTAAGTAAGATAAATACCATTCATGTAAGCTATGAGGACTTAAAATGCTGAGTGTTAACACAGCTTGTGCTACCGTTGTCATTACAATCACAGATAGAAGAGTAATTTAGGAAGCTGTTTGTAAGTCCTAGCATTTTTGGCAGTTGTTTAACCCATGGCACTAAAGCTATTCAGAATTAACGCATTTTTGAATCACTTTTTTGTGCCGTGATGATTAACAGCATAAAATTCCAGGTGCAAGCTGGCCTTTTAATCCAAATAATAGCTTTTCCCCATCACACATAAATACAGCCTTCACATATCAGTATGTTAACTGCAGTAAAGTTATTCTCAAAAGATTAAAAGAAATATTTCAACTTTCATCTGCCTAGCATTTCCCAAGGCTGTGAGGAATTTCAGAATTAGCATAAATACCAGGCTAGATGTGTTCTTTCAGCTTTTACTTAAAGGAATTGCTGTATTCTTGACACCTGCTTATTTCACTCTTCAAAAATGTAACCTGTGAGAGGAAAAAGTCATCCAAGGACAAAAGCAGGAGCTCTGGAAGGAATTACTTGTTTCTGATGTGGGGTGGCTTTACTGATATAACCCACAGACACTGAGATTGACCCAAGATTATTAATTTTAAAATTCTTGGGTCATTTTATGCTGGTTTTATGAGGTGAGATACTTTTCATTGATAAGGTTTTCCAACACATTGTGTATCATAGAATATTAATGGAAATCCATCTAGTTCTGCCAGTGTAGGTGCTGAGGCCACTATTGACCCAGTTCAGAAGTCCTGTGTGATCTGGCTTATTTTGCAGTACAACTTGCCCAAACTTTTACTGTGCACACAGGCAGGGCATGGGTGCACTGTGCTCTGGCTACTCTCTTACAGTCAGAGTCTGCCTGCTCTTGTCCTAGGGCATTTTGAGTTTGGATACAGACAGCTGGCACAGGATGGCCAAAGTACTGCAATTCTGAACATTAATAATTTGTTCATGTGTCCACACTCTCCAAGAGGTATTAATGGCACCATGTCTGTTTATCCTGTGGTATTTACTGGTGTAGCACAGTTGGGTGAATGCAGCTTGATGGTGCTGGGTAGACATGCCCAACAGGATGATTCCCTGTGTCCATGTCTGGTATGTTTGGGTGTTAATATAAATATGCTGTTAGCAAAATAAGCAAAAGAGATGTCATTAAAACCAGAGCTAAAAGATCTCCATGAGAAGGTTTGAGGTCTGTATCCAAATAGCTAACCACTAACTCTGCATTTGCCACACAGAGGAGTGGGAGAGATTGGAAAGCTAAACCTAAGCAGGGAGAACAGTTGCAGGTAAATATGTTTATCAATAACCTTAGATTCATGGCAGTCTCTCACTCCTAATTAACCAGGCCATGGCTTGGACAGAATCCTTATCACAAGAATTCCCTGTATTGCCAGCTGAATACACACCCTGCTCTTATGTGCTATGGGCTGCTGCTACTGTGTGAGCTGTTCCAGCTTGCTGCAACAGTTATTGGGGGGAAGAGAGGAATTTTTGATAAACAAATCTGAAGATATACAAATAATTGGAGGGAGAAGGTGCATGTCGCTCTTCTGTGTGTGTGTCTACATTTTTGTGGATTTTTAAATACGTATTTATACTTTATGTGAAAATTCTACAAAACTGCTAATGTTTCTAGCTTAGAAATGTGAACCAGATGTGACGTCTTTGTTTTTTCTGGTGCAACTCCTGTGAGTCTTGATGATATGCATGATAAATCTTTCACCTTGGCAGAGAGAGAGGAAAATGTTTAATATTTAACCAAGGTTGTCTTTTACTTCAGCATCCATCGATAGGGGACTGCAGTTACAAATATGTAAAACTGTGTTTGTTTTTGCTGAGAGCAGTGCTTGGAAGGAAAAAGGGATAACCTTTCCCCAAGGAGTAAGTTTCAATTACAATAAAAGACGAGACTGTTTTTAGAGTAGATCAAATTAAGCCCACATTACACTGAAATAGTTTAATACTTTAAATAGAATCATATTTAAAGCACAGTAGTTACAGCAGTGGCTTTTGAAGCAGTGAGGTTAAGTTGTGCAAGTAGCTGTGTTGGTGCACTTGCTCGAATTCTCATGCCAGACTGTCTGATTTTCCCACGGGGACCAGTGTGTCAAGATTTGTGTCATATGATCTCTTGTTTACTGAAGAAAATAGACCACTGAACCAGTTAGCTGAAGTCACTGAATCAGATTCATACTCTTTCTTTACGGTTAGAAAAGCCCTCCAGGATCGAGTCCAGCTTTTGCCTGAACACCAATCAATTAAACCATAGCACTAAGTGCCATATCCAGGTCACTGAACACTTCCAGGGATGGTCACTCCATCACTTCTCTGGGCAGCCCATTCCAATGGCTGACAAACCTTTCAGTAAAGAATTTTTTCTTGATGCCAACCTGAACCTTCTCTGTCACAGCCTGTGGCTGTTTCCTAATATTACCTGGGAGAAGAGGCTGACCCCACCTGGCTCCACCCTGCTTTCAGACAGTTGTATCTTGCTTTCCTCCAGGTTAAACACCACCAGCTCCCTCAGCTGCTCCTTTCTAGACCCTTCCCCAGTTAGGCTGCCCTTCTTTGAACATGCCCTAGCATCTCAATGCCCTTCTTAAAGTGACTTTCAGTCACAGACACACTTGCTACAGTAATTTTTTTCATACCTATGGCTTCTTCTATGCTAGATAAGGATCACATTTCCAGTTTTGCATTTAGTTAATTTACACCACTGGGAAAAATTGCTGTTGGTGATAATAAGCATCCTGCCTGGCCTGCTTTTTGTCCTTCTCAGAAATTTAGCAGAGCTTTTAAAGGGAAAATACAGAAGTCAAAAAGAATTAGCCCTAACAATAATTTTTCATGAATCCTTAATAGAGCTGAACTGCATCTCAGGTCGGCTGCAGGTAGGAAAGAGTTGTGTGTCATAATTTTCTCTATGCAATGCATCTTTAACAAGTCCCAAACTAATTGTACTTGTCCTAGTGAAGTGTGTATTAATCATTATTATAACGTTTTCTATCACTGGGTTTCTACAGTATCTCAGCAATCTATAGACATAAGCCCACTACCAGAATGCTGTAGTCTTGCAGATAAAAAAGATCTACTGTGCTTTTGAAAACCTAAACAAGAAAAAACCCTGTTTTCTCACAGCTTTCTCTTGGTATAAAAGGTATTATAGGATATTTAAAGCAGAATTGAGATGTCTATGGACTGAAGAGCTGGAGATTCCACGGAAAATGCTGGGCAGATGCAGCTCTTGGGCTGCAGTCCGTAGGCTGGGATTGCCTCGGAGTTGGTGGTTGGTGATTCGGGTGGTTTCCAGCACTGGGGGAGGGCTGTGCTCCGGGGTGACGCTGTGCTCCTCTTGCAGATGCGGACGACGCGCAAGGTGTCGGTGTGGCCCGTGGGGCTGGTGGGCGGCCGGCGCTACGAGCGGCCGCTCGTGGAGAACGGCAAGGTGGTGGGCTGGTACACGGGCTGGAGAGCTGACAGGCCCTTTGCTATTGACATGGCAGGTGAGGACCTCTTACAAGAGTGCTTCCATTTCTCTGTTTAAGCAGCTTCTTACACTTCCAAAGAGCTGGCAGCGTGTGCAGCCCGTTGGCACTAACTATCCTGCAAGTCTAAGCTTGTACCTCTTGTCTAATTAATTTGCTGCTTGGTGGTATCTGAATTTACTTTAATTTGTTTTTATTTTTATGTGGCAACTTGGCTTTTATGTTGCATGAATTGTCTGTCTGAAACAAGTTAATTGTAAATTAGTTCATCCTAGCAATTCTTGCAAGGAGTCCCTGTCTGTCATTTTGTCATCAATCTAAACCAGGCAGCATAAATGCAGACCTTCTTAGACCTCATGTTGCAAAATGCTATAAAATTATTCATGTTGCATTGGTTATTTGGAATGACAGTGATAACCTTAGATAGATATGGTTTGAAACACTAGGCTTAGGGGAAAAATCACTGACAGCTGTTGCCCAGTAGATGAAGGCAGAAAAGCTTCAATGGATCTAATCAATCTTCTGCAGTGAAGTTTGCACACCAAACAGCTCTGTCTTGCTGACAGTCTATGCTCAGACAATCTTTTGTACACATTCACAGCTGCCACATGAATCACCACTATGCACAGGTCCAATTTCTGATATAGCAGAAGCTGGTTTCCCAGCAAATGATAGGATATTTGCACTTAGAGTGTACTCAGGAGGAAAAGGAGGAATACAAGGGCAAGAATGGGATAGAAATAGACACTTTTTTTTCACTCTGATACCCTTATTTTTTCACTCTGATACCCCCTGTTTTGGGAGAGAGAAAAGGACCATGTACAGTTTTTTCTCATCTTCACAGAGTACTGTATATTAATTGAAATGATTGATAAAATTATGTATGGTATTTGCAGGTGAACTGGGTAAAAAGAGTAAATAAAGGAGGACTAAGAGTTGTTAACACCTCAAAGACAGAAAGGTTACCAGGTGAATTTTTCTGCACTGTAGAGGCATTTCAAGTCAATAGTACCACCTGGCATAAAAATAAGTACTTGGGTACTCAGATGAAGGCATTCCTCAGGGGTGAAGCAGGTATTCAATGCCCAAAAGCATGCAGCGTGTCGAGGATTGCAGCTGTGAAGCTAACAGTCCCTGTGGATTTGCAGATACATATTGATATTGTACTCTAGAAGGGATTACTGATGGCATTATAAAGGTGAGAGCGTGGTTCATAATTCATTAGGAGCAGGCAGAAAGCCATTACACAACATCAGCCAAGGGACTCTAACCCAGACATGAAGATATACATGGAAAGTTCTTAAGCTGTTTACCTTGCAGATGCTGGCTGAATCACTGGCATGAGGGAAAAGCAGCTCCTCCACTAGGAGCATTAGTTGCTTGTGGTTTGACCAAAATCATGTAAGGGATAGAGACAAAAAACACCAAAACTTTTAGAGTACAGTGCACAACCACAAACCAGGAGTTACTACGTTGTGAGAGAACTTTTATTAGTCTTCAAGAAATACTGAAGAAATTTAATTTCATTTTTAATTTCAGCAAGGAGAGAAATGGACCCTGTGTAGACTGCTAAAAATGATGTAAAATTTGCATCTTCATTCCCACCAGGACTATAGTGGCAGGACACAAACAGAACAGAACTGCAAATCCAGAACTCCACAGGTGTCTGAGCAAGTTACAGGATGTGTCAACATGCAGTTTTCCTGCACTTTCCCTTCTCTCCTGACTTCTCAACACACCTCCAGGGACTTGCTACCAAACCTAAGTTCATGCTGTAGTCCATCACTGGCATTTTTCCATTTTCCCATAGACAAGCAACTTAAGTTATATCGAATGCCACACATAAGGAAGATCAAGGATCTCTTTTAAAAATATTGCCATGCAAACAGTATAGGTGCATACAGTAATACTGATATGGAGACCTATCAGCTGTTCATCTTCTGTGCTCATGTCCCAATGCACTGGTAAGGAAGCTTCCTTTGGTTTAGTGAACAATCTTTCACAGTGATTTTCACAAGAATTTGTTCATGAGGCTGGGTATGAACAGAGTGATGGCTTAAAACATGTCTGATTTAACTTGTGGCTGTTCAGAGGAAGCACATCCTTAACTTTAAGCACATAAACTTCTTGTTCTAGACAGCAAAAAAACAAGGCCAAATTCAAATTACTGCAAGTGGAGACAGGTGCTGCTGATTTCATGGGGCTCAGCTGGCCAACCTACCCAGATTCTTTGAAACACACTTGCACATGGCAATCACATCAGGTCAGTTCATTCAACACTGGTTACTTAGCTTGAGAAATTTGTGTCTGACACTGTTATCCTCCAATGCTAAACTGGACTCAGAAAGCAAAGCATCTGTTACCTGTGTTGCTTCTTGGCTGGCAACCAACACACCATACGAATTAGTTATTTCCGATGTTCTGCTTCAGTTCTTACTTGAGGTGGGTTCTAGAGTCTGACACAGACTTGCTTACTGCCTTCAGGGAAGAAAAGTGAGAGACAAGGTGGAAAGCAAAAAGGTGACACTAAGGTAGGCACTGTGTTATTTAGTATGGATCTGATTTCAAGTCTTCTGTATGAAATGTTTATTTCTGGCCTATTCCTAGTGCCAGAATTTTGGATCACTCAAGAAAAAAGTTAGATTGCAATTCTCCTAATGTGAAGGTTGTTCAAGAAGGCAGATGCTTGCATTAGCATTCCAGGAGCTACTTTAGTTACAGAGATGTGACTGTAACTCAAGTCTGTGGCCAGCAGATTTCTGGACTTGGGGTCCAGAACTCACTGTGCCCTAGGACCTCTGTTAGGGCATGAGCATCCACCTTTTTTACGATAATTTAAAAAAAATTTTGCCATAGCCATGAGATTTTCAGTACATCTCATTTTTCTTAGCTTCCCTGAGCAAAATGGCAGTCTATTCATGGCACTGCAAACATGGCATATTTTGACAGAATCTGAGAGAGCCACTGCTGAAAGTCACAAACAAAAAAAAATAATTTAAGTGGCTATGGCAGCCAGCACTCAAAACACCCACAAAACACCAACCTTTCCTCTCATCCAAGGATAAATACTATTTTAAACCTTGAGTTTATAATCAAGTGCCTCCTTCATGATGAATTAATGTCAGCAGCTGCCTTTGTTCCTAACTACAAAACCTCCTGGTTAGACATCTCTGCCTTATTGCAACCCAAAATGTACACCACAGGGAGAACAGAACTTGAAAGCTGCAGAGCCCAAGCCAAAGGTGGGATCTTGATCTATGTGGAAACCAGCACATCTGTTTCAACATCAGCACTGAGCATTAGCATTTATACACTCCAGAAATGATAAACACTCAAGTTTCCAGCTTGCCTTCAGCTACTATCCTATCTAGAACATCCAGGAAGCAATGGCATTAACCATGGCAACAAACCTTTAAACCCTGACTCAAGTTTAACTGGATGAAGAAAAATAGTTCTGCCTCTCAACAGAAGCCATAGATCTAACACAAGTCAAGGTGTGAATTAACAGAAACAGCTTACATTGAAAGAACAGATGTAATATCTGCTATGTCTCCCAGGTATCTTGTCCTCCAACAAATTAATTCCTATCTAGGTGGCTCTTCAGCCAATTAGATTTAATTTACAATCTTGCATTAAACACCAAAAAAACCCCCAAAACACCTCTTCACACTCCAGCTATGAAACCGTCTTGTGGCACTTCAGGTGAAATCATGCCCAGTATGACCTTGGAGGAATAATGACTAAGTACAATAACTGTATGCATGTAACCACTGCTCAGTTATGCTACACTGGAGACAGTAATCCCAAATAAATCCTTGTTTAGTGATAGAATTCAAAACAACTGTGTCTTCTCATCTATTACCACAGGGTCATTATCTACCAAGAGAAATAATTAGTGCCAATCAGGTCAAAACCTGTCTCCTGACACCAAAAAGATACATTTGATAAAGTCAAAGTTGCCACTAGAAAGTGGTTTTCTCCCAAGTCTATCATACAAAATGTCATACATGTGAAAATAAAGCTTTTATAAAGCACAGCTGAAGAACTAGGGAGCCAGGAGATAAGTCTCCTTAAATTATTTTATCTCTTCAAGTTGCAGCTTTTAAAGACTGCCTGGACCCTGACCAAGGAAACAAACCTCAGGCCAGTCAGTGCACATGCTTGTCACCTGCAAGACTTTGTTTATAATTTAACTTTTACATGTTGGCTGAGTTTTGACAGCATCCTCAAATGACAATTTGCAGCAGCATGGTAGCAAGGCCACGTGTCACATGCAGGGGCCATGGCCCACTTGAACATCTGTGTGTAGGAGAAATCCACCCTCAGAACTCAATGCAATTTTCTCAAGAGAGGAGCAAGCCTTGCAACAAGAGGAATTATGAGAAATTAATGTATGGATAAGTATAGCCTATGGGTCCAGGGAGCCACACTGACACCACAAAGATAAACAGTGGAAAATCTATGTCTCTTCTGCTTAGGATTCTTCCTGTGCACTAAAATCTAGGACACTGATTTTGGTGTTTACTTCATTTTCTTCTTTATGCATGAGCAGCTTGAATCTTAAATGTATTTAAAAAGAAAGAGCAGCTCACACAGCTGATCAGGGTTTCAAAAATGCCTTCCCATGCAAAAGAATTATTTTTTTTGTGCCCAAAATTATCAAAGTCCAGTTGCATCCAAAATTTATAGGTTTGGGTTTTTGGTTGTTTTTTTTTTTTTTTTTTTTTTTTTTTTTGTTTGTTTTTTTGACGAAAAAAGGCCAACAAAGCCTAACTAAAACCACTATGCAGACCATTTTGTTCATCAGTAAGTCTCTGGTCCCCTTTTGAGGTGCAGCAAGCTGGCAGTACATACTGTCTGTAGCTGAGGGAGTTAAAACTCTCACCCTCAGCTCTTCCCAAATGATTACACTTGGCTACCAAGAGCATGGGATAGAGCCCACCTTGTGCTCCATCATGCCAAGCAGTAAGAAGCAAGACTGCACTGCAGGGTGTGGGGAAACCCTGTCCATGCAGACACCTATTCTCTACCTCAAGCAGGACAGGATGCATAAAGCTACACAAAAGGTATAATGTATAAAAGTTTTCTGTGTCCATCAGTGAACTGGGACTTCAGTTTACATCCAACCTGTAGCCTTCATAAGGTTCCAAATCCTTATTGAAAACAAAACAAACTTTCTGGTGTCTTCCTTTGCTTTTCTACAAGCAAGAGCAGGATAAAGTGGTTTCAGTGTGCCTTTTTTTTACATGTGATGTAGTAATTACTTCCTTATATTTTCCTCTTCAAGAGGCTCCCCTAAGTCACAGATACTTTCAAGGAAAATACAGTAGGAAGACATTTCTACTAAAAAGGGGGCAGAATTACATTAAGTTTAGAAAGTTATGCTCAATTTTAAACTGATAAAATTTTAACACTGGCTTTAGAATTAAATGTTTTTGGAGTTTTCCAGGACTGATTCAAAACTACTTGTGTGATAAAGGGACAGCTGGAACCACTCTGAACTGATGAAAAAGGATTTCTTTGGTAGGCTTAGCAATCAGACAAAAGGAGTTAGTTACAAACATAATTTTTCTTTACAAGTCTATCAGTGTAGTTTTTGAGTCATAGTTAAAGTAGCATACATATGACTGAGATTGCTGAAAGAAAATGGGAGAGTTCTATAAATAATAGCAAATTAGAGATTCATGGGAGCTTCTTCAGAGAGGGTGAGTTTGTTCAAACCAGTGATTTCTCAGTTTGCAGTCTCCCTTCAAGGAACCTGATGCATGTTAGTAGAGAGAAGAACGGCAGAGAGGTGTGTACACTGAATAAATCCTTTGAGCCATGCTGTGCCAGGCTCAGACCTGCTGAGACTGCCTGGCAGATCACTGGTGCTAAAAGCCTTTCTCAAGGCAGAGCATTAGTATGACTTGTCTTTCCTCAACAAGGATGTTAAAAATCTACAGGCTAAAGCTATATAAATATCACAGTTGTAACATATTTTAACTTTTTTTCCCAACTGTCACCTTGAATTGTAGAACAGTATACATTTAATACATTTTGTTTTACTTATAATTGAGTTTCATTTCTTAATTAAAAGTAGAAAGGAAGAATAACCCCAGATTTTAGCAATACCTGATTTTTCAGGCAAGAAAGCATATTACATGATGGGAAATAGATTAAACATGTTGAAAATATGGTGCAATTAAAAAAATCTGACTGTATCTTAAGGGCAAAACAAAACAAAACAATACAATATAGGATATACAAACCTACCAATTACTGTCTATCCACATAATCAAATGTACACATTTTTAAAAAGAACATGGGAGATTTCTAGGCATAAGTGTTACTGCACAAAAATATAAGGCCTAAAGGTTTTTCTCAAACTTTTTCCCTCTCCAAGGATTTGCAGTGAGTCTCCAAGTGATCCTGTCGCATCCCAAAGCCGTATTCAAGCGTCGTGGCTCTCAACCAGGAATGCAAGAATCTGATTTTCTGAAACAGATAACAACAGTGGAGGAACTGGAGCCAAAAGCAAACAACTGCACAAAGGTACTGATCACCACACTATGTGAAAATCGTTTGTGTCATCTCTGCAGATGACTTTACTGACACACATGGTATTTTCTAGGTTCTTGTATGGCACACCCGAACAGAGAAAGTGAATCTAGCTAACGAGCCAAAGTACCACCTGGACACAGTCAATATTGAGGTATGACATGGGGGGACAGTCCCACGGCAAGGGCAGGACAATGACGCACAGCGCGTGCTCCAGTCCAGACAGCTAAAATCATCTGCTGCTGCCTGAGACCTGACAGACTTCTGTGCAAACAAAAGGAAGATTTCAGACTCTAATAAGCAAATCAAGTGGGTGTGCTTTGTTCTAACTTGTCTGCATGCATTTCTGAACTCTCAGCTTAATAAACTGACACTTACCTTTGTTTTAACGCTGTTTCCACATTAAGAAACATGGCTGCCATGGAGTATTTTCAAAGTCATTATTTATGTATATACTTTTTGTATTTATCCAGCTTAATGGTGTAATTATAAACTGATTTTAACTCACGAACTGTTGGTCTAAATATCTGTATAAATGGATCCCCCAAACTGAACATGTTTCACGTCATGAAAAGTAGCAGTCAAATAGGTCATACAATAATGAAATAAAAAACCCACAATCATTTACGGATTTATCCTTTTAATATAGGGAAATAACATTTTATCATTACGAGGCACCATAAAATGTAAACACAATCACTGTCATAAACCTGGATCTCTCTGCAAGCCAAAATATATCTGTTCACACTGAGTTACCTTGAATGCATATTGTGCTGTCAGTTCTCAGCTTTAACACTGTGCGCCTGCCTCCTGAGCCAGGTTGGAGACCTTACCACAGGAAACTCAAATGCATCAAATGCTTATCTTTAAAAGAATAAACTATTGATTTGTAGAACTACAGTAACATCCAGGTTTATCTTTCTTTCAATAACCACATTCCCTGTTATGCACACCATAACAACATCACAGTGAAATGTATGATGAAACAAAATTTTTTTGATACACTAGAAAACATTGCTCAGTGATACATTTACATTCTATTTATATATGATTAAACATTTGTTCATACAGTACCTTCTACAGGATTACTGGGTAATTTTGGGGGGTTGGGGTTCATATTTTTGGATATTACTAACATGATAGCTACATCCCTTATATGCAAACATTTGATCTAGAATTTTGAGGGAAAAAAATCAGTATGTGGTTAAGCAGCTTCTTAATATGGTCTATGAAATCATACGCATTGTATGAAAATGCTTCCAATGATGTATAAATATATTCTTGATCTGCTTTTCACTACATCAAATTTAAATCAATATAGACCACAACACGGTCAGTCAGTTATATTCTTAATCTGAACAGCTGGGGAAAAAGAAAAAGAATATATATGTACATGGAAGGAACAGCAAAAGTAAATGTATTTGAACAAGGAATGTTAGGTGGCTGTTTGGGGAAAGATTTCTATTGCAACTTTCATTTCCACAGTTGTGTGCTGAGAGTCTGGCCAGAGGAGCTTCCAGTCCATCCTGCAGCTGTGCTGGGGGGCTGGCCAAAGCCCATCACGTTGCTGGAACTGCTGAGGTTCATTCCAGCCATTTGCTGATTCATCTGCAAAGCACACACACAAGCCTGGTTAGCACTGGCACTGAAACACAGCATGCTACTAGCCAAAAGGAGTCCTACCTTCAACCAACTACCCAGTTATATTTCCCTAGAAATACTTCTCATTAAATAAAAAGGACTCCATCTAAGTTTTGAAGCATTTTCTCACATTATCAGCTTTTCTGGCATTTTCCAACCACCAACATATATCACTTGATGGGCTGCAGGACTTGGTGTATGTGTCACATGAAAATTGACAGCATGAGAAGGAGGTGGCCAGTGTGGCTGGTTGATAAAAGTTTATTTTCACAGTTTTAAAGCTAACAAACAAAACTGTAACAACTGTGATAAAGAAACACCAAAGCCAGTAATATAGTCTTGTCTGCACTTGAAGCTCCAGATTTATTTTTTTTTCCAGCAACATTTCTTTGGAGACTTCATAATCTTGATGACACCAGTTTTTACAGAAATTGTCCATTTTGGTGAAAATCAACAAAGGATGATGTGGATTTATAAAATTGAGTATTATCTAACCATTCTTGCTAAAAATCTACTCATGACACTGTAATTCCTTAAAAAATGAGTAAAATAATACACTTGAAATTAAATTCACAGGGATTTAACACCTAGTTAAAGATGGGAAAGAATTCAAAATTCAGCACATTCATTTCATGGATGTTGCAAAATTATTTGTAGTCTTTACAACTATCTAGTTACTGTAATTTTAAGTGCTCAATGTCAAAATGAGTTTGAGAACAAAAGAGCATTTGGAGCAATTAATAATCAGAGCCAATTAATAGAGATGTTGGATAAGTAACATTTGATTCAACCTAAAGGAAGCACTAGGTTAAAGTCAGAGTTCATTTAAACATGAGCAAACAATACCAGGTTGCAAAATGAAACTGAAACACTGGTGAAAAATCTAAGTAAATTGCAAACTAGCGCAAATTAAGTTCTGTGTACTTTCACACAGTGTGTATCTGCAAAAAACAAGCCACCACTGAACTTGGAAGTATAAAAAAGGCTGATGAAAACATGCTTTACCCAGTGGTTCATCCCTTCTGGAGTAGAATTCTTAAGCAGCAGACTATATAAAACACGTTAGTCTGGTAAAGCAAGCTCTCCCCCTTTCAACTAGAGTCAGAGTTCTGCAGACCGTGGAATGTCATCATACTGACAACATCTGATGTGCAAGGGGTACAGGAACATGTGAAGAGCTTGTTCTAGGAGCCAACTTTTAGCATGTAATTGATAAGAGGCAATATTTTAATTTCAAAGCTGGTAAGGTCTTTTCAAAGCTAGCTACCTAGGAAAAGACTGCCACCAGTATAACCACAGGTTTTTTGATCTGACATTTTGAAATTCTCACCTTTAAGAATTACTTTTCAAAGCAGAATGACAGCCTGTATTTTCAACCAGGGGCTGTTTTATCCATGTAGCAAATGCTGTTTACCTTCATAAATGTTCACAGCATAAGATGGAGCAGAACAGTAAATTCATATCATCCAATTTAAGTCAGTCACTAAGGTTCTCTTCCTGCATTACTAAGTGAGCAGCATGGAATTATTATATGGTTATCATAATGCAAACAATAGCATGAAAAAAATAGTTGCTATCATCCATGCCAAACTCCAAGGGAATAACTAAGTTCTGATCCTTCTTCCTCACCCTGCCCCAATAAATGCTCAAATACCCGATTTCAAGATGTTTCCTTGGAAAATACACAAATATGGTACTACATGTACATTAACCCTTCTAGAGAACCTTTTAAACATTTTCAAAAAATATGGTGGAAATGCTACAGATAAATAACAGATGCACCTAAGCAAATAATCTACAGGAAAATGTTAAGAGCACAAAGCACTTCACATTCCACCAAAATTTATCCTGAAATCTGTGAATGAAAGTATTCATTGTTAATAGCTATTCTCAAGCAATTAAATTCCGCTTTTAGCTAAAAGGCTGTGTTTACATTTCAGAACTTTGTAGCTCTAGCTAAACTAAGCTTTTTACCTGGCTGGCTCAAATGACAGGATGAGAAGAGCTATGAAAGAAGAGAACTGAGTTTCGTCTACCTTGGCAAAATTATTCTCTGCTTTTGTAGTAGTTATCTTTCATTGAACTATTTACTGGTTTGTTAACGTGTGTTTCTGAGCAGCTCACAGTCAAGTAGTCTTTAACTTGGCTACATTTGACCTTCCTCCTACAGCCACGCATTTTGTATCTGAAAAACATCATCCTTCCTAAAGCACTCTTGTCTGGGAATGGCCAGTCTTTACCTGAGAGAGGTTCCATTGAGCTTGTTGGTTTTGTTGCAATCCATACTTATTTTGTGGTGGTGTGACCATCTGTCCCACCATTCCACCTTGAGGTCCGACGACAGTTTGAGGAAGTCCCATCACACCAGTAGGTGCAGTACCAGTAAATCCATTGGGCATCCCGACTCCTACCATCACGCCTGTGCTTTGTCCCATGACTGGCACTGATTGTCCCATCATATTTCCCATCATCCCAGTTGCTGCTGGCACAGGAACTCCCATGGCTGGAAAGCCTTGAAAGTGAGTTGATGGTTGTGTGGTAAATGGCATAGAAGACGACCCCATGAACATACCTGTACCAGAGAAGGCAAGATTTTAGTAGAAGTGTCTTGTGATTTTCCTCCCCCATCCCGTAAGTCAGAAGTACACGAAAATCATTGTAAAGATAACTCTGTATACCTGTATGTCAGTGCTGCCAATTTAGCTTTTGGTAAAAGCAAAAAACTGCTTTAAAATTCTTGAAGGAAAGGGCAAGATTAATAAGCACGAGATTAACTGCCAAGAAATGTTTGGCATCCCTGTGGTGGACCAGAACCTTTCAACTGATGTATTGGAGGTCTTTGTATTCACACAAACACAGCTAAACCAAAGCTCTGACAGTTCTGTAGGGATCCTGACAGCCTGCTGGATGCACACTCAGATGTTGCACACTGAAACCCTCACTGATGAATTACATGGCAGAAGCAGACTTCACAAATCTTTCAGTAAATTGTACACTTGATAATTTGAACAGCTATAAATAAATTAAAATCACATACATGTTTTTCTTTAGCATCCATATTACACTTCAGTAATTTTTTTCAATTTTATAAAAGCTGAAAATAAAAACCTTCATTTGTATATAGTTAGCAGGTATCCAACCTTAGCTTTACACTTGTAGAAGATAACTTTTCTAGATAAAGACTAAAATAGGACTGCACAGAAACCTTCACAACATTATTTACCTGGAGCATTTTGCTGCTGCATTGTTCCTGTGCCATACAGTGATAAAATGGAGTCTTTAGAGAGTTGTTTCTTTGCTGACTCTTCGGATTTTGTTGTTTGCTCAGTAAATAGATCAAGATCCCCGGCTGCTCCAGACAAGGTGGCAGCTGCTGGTTTAGTGGAAGTGCTCTGGGAAATAAAAGACAAGACAGACTATTGAAAGAAACCAGCAAAAGATGATGTTAAATATTTACTGCACAGCCTTGCCCCTCAACTTAATAAAACCTCATTAATTTACAGAAACTAAATTTAAATGAATGAAAATTTAAAAATACGTGGTACGACTAAAGACAGAAAAAGGCAGTACAGGCAATATGGAAAGACCCTCAGCCCAGATGGAGGCTACAAAACAAAGAAAACTAAATTGTCAACCAGCTTCAGGGTGTACACATACAGATTATTCATTCCTGTTGCTTCTACATTCTTCATCAGTGAGAAGCATAAATCAAGAGCTGGAGTTAGATTATGAAAAATAATTAGGAAATCAATAAGGAGATTAAAATTCACATCTCATTAATCCTCTCATAGGCAGAAAAGATTAAAGAAGAGCTAAAACAAAAGATTTAGTGATTTGAAATGTATCTTTGGAGAAAAGGCAAATTTTTGGTTATCTGCTTCAAGTAATGAAATTTCTAAAATACATTGTTTATAATTGGCTTAGAGTTCTTTAAGCACGTTTCACTTATTGAGAAAGCATAATTATCTAAAACTTACTGCAATCTACAACTGAAAAACTAAAAGGCAGGCTGGCAGGCTTTGTACTGCTCTTGCAATAGAATGTTTTGTAAACAAATTACATCCAGGTGTCTCTTAGCGCTGTCAGGTTGCTGCTCATACCCATACAGTTCCATATGGGAGCCTTCTCAGGGAGCCAGGCAATACACAGGTTCTTGTTATATTCCTTAAAATACACAACTTATCCTGTTACCAGTGGGAACTTTCAATGCAAATCAACTGCATGCACAGAGAAAAAGAGCCAGGACTACAAATCATACTTGAACTATGGCCTTATTTTAGTCCAGATAAATGATCCCCAACTGCTTAGCATATACCTACTGCACCCACATCTTATGTGAGTTTCAACTCTTTTCCACACTAAAGCAAAATCTTCCTTGCAGTACCACTGTCAATGAACTCAACACATAATCAGGTTTGTTTATTGAGATCCCTTATCCTAGTTTATCAGACAGACAAGAGGACAGTACAAAATACACAGATATGGAATACCCCTGTAATCTTCCTTAAAGCAACTATCTCTGCTGCTTTCGCTGGTGTGCTGCTGACTAAGCCCTGAAAAGTCCACTATGGTCATACTGGATTTGTTACAAACACCACAATACAAATGTTCAATATCCAGCTTCAAAAAACACAAACTCTGTGATTTCTGAAGTGCTAAAACCTCTAGCATGGAGCAATGCCATCGATTAGGAGTAAAAAAAACCCAACAAAGAACAATTCTGTTACCAGCTAAATTTGCCAGAAACCAGAAAGAGAAAGGACTGCATTCACACTGTTGATGGTGAAAAATTTCCAAAACTTCTGTAGAAAGGGAAGAGAAAAAACCAGCAGACAGCAAGGAAGGTGTTTGCTTTTCTCTAGAAGGCAGAGCTGGAAACTGGGAGGTCTGATCATGCTATGCTTACAACCTAAGATTAAATGTTCATTTAATGTCTCTTCATTCGGTTTGGTTTTGGAAGATCCTCAAAGGAGCCAAAGCACCAGAAAAGCACTCCCTGAAGGGCTCATCAGCTGAATAAATGAAAGGTAATGCAAAATACTTGGCAAGAAAACAGCAAGTGGCATCCAAGTTAAAAAACAACCAACATTGACATGATTTTTGTATCTCTAACATTGTCATGCTACCCAAGACCTCTGTAAAAACACACCTGGCATTCATATAATCATTTTCCTACACACAGTACTCTCAGACAGTCATTATGCTAAACCTAAATGCTTATCAGGTGCTTAAGTATCATACTGATAAGCAGTTTCATTATATCAGTGCAACAAATTTTTTCCTACAAATTAAAAGAGAGGTGGTAACAGAGGAAATGAAAGAGGGAAGTAAACAGCGGGACACATGGAGTTGAGAGGACTGCAAGCACATGTGCACTTTTCTACTACCTGCATGTCTCTGCCTGGTATTTAGAAAAGCAGGGATGACCTGTAGAAAAGCCAGGCCTCTACTGCTTTCCATTTGTATGGTGATAAATAATGGCCCCACACAACATTTTCTATTTCCCCCTCCTGACTGGAAGAGTTACCTGCATAAGGAAAATACAACCTAGCACAAAATTATTCTTATGTAAGCAAGGTACTAAGTACACTATTAAGGTCTTAAATCCTGTATACAATGCTTACTCTTTTATCTTTGCACTGTAAATTGACTTGATGTTTATTTCAAGTCTTCCTGGTTTTGATTTTGCGTATTTTGTTTTCTAGACATCTACACAGTTCCATTAAAAATAATCAACTGTTATTTCCTGGTATGTAAGTGATGAGGAAATGAGCACTCAACTATATTCAGTTCACTAAGAAAAACACTAAGATCTCATCTGCTCCCTCGCTTTTTGGAATTATCAGCAACATCTGAAAAAGTCAAGATTAAGATTTCCATCACTTTCTCAAATCACATCCAAGAACATAATTAACCTTACAATACGATTAAAAATTCAACTTTATTTTTTGATGCATGTCCAGTACTCACAACAAGCAACACAGTGTTTCCATTGCAATTATTCTATCTAGGCTTGAAAAATATTTATGTTCCTTGCAGTCCCACCTCTAACTCTTTCAGATTTCTCTTCTCTAGAACTCAAAATAAATTTCTGTTCATCTAGACTCTGTTTAGCTGACTCCTTTTGATTCTAGAGTACGATGCCAGCTCTTCCACTGTGCTCCACCTAAAGCATTTGAAGAACCAAAGAGAGTATAATCATGGGTTCATAAATGGTTTGGGTTGGAAGGGACCTTAGAGGTCACCAAGTTCTAACCCCCTGACATGGGCAGGTCACCTTTCACCAGATCAGGCTGCTCAGAGTCCTGTCCAATCTGGCCTTGAACACTGCCAAGGATGGGGGCATCCATAACTTCTCTGGGCAACCTGTTTCAGAGTCTCACCACCCAAACAGTAAAGAACTTATTCCTAATACTTAAAATAAAACTACCCTTGTTCAGTTGGAAGCCATTTTCCCTTGTCCTGTCACTAGAATCCCAGAAAAAGAGTCCCTCCTCATCTTTCCTGTAGTCCACCTTCAAACACTGCAAGTCACTATATTGTGTCTCCAGAACCTTCCCTCTTCTCCAAGTTAAACAATCCCAGCTGTCTCAGCCTCACTTCACAGGATCAGTGCTCCATCCCTCTGAGCATCTTTGTGGCCCCCTCTGGACCTGCTCCAACAGGTCCATGTCCTTCCTATGTTGGGAACCCCAGAGCTGGATTCAGCACTGCAGGTGGGGGTCTCATGAGAGTGGAACAGAGGTGGGGAATCACCTTCCTTGACCTGCTGGTCACAATTCTCCTGATGCAGCCCAGGATTCTGCTGGGTTTCCAGGCTGAAAGTGCACATTGCCAGCTCATATTCAGATCTGCATCCACCAATTCCCCCAAGTCCTTCTGTGCACTTCCTTCAACCCACTTACTGCCCAGCCTGTAGTCACTTTTGGAATTGCTCTAGCTCCATTTGAAGGAGTGAAACTTTTGCTTTCACATACCTGAAAATACAGACAGGGGTAAAATAAACATAAGCAGAAGCTACAACCATTTAAAGTGATCATATTGGAATAGCTCTCCAGTAAGACCCTGCTTAAACAATACTCATGATAAAGCATATTTCTGAAATAATACATTTTTACATAAAATCTGAGGACTTTGACATATTAACATCACCAAAACTGATTAATAAGTTGAAGCTTGTTGGCCAATCTATGGCAACCATATGACCTCAGGGAAAAATGAATATTTATGAACATCTCTATCTAAAATACGCCATCGAAGTTTTTCAGATATGAATCATGAAAAACATACACCCTTTCTATGAAACCATACTTTTGTAGCCACAGAATTGATTCTCAGCTCCCAACGCATTACAATTCAAATCAGGCCCACACAGACACATATACACACAAAAAAATCTAAAAAAGTTTAAGTTGACTGATTTTAGTATCCTCCTTGGAAAAAGACTTGTAATAAACATTTCACTGAATCAATACTTCCAAACTTAATACCTCCCAGTTCTTTCCTTCTCTTCCTCCCTACAAATTTCATGGAAGAATGAAGATCACACTTTTGCTGGAATAAAATATAATATAATACAAAAAATATAATATAATACAAAAATTTGAAATTAACATCTGGCTAAAACAATTTAGGAAATCATTTTAAGTATAGGTAAAAATTATAGACCTAAAATTGTAGACCTAAAACTAATAGACCAGTTCCTATACAATGTCTGACAACAAACCCTATTCTAATATCTATAATTTAGCTATGCCCACTTCACATGAAAAAACATCATTAAACATATGAAATGTTCTTCCTCCCTTTCTGTGTCCATGAATGATGCATAATTTATAACACATGCCTTTTATCTAGTTCTACCACAGGAGCTGCTTCAGGTAACGCTTCTTAAACCCTCCTGAGTTTGCTAATAGGCATAATTCTATTTAAAAAATTACTCTGTCACATATGATTCTTTACCAGCCCTTTACAAATTCAACAGTTTGCATTAGCATCCAGCTATGCAGAACAGTGGGAAGAAACATTTAAAATGCTTTTGAAAATTGTGATAAAGACACATATCTGAAAGCAGTGTCAAAGTGCTCATGATCATCAATGTTCGAGTCACATTTCAAAAAGGAGAAACAAATGCTTTTTTTTGACTTGAAAAACATGTCTTGGCTATGACAATGGACATAAATCCTAAATTTTGCAGACATCATGATGTTTCAGTTGCATAATAAAACATTCAAACAGACATTTCTGTCCTCCACAGTGCCATAAAATAGAGTGCATTTAGCATTAAATGCTGCCTTTCTGGTTAAAATGGAGAAGAGAAGTAGTCTTGTGAAAACTCAAGGGTCATACAGATCAGTTTGAGGAGCACCAATAAACTCCCTTCTTTTTCAGAAGGAAAGCTCTCAAATCCCACTATGGCACTTCAGACAGACCTACAATGCAGAACATAATAGTAAATATCTCAGTGAGAATGCAAGCTATGCTATTCCACATTTGATCCCCTTCTTCTACTTTATTTTGAAAAAATTTTGTGAATAGATATTCAAACAAGTTCAAGTTAAGGTTTGGTCATGGACTTCTACTTTGAATTTTCCAATTTCAAGCACAGGAACTGAATGTCAGGGTTACTCAACTGCTGATCTGAGTTTATGCCCACTTGATCAATTGCAGCCTCACACAAAATAATTCCACATTATAATCACACCTCTTATTTACTTCAAGAAATTTAAACAAACCAAGACCTTAAACCCTCTCTTAGTAAGCCACCCTATATTCTGTTACCTCTTCTCTGAATCCCATACAACTTTTATCCATGTTGCAAGGTGAAAAATCTTACAAAATACTCATAGCACTGCCAAATGAGAGGCAACTCTTGCCCAGCCTCAGTTCCCAGACTAGACACCACCATCCTGAAACAGAACACGTGCAAGGTCTTGGTAATCCTGAAGAAAAATAGAATAATATTCTTTGTGCCACTTGCTAAAGCAAGCATCCCACATAATCACCATCAGAAACCTGTCTTCTGCTACCTACCCATGTTCCTGTCTGTTACCTGTAGAGATTATCTCATTACATTTTCTTTGAGATTACTGATTAAAAATGGAAGATAACCAAGAAATATATCTTGCAGTACACCATAGGGATCATGTGCTTGATAAAAAAATACTTGATAAGAGTTCTGCTTGTTTCTCCTGATTACAGCATTCAGAAGAAAGAAAAATGTCACAACAAATCTGGACAGGTTTGTTTACAGCAAGTGAATATAGTCATGCTTTCTAGTATAAAAACAAGATGATACCAGATATTGAGAACAGTATTTTCCTTTCTACCATTTTAAAATCAATTTAGTAAGTACCATACTTAGTCTAGAAACTAGCACAAACCTGAACATGTCAAAAAACTCCTCTCACAAAAGGTCCAACTCCTCTCACAAAAGGTCCAGTGACCAAATCTTTATCATAGAAAGGCATTTAAAATGTTATCTATACATACAATTCAGTACACTTTAGCAGCTACTCCATTATTTAACCAATCACTAGTCATCATCACCTATGGCATCACCCTTTACTTTGCTTTTTTTCCCCTCTTAAATATTTAGCCTTCTTTTGGATTTTCTGCATGCTACAGCTAAATAATTCTTTAACCAGCAGGTCACATCACATATCCATGGAATAAAAGCAAAAGAAGGCTTTCTTTTCTCTTCTTTCTCTTCTCCTGAGCACACAGAATCTACATTCAGAGGTCATCATTTCCAGCTTCAGAATAGCTGGAAAGGGGGGAAAACCAGAATTCAGTGCTACCTGTTATGTATGGGTGCACATATTTATACATAGATACAACTAAATACACTTATTAAATTTTACCTGAGCAGGAGGTACTGCAGCTGCTGGTAAAGGATTAGAGATCATTGGGCCAAAGATATCCAGGTCATCATTCAGTGCTGTGACAGCAGCAGTGCCTCCATTTGTAACAGATGCTTCAGCTGGACCATCTAAAAAAGCAACAGAATCACTTTTAAAGTGAAAATTATTAATATCTTAACACCATGAGAAAAATTAAAGCTGTCTATTCCCTCCTACCCTGCCCCCATCAAAGATGTACTCTATTTCTGAGATATTTTTCAGACTGTTCAGATTTTGTGAAGACTTCTTTCCAGAAAAAGATGGCACATTAATGTCCTTCAGAAAACAAACGCAAAACAACCAATGACAAAAAACCCACTTAAAAGTTCTCTAAGGACAATCACACCAATTTAGAAGTACACACTACCCATTTCTCAGGATTCTCTGCACACCAACATTTTTAGTCAGAATTTAAATAGATGTCTTACTGAGAAGGCCCAAATTTGGCAGCTGTGTATCAGATAAAATACACTCATCTGTGCTCTGGAATTAAAATTTGCATTTTAGAATCCATGAAGTTATTCTTGATATGCTAATTCACTCAAGAGTACATAAACAGACTTGGCATTAGGGAAGAAGTCCATTCTTTCCCATTTTCAAAAGTACTTTGCACAGACTTAATTCTATCCATATGAACACACCTGCCAGGCACACTGAGCTAATTATTCATAAGAACCTATGGCTCTTGCCCTGAGCCTTGGTGTCTGTATGAACAAGAACAAATTTACCCATCTAGGTGAAAGTGGATGACACAAAAAGAATTATGCTTTAAAGAGAATTTGCAAAAAAACACTTTAAAAGGTACAAGGACAAAAATATCACAAAAGTGTTTTTAAGGAACAGAGCAATCCCTTCTCTTTTGATTTTAAGCTGCTCAGGAAAAAGTGGTAAAAATTGGCTAATAAATTTATACCTAAGCATATCACAAGTGGGTTGCCATTACTTAGAGCCTGACAAATACAAAGGTGACTCTAGATTCTGCTGAACTTTCTAATGAATGGTTTCAGCAGCAAGTTTAAGAAAGTTTTTACAGGCAATAGAAGATGTTAAGTCTAAAATTAACCAATCTCAGCACAGAAGTCAGACATCTCTGGTAAAATAAACTAGCTGAATTAAGTAAAAATTTTCTCTGCAAAAGAAACACTGCCATGACTGGTACAGCTGTTCATACATGGCAGGAGGGTCAATATTCCAAAATCCCTAGATTACAGTACACTGAAAACAGTACACTGCTACTAACATCATAAGACTGCATTCTGAAACCATCTACTCAGAAGACCATTATCCACAGATGCTGTGCTGGTTTCGGCTGGGATAGAGTTAATGTTCCTCTCAGTAGACAGCATAGGGCTGTGCTTTGGATTTGTGCTGCAAACAGAGTTGATAACACAGGGATATTTTCATTATCACCAAGCAGAGCTTGCATAGTGTCAAAGACTTTTCTGACTCCATCCCACCAGTGAGGAGGCTGGGGGTGCACAAGAAGTTATGAGGGGACACAGCCAGGACAGGACAGGTGACCCCAGCTACAAAAGGATAATCCATATCCTGAATATGATGCCATGCTCAGTATATAAAGCAGTGGGAAGAAGGAAGAGGAAGACTTTTGGAGTAATGGTGTTTGTCTTCCCAAATCACTGTTACATGGGATGAAGCCCTGATTTCCTGGGGATGTCTGAACACCTGCCTGCCCATGGGAAGTGGTGGATGAATTCCTAGTTTTCCTTTCTTACATGCACAGCTTTTGCTTTACCTGTTGAACTATTTTTATCTCACCAACAAGTTTTCTCATCATTTTTGCCCTCCTGATTCTCTTCCTCATCCCACGGAGGGAGTGAGCAAGTGGCTGTGTGGGGCTTAGCTGCCAGCTGGGGTCAAACCATGACAGATGCCTTATTTCTGCCTGCCTTCCATGAAGGCCCAGTGGCAATAGAAATGAGCTGACACTACTAGATCTTCTATGCTGAGTAAAAAGTGAATGGCTTGAGGAATGTGAAGTAGCCACCTCAGTCAGTTTTATTACACTGCTGTGATTTGACTTTGCTGGGGGACTGCTGTTGCAATGATTCTGGAAAACAAAGTTAGAAACGCAGCTAGGATTATGACAGAGCTACTTATACCTTAATGCAAAGGTCTCCTTCTTCCCTTACTTCTGATGAATGGAAGCCATGGACAGCAAAATGACCATATCTATAATCTGCTGCACCATTTGATGCACACTAGTGCTTTAAGGTGTGTGTAAATAAATGTACTGGTCATTTAAGCATAAGCTTCTTTTGAGGTCATTCTGCAGACTGGCAGTTCCAAAAACATCTCCCCAAAGGTTCACTGTTTCAGATAAATTTAGGAATGAACTGTGCATAATTTTCAAGCAAAAGTACTGTCAGGAATTAATAATTTAATGTTCTCATTTTCTCAGTCAGGCACATGTATTAAAAAAAAGAAAAAAAAAAAAATCTATCTTGTTATATTCCAAAGTAGTTTAGATTCCCTGAATGTAAAGACGTTTAACATAGAAGACTGAAAATTTAAATGCAATCATTTACTGAAACAAGCATTTCACATATTTAGAACATTCATGATAGAACCTATTTGCAAAAATATAATATTTTTCAAGTATTTAATACGCTGCTTGTGAACTAATATTATGAAAACACAGATTTTTTTGGTAAGAAAAAAACTAGATTTGTTCTGTAAGAATGTTGTTTGGTAATGCACATGCCTTACGTCTCTTACTGAATAAATACTTCCCTATCTCCACTAGTGCAGAAACCAAGCATTCTGAATTACTGTTTAAAATAGTGTTTTAAGCCTGTATAAATAGTATTAATAGACGATCCTGTTATACTGATCTCTCAAAATGTAATAGTTGGAATATATATAGCTATTAAAAAAAGACTCCAAAAACCTTCCCTCTTCCCTAACGAAAGAACTAAGTTTCAGAATATAGAAAAAAACTAACAGTGTTTACACTCCAGTTTACTTGTAGCAATATTAGTGTTTCCATTTAAACATATTTCCATGCAGGCATGCACAGTCTTGTTCTTCAATATAATTTACAGTTCTTATACAGAGATTATAGACAGTCTCAACTTCAACACACAAGGTCATGGATTAGGATGTATTTCCTCCTTTCCCTTCTCATCTTAAAATATTTCTGTAATATAAGAAAGATACTCAGCAGAGTTCTCAGTTCTAATTTATTCTAAGTATATCACTATTCATTCAGCTTGTGCCACCTACTATTCAAACCCAATTAGAAGAGGTGTTGTGTATGTGATAGAAGGAAACATATCTCCAGGGAGCAGGTAAACACCAGATTAAGTTACATGCGCCTGTCTGAGTATTTTGAGAAATTTATAGCTTCAACCATCATAGGATTACTTAGCTAGGAATGAAATGTTAGATGTAGCAAAAATCACTGCAATGACAGCAGATGCAAAGCAGAGCTTCCATGCTCAGTCAGAGAAGGGAACGTGAAGAATCAGTAGATGTTGTTCTTCACCCTTGCTCCTAGGTGTGGATCCAAAACTTCTCTTCTTACAGTTTATGACAATATGAGTTTATTAGTTTAAAACAATACAGTTTATGACAATTATAGATAATATCTGACTGCTGTATGCCACACTGTTACAGCAGATGATGCTTCTGGTTTCAGATTAGGCAATCTTGTTTCAGTTTGATAGCCGAAACAAAAACTATTTACTAGGATGTATTTAATAATATACTGAAGGGTTCAGTGCTGCTTTCTATTATTCATATATATTGTAGCTTTCATATACATCATCAATCCTTGGTATATTTATCTGCACCAATAGTGAGAAAGACCAGCAGAAGGGCTTCAAAGGGACAGCAGGAGAGGAGCAGCAAAAAAGCAGATGTGGTCTTTAACTCTGCACTTCTGAAACTCAATTTTTATGGACAAAACTGTTTACAAGAACCTTGTTACTACACAGCCATATATTTTTACATATACAATCATTTATGACAGTCATACCAAGACTTTCAATAAAGGGAACATGCATATGCTTATTTTTTACACCAAATTACTAGAAAGGCAGAACTGAGAGAAATAGGTCAATAGTTCCAACAAAAATCTGGGGCAAAGATTCAAACAAGGTTTGCCTGGATAAAATTATTGCAGAATTATTTAATGCACTAGTAAAATTTTATTTACTACTGAAATCTTTGCAGAAGGGAAAAAGCATTCACAGGGAGGCGATTTCTATCTAATGCTTCTGCAGATAAGATGTGGAAAGCCAGAAAGCTAGCAATGCCTCAAGTGGTTATAAATGTTTTCCTTTTGGGTAGATATATTGCTTACCTAAGCATAATCTGGACATTGCAGCAATACTATAAATGTTAACATAGTTACAAGTTCAATAAATGGGGCCATGCAAACCTCATGAGGTTCAAGCAGGCCAAGTGCACAGTCCTGCACTAGGTCAGGGCAATCCATAGTATAAATACAGGCTTGAGGACGAATGGATTGAGAATAGTCCTGCAGAGTAGGACCTATGGATCCTGGAGGATGAAAATCTGGACATGAGCAGGCAATGTGCACTTGCAGCCCAGAAACTCAACTGCTTTCTGGGCTGCATCCAAAGCAGCATGGGCAGTGTGTTGAGGGAAGGGATTCTATTTCTCCACTCAACTCTGCTGAGACCCCACCTGGAGTGCTACATCCATCTCAGTGACCCCCAGCATAGGAAAGACATGGACCTATTGCAGTAGGTCCAGAGAAAGGCTATGAAGGTGATCAGAGGGATTGTTCCTATATGGAAAGTCTGAGATAGTTGGGACTGTTCAGCCTAGAGAAGAGAAGGTTCCAGAGAGACCTTATTGTGGCCTTCCAGTACTTCAAAATCTACAGGAAAGATCAGGACAGACTTTTTTTTAGGGTCTGTAGTGATTCAACAAGGGGTGATGGTTCTAAACTGACAAAGAATAGATTCAGACTAGATATAAGAAAGAATTTTGTCACAGCGAGGGCTGTGAAAGGTTGCCCTGAGAGGTGGTAGCTGCCCCTTCCCTACACCTACTTAAGGCTGGGTTGGATGGGGCTCTGAGTAACCTGATCTAGTTGAAGATGCCACTACTTATGGCAGGGGAGTTGGACTAGATGACCTATAAAGGTCCCCCCTTAACCCTAACTATTCTATGATTCTAGGAGTCTTTGATCTATATTTGCATACATGATATTCATGTACTTATGAAAGTATCTTTACCATTTCTTAAATGAAACTTTCCGACTTGGGACCAACCATGCTTCTTTGCTGCTTACCCAACAGTCCTGACAAAAGTATATTTCTCAGTTATGCAACGGTGATATTTCATATAATGATCTCAAAACTTCAGAGAACTCTTTCAGAGAATATTTCCCATGCAGAAGCAGATAAGCAGCTTTTAGCATATTATATTTTACCTCCAACCATGCCAGATGAATGCCTCACACATCAAATTCAGTAAATAACAACATAACGAATCAGTTTTCTTCTAGTTATTCATTGTAGCCACAGTGGTTAATCCAGGATATGCAATTGTTTATTTTATGAAGGGTGCATCTAAACAAGGCAAATGATGCAGAATATGTAAAATGCACTTTTCTTCTTTCTGGTAATTCTGTAAGTTAATATGATTTTAAAATACTGTTTTTTCCTTTATATGTCAAGGCAATTTTTAAGTGGCATACCTTGGCAAACACAGTATCACAAACTGCCTGTGTAACATTCCAATATACCATTTGTACACAGCTATCACACCATTTTTTACTAAATATTAAGAAATCATTCACATCAACCAACCTGGCATAAGTGGAGACAGCTACCTTGTAAGAACAAAAAAGAACACAGAGCACAAGGTTAACATCAGAGAGATGAAAATACAGCGTTGCCAATCACTTAAGTGCTGAAGAACTGTGGTTTACACACTGTGACTTTCAAACAAAGGACTGTTTCCCATAATTACCCTATTAAAAATTAATTTTATAAAATCCTGCATTATTGATTTTAGTGTCAATTTTAGGTCTCCACATTTTCAACAGGGCACTCTTCCTGCATGAGTAACATCCAAATAATTGTAGAGATGACTAAAAAAGCAAGTTCAGGCTTGGCCTACAGAAACAGGCTGTTATTTCCCACTTCTTGGGAAGAGAAGGAAGGAATCTGGGATTGCACAGCAAGAACACTAACACTACTGCTTGTAGAGACCATAACAATATTTACCTTGTACATGCCCATTTCTCCACATTTCTGGATGTGGAGTTCTGAAGTAAAATCTATCCTGAATCAAAAAGCCAAAGCCCACAAATGTTTTTGCATCATCAAAAAGTGAGTATCTAAACAGCATCTCAATTATAACCTCTGACTAGGAGGTCAAGGGAAACACATGAATCTATTTAAAAGGGCTCAGAACAAACACAAATGTAATAGTACTTTCACTGAGGATATTATGCCTTTTCTCCTATTACAAGATTTAAAGGTACAATTTGCCAAGGCATGTTTTCTTGAAAATTCTGCAATTTTTAAAGAAAAGTGAAAGAGTTTCCTTTTAGAAAATTACCTAGCTACAGCTTTCATAGCATAAGTCCTATCTAAGGAAGTTTACCTTCTGATGAGGTTGTTACTACAAAACCAACCGAGACAAAAAGAACAATGATCCAGAGACTAACACCATTCCTAAAGCTGGCAGTGAAGGTTACTCAAGAAAATACATTGCAAAGAAGCTGGGCTGCTCTAAAAGCCAAAATTACCCTAGCATGAATTCTGATCCGTTAAAATTACTTAACCTGCTATCACAGTGATTTTGAGCTGCCCTACTAAAAGCTAGTACTATTCTTCACTTGCAGAAATGAAGTCCTAAGAGAATGAATCCTCATTAGAAAAATGTCTGCTCAGTAAGAAGAACGAGCTAAGCAATCATATTCATTTTAATAATATTTGATATGACATATCAAACATTTTAATCAGCAGTGCATCACTGCAGCAAAAAAGGTGAGTGAAATTCTGGAATGTATCCACAGAGGTGCTACTTGCTGAGGCAAAGGCTTCACCTGGAGTTTGAGTTCAGTTCTGGCTCCTGCAATTCAAGACAAATATAGACTGGAGCGGGTCCAAAGGAGAGGCATGAAGAGGCCAAAGGGCTGCAGGACCTGCTCTATGAGCAAAGAGTGAAGGAGGTCAGTCTTGACTCCCTGGAGAAGGGAAGGCTCAGCACGACTCTCATCGCAGTATGCCAGTACTTTCAGGGCAGCTATGAAGAGGACACAGCCTCTCTTCACAACACACAGAGCCACACAGGGGGCAACAGGTACAAGTTTGTCAACATAAGAAAGAAATCTTTTACCATGAGATCAATTACAGAACAACTCCACAGATGTGGCAGAGCTCCCAGCACTGGAGGTCTGCAGGCTGTGCCCAGACAGGATGCTAGATAATCTCTACCCTCCCCTTCCCATGGACTCCCTGGACCAGAAGGTCATTTGAGGTGCCTTCTACCCTTGACTACTCCATGGTTCTGTGATAGATTGGGTTGGCATGACCTCTGTTTTAATACTATTTGAAGTCTTCTCTTGTAGGTGCTAATTAAAAGACAACTCTTCAAATGAAATATGCAGGTCTGTTCTCATTAACACATATCTCATTTGCAGCTCAGTGGATTCCAAGTGCTACTGGCTTATTATACTGCTTTCTAATTTGTTATTTAAAAAATCTTTAAGCACTCCCTCCTCTAAAATGATGGTGTTTTAACATACGTATTATAAACTTTGCCCTTTTTATATCTCACTGAACAAGCAGAGCTGTTGAACACCAATTATAATATTATTTTCATTGCATATTACACCTCAAGTTAGCCAATGTAATCTGAGTTCATTATTGTATCATAAGACAGTGTTACCAAGATTCTTTTCAAATCATGACCAAAAGAATATAGAAGCTTAGCAATCTCAAAACCACATATTGATTAAATTCTAGTTTTACTTAGGTTGTTGTTCTGCTAAAGGATAATAAAGGAGAATCAGCATTCCATTAAGTCTAAATACCTTTTTCCTTTTTTTTTTTTTTTCTAAATAGGCTCATTCTACATTCATTCTACAGTGTTAATTAAGATTTGCATGCCTATAGTAGCAATTACTTGGAATGAGATATGGACAACATACACATAACCCATGCAAAAATGGTACTTTACAGTTAGCTCTACATCAGAGGGAAAAAACCATGCATTTTGGATGAGAGCGTGAATTTTAAAACAGAGAAAACATTCACTGTTTTGTCACATAATTTATATATACCTTGAAACAAAAAAATAAAAAAACCTCAACATTCTTCCAAAATGAAATTTTTAGAATTGCATTTAAAAGACTTATTAGCCCACTCCAATATAATGTAGAAATTATGTAGAAAATTAAGAGTAACTATTATTACACTGATAGAAAGTGAATACTCTTAATACCCACTCACAATTTGTAGAAGATTTTCATAACACTGAATTTCAAAAGGAAATAAAAATACTGAAATATTTTACTCTCCTATTTCCATGTTAAGATTACATCAAATGGAAAAAGCACATTTAGAGCAACACTAGATAAATAAAAGACACATTTTATAAGACTGGCCTGTACACAACAGTACAAGTAGACAGTGTCAATTAAATTATTTTACTATGAACTATTTTATTTACAGGACAAACACAGTTGCCTGCCAGTCAGAAAACAAAACAGTACATTAGATAAAAATGAATGATGTTTGCAGTCGGTACAGAATACTGAAATGCCATTATGTTAAGTTTTACAAGGTATTAGTCAGGTGTGGTCTGACAGTTTACCATTCTTTTAACTAATATAAGAATGGTGTGATATAATGCATTTTACATATACATAATCCAGATGACCTCAGCATTTTCATTAAAAAGTACACTTGCACCATAAACAATGAAATATTACAATCCACAAGCCTTTGAAGATCACTTTGATAACTTCCCCTTCCCACAGGATCTCATTACTCTTACTAGCAAAACATTAGTATTGATATACCCACATTCCAATGGCATTTTCCTTTATAGTTTTAAATTGATGCATGCAATCTTATGATTTTCAAATTAATCTTCAGTAATCACAGAAAAAATAAAAGTATATAATCTATTGATAATATAAAATTACACATCTATGTGTGATTTAAAACCAAGTAATTATGTATTGCTTACCAAGTCCTAAAAGGTCGATTGTAGGCTCTGATGACTTTTTTGGACTTGCTTTAGCTTCTGATTGCTGATCCTCTTTCTTCTGTGGCTTGTAAGGGAAAAAAATAAACACAAGTAAACACATCTGAAAAGACTCAGTGCTTAAAAAATTCTCATTAAAGACGCTGATTCAGTATCAGAAGTAAAAGTCCTTTTCCATATTTGTTTATCATAATGAATTTTATTTGTAATGAAATATGTAGCAGTTCTAGTCAAAAGGGTCATGGCACGACTGTAAAAAATTACTGCTGTACTTTCACTGGTATGTAGTAAATCTTAAAATAAATCTAAGTTTGAGCATAGCTCAAAATAAACTGAAGCCTTAAATTGAACCAACGCATATCATGAGCTGGCAAAAAGCTGTCTATAATTTATCAACTCATTTTAGCAACCAAAGTACACAGTTCTTCAGCATTAAAGAAAAAGTTTTTAAAAGCTTAACTTTAAAAATTAGAAGCACATTAATGACATCAATTTGCTTTTCTGCAAAGAACATCTGCAGAAGGTGCAGAATTTACAGAAGCTGACAACAATGCACACAACCTGAATTCATGACCTTTCCTTTATAAACCAGAATGCTAGTAACAGCATTCTTCTCCTTCTGAAAACAGAACTCCTAGTCTTTTCTTGCCTAGAGGCTTCAAAATGTATGATGGTATTGATGTGAAATTTGATTATGAAAATTACTTCATAAATCTGTTTATAGTTCTTCTCACACAAGTATCAAGCTGATCCCTTGAATCCATCAAAACATCAGTTTCTAAAATGAAGACCAACTGGTTAATAGTAGTGACATGACAGATGCATTTCTTCACATTAAGGCATTTAATGTGCCTTTGCTCCATATTTATCACAAAGCCCTGAAGTGGACTGGATGATCAATGAGTACAGCCTTTAACTAGAAGATATTACCCAATAACAGTAGCAGGACACTGTCAGGCTAGGCACTGGGCTGACACCAACAGAACCTGCTTCACTCACACCTTTATCACATACATAATGTGGCTTTCACAGGTCACTGAGGCTCCTGAGGCTGCTGAAGTCACTGAATCTTAGTATTTAGCATCAGGAGAGCTTTAAATGTCAACACAATCTTATAAAGATCTGTTTTAGGTAATCCTTTACTTTCTTCCTCTCCTGCAAAAGGGGGATAAAGAGTAAGGAGCTTGGTTGCAAAGAGTAGTGAGGGAACTCAAGAGTATTCAAAGGCAGCCCAAGTGAACAGAAGCCTCTTACACTGCAGATACTCCTCTTGCATGAGCAAATCCCCCCTGGAAACCTTCAGCAAAGAGATCCAGTTACTGAACTCCATTCCTGCAGCTACTGTGAACAGGTATCATCACACTCATCTCTCAGAGAAATACTTGCTCCCTCTTGCCAAAAAATCCTTAGGTTGACTTTACATAGCTTACTCAAGATCCAGCTGTGTTTGGGAAAGAACCTGATGAAAAAAGAGTCCATGAATTCCCTGATTCTACACTGTATTATAACTTCCAACATTGTGTTTACAATCTGGAGCATAGCACACCAATTCCAAATGCTCAAAGTATCATTTTTTAAAGTAAACCATGACAACATATCAATATTTTTTTAAGAGTGACAATTCAAAATGAAGTTTTCTACAACTGACCCTATCTCTGTAAATATGCCAATGTTAATATGTAAATAAACCAACATTATTATTATCATCATCATCATTATTATTAACACTGACCAGAATTAAAAGTGAGTACTTCAGAACAGAATGCACCATAAAACCTTGAACATTTGAGTTTTCTCCATCTCAGTAAGAAACACTGTGGGTCACAGAAGCTGTAAAAAGAAGTATTTCTGACATGCTCCTTTATTTCATGAAATTGGCTTTTTTCCCTTTTGTTTAAACAGCTTAAAAATTCTGAATATAGAATTATCTCTTTCAGCTGAAAAGAAAAACCATTAGAATGATATTAAATGTACAAATTTTCATTACACTGTATTAGATTTCTGATAGCTACCTAAAAACCACAAGTTTGAAATAATTTAAAGCTTAACAGGTTAGTCTTGAATGCAAACTTTTCACAAAAGTCAAACACTTCTGCATACATTAATAAGAAATAAATAGGAAGAGTTCAAATAGCACTTTCTTTTTATTTGGTACTTACTGCTGTGGCAAATTAATTTCATTATCTAGACTAAAAATTAAAAAATATGGGAGGAATAATCCATTTAGGTCCTCTGCTTTGGAAAATAAACATTTTTGATAAATGATAAATGCATATTTCTGTTTCATCACTCTCTATATAAGAAAGGCAATGAAGAGACAAGGTATAAAAATATGAATTTCTATAAAAATATGATTCCTTAAGATGCTCTTTTAAAATATTGTAACCATTATTTCTTGATCAAAAGTTTCTGTCCTATTTTGCTCCACTTGCCAGTATGTAAACTACTAGATTTTAAGGTCACTTCATATTTAATTACTTTTAAGAAAAGCTCCAAAATTATTCTTGACCTCATTTTTACATAAAATATTTCTAGCCATTAATACTTCATTTGTTTCCTTGGTGAAGATTTTCTCCTTAAAGCACTATTCAACATCTTTGCAGCTACACAGTTTTCACCAACATTCTAACCTTCAGTTTAAAAAATGATAAAACATGTTAGTCACCTAACGTTTACCAATAATTCATCTGTCTAACAGCAAACACACCAATATTCAGCATCTATCTGGAACAAAGGATCTTCCTCTTTAATTTTACCTGCAAAATTACTTTGTTGCCCCCATTCTCTCACCATAACAAGCACCATTTCCTGGAATTTCCTATCCCTCTGTCTGAGATTTCAATCAATTCTGTAATTTGGTATGCCTTTATTTCTGTTTAAAATGCATCATGGCACACTGGAAGGTTTTTGTACAAATTCAGAAGACATTTGTTTGGTGCTTAAGGTCTGCCATGATTCACAGATAGGGACTTCTCTAAAGTCACCTGCACTTAGGCATAAATTAGGTAAGGCTGGCACCAGTGGGACGAGTTATAACAAGAAACTTGCATGCACACAATTACTCTGAAGAACACCTAAATGACCCTCACTACCACGCTGCTTCTGGAGAGAGTTTTGTTGTCTGTTCAGTCTCATGGATTCTGCACTGTGGTCCACCTGAAGTAGACACAAGGAAAAGCAATGGCTCACTTCAGTATTCTGCAGCAGAGATCATGCCGTATTCCTGGGTTGAGGAGAGAACCTCAAGAGGTCTCTTCCAGCCCATATAATTCTGGCATAAACAAGATATTGAAACTTTTGGACAAGAACAAAAAAGAAAGCCACACTGGAGTCACGAGAAAATTTTATTTCAAATCATTAAGAGAAATGTAATGTTTAATTTCTTTTCAGCAGTTTTGCCCCAATAGGACTCATTCATGACTAAGCTTTATGTAGAGAGTGGCCTTTCAAGAGGTTAAGTACTGCACTCAGTAAGCACAGAAGTGTGCAACAGCATAAAAGCCTGCATAACAAGGCAGTGACATTTCTTAAACTTATTGTTTAATTTAGTGTTGTGTTTTATCTCAAAAATACCACATTTTGTAGAGATGCAAGGTAGCATGACAAATGCTTGGGAGTCTTGCTGCACTAAGATTCATCTCAGTTTCTAACACTAGTCACCTTGACTCCCACAGCAATTATTTTTAAATATTGACACCAGTAATAGATAACCTATTCCTTGTTATGCCCTTTGGAATATGACCACATTAAAAACAGCAGACTAAGCAGCATTAAGTAAACTAAAAATAGCATTAAGAATCTGATATGAAAAAGGCAAGTAGAAGGAACAGGTACACAATTTTGTGCACTTATTTCCAAGTGGAGCCTCCAAGGTTACTGGGGCTACTATTCTTTATAACATTCAGAATTGTCTTAGTAATATATGTGGGTTTAGTGAACTAAGTACATGGTTATAGCAATTTCTAGATATATTTACTTCAGGTCATGTATTAACAGTTTCTCATTCAGAATCATTTTTATGCTACTAGTACATTCTTCTGAAATACTGTCCTTGCAAACAGCAGAACATCAAGACATCTTTGATATGCAGGTCTTACATGGCCATTTTTCACAGTTGCCACTAATGGCCACTACATTACCCTTCAGGGTACTTCTCATGTTGGGGACCTACAGCAATGCCTGCTGCCTTCCATTATTCTGAGATTATTGAAAACTATTTGCAAATATCACTGAAAGAAACTGAAGCCAGAACAAGCCTCCAGGGAATTGATTCCTTTCACATCCTTCATGTGATCAGCTTATTTTCTACCATAATTTGGAATTTTTCACCTAAAAAAACCTTGAGTCCTTGTTATGAAAAGAGCCACAAAATCTAATTTCAATCATCCCTTGTTCAGTAGGAATTAGATTACCTTGGCCAAACTGAGGAGGCAAAAAAAGAATTAACCTTGCAATCTCTTACAAATATTTTCACCCATACAGCACGTCTTTTCAGTACAGTAACAGGGACACACTCATTACCTAGATCCAGTATGGGCACTATAAATTTTTGCAATCCTGCAGATGACAGGTAACTGACATACAATAATCTTTCATTGATTCATTTTCCAATGCTGTCCTTTTAACCTTTTACTCTTCTTATGCTCTTCTGTCAGTCCTTTCTTCAGGGGCAAGAAGCAAGACCCAGGGAACAATTGGCTGCTCAGTCTCACCTCAATACCTAGGAAGGTGATTCAACAACTAACTTGGAAACCAATTCCAGGTACATGAAGAACAATAATCTTAATGGGAGTAATCAGCATGGCTTCATCAAGAGGAAGTCATGCTTGACCAAACCAACCACTTTTAACAGTGCCACGACAGGCTTGGCAGACAAGGGTAGAGTACCACAGGATGTCTTCCTTTACTGCAATATGGTTGAATGGACTTGATAACTGATAAAAATGCCATCATGGAAACAATTCCCTCTTCAAGCTCCTGCTCTCATTTAATTCTTAGTATCCAGGGATGAATGACTCCCAATTTTATAGGTTTTATTTATATATATATTTATAATTTTATAGTATGGTGTTAATACAACATCTGTAAATAGTTCTTACATAACAAGATTAATCATCTTTCAGTATCTAAAAAGCATATATTTAAAAATATTTATGAATGCCTCATAACTTTACACATAAGAAGCAGCATCTCTTTCTCATTTCATTAAAATGGAAATGCATAAATGACTATTTGGACCTTCACTTAATTTCCCACACACTGTCACTGTAAATCAACTTGCTTGAAATTACTGGATAGAAATTTATATGCTGGTGATCTCCATATACCTCCACAGTGCACCTTGGCCCATTGTAATGTTCTGTGCTAAGAAACCATCACAAACAAAATCCAAAAGCACGCAACAGTGGAGAAGACCAGGTCACCTCTAACTTATCTGGTTTCAATGCAACCAAGTGCACAAGCCTACTTTAATCCCACACTGAGATGATGCCTTCATTAGTAGAAGCTACATCAGCCAGTCTTGCAATTCACCGAGATACTGTTTATGATTTAATTCATCTTGTTCATTTTCCTACCATTAGAAAATGCAAGGTTAGTCACTGATCAATCTTGTTCATTTATCCAATATCAGCCCTAAGATTTTGAGATCATTTCCGGTCTATCAGGTTTTGATGGAAAAGCTACAAAAATTTATACCAAAGTTTTGAGGTTTATTCTTCTGCAGTTCTGGTTACTTCCTTAAAGATGAAAAGAACATTGTCAAAACCTTCTCAATTTAAACAGAGTGTTTTCCCTTACATCATGAAAAGCATCTTTTGCCTCAGCATCTGGCATTTAATGTCGCATTACTGTGCCACCCTCTTTCATTCTTTCTTTACTAATTTTGTGCAACAACAGAAGTTATCTGAGGTTCAGTTTTTAATAAATGGGTAAGAACACCAGGTTAAGCCAAGAAAAAAAAAAAAAGGCTCTGCTAGATCTCAAATTAAAAAAGAAAGCTCAATTTTACAGAAATCAATATTGGCCTTTATTGAGCTTTCACAACGTATTGCCCTCAATATACTACTAGCTACACCATTCTAGTTCAATCTAATTTACGTGAAATACTTTCTTGAGTTAAACGAAACCAAATAAATCAGCAAGTAAAAGTGTAAACTATTCTATTCACACCTTAAGTTCTAGAGTTGATTTTACAGACTTGTTTCTCTCTTTTATATGTTACTCGAAAGCAAATTATTAGTGAATAAAGATGTTTCTTTGACATGGACAAGGGAACTGATAGGCACTTTATACTGTATATTTATCAAACAATTGCCTGTAAGGTCTGGCTGGGATGGAGTTCACACTTCACAGCACTCGACACAATGCTATACTTCAGATTTGTGGTCATAACACTGTTGATAACACACCTGTGTTTTGGCTATTGCTGAGTGGTGATACTTTGGTAACTGCATCATTTTAGTTTTGCTGGCCTTGCAATTATATTTGTTGTTTTGCTAATTTCAGTGAGACAACCTCCAAGCACCTCGTTCAGTGAATTCAAGGACTACACACCCACAGACATGCATAAGAGTCAGCAGCACTACCCTATTGGTAGATTTTCTTCACAACCACCGTCTCTTCCCTTTTTCAGCACTCTGTAAACTTTGTCAAACAGATGCAAGGACCACATGAGCCATGTGAATCAATCTGTACACAAACCTTATTCAACAAACTACAGTGAATTCCCAAATTCAGTTTTCCCACTGAAGCTCAGAGTACACAACCTTTGAAGATATGAATCTGAGTATTACAGTTTTGCAGTTGACTCATCCAAAGGTAAACCCTAAGTCCCTGGAATGGGCAGAATGCTTTTTCTCAGAAACTTGGACTGCAAGTCTGCAGGAGATGGCAATAAAATGGAGAGAGAATGTGGATAATGTGGATAATGGAGGAGATGTGAATAAAATTGAGTAACACCCAAAGCATAAGTCACATACTGTAGGAAGTCCAGTGTGGCAGTGGGGTATTTAATCAAATTTTCTTCAGTCAGCTATTTTTGGAGATAACCATTAAATGAGTGATTCACTCTGCCTCAGAAAAATAAAAAATAAAAAATGAGAGCATTGCCATGTCAATTCTCCTCCTTCCTCTGTACAAAGATTATAGTACAGCACACAGGATGTTGCCTACAGCGGATATGGTTATATAGAGCAAGACAAAAAGGAGGGTCAGTACCACCATGACTGACTGACACACATCTATTAAATTCACATATGTAAGAGGATGCTATGAGGTCTATGGGTACTGCAACTGATTCTCCCTTTCTGCAAAACAAGCTTGTCCTTTCCCAACTTTCAGCACACATCTGGCTATTAGGTGCACAAGATGGGAAGGGAAAGAAAAGAGGAAAGTAGAAAGCTTTAGACCAGCTTACTTGGTTGACAGAATAGACAACATATGTGAGGTCTTCTGATAAATGTTACACTTCGAAGGGTAAAACAGTAAGAATATTCAGATCTAGCATAATACATTGGTCTGCAGTCAAACCCACTGCCTTTTTTTTAATTACTCTTGTAGTGAAATAGGAAAATAGTACAAGTTTGTTAAATGAGAAAAGACACTGGTATCCTTTCAGAATATTGTTTAATATAATTACACATTCCAGGGCCTATGGTCTTAATTTATGGGCTACTCTTCTGCACATCCCTGTTTCCCAGAATACTCTCCTTTGACAGGCAGCTGAGGGCATTTTGCACTGGAACTGACAGTTGTGAACAAACCTTTTTGGTAAGGCCTGGTCCAGAAGTGGTAGCTCATAGTGAAAATACTGTGATTATCTTTCCTTATCAATGAGAGATTCAAGTTTCCTTCTTCTGCTTCTGTAACCTTATGCAAGTTACCACCATATGTACAGATTTTAAGGGTTTAACAGTTCTAAAAGATATGACATCCAGTAAAAAGGCAGACCGCAACAAATACTTTAAACACAAGCCAAATTTTGCCAAATTCCCTACTGCAAGATAATAACATAAATAATGTAGCAGATTTCAACACCAGCATTTAGGATTATATTTACACTGTGAGAGCATTTAAAGGGGTAGCATACGTAGTGCAGGACATAAGCCACATGATTAATTGCTCTAAAGTAGAAAAATACTACAGTCAGGGAAGACAGAAGTTACTAATCTAAAAATCTCTCCTGCTCTCAAGCAAGATACCAGCCACTGTCAGAAATCTGATTCAACAGCCACCCAGTTCACTTATCTGCTCCCATTTTCCTTCACATTTTTTCCTCAATTTTCCACTTTAATGAAAAATTCACATGAATCTAGAATTCAGTCTGTTTAAAACACATCTGACTACCAATACATTTCTAACTCATATTTCCTACCTTAACTACAAGAAGCCTTATGAAAGCTGAAGATACATCAAGTAATTTTGTGAAAAGCACTTCTAAGTTACTTAAAAGCAATTTCCAGTTTACTCACTAGTGTTCATATACGCCTCTACAGTTACTGAACAAAACCTTTCCTTTGCATACACAGGAATTCTATGCCTTATGCATAAAGCAATTGGATTCCTTCCCTCTTCATTATCTGCTTGCAATAAAACTTGCAGAAGAGCATAAACATTTGAGAATTGCCATATGAGAAAATAATGTTACTAATTTACTGTATCTTGCAATAGGTTTGTAGATATGATTTTTCCTGACACTTATGCTCTAAGTTTAGTCTGTATCCATTTATGACATTACTCACGTAGCCACATCCTAGAATTTTTAAAGAATACTTTTATAGCTTTCATACCTGACCTGAAAATAAGCACAAACTGATCTTTTCATAATATTTAATTTAAATACCATTAAAGATGAAATTTGTTATTTTGTTTACCCTCCTATAAAATACCAGCACTTGTTTTTTCATACTTGCAACTAAAGATGAAGAAATTTAGAAATCAGACTAACTCTTCAGAACTGAGGACACTTTTAGCAAGTGAGGAACTCCAGTTTTGCTTAACTAGCAAAAAAATCAGGAAACCAATGTGCTTTATTGAAACACAAGCAAAACTATGGTGGTATCACTGTGAAGTTGTACAGACTACAGCAACTCCACAATCAAACTTTGATGCAGTTCTAATCAAGAGAAAAACCCTGCATGTCAACAACAAAAAAGCCACCATTCTTATTTATCAAAATAGAATTACCTTGAACTGAACAGCCAAGCCAAGGGGAAAATGTAAATTCATTATTTAAGAGTCTATTGTGATTATTTCAGTGAATCACTCACAGACACTCTCACTCACACTCACCTGGCTAAGCCTATTTAAGGCATTCACATTAAGCAAACAAAAAACCCCAAATTGCCTGTTACTAAATATGATTCTGTACACATGAAGGTCCTTCAGTCAAAACACACACTCAAAGGAAAACTTTTTGAAGTGGTCCTTGATCTACATCTTCATTAGAAAACCTGGATATGTGGATTTCATTAGATTTCACAGTTAGAGCAAGATACTTGAGCAAGATTATGTAAAATGCACTGTATCTTCAGTCATTTGAATTAAAAACTTCATGGCAGAAATAATGGACCCTGCATCATAATCTTATTCCATTAATATGATTTTATCTGGGCCTAGTCTAATACACTAATAATTTCTGTGAAAATGGATTAAGACTATTCCTTTGTTCTTACTTACTGACCAAGCAGTATCAACATTGTATTTTAACTGAATTTAAAATGTTGGCTTAGATCTCATTTACTTTAGTCAATGTATTCCAAGAAGGCTTAAAGCCTTTTGTCTTGTACTTAGCTAAATACTTAGCTCCTTTCTAAAGCATCAGACAATCTCAGAGGCCCTTTTACCTTGCTCAAAATGACATATGAACCATGTAGAAGCACAATTTCCTAAAATTAAGTTGGCTTTCTTTTTACACTTACTGCTGAGATTACAGCAAATGATCAGAGATAAATCCTTATTTTTATATTAATGCATTAAATATGTACAATAACAGCCACACTTGAAATAATAGTTCTATGCATTCAGATTCAAATATATTAAGTTCTTAGAGTGGAAAAGTTCAGATAAGGTCTGAAAAAACAGAAGAAAACTCTTTTTCCTACATTTGATACTTGGAAAAAGCATCAAAAGACAGCAAGATGATTGCTAGGTAATGGACACAACTCTTGTTGTGTAAGTTGAAGCTGAGCTAGGGATGGCAAGACTGCAGAACAGGAGAGGCACACATTCTGAGTGCAGAGGTATTCCAAGTCTTCCAGAGATTCTGGGAGCAAAGATTTGAGCAGAGTTTCCTGCAGCTGTAAATCTTTGAAACTACTGCATTTGAGCACAAAAGCAAGGACCTGTTTACAAGGACAGAAAAGGCAGAGGAAAAGCTGTTTATCAAACCTTTTCCTATTTTGTATTATCTTGTAATGGAACTTGATTTAGATAAAATGGAAGAATTCTGCTTTTAATCCAATAAAACCTGGGGCATGCATCTTATAGAACTCACTATGAAGCAGAAAACCTAGACAAATCCATTTTATAGCTAATCCAGTGTCCTGTTATGAGATCTAAAAATTGGGTTAGGGTCTAAGTGTTGTAACGCATCTCAGTTTGCAAGCTGTGAAATGCAATAAACACGGTTTGTATTTTTATAAGCCTTTTTAAATACACCTTCAGTTTTCAAATCACATATTATGGTTATATGAACTCAGCTTACACATTTCTACTTGACTTCTATTGAGCTCATTAGATTAAAATAATGCAGCTATATTAGTTCCAGTTCCTCATTAAACTATTTTCTTTTATAACTTTCCTTTCAGAAACCTTTCAAGTAATACATAATACAACATCATTGTACTTAATCAGAACTAAAGGGCATTTATTTGTAATTCCTTCTTCATATATTTCCAGACAAGAAAAAGCTGTTTCAGGCACGGCAACTGACTGAGCTCAAAGTAAAAAAACAATTAAAGAAATGCCTTCTATCCCTATTCATGAAGGTATGCTTCTCAGTTTTTTCCTTAACAAAAGTGCTTTTTTTTCCTGAAAAATGTTTTTTACGTGAAACTTCCTTCAATATCAAGACCCTACAACCTTAGCCAGCAATCAGCTCGTACCTTAGAACTTTCCAGGTGCTTGTATTTTACTCACTGGTTAGTCCAATATGAAATGTGCTAGCTGTTAATACAAATGAGTGTGATCACACTATGTCTGTCTCCAGCAGCTGGTGTTACACATGCTGCCTTTGCAAATAGCTGACTTCTAGATACTGGACTCTGCAGGTGCCAACCCTGAAATTCCTTAGGCCTGCAGCCTCTTTCTAGTGGCTAGCACCAGCCTCTTACCACACTCATCTGGTACCTGAACTTGAAGTTTGCAATTGTTTGCTCACACAGAGACAAGGAAGAGACAATGCACTCACGTTCCATAGTTGCAAATAGCACTGGCAAGAATACAGAATAGCCTGCAGAGATCGAGTGAAGGCTCAGACAATCCTACAGCCCAGCAACCTGCCCAGCTACCAGCATGTATGTGACTGCCCCTTTTTATCTACTTTCCCCTGCTTTATCATTGTTACACCCCAATCCACCTTGATTTCTGTACTTCTCTAGTTTGGTCTCTGTCACTAAAACATCCCATAATAAGCTGCGTACAATATTCTCTGTTCCATCTACAAATTCTTTTCTTTCTGCATTCCACAACAAGTCCTATAACCAATCATGCAATCACCCATTATTTGCCTGGTATTCCTGGGAGAGAAATCTTTTTCCTTGACCCATCTCACTACTTTCCTTTGATGTACTAGAAGCTTTTTCCTGATTAGATTACTCCACTTTCGGCTCTCTGTTATTGTTCTTCTGATTCTTACAATCTTTATGTTTTAGTCAGTCTTACAGCATCACACTGAATAGTGTTTCATATAAACAACCTCTGAGTCAGGACATTTTACTCAGTGTTGGATTCATACTCTGTGCTGGTATTGTTTCTGTCATAATCACAAACAGAATACTACAAATACTTTATGGAGTCTAAGCATACTATTTCTCTAGAGATGCATTTGAAAAAGCCTCTCAATTAGCTCCACATAAATTCAATCCTCCCAGTGACAGCTAATCAGACTGAAATAGGCCCACAGGTTAATTTTTTCTTACTTCTGTATCAGCTTGTTGCTTTCTTTAACTACTAGAGAAGTTAGGAGAGAACTGATGAGTACTTTATCATCCTCATGTATACATATATATAATTCTGCTTCACAAATACAGCACTTAGTATGAGGGACAAATGTTTAATAAATACTTATGCATTATTAGCTACACTAGTTTTTTCTGCCAGTCAGGATATTTCTTCCTTAGTTTTGTTCTAATTTCAAAGTTAATTACTTTGAAACAATTACTTTAAAAGCTAAGTAATTTTAACCTATCATATGCAATACCAAAATGGATTTTGCTTTACTTGGGCAAGCTCCATTTTCTTTGTCTTCATCCTTCATATCACCATAATCTTTAACATGAACTATCAATAAGCACTGCAGCCTCCATCTCAAGTGGAAATAAGTCAAGCTTTTTTCTGCTTCTAATCCTCCAGATTAAATAAATGTGAAATTCCTGTGTATTCTGAAATAGAGTATTTAAACCATCCTTACAACATGCAAAAGTCTTTTCTAGCTTTTATCCTCACAGCTTCAAAGCCTTCACAGTTTCAAAGACGCTAAGTTTTAAAACTGGTCCTTCAGAGTGATATTACAAGGCTTCCTGTTTGTTCAGTCATCCATTTCAACATTTATGCTAAAATTCAGCCCAACCTCTTTCATTTACACTAAAATAAACCACTTTTAAACAAAGGGAAAAATACACTGATATCTACTTAGAGTGTAAACTGAGAGTTAAATAGGTAAGACAAAAAATCTGTATGTTCTCTTGAGCAGAAGTCATCCTTGTTACTACACAGTGTAAAATAGACTTTCTGCCTAGAAACAAGACTGCAGTACCTTACTCTGACATGAAGTAGAATATTTTCAAGTTGAGAGACAATACTTGCTGAGCAGAGAGCCAGGACAGATTTATTGTACAATAGTATAATGAATGGCATGCCTGGGGACCAAACGCAAATCTGCACCCTTTTCTTCTAACTGCAGGTACCAATTTTGTAAAGGAAAAATTTCAAGTAAAACTGGAACACAAGCTCACCCAGTTGCAATTCTTTACTCAGCAGAACCAAGAGGCATTAATTGCAGATAGATTAACATTTCTGAGTGATATATGTAAGGAAATTAGCATTAAAAAGCTGCCAGTTATTTGAACAACTAGACAACTGGTAACTTAATTTTACATCATAATTATCATCTGAAAAAAATCTAGTGAGAAACTTGTCCATTTTCTTCAAATTGTGTTGAAAGACCCTGCTCCTTTTTCTTGCTTCAACCCCTACCACAGCTACAGTGCTATTTTCTAACTACCATTGAGTTAACTTTGAGAAGATATAATTATGCAACAGTATGAATGCCAGAGTCATAAAAGGTTCCATGCAACTGTTCTAGTGTCAAAAGCAACTATCAAAATGCAATAAATTCAACAGTCCAAAGAAATACTCATTTTAGCAAAACAGCACACAATACCTATGCCAACTACAAATTTAAACTGGAAGATGGACAAAGTTGTTGCATGACACTGGAAGATTGCTGAAACATCTTTTGGCATATTATTATTATCATCATCGTCATCATCCATTTAAAGCTTAAGTTCATGTTGGAGATTTAGTTTTGCCAGTGACATCTAAAGGAATTTTTAATTAAAAAAAGTCAGTGTCTTTTCAGTGAGATTTGCACATCTGACAGGTTTTCCCACTACACCATTGCCCTATCTTGATGGTAGCACACCAGTGTGAGATTAAGCACGTTCTAGTTTAAGCATGGTAAAGTTAAACAGAACACACAAAAGCACTTGATTGCTTTGCCCATGCTCCAGTACTTGCATTATTTTAGAAAAACAGAAGAAGCCTATTGTTCAAAACAAGATAAGATTATTATTTAGAGCAACATTATTTAAATTAAAGTCTTTCTCCTCTTATCAGCTTCATCTTATCCAATCCTTATTCTCCTTTACATTCAGTTCCATGTTTCAGTACCACTTAGGCAAATGCATTGTGCATTTTGTTCCTGCACATTTGATTGATTGTACACAATCTCCAAACTAGCACTGTAATTTTTATAAACTTTTTAGATGAGATTGTATATTTGCAGTTTTAATCATGCATGGTCTTGTTGTTTCAAATGTCTCAGAATGTCTTTTTTCTAAAGCATCCACCCATGAGTAAGGCTGTTTTAGTACATGCTTGCTTAAATATGTACACTTAATTTTGTTCAATATACAAATAAGCATATGTAATGCTGTCTCAATTGTCTCAAAGCCACCTGGAAAAAAGATGAAGCTTAGCACAAGCTGAAAATGCCATATGATAAGAAGTATTATCCACTGAAACCCAAGGCAGTACTATGTTTCGAACCTGCATGGAGCAAAAGCGCAATGAAGGATGAATTAAAACTAAGCAAACTTCAAAAACCTCTCTGGTAAAAACAGTTTGGCAAGTTAAACAAAGGCAAATTTAACCAAAGCAGCCCCTATTCAAGTTTTTACTCATTTTTTTTTAGATTCTACTGGCATAGAATTGTTAAAAATTGCATTAAAATACTGCTCTGCTGCAGACCAGAGTTGAGAGGATCAAGCCAATACAGCAAACATACAGTGGGCTGAATAAAAAAAGTGATACCTTTCCCAAACGCTGACTCCTTTTCCAACATTAAAAAGATAAAAACAATTCTTTTTTTCTGACAACAAAGAGGTTTCTTTCATTGCTTCTACCTGCAATATCAATTTCTTAATTTCTTTGTCTTCAACTGCAAATATGTAATAAGAGCCATGACAGATTAATTTCATTAAGTAAGCCATTTTTCATGGCAATCCTCAAACAGAAGAAGTCCTTTGTTACCAGCAAAAGGAATGAATATCATAGTTTCAGAAAGAATCTAATTTGATTTGCTTTCCTCCAGACTAGCTTTAAAAACAACCAAAGAACCCAAAATAATCTGATCTCTTCCGTAAGACTGAGAAGGTATGATTAGAAATGTAAAACCAGGCTGGGAGAGGTCCACAGACCATAAAATGCAGACTGAGAGAAGAAGCCTTAAAACTCTTCACCCTTTTTGTGGGGGGTAGGAGGCAGGGAAACAGGTTTCCTTATGTGTTATCACATACTCCTAAATCCTGAACTTTCATTCTGATCTGCTTAGTCTGAATTTAGGAACATAAGGACTAAGAGTATAAATAAGACTATGTATTCAACCAGAGAGCTAAATAGGTTTCTATTTTTCTGTTCCCACGATATACATGACTAGTTTTTTATTACAAGTAATATTTCATTTTATATAAAAATCAAAAGGAAAATATATTTTAAAAAGAAATAAGGCAAACCACACTAAGGCATCTATTGAAAAGTTATTATCAACTGTTCAAGTGATTTAGCAAATTATCAACAATACAGTATTAAAACAAAGGAAACATTTAGAATATTGATAACGGGATTCTGAATTTAAATTATCATTCAGGTCAATATTTGTGAATCCACTCACTCCCACAAGTTAAAAGTAATAACTTAAATCACTTAAATCACTTTCACCAAACACTTAGATCACTTTCACCAAACTGATGTTTAGGAGAACATTAAATATTCTGTAGGCTTTCATTTCTTCCATGTATTCTTACAGTATTACCCAGTTTTAAAGAAGTGAAGAACACTAAACACTATTTGCTCCAACTAATTTCTCCTTGTAAAAAGTTATTAGGATGATAACTTTAAATACTTCGGATAAGCAAATTACATCCCAGAGAAAGAAGGGGGACTGATAGTTCCTCTTGCCTCAATTGTCCAGGCAGGTTGATTTTTGTGAATTTTAAGTGTCTTTGGGGGAAAACAAACACAACATCCTAACAAGCTATGTAAAGTTCTTCCTATTATAAATGAGTATTTGACATATTGTTCTCTCCTGTATGAAGAGGAAAGGCTGCTAGTATGACCTGTCCCCACTTCTGAGGGGTTCTCCAGTATGTTTTAAATGCAAATAAACTGATGTCTGTACCTCTGTAACACAGGCCATCTGGTGCTGCCTGGTACCAGCTGACTGAGAGGCAGCAGCTCACTGTTACTGCCAACTTTAATCTGCCAATTCAGTCTTTGTTTTGGGGAAGAAAAACAGCATTTGATATACTACCTATACTGACCTACTCCTGTCACTTGAAATAACTCTATACAAAATCAAGAGCCAGTTTCAAATTCAAAATGCAATACAATAAAACAAACTAACTCAACAGTGTCATATTGAACTTCAGTTAATCAAGTGTAACTACTGCAGTCCTTCAGAACCATTCATCATCCTGATATGTTCAGCAGAATCAAAAAATCTTTGAGTGTTGATATTAGTTTGCAAATGCACAAGTACTTAGTGGAAAGAAAAATAGTAGTTTATTCTTTATAACCTAACCATTTGACTTTACTGTCCCAGTACAACACAATTTTCTATTAAAGGGGTTTACTTCCATAGCTTAGATGGTCCTCAACATGCAGTATTTTACAGTGAAAACATCACAGTATTTTCATGACATTACTCAACCCATGTGAAACCTCTAAATTAAACAGTGAAGAAAGCTGCACAGCACTGAACCCAAACACTTCCAAAGCATTCAGTGTCACAGACTTAACTGAACTTTCTAATTTTGGATATTAGAAATATTTACCAAGTTTTCTACAAACAGTTTTCCAAATAACTTCTGGGCTGTTAGCACTGCTGCATACCATGTTTTCTTCATTTAAACTTAAGACTACATAAAAAGTTAAAAACTACAAAAATCTTAACATTTAGGCCCTCCAATTTTTTTTTTTTTTTTTTACTCTGGGAGCCTCAATAGCATCATATCTAGTGATGTCTTTTTTATTTCAATTTGTACTGCAGAAGTACATAAACAGACATGTCTTGAAAAAAACTAAACAGTCCTAGTTGCTCTGAAATTCAAGAAGTCATACAGCTCAGTCCAACTTGTCTGTTCTAAACAGTGCAAAGCAAATGCCTTTACAAAATGAAGTATTATTCCTTATACTCTTTGATTGCTTGTGAACAATATTCCTCAGTTCACTCTGCAGTTCTTGTTTATCCTTGGGGCACACAGTCTTCCCAGTTCACACACTGGCCATGTCCTAGGCATGCCCCTGATTGCTCATCCTAAATGATTTTAATGCACCTCATTTCCTTTCAGGGGAAAGCAGGTAAAAGGCAGATGGAGTGCATACAGAGCCTGCTCCAACCTGCTGCATGAAGAATAGCATGGAGCTTACTTAAAGTGCTCCTCTGTGCTCCAAAGAAACTTTACCTAAACTATCTACACAGGTAAAATTTTATTTCAGAAAACTACTATGAGAATGATCCCTTAAAAACCCAAGCTTGAAGAATGTCTTAAATTAAAAAGATGACACACAGATGAGTTCCATATGAGCAGACAACGCTGACACATTAATAATGAAATAAAATATGCTGCAGTACTTCAAACATTTTGCAGCTGTTACAACAACACGATTATCTAATAGAGATATATTTACCAAATTCCACATTTTGTAGAACAAGCATTTAAAATCAAAATACTTCTTTTTATTTGCCTAATCATTAACTGGTAATCCAATGACTTTTCAAATGCAAATCTAATCAGTGGCATTAGAATTGTTTTTTATTTCAAGTGATAGGATAATCCCTCAGCTGTAACTATCTTCTGCTGTCACTTTCCCTCAACCAAATATTCCCAGCCACATAACAAGATTCACATATCCTTTCAAAGGGAAACCCTCTCTCCCAGTTCAGAAGTAGATCTTTGGGCTCTAGAAAGTTAACCTTTCCATACCACAGAAATATTTTTAACCTTTACAATTGAAGTATATTATTATAAGGACCAAAAATAAAAAAATTAACTTGGCTGGACACCCTCATAAAGCTTCAGTAATCAACAATTCTAATGTTTTTATTGTCATCCATAAACTTACTTTAACCTCATACCATATCAACAACAACAGCTCAGCGAAGCTTCACGAATTGTCATAACAAAATCTGCTTCTGCACTAACTTATTCCGAACTTGCTTTCTAATCTAAGAGAAATTATATTTGTATTGGGGAAATCATATTTGTATTTTCCCCCTCCAAGTATACATGTATATATTTTTGTATCTTCTTTCATTATGCAAAATGAAAAAATACTCTATCTGAAAGCTAGAATCATAGTCTGTGAACACATAATGCTTTTCATAATCGTAACACAGCACTGATAGATGGACACTCCAATGCATTCTGCAGATTACACTACCTGAGCATATTCATGGATTCACAAGATTGAAGAGACAATATCTGTATTAAAAGAAATTAATACATTTAATACTAAAATTACCTATTTCATTTTTGTTTAGTATTAACTCTCTGCAGAAGTGCACATGAAATTTTAATTGCACCTACACTGCTAAGGCTGCTCATTATGCTTTGACAAAGCTGTGGAAAGAAGCACCCTTAAGCTGCTTGCTTGTCATGCTTTGTGACATGATATTAGTTGCAAATATTCAAGTTACTTAGAGTTAGTAACTAAATTCTACAGATTATACATTCATGTTTAGAATGGATTCATTTATCAAAGACAGCATTAGATGATAATACAGGACTCAATATAACTGACAATTTCCTATGCAAGAATAGTAGTGGTTCATGACCCTGAGGTTAGCTCAGCTGGTGAGAGCAGGGTGCCACCAAAACCAAGACTGGGGGTTCAACCCCCATATGGGCTGTGTACTTAACAGCTGGCCTTGGTAATCCTTGTGGGTCCCCCCTTCCACCTCAAGGTTCTTCTGTGATATTAAAAAACCTTAATGAGATTTATGGTCTGAGCCTAAACTTTAACAAAGCTTAACCCATTTTCCTCTTCTCCTAAACACATTCCTCATTATATGGTCAACCAACCTTTGCATGCAAGTAAAAGCACAAACAATTTACACAGATTAACCAGATTACAACTCATATACAGATATATACACACACACACATTAATTTTTTTCCCCAAATCTCTGAACATATCTAATATTATGTGCCATTTTTAAATAACTGGAAAAAAGAGAAACTCTTATTACCTTTTCAGCTGTCAACTGTTTTGATGGTTTTTCTGATTCTCTCTCTTTCTTTTTCTCTTCTTTCTTTTTTTCTTTTTCCTTCTGCAAAAAGAAAAAGCATTTCACTAGTAACTAATTTGCAAACATATTGAATGTCTACAGCCATACAGACTATAAACAGATATTTTCAGTTATTCCCTTTTAAATCAGAGTTTATGCTTCTATCTGCTCTCCTTCCAGACGGACTCATTTTCCTCAAATACTAATACTAAAAATACTGTGACTTTTAGATTAAATTCAAGAAATTCCCTTTTCACCTGTTCAACTGCTTTTGTTAATAAGCAGACAGAAAAAGAACCAGTATTGCTTCTCCTAAGCTAAACAGAGCTGAAGAGAAAAAAACATGTACAAGTGTAAGTATCTCCTTTAGCTCTGTCATTGAGGGTGGATGTCAGCTGCTTTGACCAAACAACTAGACTAAGGTAAATTGCACACTACTTCCTGCAAAAAGGGACTAATTTTAAAAGCGAATCTAGAAGTCTTAAAAAATACTTCTGAACATAAAAATATTGCCTTGGCCCATCTGACAGGCTAGCTGAGTCATGAGACATTATGTTGTTCCAGAATGTGAAAATATAAAGAGCCCTTTACTTTGAATGCACCATAACGACACCACAGAAATTTCTTCATTTTAGCTTTTAATGAATGAATGTGCCAAAATTACTGACCCATCTGACTGAAGCAAAGCATAAAATATTCCTTAAGCAATAACATGAAGAAGATACAGATTTTCTAGGTCAGCAATTGCTTTGACAAAGTGCCTGCCTGCATTTACCTCCTACAACTACAGCATAGTACTAGTGAGTATATTTGAACACTAAATGGATGAAACAAGAGTTTTCCATCTGTAATAAAGACAATGAAACAGTAGCTCCTAAATGTTCTTTTAGCCATTAGACTTGTACCCATTTGTTCAAAGCTTCGAAACATCCTTGTATCAGAAAACACTACTTTTTATAAATTTCCCAATATTAGGAGGAAAGTTGAGATGCTACATCTGCCCATGCAGCTCCAGTATTAAAAATAAAACAGTTAATAGTTTAGGTCAATAAGGAATGTGGTTTGTGGTTTTTTCCTTCTTGTTTTTTAACATTCAGTATATATATGCTAATTTTTTTATAACATGGCATTTACTTAATATAATTCTAACACTCAGATGAAGTTTTTTGTCTCTTTTTGTTTGGGTTTTTTTTGGAGGTGACTGGGCACATGGGGATCCAAGTAACACATTTTTCAAAACTTCCAGTAATCCATTTTCAAACCTTTCACCAATTTACCAGATGGATGGGGGCTACTCAAGTCCCAACTAAACCATGTGAATTATTTCATAAGGCATTAACCTGAACACTCAGCTCCTGGAAAATCAGACTATCACACCAAGGAACAACTTACAAGTAATGAAAGTAATGACCATAGTCATGAAATGCCAGTAGGGGAATTTGGAACATCTGTTTTGATGAAAAGAAACAGAGAGTAACTTAAATTTCAGTGAATATAAGAACACAGATGTGAACAAGTGGTCCAAACTAGAGGCCTTGCCAATACTGTATCTTAGCTGTGGTAGTGCAAGGTATTCAAGAAATGTCTGTATCACATGGACAAGTATAGAGCAGTACTTTATTTTGAGGTCACATAATAACCTGAGACTTGCAGTGTTATTGAACTAGGATTACAAATGCATAGCCATGCCTTTCAATGAAGCTCAGCCTTTCTTCCACTACCGCTTCAATGACCCTGGTACCAACCTGCATTGTAATATACAGACAAGTTACACTGTCAGAGTAACAACTTTTCGAAAACTCTTTCACTTTTTGTTCCCACATCCCACTCCAACCTTCCCAAGTTCAATAATTTAAATAAACATAATCTCTTCTTGCATGGAAACTAGACAACTGCACCAAAAGAAGTGTGACCAGCAGGTCAAGGGACATGATTCTCCTCCTCTCTCTGCTCTGACAGACCCACCCTCTGCAGCTGGGGCCCCCAACATCAGAAGGACATGGATGCACTGCAGCCCAGAGAAGGGCCACAAAAATGAATGGGGGCTGGAGCACCTCTCTCTGAAGACAGGCTGAAAAAATTAGGGTTGTCTGGAGAAGAAAGAAGACTCCAGGGACATGTTATAGCAGTCTTCCTATAATAGCACCTAAAGGAGGCTTCAGGAACAATGGGTAAGGACCCCACCAGGACAATGACAGAACAGGGAATGGCTGTAAACTGAAAGAGGGAAGGTTTAGATAGATACTAGGAAGAAATTCTTTACTGTGAGGATGATGAGGAACCAGAACAGACTGCCCAAGGAGGCTGTGTTTCCCCTATATCTGGATGTCAATTTGGATGGAGTTTTGAGCAATGTGGTCTACTGGATGGTGTGTGCCCCTGTTCATAGCAGGGGTTGGAACTACATGATCTTTAAGGGCCCTTCCAACCAAACCATTCTATGACTCCACAATTCTATGATCTGATTCCTCTCCTCCTGGGAAAGGTGGTTTGAAGAGTCATGTAAGTACTCTTACTTTTCAATCACAGTACCTTAAATTTCCTTCAATACATTTAAGTGAAAGCAGAGTTAAAGTTTCTGCATTTTTTCAGTATGTCCTGATTTCCAATTTGACTTCAGCATTTTTTAAAGTATGTTTTGTCAAAGAAACCCTTCTTCTGGAGTACATCTGGAAACATTTATTTTTCAAGACTTCAAGAACAAGAAGGGTTTGCAGCAAGTTTCATATAGCAAACACTCCATAAAGGTGACTAAATATAAATATATGCCTTTTGTTGCCCTTAATAAATCTCTGAAAGCTTAAAAGTGAATATATTAAGACTTAAAATAAACTGTTCTCCCGTGTTTCTATCTCCACACCTCACAGAGTCAACAGAAACAGTCTTGATTCCCAGCAACTTTATTTTCATTAATTTAATTTTCACTGTGGACTTGAAAACTCACAAGCCCTTCATCTTCACACTTCCTGATTTCAATATTCAAGCTTTCTGTCTCAGCTCCATTAGATAAAAACTAATTCAGACTAAATAAAAACATTTCTCAAATGTTGCATTCATGCCAGAACTTCAACTCAAGTGTTTCATTACTTGCAAAAGCAGTCAAAAAGCACTATGAAGATAATAAAATTAAATTGACTTTATTAAATTGGTCTTAAATTCTAACCAAAGATTATTAATTTTTTTCCAAGTTCTATTTCTTATAACATGGCATACTAGCTACACAGAAGAACTTTCAAATGTGAATACACCAATAGAAATGGACAAGAAAGTAAAGGCAAGTTTTATTCTTGGTGGCTGCTGCTACTCCTGGTACAACTTCAAACACTTCAACAAGGCTTGTGGTCTTAGTCCATGACACTGTCATTTAAATTTTAATTAATGTTTAAATATAGCTGAACCAAAATAATTTATAACTTCTATCCAAATTTTCTGTATTTAAAAGGAAAAAGCTTGATTTATGTTCACATCATAAATTATTCAATATACTGTAGAGTCTCAATTTAAAGTGAAGTATCCAAAAGAACCTAACACTGGACATTCACATTCTAAAAATGCATTTTATTTTTTTTCCAAATTATGACATTTACTGAAAGTTGACATAAATGATGCCTCATCTTTGATGCCCACTTGCTTGTGTGTTATGTTTTTCAAAGATCCATCTAAACAGTAAATGTGTTAGCATACACACATATCCCAGCCAAAAGAGATATTAAAACCAGTATGAGTCAAATTAATTCTGTATTTATCTCCAAGGAGAATGAAGTAAATGGATGGAACAATACTGATAATTTAGAATCTGTAACAAGCAAGCAATACAAAAAAATATATCAGAAATCATACCTGATGAGACAGGACAGTGTCATTCATGCCCATTAGCTGGGAATTAAGTGGGTTTTCCACAGTTTTGTGACAATAAAACAGACAAGAACCAGAATTTTGGCATATAAACACCAAGAGGTAACAACCACACATATACTTTGCAGTTGTACTGGCTCTTTTCATTTAGCCAGTCCAAGAAAAAAGGAGAGACATATTTCAAATGTGTGAAGTATTAACAGCAAGTCAACCTCTCAAGTGACCTCAGTAAAATTACTCCATAGAGATGTAAACATTTGTGCAAAGCAGTAACCTGATAAGAGTTACACCCAAAAACAATATACCTCTGCTTTGCTCTTCTCAGCAGCAGCTTGCAGAGAAGGAGAAGATGCCAAAGGCTGAGCAGCATCAGATGATATCTGTACAAAACAAGAGGAAAGAAACGAGAAAGAAAATAAGCAAGAACAGCTGGGAAGGGAGGCAGAAGAGGCCGCTAAGAGACATGATTTTAATTCCTTTTTTTTCCCCAATAATCTCGGTGGTAGCAGATACACAGCATAGAAGAAACATAAAGAAGAGACAAAGAGTTGTGGGTTTTTCCTGAGTACAAGGAAATTTTTTAAAGGAAATTTTTCAGGTAGGAAAATGTGACTTATAATGAAATTCACTAGGACAGAATGTAAGAAAATGAACCTGGATAAGATCATATCAAAGCCCTAAGAAAAATAATTAGGTTTCATCTATTGTTTAATTTTTATCCAGTGTAACTACTGAAATATTAATGTCCTGAAGCATGAAGGCAGACTGTCCCAGAGGATGGGGAGAGAAAAGAGTGCCTTTGTTCTTGTTCAATGTAACAGAATATTTTTATTAAGAGGAATTCAAACTAACTCTGAAAGTTATACATTAATTAAAGTTCTAATTAACTTTTCTCTAAGAGCACTCCAAGTACATAAAGAGCTTAGGGTTAATATAAAGCCACATCTTAGCAGCAGGTTGAAGGATCAGAAAAGTGACACTTCTTTTCTAGGAACTGGTATGTAAAATTGCTATTAACACCACTAAACTTCCAGAATTCTCCAAAAGATGTAAGTTAAATATGCAACACATACAGTTTGCTGAAAAAAATAGAATTTCTCTAAAGGCATTTTCATACATCTTCCTATCCAAATTTTATGCATAGCTGATCACTTTAATGGAAACATTATCTTTCTATTCCCCTTATTATAAAAATGCAACTAAAATACATTTTCCAAATGTATAGAAGATCTTCAGAGGTATAAAGCTGACACTTCTACATTGTTTTGTATCACCTCTATTATACAGAAGGAAAATTTAGAAATAAATGAAGCTATAATAGAGTAGGTCATTATGTTGGACCAAAATAAGCAATTTAAATGACACGTTTTTACCTAGTTAAAAAAAAATAGCATGCACTAAATGGAAACTGAAAGCTGATAAAAATCCTCATCATATCTCATGTCTAAATACCCCATAATTTCTGTAAGAAATTCCTACCAATTTCTTTACTTATACAGCTGGAATATTCATGGAATTTATATATTTAGTATTTTTACAAAGTCAGAAACTATGTCTATGCTGGAGGAAAAATATTTATAAGGTTTAATTTTAAAACCAAATTTTACCTGCAGAAATATGAAACAGAATTCTTATGTCTAAATTTACTGTTTTAAAATCCTTGGGTTGTTAGCAGAGTTATGGATACACCTGCTGCAATGATGCAGTTTTGCAAACAGTAGCATTCTGTTGCTATAGGAACATTGGAATCCTATTTATTCCAACTGCACCATATTGTAACCAAATAATGTTGGAAAAATTATTAGCTAACTACACAATATATCAAACTATGTACTCGAACATTATGCTCCTTATTGAGCTTTCAATTAGATATAAAAGTGTAAAATTCTGATAATGAATCATCTTAAGTATACTTTCAACCTGCTAACAAGTGGGATTTTTGGTTTGTATTTGGAGGTTTTTTCATTCTTTTGTATGCTTCAGATTTTAGGAGAATTTAAGCTTGATAGCTCTCACAGGTGAACAGCAGGTGACAGCTACTTGCCACACAGAAGAAGGAAAGCAAAATTTCATTTGGGAGTAAGGGAGAAAATCAGCACTGTAGGTGTTTGTCAATTTCCATCCTCCCATAATAGCTCTCAATCTTCAAATCCTCTTCATAATATAAAGGATTATCTAACCTAGAAGAAGACAATCCTATGAAGGCCTGAAGGCAATTATTATAGTTTTGCCAATCAAGTAATGGAATCATAGAACCAATGAAGAAGTGTCATGCAAGCTATAAGCATGAGACAGAGTGAAAAGCAGTCGCTGTTTAGCCTTGGATATGGAACAAGATTTACAAGTTGAGAAATGCTCAAGCATAATATTTAAAGACAATCAACAGCACTACAAAAGAGAGCACTTGAAAGCACACTTTACACATGCAAATATTCAGCTAAGCAAGGGAACAAAAGACATATGACTGAAGCTAATCTTTAAGAGAAAACACATTACAATGTATAAAGAACAGATTAAGTTTATATAATGAAAGCAACAGTACAAGGTTGAGCTGCTGAACAGCTTTATCATCACTGCATCGTGTTGAATTTGTTATCTACCAGAAAGCTGAATGAAAAAAATCAAACCAAACTGAGTGGCTAGACAAAGCTAAACAGGTAAATATTGTCAACTTAGAATTTTGCAAAGACTTTGACTTCCATTTTCCAGAGCATTCTCCTGGAGGAAGTTGCTGCTCAGGACTTAAACAGGTACACTATTCTCACACGGGCTGGGTGGCCAGGCCCAGAGAGCAGCAGTGAATGAAGTCACAACCAACGAGTGGGGCTCCCCATGGTTTAGTATTGGGGCCAGGATATATCTTTAATATCTTTCTTTACCCAGGATCTGGATGAGGGGATGGAGTGCATCATCATTCAGTTTACAGATTTCACCAAGCTGGGCAGGATGTTGATCTCCTGAAGGACAGGAAGGCTCCACAGAGGGATCTGGACAAGCTGCATCAATGGCCTGAGGCCAATAGTATAAGATTCAACACGGTGAAGTCCCAGGTCTTGCACTTAGGACTCCTGGGGATGAGTGACTGGAAAACTGCCCTGGGAGTAAAGGATCTGGCGATGCTGGCTGACAGCCACCTAAATTTCTCCATCAAAATCCAAAAGCAATTTCCAACCCTATTCCAGAATCCAAGTGAAAAAGCATACACTGATCTACTCTGACAACACATTTGCATTATGCTCTGGAAAGCAGTCAACTAAAGACATCTTTGATTACTGGCACCTTAAAGTATCAAACAAAATCAGACCTCTGTAACTAACATTAAGTACCGCTAGAAAAAGAATAAAGTTGGGTGATTGTGTGTATTATCAATGTACTGCAGAATTACAACTAGCATATGAATACATCATTTTAACTTAGGAGTATTTACACCTTTTGATTAAGAAATTATTTCCAAATTGCCTTAAACAAAATAATGGCAAGGAGCTGTTTCTTAAGTTTTCACATTTCTCATTTTTCCACAAAATTTTGATCACATTTCCGACCAGAAGACTGCAATCATTTAATTTTTAGCAATTCTTGAATCTCCTTCCATTGTTTGTGTTTTGTGACTCCTTTTTAGAAAGACTATACAACAAAAATAACCATTTTGCATAAGGAAATTCAACACTCTCTTTAAAGCATCTGGTACCTTTAGTGCTGAGCAGGAAATTACATACATGCACAACAGTACTGTAAGATTTCAGTTTCACCTGTGCTCTGAGAAACCCTTTGGTGCATAAAAAAATATAAGATCAGAAAAGAAAGAATCTGCAGATTTACAGTATTAGTCTCGTTCCCAGCACCTTTTACATGCAAATGTGTTACCTGTCCCCATTTTCCTCCCCATTATCCTTAACAGATAAAACACTTCTGTATTATCTGTTAAGTTACTGCTTAGTGGTGGCACTACTCAAATACATGCAAAGTTAGCAGTAGTTGGCCCAATGTCTTGGTGTAGTCTGTTGACCAGACTACTATACCAAGTAAAAAAAGTAAGCTTTAAAAAAGAACTAAATGAAGTTATCAGAAAACATAACATACAAAAACTAAGAATGATTTTACTTCAGCTTGTACTGACAATTTTTTGATGCTACATAACAGTCATACAAACACTATTGGTCATTAAGGTGTAAGTACATAATCAAGTTTTCACCTGGTTTTATTTGTAGTTTTTCCAAAATCCTACACTGATGTCAATATTTAGCCTTTCATTAACAAGGATTCAAGCTGAAGCTTTATAAGCCTACACTAAGCTTCCATTTTAATATGAAATGCAGGGTGCTAGCACATGGAAGATTCAAGACATTAAAGAATGAGCGTTTTATCAAACCACTCAGGAAGTTCACAGTTGAATCAAATAATACAAAAGTGCCCTCGAGTGGCCAGTTCATACACATGCAATATGCAGGGAAATAGACTAAATGAAGAGGACTATTCTGCTTTCATTTTACAGGTTTTAAGTTTAGCTGCTACATATGTTTTTTCTTATTTCAGCAGACTTTTGACTTTACCACTATGTATCTCCAACAAATGTTGACAATACTAAAATCAGTAATTTATCCTAACGTAGCAATTATAGACTGCTAGTAGATGGATATAAACACACAAATCAATTGCTAGACATTTTTAAAAGAAATCTATTCTTGAAATACTGGAAGGAACATAAGAATACTAATGCACTATTAGCAATATTTACCTATGAAGTTTTGGAATTTCTTAAGGGTAACTGGCAAGGCATGTTTTAAACTACTAAAATGTTTCCCTGTGATGGTTTTGGTTGGGGTAGAGCTAATTTTCTTCACAGTGGCTGGCATGAGGTTGTGTTTTGGATTTGTGCTGAACATGGGGTTGATTAATTATAGAAATGTTTTGCTATTGCTGAGCGGGGCTTGCACAGAGCCAAAGCCTTTTCTGCTTTTTGCACTGCCAGTCTGGTGAGGAAGTTGGAGGTGCATAGAAAGTTGGGAGGAGACACAGCCCAGACAGGTGACCCAAACTGACCAAAGGGATATTCCAGAACGTGTGACATCATGCTAGGTATGTAATGTGTAGGGAAGAAGGATGAAGGAGGATATTTAGAGTGATGTTATGTCTTCCCAAGTCACCATTACACATGAGATGGCTGAACACCCATCTGCCCTTGAGAAGCAGTGAATTAATTCCTTGTTTTGCTTTGCTTCACTTGTGTACACAGCTTTTATCTTCCCTATTCAGGTGTCTTTATCTCAACCCACAAGTTTTCTGGCTTTTACCCTTTTCAATTCTCTTCCCAACCCTGCTGGTGGCAGAGTGAGCAAACAGCTCCATAGCACTTGGCTGCTGACTGGGGTGAAACCACAACACTCCCCTATTCTATGCTGTAACACTGGACACCCATAAGAGAAATTCAGTCCTGTGTTTCACAAAACAGAGCAGTAGTTGGCCATGAAAGAAGCCAGTACTGCTCTTCTGTCAATACTGTGAACACACTCAGCACACCTCTATCTCTTCAGAGTTACCATCCTAATTACAGGAATAGACAAAGCTTTTACATAAGCCAGTTGTAGTTCTGAACACATGCAGAGCTATGGACATTTGCCACATTTACATCAAACAGATGCAATTATACACTGTTCTGGGAAAATACAGATATATTTTATAGACTTAAAATCAAATTATTTTTTCCCAGCTCTAACCCAGAACATCTACAGCTAGTGTTGCCCACTATTTTTTAAATTATTTATCTTCTCCTTTCAATAACCACCTCTGTGAGATACTGCAGAGAATCACCATGGCTTAGTTAAATGTTGACACTGGATAAACAAAACAGATGCTTTTACTCTCTTACTGATTTGCCCTCCATTTCTCCTGTCCAGTCTAACCAGTGTTTTCTGCATTTGTTCCAGGGAAAATTGTCTTTAGTGAGAAATTCCCTGAACTTCAGAACAACACCTTCTCTTCTCCTTAGTGGCATGTTCTGCTGCATGCAAGATCATTTACATTTTCATGATCCATGTTAAACTGGCAAGGTATTCACTAGAGATTTTCTCTTTGGCAAAGTTTTGTTTACTTGGACATAGGAACTTGTAGCTATGTGGTCCTTGGACATCATCCATCGTTCGTGTCCAAGGTCCTATGTGTGAAGTACTCCTTGATGTACTTATGGAAGTGGGGAAAAAGGATCCTGTATGTGGCACGTACTGGGAATACAGCTGGCTTACTGAAAATCCAGTCTAGCTTCTCCAACTCCTTCATGTATTCCACTGCTTGGCAATGTGCAGCTGAAGGGCTGTCACTTGTGGTACACCCAGGCACTGATACTAGGGCAAACACTATTTAACTTCTCCAGGATTGAGCTGTGCAGTGGGGAAGAGTACAGGCTTGCAAAAAGTGGAAAAGTGGTTCATGCACTGTATAGGTGTACTGCCATTCAGAGTACCACTGACAGGATGGGAAGCACCTGATGATCTGAGGAAAGTGCCAAGTCTCACACCATGCACCAGTATGGGTTCAGTAGCAAGTGGATGGAAAGCAGATTTATGGAAAAGGATGTGGAGGTCATGGTTGACAAGCTGGACACCAGCTTGCACCATGGCTAATTCTGGGCTCACAAGTACAACAGAGACAAGGGCACATGAAGTAAGCCCACCTAATATGATTAAAAGACTGGAGTACCTTTCAGACAAGGAAAGGCTTAGTGAGTTCAGATTGCTTAGTCTGGGGAAAAGCAAACTGGGAGGTGGAGAATGAGCAGGGAACAATGATTAAGGCAGACAGACTGTGGCCTGTGACATCCAGAAACAGGACCAAAAGGCACTGAACATAAACTGAAAGTCAGGAAACTCCACTGAAACATAAGAATAAATTTCTTTATTTCTTTTACTGTGGAGATGGTTGAATACTGGAACAGGTTACCCAGAGATGTCAGGGAGCCTCCAGCCCTGGAGACATTCAAACTCAATTGTACATGAGATTCAACAACCTGTTCTAGATGATCCTTACTTGGAGCAGGATGATGTCCAAGGGTACTTCCAACCCTTGTTATTCTGGAAATCTATAATTTAACCCATTCTAACAAAAGGATCTTGAAAATGATTAACCCTCCTTTCTCTATTGCTGCCTCCAAGCCATAATTCCTGTAGGGTACTTCAGTGGTCCCTATTGATGCCTATCTTGAATAGTATATTTTAAAAACACTTCTCATCACTTGATTCCAAAGTTGTTCACAGACCACAAAAAAGCCCAGTAGGCTTACTGCACTTTTGGAAGGGGTAACTGATAACCATTCCTTCCACAACTGAAGCATTCCATAACAACTGAATGCTTCTGAATGCTGGCTACTATAAACTGAAATGTTCATGTACCCTTCCATACTCTGCTTTGTATATCTTAGGATGCCTACCTAACATATTTTTGTGCAGTAAATGCATTACAGATTTAATCTTCTTTAAGATAACTTTCTGGAAAGTGTGCCATCACAATCTCTAAATGCACATTACATTTTAGCCACTTGCCTAGGTTCATACTTCTTAAATTATACACAATGTCTTAGGAAAACATGAAAAATGTAGACCCATAACTCATTTTTTTCAGTGAACTTAAGACTTACATGAAACTTCTGCTCCATACATAATTCACGCCCCTTCCTAAATACAGAAACTTTGTTTCCTATTCTCTAAACATTGTCAGGATGTGGCAATATATTCCCACTTTATGTAGTGGAATAGATTGTACCAGTTCATAATTTTTGAGACAAAGTATTTGAAATCTACTTCAGCTGAATCATCATCCACCCTGAATAAGGTAATTCCTAAACATTCTCCTATTTACTTATTTTTATTAAAAACTGCAGAGATTGTTTATTATGATACCTACATAGTTAACCTTTATCCTTACTCAACACATTGACTTCACTGCTGTTCCTCATTACTTGTATGGCATAAGGGTCATTGTATTAGATAAAAAAATACACAATACTTGAAAGATGGTCTTTTTATAGGTTTTATTTTACATGAAAGAGGAGTGCTAATTTTTTTTTTAATTGGGAAAGTATTGCTGCTTCAGACCTGATTTCCTGAGTCTCTGTGTAACTTTACTAAACTTTTAACTTAGCAGCATGTATACAGGATCAAATTCAATTATTAGGGTTGTGAACCAAAAAAAAATTTCTTTAGTACAGTCCTGTGCCTCTAGGAGTAACCTCAGCAGTTTCTTACTGCATATTCTAGACAGATTTACTCTTTCTGAAGCTTGGTTCTAAAAATTACACATTTCTTCTTTATTTATTGTTAAACTGTAATCATCTACTTCAGTTCTGAAGTCCTCTAGGCTAGCAGATATGGAAGATTCTTATTAACTCCAAAAAACCTAAAGCAAGCAGGATTTGCCACTTTTCCTGGCCACTGCATCTAAGATTATGACCCTCATTAACAACTGTTCCTCCACACAACCAGTTGCATAGCTCTGATAAGTATTTGGGACTCAACAGAGAGACTGTCAGTCAAGATGAATACTCTGTTCAAACATTACTTCCATAAAACCCTCACTCCAGAGTATTTCTCCATGGCTCATATTTGCATCATTTACATTTACTGCAACCATTCTGAAAAAGTCCATCAAGTCATTTATTTAAGCATACAACTTCAGATTCTTGGGGAAAGGTGTTTGTATAATTGTAAGCTGTGCTCTCTTTTAAGAGTGTTCCAGGAGACAATGAACTAAAGAAACATAAGCAGCTTAATGACAGTCCAAAGCAAACTAAAGATTTATCAGTCTTCAGGACTAAGATGGTTATAGATCCATGCTTTACTCTTTCATTCTAGGATTGCTGCATACAAAAAAACCCACCCTATGATGAATATAAAAGGATTTTCATATGCTTGAAAGTACAATTTTAAACTGGAAGAACAATATTCCCAGTTTCACATCTGTACTACCTGAAGGACAGTTTTACCATTCAAAATCACCTCCAGTTACTTGACCTATGGCAATTGACTGTTGCTAACTGCAAAAACACTGCAACCTCCCACTTGCATTTTAGAAACTTTCAAGAATAAATGAAGTCAAACATCACAGCATATTGCACAGGAAACTGATCCTGTATCTTAGATGCACAACTTACAAAGACACTCTCATTGTTTCACTGCTATGTGAAGTTCAATTTACTGGATCCTTTCTATACTTTACATCATTCATAGCTTACGTATGCCTAAAAATCGAGAATGTGTGTGCTGGTTTCACATGGAGGGGGTAGGGGAGGAGCCGCCCGAGGGAAGCCACCCCAGTAAAGCAGCAGGAGGCCCGGAAAACAGGAGGGCTGTCCCCTCTCTGGGAACCTCCCTTGTGGGCTGTGGGGACCAGTCAGAGAGCTGATTTAGTAGTGGACAGCTCAAATAACCAATTAAAAAGTTACTTCACAATATTTCACAAATCACATTGGTAAAAGCTGAATCGGTCCTCGCTGTTCCGGCAGGAAGACAAGCAGCAACCTGCGGGGCTCCGGCCCCAGGGCCCGGCGAGGCCCCGGCTCTGCGGGGAGCCCCTGGCCCAGCTCAGCTCAGCTCTCCCTCTCCATGAGGCATGGATAAGGGGAGATGGGAGAGACACCAAGACTCTCCCTTCCCCCTGTTCTGAGAGGCCCCCAGCTGACCACGTGGCTTCTTCACCTTCTGGATGCAATTGTAACTCTTTTAATGCCTGGATATCTCCTGAGTTCCCCTGAATGAGAAGAATAAAGCATGGAGTCTACAGAAGTCAGTGACATAAAGTTCCTGATGGGAAGAGATTGAAAAGATCCTGATAAGTACTGATAAGTAGCTGAAAACTTTTTTTTTTTTTTTTTTTTTTTTGCTATGAGGGGACTATGACTACACTGAAATTTCTTTAAACTGTTAAATACACTTGGGGAGGTTGGGTGCTTGAGAGGAGGACCTCTTGCCTTGAGAAAATGGGGCTCTCTGTTTTGGGAATGGAAATATGGACAGCGACATTTAATAGAAAAAGAGATGAAGAGAATTTTGTTTTTCAGCAGCTTGTCTTTAAAGGTAATACCCCAAGTGCATCATAACCTGTAACAGCTCTGGAAGGACTGTGGGAACAGGGGGATATTCATAATTTGCGTTGTTCTTCAGGTGGACACGGATTTTGATAGTGAAGACACACCCCAAGCATAAACCAAAAAAAGGAACTTTTCTCTCCAGAGTGAGCTGAAATGATTATTTAAGTAAATAACTGATTGAAGTGTTCTCTGTAAGTTACTGTTAAGAAATGTGAAAAATGAGGGAAGGCGGAATGAGGGAATAATCTAAAAAATCTTATTCTGAATTTCTTTTCTTTTTGTGTTATTAAAAAATAATGCTAATATTGATTAAAACAGTGTACAAGGTGCTCTTTGCAAAACTAAGTACAATAAAGAAATTTTCCAGAAGAGTTTATCGTGGTGTAGCACTGATACCCCATGGGAACAGTTCACAAGAATTGTTTTTCATTCACTATTATTCATCTAAGTATCGTATTAGCAAGTGCTTTGATGCTACCAAAACATTTGGTAGGGGCTGAAGGCTACAAGCAAATTCCCCCTTTCTCCACAGCTGCCCCTCAGTTCCCAGGGAATTTCATCCACCTTTTACCAGGATAGAAAGAGGGAAGGCAGCTCAGATGTCATTACGAGTGTAAAACAAAAGCTTTAAATGCTGTCACCAAACCCCTGCAGAGGGGTGTGGAAATGCATTTCTTTCTCACTTACTGCTCAAACCTCCTGCAGACACCCATGAGCTGGAAGAACAGGGTAACCTGACCTCTTGCCTGCCAACAGTACCCAGAAGCAGAAATGCAGAGCACCAGACAAGCAGAACAGAGGCTTAGCTTCACCATTTCTTCTTCCTTGTCAGCCCCACGCCTGATAGAAAGACAATCACTGAACACCAGTTGCAGCACTACTGGCACACATGAGCTGGGCCAGAGCCAGACTCAGGGAGGATAACCCAGCACAAGCATCAGACAACAACTGTAGGTGCTACACTAGTTCAGCTCATTTACTGTTGTGTACTTTTAGGATCTGCCATAACTGTGACAAGAGATTGTCCACTTCAAACCTGATGTCCTGTGGTCTTGAAGAAACACAGGTGACTCCAAATGTGCACAACTCATTTATTGCTAAAATACTGTACAACCACATTTTGTTCCCAAAATGATGATGCCATTTACACTGGTCAGTGAAAGAAAAGCCCAAGGAGGAAGAAAGTACTCAGCAGTAACATGTTTCTCTTCAGCTTGTCTGGATTCTATCCTTGCTGCTATGGATAAGTGATTCATCTTACTCTGCAGTATGATAAAGCAAAATCTGATTACTCTTTCAAACACAAGGTTCTCTGTTTAGAAAGATCTTGAGTGTCTTTAGAACTTTTAAAAATAGTATAAAATTAAACTCTCTTCCTACTTTCTATTTTGGAATAACAGTAAAGAAGGGTAACCAATTTGTAATTCAAACCACAATCATACTTTCCATCTTAAGAAAAGCAGTTTTCCCCCATTTCAACAGTACTTAATGAAATACCCTTCTGTACTTCCAAGGCTTGCTTTTTTTAACCCTTCTAAAATGAAACCATCATTCAAAGATCCATTTTCTCAAATGGGAAATGCAGCATAAACTTTCATGCTTTAAACCTACACTTGCAATTTTCCCTGTCAAAACTCACTGCCTATTAAGGTAAAGCAGTAAAGATACATGTTAGGCCATACTTAAATAAAGCAGGCACTGAACTGTGTATGTTTAAGCACAAATACAACTATATAAAGAAAAATATATGAGCTAGATTATATATCCCAGAAACAGATGTATCAAAAACCAAACAAATCTAACAAGATTGAACTTCAGTAAAGGTTCAAAATCTCAAAACTCCTTTGCCAGAGAAGCACTCCATAAAATGTGTTTACTGTACTGAACACACAGCTATACAGGATTTAACTGCAGACTCATCATATTGCCAGTATTTGCTACTACAATGCACCTCACCACATGCAACAGTCTGGAATTCAGCAGAAGGAGGGCTCAAAACACCATAAGATTTCTTCTCAAGGATTACAGAGAATGAGGGAAGACCATGTCACCAGAAAGAGCAATCCTATCTTACCCCTGTAACATGGAAAAAGATCAACAAAAAAGATTCCAACTATACTATTAAAGAACTACCCATGAATGAAAAACACAATGTAAAGGTTCATAAATAAGATCACAATGCTTTGCTGATGTAAATGTAATAGAAAACATACATAAAATTTATGGAACCTAGGAATAGTCTTCAAAAGATAGAGGCATGTACTGGTTTGAAGAAAGCACTTAGCTCTGAGTCAAAAGGTTTTCAACTGTAAAAGACATTTTAACATGCATAATGTTTGCTACATTTCTCTTACATAGCTTTCAAAAGAAAAAAAAGACCAAATTCTTGGTTAAAGTGTTTACTTACATTGAAGGCATTAACTGCGTTTTTATCATAATACTTCTTCTTTTCATACTTATCCCTGATGAAAAATTCCACAGCTCTGGAAGCAGCTAGTTTAAGGAAAACATGCATTCATATAAATAATAACATCAATCTAAAAGCTTACTGGTGATTCAAATTAAAACATTTCACTTGATTTATCTTAGTGTGTATTTTTAAAACACAGAGCAAACCACTCTACAGAATAACTGCTGCTGCAGTGCCCAAAGTGAGCTTCTTTGTACTGTACCAATTTAATCAGTTTAATCTCTGAAGAAAACAATACAATAAAGAGAGTATAAGTAACTCCATGTTTCAGGATTAGGACATTTTCTCATGGTATTTATAATCTACATGGCTGTAGTACTGAAAATACTTGAACAATGATATTCATTTATGGTAAATAATTATAGTTTACCATCTCAACTGGGAAAAAAATACCTCCTCTTCAAAAAAGGTGAAATGCATGTACCTGTTCTCTGATTTGCACATTATACCATTTATCAAATGCTGATCATAATCACTTCTTTGAGATCATTAAGTCCTCCATGAGAGTCTCCTGTTAAAACAAACATCCCTGTGGAAGGGGAAAAAAAAGCCAAAACAACTAGTGATAAAAAGATATTGAAGCAAAGATGGAAATAGCAGCAAGAATATTGCTGTAGAAAACCAGAACTGACAACTCAGTAGGTCAAATGCAAAAAGTAAAGCCAGTTGTTTTCCTCAGTTATTTTCTCAGCTTCATAAAGCAGCTCATCCAGTGTGAAGACTTTTAATTTTAGTAAAGCTGACTCTCTAGGATCTGAAGAATAAATGTTAACTACTTTTTCCAGCAATGTGATTATTCATTCAAAAACTGATATTGCAACTGTGGAAGCTCAGACTCATTGCCTCAAACTTCCAAAGCAATTTTTCCTCAAGTCAATGGAAAGATACCCTCAGCTCCACATACTATGTCATAAGATTGACACTGAATTCAAAGCACTCAGTCTCTTCATTCTGGTCATCAAATTATATTGTCAAAAACATAGTTTCAAACTGTATACAAGTGTCACCTGAAGATAGTTTCACAAAAATTACAAAAATCAAAACACTGCTTTCCACCTCTTTCCAAATATATAGAAATTGTAAAGAGCATCCTGAGCACTTTGAAGGTACAACAATCTTAGTACTAATAGTGCAAAAAAATTATTCACTGTTGTTGGAAAAAATATTTTTCAACAGGAAACTAATGCTACCATACAAAAAAAAAAACCAAACCAACAAAAAACAAGAATCACAATGATCCTAAAAGTTAGCTTCTACACTACAGATTCCCTGCCAAGTAAAAGGGAAGAAAAAAAAGTGTTTAGAAAGGTCACTCTCGTGACTAAGAAGCAAAAATGAGGAGGGATCTTCAGCAGGAAATTTTGGGCAGATCCCACATACACATTTCTCCTGTGTCTCCACTTTACTACCTTAAAGCTAAAAGTATATGACAGTGCTACAGGAAGTTAAACACTAATATAGATGAACATATGCAAAATTGATCATCACATGCAAAATATTTTCATTGTTAATCCAAAAGAATGTTCAGAACATAAGAATATTCACAAGCAGAACACTGTGATGACATACTAAGCTGATTTGGTAGTGATACAATGGGCAAAGAAAAAAGGCAAAAAATATCCATAACACAACAGCTTGCCATGAATGCCAAGTAGGTAAGTAGCTGCCAAAGTTATGGGAAAATTGAGAAATAAATCAGAAAATATTGGAATCACCTCTCTTGACAATACAGTGTTAATAAAGAAAACACAGGCAATGAAATACATTCAGTTGACTAAGTCCACCAGTTAGAAGCTAACAATTATTCAAAAGGGTATGTAGTTAGTTCAAGGCATACGGTGTGAAAAAAACTAATTATTTTGAAAGCCTAAAAATTACACTTTTGGTCTGATCTGACAAGAAAAGCTTAAAGCATTATTACTTCTCCTGCAGTAGCACCAGTGAATTTATGTTAGCTGCAGCAAGAACTAAATATACATCTTCCAGATCCATTTTTTAATAAGTTTAGATAAAATATTTTGATCATATGGTAAAATAAAGTTCTACAATATTACAACTGGAATACTATGGTGCTAGCAGGTTCCAGTTACCATTTTCTTATGAGGATGTATGCTTAACTTAAAAGCTAATAGCATATGAAAAACGTATGTTTTGCTCAAGAGCATTTTATAATGAGAAGTGTAACCCTTAAAAAAAAACCAAAAAACTTCTGTCATAACATATTGAGTGTAGTATCGAATAAACAGAAGAACCAGAATCACCTTTATATATAGCAAATTTAGATCAAGTTACAAATAAGTCTGTTTATCAGCTCCTGTAGCTGGGGAGACTCAGCTCACTTAAGACTAGGTGTTTAGGATCATTATAATTTAATTAGTTACAATAAGATCAGGTGAAGCAAATCCTTCCTATGGAGTAACTTCATTAAACCAAGCAAAAAAAGTCAGACCTAAATAATACCATTATATATTATCCTAGTGATTCAGTAAAGGTATTTTGTAAGAAAAACTACTTCTTGCCAGCAGACAATTTTCCTTCCAACCCTTCCTCTCCAGGTACACAGTGATAACCACATACAAACACACCTGGTGGCCCTCAGAGAGCTTGGGTTTATCTATGTATTCCCATGCTAGTCACCTAGAGAAAGAAATCCATGCTTCACTGGAGTAAGATGCAATGGCTTATTTTACTTTGCCATTTAGCTCTTTATTTCCTGATCAAATGCTTCTAAACTTCAGATGGCAGTAACTCAAGATAAAGAAAATATTCAAGAGCTTCTAGTATCACTCTAACTTCCTACATGCAGGGAATTTATGAAGTCACCTCTTCTGAAATGCAAAAATAAATGGTGCTTGCCAAATCTCATTACGAAGTAGATTTGCTGTGACTGAAGTAATTTAAATCTTTTCTGAACTGTTCTCAACTTCCACTGTCATTTCTTATACAACAATATCAATGAAATAAATAACATAAGCTGACAAATGTAGCAGCTCCTTGAAACAGTCATAACATCTCAATTGCATTAAAAGTCATTTCAATGTGAAAGCCAAAACAAAAAGGATACTGATCTGTTTGAGGTCTTCGGAAGTTCTCTGGCAGATTAGCTTCATAGAGTAGTCTTGCTTTAGTATTTCCCATTTCTTGCATGCACTAGGGAAAAGTGGTAGAAAACAGCTGGTTCATGCCTGTCAGTACTTTAAACTCTGAAACATGAGTGCTTAAATGACATTACAAGTTTTTAACTTGGAGACCTTCCTGTTGTCATACGTCTTGGAAGATATGACCATGGCACAGGAGGGCTGCCTGCCCAGACTTGATGGTCAAAGCTAGCAACATGGATGCTGTTTGCAGTGTAAACTAACCCATCCTGGGAAAGACAAGCTTTGATCTCTCAGGATGGCTCTTCAGACCAGGAAGACAAACAGTAATAAAATTTGCCTGATGGCAGGAAGAGGCTTCAGACTGGAGTACACCTGGAAGAGTCAGTGCTTGATGCACCAAAAGAACACAACTATCACACAGATATGAGTGCTACTGTCTCGTCCCTTATAAAAAGGCTTACAACACTTTTTCTACAGACACAACCAAGTAGCCTTCAGAGGCCCTAGGGCAAAGCAGAATACCTCTAAAATGGCACAGAAATGAGAGGTAAACCAACTTCTCAAGTGAGGTTTATAAACTCAGGTTCACTATAGTAAAAGTATGATACATGCAGTAAAAGTATGATACATGTAACATCTAAGCTGGACATTATGATAAATGCTTTCAGAAGTACTCCTGATATCCCTTCCAAACTGGAAACATATTTGAAGATATTTTACCTGTATTTGCTCTGGTGTCCATTGATCCAAGTTGACAGACTTGACCCTTGATATATGAACCCCAAGATTTCGATGTATTCCAGCACATCTGATGCAGATAAAAACACCAGTGTTCCAAGAAGCCCATCTTGGTCCTAAAAGGAATGAGGAAATAAATAAATTATTTTCAAAATTACCCATACTGTGAAGACTGTCTGTTGGCATAATTCTATACCAACAACATGAATGAACAGGCCTGAATAAAGGCTTGCCTCTGCTTCTCTAGAATATCTATCACTTTGTTAACAATTTCATTCACAGATTTCTACTTCTAAATAACATCACTAAATATTAACTACTCAGATTTATCTAGAAAATCTTATGCTGTGTCCACTTCCCCAACTCCAGAACAATACAATAAACAAACTTTCTAAAGTTGGCTTACTAGCAACAAGATTTTTGCTTGCATCTTGAATAATCAGATGAAGCATCAACAGAAACCAGTAGAAGTGTTTTTTTTCCTCCTTTTAAAGTCTTAAGACATGCATCTGAACTTAACTTGAAATTAAATGCAGGGCAATCTTATATTAATGCAACAAATACATCATATAGCTCAGAATCTATAAAAGTAGCATTCAAGCTCGTAGGGAATGATTATGCAGAGACTTGCAAAACCAACTGATAAAAATATCCATCTGAGAATGGTGGAAAACTGAGTATGTTCAGTATCCTTGATTTCTGAATTGCCATTCATAGCCAAATGAATTTTCTAACAGAATCAGGCTGATTTATTAACCACCACTGTTTCTCAGCTGTGCTGACACGTTTAGACAGTTGAAGTATGCTGGCCTGAATTACCACAGCGACTCTTAAGATTTTTCATTCATTCTCTAATTAAACACATTTATATGATTTTATTGCAGCCCAATGTATCACCACTATTAAAAGTACTACTTTGAAGCCCATCTAGTTCTGAGCTCTAAGGAGTTCAAAGATTAAATAATTACCATCAAAAGCAAGAAGGCATACTGAAAAGCTGGAAAACATTTCAAGCACTTATTTTCAGCTTTTGTACGACACATATGCACCTAGACCACTCCTACAACTGCAGTTGTTTGTATTTCAATATCAATATATGTATGAACACTTTCCTGGGACCTACAAAAGAGCTTTATGCTTCCCTCTCCTGATCTTTAGCTTAGGATTGTGCTGGTTTGACCTGGCAAACACCTACAGAGCTGCTCACTCACTCTCCTCTCCTACAGGACAGGGAGAAAAGAGCAGGAAGGTGAGAAGACAGAACAAAAAAAAAAAAAAAAAAAAAAAAAAAGCAGCTCTGATAGTGTTCAAGCAATAACCAAAACAAGGAAGCAGGAGAAATCCTTTCAGTTCGACTCCATTCTTTAAAACTGGTATTTGAAAATCCCAAGACACATTCACAGATCAGCACATTTGCTGCAGGAAGCATTACTCTTAATGGTGGAAATACTGGCAATATTTTAAGTAATCACCTTGCCTTTCATTTATCTTGTTCAATATCAGAACATGTAAGAGCACTTGATGTCCACTGCTTCACCTTTAAGACTATAATCATTAGAATAACTGGCAGTTTTCAAATTAAATGCTACTACCATAAAATTAGATTTCAAGGATCAAAATATCTAGGAATTACTCTCCAAAACTAACACATCTCTTCTCACATGGCAACTTTACTTTAGAACTACTACTAGTCAGATAAGAACAGTCAGACTGTTTGTACTGTGTTTTAAATACTTCAAGAACTAGCAACCTATTGATCTGCCTTTTTATTTCCCCCTATAAAATACTTCACACACAAAATACTCACTCTTGCACTTGGTAGATTTATATTATGTGAAGGCCTCACTTAAAATTTATACCACTTTTAGTTTGAGTGCTCCAGGATACAGTTTTGCAGGTCATTTGCCTCAACCTATCAATCAAGTATCAGCTAAAACAGTGTACTAGAAGAAACTTAATAAAAAAACCTTCTTAGCCACTCCACTAAGGTAGATCAAGTTCCTCAGTTTATGCAAAAGATTAATCTAGCCATGACAATTTAGAAATAGATAAAGTCTTTTGTACCCAACAACTTCTCTGGTTTATCTCCTGAAGTATTACCTCTGTGTCTTTTAAAAACTGGAGCCAGTTTTGATCAGGTTACCACAGGGTCAGAAGGTGTTTAACTATAGTATCTGTATGCTGTCCAAGTTCTTATCCCTACAGGGTGTTTACACAACCACTATGAACTTTTTACCACAGATGAGTTTGTACGACTACACATCACATGAGTTTCCTATTGTTCAGGTACCGCCTCAGTTATGAGATCCCAGATAGGCAAATTCTACATTAATGAGACAAGACTGGAAGGAGGACCTCACATGACTGAAGAACAAATAAATTAAGAGGAGATTAACATTGTTGTTAAAATATTACACTTGAAACTTTGTTTACAAAAAGTAAAACAACTTTTTAAGAAGATGGCTTTCTCATGAAAAAGAACAGTTTTCTGTTTTCCCCAAAAGTTCAGGTTTCATTAATTTGTACTTATTTAAGAAATAAATCTGGGAAATCAAATATATTTAAGCAATGAAGGAACAAATTAAACAGTGAATAACGGGCAAACCTGAGGCCAGACAAAAATATTCATGTGTAACCTCTGAATTTAATTCCAAGTAATGACAATATGCAATATTAAACACTTCAAATGAAAAATGTTTTCATTAATTCAAATCAATCATAACCACAGTTAAGCACCAGGCAAGAAAAGTCAGAAAATATTTTCTATGTGTGCATCAAACCAACTATGCTTGACTTAATCCAGCAGTCAACTAAAGCCTAGGTGGCAAACCTTTCTGTGTGAAAAATATTTATTTGGAGTGATTCAATAAACAATTCCCAGTTTTGTCAATTCTGCATGAAGTCAGGATCCTTATTTCTGTACACAGGAAATATTTTGCACTAATAGAAATATTTACAGGTTTCTTTTTGTTGGGTCCTTAAAGACACAGTTTCCTTCAGAAAAAAATTCAAGAGTAGCCTGGTTTAACTGCTGTATATGTTTTTGCTAGCCAATAAAGAAGATTGATATCTGGCTTCAGAAATGAAGAATCTTAATGACTGCTATTGTATACTTTTTAAAACACCTTTACATTACTAATGCTATCTTACCTACCAAGAACTGCACTATACACTGCAACTTCAGTCAGCCAATAATACCAAATACTTGTCATGTTTGTAAGTTTTAATAGAATTATAATTTTGTTCTTCTGAAAGCTATTTGAATTTTTACTAGAAGTGCCAATGTGCACTTCAGTAGCTTGCTGCACCACTCCAATGTAAAAATACACTTGAAGTTATTTCTTCAGTCATCTAAGATATAGATAACTGCTTGAAAATATTTTCAGTCTCTTTCATCCTTTACCGAAGTTAACCTTGGGGAAAAAAGCCATAGGACTGAAAATGGCTGATATTTACACTAGACCATACACACAAGAGTACTGTGAAGTCCCTGGAACACTGCCCAGCTGAACAAAGGAAAAAACTTCATCAACTCTAAGACAGATTGCTGCTTCCAAGATAAGAATAAATTTTTTCTTCTTCACTCTAAACTTTCTTTTCCATATTTTGATACATCATCTACTGGTTAGCCCTAAATTTCCATTTCAGTTCTTAGCAGGCGGCTGTGAAGGTGTGTGTGCTGTCTTCCATAGAAATCATGACAAGATTATGTATGCATTAGGTCATGCACAATTTAAGGAATCATTAAAATAACCAGGTTATTTTTTTAGATCCACAAGATTTATTGTGTGTTTAGTCTTACTGACAATTTAATTGTCAGTAATTTAGCTCCCTTCATAAAAAGGAGTGATTCGTTTTGGCTGGAAATTTAAACACAGCACAGGTGCAAGTTTCTTCTAAGAGCTAAACAGAAAGGTGGATTTGAGCCATCATATGGCTTCACAAAAATTAATTTGGAGTCTTGGCTATTACATATTAAATGGAAAACACCAAGCAACATTTCCCAATATTGGGCTTGGCTGGGATGGAGTTAACTTGCTGCATGGCATTCTCCTATGAAAATGTGCTTTGGATTTGTGACCAGAACAGTGCTGGTAGCAGTAATGCTTTGGCTACAGGTGGATGGTGTTTGCACCGAGACAAGGATCACTTTTCCATCCCCACCCAGCAAGCAGGAAGCAGCCAAGAGGCCAGGAGGGGAGAGACAGGGACATCAACTCCAACTGACCAAAGGAACATCCCAAATATATGTTAGAATTCTATCAGGTGTATGGAAACGGCCCTAACTGTGACAGACTTATGGTATTTAAGCAGTCCTTTACTAGAGACCATCTGGGCTCTAAGAATGAAAAAAATATGTAGCCACCAGGAAACAATGTAGCCTGTTACATCTCTAAGTTTTCAGAGGTTTTAGATAACTCATGAATTTAAGAAAAAGCCTGGAGAGTTTATTTCCAGTTACAGTAGACATCCATACCAGTATAGTTATTGTATAGAACCAACATTCTCGTCACTCACAAAAATATCTACAGCTACTAAAAAACTGTGAACATTTCAAAAACCAACTCCAGCTGTTTAAATCTTAAGCAATAAAAAGCTTGAAAGCAATTTACATAATTTTAGAGAAAAGTCTTCAGATAAGTTGATTTCAAGCCAATTTTTAAATTGCTGAAATAGTTATCCAATCTCACATGCCATTCTTTCATTCTAAAGTGCACATCAAAGTGTGAATTTTGTGAAAAAGGCATCATTTTTACATATTCTCTGGTGAGGCAAAAGTTTTTCTCTCAATGTATTTCAAAATCTTTCCCACTTTTCCCCTCACACTCTTTTTTCAGGATACAATTTTGATGACAGATTTCTCCATATTATTTAAACTGGACTCATTCCTCGCACGTGTTTAATGTTTGCACATGTACTCCCAAATACCACTTTCTTCTCTGTCCCCATTAACTCACTGAGTAAGGACCATGTGTTCTGCTCCACTATTTTAGACAGAAGCTGACTGAAGAAGGCACAAAAATTCATACATTGCTGACAAACTCTCCTAATGCACTTCTACATGATACAACCATCTATTTGTCAACATGACCTTTAAATAAGGTTTGCATGATAGAGGCACATAAACACAAAGTTAGCTTTCACTTTATATTCTTGCAATTATCAGTTAAAAATTCTTCCAAGGAAGGAAGTAAAGTATTAACATAACAGAGTACTAACTTTGCATTTCTAATATTATCTGTAGCAAACTTATCTTGGGCAAACATCTTTAAAGACTTTTCACAGACTACAATTCCTTTTTTCTCTCAACAGCACCCTGCCTGTCCTTTACCCATAAAACACAGTGAAGTTACTTTAATTCCCATTTGTTTCCCCAAATCCTGCTGCTGTTTGACAGACTTGATTTGCCAAAGAACTGGCTCCATCTTGTGGAACAGAGAATTAACTACAAGGACAGCTACACACCTGACTCATTCTGAGTGGTTGATAGCCAGTTCCCAAAAGCTACCACTTTTGGCCAGAGAAAGCCTCAGTCGTTGCATCAATCCGAGCCTACCCATGCAATGCTCCCTCTTTGCAGTACTCCCACACCCAATTCATACTGCTCAAGTGCTCCGATACTCAAGATTTCAACTAAGTTAGGAAAGAAAATCTTTAGGAAACATCTGTAACTTCTCCAAGCTGAGATACAAATAAAGATTGTGAACAGGAGACAAGCGCCCTTACATAGCAGGTGGAGAGAAAAGAAAGAAAAACATGTAAGCAGCAGTTGTATTTTACATAATTCAATTCAATACAAGAAGATCAGAATCAACACAAAACAGTCCCTTCTCCAGTGACTACTCAGTGAAGAACAAAAGAACAAGGCAGAACTTACAGAGATTCCTCCAAGTTTCTCTCCTCAAAACATACCACACTAGAAACAGTGATTAAGTCAAAATAATACTGAAGTGCTCCAAACAAATAATTTACTATCAGGCATTTTCAGTCTAATCCTGCTGGTTCAAAGACCATCTCTTACTAATTTCATTGGCGGTCGCTTCATTTTTCATACGCAAGACAGATCCACCATCTCCGGTTCACAGACTCCTGGGCTGGATGGGGTGGGAGGATTGAAACAAATCCTTTAAGAAAACAGCACTCACCCACCACCAACATGAAAAGCTTAATTGCAATGTTAATGTCCACTGAAACAGACTTTGTGAATTAAGCAAATCTTTTGAAAGAATAAAAGATCTTGCATAAAGATCTTCGAGCAAAGGAAATCATGCAAGAACCACAGTACAAGAATCTTTATTCTATGAAATGTTCTTCAAGGCCCTTGAACCTTAAGTCTTTTGAGACTACTGATAAAGGGCTATTTACTTTTCACTTGATCCACTGAATTATTTTCTGATTAAACAGAACAAATAGCCTGAAGCATGTTCTCATGTCACTCCCCACATTAAGCATAATTTCCTTCACAGTAGAAGAGGCTTCCTTGTTTTATCTCCATACCCATTACTGGGAAAATCACACAAGCTCAGTCTTTACAGCCTTTTAAGGTGCCAAAGTATGCAGCAAATGGCATAAATGGTAGTTGTTAGCAGTCTCTTACAGCTGGCTTAGTAAGCCTGTGTTAGAGTCAAGACCAGAATTTGAGAACATTAAATTTACCACATTTAGAAAAGCATGACAGGAGTTCAAACAAGAACTGTTTGTAACACAGTGTTTTCATATTTTTAAATAAAATCAGACTCAACAGCATGAAGTTGCACTGAATGCAGCCAACTCAAGTACACCGTTTCAGAGCCCAGCTCAATAGCAGCTAGATTCATATGGTTCAAGGTATATTGCAGGAACAGTGGGAAAACAAATCTTAGAGGCATTGCTTAGCTATTTTTAGCCCGTGTCTTGTAGGTGGTAAAGAGTTCCATGGACAGAATTCTTCCAAGTTTGTCTTCTGGTTTGGACAACCATTTTTCAAGAAAGCTATCAAAAAATTAATTAAGTGCAGCCTATTCACAACTCCAAAGAGGCTCTAGAGAAGTATAATGAATGCAACTCTACCCCTGCACAACCCTGTCCCAGTCAGAGAGAAATATGTATCAGTTTCAATTATTCCTTCAGCTTACTTGCCCATTTGCTTCTGCAGCATCAAAAACTGCTAAAAGCATTTCAAAGGAAATTACAAGGGTTGTATCAAGCCTCGACTAGAAAAGAATTACAGTGACATGAATGTTCCTTCAATTCTATGTTTAAGCCACAAAATCAAGTGGCTGGCTTCATAACAACTTGAATTCTGGAATGAATCCAAGTAATTTCAAACAGCAAAAGCTTTAAACAGAAAATTAAGCATGGAATATGAAAGTGCACTTTGTAAATCAGAGGACTGGTTGGTTACATCAGCTATTGGAGATACACAGGTAATGTCAGTTTATTCTTGTAATGAAAAGGTCTTTTTCTTGTCTAACAGCCACTTCGCACAAGCAATCTTATAAGGTGACAAAGTGAAATTTTTTTTTGCCTTTTATTAATAAATAGTCAGTTACTAAAAATCTTTGACTGTAAGAATATAAACTTCCTTTTCCAAAATAAAGTAATTTCATCAAATATTAGGTGATTATAGGACATAAAAGCTAAGTTGTGAAATAAAATACAATATTTAGAGTTCATCATAAATTGAGAATATTGAGATTATGTTAGTTTTTTGAGATTTGTTCCCTAAGACATCACCAAGACCTCCTATTATCTTAGAAATGAGATGACAGGATCTAAAAAGAACACCTACTTAATTAAAACACTTAGTTTTAAAGGAAAAATGCTAAGTTAAACGGATGTTTTCATTAAAAATATCTCCCAAAGGTTGCATTCCTGATTTGGAAGTACTCCACACCTCAGATTTCACCCATCCTCACACCACCCAGGCAAGCAGAATCATAATCAACTTCTGAACTGTCACAAGAGCAGCTCCTGACCCTTGGCTGGCAACCACGCCCGGAGAGCCTGAGCACGCGACTGTGACTGTGCAGGGAGAACAGGTGCAGAGGACACAGGACACAGTCACAGCACTCCCACCAGCCTTGTGGGAGCTACAGCACCCTCTGGAAAGTAAAGTCAGTGTCCCAGGTATCAGAGATGACAGTGGTGTCAACACTGGAACATTCAATAACCTAATGGCTTCAGAAATAAAATTTCAATTTGGCTAAGGGGTAGTGCTACAATTTTATCCTGCCTGTTCACTCGTGACAAGAAAGACTGATGTGTCAGAGTTCAGGCTGCAAGAATAAGGTGTGCAAGCTGTCATTTCTTGGTAGCAGCATTTGGTACTTTCTAAAAAAGACAAGGTTATGTAGCATATTACAGTATTAGTAGAAAGCTTCTGGAGCAGGTCTTGACTGCAATTTTTCCCTTGTCAGCAAGAAAATGCTGAAACACTGTCTTAACTTTGCAATTTGTATTTCTTTTATCTGCAGAAATAAAAGGAAACTGGGGAACTGCGAGATCCTACAAAATGTTTTTATAAGCTGATAACTAAGCATTAAGTAAAAGCATCACTGAAAAGTATAAATCTACATTGCTCTGTTAGATGTAATAACCCCTTTCATTACCCAGGCAAAAGATAAATATTACATAAACACCTGCTTTAAAAAAACCCTTCAGTCAATAATTGAAGTTCTTCCTTTAACTACCACAAAAATCTCAGAGAAGATTTATTTGCAAGACAGGCTTCTAATGTATCTTGTTTGCCATTAACAAGAACAAACCTTTCTCTACAACAAGCATCATCTAGCCATCACATTAATCAGCTTCCCTTTACCATTCTTCCTTAAATATTACAGAAGAGATCCTTAAGTACACACTCCACAAACAGTACTACCTCCGTGCAGTCCTCAGGACTCCAGAGATGTGCTTTCTCGTACATAACAAAAAAGGTAAATGCACTTCTATAATCCTTCCAACAAGAACCTAAATCTGCAGATGCAGAGAAACCAGAGATTCAAGCCTCTTTATCCAAGAGCCATAGAATCTGTCTGGAAAAGACATCTTAGATCCTAAATTTCTACCATTAACCAAACATGGCCAAGTAGTATATCTACCCATTCTTTAATACTTCCAGGGATAGTGCACTTCAGGCAGTGGAGCTGGGCAGCCTGTTCCAACGTCTGACCAATTCTTCTGTGAAGAAATCTTTCCCAATATCTAATCTATACCTTCACTGGCACAATTTGAAGCCATTTCCTCCTGTCCTGTCACTGGCTACCTGTGAGAAAAGGCCAACCTCCACCTAGCTACATCTTTTCAGGGAGTTTTAGAGACTGATAAGAGCTCCCCTGAGCCTCCTCCTCTCCAACCCCAGCTCCCTCAGCTGCTCCTCACAGGACTTGCATTCCAGACCCTTCACCAGCTCCACTGCCCTTCACTGGACTCACTCCAGCACCTCAGTGTCTTTCCTGCAGTGAGGGGTCCAGAACTGGACACAGAATGTGAGGTGCAGCCCCACCAGTGCCAGGCACAGAGGGACAATCCCTGCCCTGCTCCTGCTGGCCACACTACTGCTGATACAGGCCAGGATGCCATTGGCCTTCTTGGCTACCTGGGTGCATTCTGACTCACACTCAGCTGTTATCACCAGCACCTCCAGGTCCTTTCAGGCAGCTTTCTAACCACTCTGCTCCCACACTGCAGGGTATTGTTGTCACCCAGGTGCAGGACCCAGCTCTTGGCCTTGTTGAACCCCATACAACTGACCTCAGCCATCAATAGAGCCTGTTGGGATCCCTCTGTGGAGCCTTCCTGCCCCCTCCAGCAAATCAACAGTCCCACCCAGCTTGGGATCATCTGTAAATTGACTGAGGGTACACTCAACCCATTCATCCAGATCACTGATAAGAGGTATTAAACAGGACTGACCAAAGACTGAGCCCTGGGGAGCCCCACTAGTGACCAGACAGATGTGACTCCATTCACTAGTCTATGGGCCTGGCCACCCAGCCAGTTTATACTGAGCAAAAAGCCCACCTGTCCAAGCCATGAGCAAAGTGCCAAATTTCAGGCTCTAGACAGTAGAAATACACTGAAATAATCTGTAATGACCAGCCAGATTGTTTCTTGTTCTAATCCTTTCTGCTATATTCATTGTGTGGGGATGTAGTTTATTTTCTTCACAGAAAGCCATATGGTGGTGTGTTCTGAATCTGTGACCAAAACGGTGTCAATAACACACCAATGTTTTAGCTATTGCTGAACAGTGCTTACATAACTCTGAGGCCTTTTCTGCTCTTCAGACTGTCCTACCAATGAGGAGGGTGAGGGTGGGCAAGAGGACAGAAGGGGACACAGTTGAGACACCTGACCCCATCTGACCAAAGGGACATCACATACACTGTGCTCAACAATAAAAGCTGGAGTAAGAAGGAGAAAGGAGAGACAGCTGAATTAAGTACAGAACTGTTGCATGTGACAGAACCCTGCTTTTCCTGGAGAAGGCTGAACACCCACCTGCTGATGCTAAGTAGTGAATTAATTCCCCATTTTGCTTTGCTTGTGGGCACAACTTTACCTGTCTGTATCTCAACCCATGAGTTCTTGCATTTACTCTTCCGAGTCTCTCTGCCATCCCACTGGCATCCACATCCATAAAATCCACATTCACTGCAGACAGTCACCTACACTCCTCCTCTACATGCTGTCTGATCCTCTTCAGGTCATGTAGATCAGATCAAATAGATTTTTAGGCTGCATCATTCATCTCACTTACTTACAGAGAGCCTATAACCCTCAAACACTACTATACCACAGTGTTTAGACACAGGAATGGCCTACAAATGCAACTCTAGTCTTGACCCTCATGTTTACTGTCATGATATATATAATAATATAATATATATATTATTATATATTATATATAATATATAATATAGATATATTATATAGATATATCTATATATACCTTCAGAGCTGGACTTTCAGTGGAGCTCAGGAAACTGAATTAAAAGTCCAGGAGAAAAGAGAAAGCCAAAGAGGACAGGCAGAATCACACCTCTTCTCCACTTGAAGCTCCAGTGTCATAGACACAAACCCTTCCCACAAATGCCCAGGACCTGCATGCCAGGGTAGCTACACCCCCATTATTGCACTCTGCCCAAGTCTCAGCAAACAGATCACACCTTAGAGTGCTTAAACACCCCTCCCTGAAGCTGGCTTTGAGCCAATACACACAACAGAAGGTATTTATGCTCTGTGAGATGCATCTTTTAAAGATCAGGTGCTAAACAACTTCTGTATTTCCTCAGTCAGTGAACAAAAAAATCTATCATCTAGGCATAAATGAACTTCCTGAGGTCACCTGGATTAACCTGATGTTTCAGTCAGATCTAATTAGATCACACCGCTTAGGGCTTTGTTCAGTTGTTCTGAACAGCTCCAAGGTATATTGTACCATCTCTTTGAGGAAAAATTAAATCCAGTATTTGAAAATTTTGCCTTTTTTTAACCACAAAGTAACTTCTTTATATCCAAGTCAAATGCATCATGCCACACGTTAAAGGCATAAGTGTGCTTTGCATTTTTCTAAAAAGATCTTCTTGCTTCCAAAATCTATGCTGGTCTCCTGCACGATGATAAATTAAATATAATTCAAACTAACACAGTTAAACATTCCAGCATGACAATCATCAATACTCAGACATCATTATATCACCTAAATGTGACTGAGAAAGGAAAGACCAAATTTACTTTTAAGTAGAGTTCTTCACAGCTGATTTAACTAGATTTGCATTTCAAAAAACTTGAGAGAAAATTGAGAGCTTTTTTTGGGGAAGTTATTTTTCCAAAGTGATCTTCCATACTTTGAGTAGAAAATAAGTTGTGGCTGTACAGTATTTTTCCTCAAAATACCATTTTCTTCAGATGCCAGAAGAGAAATGGAATACAATATCAAAGCTGTCAGCTGCATTCATTCTGGAATACAGAATTATGAGTATGAGTTCAAAGTAGGATTAAGGTTGCTTGAAAAGTTACCAATTCTCCAAGTGTGCTCTCAAAACTCTGCAAGACTCTCAAGCATGAGATCTTGGATCTGTTGTATTTTTAAATTCTCACTTAAGACCAAACACTGGACAGAATCTTTTCATTCTATAAATATATTTTTGGAGTAACTTTTATAAGCAAGGACTCCATGAACACTCAAGCTTCACAGAAATCATACTGAACAAGGCAAGTGTCAAGGGGTATTTAGAAGCACTTCTTTCAGAAGTTGCTTGGTCTATGCTGCAGAACACCTAGAAAATTGAACCAAGGCTTCATAGTCTACCAATGAGAATGACAGTTACTCTGTACTTAGAACACACAAGAAACCCTCATCAGTTGTGATGGATAACCACATCTGGTCATCATGCACCCACCAAAGAGGAGAAAATAAGAAACCCCATGGGTCAAGATAAAGGCAGTTTAATAAAGAAAAGCAAAGACCATGTGCAGAAGTAAGAAGAAAAATATTTGTTCTCCTGTCAGCAGGTGATATCCAGTAAGGTCTCAGTACACAGTTGGTTGCTCTGGAAGACAAACACCCTAACAACAAAACCTCCCCATCCCCCTGCTTTCTCTTAGCTTTTACTAATTTTACTTTGCACTTGCCTATCCCTTAGGTTTGTTTGGGTCAGCTGCCCTGGCTACATCCCCTTGCAAACTTTTGTCCACCTCTGGTTCAGTGGCCTTTGGGGGGAGGATGAAGAGACAGCCTTGATACTGCACTTTCACTGCTAAGCACCACCTGAAACACTGGTTTGTCATCAACATCCCTCTAGAGCTGCAAAGCACATCACCATGAGTGCTGCTATGGAAAGTTAGGCCCCTCTCAGACAACACTAGTACAGCAGCTAATGCATTTAACATTGAGGATAACCCAGGTATCACTTGGCAATGAGAACAAAGACCAAAAAATGCCTGTACTCAGTGTCTTACTGACACGTCTCTCTGGCTTCACCCCTGCCTGAGTGTGTGAGCACGCTTCCTCTGAAGATCTGCACATAAACTGCGACATTTGCCATGTTTAAAGGGATATTTCTGCCATTCTACAGATAACAGGCAACTGAACAAATACCCCATATATACACACTTTAATGGGATAATCAATCCCTATATTATAAAAGCATCATTACTTATCAATACACTGGTTGCTTGTATAAATTGTTACAAATGACAAATTTAAACCCAAATTACTTCAGCACACATTGCCAGGATCTTATTTCAAATGATCATTCGTTCCTGATTGTCCCTCACTGCCATGTTTTGAATCCACCTTCAAGTTCAGCTGTATTCAGAAATAACAAGTTACAGGATAAATCACTTCCATTGTCTTTTGCAGTATTTCTTATAGGACTACTACTAATCCTACCAATGAAGTCCTGTACTATGAAACTTTACTAATTTCCATTTGAAGACTTCAGTAAAAATGCACTGGATTACTGTACAGCAATCAATAGCTGAATGTGGAATATTGCATTCCTTTCTTCATCCATGCAAGAGAGAAAGCTACCTACTCTTTTTTTTTTCCCCCTTCTTTTTTAAACACAAAATCATAGCCTGGCACAGCTTCTGGAGAAAGAACTGCTCCTTTACCACACCACACCTGCAAAGTCAGTTGCTCAGCAACATTGCCTCCCACTATCACACATGGCTGACCACAGCTCCACTCTTACAGGACTGAGCTGCAGTCACTACCTCCTTTTCCTCCATCATCTACCTGAAACAAACACCTTTCCTGAAGGAAGGAAAGGAGAAATTGGCAGTTTAAGACTACTGAGACAGGCAGAACACAAAAACCACACAGATCAGCTTCCCCCATAAATCTTGCCACTGAGTCCATAACCTACAACATTATCACTCTCTATATCCACATGTACCACAGACTTGCAGAACAGGGATGTCCTCCATTCCTCCAAGTTCCTCCTCCTCTTCAGACCATTATCTCAGAGCAGAAAAGCATCTGGCTTCTCTGGTCAGAGAACGACAAATCTCATCAGTATTTTGGATGAGCAGGAAACAAGCCAGGAACTCAGCTTCTCTTGATTGGATCATTTCATAGCACTGGGCAGGAGCTCCTTGAGAATATACACTGAGACACACAAGTTTACAACGTAATGGAAAGCAACAAGTGATCAAGACAAGACAACAGAAAATAAGGAGTTAGGAATATATCACATAGTCAGAGTCTACTGTAAATGAAGATATATAGGTATCATTCAAATTTTAAATTTGTCAAGTTATCACAAAGACAATAAAGCAGTTTTGAATGGATTTTTGTGAAGCCATTCAAGAGAGAAATGCAAGAGAACTAATACTGCTCAAGCTCTCAGCAAACATTAATCAAATAAGAAGCCAGAATAGAAGAAAAACAGGAATCTGTAGGAAACAGGAAACTTTTTTGCCCCAGTCTTCCAGAAGATACCATTGTTAGTTATAACATGGAATTCAAACCAGCAGTTTTAAGATCCAAGGAAATTTTTTGACACAAGGGACACTTGCTCTAAGCAACTTTCTACCAGCTCTACAGAGTAGTTAAAGTTGTGAAGGTTGTCCTGTCAAGGCTTAAACATTTCGGTCACCACAAGATATGAGTAACCCTTTTACCACAGCATGTCCATTCCCAGTTGCTTCAAGTGGCTAGATTTGGTTCTTTTTGTCTCTGGATGCATAAACAACAGCAAGATTTCTGTATTTCTTGAAAACTCAAAGCTCTGCTACAGTGTTTTTACTACTGTTTAACCACTTCCTCATAAAGGACTTCAACTTTAAACAAAGAATCTACTTTGAATTGACATGACTGATACTTGCACACTGGGGAGAAAGGAAACAAATTACATGGTATCTGCAATGGGACTCCCTATCAGCTTGTAAGTGATTCAACAAGTGAAATAGATCTGAAGTAGCAGAGACTGGAAGGGACACTGGAAGATCAGCTAGTCCAAGACCTGGTGCTCAGAGCACAGAAAACACAGAAGGTTGCTTAGCACTGTTCCCAGTCAGAGTTTTGGTGCTTGCACGCTGCATGCTCCACAGCTTCTCCAGGCAACTTGATTCTATTCAGCCTTTCCTAGAGTAAAAAAAACCAAAACCAAAATAAAACAAACCAACAAAAACCTAAACCAAAGCAACTTATCTTTCAGTGGAATTTCCTGTGTTTTCACTTGCATTTATTGCCTTTTGGTCCTATCATTAGATATCACAGACAAGTCTGCCTCCATCATCTTTATTTTGTATCACCAGAAAGGTATTTATTACACACAAGCATAAGAACCCTCGAGCAGGCTTCTCCAGGTTAAAGAATCTCAGTGCTCTCAGCCTTCACTTGACTGTAAGGAACACTGACTTTCCCTTCATGCCACTTTGCTACACTTACTCTAGTCTGTCCATGTTTCTTTGTGGAGGCAAGAACAGGACAGCACTACAGAAACAGTCTCAGCAATGCTGAGGAAAGGATCTCCTCCCCCAGACATTGACCATGCTCTTCTGGAAATTCAGTCCAAGATGTTGTTTGTCTTCTTTGTGGCAAGGGTGCTCTACTGATCCATGACCAATTTTTGATCCACAGCATGTCTTTTGCACTGCCAACACGCCCTCCCTGGGGGCAGAGCTATGCATTTCCCTTTGTTGAACTTCACAACATTCCTGCTGGCCCATTTCTTCCACTTGTTCACTTGCCTGCTCCCGAGTAGCAGCACATCCATCTGGTTTATCAACCACTCCTCCCAGTTTTGCATCCCATCAAGTTTGCCAAGGGAGGAGTCTATCCTGTCACACAAGTTATTAATGAAGATGTTAAACAGTGCTGGCCTCAATAACAACCCCTGAGCTACACCAAAAGGGACTGGCCTCCCACTCACCTTTAGTATGTTGATCACTACCCTGAGCCTGGCATTTTAGCCTCTAAGCTATTTTCAATCCACCCCACTGTGCCTTTATTCAGAAAGCATTTCATCAACATACCCAAGAAGGAGTTACAAGACAGTTTCCAAAACCTCACAAAAGCCCAAGGTAAGAAAACATGCATCGTTCCCATCCACCAGGCAGTCATCTTGCTCAGTTCAGTGTGGAAGGCTGTTATCAGGCTGGTCACACATCATAGCCCCTTGATTAATCCATACCAACTACTGCCCACCATTATTCTTCATATGTATTTTCAGGATAATTTGGCCTGTCACTTTTTCAGGAACAGAGGCAATGCTGACTGCAGTTCCCCAGATGTTCCTTCTTGCCCACTTCAGAGACAGTAAGGACATTTGCTTGAGTTCAGCCCCCAAAACACATCCCCCCAGTCACCATGACCTTAGTTAAGTCACCACAAAATTACCTTGGCCACCCCATCTCACTCCTGGCTCCATCCTATCAGAGCTCACAGACTTGTGTACATCCAGTTTCTACAAGCAATTCCAAACTTGATCCTTCTCTACTAACAGAATACACTTCCCTTGCCAACAGTTGCTGAAAGCAAGTCTTACTAGTAAAGAACAAAGTGAAACATTAGATGTCTCAGTTTTTCCCACATCTCTTATGAGCATTTTCCCTCCATGTTCAGCAGTAGGCCTACATACACTCCTTTTTCTGCCAGTTATCTGTAAATGTCTCCCTTGTTGCCAGTCACATCTACCTTGTAAGATTAAACTCCACATGGACATTGGCTTTCTGATCTAGACACATTTGTGTTCTTGGATGATGTCTCCAGGCTCTCCCTGGGCCACATGTTTCTGCTTCCACCTATTACATGCTTCCTTTTTCTGTCTGAGCCTTTTCAGCTCATTCATTCAAGCAGGACACCTGGTGCCTTTATACCATTTCCTATTTATTGCAATATGCCACACTAGAGCTTAAAGAAGTAGTCAACCAGATTTCCTAGCTCTGCTCAGAACCACCTTCCAAACGATTCTTACAATAAGACCCTTGAAAAGAAGAAAATCTTCCTCTCTGAAGATTATAGTTGCAATCCTACTCTTTGCTTTGCTGTCTCCAATTCAGAACTCTTCTACCTCATGACCAGTGCAGCCAAGACTACTAACCTTTACATCCTCAACCTGTCATTGCTTGTTTGCAAGAAACAGGCCCTCAGCTAAGTAGCTGAGTATTGAGATATAGTCATCAATGCATTCCAGAAGCTTCCTTGATTACTTATTCCCTGCTTTGCTTTCCCCCCAGAAAATAATAAGGGTGGTCCAAGCACCCTATAAGCAAGAAAGCCTGTGAACATTGGGCTTGAGCTGTCTGAGGAAATCCTCATTACTACTCCTGACCCATAAGCTCTCAACTGGCTCATCCATCTCCAGGTAAAGCTGCAGGCAGCCCCACTTCTCTCACAGCAGATTACCACCATCCCAGCCTGCCCTTCCTAAGCACCTGTATTTACCCATTGCAGTCCTCCAGCTGTGAGCTATGCCACTCAGCAATGCCAATAAAAATCATAGCTCAGTCCTAACTCATTTTACTCTGCCATAGTACCAGAAAAATACTTGCTGACAGTACAGTGAAGACAGATTTAACTAGTCATGGGTTCATCAGCCTAACTTCAGAACCACTTCAGCATGAAAGTAAGATATCACCAAACAACTTTACCTGCTCATAAGGCAAAGTCATTATGCCTTGGAGAATTTAGCTGTGGCCACAAGAGACACTGTGAAGCACCAGAATTCCTAAAGTGAAGCTGAATCATTCTAAATGAACCTTACAGAGCCAGTCTAAGACAATGTGACACCTGAGCTAAATCAACTGCTGACTACTCCCTAAGTAATGTCTGATAATTGACTCTGTTAAATCCTACGGAATGCATGCATTAAAGAGGGAGTCACCTTTCCAGGAAAGGGTACCTGCCTAAAAGTGTGCTTTTCACATAGATATATCTAATTGCTTCCTCTGTATCATGTACAAGGACCTCTTAAGGCTGCTGGACAGTTGTTCTTTCTTCTTTATAGCATCCAGACCAATGAAGGAAGACAACATTTCATTCTACAAAATGAAATTCAGGAACAAAGCAAAGATCAAGTGATATAAACAGCATCCTGCAGCAGCAGCTTTTTCTTGTCACTCAAGAGCAGCAGAACTGCAGCTTCAGGACCACTTCAAGACACATGCCTGCAGCCCCAATCAAAAGAACTGGGGTGTTTTGCACTTTAAAAAGGCAAGAAAATGGTCTCATCAATAGCAATAACCACTTTTCATTCTTACAGTCCACACAACAGAAACAGCTTAGACTGCCAGCAACTTCTGAACACAGGGCAGCAAACTAAGCACGTAAGGATTTCTGCATCTGTATAACACACCTCAGAGTATCTAAAGATTTGCAATATAGAAATATTCGAGGGAATTGTTTGGGGTTTTTTTTATTATTATAAGTAGTCACAGAATTAATCAGGTTGAAAGAGATCTTTGGAGGTCACCTAGTCCAGCCTCTTGTCAGAACAATGCTAATTTCAAAGTTACATTATGCTGCTTTGAGTCTCATCTAGTCAAGTTCGTTCAAGTCCTGAAGAAGAGATTGCACCCACATGGGTATAAAGCCTTCAACTTTACAAATAATCCTGTTCTATTAAAAGCTAAACATATTTTCTGTAACTTATTTGAAAATAGTTTTCTGCACTGTAAGAGTCAGGAGATGGAAACAACCCCTTTCCTTATAGGGACCACTAGTGTCACCCAACACTGCAACACCCCACTCAGAAGTCTGAAGTTAAGGCTGCCATACTTTTTTCCCCCCATCAAATGAGATATGTTAAGGGCTCTTTTCTTGGGGGAGACAATTATCCTTCTCAGGGCTACAACAGCAACTAATTCCTAAGTTTCAATCTCATCCAAACAGCATCAGCAAACAGATAAGAGCACACAGAATGAGAGCATTGGGGTAGTTTTATTTAGTAGCAGAAAATCAGGAAAAAAATCCTGGTTATACAGCCCTAAGAGACTGAAGTGAGTTTCTGGTCCTGAAGGGTCTCTGAAGGCACTATCTGTGACAAAAAGTCCAGAAAACTACCACCTAAGTACCAGATTATCACTAGGATTTCCAATGATATAGTTCCTTACTCTTATTAGAGTTCAAGATATATCACTCCATTTGCTAAGCTTAAGTACGAACAACCCAGAATCAAAATGCTTTGCCTTATTATTCCTTATGGAAAGATATTGCACAGCCTCACTGGACAGCCAGAGGCCTCCAGTTGTATCTGTCAATTCATATTCAGTCTGTTACACTCACATGATCTTTACAAATCTTATCTTGCAGAAGCAATGTGAATCCTGCAACAGAAACACACAAAGAAATACCAGCAATTTCTTAAATCAAGTGACCTGCATTAACATGTGATATTTGCAACAACTGGTACAGAATATCCATACAGCACAATCACCTATTAGTAAGCTAGTACTTTGTGCTTGAACTTCAATAAAGGGCTAGAATTTGCACCAGAGAGGATGTGTGAAACTGACCTCCAGCATAATCCAATTGTGTTCCATTCCCCCTAGTGTCCTCCCAGAGATTTCTTCACCTCCAGAGGAAGACAGGAAAGATTTCACCTGAGGAAGTACAGCAACCAGTGCCTCGCCCAAGTGTGAGCTCAGTCAATGAGCTGTCACAAAGCTTTCTTACACTGACAGTGAGGCAAAAGCTGATGCCTTGCACAGGCTGAGGGCAGTGAGCTCTAAGAGTCATCCATCTGCTCAAGAAAGAAACACACCAAGATTAAGACAGTTAAAACATCAGACATCAAACAAGTAAAGGAGCATCACAAAAAGTGATGACACACAAGTATTTAAGTTGGTCTCCCAGCCATAGAAGAGATTGTATGCAAGACCTGAATGTCTACACAAAAGAATCTGAACAACTGTAAACATATCTGGAATATTCCAGATTTCTTTCCATAGCTAGTTTGCCCCCTTAAACTATATTTTTGTCTCTCCCACTGCTAAGAGATAGCATGTTTGGGATTGGTTAGTTGTTTGCTAAGTTAAAGTTAAGTTCTAGCTACATAAATGTTGGTACCACAATCCTTCCTGTCCAATCTCTCTCAATACTCCCAAGTGCCTGTACTTGTCACTCTTAAGAGGAAAAGGCCAAGTCTTCAGCTGCATACAGTCAATGACTGTACAGTACAACTATAAACACTGAAAAGCATTTTCATTATTATAACCAAAGTAAACCAATTTTAATCTGGTTGAACAAGCAACAGTGTCAATGTGCTTCTTTGTACTAGGATTTTGGTAACAGATCATTTAAACAGGCATCAAGCACTATCAGACATGAAGCAAGTAAACATTAAAAAAACAAACCCAGGACACCTCCTCTGATACAGAAATTTATCCACCTTTTCTGAAGGCCCAAAACATCTACAATTGTTTACACTAAGGCTGCAAGTTTTCAATTATGTCCTTTTAACTTGATTACAGTTTAAAAAAAAACTAAAGCAGATTTTCATCTTGGGTAATTGCCTTCTTGATTATTCTCGAGATGAATTTACAGACTTCAGTAGTCAATACATTGGTATTACAGACAGCATCCAAATACAAGCACAACAGACAGAAAAGGTATGTCAGAACATTCACACTGTTTTTTCTTAGAAGTGGATAAGATATTCAGCAGAATCAAAGGGCTGTCCATCTAAGCAAGCAAGCCTGTAAACTGAAGGTCATCCCTCTTGGTCTAGTCTGACTGTCCCTGTAAATGGGAGCATAAGACTGATAACTGATCCTAATGATGTTTGAAACTAATCTCCTTTTGTGCTTCATCACACACTTCAACTTCTAAGTACTTGATTTAGTATTTAATATCAGCATCCTAACACCAGCCTTGCTGCCAAGCAGTAAGAACACAAGTCTAGGAGACTTCCAGCATGTTATAAGTAGGTACAAACTATAAAAATACTTAGAAATAGCAAATTACAGCCCTGCAGCCAAAGGGTCCCCGACTGATGTTAACAGTTACAGGATTTTTTCTTTTTTTTTTGCTTGATTTGACAGATTTCTAAGAGGTGTTATTGCTTAAGGGATTCAAATATCAGTATTGAAACAATAACTTAAAAAATGCATTACCCTCCCTCTACAATGAAAAGTAAGAAAAATTCAAATGCAAAGGAATTTCAGTTTCCTCTCTTTCAAAGCTTTGGGATGGCTTAAGGTACTGCCAACACACCCTACTATTTCCTACAAACAAAAAAACCCACTAGTTTAACTTCTTCCTAGTAATACAACTCTGGGAAGACATCTATTGCCTTATGCAGACAGCTGTTCAGATAGGGATGTAAAGAACAGACAGTACACAGACAAGAACTGCCTTGTCAAATGTCATCCCAACCTCCTCACTCTTTCAAAAGTCTCAGTGATTGCAAAGACAGTTCCAGAACCTTTTAATTTTCAGGCTTCTTCCCCACAGAAGTATCATCTAGTCTGACAGCTGCAAGATTTACAATTTGAAGGTGACATATGGCAACTACCGTATGGCCCTACAACAGGTAGTTTCCAACATATTTTAGCAGCAACAGTCAGATTCATAGCAGCTATTTAAACAGTCAAAAGGCAAATACAGAATAAAAATCGCTTCTAGACATTGTTGCCAGGGTCAGCAATCCTAATTATTACTTAATGTTACTCTGGCAGATGTGTCCTCATATGCATTCTTCACCTTACAAAGCCAGCCAATGTATCTGCATACCTCACACTTGAAGAAGTAGACCACAAGTCAAAGGATGGATTTGCTCTTGATACAAGACCACTGCTAATGACAGAAAGATTATTTTGAGGATGACCAAGAAATAGCTTTTCTAATTCTTACATAGAGCAAAGCATGCAATAAGTACTGAAAAGGTGCATGCTTCAAACTTCTTTTCAGGCAATGCATATGGCAGCCCTATACCTGGGCAAGGAAAGCTAACTCAGCAACTTAGGAGTGACAGGATAATAGTAAGATCCTGTATCACCTTTTTGATGCAAGAAGTACAAGCCAGCAGAACAGCCTTATTGATACAGAGGAAGAGCTCAACAGCAGCATTACAGCAGATGCAATGAAAATAATGAGTGGTAAATATGCTAATAGGACCACAATACATTTTTGGGGGTCAAAATAATATTTATAAGATTTTAAATTATATCTAGCTACTTAAAAATTGCCAGAGCCTCAAAGAATAGCAGTTAAAACAGATATAATCTGCAAGATTTCCACAACCTTTGGATGTGACTATCTGAAAAGAAGCCTAGGGTAAATATAATACTTCAGGTTTAAGAGACACTATAATACTAGAGTGAGAGAAAGGAATCAATTTCAATTAAGTGCCCATGATGAACCGACAGGTCTCAGAAAGACCACACTGAAAACAATGTTTTTAAGTACTGCCAGAATAAGATCCAAGACAATTGCAACTTAGTTAAAACAACTAGAGTTAATAATGATGATGTTAGCCCACAATTAGATGAACAGAAAAAGAAAACACAGAACTTGGAGGGTCCTACTGAGCAACACAAAGGAGAAGGACAGACAAAGAGAGGAAAGTAACAAACTAAAGAGGACAACATTTCAAAGAAAAAAACCAAACATTACATTAAGAAAACTAAAAACATGCTGAACTACGACTAAATGGCTTCATGTTAATTTTTGCAGAATCCAGGATAAGGAGACTCTCCAGTGGAGCTGACCATAGGGAACTCCAGACAATGACAAACATGACCAGAGGCAAAAGGGATGCTGGTAGTGCTGCAAGAGGTGAAGGAGACCCCACTGGCTGAGGAACACCAGACAGCTGCCAGGCTCTAGTTAGTTAACAGAGCCACGTTAATAGCTGCTGCCTCAGACAGCTCTGCATTCCAGGACTAGTAAAACTACAGCTTTGCCAGACAGCAGCAAGTCATGAGCACCCAAACACCATGGATTAAACATGAAACACTTTAGGAAAAACAGCTGGCTGCAGCCTTGTCACTTTTTTTGGTAAATAAGTTTCAACAAACTAATATAAGCAAGAGTTCAAGAGTGGCATTGCACGCTTATGACAAACTTGATTTTCAACTTAACAACAGATAATGTTTCCTTTTTTCTGAGCTGTCTTCTGGAAGTATATAGGAATCCAGACTTCAGGGTATAGTGGAGGCATCTCAAAATTGTCCACACAACTCTCCTTCCCAGAAGGAAACTTCCTAAACTTCAAGTAAGAAATCTCGACAAACTGTGTATATATGACCACAAGTCAAGTACCTTTAGAACAGCTGCAACTAAAGCAAGTTTATCATTCCACACTCCTCCTTCCAACTATAAAAAAAACACAAAAGTCAGGCAAAGTCAAATAACACTACAAAGCTAGTATGAAACAAGATTTAAAATAAAAATTGCTACAACAGGATGAAGCAAATACAAATTAAACTTGAAGGGAAGACTAGAATAAACAAAAAAGAAACCGCCAAACCACAAGTCCCTCACATTGCATCACCCAGTACTTTCATGCCAGCTTTCCTGGGGACAGGGTGAAAGCAAGCCATGCTTCCGGCATACAGAGACAGCAAAGGAGAAGTTAAGCAGAAGAGAAAAGCAAGAGGCTTGCAAAAATGCCACCAGATTTTAGTAGGTACCTAAGTAAAACAGTCTACCAGAAATCGAGAAAGAACTAGCAGAAGACAGTCTGGTCAAGATATTAGCAGGTCCTCTAGAACGTGAACAGAAAAAAAAAACAAAACAAAACAAATTCAAGATACACCAAAGCTTGATCTTATGAAAGAAGGCACCAAAGAAAAGAACAGTAAATAAAAACACTCATTAATGTAAATAAAAGGAAAAGGAAGTTGAAAGTGTCAGCACTGCTGAACTGAAAAGGGCAAAAGATATGGAGCACTGAGGGCTACAGAAACTTATAAACATTTTGACTAAGCGAGAATTAGAAAGAGAAAACTCGGAAGAGAGGACAACTAATCAGAGAATTGTGGACTCTGTAATCTTGAGCAACAGCCCTCAGGACGATGTTATAAAACAACATCAGAACAACTTAGATACGGAACTCATCTGCAAATAACACCAAGCAGCATTCAGCACAGAAATACAAAGTGTCAATAATACATAAAACATATAAAGGTGCTTTTGCCAGTAAGTGACTGGTTACTGTAAAGAGTCATTGACATGGTAACCAGCTGTCAGGGGGCAAGAGGAGCTCTGCTAGGAAACAGTTCAACAGAATTATTTACAAAATATAAAGACCATTGTCTTTGGTTTAATCCATATCATCTACTTCTACGAGTTTAGATTAGAACAACACAGTCTTGTTCCTGAATGTGCACAGCTTGACTTGCACAGTGAAAAAAAGTAGCACAGATGGGAAGAGAATTTACAAACACAGCGCCATTTCTGGTTGCTCAAACGAAGCTCACTCACACTTCACCTCCACTTTATGTGGACAAGGACTGAACGAAGCAGCTCTGTAATCATACAGTGTGAACTCACAGTTGCTATTCAGGAAGCATTGCACTTAATAACTTACTGTGGAGTCACCTTACCTAGAGTAAGATCTTAATAAATTGACCCTAGATGAAAGAGGGATGTGATTCAATTTTTCATTCGAAAGCACAGAATCCAAGGTAAATACAAATGCAAATATTGTGCAGGGGGAAAAAAACTAGACTAAAGCACTGTAAGACTTGCCAGCGATATAACCTTTAAAATTCTATTCATCGCCAAAGCCACATCTGTGACATATTTAACCAGTCTCAGACATCCAGATTCACAGAGCCTGGTATTCCGACTGAGTCAGCATGGCAGGGTGCATTGTTTTGGACACCCGACATCCAGCTCATCTGGCAGCTACCCCTGGCATCGGCCAGTCCCTTCCCGAAGGCCACAGCCCGCTCCGGATCGATACCTGGCAGCGCAGGAAGCGGCCGCGGCCGTGAAACTTCAGGAAAGGGCTGGGCCAGTCATTGCATAAAGCCGGCCGGGGGTTCCCGGCTGGAGGACACGGCGGCTGCAGCCCGGCCGGCTCCCCGGCAGAGCGGAGCGCGGCTCGCACGGAAAGGTCAGGCTGTCTGTCCGTCTGTCTGCCTGCCCGACCCGCTGCCGCCCCCGGGCCCGCTGTCGGGAGGAGCCGCCCGCGGACCCGCCGCCCTGCGGACGTGGCGCGGCCCCGAGCCGGGCCCGCAGCCTGCCCGAGCGGGACCCGCCGGGGCAGCGCCGCGCCTGGGCCCCGCGCCCCCCGCCCCGCGTACCCTTGGCCTCGCAGTCCGCGCAGTACTTGTTGTCCTCCTCCCGCAGCAGCTTGGCCAGGATGGCCTGGTGCTGCTCGTTCTGCTTCTGCGCCTTCTCGCGGCAGGAGCGGGTGGCCATGGCGGGGCTGGAGCGGGGCTGGAGCGGGGCCGGGAGCGCTCCTGCCCTGGCGCGGCCACGGGAACCGGCGGCCGCGAGCGCCGACTTCCTCAACCGGATCTACTTGCGGCGCGGACGCCTCCGCCTCTCTCCCCGCCCGCTACCGGCTGGCGCGCGCACACGCCCACCCGGCCACCACAGTCCCTATTCCGGAGGTGACAAATAGTCCGCCGGGTCCTTAGGGCAGCGCCGCGGCACCGCCCCTTTGCGGAGCCTCCCAAAGAGCAAAAACCGCCGTCCTGGCTTTAGGAGGGCTCGGAGCGGTGCCTGGGGATGAGGGGTCACCTGGCGACAGCAGGTGGTGTATCCATCCGCCGCGCGTGACCCCGCCCCTCAGGTGGTGCCCGCGGGAAGGGCGGGGCCCGGCGCGAGCCGCCGCACCTGTGCGCGCGCCCGGCCCCGCCCCGCCCCGCCCCGGCCCTGAGGGAGTGGGCCCGCACCTCTGCGCCAGGTAAATACCCCAAAACACAGAGCCGGGGGGCTTGCCCGCGTCCCTAGGACACCCTGCCTCCTTGGGATCCCCTGTATCCTTGGGACAGCTGTCTCCATCTCCAGGCCACTGCTGGTGGAGAAAAAAAAAAGCCTTTTGATTGAATGGACACTGCCATAGCCGGAACTTGCCTTCTGAAGTTTCTCCAAGAATGCGTGTTTCTGTCTGAAATAAAGCTTTGCAGGCAGCAGAGACCTTACAGTGAGGAAACTGGTGCTCTCCCACTCTCGTGTGGGTGATAAGATGCTCTGGAGAAATCAGAGTTGGATCCAAAGTACCTCCATAAAAGCATAGGCCGGGATGATTTTCTGGGACTAAGATTGCACCTCTACACTTTGCCCCTCAAAATGTCTCTGTTGTCCCTTTCTTCCATTTTGTCCCTTTGCCTCTGCTGAGTACTCTATTCCAGAGTCTGTTTGCCAGTAACATCCTTTTTGTCAGATCAATTCTAGCTTGCTGCATTTTTTTGCCTCTAATCCAAGCCTTCTGGAAAGAGCTGAAGCCTATATATAGCCTATGAAATGCTTATGTGAGGCAGATGGAAATTCAGGTCTTTTCCCTCTCAGCCACTAAATTACTGAATCATTCTCTGTATCTTTCTTTTTCTCAGAGACAACAGTGAATTAAAAATCCCCTAAGTGTGGAAGAGTCGCAACAGAAAAAAAAAAAAAAGAAAATACTGCACATCAAGTTAATTGGTAGTTAAACTAGCACCTAACATGGCAAAATGTGTTTAGATCTTCCTCAAATAGATATTTAAGGTCTGGCTATACACTGGGAGTCTTCTGGCCAGTGAGTTACTGAGTATGAACTTGCAAAATGAGGATATGGTATAAATACATGATTCTAATAGAGGGTTTAGCATCCTACTCAGGGCAGGTATTAAGGGTTAAAACCAGAAATAGAGAATGGCACAGCAAAGTTGTGCTCCAGCTGCCTTACAGTGCCAAAATACAAAGACCTGCTGCAGCAGAAGGTGTGTAACACAAATGTTACTGTATTCTAATATTTGCCATGGGCCCTTGCCTAGAGACTGGATTATTGAAGCACAATAGTTCTGGCTGCTTAAACATGACATTAAGCAGGACTTCTTCCAGCTGAATACTTTATCTACAAGCATATGTTTTCTAGCCCAAAGTGGTTTTAATTACTGCCTTTTTTGGTGGTTTTTTTGGTTTTTTGTGTTTTTTTTTTTTTTTTACAAGAAAACCAGCTTCAGCTAGAAAGGGAGCTTCTACTCCTTGCAGTTATCCTAGGACTCTGGGAAACAATGTTTGTCAGAAAGGTGAGAGCTATGGGTAGAGACAAGAAAGGCCATGAACTTGATTCTCATGTGCTAGGTAAGCAGCAGCATTGGCATTTTAGAAGAAAGTAGTAGTTGCTTTTCTCTGTGACACACTTGACCTGTAGATTACACGTTGTTTGAAACTCTCTGCCATATTGCTACAAGGTGCCAAATGGCTTTAAGCAATTGGTTTAATGTGCATCAGTCTCTCAGATTCTAAAACAAATACAGAAATGTTTCCATGAAAAGTGGCTATTCATCCAGTTCCTTGGCTTGAAAAAACCTACACAAGTGCAGACTGTTTTGTTTAGCATGTGCTTTTGCCCTTAGTACCTTAAAACTAGATGTTATGTCTTGATTGATGTGGGATAGCATCTTCTAACTGTTGAGCATGAAGATGTGCTTCTTGTGTTCAGCTCTGAAAATTATCGAAGTACTTCTGCTTCTGTAATGTAGTAGAAATATGAAATCACCTGTTTCACCATGGGGTGAGAATAAGTTAATATTTGAATAGATAGTGCTTTGAAAACAGCATGCCATAAATACATCATTAGGTGTTTCCCTCAGAGCACAAATGAATTGAAGTAGGACAGAAATCTGTCCCTTCTGTGCCTTTGCTTCTTTTCCCAGATCCTAAAGAGTAGCAGAATGCTGCAGATGTGAAGTTATTGCCAAAAGCATTTTTCAGAGGGGGGAAAGAAGGAAGAAAAGATGCTTTTCAGGATACAGTATGAGTTATAGAATGAGTTCAGGTCTGCCCATATGATACCATGACATGTAGTGCAGAGGCCAGAGATGCTGCTCCTTCAAAAGAAGATGCACAGTTGTCCATGCTGAGCCTGTCAGCTCGGTGCCCTTTGCTTCACCCTCCATTAAACCCTGTAGTGCACAGCCTATGCAATCCAATTATAGAACTGTTTAAAGAACATGCCTTGTATTTCAAGGCCTGTGTCTTCAGAACTGAGTGAGTTTTACAAGGCTAATTGAATTTTTCATAAAGTAACTTTAACACTGGACTTCTGTGGTTTGCAATACTATAGACTGTGTTGTGTTCAGTAAAAGCAAAGATTTACCCAGCATGAGAAAAATCTCTCCCTAATTGTCACTGCTGGTCATCCTGCAGGCTATTCCACTCTTCTGCAGAGATACCTATAGATAGTTCGTAAACTTCATATCTGATAGCTGAAATTCACCAAATCTAGGCACCTACCTTATTCAGAAATCATCCCATAAACCAGCTTTAAATAGTATCTGCTAATCAGGACAGTATTAGCATAAATTTGACTTAATGGGAAAGAATGTATCAGGTGCAAAGTTATTAACTGGATTAAAAGCAGGTGTTAAAATAGCTGTGTTTCTCTAATGCCTCATCTTCAAAAATCAAAGTCCAGAAATAAATGGTCTTCCAGTTAGAGTTGTTGAGTTGAAAATTTGACTCACAAGAAAGCTTGGTGCTTCATATATTTTCTTAAGAAAAAGTTATACATATGCACACATTATACATACACACATACATTGTGTATATATATATATATATATTTACATATATAACTTCCTGGGAAATGGTCATTTCAGTAATGTTTCTGACACTCAGCTCTTCCAAGCTGACTCCCTATGCTGCAGTCTGAGCAGCCCACAGGGTCAGATAATGTGGTACCTGTGATCCTTGGCTGGTGGAGAATGGCAGAACCTGAGAAGGTTACCTTAACTACTGTGTTTCAGCAAACACTTCAGATGCAATTTCTATCACAAACTTAAGAAAATCTTGAGCTATGAGCCTGTCACCCTGTCTACCCTTGCTGCCAGTAGAGAGAAACAGACATTGGTGAAGGTGGTTTGCTGTGTCCTCAGACAGGAGTCTGACTGGGGTGAGCTGAATCACCATCTGGAAGGGCCTGTGTTAGAAGGAGGGGAATGACTTCCTTAATCATTTGTGTCTCCTAATTGAGGATAAAGGGGAGAGAGGGTGATTATCTCCTACCCAACTGGTAAAAGACACTTAAGAAATGAATTCTCAGCATTGGTTTTAATGAGATTTCTTTCAGCAATGTATTTTGTGTAGGACAATTCCTGCCCAGCTCTAGCTCATTGTAATGGTTTGAAAGCAAAACCAGTAAGAGACTCAAAGTCAGAAATACAATTTAATAGGAAACAAGAGAAAAATAAAATATATGCAATAGTACAAAAGAAAAGCACTGACAGAGTCAGAATACAACCTGACACCCTGCTAGTCAGGGTGGTGGTAGCAGTCCAGATGAAGTGGTCTTGTTGAAGAAGTCATTCTGTAGAAAGGTCTGGAAACTCTTATCCTCTGGAAACTAGTTGGTAAGGGCTGCCCTGGTGTTCAAAATCTCAGTTTTTATCTAGGTAGGAAATGTTTGGCTCCTCCCCCTGGGTGGAGCATCTCCCAATGGGATGACGTAATTTTATCAGTCATGCAGTGGGACTCAATGACCAGATGATCCTGGAAGAAGAAGGGTTGTGGAAAAGGTAAAGATGACTGCCCCACCTAGTTTTTAACAAATGGCCCATTAGCAGAGGATATCTCTTACAGAGATAAGAATCACTGCCCCACCTGGTTTCAGCAGATGGTGATGGAATACATACTTTTGGGTACATCTTTACATTGTAACATAGGACACTCTGGTAATTTTCAATCAGAAAAAAAAAAAAAAAAAAAGCTATAGTAACATTGCATTACATGCAATAAGATCTCTATCAGAGAGTCTACAACTATACTAAGAGTTTCCACATATTTTTATTCTTTGTTTAAAAATAAACAGACAGCCCTGAAAACAAATTCAATAGTATTAAAAAATTCAGTATTTTTTTACAAAAAAAAACCTCAACAAAACATAACAAACCCCAGTCTTGGAGAATCAAAGTTTAGTTTTCAAAGCCTAATTTTAAATCTGACTTGATAAACCTTTTTAATGTTACTATACAAACTATATGTATATTTGAACACAATACAGTAATTTATGCCTTACAAGCCTAAGCTATCTTGGACAGAATATATTGCAATAAAAAGAATCCTTATAGAATGCAAAAGTTACTGGGGACATGACTTTTGAAACTATAGTTGAATATACTGTGTACACAGGGGTAAAAGATCATCTCTCATCATCCCCAAAATGAGTATTATGTGTTTGACAGCCTTGTAGGGTCACTGCAATGGGAACTCTGATCGATAAGCACTATGGGCTTGCCCCAGGAGTGGCATGAGTCTTGTCATTACCATTTGAGCACTTACTGCCTGGCCAATGAACAATTGACAGTGCCAATTCTAAGGTGGTTAAAAAGTATTGAAGGACCAAGATTTATAGGTGAGGCTGCATTTTCAATGAATTCTACTTTCTGTACAGCAGCTTGACTGGAAAGATGAGATATTAGAGGCAGTAAATCTTTCCTTCAGTTTCTTGGTCCTTCCTTTTCTTCTTTTCAGAGACCAAGCACCTGGTATTAGATGAATTATTGACATTGTAACATCCCAGATAAGGCAGTCTAATTTCTATAGCTGCTGAGCATTTGCAATGCACCAAAACAGAAAGATTATGATGTGACTGCAATTGTGAAAATTGATACAGAAATTCCGATGCTTCACCAACAGTCTTGTTTTCTTGAGAATTATTAGTAAATCTGAATTTTAATTGTAAATACAAATTAGTGCCTGAGAGGGAAACTGCAAATTAAATAGAAGGATGACAGAATACATTTCAATGACCTTGCTGTCAGTCATAATTGTGTAAGTTCAGGACAAAAAATACCATACCATACTGTACAGCTAATATGCTCTATTATGTTTTGAACTAGTGCATGTATTAGGCCACTATGTTCTCATGTGAACTATAATATAGGATGGTGTAGGTGTGGAATATAAGGAAATGTAAGCTCCATATGGTTCCAGTGGAAGCATGGAAGTGATCTTAAAAATTAAATGCTTTGCACTTTCCAAGCTCGTGGTGTATTTTCAGTTATTTAGGGCTGTTTGTATGTTTCACTCAGAGTTTTCTCATTTCAATTAATCTCATTTTGAGACTGGATTTTCTGAACAGAGAGACTGTTGGATGGAACTTTGTGAGTCATGCACTTGGCTCAGTTGGGCTTTGAGGATAAGAATACCAGCCTTAGGTATCAGCAGTCATTGATATCTAGCCAAGATGAAGAGCAGTAATCAGATGTAAAATCAGTTGCAAAATCATAAATTTGAAATACTATGGGAAAATATGAAAAGAAAATACAAAGAGGGGGAGATGAGCTCCATTGTTATTACTATCTGATGTCCTAGTGTGCAAAAGGTAGTCTTTGAAGCTTAAAAATGTTTTATTGATGGGTAAATGACTAGATAGAAACTAAACTAGGACAGTTTTGGATTTTCACAAATCTTAATTTTAGCTCTTCAATAGGAACTGTGATTCATGTAGTCCATTTTTTCCCTCCAATGAAGTCAGGAACTTGCAGAGAGTGTGGGTTAAGGATTAGTTGATGAATTGCAAGCTTCAGACTGTTGCAGACAAAATAGAATCTAGATATACATAGCATTTGAGATGTTTTTTACTCTATAAGGTTACGCTTTTCCTTCTTTTTTCTGCAACACTCTTTAAATACTAGTGTGAATAAATTACTGTTTATCTTGTCAGTGCCCTTTATGATAAGGAGTAATTAATAATTGTGTGATATATCTTATCTCTTTGGAAATCTGCAGTGGCCTTGCAAATTCTACCTATTTTTGTCTTAGAATCATCCTCAGAAAAGTGGAAGAGTTGAGGACAAACATTTTAAATACTTTTTTTTTTACTTTTTCTCCTTTCAGATAATTTCACGCTGGGGGAGACTGAGGGGATAAGGTTACAACAAATCATACTGGCTTCTGAGTGTCTCTGCAGTCCAGAGATGCTGAAAGAGAATAATTTCTACTTCAAAAGTTGGATATTTTTAGTGAGTCTTTTATCAATAAAAGAATGTCCATAGCACTTACAAGCTGAGCTTGTATCTGCAGGAAAACATTTTTCCTCAGCTACTGGATACTCAAGAAATGAGAAAAGTGATTTGCTGGACAAAAGGAAAAAAAAAGAAGCTCTTCCTTCAGTCCCTCTGTGATCTATCACTTGAGGAGAAACATATTTGGATGTGTTCCCAGGGCAGTGGCTACATCTGGCAGGAAAAAATCTCCTATGTTTCTGCCTCTGGAAGCATGAAGCCTGTGATGGTTGATGTGATGTTTTCCTTGGGTTTTGTACAAAACTTGCAGTTATACTGCACAGGAAGCGTGATGTCAGGAGAATATGAGCTCTGACTCCAAGAATTTGCAGTTCTCAAAGAGTTTCATGGCCCTGCACAGCATGTGCAGGAGAACAGGAAATCTCTGGACAGGCATCTGACTGGAACTCTCCTCAGCTGACTAGTTTGCTTCAACATTTTACTCCTGGCTTTAGGCTGACTCTGGAATTCTCTCCAGATCAGATCAAGTTTTCACAGAATAGGAAATATTTTGTGGAAAGTCCCTATAACTGCATTGCTTTTCAGGAAGGAGTTTTTCTCTCCACACAAAAACTATCCTTCCCTTCCCTTCCTCTTTCTTTACTGACACAGATACACACACACACATCATGTGAAAAAGAAAAATTACCATTGCAGTGTCTGTGCTTTTATTACTACAGCATCTTTGATACCAAAGTGCTGCTCAAAATACTTGTACAGAAAAGCAACAGGGATTTTCTAAATGCAGTACTATTTTGATAGTTAAAAAATAGGCTTCTATCTTTAGGAAGAATATTGAATTTTGTCTTTTATAGCTTTGTGATTCGTTGTTATGACAGACTTAATCAATCTGATGAGTCCATGTTCAGTGTTCTGGCAAATATAATCAGCCCTGAGTGTTTTCTTACTCCCCCAAAGGCACATTGTTTCTGTGTTTATTTCATTCTGATGTTTTATCTGGAAAACATATTTCATTTTCTTGCAGTGTACTGTTCTGAGACATACATTGAAAGGCATGTGCTTAATTTACTGAATATGAAATTATCTTTTTATTTAGGAAGTCAAAGGAGAAGGTTATTGAACAAAAAGTCTAGTAAGGTAATAGGCACAGAAGCCACAGAGAGAAAAGACTGATCTTGCAGGAATCACAGAGAAGATTTAAAGATGGTTTGTAGTAATAAAAAAAGACTTAGAGACTTCAAGACAAATCTTATGCCTCATTTCTAAAAATTGTCTACAAAATGTACACTTGTATTGAAGCAAGATCAAGATCTACTCTTCACAACTCATTTCTTGCTTCTGAATCTTCATTTTGTTTTCTTTAATGTCACTTGTCTGCCAGATTATTATAGGGCCTGTGAAGTGCAGAAAGATGGTCTATTCTATTTTCAGGCTTTACTCCCTTGCACAGTTCCAGCATGCATTGCAAGTCTTTAAGGGTGGGATTTGTCTCCTAAAAATATGAAGCTTGTAACAGAGTACTATAAAATAATAAAATAGCAGAGATATTCAAGACTATATATATATATATATATATATATATATATATATATATATATATGTATGTATAAAATGTATCTTATATGTTGAGACTACTAAAGAGGATCATATAACAAGCAAACACTGCTTTCTTTGCTTTTTAATTTAAATTTCAGCACCTATCTCTGTGAAGGCAGGTGTAAGTGCACGGAGTAGCAGAGCTGACCATTTCTTTTCCTCAGCAAGTGCAGAACAGAGCCTGTTCTGTGGTAGAGTGGGGTGTACCTTTCCAATTGCAGGAAAGGCAAGAAAAATCTATGCTGTGTGGTAGCAACTGCTGCTTCATACCAATAGCTTTAGTACATTGCTACACCCTGCTTGTTTCTTGTTATGCACAAGGGTCTTAATTAATCAGATCAGTTGCAAGAATGACCTGGAACATGCAGAGTATTGAAATAAGGTATTCTACATAACACATGAATACTTTGTGTGTCATGGTAATTTAGACTCAGGGCTCTATTTAAATGTTGTAACACTGCTCACTTAATAACAGTCTAGTGCTAGGCAGATCATAATTACTTGCTCTCTAAAGCACAATTTGTAATAAGCAAAGTTGCCCTTACACATCTGATGACTGAGATCATCTCTGAATCTTCAGTTGAAATGACACACCCAAGGTCAGTCATTATCTCCATGTGTTCTTACTATCATAGTCTGATAGGAGTTGTCTTTAATATCCATGCATAGAGCATTCAAGTCCATGACGGCTCTTTAATGCCAGATAAGACTTTTGGTATTCTCTTTACTAGGCAGTAAAAGTGGTTAGCCTTAGCAAGAGGCTCTTGATAAGTGAACTAACAACAGTTAAGGTTAAAATAAAATGATAGTATACTTTAAGTAATGTCAATTAATTTAAATTTATAGTTCTAACAAACCCTAGATGTTTGCAAACTGCAGAAGTTTTTTAATTCTGGTAATCATGCAGCTATGTAAAATGTCATCCTTTTAACATACTATTTCATAGAAATCTGAATCAGAATGCTGAAATAGACAGCTGAACTCCTTCAACTCAGGGGAGACTATGATGGTAGTATGACTTTTAACCAATGGAAAAATGCAGACCAAATATTTGTTTAAATTGCATCTGATGGAAAGGTACTGATGGACAGGTGTCTTCCTGTCCTATTTCCATGGGAGGTGGTTTTTTGATTGATTACATTTGTATGTTAATAAACATTTAATTTCATTTCTAGTTTGGGGCTGTTTTCCATAAAATCTCTCAAGATCAGCAGTAAGTATGGTTTTTCTGTGTCTCTGGTGATTCTGAACTCCTGACAGTCAAAACGCTGCAAACAAATCACAGCTTTCTCTGGTTTTAGCTGAATTTCACTACCTGAGCCTCAGATAGCCAAGCAGCAAATTTCCCTGGGTGTCACTGAAATTTATCCATGTCAGTATTATACAAGTTCCTTATATTGTTGGTGACTTTCTCACTTTGCATTTCAACAGTTAAAGGAAGACTTTATGTCCTGTGAGTTACAGCCTTCAGAGACAGAAGATTAACTAGCAGATTAACTAAGCTGTATAGGTGACTCTTTAATTTCATAGTGAGTTGCACGACATTGACAGTATAAATTGAAAATTCTGAGCTTTTTAAATTTTGTTTTTTCTAGCACACATTTCCATAAGCTACATGTATCATGTGAGAGGAAAGAATAATAATTTCCTGTGCCGTTTTTTTTTAACTGAAGATTTAACCAACTTTAACCGATTGCATGAGCCTCCCTTCTGCACCTCAGAATAATGTAACCAGGTAGATTTGTCATGTAAGTGACATGTAAATGGGTTTTCTTATACTTTCCTGTGATGTATCTGGTGGCTGTAGTCAGAGACAGCATATTTTCTGGACAATACAGGTAGACTCAGATATGGTTTTGACCGAGTCATTTCACCTCCAACGGCTTAGTTTCCCCATTAATACAATGAACTTACAATGTACTGGTCTCCTTTTAATGTGATACCAGATTTAGAGAGGTGAAGTGCTGCTTAATAACATTTTATCATTAAGTCCTGCATTCCTGGAGCTTGGATTAAAGTGAAGGTGTTTGTTTGGTGTTCATTTGTTCTTTCTGAATAATCTATCTGCTTTGCATTTGCTTTTAGAAGACGGCATGGATTTTGAGGTTCAAGGAAATGCTTCCTGCACTTGAGAGCAGCTGCCTCACTTTGTTCATCCTTTACAGCCTTAAGATGTCTTAGCTACAGGAGAGTTTCTGGCATGACTCATCCTGGAATCGATGCTTCCAAGATATACATCAGGGGAACAGAACTGGAAAGTAAGCAGGTTTTCCCACTTCTGACTATTTCTGGCTGAGGTTGAATACCCCATGTGTCTTAGATTCCGTATCTCTTAAGCTGAAGACTCTTCTTAGAAGTTTTTGTGCCTGAGAAAAGGGTGAAGACTGAAAAGCCTGCAGAGCTGGTCTCCAGCTGAGAGGTGCCCAGTGCATGGTACCAGTTTGGCTTGAAAATGTATGCACTGGGTGCAGCTGTGGGGCTTTTACAGGTGGAGGTATAGCCTTCTGTTTTAGTCCTATAGCTGCCATTTTTTTGTCTGTAATCAAAGCAAAAGAGTAATGTTTTCTGATACAGAAAACTCCTTTCTAGTAAACTAAAAATAGAGTAAATATTTTTAAAGTATTTTGTTAATATAAATGTGGGTGAAGAAAAACATTTGAAAATATATCAGATTGAAATCTATGGGGTTGGCAAAATTTGAAGCTTTTTGAATGATTGCTGTGAGGAGTCCTACTCTTTCTTTTAAATTTTCAAAGATAAACAACATCCACAATGAAATTTATTAAAACTGTACTTGTAGCATAGATGCTATTAAAAAAATACTTTTATTACAAAAGCAAATTATTTGATAGTAAATTTAAATGAAGAAGAAATAGGATTTCTCCTCCTTCAAATAAACTGATCTCAATGTTAATGAAACCTTTACAAAAAAATAAAATCTCCTGTAAGGGTAAAAACTGAGAAAAACTGTTGAGTATTACAGAAAAGAACAAGTTTAAAGTGGCCAAAAGAGCCTAAGGTAATGGCACTGACAACATTGCACCTTCTGAGTTTTATTCTGGTCACACACAGATGTACTTGCTCTGGGCAAGGCGTGTAGGAACTGACAAAGTGTGCACATGCTGTAGGCAGTCCAATGTGACAAACATGGCTTAGTGTGTTAAAATCTGGGGGTTAGCTGATTTTTTAAAGAGGCCACTTGCCCAAGGACAGCATATGTTTGTTTTCACCTCAGTCTAACCAAGAGATGCAGCTTCTTGGTATCCTCCCGTGTTTCTCTCATCCTCTGTGGCCTTTAGTGGAGCCCAGTTATGTACCTTTTTCTGACATAAGCCTCTATGCTGTATGAAATAGCCTGCAGGTGTTGACTGGCAGGGAGTCTGAGAAGCAGACTCCTTTCACAAACAGATTGACCTTCACCTGGCTGAAGTGTGCTATTTCAAATTTTTTTTAAATCTCTCTAGTTGAACAAATTGTTGTTGATGTTAGGTGTGCCAGGATGCTTGAATTCATCAATGATTCTCTTCAGGTATTTCAGCTTGCATTGTCTTGTATGTGCAATAATACTTTCTTCTTATTGTGAGGGTTTAGGTGAATAATTCCTCCAAAATTCTCCTAATACATATTTTGTCTTTGAGGGACATGTTGATGTAACAAAGAATACACACAAAGAGTGTCAGCAGCCTGGACAGCAGAGTGGGACTTCAGGTCTTTATCTTTGCTCTGGTGCTTTTTCAGGCTACATGAAGTGTCCACAGTTCTCTGCCTTAAAAAGTATCTCAGATTAGCATCCAAGAGTATTAATATCTGTATACTTTGGAGAGGTAACATATGCAAATATATAATATTTGAATTGAACCTTATTTAAGAAGCAAAGGATGTACACACAAGAATATTTCCAAAGATTTTTTTTAATTACTATTGTCCTCTGCAGACCCTAATTCCTTCCTCTGTGCAGTAGCTGGAATTCCCCACCATCAGCCAACTATAGTAAATACATGCACAAACTTCATTGACTTCTTGTTTTTCTAGTTCTTAAAGACACTTCAGCCATGACTGATGTGGTTCAGTTCATGTGACACAGCCTCTGAGCACTGTTGACCACAAACTGAGAGAATGTTGATTACCAAGTATTAGGTTCCATGTATTTTCCAAATTCTTCCCATTGTTTACTGATGATGCCAAGGAAGTATTCTGTGCCAATTCTGTGATCATTGCAGAACAGCAATAAAAGTAGAAGAGCAAATGTCATGAGGTACAGAAGCTGCAGAAGCCTCAATTGGATGAGAAGTGTAAGAAATATGAGCTATAGTTGGCCAGGTAATTGATTCTTAATGACAGGGATACAGCAAATTGTGCATACCTGAGGAGGTATCAAGAACGACACAGTCCTCCATCCTCTTGTTTTGGCACTTGCAATTAGAAAGCAGGATACAGATCACAGAAACTAGACTCTGATCATATTAGAATTTCAGGTGAAAATAAGAGCTCTAAAATTGAACAGGCAAAGGCAAGGCAAATTCACTTCTGACCGTAAATTTTGAAAACAGAACTAAAAAAAAGACTGATATACTTAGAGAGATTTCTCCACTGAGAAATATAACTGCATTTGGCAGCAATTCAAGTTTTCTTCTCCCACTACTCTTAAGAGCATAATGATGTTATTACAAATGAGAAATACTCAACATGCTTCTTGTGGCTTCAACTGAATATTTGCAATGAGGAAAAATATCTCTTTATTCACACTGGATTCAGTCTCACATACATTAAAATCTCTAGAAATGTGCAGCTGTTCGGGTCTCTATTATCTTAAATTTACTCTCCACATTACTTTTGAAAATTATTTTTATCTTTTTATTGACTCTCTTTTTCCACTTAGGAAACACTACCTTGGTCCTCTTGGCTAATTACAGCACTAAAACAACCATTACAAAGAGTTTAAAAGGAGCAGTTGATCGAATGATCCTTAAATTATTTCCAAAGTTAACCTATACCTATTGTCTAGTCTTGTCTCTAGACAATTAATTTTATGTACAAGACATAGAACTGCTTCACAACACAGGGTCTGAAATGGAACTGTATTGAAAAACCACACAGACTTAAAAGCTAAACTGTCAAACCATGGTAAGAGATAATGGAAGATTGAAACAAAAAATTGTCCCACTGATGTTCCACAATGTTTTTATGAGAGGACTTCTACCAAAGCACTTGGTGATATCTTTGTCAGATGAATGATGCTTGCCTAGCTCAATTTTGGCCACAGTTCTAGCAGACACAATCAGTTCTTTTACAGTTTGGTGTATTCCTCTTTATTAGCCACAAAAATAGGCATTTGCTGAACAACTTTTCAGAAGTGGAGAAGAGACATTAGTATTTGCCTTTTAAACCAGTCTTGATCTGCCTATAACTTTTTCAGTTTTCAAAATTCTACAGAATATTTATAAACTCCAGAAGAAACACTATTAGCTGTACTTTTACTACATACTTTATTATAATTGTAATGTATAAAGTTCTGATGCATTGTGAAATGGTTTCATGAAGTGCCAACCTCCCACACAAGGATAAAATTGGCAAATGATTCTGTATTAGAGGTGTGTGTGTACATATATATAAATGTGTGAATAAGGATATGCAAATGTATGTAGATATTCATGTTCAAGAAACAGTTACAATTTGCATTTTCAGCTCTGCATGGGAGGCAGTTTCCTTCCATGGAGAGGAACACACAATTATTGACCAGAGAGGAGAATGCCATGACTAGTACTCAGCAGGAAATGCGGAGAGTCCAGACTGCTGCCTGTATGGTGTCTGAGAGGACACCAGGGGCTCAGCAGCCTGCAGAGCCCATCTGCCCTGAGAGGACAAAGCTGCGATGCTGTTAAGCAGGCCTGTGGGTTAGCCCACATGCATTTACATGGGGCAGCAGGAAAGCAGAGTCACCCACACATCTGCAGCTGCTTGGGTCTGCCCAGCCTGTAGCCAGGGAAATTAGGGAAAAGAGCTGAAAGTAATGGGAGTGAGGAGATGGGAAAGGATGAATTTGTGATTGGATGCAGTGTAGAGGGTGTGTGAGGGGAGTCTGTGACAGCTACATGTTGGGTCACACTGCCCATGCCTTACTGTCCACAGGAAACTCAGCTGACTGCCTTCCCACAGATCTTGCTCTTCCTGTGTGCCACCAGGGAAGCACTGCAGTGCATTCTACTGCTCAGGGACTAGGGAAAAAGCCCTTCGTGCCAATCAGTGTCAACAAATTACCAAGGAGGCATCAGTAGTCAGTGTCCAGCATCCAGACCCTTCCCAGAATCTACAGTAAATCCAGGTCTCTTGTCCTTCGGTTTAGAAAAGAAGCATATTCATGCTAAAACTGCTTCTGATGATGCAACTTCCTTGGAGACAGCCCAACTTTTAAAAAACAAAACTAAAAATGGGCAAGACACAGGCTTCAGGAAATGTTTGTTGTGTGTCCAGAACAATACAACATCCAGACCACTCCTGAAGTTTTATAAATATGTGTCTGGTTGTTGAAGTACTGCAGATAGAAAGGGTTCTGTGAAACTCGGACTGCTATTCCCAAATTAGGCTGGATGAGAATTTTCTACAGATGAGGCAGCTCAAAATGTTAGAGGGATTTCTTGCCAAATTTCTGATCCTCACCTTACAATTTCTCTCCCAGCAATCACAAGATGATGAAGCAGCTCCATAATACATTAGTTTTCTCCTAAAGGCCAGAAGATATTGTTCTTTCCTTTGTCAGAGATAACAAACCAATACCATGTTTCCTAGTGCCACCATGCTCTAAACTAATGCCAGCACCATCATAAATCCTGCCCTGCCATCAGTCCTATTTCAACACAATCTGAAAGGACATAACCATTTCTTTGTTACTATATACTGAAAGAAAAAACTCACTTCTCACACTCAATTCTGTGACAGGAAAAACATCTTGGAATCATGTCAAAGCAGAGATGGAAGAACATAAAAAAAAGAGCTAGAACTGAAATTTCTATTATGGAATAAAATAAACGAGTAAGTTTTCGTTTTTCTGCTGATGACCAGACATGAAAGGTATGCAGCAGCACTGCAGGTCAGAGACGTTTTTCTTAGTGAGGGAGAAATATTTGCCTATCTCCACACATGCCAATTCAAGGGTTCAAAACATTTTGGGCTAAAGGAGGTACATGAGGAGGGACCTGCTGATGGACATGCTGAGGGGACTCCTTGGTCATCTGGAGTTTTCTAAAATGCAGGAATCCCAGCCAGAGCAGCACTGCAGGACTTGCTGCAACAAGGAAAAGGCTATAATAAAAGATCAGTTAATTAGATGTTACAGTGATTTTGACATACAAGAATGGAAGGAAAAATTCTAGAAACAGAGACCTGGGTTCAGGTTAAGCCCAGGCCTGGGAGCAGTTCATGTGGAGAAGCCAGATCTTTTTGAGATTTCTGTTTTTAAGGAGGAATAAATCCCAGTTTATCTTCAAAATGAAGATGACAATAGATAACCACAGAAGGTAACCACCTGGCTGTCTAAGTTCTTTTACTCAAATCTCTCTGCCATTTCTGAGATGGTTTTGGTGCCTGCAGTCATTCACAGGTGAGCCTACAATGTACCTACCAGTCAGATGTGTATTACTTTAGCATGGCATTTCTCTGTGCAAACAAAGACTTAAAACCATAAAAGCTTGTTTTGGGATTGTCCTGACATACCAGAATGTGCCGACTGGACAGGCTGAACCCAGCCGTGTGCTCTGAAAAAAGCCAAATAACATAACCTGACAGCTAAGTGACCTTCACCGAGGAGACCTTGAAATGAGTTTGGGTTTATGTTTAAAACTTTCAGGGAGACTGATGCTCCTTCTTAGAGGCATCTCTTTCTCCCTCTTTGCATCTTTGACTTCCCACAAAAGCTAGATGTTGACAGAATACTGAACTTAAAATTGAAATTTGTGTCAAATACAACTGGAGAAGTTCCAGTCTTTCTGGACTGTAGATAAGATCTTCACATACAAAAGTCCCCCACACTATAAAGATTTCCTTCAAAGAAAGGAAGCAGAAGGAGAAACACCTGCAATTTGTGATTAATGTTATGATGTGCCCTGTTACTACTACAGAGAAACTAAGGGTACAATCTAACTTCAAGGATAGCAAAAAGTAAACGTGAAATTAAAAAATAGGCAATTTAATAATAAGAGCTGTAGCTGTCATTATCAGACTGGAAAAAAAGCAGGGAGATATGTCTACCAGATCAAAGAGCTACTGTGGTTCTGTTTCAAGAAAATCATCTGGGAAAAATCTGTGTAAAGATCACACATACATACTGCAGAACTTATAAGTGAAAGCCCTGGGGTAAAATGTAAACTAAAAGCAGGATACACCCTGAGCTAAGCAACGCTTGCTTGTCTGTCTTTTAAGACATGGTGAAATTTTCCCCAACTTTCAAAAGGTATCTGGAAACACAGCATCTTTTGTTCTTTGGTCTCTCACAAGGAAGTCACACATACTAAAGGTTTGCTGAGCAAATAAATGACTTTCTTCTAGTCTGCCAGTTTTATTTTGATGTTAGCTCTCTCTCAGCAGCACGTCAGATAAGACTGTTTACTTGTTAGGTTGACATACTTCACCCATATTAGGGACAAAATCCCAACTAATTTGTAGGTTTGAGATCCTTGTCGTCACCTGAGTATGAGCTTATTCAGTGTTAACCCTCCTGCCTGCATCATGCTGTAGGGATTTGCTTGGGAGGTGAATGGGCAGAAGGAATTTAAAGAACTAGCTTCAGCCTTTTTCCTCTAATTTTAAGACAATGTAACTCCCTTTTACAAGGCTTAGAGCTGGCACTGGACATTCCCTTCCCTGCCACCAGTGTTTGGGAAGAGTGCAGGCAGCAAAAGCACTGCAGGTCCTGTTGCCTCACTGCAGCCCTCTTCCTCCCAGGAAGTGAGTAGTTCACACTCATGTTCAGGGACACCCTGGCTTCCCTTGTCACCTAACACATCTCACTTAGGACAGCTGCTTAGGCAGCCTTTAAAGTCAGTGGGGAGGGTGCCCTTAAAACCCCCCTATTCACCATCTGCAATGACAAACTCTCTCCAGACTAGATAAGACTACCTTTAGAGGCATCTCCCTGCACTGCAACTAGGAGGGAAGCACAGATGGCTACATAAGTCACTGGTTTAAAACAATCAATTAGGACAGTGTAAGTTATAGCTCAATATCTGGCTTCTAGAACTAACCTGACCACTGCATAGCTCACCTGACTTTTGTCAGGAGCTAACATTTGAGAATTACAGCTGTGTTTTGATGAGCCATGCATGTCAGCTTTAATACAAATTAATGTATTAAGTAAGGAGCTTAAAGAGCTTTTTGAACACCCTCACCCTAAAAATGGCAACATTAAAATATGTGGTTTTTTTACAGGCACAAGGCTGTAGCTGTCTGTGAGATTTAATGCCTGGAGAATGCATGTCAAAGACTTTCCTGCTGTAAGCTTTAATTGGCACTTCTGATGTTATTTGAGGGGAAAAAAAAAATCCATTCTCACAGCAAAAAAATTCAGAGAGATGCTGAATATTTCTGAAGAAAATACATATGGTCAAAGTAATTCAGCAGCTTGGTTTCCAAAGGATGGGAGGCCAGTATGTGCACTGCCCCCGCACTTCAAAAGTCAGTCACTCCAACCTATTCTGGAAAGGTGTCAAGGAGAAACATTAGGAGAATTAAGCTCTTGAAAGCTCTGTTGAAATCAGTGGCTGGGAAAGAAGTCCAAATAATTCCTCTCAGGAGGAAAAGATGGGCAGAAAGATGCTCCTTCTCTGGCCTAGTGGAGATAATGTCAATCAACACAGGAGCATGGAGAAAGATGCTTGATCTACAGGGGGTGTAAGATATTCATAGGAAACAAGACTTCGTTAGTTCTGCCCCTCAGAGCACTCATTTTAAATAGAGCTCTTTTGTCAGGGTTTGCTGTTTTGTGACTAAGATTCAATTTCTACTGCAACAAAATTCAATTCAATTTTCAACAAAATTCAAAATTCAGTTTCTGCAACAAAAGTGTTCAGAAGATTACACATGACTACCCTTAAACAAGCAGCAATTTTGGAGCTAGAAGAGGAAGCACAGCCATACCCACATCAGAATGTAACTTGCACATCTCAGCTAATCTGACATGAACACTGACCACCAGCTAAGCAAAGGTATTTTATATTGCATTTTACAAAACCAAGAAACTGATCACAAATGTGCATGGTTTTGATCTCCATCAGCACATGGAAACACATTTCAAACCCTTTCCTTATGCTCTGATATGCTTGATACTATGTTTTTGACTCATGAACAATTATAAAAACCACAGAACTACCAAAACTGCTTCTCTTATAAATGAATACAGTTTTCTTCCTTTTCCTGACATTTCAGAAGAAGATGGTGTGGTGCTTTTTCTATAAAAATACCAAAATAATGGTCTTCAAAAGGCATTTAATTTATCTGTCACTACAGACCACTGGAATTTGTCATCATTTATTGCAGTCAACTGAAAAAGTAGTAAAGATTTATAACAACATTCTATGGTGCTTTACAAACATATGCTACTATGACAGGTAATTTTACTCTGATTCTATTACATATCCTATGTTTCAACTTAATAAAATCAACACTGAAATACATACTTTCCCAACAAGGCAATATATAGCAAATATTTTCTTTCACTGTAAATTGAAACTTCATATATTTATGGTGCAATTCCTTCAAATGATAAAGGTTTCATAATTTTAATAATGTACCAAATGCATCTATATCAAGTAGCAGAAACAAGTTTAAAAGAGAAAACCTACTGCAGAAACACAACATATAGAGTTTTACTAAAGAAAACAAACAGAGCAGCAAGCATCCTGCAGTACTGTAAGAATTTGCTTACACACACAGAACAATTTTTGTTTTGTCTCCTAGAAAGTTAACAAAAAGTGTCAGGAGACAATCCCTGCTGCTCTTCACTATTTATACTAACAAAAATAGCTACAAAAATATTTGATCATAATAAAACCATATATATGGCTGATCTAATAGCTAATGCCCCTAGCCATTTTCTTACCCTAATGCTAAATTCCAGTGTATTTCTAATAGTAATTATTTGGGAAGAGCAGGAAGACAGCTCCAAAAAGTGCTGAAGTGCTGCTTTCCCAACTGCAGGCACTGCAAGAAAACAAAGAGAAATTATTGTTTATACCCTTCAATATCATTGTATCATTTGCTACATTCAATCCCTGATCACTTTTGACACGTACCACAAGACATTTTGCAGCACCATAGGGTTTTGTGCTTAACTGTTACTGGAGTCCAGGGCTCCTCTTTTTGTAAATGCCAGATTGCCAAATGACATAAGAAGGCCCTTGGCATTCACTCTTTGGCTCTTACATATTATCTTGCTTATATGTTCAGTTTCCTGACACATTCCATAAACAAGTTAAGCAAATACTTGGTTACTGGCACCAGCCTGTGAGGTGGCAAAAAATGCTTGAAGTTGCTCAAGACTGAAGTGGTCTCTATTTCCCATGCACCAGTTCCTTTTCAGCTATTTATAACATGGGTTAACAACAGCCTTTTTATTTTAGGAAAAATTTCTTCAATGAAAGGGCTGTCAAGCTTAAAACAGACTGCCCAGGGAAGTGATTGAGTCACCATCCCTGGAGGTATTTAGAAGATGTGTAGTAGATGTGGCACTTAGGAATATGATTTAGTGGCTGACTTGACAGTGCTGGGTTAATGGTTCGACTTGATGATCTTAGAGGTTTATTTCAACTTCAATTATTCTGTGATTCCCTTTTTTAAAGGAAAGCAAAATCTCTGCCTTTATGAGATACTGTCTTACTGGTACAGATGCTAGTGCTCTCAGAATTATCTTCCAAATCCAGGTGCTGCATGGATATTGGCAGGGGGTGCTAGGACCTGCCTGAGCTCTGACAGGAAGGACTGCCTGCCTGTGGCTGTGGCAGCAGCAGTCATCACCAACATGAAAGAAGACAGGGGCCTGGACACTATTTGGGTCAAACCTTAAGCACAAAGCTGAGGGAGACCCAAGATAAGCAACTGAAATGTAAAGAAAATGATGGAAAAGTGAGAGACCAGTTCCTTGTATGCTAAATCAAAAGAGCGTTAATTCTGTACCCAGGGAGGAAAGCACCTGCAGTCAACACTGAGGAAAGAAATTAGATTTGAAAATCAGGAATGCCAAGAAGTGCAACTAGATAAACATTCATGGAGTGTGTGCTGGGAAGGGTAAAACATGGTATGAGAAGATAATGCAACAATCCATGGAGAAGATTTAAAATTAAAAAATAAATAACTGCAGCATTTTACTGCCTCTTCACTAATTAAGATGTTAAACCTATTATTAATGATGCAGAAAAGGCAGAAACTTCCAATTAAAATTTCCACTTCCTATGTGAAAAGGCAGTGTATTGTGTGAGAAAGTATTTTCCAACACACCAGCAACAGAAAAGGCAAAAGAAAAAAAATAACAACTGCATATATTAAAGACAGCTGACCCAGTCTATCTATAGGTAACTGGAAAGGTCAATAGATTTTGGAAAGATATATCACTCTACAAAAGAGAAACTAGAATGAATTAGATATAAATATAAACAAATTTTCCAATATCCAAGCCATGCTGCATAATTCAAAGGTTTGAAATTTAATTACCATTAATTAACACCTTTTATGAGCTTTCATTAATCTCATTTTGCTTGTCAGTAAGGTATTTGTTGATAAACCTAAAACTGAACAGGTTCAGTATTTTTGTAGGTAATCATCTCAGTGAGACAAACATCCAAACTCACCATGATAACAAGACTATGTCTCTAACATAGACACTGGATACACTGTCAGACTTCAACAAGGAGTTCCCCCACTGGCTGCCAGTCAGGTGAGTTTTAGGGGAGGCTGCTCTGGTTTTTGACAAGACCAACACACTTGATTTCTCTAGTTAAACCATGCAAAGGCAAAGTTGGGCAAAGCCCACACAGAGCCAGAGTAATGCAAAACCCACACCTTTCTCTAGGAAGAGAAGGTCCATTTTTTCAGGCTATCAAAAAGAACTTGCACAGAAATAGAGTACACGTTCACACATTTCAATGACAACTTACTCTCATTAGTAATTACTCACACAAGTGGTAGATTTACACTCTACTACTACAGTACTTATGACTAGTCAAGTTATTGAATGAAGAACTGAGCTCAGTCTGATTGAAAGATATTTACTTTGATGCCATATAACTTAGTTTTAAGACCTGCAATATTAGATCACCTAATGGAATTTGTCCCTTTTGACCATAAGGTTTCAGACATTTTTCCCAAGCAGCATTTAGCCCATGTGCAAAAGGGCACCTCCACTTACAAAAGAAAAGATAATGCAAATAGCATGAAGACAGGTGATAAAGAACAGTGTTCTAGAATTCAAAATAGAGCACCTCTTCACACACTACTTGCAATCAAGCACTGACCCTCTCCAAAATTAAGTCTCCATTTCCATTGTGGTACTTACAGTTCACAGTCAGAGACAAGACTATCCCTTTCCCACAAACAGGAAAAAACACCCAACCCACTGCAATGGGGGCAGAGGGAAGGTTCTTAAGCAAAGGGGCTTTTACCAGGGAACCACTGCGTGAAATCAGTGACTTACTGATCTCCTCAGTGTGCTTCTACTTTTGATGAATGGTGTCCAGGTTCACGAAATGAAAAGTTCTTTCAACATTTCTACACCACCACATAAATCTTTACATTCATGAAGAAATACAAGCCTTTATACATCTCAATAAGCTCCTGACTACACAATTTCATACTTGCATTTATACTTGCACAGTGTAAATAGTATTAGAGATCAGACAGACATTGAGCTCTATAATCTGAGCTGCAGCACTGCATTTAATTACATTGCATTATTCAAAAAATTCATCACATGACAGATTTGGTGGCATGACAGAAAACTATAAGCTCCATGACAAATCCAGGTGAAATTTTTTCTGTACATTATATTTTTCAGCAACTATAAATATTTTATTAGCAATAGACATTTAAATATTAGAAATCTATACAACGTCCTTTTCTCTCCCAGTCTCCAAAACGTGTAGGTTCAGGGCCTCTAGGTCCACCCCTCTCTTTTGTAGTAGGGTTGATTCCATCAGGGAATTCTAAAATAACAGGGAAAGTTCATTAAAATTTCTATAATGTTGACAAATATAAACTTGCTATAATTTATTATGTTCTCCTTTTAGTTTCATTTTCAAAAACAAAAACAATTAATTTCAGGATTTTTTTTACTGCAATATGTATTATCATATTCAGTTATGCAAATAAAGAAGCAACTGAATGTCCAGAGGCACTGAAGTACCATAGCTTCTCAAGTCAGAACTTGCATCATTCAGGTACTATGTACTTATGTTCACTGAATCTAAAACCCCAGGTCACTTGCTGTTTACGTCTCTAATTTTAAGCACTCTATTTCAATTTTACCTTGAATTTTCGTAAAGATTCTGTTACTCTTGTATTTAAAACATCTAGGTTGCATGGTTGACCCATTCAACCTAACCTTGAACACTTTCATGAATGGGGCACCCACAGGTTCACTGGGCAGCCTGTTCTAATGCTTCATCAGCCTCAAAGTAAAGAGTTTCTTCCCAAGATCTAACCCAAACTTGCCTTCTTTCAGTTTAGAACCATTGCCCCTTGTCCTGTCGCGTATCTGCTTGTATGAAAACTCCTTCCCTATATTTTATAAATCCCCCTAAGGTACTGAACCGCTTTAGATATCAGAAGGCAACAATTAGATCTTCCAAAGCCTTCTCTTCTTCAGGCTGAACCCCAGCTCTATGCTTTTTGTGCTGAGGACTCCACAGTGGGATGCAGCACTCCAGGTATGGTCTCACGAGGGCAGAGGGGTAGAATCATCTTCCTTGATCTGCTGGCCACGCTGCTTTTGATGCAGTCCAGGATTTGGTTTTCTGGGCTGCAATCACACACTGCCAGATCATGCCCAGCTTTTCATCCAACTCCCTTCCTGGCTACAAAAGACAAGCACACTGCCAGCTCGTGCTACTTTATTAAACACCACAGAGCTTTCTGTACCTCAGCCAACATTCTTACACTACTCAATGCACCTTTATTCAGGGCCATCTCCTAAAAATAATTAACTCAGGCCCTCAAGGCACAAAGTACTTGTGGCACAGCACCATCCCATGCTGTGTCTCATCCTGCACTAGACTGTGGGACTCTCAGAAACTCACAGTACCCCACATGGCCCTTGCCACACTGAATTCTCCAGATTTCCCATATATACACCTAACTTGGGACTCTCTCAGTCATATCCCTAAATCAGTCCAGTTAGGCAGGTGGGCAACACAAGTAATGAGGTGCAGGGCTGAAAATGAAATTCTGGACAGCAGACAAAAAGAAAAGTGATGGAGGAAACTCATACAACTACAGGCTGTATAGGATGACATATTGGGATGCCTGTTTCATAACTGATGCAGACTAGGAAATATCAGTATTTGGCACCTCTGGCAGTACAAGGGGCACAAAAGGACCTGTTATTACTTTGTACATGTCATCATCCCAATATCAAAGCATTACTGATGTGCTTACAGTGGATGCAGATGCTAAAAAGATTTCTCTCTCCATGATATCTACAGAGCAGTGGGAATTCTAAATTCAGTTTCAACAGGCAGTTTGCAAACTATTGCTGGTGTTACAAGTAAAAAATACAGATGCAACTAAAGAGACCTTGAGTCTTGCTCCAAACCTGGAATACCCAAGCAAATAATAAAATATATTGATTATACATGTTTTAAATGAAGCAGTGATGGCACTGATTTTCCTGGGAATAAAAAGACGAGAATTAAACAGCTGCTCATACAGTAACTCCAACTGTGAGTTAGTTCTCAAGCAAGCCACAATCTGAAATTGTGTGGAGATGATTCTACAATGCAAGAATAATACAACAATACAATGACAAATTTGCAGAGAAATATGTGAAAGAAGGAGAAGCAGAAGTAGATTTTTACCATGATGCAGCTTTCCCAATGGCTGTGGTGGCCTCAGGGTAATACACTGGAGACCTTTTCTTAGCCCTGCTGCACAAAAAGTGCCATTTTACCCTGTATGAAAAGAGGGGACTTCTGCAGAAGAGTATCTGAAGATTTTGATTATGAAATTAGGAATTCTAAACTGGAAGAATAAGACTAGTTTCTTAAATGAATGTAAGGAATAATTTGTCTTTATGCTCCTATCATTCAACTCTGGTGGCCTTATGGAATTAAATAAGGGGCACATCCTCATGGACTGAACTATGCACGGCATTGGCTTGCTTGGATGTTGAATATGGAGCCTCTGACAGATGTGACAGCTACACTACTTTTTAATTTTCTGGAGGTGAGAGGCAATGCTCTCATGAATCAGTATCACATCCAGTTTTGGAAAACTACTTTATCTAAGTTTATCCAAGACTACATTCCAAGAATTGCAGCAATTACCAGCACTGCACAGAAGGGCGTGTGAATGTGTTTGAAGGATTTTATGAAGTACTGTTTACAGATGAAGGAAACTCTGCTTCTAGTGGGCACTCTGCTGCCTTCCTTTTGCAGACTATAGATCTGTATTTCTTTGCCCCAGGATATTAGTGCTTTCAGACCAGGCTTCCTGTTTACATGATAAGGCATAATATATTCTGTATAGAGAAGAATGAGAAGAAAATATTTCATCAACTTGTTAATGCTTAATTCATTAAAATGTTGGGCAGAAGGAGCTTGTGTTTAATTTGCTGCAAATAGTTAAAAGTTATTCTTTGCATTGCCTCTTTGAAAATTCTTGTATCATAAATATTTGATTTAAAAAAAAATAAAAATTAAAAACTCTCAACCCCGCCCAGAGTACTGTGTTCAGGTGTAGAGTCTTTTAACACAAAAAACAGGCGGAGGCATTGGAACAAGTCCAAAGAGGGCCACTAAGATAATCACAGGACTGGTGCACCTCTTGTATCAAGACAGACTGAGAGAACTGGGGTTCTTCAGCCTGCAGATGAGAAGGCTCTGGAAAGACCTTCTAGAAACCTTCCAATACCCAAAGAGGGCCTGTAAAAAAGCTGGAGAGGGACAATTAACAAGGATGTGTAGTGACAAAATAAAGGAGAATGGCTTTAAAATAAAAGAGGGTAGGTTTAGATTAGCTATTAGGAAGAAATTCTTTAGTGTGAGAATGGTGAGGCACTGTAACAAATTGTTCAGAGAGGCTGTAGATGTCCCCATCCCTGGAAATGGTCAAGGCCAGTCTGGACTGGGCTTTGAGCAGCCTGTTCTAGTGGAAGGTCCATGGCAGGAGTGTTGGAACTCGAAGATCTTTAAGGCCCTTTCCAACCAAAACCATTCAATGATTCCATGATTTTTCAGTTATTTTGTCATCTGGCTATTTATAGTAATCTATGGATAACACTAAAAAGCTTGTCCTCCAGACCTCATAGTAGAAAAACATGTTATTGCTACTCATGAACTGTAGGAGAACATCACACTGTGGTGAGTTGTACAAAGCATGACTAAGGCTTTTAGTTAAGTGAAGATGGCTAGTAAAAAGAAGAAAGAAAGAGATTCTTTCTCCCATGTGACAAAAAAACTTATGTTCCCATTTAGTTCAGCAGTGATATATCTGTGCCTCAATCTCATCATGCCGCCCCACTGAGGTCATCAGAACACAACAATCATACCAGTTTGTTAGGTCTGCTCAGGAAACTCAGTATCAATTGTTTCTTTTCAAAACACTGCCTGTAGCTGCCAGGGCTAGCTAGGGTGGTTCTAGCCTCAGGCTGCCACGGGAGACCGGATAGCTCCGAGAGCTCCTGAGGCAGAGTGCCAGCTACACAACTAGCAAGAGAAAGAGACTCCAGGACCTGCTGTAGAGGTTCCCAAGTGGGTCCACTAGCAAAATCCCATTACATAGCACAGCAACGGGTCTTTATAGGTTTCAAAAAGGGATTGAAATTCTAACCTGTAAAATTATGAGTTGAGAAACTATCCAAATACTTTAAGATTCTAGGTGAGAAAAGACCAATCATCTAGTAAAGTTAAAAACCAACAGAAATCCTACATGATAACAGGGGTTTTGGCAGGGAAGGGGGGGCATCCCTCATGAAAGGTTCCATTGTCTCAGGGCCCAAAATCCCAAGGGCCTTTCTCAGACACCATTGTATCATCCACAACTGCCTACAAGACTAAGAAATGTTGGCCACAAAATGCAGTGTGAATTAGAAATATTTTCTGGACTAAGAAATAAAACAGCACTTGTGAATAATATAAAGTAGCTGGTGCCCTGGTGAGTTACTGACACCATTTACAGCTGTACTATTACAGACCAGTATCAACTATGTTTCTCTGAATCATGCAGTGTTTTGTAGTGGTGGAAGACACCTTTGGCAAGCACTTGGCTCCAGCCCTGATAAAGGCAGGGCTGGTACTGAGTCAGGATATCCAGGCAAATTTGCTGATCTTCAAGAGCACAGGAAGCACAGGTTCTCTGTGGGACCTGCTACAATGCTTGACCACAGCTTTTCTGAAATTTTTTCTCCCCTGGTGCACCATTTGCTGCAATTTGTGCCCACTACCCTGCCTCTCTGTTTTGTGTTTTTTCAGAACCAGTAAGCTTAGAAAATGATTCTACAGAGTACTGAATGCCTGTCACCTTCTTAAACTAACATCAACACAGCATCTCGCAGTCTTGCCTTTAAAACACATCTTCCAGTTTTGTAAAACATCACTTACTTTCCAAGGGCTCCTTCTCCAAACTGGACTCTTCCTGTTCATCAAACCGACCTACTGGTAACTTTGGTTTCTTTAGTGGCTGCTTAGCAGGGCCAGATCTTCCTCCTGCCTTAGAGCTGGAGCTGCTCCGCAAGTGGCAAAGAAGTGACGACTCTGTCAAGCAAATGGACACACAGCACAGGACACGTAGCACAAATGGACATGCAGCATAAATGTGGGAGTTTAACACTGTCCAGAGCACCTCTGAGAAAAACCCACTTCAGGGATGAGGGAGAGGAAGGCAGGGAAATAAACTCTAAACATTTTTTAACATTCAATTCACGAGTACCAGAATCAGCACAGATAATTATTTTTGGCCCTAGAAACATATGTAGGCAAAATTGTGTTAGTTGTATAACTCAGGTCACATAAACAATGTATTTTAAACTGCTTGAACTTATCTTTGCTGTTACTTTCTTGTATTTTAGACTCTTTAAACAGCAATTATCCTAGCATAGACCAGTACAGTCTGTTTTCTGGGAGAAATCCTAACCTCCCCCAAGAAACCTGCTGATTTCCATGTCTTGGCTCATTTCCAGCAGCTTTTTAGTCAGAAAAATCTTCTGCTTTCCTAAAGGAAAGTTTAAAAAAAAGCACTGTTCCCTTAGTAACAGGTTTCCCAGAATGTCAGTACAGGATAGCTGGGTTTCCCTTAGGATGGTAATATAATTCAGCTGGTAGTCAAAAGCAGGAAAAACTTTGAGCATGTTTAAGTTCAATTATGTAACTGCATGCAAATGCCTTCATTAAAACCATTAACTTTTTTTCCTTTAAAGTGCCAATAACATTTTGGTTTAAAAGGCCAAATGTCCACAATGTCCACAAACTACCCACTAAAAATATTTAGGCTGTGGACAGGTGCCTAAAGCAGTTCTGACATTTCTTAAAAAGCAAGATTCAAACAGAAATCCTCCCTGTACCAGCTGGGTGCAAAGTACCTGAAAGAACTATCATTCCACTTTCCTGAGGACACTGAATCAGGAAGCCTTCTCAAGCACTGTCAATTTGACTCACCTTAATATACACCAACTAACAACTCACTTGTATTCCCAGAATCAGCATATTCATTCATTTTAAAATACCACACCTGTAACAGCAAACCCTACAGCCACATAAACTGCATTATGCCTGCCAACTGCTGCCAATGCCCCAAAGGAGTAAGGTTTTGCTGTTTGTTTTTTTAACATAACAAACTACCAACAGTAAAGGAACTAATCTGTTGCAAACATTGGGTCTTTCTACTCCTGCCAAGCTTCTTGTTATTCTTCAGTAAAATGGAAGAAAAGCTAGCTAGAAAATTAAATTATAGCTTGTATTCTAGTCCAGATTCGAATAAAAATCAGATTAAGATACTGGTACAAAACTGATTATTTTGGTTGCCAGAGAAGAGGCAAAATCCATTTTCCTTGATAGATTTACTGGACCAAAATACACTCTTCTTCACAGAGAGGTGACAAAAGTTCAACATTAAACATCTCTTAAAAAGATGAGATGAACTATCAACATTAGTAAATCCCATTCTATAAACTGATGTTTGATTCCCTCTTCCTTTTTTTTTTTTTTTTTGTCACAAAGTCCTCTCATCTATTAATTAAATAACTGAACTTGAAGTTGAAAGTTGCTGTGCTGCAGTATTCCATCTTTTGAAGTGGCCCAAAGCCTCCTACCATGCAGTGGGAGCTGGGCACACATCGGGATGCTCAGAGAATCAGAGCATCAGCCACATCTTGCCATGAACCTGACAGCCAAATAGAGCACAAACATCTAACAACAATTTTTTTAGCTCTTCCAAAAACATATAGCATACTGGTTTGTTTTATGAGTATTGTATCAATAACATCACAGAACCTCAGCTTTTGACAGAGGGAAGCACCCAACAAACAGCCCAAGCTGAGGCCTGTGGGACAGGCTCTGTTATCCAGTCTGCCTTCTTGATAAACAAACCACCTGAATTTCCTCAGGGGAAGGGCACGGACCAGCAACTTCCAGCTCCACAGCACGTTTCCTCTAGCTATTCGCCAAACATTAAACCGCTGTTTAATATATTACTGCCGTTAAGAAGCATGAAGCAATGACGGGGCAAGAAAACCTCCGTAATAACAGATGTGCCCGATAGCAGCAGGTTTGCAAAACGGAAGGAATATTAATACCGAATGCAGGGGGGAAGGAGGGAAGGGAGGGGAGAGGTGCAGGGAAACTGCAGGGATATGGACAGTGTGGGGAAAGCTGTGAAAGCCCCCGGTCCCACGGGCTGCGCCGGCGGGGCCCTCACACCCCTCACTCGCCGCCATCTTACGGGCTCTCCGCCCCCCGGCCCCGCGCGGCGCCCGCCCCGTCCCTCGCCCGTCAGTTCCTGGGAGGAAGGGCAGGGCAGCCGGGCAGCCGGGCAGCCGGAACCCGGGCAGACCCTCCGGCACAGCCCCGGCCCTCCCGCCCGCCGCCCGCCCCTTACTCGCTGCCCCGGGCGCGCCGCGCAGCAGCCGCAGAGCCATGGCCGGGACGGAGCCGTGCGGGGCGGGCGGCGCTGCCGCGCAGGCGCCCAGGGCGGGCCCGGCTCCGGGCGGGGATGAGCGCGGCCCCGGCGCGGCGCCTCGCAATCCGCCCCGGCTCCGGCAAACACAGGCGAACGGCGCCTGGGGAGCCACGGTCCCGGTGAGGCAGCTACGGGCTCAGAGAAGTGCTAAAGAAATACGCTGTGAACTCTTCTCTCCACCCCATGGCAAACCTGCAGCAAAGACGTCTTCGTTCTTCGATGCCGTGAAGAGTTTAGCGCTGCAAGCCCCTCAGTGCAGTCGAGCTAATTTGTGTGGGTTTTTTTGTTTGTTTTTTTAAAATAATAAAAAATTGTACATTGTTCAAAGAATACACAAAGGCTGCTTAAGACATGGAGGAGCACAGGCTCACACCAGGCTAGCAGTTTGTGCTCTCAGATGCCTTTTTTTCGTCCCCGAGTTCAGCCAGTGCAGTTGCTTTTAACGCTCAGTGTAAACCTAACCCTGGGGTAATAACACCTCTGTTCATGGAGTGGTGCTCCAGTCAATTGACTACAGTTAATGTTTTGAATACGGCAACTCTTGCTTTTTGTCACTCTTTAAACTTCTCCAGCTAACCTTGTTCTCAGATAAAACAGAATTCACTCTTGTCCACAGATGCTAACCTGAAGAAGATAACTTGGAGATCTGAATCTAAAATAACATTTTTTGTTCACATCTGAAAGCTTTAACAAAGTAAATCTCGGTAAATTAAAGAGCAGGAGCACTTCGTGGAGTTTATGGGGGCTACATCTGGCAATGCCTACACACTGAAAGTAATTAAATTTAACTGACTGCCTTACGAGTGATTTTCTCAATCAGCCTTTCATAACACGATTAATTAGACATTAGAGACTGAAAATAATGGATACCCTTTCCTTTATTTTAACGGCAAGATACTGGGCCTCTAGATCAGAGAGAATCGAGAGTAATGCAGAAAAAGATGCTCTGCCCAAATGCAGCAAGAAAAAAACCTTAAATAGATCTCGTCAAAGTTCAAGACCTTATTTTTTATGTGCTCAGTAAATGAAAATGTGAAATCCTTCCCTTAAACCTACCAAGCTGCCTGCAGACACCAAGTGATAGTAAGCTCTGCTTCTAAAGCGCTTCACACAAGCCAAGAAAAATCATACCTGTATGCATTCATCATATGTACAAGCATACATGTCAAATTTCAAATGGTAACAAATAGCAGTGAAAGATTAATGAGACACTGTTTATCCACCTAAAAATTAACTGTCTTCAAAACATATTTCTCGTCTTTATTTATTGTATTGCTGTAAAAATTCACTTTTAACTCCTGAATTATTCATTTCTAGATCTTTTGGCTAAGGAGGTAATAAATCTTAACATTGGCAAAAACAAATATAGTATACACCACAGGAATTTGCTACTTTGTGATTAAATGGAGTGTTTTCTTGTTTTCCTTCGTTTGCTGATCATTTATCTCTTGCACTGCAGCTTGCTTTGCAAGACAACACAAACAATATTGTACTTAGCTTTGTTCTTCTAAAAAGTGGGAAATAAAAGACTTAAGAGCTGGTCTGTTCAGATGAGCCAAATGTACTGGTCTTGGGGATTGGAAAGCACCACAACCAGCACTGCCCTGGGCAGCACGTGTACTGATAATGCCTAAATGCCCCCTCTGCCTCTGAGACCATGCCAAGAACCTTGGTTATCTGAACACCACACCTGCTCAGGGCTAGGCAAATAGAACTGGCTTGGAAACAAGGTTGTTTCATGGTTACGGAGTAAGTTTTTCATCAATGTCAAATCTCTTGGCTGTGATGCAAATCCTGGTGATTTCCAGTATAACATGAACTCTTTTTCCAAAGTAGTAGCAATGCCTAGATTTACAGGAACAGAAAGTTTACTTTGTATCAAGGATTCAAACACAATGGAAGGAATTAATTTATATACACATCATGGAAACAGAGGTTCAGACACATTTCATGCAGTGATCTCCTAATAATACCGCTGAGAACTTTTTGAAGTAACAGCACCCAGCCTACTTCCTTCAGGGAACAGGAGACTGACAGTTACAGCAATGCTGAGACCTCAGTTCTTACCTCTCATTCTGTAAGCAGCAAAATGCTCTTTGAAGCATCTCTAGGCTACTGCATGAAGGAGAGGTCACTATCACTGAAGGAAGCCCTCGTTCAAACAGAAGAGTGGGGAAGTGGTGAGTACCAACACTTTATAGCTGCTACTGCATCAGATGACACTGGCTTATTAATACACAAATCTGTATTTAGGTCTAGGACACAGAAGGCAGAAAACTGCAGGAGTAGGGGGAACATGCCATGCAACACATACACAGCTATCCAAAATATCCCAGCCTGCATGTGTTGTTCAGAGAGCAACTGCCAGTGACCATACAGTGTGTAAATAAACATGAACTTCCTATGCTTCAAGGACACGTTGGGGTCATTATGCCTCTCACTACTGTCAGATGGCACATTCCTTTGGGACTTTGGCATGTCAAACAGTCTGCACAAAAGCCACAGTACTGAGAGGGTTACCAGACCATATATGAGGTAGGCAATAAAAATTAAGGGAGAATGAATTTAATATTCGCTTAATTTCCCTGTTTCTTGATATATCTACACACAAATATCACATTTTCCTGCACCATCCATTTTCCTCAAAGAAAAAACCTAATTCAAGCTGTCTTCAACAGATGAGATCTACTGTTAACCACCTTCCCCAAAAAAAAAAAAAAAAAAGAAGAAAGAAAAAAAGAAGTGTCTGTTTCTGTCATGATATTTCTACTTTTCTGATCACAAAAGCATGCTTTACACATTCATATTTTTAGAGACAGAAAGCAAGACAGACATTTTTCAATAGTGACAGAACTAAATAGTTGCTTACTAAGAACAGTTTAAAGTCTTTTGTGAATCAAGGAATATTTTGTAACTTTAGCTCCCTTAAACAGCTATTCAAAGTTTAGCCAGTAGCCAAATTCAATAATACTGTTAAATAAAACACAGTTGAGATCCCAGAATTTAATTTAAACATTTAGAGCTTAATAGCAACATCATAATATAAGTTTAAGAATAAAAATAGGCACTGTTATAGTGAGTATGTATTAAAGATACTTTTGTGTCATAAGGATTTGCCTACCACAGCTCTAATAAAATGTTCTGCAGTGTATTGCTGAAATGTAGATACCTGTTTGAGCATTTTGTAAGTTATAGGGAACCCTCTACCCCCACATATTACAAAGACTATTATACAACATTCCATATCGAATGCAAAATCACTTCATTATATATTATTATTGTTATATTAATTTCAAAAGTACAAAATTATTAATTATATACAAAAAGCCTCCCCAGAATTTTGGTAATTAGTAGAACATTTCAGTTTCTTTAATTGCTTTCATTAGAGTAATTTTTTCATTTTATTAACACCAGATGCAATAACACAATGCTAAAAATAAGCATGCATTATACAACAAATTTATGTTTTGCAAAAAATGTTCATTACAATTAGTGTACAATTAGTGAATGTACATGTAACTCTTTTCCCCCACCTTTAGTGAATTATTTTTTGAAACAGAGAAAAGGGAAGGAAGAAGAATCCAAACTATGCAATTCAGCACCAGTAGAGTCAGACCTTTAACATTTCTGTATATCAAAAACATTTTATCTGTGTCACTAAACAGGTAAAGTTTACAATATTGTCTCATTTGAAGATGTATTGATTTATATTTACAATACTTTATAGTCAATAAAACATTTTAACAATATTTAAAAATTGCTTAAATTCATAAAAGTATTGCAGAAATTTATAACATTTACTTATTTTAATATATACAAGAAAGTCCACATAAAACTGTCCATGTTCATCTGATGAACTGACAGAATAAGGAACCATCTTAATACAGTTTGCAAAACCCCAATTATTTGAAGGCAGCTATCATTGAACGTTCAAAAATCCTTAGTTGCCATTTGATTCTGAAAACAAAAGTTCCAGTAATAAAATTTGAATACGTAAACTAATGTGTTATTGAGATCAGCAGAAAATATATTCCCATAGGCATAACATATTTAACAATGACAGTAATGATTTTGTAGAAGACTGTTAAACTGTAGCAGATATAGTCATTTTCAAATATCCAGTATTTTAGCAGCTCATTGTGTTTCCAGTTAAACTTCCTACAGTGCTAAAATATGACAAGTGAACACGTAAGACATTGTTAGAATTTTAAAATCCAATTTATTTTTGGCATCTAAAGCCTCTTGTAAAATGTAGCCAAGTAATATCGACTTCTATTGTCTGAAAGCCAATAACCAACCAACCAAAAGTACACACTGTGCTTTAATCTCCAAATAATTAGGTACCCAAAATTAAGAAAAAGTAATAGAAAAGTAAAAAGAACAAAATAAAAAAATATTGCACAGTCACATTACCTAGAAAGTAAAGTTGATGTTAAAAAGCCCTAAGTGTGGATGATATAAATTATCTTCCATATAAAAAGTATAAATATCTCTTAAAATACAGCTGCAGCTATACTTTAACACCACACATTATCTGAATCCATCTGTTAATGAGGTAATAACCAAGTCTCTGACAATGCTTTTCTTTACTGAAAATATTTTAGGGCAGCAACAAGAAAGAATTTTTCTAAAAATATTTCTGAATCAAGAACAGCAATGTGTGCAGCTCTCCCTATTAGAGAATCTGCTGTATTGGGTAATACATTAATTACATTGTAACGAACCAAATTACATTCCTTATTTTTAATAACTGGCAGAAGCAGGTTCTGGATCATTTCAGCATAAATTGGTCCTGTAGAGATAAAGAAAATTGTATTGTGAATTGCCAGAAACAAACACAATTGTTTGACCTTGAACTCAAAATGAACACATTCCAGAGTAAGAGAAGTAATGAAATGTGTTATGCTGTGGTTCCATTAAGATAGAACATACAGAAAGTTTAATTTCCTCTAGAAATGTTGGAAAAATAATTTGAAGCTATGCATTTTGGTATTTGTACATTCATTAATTTACTGCATCACGTAAAAGTTATTTGTCAATATATAATAAATACTAGAATGCATTTGTGCTAGGATATCTCAACAGGGCTGAGTCTATCTCACCTAACTTGCAGTGAAGTCAGTAAGCTAGAAAGCTGTTCAGTCTCATCTCCATCTGCATGTAGTAGCAGGACAGATACAGAAAGCAAGTCAGCCTCCACATAGATTTTATCTCTCTACTACTACAAAGTAAAGCCAGAGTTTCTAAACACATAATAGAGGTACCTCAGTTAAGCAGCCAAAATTAAATGGGAGTAGATTGATACTTGTGAGGTTTTAACCTGAGTGTTTTGTTTATTTTACAGGATATTTATTACCTGATTGTTTATCCTTTAAAGCTGTTTTACACATCTCAATGCGAGCAGAGTGATAAGGAACGTAACGATCCTGTAGAGATCCCACTAACACGATGTTTTTGAAATAATGAAGACCTACAAGAAAAAAGGTATCACTTATAGCATAGCCTTTGATCTATTACTACAGAATAATTAAATGTTTTACAACTGATATTTGGCACTAATTTATTACAAGATCTTGCACACAAAGGGAAAAAAGCAATTACAATAGGTAGAGCTGCAAAATAATAAGATGATTGGTAGCAGCCTTTCCTTTGCACATATTTAATACACATGGCTATGGCTCAGTTGTAGAGTTTCCCATTAAACTGAATATGGTTCATCTTTCTTCTGAATACAGTGGTTGGTTTCTGGCTATACAGAAGAGAGTAAAGCCTCCACATTGCTTAAAGAAACCTAAAGATGGATGGTGCCTTGTCTTCACTGATGTTTCAGACAATAGCCACATTAGAATTCATGCCTAGCACCAACATATACATGATACTGCCTCTATAAGGCACTGCTTCACTCTAAGGTTTAACCAGCTCAAGCACAGGTGCAGAATCCACCCAACACAACCCCAAAGTAAATTAAAACTTTATAACTAAGCCAGACTTCCTACTTATTGGACAAGCATGCTAATACAGAACGATGCAAAGGTAGGAATCTCCAGTAAAGACAGAGTTGGAGCCCATAAAGACATTTAATTATTACATTTGTGCGAGAAAGCTGCATCAGATTTCTGATGCTGTCCATCTGCTTTAGGCCAAACACAATGGAGCACTTTAAGAAAATAGTTTGCCTTAGAACAGTTCCTTCTGAATATCAGATTTTAGACCTAAGTATCAGCAATCTTTCAGTAGGAAAAAATGATCAAAATCTTCAGCAGGAGCAAAGAAAGTATATAGGGTATTTCATAAGATACATGACTTCTACTGTTTAACTATTCTTCATCCTTTTAGGGGTTAAGCAACAGGATGATGTGTTTAACATGTACGTTCTTTGGCAGATTTGAAATCTAGAATCACAAGCCACCATACAACAATGTAGCTGAGACCTTGACCCTCAAAACACCCCCTGCTGGATCCACAGCAAATTTTCATTTTTTCCACCTTAAGGATTTTCCCAGATGCAAAGCCTATGTCCAAAGAAGACACCACATCAAGCAGTAAGAGGTATTTCTTCATCTTAGACCTCTGTTTTCTTATATGATTACAAAAATCAACAGAAGTTGCAAAATCACAGCTGTATTTCTCAACAATGTTGTCAATCTCTGCATGTAACCTGGGGTTAAGTGACTTGTGGAAAAAATTACGTTTAGAATCCCTGTCCAGACCAGTACACAAATTCCCTGTATTGAGAATGTGAAAAGAGGAATTGTGCAGGTTGGGAAATCCCAAATGCCTCTCACCTTGTGTCTGAGAGTCAAGCACAGCCAATGCTTATGCCCACTATGAAGAAAGAGATGGCAGGACAGAAGCAGGCCTTGTACAGGTATCAAGAGTGAAAGGCACCAACACCTGCATCGTATGTACAGTATACTAACTTGCTCCTCAAAGGAAAACTTTTTTCCTTCTCTATGACAGAAGCATAAAACTTACTTTCTTTTCTCCTTATCTAAAATTGCAGATTTTTCACATCTCTCTTTCTCCTGTCTCCCCCAGCCTTTCCTTCTTTACAACAACCTCACTGAAGGACCTGGAAACTGGATGGTGTATGAGGCTGTGGCCCAAAATACAGCTCTTTCAATCTCTTTGGTAAGAAAGAAAAAAGCAGAAACTGAGCCTGAAGACTTCTATATTCCTTCTGCCATTTATGGGGAACAAAGTCTAAAATGCACATTGTGACTCTTTCCATGATAATGACTCTTATTATGATAGATGATCTATATATATATATATATATATATATATATATAGCTATATACATATATAGCTATCCAGGTCTTTCAAAAATCTATCATATAAAGGTCTGTCATCAGAAAATATGTCACATTTCTACAACAGACAACAGTACTCAAATGACAGTGCCTCTAGTCATGCTGAGATACATAAAAACCATGGAATATGAATTTTTTTAAAGTCAGCTTTAAACCAGATTAATTAATCTGATTATCTCTTAACAGGGTCCCACAGTCTAACTCACTAACCTAGAATCTAACTTCTCACATAAGTTCTGTTTATGTTCAAACATTTCTTTTCAAAAGACAGCAAAATTAGATTGAATTCATCTTTAAATACCAGTTCAGCTTTAAATATTACATTATCATAAACAGAATCACTTTGTGATAGCAGATTCTGAAGTGAAGGGTAAAAAAACCCCAAGTTTTTCTTATTGATCAAAATTTGATCAATATTCCTATCTTGCCTATGTTTTTTCTTCTAGCTCCTTCCTTAGTATTTTCTGCTTCTTCCAAATCCTGTAAATTTTATATTCAAGAACCTCAAGAGCTATATGTCAGCCTTTTACTGCCCACATCTTTGTACTTCATTGCTTTTAACAAAATTCCGGATGTGACAACCTAGAAATATTTTGATGTAGAAGTGTACCTGGATTTTTCACAATACAGCACAATTATCTCTGGCTCCACAACTGCTTGACTGACACACATTCAGAAACACCTGTCAGGTGAACCCTCAATGATTTTATAATGTTTAATGGACACTACCTCCCTGCTGGCACGTCATCCACTGGCAAAATGCATTCTTGGCCAACAGCTGAAATAAGGATATTCAACCCAGAGACAACTGTATGAATGATATAGTATGAATAATCTGATCTGGGATTTAGCTATTATGCTAAGTACAACTTCTCCTTCCTTTATGAGAATGAGTTTTTGTTTTCCCTGACCATCTTAATGAGGCAATAAAAGACTACTTAGCAAAAACTTCAAAGCAGAATTTTAGATTTATAGTATATATAAGAAAGGCAGATACAGAAACACTTAATCCAAAATGTGTATGAATGTACTTGACTTGCCACAGTGGCTCATAGATGGATATTAAAAAATTGTCTATTTATCTGCTGGTATAGTGACTGCACTCAAGTTCTTCTCATTAGTTAGGAAGGAAAGTCTCAAAGTAATGTCCTACCTTTGCAATAGAAAAGGTTTACTGTTTACTTTACTTGAAGAATAAAGGAATAAAGTAACTCTTAAATATTAAAGTGGAAAAAGGAGCTTTTTGAAAGTAAATTCTTTTTCTTTTTAGGTTTCCTATTCACATTTATACACAGTTGCCTTAAAGAGATAGGAAGCATTAACAAAGCTTACCTGCTTTTTTACTAAGTTTGTATAAGAATGTCTGTCGTGGATCTGAATGGTCTCGACATGTCAGTTGCAATAAAGAACCAGACTTCTTCCATTTCTGCATAAACCACAGTCCTGCATTGTTAGGTACAACATGAGTATAGATTCACAATAAAATATGAAAACTAGTTAAACATAAGTATAATATGTAAAGTTCATAACAGTCTCTCAGATATTAATTTTACTTTTCATGTAAGTGTTTTCAAGCTCAGAAACAGCTTAAATTTTCTTTTTCTTTCCTGTCTATACCATGAAGCATGAAGGCCTTTACTTGCACTAATGTACCTGCCTACAAAAAATAACTTCCATTATTGTATATACAATAATGTTAGCCAGAATATACACATTCTATTTCAATAATTTATATATTAGAACATGTTGATGTTAAAAAAACAACAGGCATTACTTATTCAATTTCTAAACTGAAGTCATTAAAAGTAACTTGTAAAAAGGAAACAGAATTTTCTCACACGAATACCACAGTAGAATGTTTTCTATGGTGCTATATTCTCTTTTTTAGCAAATAATAATAATAGGTGGCTAATTGTTTTTTCAACTGTTTTTTGTGTCCCTTGCTATGCACATCTGCAGAAACAAACTGCAGGTTGTAAGGTATTTCTGAGAGAGAAAAGACATCAATAGTTCAGAATTATTTTAATGTACCTCATCTAACTGTTTGGCAGATTAAGTATATTCAAATTCAGTTTATAATAAATTGAGCTCAGCAGATTAAAACTTGAGTTTATTTATGCTGTAACAAAATCTAAACCAAACATACTGGAAAATAGGCCAATCACCTCTTGCACATCCTTTTATTGATATTTTATAACCCTTCTCTCTGCTTATGACAGTGAAATATACAGTTTCCCAAAATCGCACTAATGCAGAAATGTGCACCCCACGTGAAATTGCTAAGTGCATTTCAAAGACAAGATTTCCCTAAACTAATACTATTGAAAATAATACTTCACCTGTATTAACAAGAGCACTGCTGTTGTAGAGGGTACCAAGATGTGGTCCAGACAGAGACAGGAAGGTATGAAGTTTGTTGAGGTAATACCGAAATCGATGTCTTGTGAGCACTGAACGGATTATTAAATTACCCAGTGAGTGTCCAATAAAGCTGTTTCAAAAAAGAAAAAGCAATATAACATGGAATTTTATGGCAGGATTTTTTTTTTCTTTCAACAGACAAAAAGGAAACAGGTGTTATGAAATGCTAAAAGAGCATGGAAAAAAATTAATGAAAAGTTTCCATTTGGACCTATATTTTATGTTGTACAGGAGGCATAGCTAGTCCATATCTCTCAAGCTGCACTAACTCATTACAAACATGTTCTGAACTCCTCCAGAAATATTTTATACAGCATTTTTGAAAAGCTAACAAAATCAAACTATCCTTCCACCAGCATCTACTACCCAAACCAAGATTATTTCTGGGTTAATTTCCCTTAGCACCAATTATGAAGAAAATATTTTATGTGCCATGCATGACTGAAAACATCATAACTTTGGCATGTGATGGCACTCAATATGATAAATGTATGGACCTTCCTGAAACAATGTATTGGAGACAAAGATTCCAAAGGTAGTCCTGATAGGGGGGAACACCATTACTTAACTGAACCTGATTATTTAAAAAACAGAAGCAACATCTCAGTTCTGCTTAGCAGATTGACCAAAAGAAGTGATTATCAGCTTGAGCAGGCAGTTGAAGAATATGTCTCTGTCAGGACAATATTACTTTTATGTGTTTCCCTGGCTAAGCAATTTAAGGGAAAGATGGATGGGACTCTTTAGCTTCTTGTATCCAAGGATAAACATTACTCAACGTGAAATGCTTACTGTCATATACACAAGTCTATAGAAATAATTTCTTTAAAATGGACACTATGAAATTAAGCAATTTCAGTTATTATGCTTACAGATGCCTGCTGAGGTAAGGACCACACCAGACTAGGCACTGACTTAAAGAGAATATGGTAGGGACCAGACTCACAAAGTTAGAAGGAAAAAGCGCTTTCCTGCATTGCAGATGCAAGCCCAGGATATGGTGAAAACATAAAACCATCCCAAATTATGTATGGTAGAACTATCATTGCTGGGTCACATATGTGCTACAGTATTATACCTACAGAATCATCCTTCTTTCTTCTCTTTATTACTACAGTCATCAACAAAAGTGGCTAAGAGAAAGCGTCCTGTAACATCTGTGTAAAATACAGTGCTAAAAGATTACCTGACTGTTTAAATGCTTCCCAAGCAAGAATCACTGCCTCAGAAAAAAAAACAATTTAAAGGTAAATAAAAAAATTTGAACAATTGGTTATAGAATGGCAGAACCACCCCGAACTCCTAAATAATTATGCATTTCTATGACAGAAAAAGGTTTTTTTGTTCATTATTAATACATGGTTTAAGCATGTATGTATATTCTTCTCAGTTGTTTTTACTACTAGATTTCCCATATTTTTTGTAGGAAAAATTCTTTGCTTGAGCTCACTATATTTGCCTAACTAATTTTGAAATGAAAGATTATGTATCTTCTGTGGTGTCAGCACAACAGCAGTGCATTTGCAAAACAAAACACTGAGCTGCTCTCTTGAATACTAAAATTTAAAACTATTCCCTTGGAGGACATCATAAAAATCCACACAAGAACAACAAAACCATTTCTTTAAGAACAAGTAAATACCCACAGAAATTGAGTGGATCCTGAAGATGATCTACTTCATGTAACTGCTTTTGAGTAAAACAGATTGTTTTCTAAAGAACCTGAACATTAGAACTGTCTCTTGACACTTCTACCGTTCAACAGTATTTACTAAAAAGTCATAAGGGGATGAGAAACCCTTATATTGTACCATAACAAAGGGCATTTTCTGTGAAAAAAGCAGCAATCCATCTATCAATTCTGTCATCACTAGGGGTACACAGGCATATCTAACCAAAATTTCAGAAACATGAAAGACAAATTTTGAGGAAAACTGGGAGCTCACAATCAGCTATGTGAATGTATCTCAAAGATTAAACACTTGTAGTTAATGTGAAAACCCACAGAAATATAATAAAGGTCACAGTAATATACTGTGGTACAATTCAGATGCTTAGATGAATACATAATAAACTTTAAATCTATTTTTTAATAAAGAAAAGTTTAAAAATTTGCTCAAATCAAAATGGGGAGGAAAAGGAAAATCCTTTAAATAGGGTCTTGAAAGTGTAAGACAGGAATATAATCCATCCTACTCATGAGATGCTCTGTAAAAGCCATGAACACTAGGTGGCAATATTACAATCTTCTGAATATATCATTAACATCCTGAAGTTAACAAAATTATAGTTTTTATACATGTTTTATGATACAAGTCGATCAATTCAGATCATACTAGGAAATCAGACACAGCAAAACCTCATTATTCTGTGCCAATAAACAAAAATCCTGTCCAACTATAAAAATCCATGGAAGAAAGAAAAATCAATCAGGATTCATAATCAATGAGGCTGAAACAACAAACAGATGTTTTAATATATGCACAGCATTAAAAACTTTCTTTTTTTTAATGAGCCAGTGTTACTTAGGGAAGAGGATGACAAGCCAATTAATCTACCTGAGGTCAAAGTCCAATACAAGTCATCAGAAATTTATGTAAGACCTGACATGTGCGAAGTGGTTTCTGAAACTATGCTGTAAGAGCAGGTGGTTTATTCCCCAGTGCCTGGTTACCTGAGAGGGCTTTTATCCTCACAGATACTCAAAACTTGAATGGGTATGACTGAGCACTTTGACACGCTTCAAAGCTGCATTAACTTTGATGATGGCATTGGTGTGACTGGTCCAAATGACCTTCAGATGTCCCCCAAAGCCTCCTGTGATTCTTTACTAAACAGTTATTTTATAAAGCAAATTGCATTTGTTTTGAATCAAGATTCCAGCTCATGCTTGCTGCATGCTTGTGAGCACAAAGACTTTGTCCAGAGAACGAATGTGTTGTATAGTGAATTGCTGCAATAACTGGTATTAGCTCTGCAAGTACCAAAAAAGTTTACTGAAGCTGACACTATTCCAGTGGTACAGGGAGTATCTTTTGTCAGTACAGAAATGTAGCACAGTAAGTAGGATTTTGCCATTACTTGAGAGCATGAGATTGCATTTATCCAAATAAATGGCAGAATCTCAGAAACATCTCTGGACATATCTCAACCTGAGTTGATTTTGATTTGTTTAAGCTGTGACAACAATCATCTGCCAGTGAAGTACCAAGTCAGGTCTAAAGTTGTTTTAGTTTCATTACAGTTTCTATTAATAACATGTAGTTATTCTGTGTGGCCTGAACTGTGTATGAGCAGAATGAAGTGTGGTGTGGAAGACTGTAGGTACAGGTATCATATGGCAGAGGCCCCCAATGGTCTATTAATGGTCACTGCAGGAGCACAGGAGAAAAAGCTGGCATTAAGGATAACAGAGAATGGGAGGGAAAAAAGAGTAAATAGGGAGCAAAAGAAAGAGCATATGTGCCAACTGGAACTACAGAAATATGAAATTGATCTATCCAGACCCCAGGCCAAGGAAGCAGGAACTCCCACCATGAGCATCACTGTCCTTATACTGAAGCCCTGGGATGCTGATGTCCTACTGCTTAAGCAAGACAGAATCCAATCACCTTAGGATGTTGGCTTTTTTTGCCTTACAAAATCATAGATCTGGAGACTGATGTCTATTTTGACTGGGTTATGGAGCAGCACTTGTAGAAAGAAAACTTTCTTTAGGAGATGGGAGATTTTATGAGGAGAAACCAGCACCATTCAGGGCACCACAGATAACTACTACAAGGGCTGCTTTCTAAAGAGGCATAACCAAAATAAGCCAGGAAAGCATCAGTTTCTTCAGCAGATGATTTCTCAGCAGTACTTTCCCAGGCCTTTTGGGTCATCCCTTCAAGGCCTTGCATAGAGGCACATGTCTTCCTAACAGTTCTCTCATGTAGCTACCAAGGAACAGCTATAGGATTTGTTGGCAGATTTAAATTTCTCATAAGAAAAGCTTAAGTTGAGAAATGCAAACTTCTGCTTCAGCAGGGCCCAAGACAAGTACATACCTTAAAAAGGAAACTAAAATAAAAATTCATAGTCTTTTTTTCTTTTCAAGTGATGAGTAACAAATAAAAATGAAAAATGTTTACAAATTGGAAGTCTTACGAGAGAAGCAAACCAAAAGCAAACAAGAGTTCAGATCTCAGCTATAAACAATGAGAAGGTAAGTGGGTGGGTTTGCTCATTAGAGTCTTCAGACAACAGCATGGGAGAGAAGATGCTGGTTTATGCTGGTGGGTTATAGAACTCTTCTCTCCCATACCAAGGGTGCTACCATCTAGCCTGTGATCACACTGTGCTTTTTACATTTTTAGCTCAATAGTTTAGACAAAATTAGGCATGTTAAATCTTGCCTATCTCAAACCAGAAACATTTGTTTAAGTAGTGAGATTATGTTTAAATGTTTTAGATGTTTCCTGCAGCTGAACAAGGCCTACCAAACACGGAAACTTGTCAGGAACACATGTGACTAGCAAATCAAAAAACCTTCTGGATATATCATTTGAGAATGCCTAAACAAATGGATGAAATCAGGCTTGAATTAGCTCCTTTCATCTATTGATGAGGTAACTCCAGCAACACTGCTGAGTGAGTAAGATAGTCACCCAAATGGCGCACCCTACTTTGAGAAAATAAATGCAATGGGCATTCCCTGGAAGTAAATGTAAAAGAAAAGAGAAATGCATAGAATTTGGTAAGCCCTCTAATAAGATGTAAAACATGCTCTTTAGCAGATGAAATCAGGTAACAAAGAATAATGAAATATATTTTCATGCAGTTGCCCTTCCAAGTCACAAGTAAGATGAAAGTGCCCTATAGGAGTGACAATACAGTCTGCCATGTCATACTTGATTAAGGGACTATAAAATCAGAAGGAAGCTAATTTCATCCTGGCATAGTGCTATTACAAGTTCCTTTGACTTTCTCAAAATACTGTTTTTCTGCAGAACTCTATTATGCAGAATTTGTGGAAGCACAGGACAGCAATTCCTTAAATGTAATGCTTAACCTCTGCCCTAAAACCACCAACAGATGATCTTACAACATTGTTCAGTCTTCTTTCATCTGGCAATTCCCTCTCTCCATTGTCCTCCTTTCCCCTACACCTCCCACGTCCCCAATTGCTTTCTCCCATCTCTCTTTTGGCCTGCTCCTGAGCATCACAGTTTAAAACAACCCAGGGCTCTAGCTTTAAGTTTATTTCTGTAAATAGTATAGAACAGATATTACCTGATTTTTGAAAGGGGTAGATTATAAATTTGTATATACTGTATAATTTCATCTAAAAGACGATCTGTCATGGAATCAAAATCAGCAAAGGTATCATTCTGTAAAATAAAAGAAATAAAAAATAATAACTGTATTTTCTAATGCAGCAATATACATTCTGCATTCTGTCTGAATTCTTACTCCCCAGTGTTTCTGATCAACAGCACACAAATAAAAGCATCGATATTAACTCTGAATACAAACACTACAGCTAGTTAATATAAATTTTTCATGTCATTTTCTTGTAACACAGAATAAAGTAATAGACATTTTACTGTAAGACTATTTTCTTCTAAAACACCAAAACAAATCTTAACATTACACACCCAGCCTTACTTCTAAGCTGTTCTCTACACTTAAGATTGTAGGGAAACAGAAGACCAAACTGCATATTCAGAATTATATCACACTGCCCATGAAATAAAGATGAGACAATTGCTGCAATAGCAGACTACAGTAATACTGGTTATTCAAAATGAAACAAACAAACAAACAAAATTTTTCAGGCCTTATCCCCAGTTCATAGCTGATTCTCCCCAGTGATCAGTGGTAGGAAATAAAGAGATAGGCAAAGCCTGCCTAGAACTTTTCAATGCAAGTTCTAAAGGATCTGTGCTATAATCTGTTGTGTTTAACATATTGGTAAATTATCTGGGAAAGGAAAGGAGGAGATGAAATATCAGTTTGTAGACAAAACTAAATATCCAGAGTAGTCAAATCTAGAACTAACCAGAATTTCACATGAATCTTATGCTATTGCATGCCTAGGTGATAAAATGGCAAGAAATGCAGACCAATGTTACGCACAGAAAACCAGCCCTAACTATATATGCAAACAATAATCTACACATCTGTGTTGCATATAATCAGCTATGTTAGGAAAGTAAGGAAAGAAAATAGCAATATAGCATTTTGTCAGTCTGCAGTGCAAAAGCATCTTAAATGCCCTGTCTACTTCTGATCATTCAATTTTAAATGACAAGAAGTTTCAGGTTAGCTAGGAAGGGTACCATGGATGAACAGAATCTTTTCACATCTAATTGTATGAAATAATAACTGGACTAAGTCTCTTCAGTGGCCCCCTGAAAGAAAAACTGTACTTGCTCATAAAATATGTGATTAACTGAAGCAGTGAATGAGGAATGATTATTGAGTATTTTTTCCAAAACAAGCTGTAAGGTAAATTATTTCAATTTCCTTGTTTGCAACTGAATTGCTAATGTATACCAACCACAGAATTAATCTCAGCTGTATGCTATGGACACAGAAGTAAAAACATTCAAAAAGAATCAGCCAACATTAAGGAGAAAAGTCTGTCAACAGCTCTTAGGCTCAGTGGTCTCAGTGGAATTCACAAATCAGAAAGTCTTGCAGCTGCTGACTGACACAAACTACAGGGCTAGAGAAGAGAAAGCCTGGCTTGGTGCCTGTCCAGCCTGTTTCACAAAGCATCCCAGCAGCTACTGCCAGAAAAATGCTAGTGCACTAAATGAAGCTTTTGTTTGAGCTACTGACAAGATTTTGTTCTAGTTCATCTCTGAAGTATGTCTAATACAATATGTAATACACACATACACACAGACAAAAAATAAAAATTGGTCTTTTGTGCTTTGGCAAGTTTACTTCATCAGAAAATAATATAATTCACAAAAGTTTAACTCAAGAGGTCCTTTTGATATTTGTTCATGTTATGATGTAGGTCTTGCAGTACGCGACAAAAGAACAAGCAACAGGAATTTTATATTTCTCAGATCCTCTGAAATAACACATCTCCCTTCTTGCCACACCAGTTTTCACTATTACATTTTTACCACTAGTATCGAGCATATTTTATCCACAATCCAAACTGCTTATGCTAAAAACTTACACAACACACAACAAATTGGTAGTAACAAATGTTACCCCTTAAAATACTGACCTTCAATACCATATAAGATTTTGTAAATACTTTGACTTAAACCATAGATCAAATAATGGATTCCATGAGAATACAATAAAATATGCAAAATGTGATAAATATAATAGTGCCATTAAATAAACATGTCTGAAGGTTTACATTGTTCAATGTTTTACAAAAATTCTTTTTTAGTTGGCAAATACCTGATTCCTTTCAGACATAAGAAATTCAATTCTTCCTCCAGGCAGCCCTAGCTCAATGTAAGTCTTCACTAATCTTAGATCTGCACTGTTACCTGAAAAAGAAAAACAATCAAGAGTTAGATTCTGCAAAGTTAACTTGGAATAACAGCACTTAGAATACTGAAATTAAACACTGGCAGAGCTTTATACTTAAACACAGCTAATTATATTCTCAGCCCTAACTAAAATTCAGTAAGACTTTGAAAGAAACTACAATGTCAAATTAAGTGACAAAATGGTTTATGAAAATTACATTCTATGCAAACACTTTTAAAAAAGCAAGGATGTAGGCAGTGTTGTTTGATTTTATCTTGGCCTCCAACAGATACATAGCACTGTGAACATTACATTCTTGGAAACCAAATTAATTTTGATAAAGCAAATTAAAGAACTCAGTGAATACTCCTTCAATAAATTACAGAATTCGGTGAAGGAGTATTTTCATAAAATGAAATGGCAGAGTGAACTATCAGCAGACAAAGATACTTTTAGATACTGTGGTATGGTACCCAAAACAACAAATGCTATTTTAACTAGCATCCTGAAGATTTTTCCACATCAGTAGCCATGGATGCTTTTGAAGAAAGGATAGCCTTTCTGCCTTAATTACAGAACAGGATTTTTATTTACATCTGTCATTTATTGGAAATAGCTTGTATATGCTCACTGATTTAATATGAAAAATCTAAGTATGTGGACTTTCCTAAGGCTTCAAACGTGTTTTTATAATAACAGGCTTCTTGATCAAGTTAATTTTTGTGCCACTTTTACATGTACTACAATATCTACACTAGTAAGAGGGAATACCTCTGAGTCCTATTTTTAAAATGACTTAACAAAGGCTGCTTTCTGCCCCAATGAGGAAAGAAAAACTATGTTGTTATTTTATTTTTTCAACTTAGGAATTTGAAAAATGAAGAAGGTGCCTGTACAGTGTTGCTGAAGTCCAATACTCTGCCCTCTTGTGTTTCCTTACATTATTAATTCAAGAAGTATCTCAAAAACACACAAAAGCTAGAAAGGATATTGTTTCTTAATATATGCTTCAATGCACTTTGAACTAAAAGCAGGTGAATTATAACTTTAGAATCCTTTCAATTAAAAAGATATTCTCACTTCTACCATAGTAGAATCTTAGTCCTTGGAAATATTCAAAAACCCAACTGCATCCTGGGCAACCTGCTGTAGGTGATTGCTCGGAGCAAAGAAGTTGAATGAGACAATCTTCAGTGATCCCTTTCACACTCAACCACCCTGTGATTCAGTGACTAAACCTTTTAAAACCTTATAAACACCTGACTGAGTTTTACACACACTATTTCTTTTTCCTAACAAGATACACATATTTCATTTTCCTTGACTACACAGCAATTCTAAAGAAAACAGTTTTGTCAGTAACTCCATTCTATTACGACAACATGGACAAATTCCTTTACAACATAAAAAACTGAAAGATGCACCTTATGTGAACTATGTCATTAAACAGATTTATGTGCAGGGAAATTTTCTTAAAGAAAGAGAATTCTTAATTTAAAAGATTTTATGGAACACATTGTCAAATATAGCAGTACAATGTCAGCTTCCCCTTTCCCTCCAGTGAACCTATTTCAGGTGTTCAGTTCAGAGTTCGAATGACCAAAGCTAAATCTCACTGGTAACCTGAACTATTTTCTTGTACAGTATCACATTTCCCAGCATACCATCTAGGCCGTGGACACAGACTATAAGATGTACTCCTTCTTCTGAACACTCATCATCTTCCATACTGAAATAAGGTATTGAAGAAGCCAGTTTGAAAACATCACTATACATAAATCCAGGAAGTTTAAGTTGCCTCAATTCTTCTTTAGCCTGTAGGAAACTGGAATAAAAAAATACTTATTATACATTTACTATTGCTAGATAAATATAGGGTCTTTCAGGATACAGTTTTCTACTGTCATTTTGCTTTGTATTCTATGTAATTAATATGGAGGAAAATATATTTATTGAATTAGTATTTTTACAAAATAAACCATTTCCTCAGAACAGTTTTAGTGCAGATTCCTGCAGCCCTTTTTCCTCTGTAATAAAAACCATATCTCAAGCTCTACTCTATTCTCTCCTTTGACCATCTTTGCAAACTCTCCAAATATTTCTGAAATCATAACTGATACTTGCTTTTCAAACAGCTAGGTCCAGACTTCTGATCTCTTACATATTCTGTGAGGGCATACACTATAAGGTTTTTAATAGCTGAGATCCTCACATGCTAGGAGCTCCTTGTGTTCCTTTCTCCCTTTCTTTCACTACCCTTAGCTTTTGTGTATGGCCTTCCTAATTGCATATCAGCTTCTCTGCAGCACATAAAGCTTTATGCTTTCTTATGCATCCTTAATCCATCTGCTCTGCATGATCCCTCACAACAAATGACAACATTGTGTATCCCATCCTCTTCTGCCTGCTCACTGTTTTCTTCCCATTTTACCTTTTTTTCTGTTTTCCCAACTTTATCTTTAGCTCATTCCTCACTAACTGGAATTAGGCCAGGCCTCAATGAAGTCAGCCTGAAAAGAAACCACTGCTAACAGCTGCTCTTATCACTCTGCAACAGAAGCTACTTGAGTTTGTACTCAAGGCATGTTTCCTGAACACACCAAGGGTGGTTCTTTACAGAGCAGATCATACCCTCTGGATTCACAGTTATCTCATGTTCCAGGAGACTCTGCTTTTCCCATGGCCAACTCCTTGATTTTATTCCGAGTTCACTTTTATCATTACAGAACAGCCTGAGTAGCCTCTGTTCTTCATCTTTCCCATTCCACATCAGTACCCCCAGATTCTACTTCTCTGGCCACTTCTAACCTGTTTTCCTCTACTTGACTACTCACTCCTTTCTGTTCTCAAGCTGCCTTTCACAAACTATCGGGTCTTTTACCTCTTCCACCATCTCAGCATTTATTTCTACTTCTCTTTTAAATTTTCTCTCACAACAACATTTTACTTCCAAAACAACACATAAAGTGCTGCTTCACATGTTCATTGAGCAGCAGGGAGTTATTAGGGAAACTCCTATGTTTACAGCAAGAAGAGGTACAATCTGGGATCCCTGATGTTCCTCTAAATTTGGCTTTCCTGGTAGCCAAACTGCAGTGTAATTTAGAGCACCGTGGTCTCTGAGGTGTTACATTTTTGGTATTTGAAGTTAAGATTTAAAAATAAGGCCATTATCATAGCTTGCATTACACATTTGCTTCATTTAGCTAATCTAATGGACAACCAGTTACACAATGTTTTTGGATTTGTTTTTAGAGTCAAAGCATATTTTCCCAAGCTTGCTATTTTAATAACTTCACTTTCATACAACACCATTTTTATGCTCAGTAGCCTTTACAATATTATTTTTCAGCAGAATGATTATTTTTTTAAACATAACAAAGAAAAATACTGTTTTGCTTGTTTTCAAACCACATGACATTACAAGATAACTCTCGTAAGATAAGATAGAAGAAGTTAGTGCTGAGACACTTTTTATCTGAACATCTAGAACATGCTGTTACTTGGGCATGCAGAATCCACAAGCCACAGTTCTGGGGCATTCTACAGCCCAACCATGCTTCTTTTCCCCTTGTCCATTATATTAACATAATTTCCAAAAGTAAAAAACTTGTTTTAAAACAATCACTTACGCTAATATTTGAGGTTTTGGGGAGCTTTCATACCAGGAAACAGCTGAAGCTGAGCTGTAGGATGTGCTGCCTGGCTGTTGTGTAATTGCATCAGATTTATTCTTTGAAGAAGAGGTAACATTGCAGGGAGAGTCTCTCAGAGAAGAAGGGAAAGACAAACAACCAGGAGTACAAACAGGGGGCACAGTCATTATGTCTTGCAAGTGTCCACTGTCAATCATTTCAGATCTCAGGGCTCTCTCTTCTGCTAAGCCATGATCCTGCTCAGCACTGCAAGCTCCATCTAATACACTATAATCGGTTTCTTCATAATACCCATTTTCAATCATATCTTGATCCTCCTCTTCTTCCTCATCTTGTTGAGAAGAACAAGTAATTTGTTTTTCATATGCTTCCTTTTGAGGGCTAACAGGAATGCTGTTGTCCTTAGGCCAAATATCTGAAATATCTGTGTTCCTTTGAGAGCCAAAATAGTTTTCAACAAGCCCTTGCTTTACCATGTCAGCACTACCAGCTGGAGAAAGATTATCTGTACCAGTTTCACTTTCAGCTACTGACAGTTCTTCAGCTGTGCCCTTTAGTTCTAAGGGCTCATTATGTTTTACTTTGCTTGTTTTAACCACTGCATTTACAGATGAAGAACCTGGAACAGCAGATGGCTCACCCACACAGGTTGTTTCCAGACGCAACTTAATTGTTCTTTCTGTAGCTGTAGGGTGCCTTTCAAGGTCCTCAGAGTCCTTACAGGTTGTGTCAGGGCCTGTTTGTGGGCTGTAACTTTCCACATCAGTAGGTGTGTCCTCATCTGAAACAACCAAGTGTAACAGATCTTTTTTTCCTGAGAGTGAGGAATGCACAGATAGAGTTTTGTTATCAAAGTGCTCTGAATACACAACAAACTGTTGCTCCAAATTAGTGTTGGACGTTTTACCATCATCACATTTTGGCAGGTCAATTGCTCCTAGATCCAATACTGTTTTGCTGTCACTTAGCTGGCATTCAGGTACAACACATATCTTTGAATTCTCATCTGGTGACAGCTCATCATCATCTGAAGGCAGTGAATTTATGGATGTCAGGGATGACTGTATTTCACTTACAGCACTTGTACTCTCAGTGCAATGGCTTTCGATTGTGTTTTTTATTGCACAGTCTGGTTTTAGTAAAGGCTGAGGAAATGCTCTCTCACCATTGTGTGCAATTTGACCATGAACATTTTCAAAAACATGATCAGGGTTGGGGTGAGTTGCAAAAGAACTTGGCTCACTTTCTACACCTGAATCTGAAAATCTAGAAGAGGCATATGTCACACTAACATCTGGTAATTTAGTCATGTCTCCACTTGTAGGGATTTGATTCTCTTTTGTTGGAAGAGTAGGTGGATTGCTTTTCATTTTTGTCAAGTTGTCACTGGTATGCTGACAGTTTCTCTCATGGACCTCCTCCTTTTCAAGCTTGGGTTCCTGTTCTTCCAAATTCAATTTATTTCCAGATTCTGAAGACTGAATATTGGGTGTTAGCAAATTCTCTTCGTGCACTTCATCTTGTGGAAACTTAGCCCATGATTCAGTGTGAGCCACTCCTTTCTCCTCTGGACAAAGATTCTTATTTCTTGGTTTGACATCAGTTGTCCTGACTCCTGAGGAAGCTGGTTGACCTCCACAACAACCTTCAAATGTACCTGTGTGTTGTAAAGCACTATCTGCTTGAACAGTTTCAGAATCTGTCTGGGAGATAGTCAGTCTATCAAAAATAGCCTCATTTTCACAGTGCACAGGACTACTTGGACCTGGTTGGTCACCTTCAGTCTTGACAGTGATTTCATCATATGGCAACAATGGAAGGTCTTTTTGAGTTATTTGCCCGATGCAAGCCTTTGTATCACAAGGAATTCCACCTACTCTAGGGTCCAGCCCTTCATTAGCATCGTATGAAGGCTCACCATCTAACCTTCTAGAGGCATTTTCCAGTGCTGCACTTACCAAACATTTGTATCCTACTAACACCACAGAGTCCTTTGAGTTCTGTTTTACAACTTTTTTTGTGTTTTCCGCTTTTATTGTTTTGATGAGCTTGGCGACCTTAGCTTTGGATTTATTTATATCTTCATTTTTCCCTTTGAAGGTTTTTGTTAGCATCTTTTCAGCTTCTGAATGCCAAGAGATGGAGGCACCAGCGGGTCTTATTTTCAGTTCTGGGCTAGTTAAACCAGCAACGAAACCTTCTTCAGCTTCAAATTTATCCAGTTTATTGGACTCTGCCCTTGGAACACTCTGAGCTACCAACCAGGGTACATCCAAATCTTTGACAGAAAAGAAGGGGGGAGGGGTGGGAGAAAAAGAAAGTATGTTTACAATAATATTATGCAGATAATCAATGCACTAGCAATTATATAAAACTCAAGCTAAAAACCCATATCCTGTCAAATAAATGTAGTCCTTTAAAGCCAGCAAGAAATTTATTAAAAATATTCAAGTTTCACATAATTTTTCCTCAATTTTTCAAAAAGGAAATTGTACTGTGAGGTTTGTTTACCTTCAGTAACTGAATCTAAATACCGATCTTCAAAGATTATAGGCAAGGAGTTCATATCTCCATCTAGTTCACTGCATTCAATAGGGAGAGGTGGAAGAGAACTGCAGAAGGAAATGTTTTTGATAGCTGCACACATCTGTAGATGACTCTGAGCACTGAAAAAAGGAAGCAGTCCTCCATGAAAAAAAAATATTTATTTTTACATTAACAGAAATTACCAACAGTTTAATTTATTTTAGTAGAAGCTTTTGTACTAATTAACTAATAATAGCGTGAATATTTAATAACTTCTTATATAAGTTCCAGTACTTTAAATCTATCTTGAGAACAAGTACCTCTTGAATTTCATATGTATTTTTGCAATGCTACATATACTATAGAGTAACATGCTATATACTGTGGAATTCCAAAGGCTACTCACTGTAGTTCCTGAAAGCCAAGAGCAGCTTCCCTAGGATGCTCAAAGCAAAAGAATGCTTCAGCAAATCTGCGCACCTGCAAAATCCAAATGAAGGTAGAGCTTATTTTACCTTACAAACAATTTTGAAAAATCCACCAGCATTCCTATGCATCAATATATCATTTGTATGTCTAATACAGACAGTTACTCTGCTTTTAGATGCTCATTCTGAACGGCTGCCACAGACAAGACTAATGACTGAAACAATTTAAATTTGTGCTCTGGATAACTGGGAATTTTATTAGACCCAGCTGCCTGCTGAAAATTTGATTTCTAATAAATCAATCATCCAAATCAGGCTCAAGCAATAGCACACAAAATATTATTGGAAATGTTGATGGGAAGAAAGGAAATGACTGTTCAATTGACACTTCTGAATGAGCCTGAGTATTACCTTGAGAAGCAGAAATCCATTAGATATTCTGCAGTCTCAGAATATAGAGGAGTGTTTCAAATTTTCTGTAAGTACTCTCTAGCCCACAGTAAACTACTGTACAAAACAAACTTTTGTTTGCAAAGATTTTTGCTGGAAATGATGAAGACAGTAACAGAATGTACATTAATTTTAAGCATTGTATTAAAGACTTAATTGTATGTCTGAGATCAATAAACAATACAATACTAAAGTGGTATTTAATAACACATGGGAGCATATTTTTTTACCATCAAATGTATTGAACCATCAATATTTTTACCATCAAATATATGCTAAAATAGAGAATGTGAATTATACAGCAATTTGCTGCAAATGACAATATAATCAATGTACTAAAAATGTAGTATCTAGAAACCCCAAAGGTTTTGCATGAGGTTTCTCATATTTCCAATATTCTATATAAATATTAATCCAATCAATATGCATTTTATTTTTGCAACTTCCAAATCACCTGCAGGCAAAAAAAAGCAAATGAAAAGAGAATGTGCTGTACAATGGTTCTTCACAACAGCTTGTAGGTAAACTTTAATTTGGTTATATCAATTGAAACAAAATTTCTATCCCACTTAGAGAATTACATGTTAATCTAATGAATCAATAATTTATTTACCAGGCACTTTCTGGTCTCCTATGCCTTTATTTCTTCAATATACTCTGGCTTTTCCTCTTAAATTATGGATCTTCCTGAACACTGTGGGAGTTTTCAGTGTGAAACTGGCAACAAGTGTGAAGACCTAGTTCAGTTCCCTCATCTCTGTCACTCAGAGCTGCAGCCATCATCTGCACCCACCCTGAGCACAAACATGGCTCTGTGAAAATCTTGGGCATGAACTGGCAAACACCAGACTTTCAGGACCATATTAATTTTGTTCAGACATAACCACTTGCATAGGAGTTCATTTTCTCTCCCAATACACTGTCCAGTATACTTTTAGAGAGTATCACTTGGATGAACTTTAAATTCTGTAGCTTCTACACCTTTTTGTTTTCTTGATACAAGAAGAACTGAGAAAAAAATTGTTCCAAGGTGCTTAAGAAAAAACCCAATCCCAAATCACAAACACTTTACCCCTAATCTTTAACTTGCAAGAGAAACTGAAAGTCCTGTCCCAACCTCCCAGAATTTATTGTATTGTATTTCATGGAATTAATCTTAGTCATACATCACCTCTGAATAGTCATGGAAAATGCTTTGAAGTAAGAAGAAAACACAAAATTCAATAGTATGCAACTTCCACTCTTGCCAGAACTCAATTTGCTTTCTTTCAGAATTTGTTGTTTATCCAACAGGAGTTTATATATACACGTGTGATAAGAATTGATGTTCCCAAGTAATTTGCTGCATTTTCCCAGCTGCCTTTTCTAAACAGAGGTGTACCTTGCAAATACATGATTTTTTCAGTGCTAATCCCCATCTTTTCTCCCAGGATGTGTGTCTGTTCTAAAACAGACTTATAAGATAATTTTACTGCTTAAAAACGAGATTTTAGAACAATTTATCATGAAGAGTGAACATTATCATTTTAAATTCAGCAATTTAAAACTTAATTAATGATCCTAATCAGTCAGGTAATAGTTACAGGAACATTGCTAAATTAGTAGATGTCTGTGGTACATGTCAAGGAAAGGGCACACATCTGTTTCCCAGGAAGCAAGCAAGGTAGTTTTGAGTTTAGACATGAGCACATCACCACATAAAGTAACTGGAGTTATATGGAGACTAGATCTTTAGAACACTGCACTCTTTCCAACAGAAGAGGAAGACATTTTTTCATTTGCAATAAATCCCATTTGTAATTAAGTAATTTCAGTACTTCTGAAGAAAATCTCATTGCCAGCTCCAGACAGCTCCAAGTAGAATAACAACAGTATAAGACTAGTTGAAAGCAAGCTCCAAAAGCATGTAAGTCTTTACTAATGAGACAAAAGAGCCCCAATTAACAGTAGTTTATTATGTTTAATCGGTGCTTAACTTACTGAAGGACTGAGGCACTTGCTAGGACAGTGATAAACAGGCTCTACAGAACCAGAGTGGCTGCCAGCTCTGCTATGATGCAGGAACCACTGACTTGGGCTGACTACACAATGACTTTGCAGGAGGAAATTGCAGCTGCTACTCCTAATCTCTACAGATTTCCCAGAGGCATGGTTTTTATGGTCCTCCCAATGTAAACAGAAGAACTGTGTTTAAAAGCTGCTGTGGAATACATATTGTATATCTGCATATTTATAAATAGCAGTTAGAGGTCTTAGTTTTCAGCTCTCCTATTTTAGGACTAATCAAACTGAAAGAAATAATTTTGGAAGAATATATTCAGACCTACCAGGAGATGTCACTACAGAACAAAGAGATGAACTAGTTGAGTGTTCAAAACGTTTTGTAATGTAAAATAACAAAGTTATTTCAAGCAGTTTTTTCAATAAAATTTTAAGCAGTTTTTTCAATAAAATACATTTGTAAACCTTATCAGTATGATCATGTAGTAGATGGATATTCAGTTTTACCTAAAGTGTTCCTCACTTTTTAATGCAGTGCTTTTCCAAGTACTTGAAAATATTTAAATATTGAAACACTTAAGTAAATGTAAATAAAATTATTAAAATAATAATTTAAATGCTTGAACAATTCTTCAGCAGAAATACCTGCTTTATAAGCATCTGTGCAAAGCGGGTGAAAGTCATTTGACCAAATACAGGTGGCAGGCCTTTCTAGGGGGTATTTTGACACAAATATCTTAACCACTCAGATTAATCACTCCCTAAAAGGGTTCAGTAATTAAGTTTCCCAGAGAGAAATCTCCTCTGGAGTTTTCCTGATAGTCTAGAAATATTGCAAGAAGAAAAGATAAAATGAGATTTAGCAACCAGTAGTGAATACATCAGAGTATCCATTTCCAAAATAAAAATAAATAAAAAGGTTTCTTATTCTAGAAAGGACTGGTTAAGTCTCTTAAGAGGAGAATTAGTGGGTCATCTTTAGCTTGGAGAAAAGGAGGCTTAGGGGAGACTTCATCACTCTCTACAACTACCTGAAAGGAGGCTGTAGCCAGGTGGGAATTGGTCTCTTCTGCCATATCCCAGGTGAAAAGACAAGAAGAAATAGCCTTAAGTTGTGCCAAGGGAGGTCTAGGCTGGATATTAGCTTTGCTGTTTCTTTTTTTTCCCAGAAGGAGTTGTAAAGAATTGGAACAGACTGCCCAGGGAAGTGGTGGAATTGCCATCTGTGGCAATACATCCGGAGACAGCACATGGGGATCTGGTTTAGTGCTGAATGTGGCAGTGCTGGGTTGATAGTTGGACTTGATGACCTTAAGGGTCTTTTCCAACCTTAACCTTAATTCCATGATTGTAAATGTCAACATATAGCCTCCAATGAGGAGAATTAGTAGATCATCTTTTAAATACCAACTAAATCCAATAACCAGAAAGCCTGCATCACTTGGTATGTGCCGAAAATGGCTCCAGTGGAACGTGATCATCATTGTAGACTTCCTGAAGTATGATTATACAATCCCTCTGAATATAAATTCTCAAGATATTACTAATGAAAGTAACAATTTATTATATAAGCACTGCCAAACAAGACCCAAAACAAACAGCTGAAAACACTCTTAGGAAAGATAAGGCTGAAACTTAGCATCTCTTTCATTTAAAGGTTTGCTGAACTCATGGATTGTGAGTTCCTGCTCTACTGCCACAGGGGAAGCCCAGTGGAGCAATGGTTTCTTACATATATTTTAATTACATATATTTTCAAAGTATTCGTACAAACTCATATCATGTAGGAGTGTAGAAAACAATGAAGTAATATCACACTGCTGGTTCTAAGTTGGCTCAGGTAAAAATCCCTTCTCAATGCTGTACTATGCAATTCTTGCAGTCAGCCTGCTTGCTTTCTGCTATCAGGCACCACATAAAAACATAATTTTAGGATTACCCATCTCCTCTCCAGTCCTTGATCGATTATAGAGTATCCACAAAGTACAGTGACAGATAACAAGAGGAATGAGCATAACAGCAAATCAGAATGATGCAGGGTATGCAAATGTGAAATCAAATTATACTTTTTTTTTTCCATAGGGAGGAAGGGAACTCCTATTTGATTTCTTTTCCAGCTGCAAAGCATCACAGAAATAGTTTTAATATGTGCAATATCTAAATTCCTACAGTATAATTAAATACTTTGATTTATTGCAGGAATACTCAATACTTGAAGCATTTATGAACTAAGGAGGATGACTTACATGATAGATTTTAAAAGAACCACATTTAAGAAGATAAATACATAACCATTAGCAGTGTCTCTTCTGGAGCAGCCAAAATTAATATATTAATTCTTCATTTGGTTTTATTAAATATAAATTTGTAAAATCACTAACACACCAGCAGCTGAATGGAAATGCAGGTTAAATGAAACAGTATACTTTCATACCTTCCACCAGTTAAGTTGAGGTATTCCAGTATTAATATGAAACCCACAGAAAGGTAAGATTCATAGACAGACAATAAAATGATCCCTTTCTTATGGCTAGCACATCAAACAAATAACCCTTGCATTCATTCTCAAAGATTCCATTTATTCTCCATACAGTTTACTCCCACAACCATGATTTCCTCACCAAACAATGTGATTTATCAAGTAAGAGTAATGCTTTAGTCCATAGTCGATTATATTTCACTATGGGAACAGCACTGCTGTGGTTCTGCTTGCTGAGAGCCCACAGAAATTGCACACACCTATAGACAGACCAACAGCACTGTAGATGTGTTAGTACAGACACACATAAACACTCATGTGCAAAATCATTTCACACACATTTCTTTTATAAAATCCCATGTAAGAGACTTTTCAGAACTTATTGTTATTAATTCTTAATTCAGAAAAAAATACACTTTGTTTATGATGTAAGCAGGCAGCCTAAATGCAGCAAAGGTGGGACTAGACAAGGCTTCCACAGAAAAAGTACATCAGTCTGCAAAAATATATGTTATTCCACAGCCTACAATCAGCCTTTGAACTGCATTTCTTATTAAAAGAACAGTGAATTACCTGGTTCATAAACATAAATAATATGTTTTATGCATTATATTCTAACAACATAATACATTATATACAAGGTAACAAATGAAATGCAACAGTTCCCTTTACAATTCCAACCAGCTTTCCAAAATATAAATAGAAAAATGGCAAACTGGAGTCTCATGTGGATACCATTTCCATAACAATGGGTCCCAGTAAGCATATGAAGGTCCCTGGGTCAATACTTACTCTTAATGTGTGATGCTCTTGTGCTAGCAAAGCTGCGACCTCCTCTTGTAAGGTAATGACCTCCAGAAACTGCCCCCAGAGAGCCATCAGAAGTGAGCAAAGCTGAGCAAGATTCATATTTATAAGTTCTGCCAGTTCATCAGGATTTTCCATTTTCTGAAGTCAGGAAAAACATATTTTCACTGAAATAAATTCACTGAGGAAACCATAATATACAGGAATAAAAAAAAGGATACTTTATCCTAGTGAGAATTTTAATTTAAAAAAGCAACTTCAAAATGGGAACTATCTTAACTAAGTTTCAAAACTGGATGTCCTGGAATGTCCTCAAACCAAGACACTGGACCAATCTGTGTTACAACAGTAATAGATTATTGTATGTTGAATTAAATATTATCTCATTGCTTTCTAGAATTAGGACTCCTGTCCAAAAAATACAGCAAAAATTCCAACTTATGGCAAAGATAACTGAGTTCAACTGTTGTATTTCCTAACATATAAGAATACCATGTGCCTGAAAGGAAGAGGAATCAGGAAACCAAAAATTTATACTTGCTATGTTAGTCCAACTTTGATAAAATCATAAGAATTTAATAAAGATATTCCCATTTCAGCAGTTATAATTCACAATAACCTTTATAAGGTGCTAGATGCCTACAAACATTTCATGCATAGTCAGGAAGCAGTGTTGCAGCACAACCTTCCTAGAACCAGATCACACCAAGACAAATTTGGTGTGAAACAAGTTTTGCTTTCTTTACAATATACTGTAATCCTGTGATACAGTCCCACAGCAATTGTAGATAGAGGTAGACTTATGGTCCCTGCCATTTTAGAAAATAACAGTTTTTCTGAAACTCATTGTAGGCTCATAAGACACCGAGGCAAAGGGTTTAAAATGAAAAGATAGTAAAGAACTAAATCTAGCAATATTACAGAGCTAGTAGAAAAAGGGATTGGGAATGTAGAAACACCAACTTAAGCAATCATAAGAGAAATAAGAGAAACTTTTGATAAGAACTGTACAAAAGAACAGAAAGAAGAAAACAGAAAACGTTTAGCAAGCCAAGGGAGAAACTAACAAATTGAGAGAAGCTATGTAAATGCAAAAACTATTTTAATGCATAAAGTAAGATTATTAGTTGCCCATAAAGAGTGCTGAATTTGTCTCCAGTTATACAATGACATCCTTTTAAAGGCCTTATTACATTTTCTTGCAGTTATACTACTACTGCAGTAACTAAAGGTGAGTCAACTGTTCTTCCAAGTTGGGCAGATGGCCCACTCACCAGCAAAGCATGGATAGTCTCTCAAGAAGTTTTAAAACATGTTCTTTACACTTTGCCATGACCAAAAAATCAGCTGGGGCTCGTTTTGACTAGGCCACTTAAAGTAGACAGTGATTCCTTGAGAATGTAAGAAAACAGGAAAAGGAGAGAGAACAAGTACTTTCAGATGAGGGGATGACTTGCAGAATTTCCTTTTGTAAAACTTACTTCTGCTTGATCTTGTGTCATTGTTATTTGATACCATCAAACCCCAAAAATTCAAATTATAACTGCAGAAAATTCAAAGCATGATTTTCATACAAGTAATCCACCTCTCTAAACCTTCAGTTTCATGATATAAATAGTTACACAACTACCACTGACATACCAAGCCACCAGATCAACAATTCAGTTTTGGCATCAGTTGCACAATTTGTCTTTGGAGGGAGAGTTGAAATAAGTGCTAGCAAGTAACATACATGATGTTATCTCTGAAACAAACAGTATATTCCCAAGTAACACACAAAATCAGCACATTCTACTTTTATAGTTATTTAATTTATTTAATACATGAAAAAAAGCCTGTACCTTGACTTCTTCACACAATTCTGTAAGACGAATTTCTACATCTATGTTTTCTGGAAAAATGAGAGGACATACCCATGAGTAATGTACTTTCCAAGTTGCAGAGTGAAACAAATTATCTCACAAAACAATTTCCAGATATCAAAAAGAATTCATTAAATAAAACTTGAAGCCATATGAAGTCTCAGTTATTAAGTAAACTATGAAATTCCACTAAATTTCTTCATAGCAATTTCCGAGATTGAGGACAAAACATAATTAAGAAAAAGAATTTGCAATTATCATGATTGCTTATCATAACACCTTGTCAAGGACAACAATTTTCCATTCAAAATTAAATTTGAGAATACTGTGCTTTAGGTGATACAGTTTTCAGATTATCCACTGATACTGCTGCTAATCAGCAGCAACGTCATCATTTAAAACCAAGGTAATACAATTTCTCTTCCACCAGATTTTCTACAGAAGCTATATTCCCGTATCATTTACAAATTACATTAATACAAATACAAGTCTTTAGCTGCATGAGGAAATAGTTTTATTGACTAAAAAGTGTTCTTTAAGTGATCTCTCAGTAGCTTAATGTTAAGATCAAATCAATCTAACACAATATGGCAGCTTAAACTGGATCTGAACTTTGAATGACTTGTATATGAAGAAAACAGATATATTCCTTCATAAAGATGTTTTTTCTTGTTAAATAGCCCTGTTTACTTTGGGGGATTTGATAAATCAAACAACAATAATTTGGTATCATGTTTAATTTCTCCATCTGAAATATGAGTAATAATTTGTAAACCCTAAAATTTCCTGTAACAAGCATTTATGTTTCATTTTTGAAACAAAGTATTAAGGACAAAAATGTTCAATATTTCTTGAAAACACATCCCAACAAAATATGCCTTGAAAGCCCCAGTAGTAACTTCAGGGTATGGATAATTAACAAAGGTTTACAGAACAGTGACAGTGTGTATACTCAACTTCTCTTTATACTTGGTAAGCATATATTGATTTTCAACTAATAGCATTCATCATGCTTAGGTTTGAACTTAATGCCACACAAATTAACTCACACAACTCAAAGCTCTGAGAAAAAAAAAATTGCAGAAATGTACGATGTTCTCAGAAACAAGTTTACCATAGTTGTTTAAAGAAACTACATATACCTTTTGCTAAACAGTACTTCACGATAATTTTTCTAAAAACATCAAAATAATTTAAGCTATAATACCAGTTTTTGTTATGGCCACACAAATTTTGTCATTAATGAAAAAATTAAATGTTTTACTTATGACACCATATTGATTATTTGTTTGTCACACTTCAATTGAGAATACGCTTGTTGAACAAGATTTAAAACTCCGAAATCTAAAATCATTATGGAAAGCTCAAAACTATATTAATATCCAATGTTATATTAAAAAAGAGAAGACAGAGTAAAGCTAACACTACACAAAAGGCAATTAAGCACTTATATTCTATAGCAGCAATGCTAAATCTTCGCAATTTTGCTGGCTCTACTAAAAAACAGTTTGGTTTCCGTTTTTATGATAAAACCAAAACACACTTACAGATGATTAAGCTGGTAACCTGATAAAAGACTGAACTGACATTAAATACTTTTCCCAGCTGAAACTTCCTTGTGCTTAAAGAGCACTGTAATATTTTGTCCAGCATCAAGCCAGCACTGACACTCTCCAGAGGGAGGACTGGCCCATGTAGATATGGACAAATGCACCCTAAGCACTCATAACGCCTTATGTAGCGTTTGCAAGAATTAAGTCTTGAGATACCAGAGGAATCTGAAAGATTTCTCAGAAAGAAACTGTATTAATTATGTGTAATTATCTGAAAATCTGTGTTGCATTAAATGAAGCTATAATTTTAAGCCATTTTAAAAATGTCGGTGGCTGACTGAACCTTCACTCATTTTTGTTTAGTAAAGTAGAACAACACTAAACCAAAAAACAGCAATGATGCCTCATCATCTATACTCAGCCTAACATTTAATAGCTCAATTCTGTAGACTTCAGAGTTCAACATATGTTTGCTATAGCTGAATATTGAAATTGTTTCTTTCTGCAAATGGAGTAACATTTTATATGATTAATAAGAATACAATATTTTATAGTAGCAATAAAAATCTGAGGGATTATATCACCTGCTTTTGGAAACATACCTAGGTAGGCGAATCTCTGGGTTCGTGGATATTTTCTTCTGAGAAGGCGTTCATAAAGGACCTGCATGCTGGCCTTGGCTAGTTACAGGGATTGTACACACATGACTAGTTACTACACTCCTTTTTTCACCTGTGATTTATTATTTGCCTTAAAGTTAGTAAAAGAGCTTATTGCTAGCCTAGCAATTAGTGCAGTTAGATCAGTACATGAAAACATATCATTTGAGTGCAGTTTCTAGATTAAGTATCACTTGTGATACACATGAAGGTAGGATTTTTTATCTCCTGAAACCAGTAATATTTAAATGCTCAATTACAGTTATCGAGTCCAACTGTTGTCTCCACATGCCTCTGCAAAATCAGTGCCTTGTGTTAAAATTATAACAGAGCAATAGCAAAGCAAGCAGAAGAAACAAAATTAAAGAAAGAATAATTTTATCTTAAACAAAAAAGTGATTATTCTGAAGTTTAAACAGGACTGAATATTCTCTTCTGTAATGTCCATTTAAACTTCACAGATAAAATATCCACTATAAAATAGTTCATTTACTTAATTTTTTTAAAAAGAGCAAAAATTACAATTGTGTACTTTGTGAAGTCTAGTGAGCTTCAATTTCTTGATAAACATTACAGAAACACAGCGCTTTTTTTGTTAACTGCTGATGGATTTTAGAAACGTTAGTGTTAATGGTAGCTATTATTTTTCATGAGTAAAATGCGAGTAATAATTAAAGCTTACATTATTAGTACCTTTTATTATATCAATTGTCCCTATCAATGTATAAACAAAATAAGTGAAATAAGTGAAAAAGGTATTTATAATTATGAAAAAACAAATAACTCCAGCAGAGACTTACAAATAAAAATAAAAATAAAAAATTAAACCCACAGGAAGCAAACTGTCAGCGGAATATGTACAATGAATGTTAAATCTAAGTTGTAATTTTCTCTTCAGATATTTATTTTGAGCATTTCTGTTCAAAACTACACAGCTATAGGTAAGCTAAATTATCCATATAGATGACAAAAGGTCTGATTCAAGTACCACCGAAGTTTGTGAGTGGCTTTGGTGACTTCAATGTTGCTGAAATGCATACTGCATTACCAGGATGCAACTCAATAGCAGCTTTTTTCTGTTACACATATATTTTGGAGGAATGTTTCAGGGGAACTCGAGATCATGCCTGAAACATTTAAGTATCAAGGTTTTGTCTAAGCCTATCCTTAGAACAACAATAGTGCCATCAAACTTAATATATTGAGCTGGTAAAGCAAATCCAGAGAAGGGCAATAAGGCTGGTGAAGGGTCTGGAGCACAAGTCCTGTGATGAACAGCAAAGGAAGCTGGGGCTCTTCAACCTGCACCAAAGGAGGCTCAGGGGAGATCTTACTGCTCTTCTACAGCTGTCTGAAAGGAGGGTGCAGCCAGGTGGGGATCAGTCTCTTCTCACAGGTAACAAGTGACACGGCAAGAAGAAATGGTCTCAGGTTGTACTAGAAGGGGCTTATATTGGATATTAGGGAAAATTTCTTCACTGAAAGGGTAGTCAGGCATTGGAACAGCCTTCCAAGGGAAATGGTGGAGTCACCATCCCTGGAATCATTCTAAAGGCATGTGGATGTGACATCTGGGAGATGTGGTTTAGTGGTGAGCATGGTTTTGCTGGTTGAATGTTGGACTTCATGACCTTTAGAGGTCCTTTCCAACCTAAATGACTCTCTGATTCAGGAAAAAGTACATTTTGACCTTACAAGAAAAACTAAGAGTTGAGTCACTCCTTTCATAAGGTGTTTCCCTCCATATCAAAATTAAGATAACTGACAGAAAAATGTACCTCCAACTGTAGCAGTATTTTTGCTTCTATGAAGAAAAAACCTTCAGTTTCTAGTACTTTTCTATGGACAGATTTGTAATAAACTCCCTGAAAATTTTTCCACCAAAAAGAGCTTTGTATTTTGTAATATAGAAGTGAAACACTCTTTCTTTGAATCACTAACTGACCACATCACATTTTTAAAATATCTTTCATATCTCAATTACCAGCCTTACTGTTTCAGTGTGCTTGGTTTTGACACTGGTAAAATTAAACAATACAAAAATCACTAACTGTTGTCTACAATCCATATAAATGCAAAATTTTTTTTTTCTTTAATTAAACATGACTAAAAAAAGTATGTGCTTGATGAGGAAAAAGTCTAAATTATTGTTTACAATGCCCATGTATTTTTCTTTCTTACTTCAACCATTCACAAATCAAGGTTAGGCTCTCTAATACATCTTCCTTCTACAGAAAAGGAATGTGCATGCACATTTCCATACATTGCATGTAATATGTTTGCAGTTACTTTTATCATATGTGGTTAGCTAGAAGTCTTCATGGCAACTAAGTCTGTTAAAAAAGTTAAACTACAAATGAAGCCAGCAGCAATTTTTTCTTGTAGGTCTTTTTTCATGTAAGTTTTCAGTGAAATATTATTCGCAAAGCTTAAAGAATTTAGATTTTTGTACAAATATCCAATGTTTCCTTATAACAAAGAAGTGCAGTGTGCTACTTGGATTAAGAGCTTCCTCACCACTAAACACAGTAATTTGAAATAAGAACACAAATCAAGACCAAGAAGAAAAAATATATTTCCATAGATTAAGGCTTTTACCTCCTTATTTTACTAGGAATATGATAGCACTTGTTTCTTTGGTTTTTTTCAGTTACTAAATTTCAGATCAGTTTAAACAAAAAATATTTTAGATATAAGAGATGTGCCATCAATGACAGTTTAGTCTAGAAGAGGTCTTAATAAACATTCACAAGAAAGTGATACACTTCATGAAATCAAACATACCCAGCTCAATTCGGTGAGAAGAGGGGAGATCCTTGGTTATTGTAATGAAATATCTGTGCAACCCTTTGAAAGCAAGCAGCAAAGTGGCACAAAGTGTGTAGTGGAAATTATAAGCATGGCTGAGGAAAGACTCTGAAACAACAAAACTGCAACCCTAGAATAAAGAAGAAAAGGCACATATTAATTTTGTATAATAAATGAAGTGTTAGCAGAATCACTAAAAAGAAAAGCATTACTCTTTTCACAAATTTGATCCACATTTTTGTGACTTTCAGTGGATTGCAAGACATTAAAAAAGGAGGTCAAACAATATTCTAAGCTTCCCATGTGTACATTCCTGAAGCAGCTAACAGTCTTTTAGAATAATTTTTCTCATTTCCCTTTTCACATGCCACCCCAAAACAACTCTAACAAAGTTAATTCTTGATCAAATAATATTCCTGCAGAAAAGAAAAAATTCACACCTCACAACAGAGTACAAATAAAATCTTAAATTGACATATAATCTTACGTCTGCTGATAACTGTTTTGTGTAGTTATTGCCAAAGACCACACTTTCAAGAGAAGGAATCACAGAGTCCCTGTTCTGTGCTGGTGCATTCCTGTTCAACCACGTATTCTTCACTGGGCGAGGAAAACTGCAAAAAGCACAAATGAACTGATAATCTGAACATACTGTTCCTCATTGCTCCCATAGCAAACTTCAATCAATTTAAACAATATTCCTGAAAGCTTAAGCCAGGAGGATAAATTTTGAATTTTAACAGGTATGAAGCATTCATTTTCTGTGGATTTTGCTGAGAGAACTTAACCTCTTAAAAAGTGAGGGAGTAGCTGGAAGTTGAAAGCTGTTACACAAACTGACATTGCTGTTTTCCCAAAGGATGCCTGAGCTCTGCCTGCTGTGGAAGAGATCCTATCCTGAACTCCTGGAAGAACAGAGCATCCTGCAACAGTGGCCTTGTGATAACAGCTAGGAAAGATGAATGAAAAATGAATGAATGCAGAAAGTGAGGACTGTTAGATAACAGGCAGAAATAAGCAATTACAGGTTAAAGAAAAGCACAGATTATACAGGAGTCCAGGGGAGTACCCAAGTAGAATTATCTTCTCTCTTTCAAGGGAATGTTAACACTAGTTGGCCCCAAGACAAGATTAATCTGAATGCTATTCAGAAGAAGAAAGTGGTCAAAAAGTGACCACCCCTAGGAAAGGAAGAGGTGTCAATAATGTGAGCATGATCCAAACAGAAGACCAAACTATCCCCCATGAAAGTCCAAAGGACAAAGAAGAGTGACATCTGCAATTCTCAGGTTTTTCAGAAAGAGGTGTTCTAGAAAAGTGAGTCAGATAGGAACACAACAACCATCAAGTATTTACTTCATGGGGGAGCTCAGCTGAAATGAAACTAAATTTTAAAATTCTTCCTCTCCCCAGCATAAACTGTTTTAAAGGACAGTTTGAATACTTAAAATAATTTTGTGGACACCAGCAACACCCTACTCTTCATATAACAAAAGCAGCATAGAAGTTGCTGTTTTGTTTCAATGTCTCCTTACACAAACTGTATCAAGCTGAGGTTTAAAATTAAATAGCATTATTGTATCATCACTTGAAAAACAAGAAACGGAGGAAAAATACATGGAAAAACCCTCAGTTTTACTGCAACTTTTTAAAAAGGTCAGTAGGGACAAATATATTTTTTACTAAAAATTAGTATCAAAACCTGTTTTTCATTTTTGGACAACAAAGGATCAGTATAGGTTAAATGTCTGAATTTCACTTGTGGGACAGAGTGATCACGTACATTTTACACACATGATGCTACTTTAAGTGCATTTATCAGATTATGTCTTCAACAACAATTCCCACCTTCTCACTTTTCTCTCCCAAGTAAGGCTGCTCCATCTCTTCAAATGTGTTAGTTCAATTACTATATAACCATGCCTAAAACACACCACCAAAACAATTCAAACCAACTTGCAGGGAGAAAAAAAGGACAAGAAACCCATGAAAGCCTGCTGAATCCTCCAAACCAGCACAGCCCTACAGCAAAGAACAGCTGTCTACCATACACAGAGGGAGTGCTTTTCATGACATGAAGGCAGGCACAAGAAGTGGGAATACCTGAAGCTGAAGTTCTGGGCATTTATGGCACAGACTGGACTTGAATATAAGGAAATTTGAGGGTAGTAGCATGGAATATTTGAAGACCATGAAAGAAGGAAAAGACAGATATGCTAAAAAAATGTGTGCAAAGAATATTTCATATATGTAAATGACTGTACAACCCTTTTTCACACAGAGATGCAAAGTAAACAGAGATTGCAAAGGGTGACACAAGTAGATGAAATAAAAAGGCTCCAGCAAAAATTAGCCAAATTCGTTTTTAAAGAGAAAAATAAATTCTCCAGTTCCATTTGCTGAATAAAATGGTAAATTTATCATTTGCAGATATCACTGCCATTCGATTAGTAACTGAAAATTGTACAAATAGTTAACAGGAAGCAGCCTATTTGTACTAACAGCAGCTATTTCAGTCACTGTGTACAGTGTGCAGCAGATCTTCTTGATTTAAAAAATTCATAAATATTTATACATATAAATATACACATATAATATAGATATTTATACATTCCTCACATCTCTGGCCTTGGGCATTCTCTTGCTTCTACACTACACACTCTTATTTCTAAATTTAAAAACCCTTCAAAATTTGTTTCAGATAATCTTAGAAACAAGAAGTTTTTTATCCCTCTGGGCCCTGAATTCTAAAATCCTCATAGAAAAAAATACTGCCCATAGATTTAACTCCTTCCTAATTATTTTGGTTTTGTAACATTTCCATTTGGACATTCAATAAGTTATTTTCATTTTATTAGCAAGAGATTACCTTATCAATGGCTGATGCAGAGCAACCAAAGAAGCATGGACTATAACCGATATGACAGAGAGGTGGAAGTAATCAAACATGACATTGACGTAATGATGAAGGCCCTGGTGGAGGTTAAAGTGCAACTTTAAAGTTCGGCTACTAATTGGCTGTAGTGTGCTCACGTCATCTGGTCTAAGAAGAAATTAACAGAACAACATACAATTAGAAAAATCATCTTTAAAGTGCAAGTTACTACTAACTGACACAAATAGCAATTTAGCATAGTTCATACTTTGGAATGCAATGGCATCTCCCCCAGAGGAAAAACAAACAGAATGAGACAAACCAGTTATGAAATCTTAAGAGACTTCAGCAGTTTTTACTATCAGTTATGCCCAATGTGAACATGCTAGACTTATTTATAATACAGATTTAAACAGACTGAAGAGTTAACATATATTCTTACTTTAACAAAATCTTCTATATTTAAACTTACGAGTAGTCTGCATCCGTGAAGTGTAAATCTAATGTTAGCAGAAAATTCATTTCATTAAGCGACTCTTCAATCTACAAAGAAATTGTAGAAGCATTAAATCTTTCAGGTCCTTTTATTTATACTAATTCAAATTGTACATAACGAAGCCAAAATTATCTAATATATAGTAAATACAGTAAATTTGAACAGCAGATTACCTTCCTCTCATCTAACAGCATTTTTATTTTGAAAATCATCACATCATTCACAGGAACTTCCTCATTTTTGTAAAGAATCAGAAATGTTTTACTGTAAACTATATTGTCATGGACTGCAGCAGGAAATGCAAGACCTGTTGCACCTGAAGAGAGAAACAAGTATTAATAAAACTGGAAAACTCAGCGCAGGTAATAAGTGGAACTATCATTTCCATGATTTTCATGATTACTATTAAAACTATAACAATATCAGTAATGTAAGTAGTTTTCAGTCAGCAACTGACGAAGTTTGAAGGGGTATATTTTGTTTCAAAGAAACATTGTCAATATTTTTAATATAGTTTGCTTTTAATATAAGTGCTGAAGAATTTTTGCTTTGTTACAAACTGAAGACACTCTAGGCATCAAAAATTGTAATAAAAATCCTGAATTCTGTATTGTTTCATTTAGCATTCGTGTTAATTTTCAGGTTTTAACCACACTGAAATCAAAATTACCTACAGATGAGGCAGAGAGGTTGAATGACACATACCACTCCACTGAATTAATCAAGAACAGAGCTCTTCGCATCCTACTCAGGCCAAACTAATTCCAAGCTTATCACCTGAACCTGACATTGGACATGCAATATGACACTTCTGCTTTCAATCGAAAGGCTACTCATCAAAAAGAGTTCAGAAAAGTGTGATAAATGGTTGGAGAATCTTTTGCTGAAATAAGAGTTAAAAGAAGAAATGAGAAAAACAGTCATTGAGGAAATATTTATTGCAATAGCAAAGGATTATCACACAGGAATATCACAATGGGTACTATCCTCTGAAAAAAACCCTAAAATAAGTTAGAAGACCAGAAGTAACAGAAATACTGAGACTTGTAACTCCTCTCAAAAAATGGCTCAGTAATATGAATGGCTTCCAAGACAAAATGACTTAGAAATTGCGTAAATGAGGGTGCAACAGATTTTTAAAAATTTTTTTGATTCTTCTTAATAAATTACTTCAAAGGAATCCACAAGAGGGAAAAAAAAAAGCCAGCAATATGCAGTTTACAGCTTTGGGGCCTGTGACAGAATATTACTGCTCTTGGCAAACATGCCCATTCCTCTTCAAAAATGTACAAACACTGGGTTTTGCTGACATGTTTCCATACATATCATCAGTTTATGTGTCCTGGACAAAATGCTGACAAAGGCTGAATCATTACAGTGTAATTCCCCTATGTATTATGCCACTTCCAACTTTCATCCATCTGTGTCATCTGTTACAGCTGAAGGGCAAAGCAGGTATGGTTTCACTTGGCACATAATCTGATATAACTGCACAGCATCAGCAAAAGGGATCTCCCCCTCCCTGTCTGAAACAAAAGAAGTAATGGAGACAAATGGCTGAGGTCCCACTTCCTCTGCAGTGTCCAACCCTGAGTTACAGCCCCCAGCTCTGCTGACTTCAGTGTAATGCAAACCAGCACCTCCAGAAGAGAGAGGGATCTGCAGAGGAAAAGCTGAGTCAGGAACAGGCTGAGCCACTTCCACACAGGGACCAAGGTCTCACAAATGTGAGGTAATCAAGGCAGAACTGCTGTGTTTTGAATCAATGATGCACTGACTGGTCAGGACTATTCCTAATCTTCCATCCCCACTAAAGGCCATTTCCACAACAGAGGAGAAAAAATAGAGGAATTTTTTTACTCTTGCATATAAATGACACATTTACTCATACATATTTATTACTCTTGCATATCAATTTACTAGATTTATATTTTTATTAGATATATTTGTTTCTACATATATTTATTTACATTTCATAAGATAATTTGCTTCACAAAACCAGACACCTCATTCCTGCCTACTCTGCCTTTGCTGTTTTTTCCTTTCCTTTTTTTTTCTCTGAAAAGAAGCCATACATTTTTGAGAGAAGGAGGCATCCAGAACATCCTCAAATCTGAAACAACCTCTTAAAGGCTAAAAATACATACATTTTTCTTTTCATTTTCTACAGCACAACTACATCTCCCTTCAAATTAAAAGAATAATAAAGACCTCCACAAAGCTGGAGCTAAAGAAAGTGAATTGCCTTATCATATCTGTAATAACATTCATGCTGGGTCCCAAGCAGCTCTAATGAGCTACTAAAGGATGTGGGAAATAGAAATGGAAAAAAAACTTATTTAAATTAATGAAGGACTGCATGAAGAGCTGTGCAAGGGGTGAAAGGAGATGCAAATAAACCAGAAAAAGAGGAAAAACTTAAAACTATGTATTTGACTTGGGGAGATAAAAGGAAGAGAGAAATCAAACAAATGGTCTATGGGAGAGGGGAAAACACAGCTAAAGTAATGAAACTGTGGATAACTTGTGCAGAATGCAGGGAGGGCTAGAAGTGGGCAAAATTGGAGAGGAATGGGAAAATCATGACATGACACAGTGAATAGGATTTAGAATAGGTAAGTATAAGAAAGGCTGAAGAGAGAAAAGTACAGAAAGAAGCACCTGATCAATACAGGACACCATTCTAAAGAGTGAGAGCTGTGGGATCCTGACCAGCCTCCTCTGTGGCCAACAAGTAACATTTTCACACAGATAATCAGCACAGTGCTACTCTATGCTGGGACCAATAGCAGCTATTTTCTACACAGAACAGCAGTCTCGAGAATTACTATCAGCTTTTCCTCCTCCTGGAGCAGGAGGGCTGTAGCATCCAGTTCTGCTAAATCAAGCAAGTGGCTAAATGGAAATGGAAAGCAGAGGTTCTTGGCAGGCCTATGATGTCCACAGGAAGGACAAACTAACCCCCTTTCACTGCCCAGCTTTACCTTCCTTCTGCTTTGTTGTGGGACAAACATTATCAGTAACTACCTGAAAAACCTAACTGAGAAACTGATGTAAAAAGAGCCCCAGTTTTTGGGCTTGAAGGGGTTTGGGTTTTTTGTAAAATGGCTGCTTGTCAACTGAATGAGTTCCCCAGTTGAGTTCTCAGACCAAATCACACTTTTGTCAACAAACACAGAGCAATAGGAAGGTAAGACAGAGTGGCAAGGGGAAATCAAGGGCTATTTTTTTTTCTTTGACAGAGCTGCTGATCTAAACTCACACTGAACTGCAGTCTTAAGACCCATTTTACCCTTTATGCCTAGTAACAAGAAACAAGAGCTAACATGTCACAGTTTACTAACGAGACTGCAGCTTTCTGTAATAACCTAAGACCATTCAAAAATATACCATGAAATGGAAGAACTTTTTTCCAGCAATATCAATCATATTAAGTGTCACTTCTCAAAAAGTATGTGTAACCAAAGGATGTTTACCAGACCCGAATTCTCTAAACTATGTTAAACTTTGCCTTTGAAGTGGAGTAATCTTGGCTCATCCAAACTATTCATTTATCTCACATAAATCCAAGAATTATTTAGGAAGCTTGACCAAAATTCAGTAGCTACATTGTTGCTGTACTCAGAGTCACTTTCAAATTAGCCTCAAAAATTCGGGTTACAGTAACATCCTGTCACATTTTTTGACTGTATTAGGTTTTTCTTCCTTGAAATTCTCATAATTCCACATAACACTTGAAAACTTAATTAAATTTTTGCTTTTCATATTTTTACACCATGCTGAGGTATGGCCTACACAGAATTAGGTGAGCCTTAACAGGTTTCTCTGGATTTAGTTTGCCTGGACATAAAAACCAAAAGTGATTGACAGGTTTAAAAAAGAAAAAATATAAGGGAATTCTGTTCAGGAGGTTAAATCAATTTTCAAGTTTACCACTAGAGAACAACAGAGTAAGTGTGAAAACTGCATCCATTCAAAGTGTTCTTTTCAGAAAAAGAATGGGCTTCTCAATTTGTGTAAGAGTCTGTCTCTGAAATTTTCCACTGCTTTCAGATATCTACTTAGATCTGCCCTTGGTCATCTTAGCCTGAAACATAGAGAAGACTGAGCAGATCAGTGGAAAAAAACAGAAAACACTAATATAAAGGAATCACCATGTTTTGCAGATGAAAAACAGTAACAGAAATTCTGTAATCAACTTTAAAGTCCCATTGTAAAGAATAAGATATATTTGCATTCTGTTAGCAACAAAATCAAAACTGCTTATGTATTAGTTATAAAAATACATGACAAAAAGTGTAATTCCTCAATTAGAAAGGCAAGATAATGATCTAATTTACTGAAAAGTTTTTGCACTTACCAGCTCCATGTAACAAACTAGCTTCTAATATGTGTGGAATTCTTGGAGGAATTTTCATGGACACACGGATCTGGTAAAAGCTAAAGCAAAAGGCAGTGATTTACAACAGATGCATTGCAGTACATCTCCTTTACCATATACAGATATATTGACAAGGGCAAGAATGGATAATGGGAAAGAGAAACAGGTCAAGGAAGTCTAAAAAGCTTAATACTGTCTTACTTTACCTTTTATCTTTTTATGTTTTATTTTTTTTTTTAATTATTAACCAAAGCAGCAGCTAAACACGAATAAAAAGAAGTCCCAACATAGCACTAATTTTTCCATATCCCTCAGAGTTGGGGCAAATGCTTGTAAAGACACACAGTAAACTACACTGCAAAACTGATATGAATGAAAAATCAGGATTATCACCTACACTACAGTCAGAAGGATATGCCACGTAGCACATCTACAGGACTGCTATAATCAGCTCTGACACTGAAGGAGGTGAAACTGCAGTTTGTAAAACTCCCCCCTCCAGGATCCCATGAAAACACACCACTTACCAGACACTCCCTATATTGTTTGTAGCCACCAGCTATGCAAAAAGTGCAAATAAAGGGTCACACTAGGCAAAACATGACACTACCTTTATGCTATCAAAGCCAGGAACTGCAGGCTTCAAACCTATAATGGAGAAAAACCCCAACACAAGTCTTTGGGGTCTCTACCCCATCTCTAAACCATTTTTCATCTTATTCAGCTCCATACCATCTCCAACTTTTATTTTCATTTAAGAAATCCTCAACTGTCAGACTGATTTTATGGAAGCCTTTACATAACACAAGCACCCACAAATATACTTAGTTGACACATTCTAACCATCTCATCCCATTTCAAAAAATTTATTTTTGTTTGAGGAATTAGCTTCAGCTTCTCAGTGAGCTGATGTGCCCTACAATATAGCTCCACAAACACTAAGACCAGTGAAAGGGAGGCAGCACAAACACAGGTACAGAGAGCAAGAAAAATCTACCATTTTTGGCAGAAGCATGATCCTAAATGCCCTTAGGAGTACACAGTTAGCCTTCATATTTCACTCACAGTGTACACCCAATCACAGTCAAGGTTTTCATCACCCTCAAAAATCCAAATCCCAACCCATCTATTCATGGTTTCCTGATTTTGGCTTCTAACACTTCAACTGAAGCTCACCATCTGGGACTTGACTACAACTGATGTCATTGTGTATTAACCTAACAATCAGCCAGTGAAAAAGCTCTTAATTTAATTCTTCCACAAAATTAAAAAGTCAGCTTTAGTCTTGTCAAAACTTAAGATATCAAAAAATAGGAATATAGTGAACCAGTAACATTGGTAGAGATAAGAGATGAAGTGATTCCTACTTTTTAAAAATGGAGCAAAACTTAACCTATTGCAAGCTACTAGTTACATATTTAATTTCTGGAAATCCACAGGTCGAACATGATTCCAAATACACTCCCTAAGTGATTGATAAATAGTAAATTAATTCATTTTGTATTGGGTTAAGGAAATATAAATTAACATTAAGCTTTCACTGTTATCTTCTCCAAGAGTATAAAAATTTGAGAAGATTAAGAGTACCCTCTCAACATTAACCCAGGGGGATGCAGTGTAGCCCTTTTTTCTGGGTCAGATGAGACTTCCACATCCAATTAGTTACTCATTTCACCTGTACTGAAGAAACATGATACATGATAATGTACAACAGCCTCAGCAGTGAGATACTTTCCACCAGCCCCAGCTTCACAGTATCATTTTTAGATCCACAGTAAACATTCATCAAGAGCCTGATGCTCTACCACTACCAGCTGCATCTTCCCATGATCCTAATGACCAGCCTGTCATGGTAAAGCATACTGCTTGTTATTTCATGTACTAAAAGAATATAAAAATGTTGATATGGTTTACATGAAATATTCTGTTGCAGTTTTCTATTAAAACATCAGATCTCAGTAATTTCAGAGATGTGCCACACATTTTAATTTACCTTGGCTTTAGCTTACCAAACTGGGTCATTCTATTAGAATTTTAAAAATCCAAAATCTGCATAATTTTCAGCTGATGTTTAGAAGCATGCAACAGCTCTGCAGAGCATAAATTTAACTCAGGATTAACAACTTTATCCAATGTGGATAGATTACTGAATAAGGACTGTAACAAGGTAAAATGAAAGGCAAAATAAAAACATTGAGTAGAAAAAAGGTGCAATGGGATATTCCCATTACTTAATCCAATAAGACTCATTCACCCTAGAGATACTATTAAGTGACTGTTTACAATTTGTGCCTCAAAGAAAACGATCAATAGAGTTCTTCATGCTTAAAATGTAATTTGTAAAACCAAAAAGCTGTTAGGACATCCTTCTTTTCTTATTATTTGCTTGCAATTAATCAAAAGCAGACCATTCTATCCTTTTTCTTCAGTAAACCCTGCCTGATATTTTTTTTTTGGTTTCATGGGGAAATGAAGGTGTCTTGTTTGCTTGTTTGATACAGGTGGCTTTGATTTTCAGCAGATTAATACTTTAAGCAGTTTAGAACATAGAACATTAAATTGTTACTCTGAATAATAAAATCTTGTAGGAGTTCAGCAAAGGGCAAATATGTAAACATTAATTCAAAATCTTACACCTAGATAGATGGCAAAATTATTTAACTGCACCAAGGTATTTAAATAAGAAAAGCAGCCCCCTACACAGTATTTACCTGAATTATTCACTGTCATTCATCTTTAAATGCTGTATATATTAAGGAGCTATCTGCAAATGAAGAGCTATTATACTGAAACAGGATACTTGATTCACAAAGGTATTATGTTTGAAATCTGCAAATAAGAAAATACTTTTAAAAGATATTATATACATTTCTCATTTGACAGAAAATTTTAAAAGTAATGTAAAAAAACGCATCAAGCTAAATCAGTCTTTTCTTCATGCTCTGCCTTCCTCATATTGCCATCTTTTGTTCAACCCACTGATCAATTTGTGTTGCAATATTTCCATTTCTATTAAAAACCAATACAAAATCAAGTCACTTTCAATTTCTTGGCTATATTATAAACATTGTTTAGTTCTCATAGGGACAACTGACTCATAAATGTGATCTATTGGGCCTACACAGAGCAATTCAGTATCAAGGACTTGCTACTCACCTATCACACTCAATTGTCCCAAATATCCTTAAAACACTCCATAAATAAGATCTGAATACAATCAGCTTTCCACTGTCTCATGTATCAACTCTCCATTATCTAATGTAACAAGAGAATGAAGGTATCCTGAGTAGTGGAAAATCCCATATGATAAGAATGCTACAGATCACTGATGGTGCAGCAAATGTGCCCAAATTGATGAACTCCAGTCTACCAATGCTTCCAAACCCCATTCCAGCTTCTTCCAGATGGTGGAACATGGCAGACATAATCACACAGTTGCAGGCTTACCCCTAGAACTTTTCATACATAGCAGTCCAGGTCCATTGGTGCCTATACTGAACTGCTTTCCTGAAGCCCAGTGGAAGAGAGAGCCCAGTACAAACATCTCAGAGCACAGCCCATGCTAAAGCAAAGCCAGTGAGACTCATGTGTCCAACCTCAGTACAGCACATTTTCTCTAACATGCACCTCTGAGTCCTAGGAACATGACAGGGGAATAACCAAGCTGATCTTGCACCACTCTGGTTCCTTTCCAAGTCCTGATTCTGGCAGCACTCTAGAAAAATGCTCTAGTGATAATAGAGAGAGGGGCTTCAGGTTCATATAAAGATTTATGTAAAACTGTTTTCTAGAGCAGAAATACTAGAAAAATAAAATAGCTCAAGCTTTGCAGTCAGCATTAATATTCCAGAGAAATGCTAGGGTTCTTAAAGCATAGACTAGTGGTCTAGTTTTTTATGTGAAGATTTTTGAAAAATAGTTTGAAAAAAACTGTTTACAATCTGTCCCTTAATCCCTGTTTTGACTGCACTACATGAAAAAACAACCATTTTCAGATTATTAGGATTGATTTTTTCAAAAAACCAATCAGATGTATTTTGACAAAGATGCTTTTAAAGCTACTCTGTTTTGAAGAAAAGAATCAACAGTATTCAGAAAGGTGGCACACTGTAAGAATCACCTGTAAAAAGATCAACATCCATCACACTACCATTTGTGCCATTAGCTCTAGCAGGATAACTCTGTATTTCACTAAACAGAGAACAAAATAAGAGAAATACCACCAAGAACGTTAATTTACAGTGTGACAGAAAATGCACTAAAAAATTAATCATGAGCAACAGCCTGATAGGCATTAACTGTTAAATTACCCTGACAGATTATGCCCTGATGTTTAAAATCAGCACCCGATAATTCACAAGATACATCTGGGTGATCTTAGATGACACAGCTAGGGTTTGGCACTTAAATGGGCTTGGCCACAGAGGCAGCTAAGGAAGTTGATCCTGAATATGAGTCACTGCAGGGAACACAGCTGGATGAAGGTCTGACCACACCAAGAACAGATCTTGAATGAGTCTTTAGAACCATTTTTTCAAGACCACAAGCAGCTTGCTACAGCTTGATGTTCATGGCATTTATGTGATTTGAAGGACAGGCTCCAGAGGGAGGCTGAGTAAATGGAACTTGAAACAGTCTCAAGGATACTTAGGCATTGGAACAGATAAGCTATGGAATCTCCCTTTATGGAAGCTTTCAAGACACCAGGGGACAGCGCTCCAAACATGATTTGTATTAAGTTCTGACCCTCCCTTCAGCAGGAGGAGGGTCAGAACTGCATGATATGCTACTACCCCTTCCACCCTGAATCAGCCTATGATCCCAGAAATTAAATGAAATTTGAAAAACAGGATTCAGCAATTTCCAACTTGATGACTGAAAGGCAACACGGTAAAAAGTACATATGCTAGGGAACTGGTACACAAAACAAGTTGCAGAGCATATTCCAGCTCTTGGTTTTCCTAAGTTTACACAGGAAAAATCCCTCTCAATAGCTGATTTACTTGCTTCTCTGAAATGCAGCATCTTTTACTTCCTATTAAATTTCAAATATCATTGACTTAAGAAAAAAAAAAAGATGACCTAAAATACTACCTTTAAAAATTTGCCAACCCCTCCTTCTCTAAATGCTTACAGCATTTATCTTTACTTATCTTGGCCATAGACACGAGGTCTAGGATGAATACAAAATCTCTTGTTCTAGTTGCACTACTTTATCCTGAAGCAGTTTGATATCCATCCCCCAAAAGGTACCTTTGCTTTGGTCTCAGTGTGGGAGATAGTCAAAACATTTGAGATGTCTACTGAGACACCATTCAAGCAAAGCTGAAGTGGACAGCTTGCAATATTTAGGTGATTTCTGTCAAGCCCAGTCTATGCAGTCATTCTTCAGTAAATATATGCACGTGCCTGCTTTTGTTTAAGTCATTTGGTCCCCAATGCCATTATATGCAAATACATAACCATGATATTAAAAGGTTCAAGGATATCTGGAGATTAGTGTTCTTACTACAGACCTTGTAGGAAACAGTATTCTGAAATAAATAGCTGGAATTACTGCTCTCCTGAAGGCAAAGGACGCCTCTACTGCCCATCCTGTATAAAGGATTAAATCTTGTTCATCAAGTTGTATCAAAATCTTGAAGATTCAAAAATTCTGCCATGTGCCAGAAAATGCTTTCCTACACAGAAAATTTATATGTTTCCCTTTTTTATCCCCACTAAGGGGGAAATTCATTTAGATAGGCATAAGCAAGGGAGTTTTTACCATATGTTTAGAAAATGGTAATTTATAATCTGAGCAGGAAAAGGGTTTATCAATAACTGGAATGTATTTTGCCACTGACAAAAATGGAAATGTATAAACAGAGAGTAATGCATGCAAATGCAGTCATAATGTACAATAATAAAATAAAATAAAATAAAATAATAATAAAATAAAAAAATCTCATGCATTAAAAAAGCTTATGAACATTTATGGCAACAACTGCACGAGAAATTACTTGAAAAATCACTTAGTTTGTTGGCTAAAGAACATTCCAAGGCAAGTGCACATTCTGAAAAAGCTTTATAACACACTTCACCGTTAAGGTGACACTTTCTGCAGTTCTTCCCGCCCGGTAGAGGAAAGGCAGAGGTGTGTAGAGCAGAGTCTGAGCTTTCCTCTGCCCTAAATCCCACTGCACTCTGCACACTTAAATGTGCTCAGTCACGTTAAAAAGAGCAAGCACTGAATGTCGTGGACTGTAAAACTCCCATGCACATTGGGTCACCTGCAGGGCAGATTCTAAATTTATCAGTTTACCAAATGGAAGAACAGCTGTGACTCTGTATATGCAAAACCTCAGGAGAGCTCTTGGGATCTGAGTGCAGGGCCCTATCAAAAACACACCCTCCACTGCAGACTGCTACTAAGACTTCTCCTTTTCCCAAGGTGAGCCGTGGCTCAGGCAAGCGTAGCTCGTTTGGTGAAGAGGAAACAGCGCTGGAGATAAAGCACTGCTTTGCAAATATGGAATGTGGCAGTGAGATGAGGAACTGCAAGGAAAACAGACAGAAGAGTGAGTCTCCAGAGGAACAGGCAGCTCTGGGGGCAGCAATTCCATGGAGGTGGCATCAGACTGACCCTGGCAGAGCTGTGTCTTCTACAGATCAGACCTCTGCCCATGGACACAAACAGGCACTAACAGAAATGCACACTGCAGTGAGAGGTTGAGTCAGCAAAATACTGAAAGGATCCAATGATGAGAAAAAATAAATTCCTTTATTTCTCTTCAACACCCTTCTGCTCTACAGGACAAACCCCTTGCTACTGGAGAAACCCCACATCCCTAATTCTTTCATGGGTTTATAAATAAAAAAAATCTTGAAAGCAGTAAAGACATTTAGCATTTCACATGGTTACAAGGCAATACTGAGAAACGCCAACATACTTTTCCAGACAATCTGAATACACCTGTAATGTTTAAAGCGTTCCATATGATTGTGGAACACAAATATTTGATCATAAACATTTCCCCAAATTTGCCATTTTTTTTAAAATAACCTCATAAGCACACTAAAACGCAACCCAGGCAAAGAAGAAAATCAGAATGGAAGAAAAATAAGGTACAACGGAACAGAAATAAGAGAACAGAGAAAGAGAGAATAAAGCACAGGCAATAAAATGTTAATTATTGAATTACAAAATTAAAACCAGAATTGGTTAGACTTGTTCCTCACCAGGAGGATTGTACAATCATCTATAAAAATTTAATCCCACCAAACTGAGCTGGGGGGCCACAGAATACCAAATGGATACCAAACTAGTTACAGGGCTTATCTAGAAAGGGAATTATTTAATACAAGTATAGAACACAAAGATTTGTATCTTGCAATCACTTTGTAATAAGTACTTCTAATATGGACCAATATGAGATTACACTCTGCTGTAATTGTGGGATTTATCTGAGAAACTCTAATTCAGATACTTGAGCAGCAGGAAAACTATCATGCCCTATGTTTAAAATCTTTTAGCAATCCCTTCAATGAAAAATCCATGTATTTCCCCACTGACTTTTATTAAGATGAATAACACAATGGGAAAAAAACATAGAGGAAATAGATAAGAGGTTCTCATTTATTTGAAAGTTTCCTTGAAAGTTAATTACATTTTTGAAGTATCTCTCATACCTAGAGCACACATTTCTGAAAATTAGTCTTTTATATAAACAAAATAGTAATTAGACCAAAAGTTTGATGAGAGTTATTTGGGAGACTAATACCTCAACTAAGTCACAGCAGCTTGTTATGAAACAGGATTAAATACGTAAAACAGGAGAGAGGGCAAAGTAAATGCAACTGGAGATTTTGCCTTATTATTGCAAAAGCCTTTTCACCATGTTCTTTCCACAAGACACACTCAAGGAGAATTCCTGTGATGGTTATGAACATATATTAAAAAACTTCAAAGGAGAACTATCTCAAATAAGTATTGCTTTTTTAAAGAGACACTAGATGAGCTCTTATTTAGCCAAATGTATCTTAACTTATATTAGTCTAAGTTTATCATTTTTGTTCATCTTTATTTCCTGTTCTTACTAAAGAGAAAAAGAAAGAAATAATACTAAATTTCCTTACATTTTTAAAGTATGACTGTCCCATAAAGCTTATCTTCAGGAATGATTTCTCTTTTTCTCTTATAACAATTTTTCAACTCTATTTATTTAGCTGGAAAGTATTTTTCATTTGACTTCTTGATTCAGCATACTGGCCTTGCAAATGATACATCACAATTGTTTGACCACTTTGTGGCTTGGAACTTTTCAGTTTTCTAGGGAAAAAAGTATGGGATGTTAGGTTTTACTGGTATACAGGGTCACAAATTTATAAGCTCCAGTCCTTGCAAACAGGCATCAGTTTTTCCTAAGACATATCATAACATGTAATTTTGAAATCAAAGTTTAGCAAACGCAATAGATGGGAAACTAAAAGACAACTCATTTTCTGGCATTTACTAATCTTTCAAATTTTGTAAGTTTTGAATCTGTGCAATTCTGTTCCTTTCATCTGTCAGTAAACAAGTATACAAGCCTTACAATTCACTCTGTACCTTATTTTAATGAAAGGCAATCTGTTTTAATAGCAAATAGTAAGCATTTAACTAGAGATGGAAAATCGGGTACCGCAAAGAAATCTGTTGCAAAACATCATGACAAAAGAGCCCATATAAACTACCTTAGGTAGTTTATATCTTAGCAGTTTTATATCTTAGGTAAGATGCATCAAAGAGAGGTATGTCATCACTTTCATCCCTTATCAACATCTTCATCTTTTCCTCTGTAGTAAGCTGTCATTCAGTTTCAGTTGTCATGTAAGCTGAAAGTCACATTAGCTCCTGTCACTCCATTTTTTAAAATTAAACACTGTAGTTTCAAACATAATGTACTGCTCTGCAATGTTATTAGCATGCTAAGAAAGAAGAGTAATCTCTCAGATACAGAAGTGTCTACCTTTTTTTCCTTCATGCAAGGGACATTTTCATTATTTATTTAAATCACCTTAAGCCAGTACTGCCACAGTAGAAGCACTTTGCCAATGCTCTATCGAAACTCTTTTACATATTTTTGTCCCTCCTCAGATAAGTTTTGATGGTTCATCAACTGTATGGTAAAACAAACCAACATCCTCATCCACCTGGAAAGGGAAAAACTAATCCAGTAGGGGCTATTACAGAAGGCAGGATCACATAGCCAGGGAGAAAGTGTTCTTTTCAGTGACATGACATGGGCTTAGGACAGGATGAGCTACTGGTGGGGCTCCATGCTCAGAAATAATATGAAATTGTACTGCCACTTCCAGTAAATTATTTTTTCCCCTCAACTTCAAGAGTTTCAACTCCAAAAATATGGAGAAGCACAATTGCTGGCTGCAGATTGTATTTATACATTTATTACTAACATAAATCTTAAGAAACAATCTCAGAGAATATTACCAGAACAATGTCACAAGCAAGTAATGAAAAGTTAGCAGCATAAGTTAAAAACTGAAAAGTTAAAAGTGTATTTCTCTAAATTACAATGACCCTAAAAGCTTATGAATGTCACAAAGTAAAGTGAGCATTCAAGATTGGAAAGAAAAAATTCCACTTCTTTCCCCTTCATACAAAAGAAGAGTTACTACTCTTGAACAGACATTTGGACATTACAGAGCCACCTCCTAGAGCAACAGTATCTTCCATCGCCAAGACCTACCCTATCCAGTACACTCACAAGAATTAAACTGATGACAGTTTAAATAAATAAAACAAATTACAGGAGAACAAACACACTAAGTAGCTGAATCACCTTTTTCTCTTGCCAATTTCCACTGGCTAGATACCCTGAAGATAGACAGTACCTGATGAACCTGTTCAACAAGTTAAAAAAATTAAGCAAGAAAAAAAAAATTTGTTTTTCTGAAGTCTACATTTTTCAAAGACTTCTGTTTTGCAAAAACTGTGTAGAAAATCTCAAATGGTATCCAAAATATTTTAAAATCAATTTTATGTAGGAATGCATTCAGGCAAGACAGGAAACAAATTGCTGAAAGGAAGGCATGCAAAACTACTGTGAGATAAAAACTGAGAAGAATATGATTAGGAAAAGATAACTCCACAGAAGAAGCACTAACCATAGTAATATGGATGAAGTGCAGAGATGGTCATCAAGGTGATCATACAATTTACTTTCTACATAAACTGAGGCGCCTCAAGCTTTCCATGCATCTGGGTGTGTAACTCATTTTGCTCCCCTTATGAAGCTGACCTCCCACCACTGCTTCCAGTAAGCTGGGATCCACAAAATCCATTGAAGAAGAATCCGCCTTCTCCTGGCAGAGTTGGAAGCTGAAGGTTTCTGCTGCTCTGGATGCCTTTCCATCATCTCCTCCTTCCTCCTTTCAGAGCTGACCTACAGAAAGGGACTTGGCATACTGGAGGTGATTAGGGGCCCTTTCTCTGCCAAGTACCAGAGCTGGATCTCTCTGACTTCTGCAATAATCTGATTCCTTCTCTGTGAAAGTCAAGCAAGCTGGTATATGGGAAACCCTATCCTTCCTTAGTTAGGGGACATTAACAATAATGTCTTGAAATTTAGACTGTACTTTTACAATATAAGGACTTCTGCAAGAAATGAAGTTTAAGGAATTCTGTTTACCCCTTTTCCTCTGTCCTGTCCTCCCAGGCACTCAATTCTTGTCCCTGCAAGACATTGACACCTTTCTCAATTACACCAGTGCACCACTTGCAGAACAGTTCTGGACACTGGTCAGATCCAGCAGCTCAGCCAGCACAACCTACAGGGCAGAGCACTGCAGCAGCACGAAGCTGTCAGCAACAAAGGAGGTGGAAACTGCAAACTGGCATTGCCAGGTGAGCTCTGTATCTCCACATGAGGGCTTAGGGAAATTAGAACTGACATACCTGAAGTCTGTCATAACTCTGTATCCTAGGGGCAGGGATGCCAACTGAGATGAATGCAAAAGTTCAGACAGAGGTTTTGTTTCAAAACATAAGAATCTCTGGGCTGCTCTTGTTCAGCAGATCATACTGACATAATGGCCTCTCCCATTCCAGAGATGTCATCCTAACACAGAGGCTGGAACTTTTACAGGCATTTCTCTCAGGACACAGAGAACTGTTGGTGACAGAAGTTGGCATCCCATTCTTCCTTTCTGCAACATCACTGACAGAATATCTGATGCTGATGTGGGCCAGGGAGATTTAAAAAAATATAACCCAGAATGACTCTGGTTTTGCCAGTTTTTGAGCTGACCAACCATAACGTAAAAGAGCTTAACTGCAGGCACACAGGAAGCATCAGATGCAGGATCACCCTACTCAGGCAGCTGCTACCCAACAGATCACCCTGTCTGTAAGATCTATACCATTAGCCCTGTGTTCCTGCCAGCTTAACCCACTCTCTGACTACTCTGCTGTCAAAAGCAAGCTCATTTTACTGACCTGACTGCAGGAGCAAACAAAGCAAGAGACAACCAGGCATATCACACTTTTTGGTAGATACATGCTCAGGCCAACTGTAAATGCATAGATGAGAATGCTATTTCACACCAGATTTGGGCTCATGGCATCAACAGTGGGTCATGCTGGGTATACTTTTACCCTCTCTCCCACCAAAAAAACCCCTGGTGCTCAGGCATAACCATCTACATCAAAGAAATATGCCCAAGAGAAAAATGTACCTCTTTTCTTTTTTTTTTTTCTTTAGTCTGATCGCCTCCCATAGCTTGGATGCTACTTCTTGCAGTAAAAATGCATGAATATAGAAAATTACTAGCAGCACTTTATCTAAGGTATTCATCATGTTTTTGGAGAAAACATGAGACAAATTTTTAAAGCAATTTTAAAACTTTGCAAATAAACAAAGGAAGTTATATAAGCATAAGCATGAATATGATGGTCCAGTCTAGAGGGCCTCTAAGTATTTGGAGGTATTTTAAGCTTCTTCCCTGATGGACATTGTAAGTCAGAATCTGGGAAAGGGCAAACCAGTGGAGTGGGGTGAAATAAGGCTAAAAAAATATTCAAAAATCTGATGAGTTACTTTATGTGGAGTACAGTAATTGGCAAGAGGCATAAGAAGTAGAAGAGGAAGAGATTTTGAAGCAAGCACCTGACTGAAGTGGAGGCAAGTCTGAGTCTGCATTTAGTGGTGGGACTGAGCTTGGTTCCTTATTCCAACAAAACCCTGCTTTCTGCAGTTTGTGATGATCCAGTGAAGTGCTGTTTGTGATTATAGATACAGGTATACATAAAGGTATTATTAACCTGTATGAGCAGCAAAAGAGGCACAAAAAGACACCATACCAGAAACTTTGCTGTATCATGAGGCAGTAAAAACTTTGAAACACAGGATGAGCATGTTTCTCTCTCCCTTCCCTCAGATACCTGTGGGTGGTAAACTAAAAGAATCATATTTCTGCTGTAACTATGATGTGTATTAACCAAGCACACATAAATAAGGCAATACACCTATGAATGTCAGATTTTGCTGGGTTTTGCTACCATCTCACAGCATCAGGTCTGAACTGTAAGACTGTTGGAATTTATGCACAAGCTACGAGCTTCTGCACATAAGGGTGCTAACACTTGAAAGATCTCCAAAGTACCAATTTTAGTGACTAAATATGTATCCAATGCAAAGTTAAAACTGTTACTGCTGTCACACGCTACTCCAGAATACTGAACTCAGTAAAACTCAGCTTAGAAAAAGAAGGTGCATACTCAAGAAATCATTGTTGTGACGCCTTCAGCAAACACCTATGCCTACTCTACCTCCGTATTATACACTGGTAGCTGTATATGTTTTAGAGAATAAAAGAATGGGTCTTCTCCAGACAAAATCCTTCTTTTTTCATTCCTGTCTTACAGTGTCATTTACTCCCTCACTAAACCAAACCCACTGATCATGTTTCTCCAGACAAACTTCATGGCAAGGCATGCTGAGATACAGCTGTTACTTTGCAGCATGAAATGGTACCTGGTTCTACATAGAATATCCCTATTTCTTCTTAAAGAAAGAACTAATTACATAGATCCCCAAAAGCAGCATCAAAGGACAGCAATTTATGCCATATCACTGTCACACCAAAGTGCAATGCCTACCATGGCCCTGTCAGGTCCAGAAAGGCAGCAAGATGGCACAACTGGGCATCTGAGCTCTTTATCTTTTTGTTCCTAAGAAATGGAATTCTGCAAAATTGAATGCCTGGAGGAGATGGGATGCAATTAGACAGCTTTAATTCTGAGTTGAGAAAATGTTTTCCATTGCAAAATCATAATTTCAGTTGCAAAAGTTGCAATTTTTAAAATGCCCAAAAGTATTACTTAAGCATAAGAGCTAAAATCTGAATAAAATTCAGGTGATTTGTAATTTGTACTCCATATCTGAGAAGTCTAGAAAATGCAATGAGTAACCATGAACATTACAAAACACTGAAGTAATATTTTTAGGATATGGGGGGGATGCAGGTTAAAATCCACACCCTCAGGACAACTACAACTACTAACTCTTAGCTATACCTCCCTGAATAATGACTGAAGAAATAAGCATCTGTACCATCATCTTTATGGGTCAGAATGTGTAGCTAAAAACTGCAGCATCAGGATCTCATTTAGTTTCTTAAGTTGGAGTAGAGTAGAGTAGTCTTCTAGGAATCCCCATGGAGAAGAGCGAGGAGGAGGATTTAAAAGCAGGAGTCCAATTTACAGCAGCTCTAGGTGACCCTCAGACAAGCTTCCCTGTGTGACTTGAAGTCTCCTAATACAGGCATTGCACCTCAGATAACTGAGAAGACAAGCAGAACAACCTCCCCATGTCTTCAATTCCACTCAGTGTGCTTCAAAAATCCTGAATTTCTCATCTATCTAAAAGGAAACAGGGCTCAATTTTCCACTTACTTTCCTAACCCCTATTTTCAACAAGTATAAGACTTCATATTTTAGAAGACAAGATTCTGTCTTAAATTGCATTTGAGAAATTCTGAACCACGAGCTAATAGGATAATTGATGATACTAAGTTCCAGCTTCTGTAGCAATGGCAATTTAACATAAGACTTCCCCACTGCTCATTCCCAGTCTTATGATTTCTAGCCTCAGAGCAACTAGGACCTGTGTGTGTACATTCACTGATGAATTAGAATCAGAAACTGATACACTTTAAAAAAAAAAACCAACAAAACAACAAAAATATACCCCAAAATATTTGCATAATTTTTCCAAGACAGATTGTTCCTTTGAGTTTACAACCTAGTCCTCCAAATATTAAACCTGTATAATTGCTATTTGTATTACTGTAAAACCATAAGCTGAAGAACAGAACTCATCTTAGTTGTTAGACAAATTTGACAGCTTTCTTCTCTCTTTGTAAAGATGCATTACATTAAGTAAAGATCACAGTACAATACTTCAAAAGATAAGCTATCCTGTCAGAAAGCAATTCACAACACTTATTTCCAGAAAAAGTATGTCATACAGAAACGTAGTTTGAAAGTAAAAGTATGTCTCAGCTGTATGAATTAAAAAGAAAGCCAAAGAGGTGAATTTGACTGTTCCTTGTCCATCAAGAGTTTGTTACTAGATCATATGCTAGCAACACAAACCATTAGCAAAGGCTACTTCTTCATTTAAGGACAAAACCTTAATGAAGAGAAGTGGTCCTGCTGGAAGCATGCATTTTATAATTTTAATTTCCTGTCAACATTTTTTAAATTAATGTAGGCAACTCACTGGATACAGAAAACAATACATTTTTTCACATATTGCATTACTTCTCATGACCTATTACTGCATAATCATAATAAGATTCATTAAATTTCATACTCTGATTCAGAGTTATTTTTTTAAGCTACATTACACAACCACATGTACGAAAGCATAAAATGTCAATGCTACTCAGACACATCAGTAAGTATCTACACATGGAAAAACCAATCTGTGGAACAAAAGAATGCATAAGGCTAAATTTTCAGTAGTCTCTGAAGCTTAAATTCCTTTGACTTTTAATAGGATTTAAGTTCACAAGCAACTTATGCTGCAATCCTACTAATAACCTTTCAGATATGATACATCTCCAAAAATATGTTTTAGGTTAGAATCTGCCAAGGTCTGTCTTGTATTAGGAAGGTATTTAGTATTATTCTTCCATCTGTTACCCAACAGTTAAAAGCAAAAGGACTTAAAGTAGTGTGGTAGACTTACATTACTAATATAAGTTCTTCATGTGGTTTTATAAGAATCTTTTAACCCAAAACAAAATCAAATAATAGAAAACTAAGACACACTGAGCAGTAAATATACAATAAAGAGCTACTGTTAACACTTTATTTTACCTCCTTTCCTCATAATTTATGTAAGAACAAATTTACACTGCCCAAAAAAAAAATTAGGAAGTTTTTCTTCTGAAACCCACAATGAAACTACAGGTATTGTATCTTAGAAATCAAAATGGTACAAAAAAAAAAAATAAAACCAAAACACATAGAGACATTGCTATTAAAAGTATTAGAAATCCAGCTTTGGCCAGTTGTGTGTGCATGCATACAACTGACAAAATAACACAATATTCGTGACAAAGTAAGAACTTAACACTGGGATTATAAGAATGCAGAGATGGGGAAACCTAGGTGAAAGCTGTTTCCAATGCAGATCTTGCAGCAATGTGTGCACTATGCTAAACTACTAGCTAAGTCTCTTTAGCTCTTAAGATTTGCCACTTACAATTAAAAAAGCAATACACAGCTCCAGGGAAATGAAAACCTCATCTTCTCACAAGTAAGGGTTACTAAGAAACTCTTCTCCCTAACCACTGAAAAGGTGTAACTATCCCAAGTTAGACATCAGGATCCATCATCCCATAGTGGAACATGGGAACTACAAAGTACAGAGGCACTTTCAGTAACCAGTTGTTTGGAATCAGACATTGTAAACACATTTATATCTCAGTTTGGGACACGTATGCTGACACATACCAAACATGCTTAAATGAGGGGGTAAGCAACCTGTTCTTACAGCAAAGTCTTTGAATTTGAACAGCTTTAAGCTGAAGGAGGGTAGGCTTAGATGAGATACTAGGAAGCAATTCTTTTAACAGAGGGCAGAGGCACTGCAAGAGACTGCCCAGAGAAGCTGTGATCACCCATCCCTGGATTTGTTCAAGGCCAGGTTAGATGGGGCTCTAACCTGGTCCAGTGGAAGGTGCCTCTTCCATGGCAGGAGGGCTGGTACTGGATGATCTTTAATCCTTCCAACTCAAGTCATTCTATGATTCTATACAAAGATGGCTGACCCAGTATCAGTCCATAGGAGGTGCCACTGGTCACCAGTTTTAAGCAGACTTAGCACTACTGACCACAGCTCCTTGAGCCAAATCATCCAACCAATTTTCCACTCAACTCATTCTCCACTTCTGCAGTCAAGCTATGTTATGCTTCCTTTGTCTTTGCAGAAGATCAGTACTACAGAGCCCATACCTTACTGGAACTTGTACAAGCTAAGATGACAAAATAGCCTGAAACATCACTGTCTCATACTCATCATTCTCACAGGCCCCAAACAAATACATTACTTAAATTCATTTCACCACACAATACTCACATATTGTTTGGACTGTTTTGGCACTGTTTGGGCAAAAATTCCCATAATCACATCTCACTAGCTCAAAAACAAAAATTGTGTGAAGCCTTATCTGAATGTAATAACAGATAAAAATAAACCAATGGAGCCATCTGTAACAAGCTGGATTTAAAGCAAATGGTACAGTTATAAGAAAATATAAGAAAATATTGGATACATAAGACAAATACACTATTACAACAAAGTTTCTGCACTGTCTGTTGTCCCTTCTCACAATAATAACAGTTATCTAAAAGTAAAGAAAAGAATCTGCTTCACAGGGTCTCTTAGGAGAATATAGTTTTAACTCTTCATATAAATATGATCTTGAGCAAAATACTACGAGAAATTTTGGCTCAGTCTGCACTATTTAGACCAAAGTTTAGATCAAGAGAGTGGTTTTGAAGCACTTTCTCCAGTGACCCCAGTTTATACATGCTGGTTCAATTCACTGAGAGCTTTCCAGTCATAGAACCTAGATGTCTCCTAAGGAAGCTGAACTACTCTGATCTACCTGTCACAAAATGCATGTCAACCTCTGGGGCACAAAAAGGTCTGAACCAAGTACCAATACAAGAAACTTCAAATTACATAAATTGCATTACTGATACAAAACATCTGGTCTAGAAGATGAGGTCAAAATCTAGTCTGAAGTAACCCCAGAACTACACAGATGTAGGGACATCAACACTGCATTTAGTGATTCATTCCTTAAATACCAAATTTAATTATTAGTGTAAACACAATCATAAGTGCTTCTGGCAACTGCAGTGTCACCACAGATACAGATCAAAGAAAATATGATACAGTTGGAGGGAAGAATTGGCAAATTTCTTCAAATAGTTATAAAAGCAGGAAAAGAGTAAAATGGGTTTGACTAGATATTAGGGTATGTGGACTCCACTGAAGATGGGGTGGGGAATGTTCCACAAATTCAAATGATCAAGCTTATGTCAGCTCATATTTAATAAAAGGGACAAGACTGACATCTAAAATATGTAAGGATGAACTTTTAGACTGATGGAGTGATTCAAAACACAAGAAAAAACTGTAAAGAAAAACAACTAAAATTGATCCGATGGAAATTTAGGCTGGGAATGATGACATCTCCAGTAATCAAATGGGCGAGAATTTGGACTTACTCTGCAAACAAATACTTTGGATAAAAATCTACTAATTTTTAAGAAGGAACTTGATGTGATTACTTGCAATAGCTGATATTGGTATGCTTGTCAGGCTTGAATGCACACAATACAATCAGTTCTGTACTTGATTTTGATGAGACAAACCATGCTAAACACAGTCGTAGCTAAAAAATAGAAGGCTAACAATGAAACGAAAGATTTCCTTTCCTGCTCATTCAATCCATTATCCAAGAGCTCCTGCAGCAACAGAAATATTACATCCTGTCTCAAATAAACACAAAGACAGTTTCCTAGAAAAATACTGGAACCTACCCAAATTGAATTTATTGCAATAGTCACATTTCTTGGTCTGTCAAATTATTCTGGAAATTCTCTCTTCTTCCTGACATTCATTTCCACAGGAACATGCCCAGAATTAAAGGTTCAGCTTGAAACTAGAGAAGTAATTTCTCCTCACATCACTTTTCTTGTTATGTCAGCATTCCACCTCCCTGAACTTGCCCTGTGAATTTACTGCTTTTTTGCTTACTGCAAGAGTAAGCTAAAAAGAAATATGCCACATAAAGCACTGGTAATTATATTGATGTGCTTTGCTTCTCAACTACTTTGCTGAGGAACCATTTGAATTTTAAGGTTGAGACAACTAAAACACTTCCTTCTCTGCAGGTTCTCTACTAGAGTAAATGTGCTGCCATGTTCTACCCTCTGCTTCCCCACTGACCTCAGAGACTAGAAACAGCTACAGTTGAGAAGACTATGCTTTTTTGTTGAAGTAATTAGAATATTCTCAGTGTTTTCCCAGACCTCTTAAGCCTTCCTTAATCCTTTTCTTCCAATGTAGAGAGAAATTACAGTTTTCCCTTAAAAGGGGACAGTTGGTTGTATATACTTTAACTGCATATAGTAGCAAACATAATGGGTCATCACTTCTGTAAAAAAAACCACCCCCTCACTGTACTGAAAACAATACTCACACACACATACCTGTCTTGAACTAAGATGATGCTAAAAACAAGAATGTAATTTCTTATCACTAAAATGTTTCTGAGGAAAGTTACTCCAAAATGTTTTGGAAAAAACAGCTATCATCAATCAACACTGATACACCTCGTTCCATCTCTGCAAACACTAACACAGACTAAACTCTAACATGCATTTTTACTGTAGTCTACTTGAGGACTGAAAAAAGGCTAATGTACCTCAACACTAAAGGACCAACAATCTTTAATAGCTCCAAAATAAGCTACAAAGGACTATTTCCTGCATAGCCATGGGAAACAAGGACCTTAGAAAGTAATCTAGAACAATCATGTAATATCAAATGAAAAGAATGTGAAAAAGACTTCCACGGAAATAAGGTGGTATAAGAGCAAGTCAGGAGAGTCTAAATGGGCTGCATGGAGTCCTGTGGCACAGCACAGTGAGAGGACAGAGGCTGGTGAAATTCTCCACTGCCATACTGATAAACAAGTAGGTTAATTGGGTCAAGACCATTTTTAAAATATTGAAGAGAAACACCTATCATATTTCAAACAAAAGGGATTACAGAAATTAAGACACGCAAGGGCAAAAGCCTGGGTAAGAATATAATGTACTCTACAGGTTTTCCCTCATCTCCAATTAGACAAATACACTGTATTTCAACTTAGACTGTAAGAAAAAATATTTTAATATTTAATTTTAAATACTAGAAATTATTAAATTTTAATCCTAGAAAGAATATTACTTTCCAATACAGATTTTTAAAAATTCAAACCACTGTAAAAATAGGCAGTAACACATGAAGCAACACTGCATGACAGAGTACCCATTAAGGTCTTTCCAACATTAGCTATCCAATGGAGTAAAGTTTGAAAGAACATGCTACCTACCCTCTTTGAAACAAATCCACATTGAAGAATTTGTGGAGCTCCACAGAGAATTCAACCATAGCCTGAACTTCACTCATGTTTATGAGGATGAAGAAGTCAAAACTTGTCAGCACCTTAGTTACTGAAAACAAAGAGAAAAGAAACAATTTAGAACACAAGCTGGGGATAACGCCCATCTGGTCCTAAAAAGGACAATGCTTACACACAGTTTTGCACAGCTTCCTTAAATATGCAGGCCCTGCAGTAAACAAGAATACAGGACTTAACAAATCCAGCTCACAGTAACTTCTACCTTTCTTGTGGAGGAATCAAGTGTTATCAGAGAAGCATCACAACACATCGTCAGCATAATACAATCCTGGCACCTACTGATACCTACATACTGCAGCTCTGCTCTGGTTCTTGGCTGGAGAGGGAAAAATACTCTCTGACAAGGAGAAAAAGAGCATGGGCTGCTTCCAGCCCTTTTTGGTGCAGAATGACCATGCAGACAGCAGAGCCTCAACTCTGGCATGAGGACAGCAACAGCTGAATTACTGTGTAGCCAAAGAGTAAAGAGAAAGTGTCTGACCAGGTCATGTAAGGCTTTAGACCCAGAGATTTCAGGGGAAGGCAGGAGTTATGGAAAGCAACACACTATTTTTAGTCAATTTTTTTTGTAGTAAGGTGATAATTTTCACTGTCATCTTCACAGCCACAGACTAGCAAATTCCTGCTAATTTACAACTGCCTGCAGATTCCTAAATTAAAATCCTACAGATTTTACTAAGTTCTTCTGGTTTTCCTTCAACACTATCAACTAGATTAATGAAACAGACTATACTTTCTGCAAACACTTGTCTTCAAATTACCCAGTTTCTGTAAGCACTGTCTGCTTTGAGGACTATGCAAAAAAAAAAAAAAAAAACCAACAAACCACTTGAGCAGGCTGTACTTAATGCACATTAGTCATTTTTTCTGGCTCTGATGTAGAAGCAGTAGACATTGTCTGGAGCTCGAATGGATTATGGTTTTTTTATTTCTAAAATTTTGAACATGCTTTTGGGTGTTTGTGAAGTAGCAGCCAGTACTGAGATTGAAACAGAGTAGGTGGTAAAAAAAGTCATGACTGCAGCAGGTATTAGTCAGCTGAAAGCCAAGTTACCTTTACAACCCCTAGCCTACCAACTAAATTGTCTTGGAATATGACTCAAGATAAGATTTCCCTTTCTGAACTCACTCTAGAGGAGCTGAAAGACTTCAAGCAGTGTAACACAGGTGCAGATTTTAAACTCTAAACAAAACATTAATTCTGACCTTGGTTTAACAGCCAATACAGGGAGTCTGAATGCACTTCACAAAAACAGGGGAACAGTTCATTACTGATGTAACAGGGGACAGGGAAAGAGGAATTCTGCTGCGTAAGGACAACATGAAGAACTCGGATAAAGGGACAAGATCAAACCTACAGCATCTAGATGATGTTATAAACCCAGCTTATCTAAAAAATCTTGTCATCATTCAAATTTCAATCAAAGGACTTCAAGAGACTAATTGAATGATGCCACAAGTTTGTCACATTTTTGCTAGAGTTTGTAGTGTTAAGATTGGCAGTGACAGCCTACAGGGCTTTGCAGCAATTCCCTCTTTCACTGCTTTGTGTATAGTATTGTATAGGGATGTCCTCTGTGGTCTTTAAAGCTAGAATCAAAATGCTCTGCACTGTAATTCTCTGGGGCTGCAGTACTGCACTATCACACAGGCATCACCCACCAAAATGCACGTGTATCTTCTGCAAATGAAACCTGACCTGCCACAGAGCAGAGATCCAGAGATCTGTGACCCTGGGTGCTGTGCAATAAGCCCATGTGCTGTGCATGAAACTGTCCAGAACCTCAGAAGGAGGCCACTTTACAGCACTCAAGGAAAAGCAAAAAGATAAGTAAGGATGCCATGGGGCAGTCTCCCCCAGCTTGCATTTTGATGAAACTACATTCTCAAGAGAGGAAGACATGACAAGGCTCTCTAGCTTCAATGAGAGGTGCCAACTCTCTGAACAGTTTGCCTCCATTGAGTGAAGGGAAGACTCTTGCTGTGGTTGCTGTTGGGTCATGATCAGGCGTCCCTCAAATCCCCAGCAGGAAAACCCAGAACAACCCAGAACCAGTCCAATTAGGTAAGCTCAAAGGTCCATTTTATGAATAATAAAATACTTAAGAGAGCTTCATCTTGTATGACTAACAAAAGGGCTGTCGAGTGAACTTGTGGCATTCCTACTGTGTATGATATAACTCTAGCTGGGGCCATTCCCTCCCTCCCTTCTCTACTGAGCTTCCTTAGCACCCCCAGCCAGTCCACTAAAAATTGCCCAGCAGGCAATTTTCCCCTGCAGACCAAGCACAGGGTCCAGCAACCGCAGGCCTGCATGACACAACAGGGTGCATTTTAATCCAGTAACACAGCTCTTGCTCAACTACAAATAGTATTTGGAAAAACACTGTCTTATGCCTTGCTCCAATACCAACTGCAAAACCAGTAAATACTGTGGCACAGTTCACAGAACAACACATCCAGCAAGCAGTGCTGTGTACCACAGGTACCCAGCTGACCACTGAATAGCTTTTTCTTTGTTGAGCATCAGCTTGTTCCATGTGCACCTTAAACTGGAAGAAGGGGAGCATTCACTGCCCTGGGCTGACATAAACCACACCACTACTTTTCTGCCAAAGTCTTTCATAGCATTGCAAAAGAAAATAGTTAGTACAGAACAGTTACAGTTCTGTGAAATATGTAATAGAAAGTGTTATGCAATGAATAAATATTTTAAAGGAGAAACTCAATTTGGACAATGTCTTAAGCTTGCACATTAATCATACAAAAGCAGATAAAAAAAAATTGAAGTCATTTAGAGGTATTTGTTGTATAGATTCCTATCAAGCTGCACTTCACAAACTTCATCTATAACAAAAGTCCACAACTCATTTTAATACTTAATGAGTTTAGTGTTACATTTCAAAGCACTTCATTAGCATTTGGAAACCAAGATATTAAACTGCATTAAGAAACAAAAGAATCCTTCAGTAAGAGCTCTCTCTGTGAGAATGGAGTTTGATGCAGAATATAAACCCATATCAGAAGGTCTGATAATATATGATAATACCTTAATACACAAATTAGAATGAGGGGTTCTAAACTTTTGGTAGTTACTTAACTTTTATAATTAAAACAGCATTTCACTATTCAAAACTATTTAGAGCACTGAGACTAACATCTCCAACAGATAAAATGTCAGGTAAAGTCACTTGATCCTATACTGAGGGAGGGCCAAACCTTTCTTTTCTGTCTTACTTCTGAGGGTTTACTTACTTTCCTAAGTTGGAAAATCTATATATCTTGGCTGGTCCATGCTGTCCCCACATCACTTCACCACTTCTTCAGTTATCCAAACTAATCTTTCCTGAGGCCATAATACAAAGTGGATCACAGGATAACATATTTTTAAGGTTTGTCTGAAGGAAAAAAAAGATATTTCTTTTGTTTCTTGGTTTTTTTTTTTCCCTAAATCAATAATTTTATTACTATTTTGCAGCAGCTGCATCAGAGCACCTGAGAGTGAATTTAAAATACAGAAACCTCCTAACTAGCTTTGTTTTCAGAAAAATGATTGTGTAACACTGCCATTAATCTAGCTATTTGCACTGGGAACTGCAAAACAAGACTGAGAAACAAAACTGCAAAAAGACGTTCAAAGGATGTCTTACCTGCACTGGTAAATACTCCATTTTAGTCTGTCAATCAACCAGTCTTCCAGTTCTCTGCTGTCAAAAACATACTGCTCGAACTAAAAAACAAACAAACAAACAAATGTTTTACTCAGAGCAACATCTCTAGAATGTTTTAGTACTTATGTACTTCGTTCTCTTTTCCTGCATTCTAATAACAACCTTTATCATGACCTCTCCAACAATCACACAAGAACAGCCTACCAGCATTCTTCAGTCTGACCTTGGGTCCTGCACTGCAGTTTTCAGCTCTCCCAAAGCATAGCAGTCTGATATGTATTTTACAAAATACAGTAAAAAATAGAACTTCTCATAAAGCAAATGCTCTGGCAAAGCTGACATTGCTATGTCCAGCCAAACTACCCCTGCCTTCAGCAAGGAATTCTAAGCTCCCAGAGGACTCTGGTACACCCCAGTCACCCCACAGCCTCCCAAACCTTCAGAGAAACTCTCAGCTCACCAGCAGCAACACAGCCATGAAGAGGTAGGAGGATATTCTGGCCTGAGTCATCAAATACAGCTCAAGCCCCCACACAGCCTTACATAGCTACCAGGGAGGAGACAACTTATAAGAACAGGTCTGGTGAGATTCTCCTGGTAAATCTTACGTTCCTTCTTCACAGAAGCCAAAATTCAGGGGACAAGGAGAAGAGCCTTAGACCATGAGCACACTTTCTCACAGCAAACATTGCAGGTAGGTGAACCACCTAATATTCTGAAGCTCACCCTGGAGCTCCTGATAAACCACTGCCTTAAAACTGTTTACTAAGAATCAGTTCATCTCTCCTGCATTCTGAAACCATGAGGGTACTTTAAAAACACAATTTTAAAAAAGCAAAATCTCTATCTGATGACCTTAAGATTTCAGACACACAGAAAAGAGAACACTCAGTTCTAGCCTCTTAAAGGAACTTTGCATCTTTCTGTATATATATTTCAGAGAAATACAAATACAAAATCTATCACAGCTTGTGAAGAGAAGCTGTGAAACTAAACTGGTTTTGCCTTAGCTTTAGAGGAAAGAAAACAGAGAAAGTAGAACTTAAAAAAAAAATTATCTGGATTTTTTTAAAACAGATTTCATTTGTGCATGTCATGTTGGTATTACATCATTGATACCACAACTTTTCAATAATAACCCAGAAAAATGCTCATGCCATAATGCCACATAAATATGTCCTCAACACTTATTACATTTGTTTAACACTGCATTACAGCCTGTGTCATACCAGTTCTCTTTTAAAGAGGACTGAGTTCTTTTTTTTGAAAGAGAGAGAAAAAAAACATGCAAAATTCTGAGAATATAAATTTTTTTGAGCCTTAGATTTAGTATTTTATATTCAGTGGAAATCAAAAGTAAAACTAAAGAATCTACAAATGAAAACAAAGCAAAGCATTCATTCTGTTCAGTCTGTTTCTAGCTGTTCATTTAACATTCAAGTAGTATTTTTCTTCAAAGTTGCTGTAGGAGCCTTGTACACCTCCCTCCCTGAGCTTTTTCACCAGTCCTCTTTTCTCCTGTATGCTCAGAGATCCAGCACCTGCCAACACAAATTCAGCCACCATCTATCTCTGTGCTGATGACTCACAGGTTTGCCCCCCACCTGAGAACTGCCTTCAATTCCAATTTTAGATGTTTCTTGGACACTGCCTTTAGCTGAAACTCAATGTGGTGAAAACAGCGTTCTTGACCTCACCAGCAAGGCTATTCCTAATGCCTACTTTCTGAGTGTGCACACTAGCACAGTCTGGCTGGAAACCTAGACACTGTCTTTCATTTAGTTTTCTCTGGGTTCTCATAGACTTTGGCAAGACAATACAGAAAATGTGCCAAATTTTTCTGCATGTGATTAGAAATAAGTCCCATCAATCCATACAGCCAAAACTCATCCAAACTAATATCCTTTTATTTTAATTACTGTGATGTTGAAAAAGCACATTTCACTGCATCTATTAGTTCAGCATGGTGCTGCAAAGAACCAGTCTGCTATTTTGATCATTCCACCTCTCTCTGCATTCCCTGCAGAGAGAGCCTGGACTACTGCAAGCATAACTCCCCTGTCCTTTGAAATCCTTTCACAGCTGTGCAGCACTCAATATCACAGTGTTCTGGTTGAGACTAGAGCTTCCCAGCACTAGAAATAAACCCTGCTTCTCCATAATTAAAAAGGTGAGGGTGTAGAAAAGAAATTGTAGCTGAATTTTGGATTGCATCATCATCATGTCACAAAACAAACAAACAAAACCCTTATGTGGAAATATCTAGAATACCTTATTCAATTCATTATCCCAATTTTAAAAAGACAACATGACCACCACCAGAAAAATACTTCAAAACACACTGCTTTACATCAGGATTTCCTAATTAATTTTTTTAAAGCTTTACAGTTATAATATTGACGTGAAATAAATAACTACACCTATAGTTAATGACCTAATTTTCATGGACTCAAGGCGAAACTTGACTATTACAATTTTCTTCACACCTGGTTTCTAAGTCTAGATTATTTCCCAGACAACCATAAGGTTGGATTCTAACAAAGCTAATGCAAGATACTTATGACATTTTAATGGGCTAGATAAACAACTAACTTAATCAGACATTAAAATTCTAGTTTTCATACTTTTTGCTTTAAATTTAGCACCAATATCTCATCTCCTATGCAGCACACTGATAACATACTCACTACTTTGAGCTGACAACTTGATTATTCCCACTGAGCACAGAAGTCATTAAGATGTTGCATTTATTTCTTTTCTTCTCCCCTATTAATAGATCATACATGTGATACAATAATTCATCTTGAACGCTTATTAGGCTTATTCCCTTCTATCCTTGCATTGGTCTTTGTCTGTTTGACAAATGACATGTTATTTCTAAGCTTCCTCATTAAAAAGTTTAACAGGAAAAGTTCTGTAAGGGCACAGTTAAAAGCTCTCTTTCTTATCAATGTGTTCTTCTGCCTCCACAACAAAAGCCCTGCTGCGAAACAGACCCCATGCTTACAGATTTCTGTATTTTTCCTCCCAGTATGGACACTAACTTCTTCTCTCTTCAGCCACCAATTTACACTAAACAAAAATTGCATCATCTCTGAGATCCCTTCTCTTCTTTCTCATTAAAATGAATTGAGCAATGGTTTCAACAGTAATTTCCACAGAAAAATGGAAACAGAACATGAACGAACCAAACCAAATGCTTTATTTGGCTTTTACAACGACCTCCCATAAAAATAAAACCCACATTTTAAAAATTATTAAAGGAGTATGAAATAGCTGGCACAAATGTGACTGGTTTTGAGTCAGAAACAGCTAAAATTGAGTGCTTTGATGATAAGCAATAGCAGTTCAGGATATGTGCTACTACATTGTGCCAGCCACTTTGTCCCACTTTGGTCCCACATACTGGTGGAGTGAGAAAAATGTTCTTCCACACATTCATGCCAAGAACCGAGAGGAGTGGACTGTGCAAATCAGCAATAAAGCTGAGCTACCTCAACAACACTGATGAAAATAAATACCTCTAAGCACAGCAGCAGTAATGTATCTAGAAATACATCTGAAAATGATGAAATATGCAGAAATAAATCTGTAAATTAATTGTTTTGCTTATATCTTTCTACTAATGAATTCACAATCTACCTATTCAGAAGAGCATTACAGGGCGGAAAGCAAAATGAAGTGCTTATATTAACAAAGTCTTTTGGAACTTTACATAAAAAGCATATAAGGATCTTACAGTAAATGGGGAAAAAATCCCAATAAATTTCAGGCTATAGTATTTTGGCTTAAAAAACAAATTTCATCGCCTAATACATTCACCTTATAAACTGCTGAAATTATGATGGATGTATCAGATAGGAATTAATAAAGTAGGAGAGGGAAGCTTATTAAAATAATTTTATTCTGTCCAATGGAATAGGTTCTTCATAAAACATTAAGGGTCTATCTAAGTGTACTTAAAACATACTTCATTTTCCTACTTACACAAAGGAAGAAGGCTCTATCTCTTCGAACTCTATGCCCCAATAATGTCATTAAAAGAAAAATAACTTTCATATGGATGGATGAATACAGCATTAAAATGTCTGCAATGACTATTAATGTCATGACTCTGCCATATTTTATGAATCAAAAGTCTCCAAAAAGAAAGTTTCAACTTCTCTCCCACCTCAAGCAAACTTGTGAATGATGACTTTTTGCAGTCCTTTGGTTTCGAGAGAAATGAAAAATAAATCTAACAGTATACGATAAGTAAATTATTTAATAGGTAATAATTCTGTATTATTGTCCTCTGTAAATAGAACAGCACAATTTACAGAGTTGAGTCATTGTTCCAATACCTGCTCTGAGGTCATTCTTTGACAAGACAGTAAATACAGTTCAGATTTGACAGGTTGATTTTGTATTGGAAGGCTTAATGCCAAACAGTTACTGTATTTCCTTCCACTGTAGGCATTAAGTTAGGGCAAATGATATATTGCATACTCTTATTAACTTAAGAAATGTGATAGCTTGGCTGCCTGATCGAAGCTACATTAGGGGATAATCTGATAGTAAATCTGATCCAAGATCAGTGGTCACAAAACTACTTCCTTGGTAGTTCCTACAGTAATAGCATTGGTGTTGATAGGCTGGATCAGCCAAGACAGAAAAACAGTGACTGTGACAGGACTTTCTTACAAATGTAAGTTCTTTCAGAAATAAACAGCAGTACTGTATCAAAAACTAAATTTTTAAACACCTAATGTTAATTACCCAATATAAAGGCAGCTGATTTGGGTATGGCTACTACATCTTTAAAAACATAATCCTTGACTTCACTTTTTTCATGGTATCACAAAATCATTAAAGTTGGAGAAGACCTCTAAAATCATCAAGTTCAACCTTTAACCTAACACTGCTATCCCCACCACTAGACCATGTCCTCTAGTGCCAACTCCACAGCTCTTTAAACACTTTCAGGGATGGTGATCTCACCACTACCCTAAGGCACCCTTTTTCAGTGATTGACAACTCTTTCAATGAACAAATTTTCCTATCTAAACTTTCCCTGACACAATTTAAAGCCATTTCCTCTCATTCTATCACCTATTACTCAGGAGAAGAGACCAACCCCATCTTGCTACACCATTCTTCCAGGTAGCTGTAGAGAGTGAGAAGGTCTTGGCTGAGCCTCCTTTTCTCCAGGCTGAACAGCCCCAGCTCCCCACAGTACTCCAGACCCTTCACCAGCTCCACTGCCCATCTCTGACTCATTCCAGCATCTCAATGTTTGTCTTGTAGTGAGGGGACCAGAACTAGATACAGGGTTTGAGATGCAGTCTCACCAGTACTGAGTACAGAGGGACAATCACTGCCCTGCCCTGCTGGCCACACTGGTGCTGATTTCCTTGTGGTTTGGCTTCCGATTTCATACCATTTTAATAAAACAAATCGAGGTAAGCATTATAACACAAAAATTTAGGTTAAAAGTTTAATTCTTTGATCTTCAGTGCAAAAACCCCCAAACTTAAAAACTGGAAATATAAAACATTGTTTTTAACTTATAACATCTGCTCACTGCCTTAATTCAACACCTACCTGAGAAAAGTAATATATTCTTATTTTGTTCTCCCTTTGTTAATGATTTTCTGATGTTCTACAAGACCCTCTCTTCAACTGACCCCTCTCCTAAGACCCTGTCTATAACTTTTCTGCTACACAAAACATGCATTAAGTTTACAATCAAATCCATATTATTCTAGTACAAAGTGCAATTTAGTTCTGGTTGAATGACACAAGTGCAAAGTTGAAGGACAATTTAGCAGACTGTCACTACAAGCAATGACCTAATGAGATCATAAAAAGTATTTCAGAATGTGCATTAAAGCTTTTCAAAAACATACTGTAGCAAACAAATACCTACATGTCAGTTTGGCCTAAGGCTTTAAGCTCTCTTGATGCTCACTTATCCTCATGCTGAACAGGTGAGGAAGAGACATACTTTTCTCTGCAACCTCAGGCAGTACCTCCAGCAGCTGATGTCTTGTACAAGTCCAAATCTAAGAGCACTAAGCTGAAACATATCTAAACTTCTAAGTTCACTTAGCTATTATGCAAACCAGTCAAGCACAAGATTCTAATGCTCTGTCCTTAACATTCCACACTCTTTTTTCTACCACTGAAGCCTAGAGCAAAACAGGTCTGACCTAACAGAAAACAAACTAATAAACAAAACACACCACTCAAGCAAACAAACAAAACAACAACAAGCCCATAAACAAATTAAACCAACTAACCCACACTCCCAATTCCCAAGGAAAAAAAAGATACAATAAAATTTAATCACTCCCTACTTTTTTTAGCTGTTTAGAAGAGAAGGGACTAAAGACAGTATGCAGAGCACTGTGTCTGCTTTTTTGACAAATGCACAGGCAAAGAAGTCTTTGCAGAAACAAGTGTCAAGTAAAGATAACACTGATCAGCACTGGTGGACAGCTGTGATGGTAGCTTGAAAAAACTGAGCAGATCTTAGTATGCACACTGTAAGAAGACTGGATGTCAGTAAGCACCCTGAGAAAACAGCACACTATGTATCAGTAGCAAAGTCTTTAAATGATACCCTTTTGCAGAATTGCTTGCACTCACAGAGCAAACAGCCATCTGCAATTGTGCTGGCAGTTGTGGGAGGCAAAAAGCCCCATAGCACCAAACCAAACTTTTACAGCTATTTTGGGGGTTACTCTCTAAGTTCTTGGTGGCTGGGGGGGAGGGGGTTGGTTAGTTTTTTGCATTTTTAACTTAAACAGGAACATTTCACTGATTTAAATACAGCATGGTTCCACAAACAGCTGCACTGATCTAACTCAGAGTATGCCTGTATTATCATCTAACCCCAAAGAGGTGAGTGAGGGCATAGCAAGAATTTAAGCCAACTTTGTCCATGAAACTACACAAAGTCTTCCACACTAGAAACCGCTTCAGAAGTTTCTGCCTCAGGTGCTAATTCACATCTTCATAGCATCAATAGATCGCCCCCTCAACACTGCCAACACAGTGCTCGTGGGACAGCATTTTAAAATTAATTAGTTACCATTTTAGAATAATCTATTTTTGCAGGGCTTGATCAGATCACTTCCTTATCCGGTTTCAAAGCACAGCTCCACAAATAGCAGTGCCATCGAGCACAGGCAAGGGAAGCGCGCAGCAGCACAGCACGGCGGCTCCCTGGCCACTTGTCCCCTCCACAAGCCACAGCCTTGGCACAGCAAAGCAAAGAAGTCTCAGTAGCAGGGTGAAAGAAACTGCCCTGTCTCACAGCTATTCCTGAGGCAATGCTTTTACCCTCCATTCCTTTCTTTGATTCACCTCAAAAGCTGGACAGTAACACCCTATCCCTGCCCCACTTCTTCCATAGAAGGACACAACCTCAGAGCCCAAGCAGCAGCTAACTTCCCCCTGCTCCACAGGACAAGCTCTGCTCTCTACTCACAGGCCTGGTTTCCCACGGAGGCAACATCTCACCTGGGAACCCTCCCTGGCACCCCAGACCATTTCCTTCCAGAAGGAGGCATGGAAGAATGGAAAGCCCAGCAGCTTCCAGCAGCTCTGTCCCAACAGGCTCAGAAACACGCTCTGCCTGCAGAGTAACCAACTGACACATCTGGTATCAGGCACAACTTTTGCTGAAGAAGGGCTCCTCTGCTCCCTGCCATGGAGGAAGAGAATGACAGGGCTGCCCTAGTCAGCACAGTCTACTCCACCTGAGCTCCACAGCCTGCAACCCTCCCTTGGAGTGATGGCATTGCTCCTCTCCCACTACAGTGCTAGAATATCTTACTGAAAAGTCCCTATTAAACAGACAAGTATAGCAGCATTAACAAATTCAGTTCCAAGATTGGATTTTGTTTATATTGCAGCTTGAAGGCTTCACGCTCCTCTTACCTCCTGCTCCTAGTGGCATTTCACTAACAGAACAATGCTGACGTGTGAGAAGCTGGTAAAAACACTGACACAAACCTAAAATGGCAAGATTCTGTTTCCAAAATAACACATGGGAAACAAAATAAATCTAATGATCACCTTTAGTAACTTCAATGGGTAGACTTGAAGGGTTACATCAAAACAAATCAGAAAACTATTTTCTGAATTAGCTTGAACCATCATCAATGCTACTTAAACAATTTTTGACAGTGTTTTGTATGGAACAGTTTTTGTTCACTCCTTTTCTCCTACCATTTACTTGTCATGTTTAGTTAGAAATTTTTGTACTAATGTTCTGTAATCATTAAATTCCTTACATGCTGCTTTCAAATTTGCTACAACTAGAACAAGCAAAACCACCCCTTAAATATAGCATAAACATTTAGGGGAAAAAAGGCCCAACAACTAGGAACCAATGTCATCAGAGGCTTTCCCTACCCTGCTGATAGCATGGCTAGTTGGTTTTCAAAACAGTTGTTGTTTTGTCTTCTCCTACCTCAGAAAGGCAAACTATACTGACTGTCCATGAAAATTCATCATTTTATATAAACTCCATCAGCTTTTACACATGTATATCAAAAGGCAAGTAACACATCTGTTAGAACTTCTAATCACAAACTCAAATTCAGCTCAAACATTAGTAGCATTAGCTGGCACTCAAACCAATTTCAGAGACGTACAATGCACCTTCCACAGCTTGTCTCTTAAGAACGTGTAAAATAAAATTAACAGCAAGTAAAAATCCAGTGGCTCAGAGCTTCTGCCCCAGCAACAAGGGCCTTCATTGAAGAAGAAGTCTAGTCTGACAGAATGGCCACAAGCTTGGAGATCTAGGTCCTGATTTCCATGTTCAGACCTAGAAGTGTCCTCACTTATTATAAGGTTTTTTTCCTCCAAGCTGTTTGACATGTAAAGCAGTAAAACATGTTTTCTGCAATCTATGCTGTATTGCTTCAGTACTTCAAATATCCTCAATACCTTGGCATGTTTTAATCTGGATTTTTTCACTGCAGTGAGGGACTGAAGGTCAGAGGTGCCTGAAAATACAGGCTCTAGAATTATCTGATAGCTCGTATAATCTAAGAATTTACCCAGAAAATATTTTAAAAACATATACATGCATTTATAGAAAGCTAGATTGGCCACATATAAAAAGACAGGCAAGCAATTATAATTAAGTTTAAAAGCACTACATAGGCAGCTACTACAGCCTCTACCACTAAAACTCAGGAGCATTAATTACACTATTTATACTGATTTTTTTATATGGAAATACACAATCATTATGCAGAAAACTCATCAAGCAATAATGGAACTGACAGCCTGGGGAGAAAGTGCAGCTTCTTCTACAGAAGCACAAAAACTTCATTTTCCTTGTAAGTTTAAATAGAAAGAAGACAGCAAATGTACTCCAAACCATTCTAACATGAAAATTGAAAGGGAAACCTTGCTTATTAACTTTAAAAAATAATCTGAAGCATAAAGAGAATTCAGGTTTTTTATAGCTAGAAAGAACAATAAAGTATTATCTCTCAATACTCTTTATGCAACAGGTAATGAGTGATTTATGGCATTGTCAGTAACAGGGATTAATTCATGAGGTCACAGCACGTGAACAAGGTTGTGATTATAGTAAGCAGACTTGCATCTGGAAAACAAGTCTGTTTATTATTTCAAAATGTCAGAGATCAAGTGAAAGCTTCCTGCAAAATTAACTGTTGAATGCTATACATTTCTTGGTAATTTGGGGGTATGGTGTGTACAGGTTTGTGATTTGTTTTACAAATAAGATTCAGCAAACCATATGCACACATACATACATATATAAATGTATAATTCTATAGCATTAGAGCTAACAAATTTTTAACTTTTCACTAGAAAGCTAAATATAGCAAAATCTGTATATTTTCCTTTTTTGTTCTGATACAAGACTTGCAATTCAGAAATGTGGACACTATTTATTTCTTTTTAGTAAAATATTGGTAAGAGAAAGTTTGTATCTTGTTTCCAACAAAACTGCTTTCACAATATAAAGTTCAAAATTCTTCACAGCAAAAATGTTCCCAATTTCAAAACATCTACAGAAAATCCATTACAAAAAAAGCACTGAAACCATCTAACAAAAAATAGAATTAATGTTGTTTCAACTTGCTTTTAGCATTTTCAACTTTTGTACCACTTGTAAGCTGAGCTCTGTGAGATTTCATTCTGTTTCTTATTTCTCTGTTCTTTTCAAGAACAATGCTGACACCAATTTCCTGCTTGAAGTAAACACAGTTTGCTCACCTGACTTCTTCGTGACACAAAACGCAGGCAAACTTATTTCCTCCCTTTCAGATTTTTTCCCTTGTATACCATTTGTGGTATACTCTTGTTACCACAAAGGTTCCACACATTGTTCTTCGAGGAAAATGATTTGTAGAACAGACTTCTACAAATATCAGCAACACCACATTACTAAATACCAACTGCTTTTGGTATAAATGAAAGCATAAACACTAAACTATGTTCATACTTCAACAGGAACTTTTTTTTTCTACACACAATACTTAATGACATGTATCCAATGAATTAATGTGTTCAAAAGGTGCTTAACAAAATGCTAGAGAAGGCCAAAATCAGCAGATGTGTAGCAAACATTAAACCATGTGTCTTGCCAAGAAGAAAACACATGGTGCATTAATATTACAGAATATAAGGACATACTTTACTACTTTGCCTAGCTGTGGCAGAAAAACATAGAACTAGCATTTTTTCAGAAGCATAGTATGATTGTAACAAGCTCAACAGAACCAAAAATGTGACTTTTGAGCGGATTTAATTAATCTCTCATTCCTGTTTTAAAGGAGCAGGATTCTGACTTATAGAATCACAGAACAGGATCATCAAAGCTGGAAGAGACCTTTAAAGATCATCATGACAAAATGTAAACCCAGCACTACCACTAACCACTGAACTGTATCACCATGATATAGGAACATATGAAACTTTTGAAGATCACATTTCCTATGCTTGTTCATTTGGAGGAATATTGAATGCAAGATTAAATAATTCATAATTCAAGAACCTCTGAATTATGCTCACAGTTAACCAAAAGAAATTAATGTGCTGATATTTGACACAGTAATACTTATTTAGGCTACAGGTTCTCTGAGCCACAGCCTGTCAGAGATAACTGACGTTCAACAACAAGCTGTCAAAACAAATACCCATTAGGAACAATGGCTGGTCAACACACAGGTGCTACTCATCTTTCCTGTCATGGAAACAAAGCATTAATGAAACTATACTTTTCCATACAGAGAAAAAGGTGAAGAGGAAAACCCACACAAAAAACTGCAACTCTCCCACCTTGGTTAACAAGAGTATATTCTGCCAAGACTGCCCCTAGGTCTGTAGGGATTGGGAGATGAAAAAGAACAAAAAGACTTCAAGACAGAAAACATGAAGTACAAGATGAAACAGTTACTAAGCAAGGATGAGAAACATTAGTCCTTTTCAAAATAACAACTTCAAACACTGAAACAAGGTCAACAGTAACAAGAATGCACAACCCTTGATAATTGATTCTCACACTGAGGTCCATCTTTGGTACGGCTTTAACTTTCACATTTGTTTGGGACAGCAACCAGACCAAGAGAGAGGCACAAGCACCAGTAGTCTCAGCATTACATTAATAAACATTTGGGCACCTGCCTCCTAGGTTGGTGTAGGCAACCAGGTACTCTCCAAAGGAAAAAAAAACCACTACAAGAGTCAGAGCTCATAAAAGGCTCCCATACCTTTACCTGCAGTTGTCCAAAACCTTGCCACTCAGAGTAATCTGCCTCTTCTTTTGCCAGGATTTGCTTTCCTATGCATCTCTCCAGCCAGACAGATGGCTGTGGTATTCATATCCCATTCTAATCACTTCCAGCAAGAAAAGCTTGCACCAAAACACCAGATTGTAACCTGGTGAGAATGAGATACTGATAGAAACATCCTGTCAAAGAGTGTTTATCATATCTCAAAACCACAACCAAGTCCAGTAGAATTTGTCAGTGTGTTTCTCAGCAGATAACTGACTAGCGAAGTCAACAAGGACTGCCAGAGTGACCAGTGGATCTGTTTTCACATCTCTTCCTGCTTGGGAACTGAATCCACATTTGTGAGAAAAAAGCACCAGAGACAGTCCTGGAACTGAGATTTGAAACCCATGTACTGCCAAGGGAAATGTTAAAACCACAACACTGCAGCGTCAGGTAACAGTGTCACATCTACCACTGGGGCTTCAGAAGAGATGCAAGGGCTTAGCTCTTCTGAAATCTGAACAGAGCTCAATGTGTTATTTTTGAGGTTTTACTTAACTCAAAACAAAAGTAAATTCTATCGCAATGGAATTAGATTGAACCAACAACTGCGTTGGTTTGTCTGGCACATTTTCAAAATCACAGTTTTGAAGACAGATTTTGGTTGCTGTGTGCACATTACTATTACTGATGACTATTCATGCCAAATCTTGTCCAGATCAGTCACATCCACCATAATTTGAATAGAAGGTAACAAACCAGTTTTATTAATAAAGTGCTAATTTAAGTCTAAAATCAGTATTTTCACTTATCAGTCAACTCTTACCAGTTGTGTAGGATTGTATTTCACATGAGGGATATTCAAACCACTCCAAAGAATGAGTTCAAATTCATATTCTCTAACTTTTGTCAATTACCAAAGGAAAGCTTATGAATTGGCTTATGCCAATTACAGGGGGGGAAATGAATGGTGGGAAAAGGAAAACAAATTGGTACATCCAAAGAAAATGCAGATTAAGATTTACAGCTCTGCTCTGACATACCAAATGCAGGTACTCAGACTGTGACTACTGGTATAATCATATGGAAGAAACAGAACAAGATCACAACTCTGTGCTTCATTCATTTAAAGTACTTGCAAAAATACAGCCAGAGTCCAGATTGTTCACTTCCTACAAAACAATTCAGTTCTAATGGGCAATGAACTGTTAAACAGAATAATAAAAACGGTGCTGGAGTACTTAATTTGTTCCTCCACAAATCCAGAATTCTTTCACTGTAAAAAAAACGTAATGTTCCAGCAAAGCAGAGATTTATTGAATGAGGTTTGGACAGTGCTATTTATCCCTTAGGAAAGGCCAAGTAATTTCATCTTCACAACCAAAATGCTAATTTGGCGTTATTTATCGGATGAAAATGTAATACATTCCCTTCCAGAATAATACAGATTCTGCAGCATTTGCTACTTGGTATCCAGTCAAGCAAACCAAAAGGTGGTGCCTGTGGATTTCACCTCGGGCTTTGCCTATTTATAAGACATTGAGCAAGTTGAAAGAACCACTTAAAAACCGAAGTAAAATCCAATAAAACAAAATAAGCATTTATGCCCACTCTACTTGATAAAATATAAGATTCAAATAGTAGCTTGTTTACTTTTCAGTCAGTAAAATCCTCTGCAACCAGGAGAAAGGGGAAGCGGGCTTAAACACATCAGCACAAATACTTCTTTGGTTGTAGTATCAACATGATTTGCAAATCCCCCAGTCACAATTTTTAAAGATCTGTTATGCTCTGCAACTACTCTTCCAAGCAGTATGCTTGCAACGTGTAATTATCAAATAAAGCTTTCGAATAGGTTCTGTTGGAAATTTTGCTCAAAATAATACAAGAAATAAACGTTATTTCCACCAGAGCGCTTACTGATCATGCAAATCCTGCCGAGCGCGCCCCGGGGTTAACTGAGCACTGACGAGGTGGTGGGGACGGTGACGGGGTGAGGAGCATCTGCGGGAGGCACGGCACGGCACGGCACGGCACGGCAGAGCACAGCACGGCAGAGCACGGCACGGCCCGGCACGGCACAGCAGAGCACGGCACGGCAGAGCACAGCACAGCTCGGCACGGCAGAGCACAGCACAGCACAGCACGGCTCGGCCCGGCCCGGCACGGCACGGCACGGCACGGCACGGCACAGCACGGCACAGCACGGCCGGAGCTGCGAGGGAACGGGCTGTTCCCGCTCGGAGCGGGAGGGCGGGAGCCGCCAGTGCCGCCCTCCGCGCACCAGGAAATAGCTGCGAGTTATTCCTAACGCTCGGCCAGCAACTTTCCACACTGCACGCAGAAAACCTGCCTTTAAGATAAATAAATAAATAAATAACGCCCTCCTTCCCCTCAACGCTGTTTCAAAGCTTGTGAGGGTCCCGTATTTCTCGGGAAAGGCACCATCGCCTCCAGCAGTTCCTAATACTACAGCCGGCCCTCGGACACTTCCCGGCGGGGACGAGCGAGACATTATTTCTGACCTATTTTCGGCGCCGGCTCGGAGCGATAAACAATCAACAGCGGCGGCGAAAGCTGCCTGGGCACAAACTTCTCCGGGGGACCACGGGCCGCCCCCGACCGGGGGAAGCTCGGGGGAAGCGTCCCCTGTCCCGCGGCCGAGCCCCCCGCCCCACCTCGGCGCCCGGCCGGCCGGGCTGCGGAGAGGCTCCCCGAGCTCTCCTGCCGGGCTCCGGGGAGGGGGAGATCAGACCGCCACAAATCCCCCGCCCGCCATGCCTGCGGCCCCGCAGACAGGCCGAGCACGGAGGGGTGCCCGCCTGCCCCAGCCCTCCGGGAGGGGACGGACGCTGTCCCGCCGCTCTGCCCGACCACCCTGCGCCCCCTCGCCGCTCCCCGGCACCGACCTGGGACACAAAGGAGCGGCCGCCGCTGCCCGCCGATCGCCCGTGCTCCCCGCGGAGTCCAGGCCGCGGCAGCACCGGGATGGCGTAGCGCAGGCATCCGACGCCAGCGCCTGCTGCTCCCGCGACGGCCCGTGCCGCCGGCGCCCGCTCTGCGCTGGGCGGGGAGGGAGGGGGGGCGCTGGGAGCCGGCCGAGCGCCGCTTCCTGCTGCCCGGCGCCGAGGGGCGGCGGTGCCGGTGCCGGAGCCGCCGCCGGGGGTGCTGCGCCGGCGGCTAAGCAGAGGCCGGTGCTAGCGGCCGCATCCTCGGCTCCCGCGCCGGGCTCTCCGTGCCGCCTCGCTCCGGCTCCGAGCGGTCTCCGGTGCGGTTCCCGCGGCGGCCGCTGCCGGCAGCGCGAGCCCCGCTGTCCCCGCGGTGCGCCCGGCCCGCGCTCGTGCTCCCTCTGCCGCCGGGCCGGGCCGCGGCTCGGCCCCTCCCGCGGCTCCGCGGGCCGGGAGAGCCCCGGTGGGGGGGACGCGAGCTTCGCCCTCGCTGCTTGGCACGGCGGCCCGCTCCCCAGGGACCCCTCGCGGCACGCTGTGGGGCGGGGCAGGCCTGCCCTCGGCCGCGCTGCCTTCCCGGTGCCGCCGTCCGGCCTGGGCGCGGGGAAAGGCTCCCGGTGCTGGGAGCAGCGGCGGGGCACCTGCCGGGGAGTGCAGCGCTGCAGGGAACGAGCCTCTGTGGGCAGGAGGTTCTCCTTTCTGTAGCAAGACTTTTTCTCAGTACGTGATACCAAAAGAGAAGTAAATCGGCTGTAAACGGCATTAATAGCGCTGGTGGTCTTTAACATCGAGGAGGAGGAATGCTGGGTGCTACTGTCTCATTAGCAAGTGCGACATGTAGTTTGAAAATTAGAGGGAGAGAAAACTATTTCAGAGAACTATTGTAAACAAAATGACTGTTTGACTGAAGAAAAAATCCTGTTCTTTCTCCCCTTCTATCTGCTTGCCTTTATCTAAAAAAAAAAAAAAATTGGATGTGAAGAAAACTTCCATAAAAATAATTTTTCAGACTCACAATGTGGGTTTCTTTCTCAATGCCAAGCCTAACCTGTAGCTGTTTTGCAGAGAGAGGAATTGAAAAGCAGACAATTTGCTTTTAATTAATGGGGTCTTTCAGTCCAGTTGGGTGGCAGCAATGTTAAATTATATGTTAGTGTTTGCATAGAATTCTTTCAATAATTTTGTCCCCAACTGATTTAGCATCCAGACATGCAAACAGAAAATTGATTGTGAAGGCAGGGAGTCAGATTGATGCTGGGTTGGGATAAATGAGAAGCTGATTGCCATGGAGTACCAAAACCAGCTTCGTGAGACATCCTTGTGAGTTCTCAGCACCTTTTGTTTCTGTGAAATCTGATTGAGATTGTACTGCGGGCAGAATCTACTGCAGGTTAAACTCATGGATATTTGAAAATTTAATTTCTGTGAAAGAGATTTCAGTTTGTGGGAGATTAATGATTTAAATGAAACTTGCGTCTGTTTTATCAGGAGCATGTGAATGTCTCAAAGCTTTTTAAAAAGGCAGTTTTGAAATTATCAGTGGCTGCCATTTTTTGGTTTTGTCCTTGGTTATTTTGGGATAGGCTTTAGTTACTGCTTTGTGGTACCACAGAGTCAATTCCAACAACCAAAAAAACCCAAAAAACCTGGAGTAGTTGTGCATCGCTGATAAAAGTCCCACCAGGCCTAAACATGCCTCAGACTTGCCTCAGAAATCCAGCAGCTTTGTACTAAAAGATGTTCAGCACCAGATCATGCCTGTGGATCTCAAAAGTCAGATTTTATTGCAGAGGTTCTGGTTGCTGAATAGTCCAGAAGCCAGCCTGACAGTTTGGATGAGTTTTTTTATATATATATCTGCACAGATAAATTCTTGTCTGGCTTGTAATTTTTTTGTTATTTTATCTCTCCTTAACCTTGGCTGGACTTCTGCTGTTAGGAGAATACATCTTGCAGACTTCTTTCCCATTAGATGGAGGAAGCATTTCTTGGTAATCGTGTTCTCCACTGATTTGAGCAGAAAACTGGCAGCTTGTTCCTATAAATGGCAGAGCTGCCATTAGAGAAACCTAATTTCCTTCATCACAAAAATCCACTTGAGAAGATGTATTATCAATCAGCCCATCTGCCAACCTTGCCCCTCTTTTGCATGTGGCAGTGAGTAGTGGGGATGGGGTCATCCACATGTATCCCATGTGCTTTTTGGTGCCTCCCCATTTGTCCAGGTAAAAAGGAATGAGCTGACAGCCCTTCTGAATGAAGACAACCTTGGGGAACAGCAGCTCCATCAGTCCAGAGCTGCCTTTTTTTCCAGGAGAATTTTATAGTTTGGGTGCTTGTGCATTAGAGCTGCCACAAAAAGGGTGTTCTGTCAAGCCTGGATGCACTGATAAGCATTGCTTATTAGAGATACCTACCATGAATATGGATTATTCTCACTAATGACTAACTTAGGGAAACCTGGAAGTAATTGATGGCTTAGGTATGATGTAGGAGATTCTAGAAACCACTTCTGCAATTTGAGTTCTGAGGAAGCTGTCTTTTCCATGTGAAATGACATTAAATCCTTAGATCATATGGCTGGGTTAAGCATTTTTACTAGTCCAGGATTTTGTTAAAAAATAGGTTATTGATTTATGGATATCTCTGCTAGGTTCAATGCAGCACTGGTCTGTATCCTCTAGCTAGCATTGCATTTGTGCAGACTTGGAGACAAAAGGCACCAGCAGCTGAACTGAGAAGCAGGACTGGGATCCCAGATGCAAAGCCACATGAAATCAACTGCACAGCTTCCAATTTCAGAGCCAGCCTCTCCAGTGATAACCTGGGGCTCTTCCTGTGCTGCTCCTGTGTGCAGTACAGACATGCACATTGTGGAAATAATGCAGAGGGCTAGTGAAGCTGAGTGAAACCACCAGTCTGGGAATATTCTAGGAGGCTCAATCCTGATTCCTGGAAGAAAAAAATAAAAGAAAAAAAAAGCCACAATAGATACTCTGACAAAGAAACTTGGTAACAGTGTGCACAAGTGGTTGGTGTATCAGGAGGGCATTCAAGAAGAGTAAATAAACAGTTTTTCTGAGAAGTTTATATAGGTCAAAAACCAGAAAGCTTGAATTTCAGAAAAATTGCTGGAGGAGAAAATACAGAGTAGGATGATAAAGATTGCCAAATTTGGGCAATCACAGGGATGGTTCATGTATTACTGTGTCTAGGATTTAAAACTGGGTAATATGAGTGGAAGAATGATTCCTGTCAGAGAAGCAGCTGTTGATTGTGCTTGTTTGCTGTCAAAATATGGAAAAATGCTGAATGAACGTTCAACTGATTGCCCAATAAAAACACAACTCTAGACAACTGCCAGATTTGGCTGTGTGCCCTAAATGAATATCCAGATATAGGATACACAGCACTATGCATGTTCATTTTTGGATAACAGATTTGTGTGAAACATCCTCTGCAATGGCTTTAATCATAAGAAAACATAAAAACTAATTACATTTTGAGGATATTTTGATAACTGTGTGTTGAAAACAGTGAATGAAAAGATGCTTCTGTGTACTGCAAGGGATTGCGAAGTTCTTATTAGAATATATAATTACAAAATCATAATTAAGCTAGTATGTTACTAAAATAGAAAGCATTTCACTTACAATTTTTTTGCTTTAAATAATTTGGTCAAAACAATCTAAAGTGGCTTTTAAACTTTATTACATAATAAATGAATGCAATATTTATAGGATTCACAGAAGATTGATGAAAAGCTTTTTCTCATATGACAAATAATGATCGATTTTTGGTTGTTTGGGAATTGCAAAGCAAATGGGGGAAAATTAACCAATTATGTATGGAGAATAAATGAGAGATATAAAAATACATCAATGCAATTTAAAAGGTCAGCTTCCTCTTGTCAGCAGAGGCTCTCTAAAGGCTGCTTATGATGGGGAACTCAGTGCTGTAGCTACCTTCAACTTGCATGGTATTAGGTTAATGCAAAAATAAGGAACTGGCTTTTTTAACACACAGCATGCTAACAATGATATAGGGAAACCTTCATACCATTGCTGTAGTCAGTGGTTTCAGACACAGCCACAGGAATTTTCATTTAGTCCCTGACTAAATAAGGAACTTCAGGAAAGTGTCAAAGTCACTAGAGACAGGATTAAATGAATGGACACAGGCTGGGTGTTGGAACTGTGCAAGTAAAGACGGGAATAGAATTAATGCAAGGAGATCAATTATTGAGAAGTTGTAGAGGGAGAGGAATGATTCAAAGGTAGAAGCAGATTCAAAAGGAAAAAGGGAACCAGAAAACCCACTAGAATACTGCAATGCAGGCTTGCAGAAAAAAAAAAAAGATTTAAAATACAGCAGGATTTAAAATACCCTTCAAAAAAATAGAAAAAAAGAAACACAGTTATGGAAGAAATATAGTCCATAGGGTGTTGGAACAAAGCACCAATAGTCAGTTAGAAATGCTGAGAAATACATTCTGCAGAGAAAACTGCATTTGGTTTTACTTTACATAAGAAGGAATTGCAAGTGCGAAGGGCACAGCATATGTGCTTTCATTTGATATTAGTGTTCATCAAATTAAAGGCAGTGAGGGAAGGAGAAGTCAAAAAACAATTCTGAGTCTCTTGGCTAGGTTTTAAGAAAGTAATCTGCTTGAAGATTTGTTTAAAAACTCTAATGCCAAGAGAAGCTACAGGAAATAAATTTGCATTAACTGTCATTGCTCTTTAGCAAATTCCCATGTGTCAAACCTAAATATCTCACTGCAGTAATACTTAATAATCATGTCAACATCCAACAATTTCAATTTTCATCCTTTTTTGAAAGGCAGCAATAGAAACTAATTACATTTTCCTCAGTGCAACAGCAGTACTTTTTGAGCAAATTTTCCTAGGCAGTGATGAGAGCAGAAGTGCAGGGTATTGGGTGGACTCTACTGTGGAGTCTCTGAAAGCAGTTTTCTCCAGGTTGTTCCCTTGCCCTGTCATGGGAGGGGTGGAGCCTTGAGTCTCTGGCCGCAGCTGCACCTGCACCCAATTTCTCCCTCCTCTCAGTGATCCCAGGGCCTGCTCCTGCTAGCACCCAGCAATGGTCAGGTTGTGTGTCAAGTGATTTCTGCCTTGGGTCTTCTGCCCTGGCTGTTGGAAGGATATTCCATAGCTCAGCAGATCAAACCTTAATGCTAAGTATTTTCTTATACTGAAAGCACATTTTGCTTTATCCCAGGTTGCACTTACCATTAACAGTTCTCTTATCCTGTGCACTGAGTAGCATAGATCATAGAATCATAGAATCATCAAAGCTGGAGAAAGCCTCTAAAATTATTGACTCCAGCTGTTAACCCAGGATTGCCATGTTCACTACTAAACCATGTCCCCAAGTGCCACATCTACACATCTTTTGAACACTTCCAGGTTCTGTAACTTCTCTGGGCAGCCTGCTTCCCTGAATAGCACCATACACTGTTGTTTCCTCCAGAAATCTCTGTCATGTTAAGTAAGCTTCACAGATTTAGGATTACTAGCTCTTCCCATAAGGTAACTTCACTTCATAACTGCTTTCTGAATTAATTCTAATATTCTGTATAATTTATATGGAGGAAAATACAGTACTTGAAGTATAAATTGGCAGGTGCCAGATGGAGCAAGATGACTGTATGTATTGATGGGTCAGTCTGAGTATTCAAGTCAAATGCATCACAACTTTTTAATTTATGTTTTGGCAATATCAAATGAGATTTCCACAAACAATTTTATATCCAATACCAACTCCACAATATTTTGCCTTATTTTTCTCTTGTCATACTTGCCTGCATTTTTCTGAGGTCAGGGATAGTTTATTTTATCTAGTTGCTCTGGAGCTATGCCTTCTTTCTGCTGAATTTTTTTTTCACTAATTAGATATAATTTCTATGATTAATAAATGTATTGTTTGATTTTGCTTCTGAAATACAAATGAAAATTGAGACCAAACCTAAAAACAACAGTTAAAATGTTCAACTAGATGCTTTCCCCCCACTTTCTATGTGTCTGATCATCATTGTCTTTTGTGTAAATTATCTTTCCCAATCTTCTGTTTGATTATATACTATGAGATTTACAGTTCTTTTTAAAATGAGAGTATATCCTTCTGAGAGCTGGGAAGCACAACAATACAATAAATCCATATAGATTTATTCTACAGTGTGTGACTGATGGTTCAAATGAGCACTCAGCGCTCATAATAAGCTTAAAAGAGGAGAGAGAGAGACAGAAGTGTGGTGTGACAAGACTGAAGGAAAGAGAAGAAAAATCTTATGGGATTCAACCCTGTTTTGCTTCTCCCTTGCTTTTTTGTGTTTGTCAAGGACTAAACAGTCATGTATGCCCTGAGGCCAGAGCTTGGAGAGCTCTGTATTGGTTTGTTACAGGACTGGCACAAGAGATCTCCACCATTGGGATTGCAATCACATTAAAAAAAAAAAAAAAGAGAGAGAGAGAGAGAAATACTTTGTTGAGATTTGAAGGTGAATTAAAGCATAAGTCTCATTTATTTATTTGATTTCCTGAAAATGCACATCTATTAGTGAAAATGTTTTAAAAGCTTTGTGTACATCGTTGGTGTCAGACAACAATGAAGTTTCTAAAGCATGGGAGTACAAAAATATGTAATGTAGATAGCCTCCAATCTATGATATTTTTGTTTTTGAATATGTTAGTCGTAAGTTTTAATACAAACAACTGTGTTATTTTTAACTTATTTTTTTGTATTTTCTATTTAGTTAGAATATGAAAATCACTAAGCTATCCTGATTGTCTTTAATTGATTATTTTCAAAGCTTCTGTTAACGTTTTCAACCTCAACTGTTTAAAAATGCATCCTTGCAAAATTTAAATCATATTGTACAACTTCAGTACTGTCAGGTCATTTGTTTAAATCTACCACAGCTGTACCTATATTTTGGATTTAAAAAACTACTGTCTTGAAAGAGAAACAATTGATTAGATAGAAACTTCTGAAATGCTGAGATTTTACAATCCTAATGATCATAATAATTCAAAAGGTGTGAAAATGGAAACACACAGGTGAAATGCCATCCTGATGCAAAGTCCAAAGCGGTATCTTGTTTTTCTACAATCAGGCAAGCATTTGAATAGAGTCAGTGGAAATAAAGGGCTTTTGCAATACAATGCTGTCTTTTTCAGAGTTAATATATGAGAAATAATATTTGGAAGGTTTCTGGCCCTTACATAGCATTAAATGTCATACCAAAGTGAAAAGAAAGTTGCATCTGAGGGCAAATACTTTCATTATTACTACAGTCAGTCTGCTTACAAATTTCACTAACCATTGAAGCCATCTCATTTTCACTGAATCTGAAAGTGTCTTAGGTTTTGATTGCCCTGAAGAAAAGTTTTGAGAAGTTTGAGATAAGTTTTGGGAAAAAAAGATGATGTGTCAGGGTAGGCCACATTGTATTTCCAACAGAAGAACATTTATTTGTTTTTGTATTCAGCTACCTCATATATGAACTGGTTCAGGTATCTGCCAAAGTGTAAACCTGTAATACTCTTTTTATAAAAAATGGTGAGTGAAAGCATCACAAATTCTACTCACAACCAAAAGTCATACACATACTGCCACTTACAAATAAAGAAAATAAAAGTTATTTTTCAGGTTATTGTTCAATTTTATGCTACTGTAATGCTTCAGCCAGTTCTGACACAAAATAAATTTTGCAGCTCACTAATAAAATGAAAGAAAGATCCGCGTCATCTACCATGTCTGCTATAAAATATTTTTTTCTTATTATTTTATTAGAAGTCTCACATTGTCTGGGATTTGAAATGCTGCATTGCTGCTTTTAGACTCATAAAAGTAGGCTGGAAAACATGAGACTTAGAAGCTGAGACAGCTACGAAACAAGTGAAACTTATCCATTAATTCAGGTTTTTTTAACTGCCAGATCTTTTGAATTATTGAAGTGGTGCTATGGAAAAAACAGTATATTTTTTCAGGTAAACAAAAGAATTCCAGTCAAGATTATGGCTTTTACTACTGTCTGGTCAAGAGAGTAGGAGTAACTGGTTTTGTGTCAGTTTGTGGTTGCCTGGATATTGGGTCTAGGCATATCTTTTTATTTTCATCATAGCATCATGGAGTTGATATGGGCAATACCTTGGCTCTCCCCATCCCACTCCCTATCCAGGACAAGAGAGGCAGAAGCAGGTGTGTGCCTTTACTGCTGGCACAAATCCAAAGCAAGCTGCCATTGACATCTCAGAGAACAGTCTGCATTAACAGAGCTTTTCCTGAATGCCTGCAAAGATACTTTACCATTGTGTACACAAACCAGATACTGAAAGAGCTTATCCTGTCACTGCTGAATCAAATTAGCCATTGATAAAGTCAGATGAAAATGGTGTTTTACACAAGTTGTTGCACATCCATCCTGTGCACTGCTATAGGCAGCCTGGAGTAATACCATGCAACCACTTAGCTGGAAAATTACCCTGAGATACAATTTTGGACCACAACAAGAAATTAATTCTTCAAAGTGAAACACTGAATTGTCCAGCATTAGGTCTACACACTAAGGGGCTTATCATGGTGTTGAGATAGCTAGACACGAGTGCAAGGATTGGGTAAAGAGGATGCAAAGTATGAGATGGTCAATAGGTACCCAGGTTCAGCTGTACTACTTACTGCTGTGTGGTGCAGAGAGCTATGAGCTGCTATTGATGGCACTAATTCACTGTGCTCTGAGTCAACACGAATGTGTCACCCTCAGGCTTGCTGCCAATAGATCTGCCTCTAGAAACCCCACAGAGCCTCAGCATGTGCACCGGGCTCTACTGCACTGTGAGCAGCTGGCCTCATGTAAGGATGGGTCCATGTCCAAAGCTGGCACTTGTACAAAGGCACATCACAACCTCCCCTCTCATACAACCCAGCTGATCAGATCATTCTGAGTTCAAATTACCTTTTCCTCACTTTGGACAAGGAAGGATCTAAGTGAGTGTGAGGGAGAAGAGGAAAGCTATCATCAGCATGGGATATGTTTGGTTTGCCTGTATTTCTTTTGCACAAAGAATGTAGAATTCAGGGGTAGGTTTTGTCATACAATCCTTTGCTTCTGCAGCAGTGTTAAGAGGATGTTTTTCCCATACTACAGGCCAGTTCTGCTTTATTCCTTGCTCATGCTATTATTCTGCTTGCAGTGATGGGAAAATGCTTCCTTCAACCTAGCAGCCGACAGTGGTTGAACACAATAGTATGTATCTGATTATATGATAAGAGATGGGAAGGGTTTGCCTGCACAGGTGGGCAGGTTCCTTTTATCAGGAAGAGTTTTTTCTCCATGTTTGTATCTGAACATCACAGTATTGATTAAGTTTTAGCCTACTGAAAAGGTAAAACACTGCTCTTCCTTCTGGGACACTGTCCTTACATTCATATATTTTTGAAAGATAATGCACAGATAATTAATAATCAACTTTTCAGTTTGTTACCTGTGGAAAACAATTATATTACAAAACTTTGCTATATGCAGAATTTGACTGTCTCAGAGATTCAGCTAGCACAATGGATTCTTTTTTAAGATAAAAGTCATTACTTCTCAGTTATGGCTGCATACTGCAAGCAGGGAATTACATTATACTTTTCAAAACCCTATTTCCCCCTATCAGGTTCATGTGCAGCAGGATTTATTCCTTCAAAGATAGTAATATTCTTCAAAGAATAAGGTCAAAAAATGTAAAATCAGGATGTGACAAAGTTGTGTGCAACATTTTCATTTTTCACCACAGTCAGACAGCTCACATCCACTCACATTGGATGCCTGCAAAAATGCTGTATTTAAACAGAAGGCAAGTGCACCAGTGAACTATAAGATCATTCAATGAGTTTCAACATGTTACTGATAAGACTGGGAATTTAAATACATAAAGGTGTTCCTTATCATCTTTGTTGAGACAGACAATGCACCTTTGACAGCTTTAAGTATTTGGTGGCTGCAAAGCTGTTTCTTTGTTCACAAAGATATTGTGAAGAGGAAAACATGCCCAGTATCCAAACAAGAAAGCAAACAGACCCAGTTTGTTGTCAGTTGTCCAAGATCACATTCCAGCACGGTACTCTGAGCACCATTATGCTGCCACTTCTCCTGCTGGCACATGTCAGGACAAGGTGTCTGTAATAAAGGCAGCAGATGGTTCTTTGGGTTGCCTAAAATCAGGGTTGGCATGACACATCATTTATGACACTGCAGAGAACAAAGTGTTGGCATGAACCTAATGACAGATCTCTGGATATTGAAGACATCCTGTATTCCATTAGACCCTTCACACACAACAGTAGCCCCCAAGTTTCTGAAGGGCTTTTTCTATTATTGCGCTTGCTAGTTTCATATCTGGTGATAAATATGTATTCAGTCCATAATCCATCCATTTAAACCCAGTTAAAGACAACTGTTTGGGGAATATTTCAAGTTTTGACTATGATGGTGAAGAGCACAGCATGAACTGCCTTGCAAACATCTGTGATTGCTGGGTCAACAATTGAATTGCCAGCACTCAATTCTTGGCCAATTCATTTCATTCTGTTTTGCCAAGCTCCAGAGCAAAAGCAACACAATTCTGAGCAGTGATGGCGCAATGGTTAAACCCCCCTAAAAGTTTCAGCATTGCAGAAATGTCATGACCCCAATGCTGCTTGTATCCCATTTTCACTGTGATATTTCCAAAAGAAAGGAGTGAAGTAGGAAATACAGACCTTCAGTGTGCCTTCCCTGCCACGTCAGCTTGAGTTGTACTGGGAAATGTTTCCAAGTGCTAGACTGTTTCCTATTTTAATGTTCACTATACATTGGCTGAGAACATCCCACAGAGCAATGAGCAATGATATCAAGGGTTAGAGAACATGCATTCTCCTAGCTGAATTGCTCGTTACAGCCAAATGCAGACACAGAGTGCTGATACCAATCACTGCACTTACATTAATGATGTGATGCTTCTGCAGTGGATCAGGTGTCTATGTCTTAAATAATCTGCAATTAGACTTCTATATAGACTTGAATATATATTGCTTGCAATCATTAGCAGAGATATCATTATTTTGTCAAGGTGTTCCTTTCTCCTCTCTTTGTTACCAGTTCAACTCATTTTTTGATTCTGCTCCTTGGAAATGGACTGAATTTTTTCCATGCCTATGAAAAATTTACCTCATGAATGTTATACCACTCCACCTCATTATTGCCTGTTATACACAGAAATGGTAAGACAGGAAAGCAGAAACCCCTTGTATTCTTCCTGAAATACCTGTTCTTCAAATTACCAATACTGAGTTTTAAAAATGCCAAGGTTTTACCAAAATAAACTGTTGCTATATTAACCTTTCCCCCCAGGTTTGGAACCTTTAGAATTCACTTCTTCCAGCTTACATCTGTAACACAAAAGCCATAAAAATTATGTACTGCAAGTAGAAGGTGAGATTATCATGACTTCAAGAGCAAAATCATCAGGTAAGATAGGAGAAAAAGATCAGAAAAGGCACCAGAGAAGATAAGAGTGAAAATGGCACTAGTGCCAGCTAGAGCACCTTGGCATTTCACATAGGGGAACCAAGCCAGTGAAATACACACACAAGTACCAGTTACTTAATTCTTCACCTCTGATGCCATGCTATCAGGGGTAAAGCAAATGGGTGTTATGTGCTCAGCCTCACTGCTGGCAGCCCCCCATGGACATGGGATTGAGACAGCCTTGCCTCTGTTGGACTTTCCATTTGGCAGCTCCTAATAATAAATCCAAACTGCTGGGAATAATAGGCTTTTCCATTCTAAATTACATTTTTCTTAGCATGCTTAAGAACCAGCAGTCATACTGTGGATGTTTAAATCTGGAAGTCTTCAAGGCCAGGTAGGATGGAGTTTTGAGCAACCTGGTCTAGTGGAAGAGGTCCCTGTCTGCAGCAGAGAGTTGGAACTAGATGAACATAAAGGTCCCTTGCAACCCAAACCACTTGATTGCAATGATCATGAAAGGCAGAGGGGTTGGAACTATACAATATTTGAGGTTCTCCCAGCCTAAGCCATTCTGTGACTCTATGGCTCTATATTTTATAGGATATAATTTCTAGTAATACAGTTTGCTTTTAATATGGATAAAGGTCTTCTGAAAGTTTTGTACTTGGAGGAGAGTATGTTAAACTCTTATGTAAAACATACAGAAATTAATATATGCACTACATTTCCCACTTTTTATGGGTTATTTTAGTTGTTGAATTTGTTTTCTCATGGATCATGATCACAGTGTATTTTTAATTGCTTTTCCTATGGAGGTTAGTGTCCATTAACAGGAAAAGTTTATTTTATGAATTCAAAAATTATGTAAATTTTCAGCAACTAAAATATATTTTAAGAACCTCATCAAGCATCACAGTATTGGCAACAAATTTTACCCCTTGGCTAAATTTAATCCATGTTCTTTAAAGATAACTTTGGAGCATGGAGTACAGATGAAAAGACAGAGCAATATATTAAATTATGTCTATCATCAATCTGTTTTAATATGCATCCTCCTGTATTTCTCTAAATAACACTTTGGGCCTAATTTTCTGACGCATGCTCTTGGTGGAAGATGGCAGGAGAAAGCCACAAATTGCTAGGTGATATACAACACCTTTGAGACATCATTCAAGTAGCACATTTGACATTTGAACTCAGAGAGACACAGTAATTAATTTTGGGATGTGACAGTTCCTGTTCTAGTTCTTCCTTTACATTTAAATTGCTTTCTTTTTTTTATCTTTTTTTTTTTTTTTTTTTTTTTTTTTTTTCTTTTGGAATGAGAGATTCTTCTTTGTGATTTGCAAAGCAGCAACTGGAAACATGACTCTAACCATTTCCTTATCTTGTCTTGGCTCAGACTACATTTAAATTATCAACAGTGTTCAAATGGGCTGTGGTAATGCAGCACCAGCCTCTTGCAATGGGAGAGGGATGGATGTTAATTCAGCTTGTTGGAGAAGGAGAATAAACACATCTGTTGTCTGCCTGACACAGTGTTCAGTATAACAATAGGAAATATTAAAATTGCAATCATTTACTATGATGTGTCTAAACATTACTGGAAAACAGCTCATTAGTTCTGCACCTCTCAGATCATGAGACAGTGCTGTGCTGAGGAGCTCTGCAGAGGAATTCTGAGTTCTCCTCTTGGTCTTGGATGTCAGGCACCACAGTGAAACTTGAATCACTGATTTAGTGAGATCTTGTGGGAAGTGAGCTATGACTTAAAGAGTTGGAAGACTCTCAATTTACTTACTTGAGACAATTTATTAATTTTTATAATTTTCTACATAATATATTAGACATAATATTTTTAAGGACACAAATGCAATATTTCTCCTTTATCATGTCCATCCATGCAGGAACAAGTATCAGTGACAGGAAATATGATGTTGCAATCACTTTTCTCCCCCACTAATTGTCTAGGAAATAGAGACTATTTGCTAATATTGATTACTAAACAGTGAAATTAATAGAATACAGTCTGTTTGTAACCTGATGGAGAATTATTTTGGAAAACTGACTATCCATGCCCAATAATAACTGCTGAAAGTCCACTCTGTGATGGACAAAATGGAACTGTATTATTACAGAAGCATGGAATTTTTTGGGTTGGAAGGGACCATAAAGATCATCAAATTCCAAGCCCCCTACCATGGCCAGGGACACCTTCCACTAGACAAATTTGCTCAAAGCCTCCTTCAACCTGGCCTTGAACACTTCCAGGGATGGGGCATCTGCTACTTCCCTAAGCAAAATGTTCCAGTACCTTACCCACCCTCACAGGAAAAAAATTCTCCCTAATATCTAATTTAAACCTACTGTCTTTCAATTTAAAGTAATTCCCTCTTGTCTTATCATTACATGTCCTGGTGAAAAGTCCCTCTCCAGCTCTCTTTTCAGCCCTCTTTAGCTACTAGAAGGCTTCTATAAGATCTCCTAGAGCCTTGTCTTCTCCAGACTGATTATTATATTGAAGGTATTACCCCAAGCAAAGTATTTGTTGCAACCAAATCTAGTGTTGAAATTTCTTTTGTGCTGTCAGCAGACCTCCTGGCCAGTTTGTCTGTTTGCTGAACAAGCCTAGACAGGTCAAAGCAGATTCTAACTTAGATCCAGCATGGTTAGCCATCCAGAAAAGAACTCAGAGCATGTTGGGATTTGTGCTCTGCTACTGAGAGCTTGCTCCCACCTACATCTTGCACAACATTGTCAGGGTTTGTATGACCAAAGCATGTTATGTCTGGATGGGAACATCATCACTGAAGGTGTAATTGAGCCAGAGTATGACCTGCCCACACTAAATCCTGAAGAGTACACAAAAGCTTAGCTGTGGGTATGTAACCTTTCCAAAGCCTCTGGGTGAGGCATTGCCATGCTCTGCAGCAATAGCTCCTGTGAGGTCTTCTCATCTGCAGTGACTTGTATTAGCTCCAGCAATATATTATTAGCACTGCACATTTTTATTGTCCCAGTGACTTGTTATTGATGACTTAAACTGTTGGCCTGACTATTCAAACAGTCAGAATTTCTAAGGGAAATGTGAGGAGGTCTCTTGGCAGATGGGCAGCAGTGACAACAAGCACCTAGGGCAGATGAATCCCAAAAGGGCATCACCCACATCCATAGCCAGTAGGAGTTTAAAAAGCCCAGCTGATCAGCTCTAACTCAGTTAAATGTAAATGTAGTTTTACATAGTAAATAATTAATTCCATATGCTTCCTACTTCATGTTCTTTTCTTTGCCTTAGCAAAATCACGTCTCAGTTTTAAAAGCAAACAGAGTAAAGCTAAATGTCAGAAGAGTATTTCCAGATGAGTGATACAATTATTAACAAGAAAGTAATCAAGCCATCAGATAATATACAATTCAGAGCACACTTTTGACATTTTGGCTAAGAGTATAAAAAGTGCAATTAAATCAATGCACTTCTCTAATACAGTTCTTGCTTCAAAATTCTGCGTGGCTAAGGTTAACTAGTAATGATTTAATTAAAATTTTCTAAATTATACTTGATCACTGCTGTCTGTTTTTGAAGAAAATCATTAATACCTTTTTGAGAAATTGGCTATCTATCCCAAAGATTGTCCCATCTTTTTAATAAAACTTTTAATGGAAATTTATATGTATTATAAATTTCAGAGGCAAAATTATATAAAAGTATAATACAAAAGAGATAATATGTAGAGCCATTTTAAACAAGTCTAGGTGCTAAATTGCCTCAAGTATATTTTATTCTTAAGATAAATATAAGAATTTTTGTTTCAGGTCCATAAGCAATTTATATCTCTCCTTTATGCAGAGAAGCCACAAAATAGAAATCATTGAAAACTAAATGTGTTTGGTAACATGCCTTGCCTTCACCAATCATAAAGATTAAATTAAATTGCAAAACTCTTGTAACATTCATGAAATTCAGATTTCACAATTATACATTGTCCTAAAATGTCAGAATTATAGCACAGTCCAAGGGATTTAAATGCCCATTTCAGTTTTTCTTTCCATATCCCAAATTTTATTTTTCTATCATCTGGCAGTTGAACAAATTGAAACAGTACAGAAGTACATCAGAAAAATGTGTCATTCATGTACAATTATACTGTATTGCTATAAGCCATGGGTGCAGTTAGTAATGCAATTTACTGAAACCATATATCACACTCGTGAATCCAACATTCTAGAGTAAAATTTTTCAATAAGACAGTTGGTTTTGAAATTGTGAGCTGGTACCTTCTTTCTCAACCAGAGTTGCACCAACTTAGTGGAGATGGTTTAATCTTGCTCTCTTGAGTAACTGGGTACATTCAATCTTCCTGATGTTTCTCAAGTGAAGTTTCTCAAGGAAATTTTATAGTAAATCTGAGTGGACTGATGGGGAATGAAAACAGTAATAGAAAATGGCTATGAGACACAGTAAGTTGAGGAAGTGAAGATATTTCACTATTTTCCAAATACTTTAAAAACACATCATTACAAAATAGGTATAGAAACTGCAATTAAACAAAACCAAAACATGATTAAGCCTGAAGCAGTGGAGTCTTTCCCTTCAATACTCTTTAGAACAGTTTGATAGTGTTACAATTGCTGCAACTTGATTTTCCTAAAGGAAGAATATGTTGTCAGTAGATAGGTAAGTACCATGGCTCCTTGTACCCAACTATCTCTTTCTTCTGTCCACTCCTGTGTGTACTGTTTTAATCCACTCCTCTGCCTTTTCAGAGTTTTATCTGAAGAAAGAATCACAATCTCAGACTCAGGAATCCTATGGGACCAGGATAGAGTTATTTGTTGAAAAATATTCAGAGTCTGCAGTATGTCACTCCTGTAGTGACAACAACAGAATAGATAATTGGGGCTGATGACCAGGAAGATGTGAGTAAATATTTGAAATGGACTTGGGCTGAGGTTCATGTCAGTGATCAATGTGCTCTTCAACACACTAGGGTAAAGCTGTCACTGCTGATGCTGTGCTCAGATGCTATAGTAATTACTATGCCACAGATAAACTGATATAAAAAACAAGGCAGTGCAGACACATTAGATCCCTTTTTGATGAGTATAATTGATATTTGCTTGTTAAAGGGAAAGGGGAAGAAAAGAAAACATGGCATATTTTTTTGAAACTTCCTCTAATAAAAGTTGAGTGAAAGTCCTTTTTTTGATCCCCATATTTTCCCTTGTTCCCTATTAACATGTATTTCAGTAAGGATGTAAGTAATATGGTATGAGCCTCTCATCAAAAAAGGAAATTATTGTAGCTGAAGCATCACCTCTACACTGTGCTGTGTTTGATCTATGTGTAGATTCAGCAATTTTGGGGAAGAACTGCATTACATTAAAGGGACACACAAACTCTGACACCACTAATAACAGCCTGAAAGAGGATTCTGAGTGCCCTAAAGGGGGTGTGTGATGTTGGCATTAGGTAGCACTGGTGTGGAGGCCAGTAGGCTGAGGTAAAGGAGAGATATCTGCTTGTTCTGCAGTGCTGACACAGTGCTATAGATGATGCACCAGGCCAGAATGCAACTTGTAATTTAATGACCTCCATGAGTGTTTTGAATGGTTTTAGGAACCACTGCTGTATCTTTGTAGCCTGACCATAGGTAGCCTAAAGCTATTTCAGCTCTCTGAAACATGCTCAATTGTCATGTTCTTTATTTTGCCTGTGGGTACACAATACTGATTGCCTCCTGTTTTCTCAGGGAAAAAAGGGTTCTAAATTTAATGCAGACTGGCTATATTTCAATTATGGGCAGACTTCTTTTCAGCTGAAGCAAATCACTCTTCTTGACATGCCATCAGAGTCACAGATGACTGACCTTCAGGCTACAGTGCAAGAGATATCTGTTGTATTGAGCAGCTCATTGACTAGTCATGGATTTTTTTCTTTGGTTTTGTTTTTGTCAACAGCATGTCTAATTTGAGTTTAATCTTTTTGTTCAATGCCCAGATGTCTTAACAGTCCACTTGAAGAACTAACATATGAAACATACATATTTTATGTCTGTTGTTTTTAATTAATCATCAGTTATTATGATGTGTAATTATCTATTTCATTTAATTCAGTATCAGTAATGGATTTATATTAAAATTACTTCAGCCATCTGCATGTTTTTCCTGCCAACTGCTATTCAGAGACCAGTTTTTGAAGGCATTTTTGAGCAGAGAAAGATGGCCATCTGCTAATCTTGACCATGTACATATTTTAAGATATGTTGATTAGATTATGTAATGGAATTTTAAATAGGCAACCTGGTATATGCAGTTGAAGACTGTGTTATCACTTTGTTGATCAATAACTGCTTAAGTAATTTCTTATCATTTTCCCTTTCTAAGTCTCGGAGATTTCCCATTTCTTATTTAGATATTTTTGAAGCTTCTGAAACTTTTTACTGTTCAAGGCAGGATGTTTTAGAAAGACTACACTGTACCCAGGCAAACAGAGTGATTATTCCTCTGTTTATTGTTATTTAACAGTTTACTATGTTCAATTTTAAAAATGCTGTATGTATTTATGGCTAAGAGAATATTTTCACACTATTTTCATTGCCATTTAATTAGTAGAAACCAGTCAGCATGGAAGGAGTTCACTTTGAAGTCTGTGTTAGATATCATTATCCATCTTTTTACCCCACCTTCCTACTGAGCCTCAAAAGTCACGTGAGTAAGGATCTGGCTTCATAGCATAAAAAAGGGTACTGGGAACAATCTGTAATGTCCTTTACCAGTTCCCTGCACTGTCTGAACATCATAGAAAAAAACATGTCAAATGATGCAAATTCACTAAGCTCTTTTTCTTCAAAACAATACTAATTTGACCTTTTACAATTTCTTCTTCTCACTGTGACTCCTTTTCAGTCTTGTCCTTAAAGTCTCTTAACTGTTCAGGCAAGACCTACAAATTATATTCATGGAAAACCCTTTGCAAGGGGATTTGGTGCAGCCAATAATGGATTCCCAGCCTGCTTTATTAGTTAGTTTTTTAAAATTTTTTTAATTTTTTTTCATGAAATTAATTTATTTATCTGTCCACTTACTGAAATCTGAACTGATTAAATTTTGGAATTGAATTTTCACTACACTGAGTACAGTATACATTCTGATTAAATGTGGATTTTGTGTATATCTGGATATTTCCACCTACTAGAAAGAGCCAGAATTAAATGTATAAATAAAGTTTATTTGTGACCCATTTATAAATGTAGCAAAAAATAGATTTTTAAAATAACTGATTCATCCTTGTGGAAAGAAAAATACAGAAAACATTGTTAAATAAAAAATGGTTTTGAAAATTCAGAGCTACCAAGATATTAAACAACGTTAAAACGTTTATGCAAACATTTTTAAATTCTGTGTTTCTGAATTAACTACTAGGGGTTTTTTACATAAAAAATCCCACTCTTTTCTTTTGGCAAAATCTTGTCATTAAAACATTTGATCCAACATTTTTTCCTGCAGCAGTGAAAAGTAATAATTTTAAAAATTCCATTGGTACCTATAGATACTTTAATACATGATTTCTGAAATATTATCCAATAATCAAATAAGTTACTCTTAATTTTCCATATGTTAATAAAATTTTAATAAAATCCACTTATTAAAAAAGTCACAATATAATGCTAGACTTTTTAATTCAGGAAAGATAGAAAAGTGGATAAAACTATGATCTCAAAACACTTTTTTTGTTTCCTTTATTTTTTACATATAGGATGGGAATGTGAAATATTTTCCCTAATATTTGAAATTATTTTCTAACTAAATCAATACCTTATCAAGCAGCTAGAATCCTGTCAGGTCAAGATTCTGCCCCAATCCCTCCCAATTCTCTGAGTTATAAACCACAGGTGCTGTGAGAGATTTGCTGTCTGTTTAATGTAAACTTGCATCCCTGTGGTTTGTCTTGCTGTGTGTGTCTTGCTTTTATTAAAATCAGTGATTCAAACATAGGTTTCCCTGGATGATCATGCACACTAATTTCAACTATTTATCCTTTCTATAGAAGAATTGTTCTCTAAAAGATTCACTCTTTTTTTCTCCCCCCCCCCCTTTTTTCCATATAATTAAATACTGTTACTTTGTCATTTTTATAAAGTGAGCAAAACACCAATAAAAATATTTTTTTAAGAAGTGCTTGAGGGTGAATATTGGCACTGTTAATGGTTGACAGTTATTTTTCTTTTTCCTTTCCAGTGTGTCACAATTTCAATGTTTTCCTTTCATTGGCTTTGACTAATCTTTTTATAGTATAGCATGCACAGAGCTGCCGATGCAATCTAACACAGCATGTGACAAGCAGCACACAGCCCATCTAATTTTAACCTTCTCTGCCTGCTTACATGATTTTTTGTCCTTGTAGCATTAGAATTGCTCATCTGCCTGCAGCTGAGACCTAAACTAAGCCCTGTAGTCACCTAAAGATATAAGAAAGCACGCTCAGTTTTTAAAGTTAAACTGAAACAGGTTGAATGTAGAGGCAAAAATAAACTTAATAAAGCTTTCATGGAAGTCTACAGCATGGTTAGACAATAGGAATTTTCCTCCTCGCTCAGTGTGCTGTTCCTCATACCAAGAGCATTTAAAGGAAGTTTTGATTTCTGGTGGTATTTCTGTTGCCAGTTCTGATATTTCTGTTTTTGGTGGTCTCTGCTCTTCAGCACAAATGTTCTTTTTGTTTTATGAGAATACCTAAAATCAGAGGTACAATGCAATGTCAAGGAAAGCAAAGATTCCCTTGGTAGTATTGCCATGTTTACAGGAAAATGCATTTAAAGGAAAATCAGGAAGAAGGGAAAATAAATCTGAAGGGTGTAAAAAGGAAATGAAACTGTGAAGAAAGGGCATCATTTTATGAGAAATATTTATGCTAGAAACATTGCATTCTAGTTGCCAGTTGTTCTCTGGAAGTCAAATTATGCAAGAAAATGAACACTAAGAATGTGATGAAACCACATTTTTATAATATTTTAAAAAAAGAGCATAGCCTGGACATGAAAACTACCAATGTCTGAGAATTCGCAGCTCAGAGCCACAGAAGAACTTTCCACAATGTGACTTTTAATAATATTTGGTGTAAGCTAAATACGTGATTCCAGTGAATATCTTCTGTACCTGCACACTGGACTGGGACTTGAAAAGACTGCTAGCAGGTGGATCCAAACAGTTTTAGGTAATGAGAAGCCCACTTTAGTCCAAAAACAATAACAAATGTAGGAGCCCCAAGAATTGTTCTGGTAAAAACAGACATGCCCAAAGACTTCAGGACAAATAAAAGCATTGGTGGGGATTAGCTACACCTTGATTTTAATTCTCCAAATTCTTTACAAGCCCTACTTTCAGCCTGTAGGAATTTATGTAGATCCTAAAAATAGGACTGAAAAAAAACAGCAAGGTAAGAAAGAGGCCATCAGTACCAGAGGACAGGTACCAAGGCTTAGGAAAAATCCACTGACAGTGCTTTGGAAGGACTTTCAGATGGGTCATGCATTAAGACAGGTAGATGGCAGACTCTCGTGAGTCCTATTAAGTGTGGAGTACCACATGGGGTTGTATGAAGATCTTCAGGATGGAAATTTAGGCATCCATGGATTCTAGCAGAAAAGTCAGTCTTTTGGGCAGAAAACATACTGAAGAAAAGAGGGGGTTCAGATGGTATTGTTGAGTGAGTTTTCATTTAAAGCATTTAAACCCCTTCATGTTTCAAACACAAACTCCCATTTCTTCAAGCTCTGTGCTTCATGTAGTCATTTCAAGTTTTCTAAATTACTTATTAATTTCTAGCAGTGCCTTGGAGCCAAACCAGCAGGTTCTTATAAAGCAAAATTAGTATAAAATTGAAAGAACACTGTTAGGTCAATTGCTTTAATTTTCTGCATACTTAAAACTACAGGGTTACATTATGACTCTGATGGATCTGCTTAATCTAATATTGTGGGCTGCCTTGTTAAAACAAGAAACCAAAACTCAAACCACTTCTTCACTCCCACTAGAACAGCCTGGAGCCTTAAAGACAGGAGGGTTTTTTATTTATAAACAGAAGAATAATAATTTATTCTTGAGACTACTAATGTTTCCCTCACCATGCTTAGTTTCATTGAACTAACAGTTTAGAATAATTTCTACAGAGGGAAGAAAAAGAAAGAAGCCAGCTGGTGTTCTAGAGGAACCATCTGTATGAAAAGTAATAAGTCTAATAACACTTGAAAGTAATTTTTGGTAATATTTTGCCTATTGGGTGTGGCACTACAGCAAATTAAACTGCCATCAGGTTTGGGCTGCTGGCTTCCTACTCTCCCCTCACAAAGTCTCAAATAGCCTTCACCCCACACCTGCAGGGCTGACTCCTTCTGCTTCCATGGGAAGCTCATCCCAGGAAATAAATGATCATGGAATGATTCTTCCTAAATATAAAGAAAATAGTTTTCTATTGGGTCTTTATATCACTTTATACCATTTAAATGCAATGAGTGGTTTGCCAGAGCAGCAGAGGCTGAGAGAAAACCCCTGAGCAGCTGAGGCTGATGGTCACATAAAATGGCTTGAAAAAACCATGCTGTCTGCTTTAGCAGCTCTCAGATTTTGCACTGCATTTTGGACCTGCTGCAAAGGTAATCCACGTCATCATCCACAAGCTGGTGAGAACCCTGGGTTTTGTAATGACTGGTGGTGCTGAAGCAAGTGGAGTTAGTTACTCATATCTTAAAACTAAACAAGTGTCAGCTTGATCTGGCCTTTATAGGGAAAAGAAGTCAGCAAAATATTGTCAACCAGATTGAAGTAAAAGAAAAAGAAAAAGAAGACTTTCACTCATCTTCTTCACTTCCAGAAATCTGGCACAGTATACATGACTATAATGTGTAAAATTTTTAATGTCATTTGTGCCTTTTTTTCTTTTCTATCAGCTTAAAAGATGCATTCTCATTACCAAAGAAGATGTGTACCATCTAGTTTTCTTATTAGAATTCATGTGTTCAGTTTCTTTTAAAGGAGTTCATGTAACACCCATCAAAAGAATATCTGTATTTGTCACAGACTTTCATGATCCAGTGGAACAAACACATAGAATTTCTGGGGAGAACGAGAAATTCAGGCACAAAGAGTATTTCGATAATTTTCTCAGGTTACCAAATGCTGTTTATCATTATCAACCACATCTGGCTGATAGTCAAGTGAATACTCAGTAACCTCTGAAAGTGTGGCATAGATGGTAACAACCTCCACAAGCACAAGAAGTGTCAGAGGTGAATATAAGCATATGAACACTTTATAGAGGGTCTTGTCCCAGTAGGACAGACCAAAAGAAGCTGAAAAACATACACATTTTCTTTTTTTCTTTTTAGAGATTTTAATTTCAAAGCCTCAGCCTTTAATACATCTGATGATGATCCATTTCTAGCTCTGTGTTTTATACATCTTTGATCTTTACCAAAGCACATCCAGAGGTGAAAGACTGGATTTACCAATATTTATTTACTAAACAGTTTACATTTATGCCTCAAGACCTGCAATGGGAATCCAAATGAGGCATCTCTAGGCTGACTGGCAGTAACACCCTTTGATACAAGCACAGAAATTCAGAAGAGTGACTGCTACATCCATCCGTCTTTTTGCTCTGGTACAGTCTTGACTTGCAGCTACAAGCTTACATTGTGAAAGTATCTGGATTTTGTAACATTTTGCAACCCACTTGATCTATGTATCTTTGAAAGAAATTACATCTGACACATTCATAAATGGGTGTCAGCCTTGGGAGTGGGGTGGTTAGGTTGAAATGCTTACTTTACACCTCCAGAACTGTCGGGGTTAGGGTCAACATGACACAGAGGAGCCAAAAGAAGAATGCCAGTCTGGCCATGGGCCAGAGAAACATTTCCTCTGTCATGCTCTCATTTCTAAGGTGGAGTAGTTCCAAACAGAAGCACTGAGTCACCACACATCACTTATGAAAAATTAATCCTTCCAATTGCTGTTCTTACTTAAATGCTACCTGTGTAGCTTTCACAGTGACGCATCATCCCCCTGCTCAGTCTGTGAGATGTGAGGTGATGGAAAGCAGAATGGATGGTTAAAGAGATTTACAGTTTGTAGAGTGAAAAAATGCCATAAACACAAACAATAAGAGAGATGAAAGATAATTATGTGTTTTTTGATTTGGTTTGGAAACCATGAATAGGTTTCTATGAGTTCTTCCAATCCTTGTAAGAAAATGCTTTGGATTTTTTTTTTTTTTGGTAGGTTTCTTCATGATTTTTTCATTTTACATGACAATCGAAGCAGTAAATGAGAGGATGTAATTTGTGTTTGACTTATGATGTTTTAATGAAGCATAAAAATGTGCATGATTCTACTAGTGACTCAGTAGCTTTTATGAGCACAACTCTTGTATCTGTACTGTGGTGTATTAGAACATATTAGGAATATAAAAACACATTAGGTGTATTAAAACACAAGATGTATCAGAATAAGATGTATAAGATTACCAGAATAAAATTAAATAGATGACTAATGAAGATAAAACAATTAAGCAATTTGAATTTCTAACAGTCAATAAAATAGTTAGGATGACTATTGTAGAGGTGTGTTACTTGTTGAATTACTCACCATGTTTTACTTACACAGCTGATGGCATGCTACTTTATCTATAAATCTATACATCTGTACACAAAGGAAGCAGGAAAGACTCTTAGATACCTGTTTGTAAAGAATAGATATGAGAAATCAAAGAAGAAAAAAAAATTAGATAAGTATTTTAATTATTTTTTTAGAATTATTTTTGGTGATGAATCTGGAAGACAAAGAAGATATATTCTGGGCTTGTGGACATCAAAGCTATTCAAAATAGCTGTTTCTAGTACCTACATGTTTTGTAACAAAAAAGCTTATATATAACAAGTTAATTGTTTGTTTTTGCCCAAAACTCCTGCATATGTTTAAGCAGGGAATCTAGCCAGCACGACTGGGAGCCAGCTTGGTTGAAAGCAGAGCACATCACTGAGGCTAAAGGGTACATAAGGTGGAAGTGGGGCCAGGTTACATGGCAGGAGTGTAAAGGCATTGCCCAGACATGCAGGGAAAAGCCAAAGCTCAGCTAGATTTAAACCTGGTGAGAAGAGTAAAAACATTTTTTTTTAGGTACCTTGTCAGCAAGACTGTCTGCTGAATGGGGTGGTTGAAAAAGAACATGAAAACTACAAATAAGTACCTTCTTCACCTCAGTCTTTACTGAGCAGGTATTTCTCCAGACATCTCTAGGTCTCTGCTGCCTCATTGAGCTTGAGAGAGAGACACATTGCCATACTAACAGAGGATCTAGTTATGGCCTACTTAAGCACTTTGGAAATAAAGATATCCATGGGTGCAGACACAAGCTGAAGGAACTGGCCAGCTGTATTGCAGATCCAGGCTCCATCGGCTTTCAAAGACAGCGGTGGGCAGGGGAGATTCCCAGTGACCAGCAAAAGGCACCTCTGTAAGTGCACAAATCTACAGGGCAACTACAGGACACTTGGCCCCAAGACAGTTCTTGGGCAAGTTTACAGAGCAAATTAACTTGGAAACCATTTCCAAGTGCATGAATGCCCAGAAGGGGACTGTAGATGGCCATAATGGATTTATGAACAGCAAATCATACCTGGTTAGCATGAATATCTTCAGTGATGGAATGGCTGGCCTTGAGAACCATGGGAGAGCAGTAGATGTCACTGACCTTGACTTTAGCAAGATTTCTTCCCACATTCTCTGATAGCATCTCAACAGACAACCTGAGGTTTCTTCCAGATGGGTAGACTGTAATATGGGTGCAGAAATGAGCTCATGGTGTTCATAGTAAAGTTGGTGTCTAGTTATTCACTGTGCTTCCCAGGGACTGATGATGGGGTCAAAACTGTTCAACATTGACATCCATTGATGACTGGGATGATAGGGTGGAACACACCCTCAACAAGTTGGCAGATGACACCAAAGTGGAAGGAACACTTTGTGTGCTGGAGGAAAGGGTTGCCTTGAAGACGAATGTTAATAGACTGGAGACATCAAAAAGAGAAACCTCATGAAGCTCACCAAAAATAAATGCACTGTCTTGCACGCAGGATGTGAAAATATTGCACAGTCTTGCAACAGGGACACTGACTGGGTGGAAAATAGATTTGCAGAATGGGGACCTCACTAACAAGAGGTTGAGCTAGAGTCAGAAGTTAACCCATGGGTGAAGATGTGCTGTGTGGCACTGGCCAGAACATGGAGAGCAGCTGTGGGACGGATCCTTCCGCTCCTGAGGCTGCATCTGGAGCATCAGGTGTTGTTCTGTTTTGCAGTGTTTCCTTGCTTCAGCTTTCCCTGTGTTCAGCTGTGTTAGAAGCACTAGGCAAGCCTTGAACATTGTGATTCCTTTGACATACCTGCTGGAAGGTTTCTTTTGGAAGTTAAAAATACTTTAATAACCACAGATTTTGAAGGTACCTGATATTGGTCAGGAAACAGTCCACAAAATCTGACAGCTGCTGTTCCACTGATTGAGGGGAAAGATAGGAAATCTCTCCCTTTCCAGCCTTGTCATGTATGTGCTCTTTACCTCAGAAAGGCAGGCTTTCTAATGGGTTTGTGTCTTAAACTTAAATTTGTTGATTTAAAAAAAATCAGCACTGTGAAGAAATCTGTCTGGGGAATGCAGGTGTATGCTTTTGCAGAACTGAAAGCAGCTCAGTGATGCAGGCTCCTGGGGCATGTCTCCTGGGATGGGGTGGCAGGGAGTCCCCAGGGCTCTGGCAGGGAAGGGTCAGGCAAGGTCCCACCCCATGCCCTGGCCAGGAGCAGCAGGGAATGGAGGCAGCACCTCCGTGGGGATGGGCTTGGCCAGGCCAGGATGTGGGGCCCAGTGCCCATGGCCAGGACAGGCAGGACTGTGGGGGCTGGGACCTGCCCTGCCACAGCATCCCTGGAGCAGGGAATGGTGACTCCAGGGGGCTGGCATGGGCTGCTGGGCAGGGACAGCCAGGGAGGTGGGCAGGGACAGTCAGACCCATTACGGCTCTCAATGACTCTTTCATTCCACCAATTTTCCATTTTTAAAAAGATTGTTGAAGTTTCTTCTTACTGAAAACTTTCTTTCTCTTGGTAACATTTTGAATGCTTTCACCCAGAAACAAGAAATGACTGTTCAAAAGTTTTCTGCCAAGGTTTTTTTTTTTTTTGTCTAATTTGTCTTCTCCTTCTTGGATGAAAACCTTGCTTATTTAAATGTTTGAGACAGTATATCTCTATTCAGATTATATGTGAAATACTGTATATCCTAACATTCTCTAGGTAGTAATTATTAGTACTCTTATTACCTGAGTGCATATTATGTACTGTATAGCAAGGTGTTTGTTTTTTTTAATTAAGGAAAGTAGCTATTTGTGTTACTTATAATAATTGGGAAGTAAATTTGGCCAGCTGTCATAGAAGATTTTGGCTTATGAAACTCAAAAAGAAATGACTCACATGACACCCACTTTTCTAACAGAAAAATAGATTATGAAAACAAGATAATGCATTTTTGAATAGCTACTTAAAAGTCAGAAAGTCTTCATTAATTTAGTGAGATAAAAATTTTCATGAGGAATGTTATTTGGACTTATTTGAAACACATTTTGAACATTGAAAATATAAAAAGTTACCCTGCTGAAAACAGTTTAAATGGAAAACAATTATTGAAAAGGTTATCCTCATAACTTCTCTTAGCCACCACTTTCATTGATAATATGCACAGATAATAAACAATACACAGTAGTAAACGGCATCAATTATCTGTAATACAGCAAAGATGATTTATCTTTCCACAGTCCTTCTACACATATTTTCAGGTATTTAAGATATGTTCAAATTAGACTTTTATATTTATTAAGGGAAAAAAGAGATTAGAAGTCTAGAGTAGCCAATAAATGTATTTCTATCCTACTCTCAGCTTTACAGCTTTTATCTCCCTGTCTCCATGTGAGACCAAAATTTTTTAGGCTCCTCCAAGAACAGAGTCATTTGCAAACCCACCAGCAGCATATAAACTTCTACAGAGGTGTAATGAAAGCTAATCATAAGGACTTCTTAATGAATTATTTTATTTTGCATTTTTTCCATTTCTGGATTCTCAAAATCTCAGACCAGTACTCCCTAAGCAAAGACTGAGAAGTCAGAGTTACTTCCAATATTACAATACCAGTTTTATTTTAGCTAATGACTGAAATTTTTTTTTTTCTTACAGAGTAATAATGGAAATCTATTACCCAAAAATGTATTTAATACTTAGATACTTCCAAGAAAAAAACAACTTACTAAACCTTTTCTATTTCCAATATATTTGGTGAGTATCAAATCTTTTTATTTAAATGACGGTGTCAAGGTTTATGTACAAATATTTCTATGAATTATGTGCATTTTCAAGAGGAAAATGGGGAACCACCACAATAAATGTACGTAGGAGGAACCTGGCTGCCTGTCAATTTTGGTTTAAATAGCCAGCAGGAATGTCACACTCCTGATAGAGAAAGGAACAGATGCTGATGATCCACAGAAATCTGGTCTAGTGTGACAGACTCCATCGTGGCACACAGGAACACTACAAGAGCAGCAACAGGCCAAGAGGAAGAGCAGTGCCCTCCAGCCTGGGAATGAGACTTCCCTCCCTTGCAACTGCATCAGCTTGGAGCCTCTGTGCACAGGGCATGCCTGCAAATAATTCATGAGGCAGTGCTGACAGAGCTCTCTGACATCTTGCACTCTCCTGAGAGCTACCAGCTCCTCAAAGCACACTGAATTTCATCCCTCACCCTGCCAGGACAAGTGGCTGGAAAGACACTAAAAGCAACTAAAGGCACGTGTCTGTGCTCCCAGTTAACTTAGGGAACTTAGTTAACTCTGTGCATCATTTATTTGCTGGGCAAAGCAGAGGAGGAATTTTCAACCAGGGCAGTGAATTCAAATAATAACTGGTGTAAGTGTGAAACATTCTATTGAGTGAACTTGTGCCTCCTGACTGTGACTTATAGCCAGCCCTCTTGTATGTCGTGCACAAATCACATTTTGCAAAGTCACCATGCAAAGGAGAGCAGGAAAATGCAAGCAGATAGGTTTTTGCATGAAGACTATCATGCCCAAATGGAAAGGGCCTCTCCAGAGCCAGAAAAAGGCCAAGATTTGCATGTCTGACCTTCTCACTTTTGCTTCTGCTTGTTCTCACAGTACATGTTACTGCTTTAGCTGGCAGCAAGTATCACAGAGAGACACAAGGCAGGACAGATTACTCTAATGGAGCTAATATATCAGGCTGCACACCAAAAAGCAGGTAGCTTGTTACATTTTTAAGGTTTTCTTCATATCCAGACAGAATGGAAAATGCTGTCATTTAAAATAAACACTGGTAGTTTGATCTTATTGTGTGGCCTTTGGCCTTGCCCAAGGTTCTGCAGCAGCACCTCCCTGCTCCCCACCCCAGGTGATTGCTGCTGTATCACTTCTTGGCAAGACCTGTGCCAGCTCCAAGCTTGTCTGCTTGTCTGCATGACTCAACACTAATTACTCTGATTTTTAATATGGGGCTTTGGCATATGAATGAATCATGACTTAATAAATGAGCTGGCTGTTTCTTACCTATGGCTTTAGTGAGCCATTGTTTCCTGTTGTCCTAGATTTCTAAATGTGTCTCCTTTCACCCACACAAACCTCCCATTGCTATCAACACAACTGTCCCACTTCATATTGGTTGCTTCCTGCACACCCATGCACCACACCTATTCATGTGCACACATTTGTGCATGATGTGGTATGACCTGGTAGTCTGATAGAGACAGAGGAAATGTGGACATCGTGGAGGAACTAAAAATTCTGGTTGTGGAGGCATGAAGAACATCCTCATACACATATCTTTGCACACCTGCTTCATACACATATCTTTGCACAACCTTCTTTTCTGCATTGTAATTTCTTAACCAAAGAACACAGTATTTTAAAGAGATTAGAAAAATGCTGATATAAAAAATGTTCTGTACTTTGCACCAATATAATGACTGAACTGGAACATTCACATTGAGGCATTTCTAAAGTAACTGTTCAGGCCAGAAAGGTCTTTTCTCTTGGGGAAACAAAGCTCATTTTTTGACTTTTATAGTACATTGAAAGAGTGTTCTAGTGTTAATTGCCTCTTTTTTTTTTTTTTTATATGAAATGTATCCTCAAATGTCATTCATATATTCCAAGTGAAAGAAGATTTGTGCAAGTTCAGAAAATGACAACTGCCTGCATGCGTCACATTAATAGTAAAAAATAGACAATAGTTATGTCCATATTGTCTCTTAAGGAGAGCTCAGGTGCATCCATTGTCAGTTATCCCCTGCCACATCCACTATGAAATCCTTATATAAGAAAGGTCAATATTCTAACCCACATACCTACCAGCCACGTGTCACTAACTCCACAGCAATTAGAGACTGAAAATGGGAGATTTTCCCTGGCAGAGGGAGCAGTATATCAGGAAGAACAACATATCAGGAAGAAAGGTCCTTGGGCTCTCTCCAGACTGAATAAACTGGGACTCACTTCTCCCTTGCTCTGCTTCTCTTTTCTTGAAGGTTAAAGAGACTTAGGCAAATTTTGGACTGACACAGCAGAGTTAGGCAAGTGACTGAACATTTTTTCCCAGTTTCTAGGGTCCTGCAAAGTTTCTTAAGAGTTGGGAAGGTGGGAGAATCCCCACAGCTCACAGTTGGCAAATATCCTACCTTTAAAAGTCTACTTCTTCATGTGTCTTCTTAATCATGTCTTTTAGAACTTAAACTTTTCAATTCTCATTCACATAGAATTATTTTCTTGAGTCTAATCACTTTTGTCACTTTCCTCTGACCTCTTAATTTCTTGATTAAATTGCAGTCAGTCGTTTAATGCAGAAAGATAGCCTTGTGTTACTGACAGTGTGCAGTTGTTGCCATCAGGTTCACCAAAAAAAAAAAAAAAAAAAAAAAAAAGGTCTATAATTATTTAAATGAGAAGACAGGTTTCCCTATGTAGCAGTTTTATTTCAATACTCTGCCAAATAAAATGAAAATTTATCACTGCATGAGGCATGCTAAAAATTTCATCTACAAATTCTGTAATTATTTGGTAAGCAATTTCAAGAAATCTAGGTCCCAGACCCACTGTCTCAGAATTTATTACTCAGATTAACCAATCTCTCATTATTATGGATAAACTTAGAAATTAGACATTTAACAAGCAAACCTGGGGGGAAAAAAAAAATCTCTTTTTCTGGAACATAAGTATGCTGTGAATTTTCTCATTTCAGTTTATAGAAAATGATCTCAACTTCTTGGCTTAGGTAACAACAGTAATGCCAGCTTCACTACAGCAGTAACAGGATCATCAGCTCAATAATCACTTGTTTTCTAACATCTTTGTGCTGAGTTTCTTTTTTGGCTCAAGCAGATAACCTAATCCTTTTTTTAAGTGAAAAAAATGGATTAAACCTGTGGGAATCATCTATCTAAAACATATTATGGAATATGAACAAACATGACAACAGATCTTTCAACCCTCTTAACAGCCTGCTGTGAGTGCCAGCATCAAGATTATAAATGCCAGCTTCACAGAGAACAAGTTTGGTAATAGTGGGAAATGACTCTAAGTCTCTTCCAATAAACCAGCCATTTTTCAGTCTTTCCCTGTTTGCCTTGTGATTTACATAAACATCCATTACAATATGAAAACAAATATGTCCCTTCATGCTTTGCACATGCTCCAAAGTTCAAGACCCCAGTCAACAGGGGCTCCTTCTTTGTAGTGAATTCTCAGGACTTGCAAAGAGTTGACAAATAAAATATTGTGTTTGTCAAAAATTGGTATGTGTGGCAGTGCTTGGCATGAATTTTCCCTGACCAGTTGCATAATGTCCTAAATATTTCTGAAAGATATTATATGGGATCTGGAGTGCCAACCAAATCTCAATTCTAAAAACAGGGAGAAATGTTGGATCAAAGGTAAGAGGAGTGCAGTTCCAATGGATCACCACTATGGGATAACAACAGTATCATGTGATATCCCACCTTAAAGGAAAGGAGGAAAATATCAGAGCCATGATTTGTGCATGTAAAACATTGCTATAATAAAGGGAGCTTTAGAGTGTAACTGGATTGGAAAGTTGAAAAAAGATCCAGCACGAATCGACTCCTGTATTACTCTGTGCAAAAACAGTAGTAAAAAGGAGATTTGAACCTAAAACTCCCTCAGTTGTATATTTTTTAAATAATATTGTACTGAAAGGAAAAAAAAAAATGCTTTTAATAGCATAAGTGTGATTATGGTAATATAGAAGAATACATTACAAAAATACCAATGCGTTCCATTCTAAGGTTTGACAGGTGGTTTTCAGAAAAACATAAAAATCAGAATTTCTGATATACTCTGAAGATCATTTAACATTGTGAATTTAAAAGTTCAGCTGCTTTATGCCTCAAATAAAATAAGAGATTAGGAGGCCCAGAGTGTGTTTGTATGAGTGTGATTACCACACAGGATAAGGCTGAGCTATCTCATCACACTGCTTTAAGATTTTAAGATTTTGTAAGTTGAGTGCACTGCTACTAACAAAAAATCCTGAAGATAATTATATGTAACATAAACAAAAAGGAACTAGCATATGGACTATAGTCTATCTTCTATATACTTTCATGTTTTGACTATTTTGACTATGTGTATATTTTGTCTATCTCAGTGTTCACTAGCATGACTTTTTCCTCAAAGTACTGCAGGCCACACTTCAGCAGTTTTGAAAGATGTCTAAGATTTCACCATGTGGCAATGGTTTCATTTTCAGCCAGAAAGCATTATATATATATATATTTGTGCAGAGATTTTAAGTAACAATAGAAATGCCTGAAAGGCAAACTGGATTGAACAGGTATCAACTCTATTTGAGACAGCAAAGGCATTAAATGCAGTCCCCCAGTAACCTGCAGGGTAAGTGGAGTCTACATCATATTGTTTAATTTCTTACAAGGGATGGGTGTATAAGACTTTTTGTTAATTTTTTAATAATACACAGTCATATTTTACTGTCTAAATTAATTGCATACTTGCAGCTATTATCATATTACTATTTTCTGGTGTTAAAGTGTGTAGTAAAACTGGCACTGCAAAGACATATTGCCTTTAGAAGGATACAGTATATGAATTTTATAATATTGATACACTATTTCCTTGGCATGTAAATGAAAGGTTTGACTTTGAAAAAATTCTGTATTTTATATGATTTAAAATGAGTGAAATGAATAAAGATTTTAAAATAGATTATATTTCCTAATGTTAAAAAATAATTTATTATATAAAGTTTTAAAATTAATTAAGTATTTATTTAAAAATGGGAAGAAATTACATTCAGAGGCCTATAATGTATTTTTCAAAATAGACTTGGCTTTATACTTTAAAAAAAAAAGCTAACAATCAGGGCTTTTTAGTTACTAAGTTTAACTTTATATGGTTAATTAAAGGGGCAGACTATGGGAATAAAGATGAGGAATAACAAATATATTTCACTGTTGTCATCTGTGAAAAAGGTAATTTATTCACCTTCCCATTCAGGTGAAGTACAAAGAACACTGGGAGAAGTAGGAAGGAAGGGAGGGGGAATGAAAATCAGATGGATGCTTAGGAATCTGGTAATAGACATTTATAATTAGTGAATATATACAATACACAGTGGTGAGGTCCTTCTCCAAACACATTTATACATCTACTCACTCTGAAAGATTGCTAGCTCAGCAAATGTACTATTCAATTTTCTATTTGCTTTGTTATGCTTCCTCAGCTGGGACACAAATACTGGCATTCAGAAACTACTAACAGTAAATAACTCTGAATAAAAAATTTTGATTGCACAAGGTATTTTTCAAAAAAATTACTACCTGTTTATTAGAAAAAAAAAGTCCCACATTTTTATTTGTCTTTGAAAGTCACAGCATTCAGGTCATATAAAAATGAACATTTGGCCTCAATTCTTTTGAGCAGAGGGAAGCAAACCTATTATATGTGTTCAGATGGACACAGAACAGCAATATCTCTGATTTCTTCATTTTGTATACACATGTATATGTATTTAGGGGAAAAAACAACAAAGGCTAAAACTCTAGTCCTCTTGAGGACTGGAGGAGTTACCAGGTTTCAGTAAAACCAGGATTTTATCCAAACTATTATATCCCTGAAAAGAGAATGGTTCCAGCCCTGGGAGAAACTGAAACTCTAAGAATAAGTCAGGGTTCTGTCTATCCTGGGGAACTCGGGAACATTTTCAGCTTGGTGAAATCCACCCACATCTGATCCTCACGGGTCACCTCCATGTCAGAATGAGATCTCATTATTCACCACACCTTCCCTCATCTCACTTATTCCTTACATACTCATGGAAAACCTCATTTTTCCTGAGAAAACTGAGCTATGAGTTCTAGAAGAGAACAATGGAATGAGTTTCCTGTTTGGAATAACCTAAGAACCAGTACCCTGAGTTGCACTCCTACCCCCTTATCCCTATAATGACCTCGCCAAAAGCTGCATGACCAAAAGAGATGAGGGCAAAACCTGCTGGTCCTGTACTGAAAGGGAGCATCAATTTGTTAGAGTATCCCAGGTCAGAGTGCTGGGGCTGTGTGCTCTACCAGCCAGGCAATTAGTACAGGCTAGGATTTCTGGCTCTGTACCAGATCTGAGCACGAAATTATTTCATAAAACAATCAGTGAGCACTGTATGAACCACTGATTTGCCATGACTTCTTGACACACTAGAAGTTGTGACCCATTTTTCCCATAGGCTGAACTTAGGACATGTGCAACAGCATGAAGACTTCAGCTAGTGGTGTTCTTACACTTACCTAAAACTAAACAGGAATTGGTCTGTATCTGTACACTCTGAATTCAGGATTGCTTAATCACACTGTTTTGCAACACTTCTTTAGCTACCCAAACTTACTTTGTAACCACAAAACCAGAGTATGACAAAGCAGATTTCATAATTTACCAAATACAAACTTTGCTAGCAAGTCTTATCTTGTAAACAAATAACTAGTTTTCCTCCATAATACTAAAGATATTTATCAGCTGGGCTATGCATTCAGTGATAATCTGAGAAGCCTGGAGTAGGAAGCAGCTGCAGAGTATTGAGTGACAGCTGCCACAAAGGCAACCTGAACTCTGGCTTGGGCTTTGCTGTCTGCACCCTGCAGCAGCTGGCTTTTGCTCCATGGTTTCCTTTAAAATGCCCATCTACAGCTGTGCTATATATTCTGCAGCCTGTGGTAACTGTGCTTTTTCCCTTGCTTTTTATCTTATCAATCTGCACCCAATAAGCAATTTGAAACCCACCAGGAGTGTAGCTGTTGTGTTATCTGTGAGGCAGTGTGCAGGAGATGGAAAAGAAAAAGTGACTGCTTTGCAACACTGAGCTCAGCCCTGGAGGAAGTGGAAAGATTCAGAATTCTTATATTAGAAGCCCTTTCACTAAAGCATTTGATGGTTGTCTGTTCACATAAGGAAAGATCTTATCCATTTTTGTTTTATTTAATTTATTGCTACTGATGAATAATTCTTTCTAATATTCTTGGAAACTGAAATAAGAAGGAAAGCAGCAATGAAGCTTTCCAACTGCTAATGAAAGCTGTTGGAAATTCTACCTTCACCAATTAACACACAATGTACAGGTGCTCAGTGTCAATATCCACATATTTTTTTCCCTTTTCAACACCTACTTGCATCCTCTAAATTACGTAACCACACACTATGAAAGCCATCAGGTGGCTAAAAGTTTATATCCCACTCTGGTAAGCAGTGAGTGGGACTCTATTCACACCTTCATCACCTTTTAACTGGAGTAGTGTCTATGACAGGAGGTTGCCTTTAGTTATCTCTAATATAATCTTTGTTTTCTAAGGATTGCATGGTTGAAAAACAACATAGTAAGAGCATATTGCAGTGTGTTATAGGCCACTCAGGATGGCCTTTTATCACCAAAATGGAAACCACCTTAGGAAAAACTCCTATTTTCTTGAATTTTTTACAAAAAAAAAAATAGTCGAGAGAGAAAGTGTTTAAGGAAAGGATAAATCCTACAAGCAGAGGAACTCTGTGAAAATACCCTGCTATTTCCACAATTTTCAATTCCTCTTCCATGAAGTAAATGGAAGGATGTTCCTGAGGCTGACATTTTAAAAAGACAATTAATGGACAGAGAGATAAATATAGGAAAAAAAGATGAGGAAATAGGCCAGAGGAGAGGAAGGTAATGAAGAAGTAACAATGCTGAGGACAGCTGAACTGGGCCTGTTTAAAGAAAATGTGAAGAAAATGTTTGGAAAGCTTTATTGCTATCAGTCAGCGTAAATTAAAATGGAAACAGTAAAAATCAAAATAACTGAATGCCATTCCCAGTCTGTTATGAAGGAGGCTGCTCTTTGCATTTATTCACACATGGTTGTATTTCTCTCATCTGTGAATTCTGCATTTTTTGCAATAGAAGCTCATGCCCATATATCACAAACCTCCTCTCCCAGAGCTGGATGTGCCTGCTGGGTAGGACTGCCTGCTCCTGCCTGCATCCAGCCATTCCCATGGCACTTCAGGTCAAGTGCAATACTGAGGCTGCAGGAAGGCCCAAATCCATGACAGAAGGGAGGTGACAATCATGAGGACAAGGCAGTAAGGCTGTAGAAGACATAGAGAAAGAAAATGTGGAGTTAAAATGTGGATTAAGAGACATCTACCTCTAAGCATCTGTGATCACATGAGGTTCTGTGACACATCACAGCTGCTGAGAATTTAGTTTGCAGCCTGACACAATAGCACATGAACAAATGCCTGTGTTTAAAGATAATCTAAACCCACACAGTTTCTGAGGACATAATTCACTAATATTCTGTATGTCATTTACTTGCTTTTGATGTGTGCGAAACATTGGTGAATGTTACAAATCACTTTTGTTGAAGCAACAAGCTATTCTTACCACCTCATTGTTTCTCATCTCTACTTAACAGGTACACAGGCTATAGGAACTATGAGTTGCTACAAAGGAGCTGCTTGAGTCTTTTGGCAAACCTCGTACACACAATAACAAAGTGTTTGCTTCATCCATCTAATCCTCTGTCTCATGTCTATAGCATCTATTCACTGTGAGAAGTCGCAACTGAACTTTATCAGACTTATTCTACTTGACAGGACTGGTTTAATTTTTGCATGAAGAAGGATAAAAGGAAAGGGCCATGGAGGAATGAGAGAGGATGAGAATGTCAGAGTGACTAATGACTTAGCAGAAAGGAAGGTAGAGAAAAAATCCACAATCTAGACTGGATATAGAGTCTTGAAACACCTTGTAATTACTGATGTGCAAAGCACATGAAAGAGCTCTTGGGGTTAAAATGGCAAGAGGAAGTTAACTAGTGCAGAATGAAGAGTTGTGTGGAAGTTGCTGCATTTGGGATGTGTGAGAAGCTGCTTGCCCCCTCTGGCATGCTCTGATTGTGCAGCCTCACCCTTCAGCACACCCCACCTGCCCTGGAGCAGCCCAACTTTCCCACCTTTGCTTGAAATGAGCATCACAAGAGCTGCAGGCTGAAATGCTGAGGTTTAGATGCCCTGTGATGGCATTCTGTGGTAGCAGCTATTAAATGCTATCTGGCACATAACCGTTTCTGGATCAGAGAATTGCTCAGATCTTTGAAGGTTCAATAGTGTCTACCCACACAGTGAAAGAATACCTGAATCTAAGTGGATGAGCTTATAGCTAAAGACATTAAGAGCAAAAAGTGTATGGTAACATTCAAATTGGCATTGGTAGCAGTATAGCTGCTTGTCAAAAGATAAGGAGATAGAGATTATGTCCTCCAAATGGATTCACTTTGGTCCCTGTTCAGCAAAAAACTGTTTGATACAGCAGCTACAATTAATGCAGCATGATAACATGATTTTCATTGACATCTTCCTTCCTTCCATTCCCTCCTCTGGCAAAGTGATTCCAACAAAACAGAACAAACAAAAAAACAAACAAAGCCCCCAAATCCTCCCCAGAATTCCAAGACCCACAGAGAAAAATTTTGAAACCATTAAGAAAAGGACTAGGGAAGTTAATAAAATAGCTGTCATAGAGGAAATACTGCATGTGCTTTCTTTTTCCACCTAATCTGTTTGGATCAAACAAAAATTTATGGGAGAAGAACTCTTATATTTCTTACCTGTTACTTTTCTTTTGCATCATGAATCCAGGTGCAGGCTGAGGCATAGACAGATGAGAAAAGACAAAATCAATGTTCACACCCCTTTAAAAGAGTCCATAAGCTACTAGGATATCTCCTGACACATCCTTCAGTGTTTTTTTCCATTTTAAAAATCTTTCAAACTATTCAGGAAGTCCATGTCTTCAGCACAAAGGCCAAATGTCCTAACACCTTCCTCCAAAAAAGTAGTAAATTGCATCTTCATAGGATTATTCAGAAAGTCAGCTTCACATCCCTACATGGGCATGATACAAATAGGAAACTTTCATTTATCTGAGCTGTATTTTTCAGGACTCTGGGCTTCTGGATTGGTTTTATTGTTGCACTGCCTGAACTTTGGTACGCTCATTTCCCTAAGTTTTTTCCACCTGTAAAACCAAAAATTACATACACCTCTCTGTCATAGAATTATACTGTTATGGTTTGTTATTACTTGGGACATCTGTTCATGGTTTTGGATGGAATTTGTTGGGATTGTGCTATTGCATTGCTGCTTTCATCAAAGGACTTACTGAGTCACCCTCCTTCACTGGAAAATTAATAGCAAAGTAATCAAGCATGACACTTTTCAAGTCAGGATTCAGGCCTCTGCATGTTAGTCACTTTTCTTTTCTAAAAATAACTTTATAACATTTGTACATTTATTATGCATAGTTCATTTTCAGCTAGGGATTGAATTTGTAACATTATCGTTAAGAGAGCAACTAACCTGAATGAGGACTTTAATCAAGTCTTACTTCTAAAAGGACACATAATACATTTAGCATCTCACAATGCTCTTCTTACACCTTTGTTTGGGGTACAGAATGGAATAATGTTTTAATTATAAGAAAGAGATGGCAATATTGATGTTTGTTCTGCTTTTATTGCACTTGATGTCATCATCAGCCAATGGACAGAAAAATGACAGCTGTATAAACACATACCATATGCAGGATACCAAAAGCTTTCAGAACAGTGAGCTCATTTCCAAATCAGGTGGGATGTATATTAAAAGTGCTAAAGGACTTTAGTTTTCCATTTTTAATGACTTTTGTCCATTAACATAAAGGTGAACACAGCAGTTCTGTATTCTGCAGCAGATGCTCCCTCGCAGATGATTTGTTTTGTTACATTTTATTGTTGCAAGGTGGAAGTGATGTTGTAATGCCATTAGTTAAAAGCTGGTAAGCATCTCTTCTGGAAACACCCTGGGGAGTTCAGTAAGCAAGAAATCAATAAAGAAGTATCTTATCAGGAAGAGATAATCTTCTGAAATTGATAGAGGATTATCTCTTGTGTTATTTCTTAATGGACTCTAGTGACTTCTGCACCACAGATATTTATTTTATACACAAAAGGATTTACAACCATTCTGATGGAAATTCATACAATACAAAGTAATTATGGAGTAATGGAAGGTAGGATCAAAACCATAAAAAATAAAGAGAAAATGTCTTCCTTTCTTGATTTAGCTATAATACTTACATTCATTGCAATAATGCTTAGCATAGACTTTATTTTATCTACTTGCAATGCTATACAGCTTCTTTATAGCAAAAGTAGCCATTGGAAGTAGGTTATGTGGTCTCCCATGTATAAATGTAGAAATAAAAGAGGGAGGGGTTAAATGAGCTCTTTGAAACAGTCAGAAAACACCAGGCACAGAAGTCACACATGCGTCAGTTTTGATCTAGATTTAATGCACTGCAACAATGGCTAAGTCCAGAGGGGTGGTAAAAGGCAAAAGAGTTTAGGCAACATTAACTATAACCAGTGCAGTGGAAACATAAGGGACAGTCTTTGTGACCTTTACAATGGTTAAGTATTTTTTTCCTGCTTATAATACTCTAGAATATATTTCTAATATATTTCAATATAAAGTGAAGGCAGAAAAAACATAGACTTAACCATTTGATAAAATCAATACAGAAATAATAAACGTGCACTAAAATGGTTCCCATAATCTGCATCTGGAAGAGTCCTACCTACGTTTGTTGGCTCACATTCCTTCTCTCTCCTTTTTTTCTCTGATATGTCTCTGTTGCTTATCTCTAGTCTGGCCTTGCTAAAAAAGTCACCAGAAACAACACATATTAATGTCCAAAGATTTAATGTGGTTCTACTTGCATTTTTATCTCAGCAGATGATTTTTGTTCAGATCAGTATGAAAAAGTTTATTGAAGTGTTTTTTATTAAGACATCATTTCAAAATTCCAGCTGTCTGTTTGCCTTGCAAAAGTCACTCCTTACAAAGACAAGTGAAAACAACATTATTCTGTTAAGTGCTTATCCTTAACATGAAAATGGTGGACAAGATGACTTATTTACCAGAAGTAATAATTTTTCAATTAAAATTTTGCAATATTTTTATTCTGCTATCCAGGCTGACAAATAGCAGAGAATTATTTTCTTTCTATTTTGCAGGATATTCACCCAGAACAATTTTAACCATTCTGTTGTGGGTAAAACTACATCAATTTCTGAAATGCACAGATACCGGTGACTTAGAGATCTGTAATATTTGTAACCTCTAACTATCATTTAACCTAAAAACAGGCACTATTTCCCTGTGTGGATTTTCTTCGTGGAAGTTTTATATGTGCACACGGAGGTGCAGGGGTTTCCATGGCAACTAAGGGTTTGCAAGAAACTCTGCAAGTTAAAATTAGCTTGGATGGTCATGCATAGATGATAAGGGCCCTGGGCTATGCAAGTCTGTGCAAATTGTTTTTGTGAAATTTAGTGGAGGATGTTACAATCTAAACCAAATGTATGGGATATGTCAATGGATAGAGGCACGGTAGATCTGGAGTGAATGCAGAGAGCTGGCAGTCTCTGGGCATCTGAGGTAAATAGATTGGATTTAAAAATACATTTTAAAAGAGAACCTCGTGTTTAAATGTGTTAAGGAATGATGAAAAGTCCATTCTGATTAGAGTTAATTGAAATTAAATGGCTCAGGAATACTCTTGGTTTCATTAAGTGAATTGTTCTTAAAAGAATCCCAGTTTATTTCTGTCTTCTCCTTTCCTGGACACTCTGTAGGTTGACTTATTCCATAGAGAGACCTCCAAGAAAACACAGATTTGTTGGATCTGGGTCTTTGTTTAGAATAAACATTTGTTTAAATAAATTCCTCTTATAATACTGTGGGACCTTTGGCAATTGGAGCAACACTATAATTAACTTATTTTATTTGTGTCTGATCTTATGTCTCAATAAAGAGAAGTATTTAAAGGTAGCACAATCGCAAGGCCATATTTATCAAATAAAACAGTTTGTAATTATATATCTTTGTCTTATCTTGCATGATGAGTTGTGCATCCTAATGTAGGACATGGTTTCATCTTTTGTGGACACTATATCCTGAGGAAATTAGAGATACTCTTTGGGAGTTTCTCTGAACCAGAAGGTATTAAAAAGGTATGTTATTACTTCTACAGTCAGAAAGAGATATTACAGAGGTGTGTATTGTCTGGTCATGGCTTTAGGAGAATAGAATGTACAGTCAGTTATGTGTCTTTGCCTGCTTTCTGTCTGAGCTACATTTTTTTTAAAATGCTTTTTAATTTATTACCATTTCAAAAAGAGTGTAGGATAATGAATATGCTCTTTCACTAAATCAGCTATTTGATTGAAGACGCATAGGAGGAGGTACATGAAATGCTGGGAGGAGAGATATTTCACATTCTGATCTTATTATTTTGATAATTTCAATAAAGCATAGATTTCAAAAAGTAGATTTCTATCAAAAATATTTTTTTCTTCCACTGTGATGACTTCTGCATTACTGCAAAAATTCAGAAATGCAGAAAAAACATATCTGACAATAAAGCCACTGAGAATTAAGCAGGCATTGCCAATATGGATGCTCTTCTGTGGCTGCACATTGAAAAGTTTTCTCACTCACAGACTGCCTCCTGTTTCCTACAAACCCAGCAAAAGAGCCCAACATCTCATGTGAAAAGAATGAATTGTAGCAAGAATTGAATGACACAAGCATCCAGGCACTGAAAAGCAAAGACATGTTGAGATGCAGGAGGAAAAAATTCAAATAAGGAGAGAAGGCAGCTATTAGCCAAATAGTGTTGCAGTTTCACATGCATATTCTGTATGATGCAGATCAATCTCACTCGGGGAGTCTGTACCTTATATAAGAATGAGAAAAATAACAAAAATGAAGCAATGTCTCTGCACTGAAGAGAGGCTGAAAATACTGGCACTGCATATTTTAGCAAGAAGACAAGGATACATGATAAAAAATATCTTAAAAGCACATGTAAAAGGGAGCTGTGTCAGGACTTGCTGCAAGATAGTGAAAGAACAAGAAGATAATTTAGTATTTAATTTCCCCCTTTGCAGCTCACCACAGGAAAAGCAGCTTTGTGGGAGTTGCTGCCTAAATTCTCTTACTCTTTGCCTGTCAGTATCTCGTGCTCTGTTGTGGGTGATAGGGAATTGTAGCAGACAATTGACAATAGTGCATTGTGAATAAATAGTTTTCTATCCTTGTGAAGATACAAAGGAGTCAGGGTAAACCTCTCTATAGAAACTGGAATAAGCAGAGCATCAGTCCTGACCAAATCTCAGTCTGATCCATTAGGATTGCACAAATACACACTGACATGCTTTTTCCATGTCTTAAATAAAAATGTAGAGCATTTTCTTCTATATTATTATATATTTGGTATACAGAAAGACAGGTTGCTGTTTATTAGAAAGAACTGGGAAGGCCTGCAGCAAAAAGCTGTGTGTTACAGTGAGTTGTTAGAGAAACAGCTGCTATTGGAGAAAATAGGTGATTGTATTAGCTGTGCATTCATGCAGTATTTTTCAATTTTAAGTACTCATTCTAAATAAAAAGATTGTTTTCGCACAAAGTTATTTTCAGCAAGCTGTAACTTGGCCAGATCTAAACTGACTTTCATCAACACATTCATATAATTTTTCTCTCTGAGGGATATTTTGCTAAACTATTTTCTAGACAAGCAATTGCAGAACTGCATCTATTTAAAAGCATACACATGTACACACACACACACACACACACACACACACACATACACACAAATAATTATGTTTCTGTACTCATTCAAGATCCAAAATTGCTTTATCTTGGGCTACAATGACATGCATCCAACAGACAAAAATTTTCTGGAAGGAGTAAAGGGAAAAAGAAGAACATAATGGGAGCACTTCAGCATCTCTCTGAAAATGTTGCTAGTCAAAATGAAGAAAAGCACAACTGGCCATTTTTTTCACACAGATTTTTACAACACTAAGCAGCAAACTGAATTGTGGATTTTACACTGTAATAGGCCCATCTGAGTACAATTAATGACCTTTCACAAGTTGCATAGGGGATCAGAACATTACAGACATTGGAATAAGAGTATCCTGTGCAAACCACATCCGATGCTATTTTAGACCATTGTGCTTGAAACAGCCTGCTTGCTTTGGCAAACAAAGCCCATGAGGATCTTCTCCTTGCCATATTGTTTACAGGAAGTGAATGTCAGCTAAATCCTAGCAATTATGACAATTATACCTTTATCTTACTGGGTGACCATAGGAGTGTGCAATCTGCAAGGCAGTCATAGATCAAACACCATCTACATTAATAATAATTATAATAACTGAAGATGTGACAGGATGTGACCTGCAGCAAGAAAAATGTGAGTGACAGAGGTAAAGTTTCCATGGGAACAACATAAAAATTTCTAAAATACCTCTGTACTCAGTGAGAAAAATTTGGTCAGACACAAGCTTGTCTCACAGCAGAGTGCCTTTCACAGCTAATGGGCTCACTGAATAGGTGCTGCCCAAACCCTGTTAGCATCACCCATTTTGTTTAACCTACATGTCTGCTGTCTCTGTCTTCCCTCCAGCAGCTCTTACAGCATCTGCTGTGCAAGCAGCAGGCAGAACACACACAGACCAAACAGACACATGAAAGAATCCAATTACTTATTCAGGGGGCTTTCATATCTGGTGTCAATCAGCTATTTTGAAATAAATGTTCCTGGGCATGATCCTAGTCTTGTCTACATCTCTGAAAATCGAGATACTTCCATTGATTTTTCTGGACATCATGGGGACCAACTTGGGAAGAGGATAAAGGAGAGCAGTAGTTAAATGTCAAGTTGTGTGCCTTGAAATGTATTAATCTGTATAAATATTGTAAACATGTCTGGTTTTGCCAAATCCTGGTGTTTCCTCACAGAACAACTGCAGCAGAAACAGTGCAAAGAATCTGAACACCTATTTTCCTGGCTGGGCTTCTAGTGTTTTGCATTGTCTTCTTTTCATACTTGTTGACTTTCAAATTCTGGATGGAATTTGTTTTTTGATTTTCTGTCTTCATATGTTTTCCAGGCTGTTCACCTGGGTCTCTTCCATCCCCCAGTTATTCTTTCAATCTTTCTTAGCATCCCTCTGAACTTAATTTTTGTTCTAATTGTTTTGTAGGCAGCTCATGGAAATTAGTGCATGGTTACATTAGTATAAATGCTCTTCTAAGACAGTGACCTTAGGATGTATAGAGGGGAAATTGCCATCACAGTCAGGGTAGCACACAAACATCTTAGACTCACAAGGTTTCAGAAAGAATGAAAATACCCTTTTCCCAGGGCTCTGTTCACTAACATGAATCACATTCTAGCAATCATCTAAATTTTCCCTCTCTTTTACATTCGCTCAAATTTGTGCCCTGAAAAAAGTCTAGGTTTATTTCTCTAGAAGAAGCAAAAAAGATTGCCCTTAAAATTACCATCCCCTGATCTCTCCACTCTTGTGATTTTGCTGTTTCAATCTTCTAATCATTTTGATAGCAGAAATTACCCCACCCATCACCATCACTCTCAGATGCTGTGTGTTTTGCTTGCAGAACACAAGCTCTTTTCAGAGTTACTTCCCATGGCTACTTATTGAATCACATGTTGACTTAAATCTCCTCATTTTCCAGGCTTTAAATAGCAAGAAGACTGCATACTCTCATGTTGTATCAATTATTAAATGAGTTGGCATAGCTGCAGCCAAAGTCACTCCCAGACAAGCTATTCCCTGTGGATAGAATATCTTCCTTTGCATATTAAAATTGTTTCTGGGGTTTGGCACTAAGGTATTTTCAGAGAGATCTGGTGACTCTGGATGTATCACCCCAAAATCTGAGGCCTCTAGTGAGTGCCATATTTCATCATCATCATATTGTTTGACTTGAAAGAGACCTTAAAGGTCATCTAGTTTCAACTCCCTGTCATGGGCAAGGATACCTTCCACTAGTCCAGGCTGCTCAAAGCCCCATCCAAACTGCTCTTGAACACTTGGGACATTCACAACTTTTGTGGTAACTGCTCTGGTTCCTCACTACACTCTGTCCCCTCTTTCATTTTAAAATCATTTACTCTTATCTTATTGCTGTCTTCCCCTGTAAAAGGCTTTTTGTAAGTCCCCTTTAGGTGCTGGAAGACATCTCTGGACCCTTCTCTTCTTCAGGCATAACAACCCCAGCTATCTCAGCTTGTCTTCACAGGTGAGTGCTCCAGCACTCTAATCATCTTCAGGGACCTGCTCTGGACTCCTGCACACAGGTCCACATTCCTCTTATGTTGGGGCCACAGAGCAGATGCAATACTGTAGGTGAGGTCTCACCAGAGTGAAGAAGAGGGAAAGAATCACTTCCTTCTACCTGATAGTTACTTCTCTTTTAGTACTGTCCCTGCTTGGCTTCCCCCACCCCTGCCCAGGCTCAGGACCCCTTGGCAGACCCTTGGGGCCATCAGGTCCTTACCCAGGGATGCCACAGCAGTGCCAGACTCATCCTGGGAGACCTCCAGGGTGCTGTCAGTCCTTGCTACTCCAGTTAGACACTTTCAAAGGACCTGTTCCCTAAACAGTATCAAGTATCACCCTCTCCAAATCACTTGTCTAAAGTTGCAACCCATTAAAGACTCATCACCACCAAAATTTTCTTCCATCTTAGCCTTTTGGAATAGGAGTTACCTTTTTTATTTTTTCTACAAAGCAGTTTAAACAGTAAGTGTAAAATTTGTTCTAGCCATGTGTGTTTAAAGGATAAGAGAAGATACTACATTGCTCATTGCTGCTGGTACAGAGATGGTCAGATTCTTCAAAGGAAGGTCACTTCTGCCCCTGGAGATTGTACCCTTTCACCTGCATTTGGCACTCAGTGCTCTGTGCAACCCAAGGTCATGACCCAACACTTAGCACTTAGCATTTTCATTTCACTTGCAGAAGTATGTCCAGAGAAATGGAAATTTCAGCTGAATCCTATAACACAGTGTGTGTTTTTTGAGACATCTATTTTTAAGGTGGCTGATAATGCTGTAACAACATAAGGAAAAACATCCATTGATCTTGCACAACTGTTCAATGTTTTTGGATAGTTACATAGGTAAAAGATGGAGATGTACTTGGGAGATTTACACACTGTGCCTACACTGTGCACTGTGGACATGAACTCTGGTCCAACCCTATGTGACAGCTGTCCACTTTGTTCAGGCCTCAACCATAATTCACAATAGTAGAAAAGTGATTTTCAGGAACTACTGGAGAAAACTTGTATTCACACTAGTCCTGAGTGTGTATTTATTCACAGTGTAATACTCCATGTTTACCCAGCTAGTAAAATATTATAGATCTGCATTTCGGAATGCTGGGTATCCCTCAGTCATCAGCACACTATTTCACTGAGTAAGTAATGATGAATTCATTATTCAGGCCTTCACACCTCATCTTGGCAAGAATGATCAGGTTCCATCCAGCCTGACATTTATTTCTGAGAGATTTTATAAATATTAATAAATGCAGCTATAATTTAGTGAAGAAAATCTAATTCTATCTCCTTTTTACCACTTTTAAGCACATGGCAGACCATAGCATCTGAATGTGCACACAGCATGGTATGTACTCACTCATTGCCTTACACATGCAACATTTGAAGCATTGTCTTGGCCTCTTTGCTATGAGATACACACTTCTAACCAAGTAATATATTTCTATTTCTGAATGTCAGAGACACTCTGAGATTATTACTGCTCTGGAACATGTGATAATTTACAGACATTTCTACCTTTGGCTTCCATTCAATATACCTAAGAGAACAACCCCCAACAAAGAAAAAACCTGCTAACCCTTGTTGCAAAACAAAGATGTGGCCAGTAATGGGTGATGCCAGTCAGTTCATTATTTTCTTTAGCTTTTTTACTAGTTTATGATAGATAGCTGGTTGAATAAGTTTTTAAGATTAATTCAACAGAGAGTGTTGGGAGATTCTGGAGACTCTTGCAGAACTACTGTGTTTCATCAAGGCCATTTCAGTGTGTCTCCTTTTTTTTTCATGCTGGTTTGAAGCTTCTGTACAAAATGTAGCCTAAGATAACTCTCCCAGGAAATTCCCACAGCAAATGTTAAGATTATGTAACAACTGAAATGCCCAGCAAGTTTTTTAAAAAGAGACTACAGTGCATGCGTACAGAAAATTCTGATTTTATAGCTCTTCTCCCCAAAAAGGATTCAGATTGTGGAATTATTTAGTGAGCATAAAGAAAGATAAGCATACCTTCATTCATGTTGGGAACCAGCAGGAGCATGCTTAAAATCCTCACCTAGTTCTCAAGTACCTGACTCAAGCCCTGAGGAAGTTTCCTCCTGACCTCTGGCGTTCAGAACACAGAGGCCACCAGGTGGTCAGGCCTTCACAACTCATCTTGGCAAGAATCATCAGGTTCCATCCAGCCTTTTCAAATCAATAATCAGTGTGGATTCAGGTCATCACCTGCACCACCACACCTATTTTGTAGCATACATAGCACACAAGTCTGCCCAGATGTCCAGCACCTATGAGATCAAGCTTCCATTTCTTCCATCGGTAGGGAGTGACTGAAGTCCAGCCATTCCACGTGTGCCCCTGGCTACACTGTCTGCAGAGAGTGATGCAAGATTCATCAGGGCAGAAGGCAAGGATGTGATAAAGGAGCATGACTTAAACATGAGATTTTGGAACTAAACCCCAAAGGAATGGATCTTGTTTCTGGTAAGGCTGGGAATGTTCATCAGTCCACAGCTCTTTATCCAGCTATCCCAGCACAGTCCATACTTACCCTCCCAGCTATTGCACTTGCATTTGTTTTTCAGACTTTTTCACTTGTGATAAGAGGATTACTGTGTTGCAAAGTAAATGAAAACTCTTCAAAATCCACAGTGTTAAGCTAATGAAAGATGTCAGCTTATAGAAAGTATGGGCTCACAATGAGAAGTTAATGAAATGTCTTTTTGTAATTAAAGGGTGGACAATCATTGATGTGTGTTTTATTTCTTTCAAATATGCAGAGAGTGCAGAAAAGAATGAAAGATAATCTACATCAGATGTGTAATAGTTAACACAAGAATGTAAAGCTCACAAGTATTTGACAGAATGAATTGTTCTGATATTTTTGCAGCAAAGCTGTCTTTAAGCAAGATGTAGGTAATATTAGAGTACTTGAAAGCAAAAATTCAAAAAAATCACATTTCTTGAATATCTCAGCAAAATAACTAAAGATAGAAACAGATTTTGTGTGTCTTAACAACCTAAATACTCAAAGATGAAAAAGGCCAGTAATTAATTCATCTATGCATATATCCATCTGGAATTATCAATATTAAGCAGTACTAATATGTGGCTAGAACTAATTTAATTTATAATGAATGAGCAGCATAGTATGAGAATCTGAGCACTGGTGATTTTAAAACTCCATCTGTTGAACAGATTAGTCAGTTCACTAAACAGGTTGCCACAGACAGGTTATTTGTGCCCTCTTTACACTAGAAAAATATTCTCAGTTTAGATAATTTCCTTGCAATGAAGCTCTGCTTTTCTTGGACTCTCTTATGCCAGTTCTGATGAAAGCCCATTTATCTGGTATAATTGTGTGTATATATATACACACACATGAAAACTTATATATATATACACTAAAAGCTTTCCAGTATAAAAATGTCACAAGAAATCCCACACTCTGTCATTATTATGCCAGGAAAGGCTTCTCCAATATAGACCTGAACTCATACTAAAAAAAGTTTTCCACAGGCGGCATTAAATGAGATTACGGAGGAGGCTTAAAGACACAGATAACTTGAAAATAGGAAATTTCCTGAGAAAACCTATTGGAATTTCACAGAACCAGAGGACATTGTGTGTCAAATTTTAGCTGCATTACCTTGAAAATTGTGTTCAGTGCCCTGCAGTATTATTCTCTGTTACATCAAAGCATCTGCAATACACTGAGAAATGTCCTAGAGCTACAGGAGACAGCCTGACTGACAGTGAATGTAGAAAAGGTTCTCTCCAATATTTATATGCTGACTGTGTTGAGCAGTTTTGCTGGTACTTCTATGCTCCAGGACTGCTAAGTAGTTCAGCTGGTATGCTGGGAGTAAGCATATTTATGAAGTATTCACGTGAGACAATAATTGAATGGTGGAATAAGTTGTCCATCCTTGGCAATAACAAAACTTGATAGGTCTACAGCACCTGAGATTAGCCCTCCACTGGGCAGGGGATGGACTGCAGGACCTCCAGAAACCCCTTCAAAGCTGAACTAGTGTATGAGACTCTGCACACCTTTGGTAAACTCACTATACCCCAACACAAACAGGATGTTTGTCTTCTGTCCAATATTTAAATTATTTTAAAATTTCACTCAAGATAACTCAGACTTAAAATGATCCTTTATATTGCTAACACAAATCTAAATAGTCTTAACAATTCAAATTCAAACATAACACTCTGTCTCAAATAGTGAGCATAGTACCACATAGAGTGCTGCTCACACATACCTGTGTGTTCCAGATGGATTCACAAGGGCTTGAGAAATTCTGCATTCCTGTAAAGTCATCTGATTGTCCTCAAAACTGCTTCCAGACAAGCAGCTACTTGCTCACCCTTTCCCACCAACTGGTTTTATTCTTAGCCTGGAAAGACCTTGGTTAGAAGAGACAAGGTAGTTCATTTTCCATGCCCAGTTTGTTCTTGATTTCTTACAAAGCTTCCAGAAGGAAGGGTGATTTTGCAGTGGGGTTTTTGTCTGCCAAGGATTGGCCTGGGATCATTAATTCATTTCACATGGACTAGCAGGCAGGAGATAGTAATAACTTTTATTTGGTTCTGGGTAAGGCTGAGTGGTGACCTGGAGGAGGCAGAAGTCCTCTCCCATGACTAATCATCTGTGCCACTGCCTTCCCCTTGAACGTGCATCTTTCCTTTCAACTATTTAAAGTGTGCTGTAAATCTTTGCTGCAACTGGCTGCTTTCCAGAGTGGCTGCAGCATGCATTACAATGTGCATAACACAGGCAAGGTCTCAAGCATTGTGAATAAATGTGTTTGATGTCTCAGGACATTGTGGTCAGGTTATTTTTATACCCGTTTTTTTTCTGCATAGATTCTGTGGACAGAGATGGGAATCTCTTTGTACACAGGAGACATTCCCACTTGTTTTTGTGGAGAGGCACCTGACTCTTGATTTGTAAGCCACAATAGCAGCTAGATCTGGATGCTCATCTTCCTAATACTTTTGCTTGAGGTTTGTTTTTAAGTTGATACTTAGTATAGGAAGGCATATGAATACTCAACTGTAAGCAAAGGTAAGAAATCTTGAGGTTTACAAAACTTTACAAGAAGTTTTACAGATAAAAATATTTACTTCAACCTTACACACAAAAATGTAACCAAAAGGCACCCAGAAATCACAGCATCTTTGGATAATAAGACTTAACAGGTTTGTTGTACATAGAGCCCACTGGTGGCAAAAATATTAGAACTAAGGAAAGGAAGTAGCAACAGTTGTCTTGGGCAAGCCAGCTATAGGACATAAAAATAAATGAGAAAGCAACAAAAACAAGTTCTGTGACATTTGCAGGTGTGAGTGACTAATTTACACATGACAACAGGAAATATCTAATCATATCTGATGAGATGCAGTTCAGAGAATTGCATCAGTAACATGGGAGACAGAGAAGCTTATACCACTACATAATCAACATGTATTTATTTATAGGCATGCCACCTTCCTTGAGTTGCAGGAAAAGATTTGCTAATCTTTTTTAAAGTCAACCATTAAAACGTGAAAAAAAAAGAAAAGATGGTAAATGCTTTTCTGCTCAGCCTCTTTTTTGTTTGGTTTTATTTTGTAAGAATGGTTTTTCAAGTAGTTTTCCAGAAGAATTTTCATCCAGATACCACTGTTAAATTATTTTTTTTGAATTCACGTGGTCTTGCATGTCTCTTAAACTTTGCTCTTAAACAGAGCACTTGTTTCCTCACACTCTTGCAGCAGAAATAACTACTTACAACCATACAAACTAGATAGGAAATAACTATCAAATCACTTGTTCATGGTAGTGAAAGACCTTCTCACATTTAGTCTCAAGGGCAAGAGAGGGAAGAATGAAGCCCAGAAAATCTGAGTGCTAACAGACACAAGGTTCCAAGGTGTTCTTGAGATGTAGAAGTGGAAATTCTGCTTGGACAAACAGTGCAGACACCCTGAGAAATTCTGGAGTTTCTGCCCTTGGAGATGCTCTGGTCCCAGCCTGCTAAGCCCCTAAGCAACCGGCTCTGGCTCTGAAATACAATTCTGCACTGAGAGGAGGCTGGACCAGGTGGTATCCCTGGATCATTCCTGGATTAAATTCTTCTATGCTTCTATATTTTGGGGTCTTTTCTAACATCCAGTCTGTTAGGTTATCTTTGAGAATCCTCTCCAGATACAGGAACAAAACTTCCATCCCAGTAGGTTGCACTCTGGAAATATTAGGAAACATAAGTAAAAAAAATCTCTTTTTTCTCAGACCATGCCTGGCTTTTCTAAAAGAGAACTACTAGGTCTAAGTCCTCTGAAATGTGTTCTGGCATTACAAGGACAGTCTTTCTCTTCTGAATTTTCAGTATTCCAAATTGTTTAAATATTAAAAGATAAGAACAGCTGTATCATGTGATATCAAAGGTCCAGCTGGTCCAGCATAATTTCTCTGGTCAAGGTAATAGTGGATGCCCAGAGAAGCAGGTAAATGTAGGAACACGTTTATAGGGACACATCTCCCATGTATTTTCCCAGCCAGTATCTCTTTCTGATCCCATAAAAACTTTAGCATTTTTAATGGTGAATACTAGAAAAGGCAGAAAAGAATCCCACCCCTCACCTATGAGCTGTATGGGGAAGTGCTGTTTGTTGTTTGTTTTGAGACTTCTGGCTTCCATCTCTGTTTGGTAAATTTAGTCCTTGTTCTGCAAGAGAGTGACAGATGTTATTTACTCACTTTCCCATTGTGCTTAGACTTCATTAGATCTCATTTTTTTAGGCCTGAAGAATCCTCATCCATTTTGTTGTTTTCCCTACTGAAACCAGTTCAAACCTTTGATCATCCCTGCTGACCATGGTTAATACCACAACAGTTTGATGGTTTCTGCTTTGTTCACCATTGTTTTCCTAGTTCCTCCTAACATGCAGTGTGCTTTTTGCCCACTGCTGAGCACTAAGATATGCTTTCATAGCTCTGCCTATCACAGCTGACACATAACTTTCCAGAACAGTAGAAGTCACCATAAATTTAGGACTATGTGTTCACTATTATTCCCTCTTTATTTATATGAAATTTCACCTGCTAATTTGTGAAAATATCACTAGGTATTTTGAGAATTTCCAAAAATTTATACCATCAGCTTTCACTGAATCACAGAATTACAGAACCACAGAGCTACAGAATCACAGAACTGCTAGGAATGGAAGGAATTTCTGGAGATCTGGAGATTTGGTCCAGCACTCCTGCCAGGGCAGGGTCACCTAGAGCAGGTGACACAGGAGCACTTCCAGGAGGGTTTTGAATGTCTCCAGAGAGGGAGACTCCACAACCTCCCTGGGCAGCCTGTTCAGTGCTCTGCCACCCTCAATGAAAATAAGTTTTTCCTCATGCTGAAGTGGATCTTCTTGTGTTTTGATTTATGGCCACTGTTTCTCATCCTGTAATAGGGCGCCATTGAATAGAATCTGGCACCAACTTTTCGTCACCTGCATTTGAGCTGTATCTATGTATTGATGAAATCCCCTCTTGCCCTCCTCATCTCTAGGCTAAACAGGTCCAGCTCCTGCAGCCTCTTCTCATTAAAGAGATGCTCCAGACTCCCTATCACCTTTATGGCCCTCCAATGGATCTTTTCCAGTAGCTCCTTGTTTTTCTTGAACTGTGGAGACCAGAACTGAGCACAATACTCCAGCAGTGGCCTCATAGGGCAGAGCAGAGGAGGATGATCACCTTCCTCCACCTGTTGGCCACTCTCTTCCTGATGCACCCCAGCATATCACTGGTCCTCCTGGACACACAGGCACATTCCCAGCTCAATTTTATTGCTCAGGTAACTTCAAATTTTCATTTTTATTACTCTGGTAACTTCCTTTATCTGCAGATGTTACCTTCCCATCATACACCTGCCTTCCAGATCACATTCATGAATATTTTGAATGGCACAGGCTTTTGTACAAGTCTCTGTGGGACTTCACTAATAAGCTTTCCTCTACTTTGAAAATTATAATGAAATTTTCCCTTTGATTTCTTCTTTGTGGTTTTCATTTTGGCAGCACACTGTTCAGAAGTTGCCCATTGTGGTCTAATGTTGGGTTCACTGGGAGAAAACAAAAGGAATAATGTTTAAAAAAACTAGTGGTTCTCAGTTTTTTCTCAATGAATTCCTGTCCAGAACACTTTTTGCAACTCAGTAGCTCTGCTGAGGTCAATAACCAGATGTAATTGGAAGTGCAAAACCAGTGCAATGAAATTACAGACCTTAATTATATAGATTAAAATACTATATTATACTTCAAATATTTAATTCTTGTGTTATTGTTATATATTTATGTCATTTATTTCTCATAAGAGAGAAAATAACATATTTTAAAATTTGGAACAGTTCTTTTGATACAGAACATGTCTTGAAGATGAAAATACATATTCTAAATGTCATAAATTCTATATAGAGATCTGTGTGTGCCAGTTTTCTGTGGTCTTAACACCATATTTTGTTGAATCACAGCTTTCATTGCAAAATGGACACAGCAGCCCACTGTTCCCATCCCAGAGATGTTCAGCTAGTCCTTGAATAAGCATGAAACTCTGCAGTGATGCCTTGAGTCTGAGAAAATCCTGAAATTACTTTGGGAAAACTTGATGACTTTGTCATTTTAGAAAAAACTTACAGAATCCTCAGGATCATCAACATGTGAAATGTTCAAAGAGCTTTTTTCCCCCTTATGCCACAAAACCCAGAATTTGTGTCATAGAATTTGCTATTTTGTGTCATCAAGTAGACATACATGTGTATTTCTTTCCTGTCTCACCCTGTCAGGATCTCTAATCTGCTGCTTTCTGGTTGGGGGAGGAACCTGTCCCATCCTTGGGTCCAGACAGCTGGAGCTCAGCTGAGCTGAGGATAGGAGGCAGGATGCTGAGTCTGGCCAGGGAAGGCAGGCAGGGAGGTGGGGAGTGATGGAGAAAGCCTGGTCTCTGTCACAAGTAACCATACACTAATTTTAATTTTATGATTATTTTTATCTATGAGCCAGTGTTGTGATGCACAAATGCTGGTGCAAGAGATGGAAAACCTGATCCCATTTCAATCAACAGATATTTTCTTGCAGGTATCATGATCTCTTTCAAAAAGTGTTTGATGACTGTAAAATAAATTACGCTTGCTGCAGTATTTAGAGATAAATATCAACAGAACTAAATACCATCATGTCAACAATTACAAAAAGTTTGGTTAATGTAATTTTGATTAGAAAATAATCTTTATATATTTAGAGGTATTAGAAGAAATAACAACCTAAAATAATATAATCAAGACTCATTAAATTCTGACTGAAAATACTTCTAAATTTGGGGTGGTTTTTTGTTCTATTTTGTTTTGGATCCAGCCCTTGGTAATAGTATTTGCTATTATAAATGAGAAAATTTCCACTATTTTTATACTCAACAAATAGCTAATAAACAAAAACAGAGTCTGTTTCTGATCTCAGTTTTTGAGAATGGGTGTGATCAGTAAATGGACATAGATGTATGTTGAGTGAGGTCAGAATCATAATCTCTGCTGAAACACAACAGTGTTTATGGCAATATTAGTATACTAATATACTTGAAATCTGTTTAACTTTTCATTTTCTCTGTTGTTCCACTAGAAAATTTAGGATAATCTGGAACACTGGCTGTAACATTTGGGGATAATTGCTGTCTGACACCCCTGCAGACAGCATGCAAATCTTCTGACCTAGAAAGAAATAAAAATAGACATTTCCTCATCCACAGACAGAATTATTATGGCAAGGGGACATAGAACTAAGGTGGAAGTTTGTCTGGCTCCATGTAGAGACCATCTCTATTTGTGTTCCAAGAACATTCCTGAAGGATTTGTTGAATTTTGTAGACTACATTGGGACAGGCCAGACAAATTGGCTGCAGGGCTGTTACAGTGAGGTTCACCTGGAAGAAGGATTGTGTTGAGGAGATGAGAATCTGGCCCCAAGAATTCCCAGGTTTCTTTGAGTGACCTCTACAAGAAAGAAGCTGTTTGGTCTTTATGCAAAATGACATCTGACAGCTTGGAAAGAAAAACTGTTTTTCTTCCCACGCCAAAACTAATAAAATTTTGGACAGAAAAGTACATTTTTATGATGAAGGTAAGAATTTATTGGATAATAGATTACTTGTTAAATTCCAATGATGTGTTGGAACCCGACAGGATTATAGTTTTGCTGTCAATTCAATTACCCTACACTTGTGGAAGCTGGTTTAATTATTTGTTGCTGGCTTAATTAAAAGGCGCTTAAGTCAGTGCAAGTTTTGCCCCTGATGTCAATGAGATCAGTCCCAGGTCCAAGTCACCTTAACTCTTGGCATGATTAATAAAGAGCAGGTCTTTCAGAAATACCATCACTCACAGCTGCACAGTTAATCTTGAGCTGAGAGAGCCAAACACAACGTAAAAACAAACTCATTGATGTTAAGAGTGTGGTATGTGCTTATCCTGGGGTCTGGTAAACTCCAGAGAGAGCAGTGACCCTTACACTATCTAATGATAAAGAAGGTTGAAATGTATAAAGCATATTTTTGTGATTGTAAACTGAACAGAGAACATGGCCTATAAGAGGCTAAAGTCACATGAAAAGACCAAAGACACAATTTAGAGAAGATCACATGGGACAGAAGTGGGAGACAGGAGAGAGATAGGCAATAAATAAGAAGTAATGTCTTGACTGCTGCTCCTCCCCTCTCCAGCTGTGTGTGGAAGAGCTGTGTAGGGCTGGGAGCATGAGCCACTGGTCCTTGATGGGATCCCTCACACAGGCAGAGGTCCCACTTTAACAGCACAAACTGGACTTCAGCTCCTCCAGTTCCAAAGCCTGTTCTTGAGACCCCAGTACCCATATACATGTCACAGACACTTTCAGGGGGGAACAAACTTGCCTACATCCTTCTAAAAGTCCTACTCAAAAGTATGAGCCAGTGACATTGAGCTCCTTCAAGTCCAGACAGAAAATAAACATCAGGAAAGGATTTTTCTCTTAATTTAGTCATTTCAAATTGCTGTAAACCCAATCTTGAACTGGAAAACTTTCTTCTCTGCCATGTGGTAGCAGAGATTTAGGTTTAGGTTCTCTAAATTGTGTCTTTAGTATTTTTTTTTTCTTTTGATGGATTGCACTTTCTGAAAGCCCACCTTACACCTTTTGCAGCCACCTTGCTGCAAACCTTTTTATCACAGAGAGCAAGCTTTTTATCTGCAAGAGAAGCTGGATCCACCCATTTTCTATTTCTCTCCAATTCAGTCACATTTTCAGAGACAGCTGTATGAATACCTGTTCTCCAACTCAAACTACACAGAAGAACAGGAGTATGGAATGAATATAGAATCATATATTTGAGGAGTGGAATGTGAAGTCAGGTGTGTAAGCACACCTCCACATTTTAGCAAGGGGATGACATTATAGCTTATTTTCAGGAGATACTATTTGAACAAAGTCACCACTGTTTAACTAATCCACTTTCAAAAGATGAGCAGTAAGTGTCTAGGTGATGAATCCCTGACCAACTGGCTAAACTGCAATCACTGCACACTGAGTTTTTCTGAAAGAAACTAAACTGGCCCAATTCATAAGAAGAGACAGCTATGAAGGGATGCATAGTGCCATCAAAATAGTCAGAGCAGTAAAACATGAGTGTTAGTTGGATGGGTTAGTCTCTCTGTGGCAGCTTTACAAGATATGTAAAATACATACTCCATTTATCCCAGTTTACATTTTTGTGAAATGGAATTAGGATTGGCTAGATCATGCAGCTATTAAATCTGCTACTACTAGTTTTTCAGCTAATATTTTTCTGGCTCTTTCAAGGCGGTGTAATAATTATTAGTAGGCCATCTAATCAGGAATTTCATCACACATCCTGAGTTTCCCTTCAAGATAAAGACATCAAAATGCACACAGATCACCAGAGGCTATTAGTCTTCTAAAGAATTTTTCTTCTGCCCGCAAACAGAATAGTAAATGTGTTTTCCCAGCTTTACATACATACTGTCTCCCATGTTCTATTTCAGTAAAAATATCTTTTGAAGATCCTGTATTGGGAAGATACTCCAAACATAAAAGAAGTTCCACCCTTGGGAATTGCTGCAATGAAATCTATAATCTAGTGAAAGTTGGATTATAGATTGCCCAGAAACAGCGTATATGTTCTCTGAATTTCTCTGAACAAGCCTCCCCCTCTAGGAGAGAATGACATGTATGTGAATAATCCCAGAGACAATGGATGGCAGATGTCTTCACACCATGTACCAAAAAATATTGCTAACTTACTGTAAGGTGGTACTAATCAGCTCCATATCTAACTATTGGAATGGCTTTTCTTCCTTAACACTGCCTCAAGGTAATTGCTAATACTAAGCAGTCTCAAAGGCAAAGGAAATGCCACAGCTTTTAGATAACAAAGGAGATAGTTTGGCACCTGACTCTTCCATTCCTTCACAAAGCTTCTGGTGCTCTTTCTGAGCCCTGGGTGCTCTCTGTTCCTTCACATGCCATATTCCCCCTCATTATAGCTTCAAGTGACTTCCATGTACTGCTCTTCCTCCAGCTCCTTATAGACTCATTTCATGTCCTGTGGGTACCATTGGATGCCACAATGGAAATAACTGCATGGGGGAATAAGGCACTCATGTGTGGGGTGACTTGGGCAAACTTCTTGTGAGATCAAATTGATATTTCACCTTTTTCGTTTTTTAATTGACAGAGGTTTCTTGTGACAATCCTGGTGCTGACATGTTATGTTCACAGTTGTGCTGGACCACAAGGGTACCTGGGTGTATCTTTCTCTTGAAGGGTGAAAAATGGTATCACCAAAGTTTCCCTGCCTTAGGCATCAAAATTAGACATTATTCATGGCAAACTGTTCATGTGTTACCCTTTCTAACAATAGATTTAAAACCATAAACTACATTACCACTGAATTTATCAATAGCAGGAATGTGATTTACAGCAAATTGAGATGAAAGGGATAGTTCATTACCAGGTTGTTTCTCCAGACACTGATCAGACAGCAGAGATTATTGCATTTCCTATATTCCACACTTTGAAAAGTCTGGAAATTTAGGGTGTTATTAGCCTGAGTATCAGTAGTCTAGAGAAGATGAAAACTTACAGATGTGATGTGTAAGAACAATCTAGCATATTTTTCCATACATACATGAATTTTGACTGTGGTTCCCATCAGGACCTTATGTTTTTCTATTATCTTTTCCTTGATCTTTGCATGCAAACAGATTTTAGTTTCTCTCTCTCTTTTTTCATCCGGGTGAACAAAGATGAGTAAATATCTTTGTGTGTCCAAGTGTATGTAATAGTCCTGTGTAATAATGACAACAGAACAGGAGTCTGCTTAATAATGCCTATGTGTATGCCTTGGAGGTTAGAATCTAAGCAATGAAAACCCTTTTACATAACCTGTTTTATTCAGAAAAAAAGAACTGAGTCCTCACCAGACAGGCTTCTGAAGTCACCTGATGAGTAAATCTGTGAGAAATGGAAATACCTTCTTTATAGGACAGGGATTCCCTTCTTCTCAGAGCTTCTAGTCTTAACACCATATCAGGGCCACTAGTTTCCTCACACCTCCTGGAACATATAATTCATTCCCCTGCCTGGCTGAACAGCAGGTCCCAGCATTCAGAGACGGGCTTTGCTGAACTCACATTTTCTGAATCTCCCTGCCCTCATGCTGGTGAAAGAAGCAGCCTTTAATTTGCACTCTTGGCTTCTTTATATTCAGCTGGCTCCAGAGGTCCGCCCTCAGAGCCCACCAGGACACACATGTCTGTCCAGCCTCCACCTCCTTCCCCTGGAAAGATTAAAACCAGCCCAGCAGACTGCACCTCCCTCTCTGCTGGGTCCTGTGGGGCAGGAGCAGCTGTCTGCACCCACTGCTGCACTGCTCTGTCAGACTAATGAGAGGGAAGCAGGCAGTGTGACGATACACCCTGGGTATTCACATGAGAGAAGTGAAGAAATCCAGCAGTGAAGATGAAAAGCCACTGGTAAGAGAACAAGTGGGATTTAGAGACATCTGTAAATAAGAGATTAGAGCAGTGAAAGCTGTCCTTGCCAGCATTATGTGAAGGGACCACAATAGAAAGAGCTTTATTGACATGTTTTGTTATAAGGCAAAAATAAAATGCTGAATGTTGTCATGTAAAGAAATTATCTTGTCAAAGAGATTGTCTTGTCAAATCTTTTAGCAAATCCTTAACTGGTATTTTATATGTTTAATATGCATGGCTTGGAGGAGAAATTCAATAACAAAACCTGTCAGCAACTACAGATTCATACTGGAGTTTTCTTTCTGTTTACAGGAAAATTACAGCTTTCTTTTACCTGTGTAGCTTTCTGTGGTCTTTCATCTCAGCCACCATCCAGCACCAATCAAGTAAGGAGACAGATTTTATCTACATTTTATCTTTGTGTAATTTTGAATGTCAAAAGAATTATTCAGCATTTATTCAAAACTAAAATCCTCTGCAACTAGAAAACACACAAAGCAAGAGCTGTCTATGTATGAGCATTAATTTATGGATGGATGGATGGATGGATAGAAGGAGCTCTGTGTATTGCTTTAAATTTGCTATTAGATGTATTTTTAAGGTAAGGATTAAAGTATGGATGTAAATGGTAAATACAGGACACAAACCTTCCCTTTCAATGCTTCTAGTTAGATATTCTTCTGCTAAATGTGGCAATAAATGGGTTCCACTTTATTTGCTGGGCATAAAATGTAAATGGCTGGATGTCAGCCATGTGTCTCATCAAAGAATATAGAAAGAGGTCTTTTCTAAGGTGTAACATGTCAACCTGAATGTTCTCTTTAAGCCTGTGTTGTCAGAAGGAAACCCACATTTAGGGTTGAGCCTTTGCAGCACACAAGAGACTCTCTGTAGGTTAAAAATGTTTCTCCTACCAACTTCCACTCTTCATTCTTCCCTACCCACACTCTGCTAACATTTTCCAGATTGACTTGGTACTGGACTTGTACATGGCTCTTAAACTCTTCAAATAAATGCATATTTTTCCTTCTTCCTTTCTTAATTCTGGGTATCTTGTAGGTCTTATGGTCACAACAAGGTTTTTTTACAAATAATATTCTGAAAATTTTGATTTTTAGATTTTGTTTCTTCAAACATATTTCTTCTACATTCTCATTTGGGTAAACAGAAAAGGTCTGTAAAGTCTTCTTGCCACAACCCTGCATTTCATGAATGTTCATTTTCTGATCAAATCTGGCACAGAGAAAAGTGGGAAAGCTTGGAATACCAGGGAGGATGGAAAAGATGCCAACTGATTTACAAAAAATTCTTTAGTTGGCATGAGGTTTGTTTAACTTTCCTTGGGAGTAGGGAGACTGTTGATTTAGGTAACTGGCATTTTTTTTAAGTTTGCTTGAAGCACAAAAAAGAGTTACAACTCAAAACTTCCTTATACAGCAGGCCTTCTTAAACCACTACTTTTTTCTCAACAGCTCTACAAGAGAAGATTTATTATAATACTCTTATTTAAAGGCTTGAAAAAAAATCAAATTGCATATCAAATTACCAGTTTTAATATGGAGCTCTCTGGAAAAAGACTGTTATTTTCTTATACCTCTTAACTTACTGAATACAGTTTAAACTATTATATAAATCTAATTATTACAGCTCTGTTTAATTCATAATAATCTTCTAGTTGCTTCAGTTAATTTTATAAAATGATCTGCAGCAATATGCAAGCACATGGTTTGGTAATTCTCTTTCTTTTTTGCAGGACTACCTGCTATTCTGGGTGCCAGCCACAGAATTGATATCTGCCCAACCATTAGGATTGGCCAAGATGACTTACCAGGCAAGTAGTATCCTGACTTTTTCAGGAAAAAGCTGCTGTTCAAAACATTTATCAGGTTATATTCATCTCTGTGACAGCACAATTCTCAAATTAAAATTAAAGTTACATTATGGATTTTTTTTTTCCTTGCAGGCTTTGACCTGATTTCTCAGTTTCAAATAGAAAAAGCTGCTTCCCAAGGAATTATTGAGAGAGTAGTGGGTTCCACTTCTCTACAAGTAGCTTATAAATTGGGACCCAATGTAGACTTCAGGATACCAACCAGGTAATGCCTTCCTCATTTGGCTTTAAAATATAGAGATTTTGCAATTTTATTTTTGAAGTGGTAGATCTCTCCCCAGCTAGATCACCTGATTTCAAAGTTTTCAGAAGGGGAAAGAGGAATTGAAGCAGCAATTTCAGGGACTTTCATTTTCCTCTAACCAATGATATTGCTCAGAGTGCCTCAAGATTTGCTGATACTAAGGGATTCACATCTAGAAAGTAATGCCAGAACTTGCTGGTGACTTGAAATAGGGAGGCAAAGAAAATCTAATAGGAGGAGAGGGAAGAAAGTTGTCTTAAAATATTGGCACAAAGGGATCTTTCTGATCATGTGAAGATTGCAGAGACAAGATAGGATAACAACTCACTGATTCTGAGGTAAAGTTTTTTCATTGTGTGCTTGTTTTAGGTAACAGGTACATGAATGTTCCTAGCTGATTTATGGTCACTTAATCTATAAAAGTTGGAAAATTATTATTTAGCATATTACAGTGAATTTGTGATAGAAGTCAGGATTTAGGAATCTAATTGTATTTGTGCTTTACAGGCCAGACTTTCTGCTGGTGAAGGAATAGAGACAGTACAGCAGGGTAGAGATGTCTTTGCCAAATTTAGGCAAGTCTGGGTTCTGTTCCAGCACCTTATGTAATTAAGAATGTCTCAATTTAGCAATTAAGTGACAAGACCATTAACTGGACTACTGTTTCAGCTAGGAATAATTGGATTGTGAAGCGTTACTGTCTTACTCCACCTATCACTAACAATCTTTCTTGCTGCAATCCTCCCTGGCTCCTACCTTTATAGCCAGCAGATTAATCTACTTTAGAGTTTAAGTGTTTGGTTTCATTGGGCTCATGACTACTTTCAGTCCCAGACACAAATCAGGGCTGCTGGTGCATGAATGTGAATTCAAACACAGACAGCAAATGGGCTCATCACTTCACCAAAAGTTGGAGATTCTCAGACAAAAGCAGCAATATTTCCACTTTTAAAATAGTTTAGACTCATTGCTTTAGATAGTTCTAGTGAAATATGTGCTTGATATGCACAAGTTATCCCTGAACACGCCTATGTCAACTGCCTTACTACAGCATCTGATCTGACTCCTGCCATTGGGGTCGGCGGCCCAGGAATGGGATTTCAGGTTTGAGTCCCGACCGTGCTCCACGGAGCCCGAGCTCGCAACTCTGCTCCAGAGCTGTTTTACAGAGTGGTCCTCTCAGTGGGAGGGGAGGGGAGGGGGAGGGAAGGGGAGAAGAGGAGGGGAGAGAAAGGGAGGGCAGAGCAGAGCAGAGCATTGCAGAGCAGAGCAGAGCAGAGCAGAGCATTGCATTGCATTGCATTGCAGAGCAGAGCAGAGCAGAGCATTGCAGAGCAGAGCAGAGCAGAGCAGAGCAGAGCAGAGCAGAGCATTGCAGAGCAGAGCAGAGCATTGCATTGCAGAGCATTGCATTGCAGAGCAGAGCAGAGCATTGCAGAGCAGAGCAGAGCAGAGCATTGCATTGCAGAGCATTGCAGAGCAGAGCAGAGCATTGCAGAGCAGAGCAGAGCAGAGCATTGCATTGCATTGCAGAGCAGAGCAGAGCAGAGCAGAGCAGAGCATTGCAGAGCAGAGCAGAGCAGAGCAGAGCAGAGCAGAGCATTGCAGAGCAGAGCAGAGCATTGCAGAGCAGAGCAGAGCAGAGCAGAGCAGAGCAGAGCATTGCAGAGCAGAGCATTGCAGAGCAGAGCAGAGCAGAGCAGAGCAGAGCAGAGCAGAGCAGAGCATTGCAGAGCAGAGCAGAGCATTGCAGAGCCGGCCGGCCCAGCCCGGCTGCCGGAGCTGTCCCTGCCCGCGGTGCTGAAGCGGCGCCGCGCGGGCCGCGCTGCTCTGATAGGGATGCTGTGATGGGGATGCTGTGATGGGGATGCTGTGATAGGGATGCTGTGATGGGAATGCTGTGATGGGAATGCTGTGATAGGGATGCTGTCACAGGGCTGCTGTCACAGGGCTGCTGTGGCCGGGGCTCACACACAGGGGATCACCCTCCGATCCCCGTCTCCGTCCTGTGCGCTCCTGCTGCATCGGGAGGGAAAAATAGAGTGAGAAAAAATAGCCAGCATGGCTATCCCGAGCTGAAAGGCTGATATAGCACATGAACCATAGGAGCAGTATGGAGGGATCATCAACAAAAACGTTGGAAAGAAGTTTTTAGGTTAGCACATGATGATTGCCCATGATGAAATGGGCAGAGGAGCCCATTTTAGAGTAGCTATATGGTATGGGAATGAGAGCTCAATTGGATGGCCATGGCTCAGCACTCAGTCTAATGCAGCAATAGCTAAAACACAGAGCTTCCTTAAAATGCTGCTGAGTTGCAGCTTGGTCTTTTCTCTGCTTTGTGTGCTTGCCCAGAAATATATCCCAGAATGAACAGAAATGATTGCACACAAGTCATAACTTATCTTCTTCCAGCATCCAAATAAATTCCCACTGGCCAGTGCTTCTTCTATAGTAAAATCTGCTGAAGGATCAGTACAGTGCTCTACATGTGTGGTGTAACAACAGTGTAATAACTTTGTGTGAAACTGCCATGACATATAGCTGTTTTCACTAGACAAGGTGAACTCATCATTTTTCGATTTACTCAATGTGCATGTAGTAGGTGTCCACCAGTAAGTGAGTACAAAATTAACTATTTATTTGATAAAAATTGTGTTTATGTTTAATGGAAATATATAAAAAATATATATTGCCACAAAATTTATCAGTAAACTTGAAATATCCAGGGAATTTCGAAGGCAAATCCTCTTCTCTTCTCTTCTCTTCTCTTCTCTTCTCTTCTCTTCTCTTCTCTTCTCTTCTCTTCTCTTCTCTTCTCTTCTCTTCTCTTCTCTTCTCTTCTCTTCTCTTCTCTTCTCTTCTCTCTCTTCTCTTCTCTTCTCTTCTCTTCTCTTCTCTTCTCTTCTCTTCTCTTCTCTTCTCTTCTCTTCTCTTCTCTTCTCTTCTCTTCTCTTCTCTTTTCTCATATTGCTATTCTGTGAAGTAACTCTCCTCAAGTATATGTAACTCTCTACATTCAGCCACCAAAGCTCTTCAGGTGCTTTTGCTTTCACATTGTGAGTAAGCTATCCTACCCAGATATTGATGATGATGCTGAAATAGAAAAGACAAAATGCAGCTAGGAAGCTAATTAGGTCATAAGAGAATTAATTAGCTCACAAGTGGAAGTTTCTGAAGAATAAAGATCAGCTGAGGGTAATGAGTCCTAACAAATGGCTTCTGGTTAATGACTCAGGACAGATGCTTTTAAAGTGCTGAGCTAAGTTTTATTGTTATTGCCTGTTGAATTGCTGCCAAGGAGTGTCTGCCAGGTCAGCTGTGATTCTAGGCAGTCCAGGAGATGCAGACATGAGTGTGTCCAGATTGATTGAAAGAACCCTCAATCCTGGGCACATGCTACTGCATTATCATGAGAATGGCCACAGCAATTTCCACAGTCACTTACAGTGGGTTGTGCTAACATTTCTAAAATCTTCATTTATCAAGGACCAAGTTAAGTCAGTGAGCAATGGAGCTTACCTTAGAAATTAACTTAAACCTCTCCAAATTTAATAAAATAAACAGTTACTCTGCAGAATTTAAATAGGTATATAGTTGAGCCTTTAACATACTCCTCTGCTCCTGATGAATTCTGGGGTCAGTGGAATAGGTCAGGGATTTCCTCACCATAGTCAGATGACTCATCTTGGTTATACTGAAGCCTGTGTAGGACTTAACTTTGAAATATCAAAGAAATCTTCCTGGTATGTATTCAAAATACAGGGAAAGTGAGACTCTTAGGTATTTATGAAAAAGATTAAAATAAATAATAGTGTTTCAGAAGTTGCCCCAGATGAACTACAAATGTTTCAAACTACCCACCCTCCAATACTTCAAAAATTTAGGCAAATATTCAAATATCTGATTAAAAAAATTGGCCTAACCTTATATTCATAAAACAACTAAAGCAGTTAATAATAGTATAAGTGTACAAGGAAAGCTGGAATGTGATGCTTTCTTGCAAAATGAAGAAAAAGCCCAAATTAAATAAAAAGATCTGATGGCTTATATACCTAATAATTTTAAGTGGTTAGGAAATAAATCAGGAAAAAGTCTGAGTTTTGGCCTTCAAATATGTTTCCATATAAATTCTTTCTTCGCTCCTTTACCTGAATCTAAATTTATAATTGCTTGGTTCTCTTCCATAAATCAGTGGAATTGGAAACAATTATGTTAAAAATAATTTCCAGAAATAATTTGAGTGCTTATACAGCTATCAGCTGTTCAATAAAGTTACAAAGTCCATCCCTTTTCACTTGGCAGTGAGACAGAGGAATAGCTTCTCTACAATTGTTTATTTACATATCATGCTAATTTGCCATGGTTTCCAAATATTTAGAATTTTAAGTTGCTGACTTCAGAAGGGTTTTGCCTACATAAGGATTACAGATTTTGGAAAATAAAATGTGTTCTGAAATACACCAAACCACCAAAGGATCATTAGTGTTGGAGCAGCTGAGATGAGAATATGTCTCTGCTTTGCTTGTAGAGTTATGGGTATAAATCTTACATAGTAACAATCCCTTGAAGAGTACCTTTCTGGTGATGGGTCAGACTTCACTGTGTTGAGTCATGTTACTGATACTGAGTCTTTAGTCTAAAGACAGCAGTTCTTCTGATTGGTTATTAGTATTTTTAAAAAATGAGAATATTATCCATGTTTGTGCACTGAATTTTTATCTTTAGTGTTTGATACACATTTCTTATAATTTAGTTTTCTCTTACCAGTGTCAGAAACTCTTACATTATTTCTCTTCTTTGCATATCTTCTGAAAAAATGAACTTATTTCTTTCCTATTTTAATGTCTGCAAAAAAGAGGACCCATATGACACCGTGAAAAGTACTGTCTATAGCTAAATATGGTGCAAAGAATTAATTTTCCAATCTGGAATAAACAATCTTCCATTCAAAAAGTATGCTTATGTACTAGGGTTTTTAAAATTTCTTTTGTACTGGTTTTGTTATGTTTTGTTTTGTTTTGGGGGTTTTTTGTCAGTATAGTTGTGTCAGCTGAGTTCAGATTAGAATATGTGTGATAGTTTGAGTATTGCCATGGCAGAAAAACTTAGTAGTGCAGAGAAATACTGAAAACCTCTTCACAGAGGATGTGGGATTAGTACTGCTTCTTTTAGGCTCAGTGTATCAGACATCCTGGAGACATTGAACTTAAAAGAGAAAGTTCAATGCCACAAAGAGACTATTTAAAGACCACCTAACAATACCACCTTCAGTGTAGTAGTAGAAAAACCAGCTCTTCTGCAAGGACAAATGAGATTCAGCTAGTGAAGAGATAAATGATCCAGCTGAGCTAAAGTTTTAGCAGTAGAAATTGAAATACTTTTATAAGAGGTATCATAGAGGAGGGATACAAAGGGCTGTAAAGGATGTGCTCAACTGGATCAAAATCTTAGTAAGGGTGAAGGTGTGTCTTGACAGGGAGAAGAAATATCTTCCTGGAGTAGAAATATACATGCTTATTGTGTAGGCCAGAAGCTTAACACAGGGAGGGATAGGGGATCAAACCAAACCAGGTGAGGCAGACTTTATCCTCAGTCAAGAGACACAATTCAGAGCAAAGCACTGAAAGGCAGATTAAAGATACTGGCAAGGAACTACCTGTTACAGCTTTGTATGTCTCCACACCTCATATAATGAGCTAAACTTTCCAGCTAAACATTCCCCTTCCTTATACCCCAGCTCTCAGGTGTATGCAAAGGCTCGTGGGGAAAAGGAGAAACACCAGCAGTGCAGGCACTTAATTTGTAAGGCGAAGCTGCTGCTGCTGCTGCCAGGCTTGCCGTGTGCTGAAATCTGCTGAGGCTGTGCTGCTGCCTGCTGGAACACAGCTGCACTACAGCTTGGAACACAAACTAGGGAGATTGCTTCTGGAATTGCTCTCTTCCTAAACCAGTAGTCATCAAGCACAAGGAATAAGAGCTGACTTATACAATTTTCCCTTCCCCATAGCCTAAATCCTGAGATTACCTATTGCTATCTGAATAACTGCTGAGAGAGGATTGATCTGCCACTCAAAAATCATCTTTGTTCAAAATGTCTTCTTGCTTGAGAAGTTATTCTAATGAAAGTTGGGACAAAATAGCTCTGCATATCTTCATGTTTAAGATATTTATTCAAACATTCTTAAACGTGAATAGAGATGGTAAATAATGTACTGATGCCAACTGGATATGACATTAGAGTTTTATGATCCATAGAATAAATATGGAAAGGCAAATTTCTTAAATATTGTACTGGATTCAGAGTCACATTTGAAATAAAAAATGATATTTTGCACAGTGACACAGCCACTGCTATCTGTGTTTCCAAAGTTCACCTTGTGGGAGTTGCTGAAATATGAGACGTTTTATATGTGGCAAGTCTGCTCCCTGCTACTTGTAGTCTTGTGGCCAAATGTCACAGGACATAATACACTTTGAGTGTGGGTTCTCACCATATATTTTTCAATGTTTTCTGCTGAAGTGATAGCTAATACCTTAACAAAAGGGTTATAGGCAAGCTGAAGAAGAAAATGCACTTTCAAGAGACATTCTTATGCCTCCAAAATCAAATCAGGTCTGCACTTTCTCCGTAGTCATTGTAAAGTTATACTGTGTTGACTGATTTTGTAAATCTAAGTGGGAAATAGGATAATTGTAGGATATAGTTTCTCTGTCTGAAGTAGGAGTTCATTGTCACTCCATCCATTAATCTTAGAAAGGATTATTATAAATATTGTAAAGCATTGGAAGAACCCATGCTTCTGAACCAGTTCTTTTGCTGTTAGTAACACCTTGTTTTGGGGCTCAGCATGCAGAAGTGCACTGACACAAGAATTATTGAGATATGGTTCCACTAGATAATGATTTCTCATTACCCTGTGGTGATATGTGGAGCTTTTCAGAACAAATACAGAATGAATATACTGTGTTTTAATCCTATACAGTGCCATATATTCCAATGGATTGCCTGATGAATATTCCTTTCTAACTACTTTTCGGATGACTGGGGCTACACTTCAGAAGTACTGGACTATTTGGCAGATTCAGGATTCTTCAGGAAAAGAACAAGTTGGAGTGAATCTCAATGGTCAAGTGAAAAGCGTTGAGTTTTCTTATAAAGGAGCAGATGGAAAACACCAAACAGCATCATTTTTACATTTGCCTTTCCTGTTTGACTCCCAATGGCACAAGCTTATGATAATTGTGGAAGCAAACAGTGTCACACTTTTTATTGACTGCATTAAAATAGAATCCTTAAACATAAAACCAAAAGGGAAAATCAACACTGATGGCTTTGCTGTGCTTGGAAAACTTAAAAATAATCCTCAAATTTCAGTTCCGGTAAGTTTCAGAATCTTTTATTTCTTCAAAAAGTTTTTTACATTAAATATGGGGTTTTGTTTTCTGGAATGCATGGTTAAATTATTTCTGAAAACAGAAATGGTGGAAATTAACTCCTTGGCAGGTAAGTACTAGCTGTGTTTTTTAAATTTTGTATTTATACCTTATAAATTAAGAGATGACCCATGTTAGTGTAAATTTCATTAATGAAAATTCTTAGACATCTCTGTACTTGTTACAACAACTTTTAAGTAAAGAGTGAAGTGAGACAATATTTTAAACTTGTCACTCTGTTTTCAAAACAAAACAAAACACCTGTGGACACAGGTTAACCAGTGTTGTGTAAATCTCAAAGGGAAAACATTGAAACAAGAGAAACATCTCATGTTTCATCACCTCTGTGTGTTTAGTTGCTTTATTGTACTGGATTGAAATCAGCCTTACATGAGAATGCCAGCAGAAAGCTGTCCCACATGTCTGAAGAGATCTATCTAGCATGCTGGTATAGATGTGGATTAGGAAATTTCAATAATTGAAAAGTTATTCTAAGTTAGAGACACAGTCATCCCTTTAAAAACAAGGAAGATTCCCTTGCCTGTTGAAATAGTGGTTCCAAATGGCAGCTGATAAATGAGGAGAGAGATGTGGTATCAAGGTCACCTTGGCCTCCTGTTGCTACCCTGACTGACCTTTGGCCAGAGTTAAAAAAGGAAAGAAAAGCAGAAGAGCAATTTGGAATCTTATCCTCTTTCTCCTCCAGCCTGTTTTTTGCAGAGGCTTGCTCTTTTCAGCAAGGTGCACAAATGAGCAGCATTGATCACCCAGGGCTCTTCAGGCATTTGGTGGGGAAAAACCCCACCTGGCATTAAGTTCTGCCTTGCCTGTGTTTAAGACTGTACATCTTTAGGCACCAGTGTGGAGCTATGGCAATTATAGGACAACTTCCTTTAAGGATGAAAGAATAAAATTGAACTAAATAATTTTTATAATTCACCATCCATAATGCAAAATATTTGTTCATAACTTTAGCATGTTTCTGGGAAGATTCTGTCATATGAAGTATATTTTATGAATAAAAGTAAAATCTTTGCACGAGTTAGGCTTTAAAGCAAGATGCACATTTCTTGACAAAAAGAATAATGAAGTACTGTAACAAATTATCAGGGAAGACAGAAAGTAAGCATGGCATTATATTCTTTAACAGAGTTTGGCTATCTAAAAATATACTTTATTTTAGACACAACTGACTTAGGATTCATTAGATTGAATTGCAGGGCCTATGCTGGGAAGCCCAAAAAGGCAATGATAGTGGTTCAACCTGATATTACAATAATGTAGATTTAGAAACCCCATATCCTCTGAAATTATGAGAAAGGAATTATATAGTCAGATGGACTAGTTAGTGATTTTGAAATGTCTATTTATATTGCCGAAAATTCTGGTTTAGCCCGTGTACTTTATTTCTCTTTAAACTGACTAAATAAATCTGTGTTTGGGGGTACTCTAGTCTTTAACTTGCTTGACTGTAAGTTTAAATATCTCAACAGTCTTGGTTATTTAATATGCTCTAGGCACAGCTTTTAATTTACTCTCAGGCATTGTTAAAGTGTATTATTTCCAGTGGTAGAATTTTAAAAGGACATAAATTACGTGTTTCTTATTCTTTTTTGCAGCATTCTGGTGAAGGCCCTATTTATCTTGCAGAATAGGTCAACTTCTCAAAGGTGCACTGTAATGCATATAATTTTAAAAGGGATTCTTTATGGCTTGTTATTACTATGGCTGAATAGGAAAATAATAGATACAGTACCATTAGAAACTGCATCTTGCCTTTCAGCCTTTACAAAGATCTATTCCAGGATTTCTGAAATGCTTTATGGAGGGTGAATTTTTACACAGAATCACAGCTGCATTTTATATAATTCTTTTTTTAGATAAAAGTATCCAAAAGTTTTATATTTTTATTAAAGTAATTAATATAAACTCTAAGCAGTATGAGAATCAGCATAATTTAAAAAATGAAAAGGAATTTACTTCCTAAATTACACATTTTTTATAGGAAAAATATTTTTGGTAGGAGAACCAATTTCTTACTGCCCAAATTATAACTTCTGTGAGATTATATAATTGCCTTAATTCCTATAACTTCAGAGGCATTACCATGTTTTTTTCATAATATTCACTGAATACTTTGCTAGAAGTGACTCTTGGTCATTATTTAATTGACATTTAATGCTACTAACTGGCTCAGGGAAGCCACATGACTTGTAACATCCAAGAGGAAGCTGCTTGTCAATATTTGTTTAACAGGGATTAATTTACACCATAGAACAGATTGTGTCTGTGTACTGTAAAAAGTCACCTTTTTTTTTTTTTTTTTTTTTCCACTCTGTGAAATCTCACATTCAGGAGGCTGAATCCCAGCTATGGAAAGCCAAATAACACTGGAATTGGTTGTAATGTTCAAAGGCTTTAAAGAAAGGTGCAAGGAAAATGAAACTCTAAAAACCTATTTCAGAGATGTCAAAAAAATGGATAAACCAAGTTTAAAATTGCTCTGGAATGAGATGCATTTAAATACATGTAGTTGATTCTTGGTCACTTAACAAATGTACAAACAGTTGACAGTGGATCTCTATCAGAAGAAACATAGATATCCTTGACAAAGGATTGTAAAAAATCTTCCCATGAAAAATTGCTTAGCTGAGTTGTACTTTCCCAGTAGGGATGACTTTCCCTGTATCACCACCCAGCCAGCAACAGCCCAGTGGGTACAGAGAGCCAGATCTCCCAGAGGAGACCTGCAGCTGTGCTCTGAGGGTCACATTCTCCTTAAAGCGTGTGGCACTGCTAAATGCATCCTTGTGACCGATTTTATACTGAAAATACTACCCTACATATTTAGGTCTATTTGTTTTTTACCTAACCTCTCTCAACTAAAGCACTGACAACTGAATCATGAGGCTGATACTGAGATGTGCAAAGATGGTGGGCATTTGCAGGAATTTCTGCAGAACCTAAGAGGACAAAACAGTGAACACTCACACACAGTTAATTATATCTGTGCTGACTAAGAAATTAAGAGGAAACAGAAATCCTGTAGGAAACCTGCAAAATGTACAATGGGTCTTAAACGCTCTCTGTAATTTAACTCCAGATAGCAATTAATCCCCACACAGCCACTTGCTCACTCTACCCCAATGTGGGATGAGAACTGTAAAAGTAAAGATACTTGTGGATTGAAATAAAGACACTTTAAGAGGTAAAGCTCAAGCCATGCACACAAAGCAAAGCAAAACAAGTAATTAATTCACCACTTTCCAATGGCAGGCAGGTGTTCAGCCACCTCCAGGAAAGTAAGGCTCCATCTAAGGTAACAGTGACTTGGGAAGATAAAAACCATCACTTCAAAGACTCCCTGCCCTTTCCTCCTTCTCCCAGCTTTATATTCTGAGTGTGACGTCCTATGGTCTGGGATATCCCTTTAGTCAGCTGGGATCAGCTACCCTGGCTGTGCCCCCTCCCACCTCCTCGTGCATCCCCAGCCTCCTTGCTGATGGGGTGGGGTCAGGAGCAGAAAAGGTCTTGACTCTGTCCAACCACTGCACAGCAATAACAAAATCATCCCGGTGCTATCAACTCTGCTCCTGGCACAAATCCAAAATACAGCTTCATACAAGCTACTGTGAAGAAAATAAGCTCTACCTCAGGCAAAACCAGTACATCATCTTTGCTTTTAAAAGGTTTCATTTTAATATCTTTGCTTTGCTATCACCCCTAAATTATCTGAGGTTTATTTCTGAGAACTTTGTGATTGTATTTAATCCTTAATAACACTGTATATTGATATCAGTAGAATACCTACATGAGACATCTTCAAAATATTGGCATCCTTTAAATCAGCTTAATGTTATGAACAAGATCGTTGTGAAATACTGGCAAAGGACAAAATACCTTGACAGCAAGGCTAGAACATATTTACTCTTCTCTCAGTTCTCCTAAATCAATGGGAAGCCAGTCACATCTTTTACTACCTACCTTGCCACTGTTTTTTTTAAATTTTTTTTTTTTAAAGTTAGATAGGTTTCCTATCAGCTTTTGTTTCATATAGCCTCAAAGGAGACAAAGTTAACTTTCTTCTTTTCATAGCTGGTACACTGCTGTTTTGGATTTAGTGAGGGAGGATAATGTTGACAACTTATTCCTGTTTGGGCTATTGCTACTGTATGGCTGCCTTGTAGTATTAAAATAGTATTAGTTCTTTTATGTGTCAGTTGGCTATTAAGAAGGTTTGCAAATGAGAAGTGGATAAAGGAGGGAAAGAATTGGCTCACAGATGGTAGTGTCAGTTAACAGGAAAAGAAACAAGGGTACGGCTTCTGTTGTGCTCCAGTCTCAGCACTCTGGAAATTGTGATGACTGCAAAGCAAACAGAACAGTAGAGATGTGATGAAGAGATTTCAGGAGTGGTTTATGCCCTCTCTTTGAAAGACTCCACAGTTAGGAGTGGGGGAATGCAAGGGGAAGCAGTGCTCCACCTGTAGTTATTGACATTAAATACCTAGCGTTTAACCCTCTGCGTAGTGTGCCGCTATTCCAGCTTTTACACGCTCGGCCAGCGTGACCCCTGACCCGAATTAACATCATCTTTTCTCCTTTGCCAGTTCGAGATCCAGTGGATGGTGATCCACTGCGACCCCCTGCGACCCCAGCGCGAAGGCTGCGGCGAGCTGCCGGCTCGGGTGAGAGTCCAGACCCGTCCTGTCCTATCCTGTCCTGCCCTATCCTGTCCTGTCCTATCCTGTCCTGCCCTATCCTGTCCTGTCCTGTCCGCTGCAGCTCACGGGAGCCTCATTTGCCCTCCCCCTTCCTGGCAGGCGATGCTCTTTTTTACCATACCTGCCTGGTATTCGGTTCTTTTAGAAATCCAGCCCCCCCAGAGCAGAGCAGCCGCTGCCTCACGTTAACCCTTCCGTGACTGGCAGCCTGCAGAGCCACTGTGGTGCTGCGGGCGCTGTGCCCCGCACGCAGAGCGGCTGTCGGGACTGTCGGGACTATCGGGACTATCGGGACTGTCCCCCCGCATCCCCAGCCTGGCGGCGGGACACCCGCGGGCACGGCAGGGTCGGTGTCGGACCCGACGGCAGCAGGACAAAGGGTTAAGGCGCTGTGGCACCCCGTCCTGGCCTGCCCGGCCGCCACCTTCCTCCAATCCCCGCCACCCTGCCCGGGGCCGGGAGGGGCTCCGGCCGCGCTCCCCTCGCCCTCTCGCCCCGGCAGCCGCAGCTGCTCCCTCCATCCATCCATGGCCCGGCGCCTCCTGCTCCTGGCGCTTCTCCTGCAGGCGCTTTGCCTCGGCCTGGCTCAAGTAAGTTTGTTCTGACTTTGGTTCTGTTTGTTTTTTGTGTTTTCTCCCCCGCAGGTAACCCAGACGGGAATCGAGGTGAGTGCGAGGGGCTTCCGGAGCTCGGGGTGCTGGTGCGGGGGGGCCGAAGGCTGCCCTGCCCTGCCCGGTCCAGTCCAGTCCCAACCCAACCCTGCCCTGCCCTGCTCTGCTCTGTCCCAACCCTGCCCTGCCCTGCTCTGCCTGGTCCCTGCTCTGCCCTGTCCCAACCCTGCCCTGCCCTGCCCTGCCCTGCCCAGTCCAGTCCCAACCCTGCCCTGCCCTGCCCTGCCCAGCCCTGCTCTGCCCTGTCCCAACCCTGCCCTGCCCTGCCCTGCCCTGTCCTGTCCCAACCCTGCCCTGTCCCTGCCCGGTCCCAACCCTGCCCTGCCCTGCCCTGCCCTGCTCTGCCCTGTCCCAACCCTGCCCTGCCCGGTCCCAACCCTGCCCGGTCCCAAACCTGCCCTGTCCCTGCCCGGTCCCAACCCTGTCCTGCCCTGCCCTGCCCTGCTCTGCCCTGTCCCAACCCTGCCCTGCCCGGTCCCAACCCTGCCCAGTCCCAACCCTGCCCTGTCCTGCCCGGTCCCAACCCTGCCCAGTCCCAAACCTGCCCTGTCCTGCCCTGTCCCAACCCTGTCCTGTCCCAACCCCGCCCTGCCAGCCCGGCCGAGGGTGCTCGTCCCGTGTCCCCTCGGGAGCTGCGGTGACCGCAGGCAGCGGGGCCGCAGGTGTGCCTGCCCGGTGAGCACAGGGCAGGCACCGCCGGCGGGGCCTGAGCCGCACATGCACCTCCCGCGGGATGGAGCATTTCTGGGAGCTCCGGTGTGTGCAGGAAATGTCAGAGCAGCAGCGCTGGGGGACCGGGACCAGGCTCGGCGCCCGGGGGCAGCCTCCCGCTCACAGAGCCCCGTTGTGGGGCCGCGGGCAGAGCTCAGTCCAAGGAGAACAGAGCCCCCCATTATAGACACGGAAACCTGTGACAGCCTTTCCATGAATTTCCACAGGCTGGCGGCGCCTGCTGCCTCCCCTCGGGAGTCCGGCGCTTTCAGAAAGTGCCTCTGTGAATGCTAATGTAATCCCGAGGAGCCAGGGGAAACTGCTGAGCCTGTCACTGAAGCAGGGAAAGGGTTGTTTTAAATTTTCTTTGCTAGTCTGGACTCTCAGGAAGACTGTCTCCTTTGTGTTGGTAGAAAGATTAATAAGTGTAGTGAATTTCAGTGTTTGATTCTCAAAGATCACTTTTACTTCTGCCGCCCTGTCATTGCCATGTGGCACTCAGGTCCTGCTGGGTGGGCAGTGGAGCCCACCTGGCCCTGCCAGCACTGTAGGCACAGGAGAGTGGCTGGGCCCAGGGAGGGGGTTCAACACCTTCCCCATTCCTTTGGTGAGGGCAGTGTTGCCAGCCCTCACAGTGACAGTCAAAACAGGGCTGAGGATGCAGCTGCTTGTCACAGCTGTGACCTCCTGACTAACCCATAGTCTCTAACTGTGCTGGTCCCCCAGAATGGCTCTGTGGTTCATCAGGCTCTAATTGCTCCTTTTTTTTCCACTCCTTGCCAGAGAGGCCCCCCTGGTCCAGCAGGCCCCCCAGGTCCACCAGGGCCACCAGGAGTTCCTGGTATTGATGGCATTGATGTAAGTGTTTCCCATGCCTGCCTAGGAAATAGGAAATACCATGAGGTGTATCTGCATTGTCTGTCAGCCTTTGATCTTCAGGAGTTTTAATTTGCCTGCAGATAGATGAAGGAATTGATGGCTCTCATGCTCTGTAGCAGGCTGGAGTGAGGGGAGAAAGCAGATTTTCAGATTATTTTTGGTGTAGTAAACTCATGATTATTTATTTTCTATAATCAGCATCATATGCTGTGATTATCTGCCATTAATGGGGTGTAGGGGTTTTATAAATCTAATCTCAAAAGGGATTACATAGTGATGCCCACTCATACTAAGTTATGATAAGGATTTGTGGCATTATTCCTGATAGGAGCTACTACATATGTCCCCTTGATTCCTGTCAGATGTTTCTCTGGTGATTTGTTAGTCTGTAATAGCAATGATGTGGATTTAATATTTATTTTCTACAATAAGAGTCAGTTCAGGATTACTTCTGGTAATCTGTAAATCAGTGATTTTCATGAAAGACCATAAAAAGTTCTTGTAGTTCTGATTAATACTTTCCTTTTCATATCTTGGTAGGGGGAGAGAGGCCCAAAGGGCCCCCCTGGTCCACCGGTAAGTGATTTCAGCTACTTTTCATTTGCTTTTGCTACAAAAGAAATTTTGAGTTTTATTTCTGCTTCCCTCTGTGAATCATGCTTAACTGTCCATTTAAATCCTGAAGGGTCCAGATGGGGATGCAGGCAAACCAGGATCTCCTGGGCTGCCTGGAGAGCCGGGAGCTGATGTGAGTACACTTGATTTTCTGGAATTTCCTTTTTTCATCTCTTTGTTTTCTTCAAGAATAAATAAATGAAGTGCAAGGGCTGGCCCTGGAGAGGGCACTGGGCAACTCATACTGTGGCCTCTGGAAGCCACCTCTGGTTGCAGGGCAGCGAGGGCATGAGGAGGGTCTGCTGATGCATCTTCCCATCCTGTGGGAAATTGTAGAAAAGATGGAAGTTTCAACATCATTTAGTGTTAATGTCCTGTTAGGTCATAGCTCTTGAATAAATTTGTGGTTATAAAAATGCCTTCAAACTTTTTTTGGAAACTTTGTATTTCTCTCTCCTGAGAGCACTGTTAAAAAGCATTTCTTGTTATGAAGCGAGTTGTTGCATTACTACTTAGATGTTATGCCAGGAGGTAGGTAGCAAGCTTATGTTTAATTTACATAAGCTTTTTGAACTTTAAAAAATTAAAATATCAAAAATAAAAATTATATACCATAAACTAGAGTGTTAGAGGGTATTAAAAATTATATAAATTAAAAACCTTAGTGTCTATTTAAGGTTGCAAGGCTGTTAGAGGTTAATATTTAATTTTCTTTTGGTAAGAGATTTAGTGGACGTGGAGCTGGAAGACTCTTTAATTAAACTGTCCAAATTTCATATATGTAAGAGGAAATGGGCTTTGTGAGTGACATCTCATACCACTTCACATTTTCCTAAAAACAATACAGGCCCACAACCCATTTGTACATGTCAAAACACTAGGGGCAGATCTTTAAAAATCATTGCCTCTTAACAATTTTCACTTAAGGCATAGTTTTATTTTCCTTGCCAAAATTAATGGGAACACAATCACATGAAACAGAACACACTAAATTCAGCTTTTGGTATCTGTTAACACCTGTATATTCCCTCATCTTAGTGAAGGAGTGAAAATGCAATACTAGAGTACAGTCTTTTGAAATATTTAACCTTTTATATTTTCACTTAAAGAAAAAAAGTGAGACCTTATTGTACTTCCACTCTGCACTGAACTTTTAATTGATGCTTTGGATTTAGAATACCTTCCGTGTTTAATTGGTCAGGCAGTTCTGACTTTTTAAACCTCATTTTATTTAAAAAATTATTTCAGTGTCAGGTTTAATAGACTGTAAAAAGGTGCTGTGCAGTAATTGCTTGTAATGGTCATGTAAGCTTTCAAAAATCAAATTGTTGGAACAATTGTGTGAACATTGAATTGCTGGAAGTGTACCAAAAAAATAATAGATAAATGTAAAAGAAAAGCTCTTCTGGCTGTCTGGAAATTTCTAAGCCATATAAGCTGACCATAAAATTGGAAACAAAAGGAAAAATAAGAGCTCCAAATGAATTCCTGGTTATAATATGATAGTTAGTTTTTAGTTTAGCCAGATAGACAAGTTCAAAATGTAAATTTAAATCCAACCTGGAAGCTTTTGGGGTTTTTGTTTTGTTTTGTGTTGTTGTTGTCAATGAAACTTTTATTTGAAATGGACAACACTGACAGTTTTTGACCTTAGCCATGAAATAAATTCATCAATCTTTCATTAAGAGGAAATAAGATCATGTGAGCTTACATAATGTGCTTAACTTAATTGTGATTTAATTGAGTAATTCTTGAAGATGCACATCACAGGCACTGAAATTTGTCACCAGAAGCTACCACTTTGAACTCATGCAGTTCTATCTGTACATGTAAATAAATATTTGGACTGCTAGGCTCTTGCAGTTACTAATGTCATTTAATAGCCTCATTTTTTTGTGATGTATAATGTTTACTTGTTGAGATTAAGGAAAACATATAACCCTTTCAGTAACATTGTATATCTTACTTCCAAAGGGATTCACAGGACCTGATGGCTCACGTGGAGCCCCAGGACCAAAAGGACAGAAGGTAGGAACAAAATTATGCATGAAATGATGGATTTTTTTTTTAAAGCAGCATTTTTGTTGGTCTCTATGTGACTAATAAGATGCTGCAGCCTTTCTTAAAATCCTAACATAGAATACATATGTACTGGCCCCTTTCCAGAAGCTTCCATTCCCACAGCCAGCAGTAAGGAATGGTGGCTGGGATTACACTGTTGACACTAAGGTTGAGCAACTTCAGTAAAGCTGAGGCCCTTTCCATCTTGTGTTGCAGCTGTCTCACTGTAACCTGCAGTGGGATACAGAGCAGTGAAACCTGACTTCACCAGTCAAACAGATGAAATATAAATCCGAAGTCAGAGTAACAAGCATATCTGAGTTTTTGAGGGGTGGGGGACTAAAAGGCCAGAGGCTGTACCTTTTTGATACTGAGAGAGTCTTTCCTTTCTATCAAGTCTTACTGAAACCAGCATAGCATTAATGAAGTGAGTAATACTTGCAGACTATGTCCACTAAATGGTGTCCTCCAAAAGGTGACAGAACATCTCCCTGTATATTATTTGCAAAACTTGATGCTAGTGTCTCTTAAAAATTCATTTTTTTTATCTTTTAAAGGGGGAGCCAGGACTGCCAGGTGCTCGTGGACTTCCAGTAAGTAATGCATTTAGTATACAAAGAGGATTTTGGTACCTTTAAGTATTATTATGAAGGCTTCTTACCATTAAATGTAGTGAAGAAAAGCCCAAAACTGTTTCTGAGATTTCAAAGAACTCATAAGTTACAAAAGTAGTACTTTTAAGAACTGTTTTGTCTTTATACCTAAATATGCAAATATTACTGAAAGGTTATGTTTGGTTTGTATGCTGAAGAAAAGGAAGGAGCATGTGTGATGTAGTCCCAAGTTTTGAATTTATACCATTCTTTTCCATCTCTCTGTGAAAATGCTATGGAGATGAGAGAGCCCATGTTTCATTTGCATACAGGATCCTACAGTTATTCCAGTTTCAACTTCTTGCCATGTGCTTAAATGGCATCACTGAAGTGTAAATTCTGGAAGACTCCTTGTGCTGTTTTGCACTTTTGTATGAAAACAGGCCAAAATATAAGAAAGGACATGCAAAGAGTACAGTTCCAGTTGGCATGGAGATGGATCTAACATCCATTTTTAGGGGCTGAAAATAATTGAGAATTTTAGGAGTTTTGCTGGTAGAAATGAATGATGGTTGGCATGTGGGAATTTAGCTTAGGAAAAAACCTCAAGGAAGATGAGTAATGGAACAAGATGAATAGAATAAATTATAATAAGACTGCATATAATTAAAATTTAATTAAAAATTAGATTCAGTTTAGAGAAATTATTTAAATTAAATAGAAGAGGTATGGTATAACACTCCTTGTGTATTGGTATTTTTGACCTTTTCCTATTAACTCTCATTAAATTTATATTTAGTGTTTATTTTGATAGATGGCCAGAGAGAAAATGATAAAGTTATTCTTGAAGGTGTGATGTTATAGACATGTTCAAACTCAAGATGAATCACTTTGTGGACATTTTAATTTTCATGGATGCTCATTCTTACCTGAAAATTTGGAAAATAGGTAATATGATGTCTGGCTGGTCTGTAGACTCAATATATGAGCTAAATTTAGTCACAGAAAATGGCAGAACTGAAGTAGGTTCTGGGTAGACTGAAACTCCTACATTTTCCTGTGAGACCCTTTGGGTTTTTTTTCTTGTTTTATTTTGTTTTTGATGCCAACTAGATGGGGAAATTATTTTTGGGTTGTATGCAGTGTATATTACATCATCTAGCTGCAACGAAGAGGCAGTTTAAACTCTGTCAGGTGTGTTTACTCAGATGACATGGGAAAAATTACTAGAGGTTTGGATCATCTATCCTATGAGGAAAGGCTGAGAAAATTGTGATTGTTCAGCCTAGAAAAGACATGGCTTGGGGATGACCTAATTGCAGCCTTCCAGTACCTGAAGGGACCCTACATGAGAGCTGGAAAAGGGCATGTGGTGGCAGGACAGGGGGAAATGGCTTTAAACTGAAAGAGAGTAGGTTTAGATTAGATATTAAGGAAGAAATTCTTTGCTGTGAGGGTGGTGAGGCACTGGAACTTGCCTGGGGAAGATTTGGACTCTCCATCCTTGGAAGAGCTTAGGGCCAGTTGGATGGGTCTCTGAGCACCCTGATCTAATGGAAGATGTCTCTACTTATGGCCATTTGAACAGGGTTATCTTTAATCTCCCTTCCAAACCATTCTGTGATTCTATGATAGAAATAAAAAAGGGGAAATAAAACTGAATTACTGAAATACTTGGTTAAAGTTCTGTGGCATTTTAGGCTGTCAACTGAAAAATACCCTGAGTTGAGGGAAACATATGATTTTAGCTCACTATTTAGAGAATAATTAAAGAATTATTAATTTAAGACCCTCCAGAATAAGTGGGTGCATAAAACACGTATAAAGAGGGTTAATTGCAACTTGGAGATAGAGATGTTAATTTGGGAAAGCATGAAAGTGGACCAACTTGTCAAGGTAGAAAGCTGATTCTTTTCAGAGCAGCAGGACTTTTGTCACCATATTTTGAGACTGTAAAAGCAATAAATCTGATAAGATTTTGGACCATTGTTTAAAGCTGAGCGGTTTTGTTTGCCCTGAGACTTTCAGTCTTAAGGTGATAACGCTTCAGTGAACCTCAGTAGGGATTGCCTTTGGAGTTGTTCTGCCTCTTCTTAATAAGCAGCTGAAGCTTGTGTTTTCAGATGAATCCACAGGAATATTTCTAATGAGGAAAGGAGAATTCCAATTTATTTAAAAGAAGAGAAAAGATGGATATACTTAGCCAACTAATTTCATTACCTTTGTACTTATTAAGATTCATCCTTAGACCTCACATGTTAGGAAGAAGCGTGCTGATTGATTTTGTAGCTCCATGGTTGTTAACCCATACATGCTGAGTCCATATAGAGAGATTAATGCTGAAACTAAATCTCCTAGGAAAATCCATAAAAAGGTAATTTTCCCTCTGATGAAGTTGTGCAGCTACTGGAAGATTGTCAAAATGGCCAGAACTCGTCTTCTGACCTTTAGTGAGATTATACCTATTAACTAAATCCACAAAAATGAAAAACCAAACCTACAACAAAACCACAACCCTGCTATCAAAACAAACGAAAGACCCCCTGTAGAATCCCATCAGAACCCAACTACTGTAAAAACAAAACAAACAAACAAAAAAACAAGTAGAAATGGTAGTGCCAGAGTGCAATGGTTCTAATTTTCAGATTGAGAGACTTTTGGAGAAGCTCTTACTACAAATGTGAAGTAATGGATTGTTTAACCTTTGCACATCTTTGGTTTGATCTCTGAATTCTCATTTACCAGAAACATAGTGAGCACAATTATGAATCTGCATACTGTCTACATGATTAATTGAGTGCTTAGGTGTAGTTATGCATTGCTTTGAATATTGTCAGTGGCTTTTTGCAAGTGGAGTAGTCCCTGGATAGTTATCCAAAGACTTCGTTTTTCACAAAACCTCTTGCTTAAGTTATTAAAATGCTCAGTGCAAACAAAAAAATCAGAAGCCTTGGGTACAACACTAATTAGTTTTAAATTATTATCACTGGTTTTCATGCTTCTCTAGTGATATTTATCAGCCAAGTTAGGACTTCTGGGTATCTTCAAGAATGAGTGTTAAGGACATAAAGTTTTATGTATAGCATTTGCTTCTCTGCTTCTGTCACCTTTTCTTCCCCAGAATGTACCCAGAATGATAATCTTCAGATATCATTCCCTTTTTTTGTACATTTCTTTCTGCTTCATAATTTTGTTTTAATTTAATCTCTTTGTCTAATCTCTTTGGCAGATAATCCTTTAAATGACGGGCTTACAAAATTCATAGAATTCTTATGATTAAATCAAGTAATTTTTTTATTCAAGTTAATTTAAATATGCTGATATCTCTGACCTGTTCTGGTTAGGGTTGCTATATTAAATGCATGTATTGCACTCTTTAGTCCATTCTCTCTTTTAGTTCCCTCTAACTTTCCTGTGAGCTGATATTTTGCTAGTAGTTTACACGTGGCATATGGGGAGGACTGTGTATTAGTGACAGTGTCCAGCATAGGGTACACTTACAGACACTGGACTCTTTGTGTGGATGGCAGGGTGCTTAGCAGATTACAGGGCAGGGGATGACAGACTCTGGATTGCTGCCCAGGCCCATGTGCTCTGTGTGCTCTGTGGGTCAGACGAGCATCTCCACAGCAGGCAGTAAGCACCTGGGCATGTAAACTGCAGTCCCAGGCTGTGAGGACAGACTTTCCCTTTAGGACACAGACAGAGGGAGGAGCATGGGCACCTGGCTGGGACAGGAACTGCACTATTTATGTCCTTACAGATGGTTTCCCTGGAGCTGATCCCAGCTTTGCAACTGGTCTGCTTGTAGGGAGTTTGTGGCTAGAGGAGTGGAGTAGCTGTGTGGGGATTGCTGGGGGAGAGTCCCTGCTTTTTGCAGTCTTAATTAGGAAGGTGAGGAGATGCAGTGGAGCAGTCAGAGGAGTGGACAGCCTTCTCCTGGGCTGCTGTGTGGGCTGGACATAGCAGCTGTAGCTGCTTCTTTGGTATCATTGACCTTCCCTACCACTGTTAAGGGGGTGTGTTTGGAAGGAATACTCCAATGAGACCTGCAAGCAGGTGGTTTGCTTCTTTCAGAGGCAGGGGATATTATAATATTGAATATGTGGTGCAGTGAAAGTTTGATTCGTGTAGTGAAATATGGATACGTATAATATTGTAGCAAGGAAGGGTGGAACAATAGCAAAGGGATTATGTAGATTATGCAAGCTTGCTTTCTGCTGTGTATTAAATGGTTAAAATGCAATGATTCTGATGAAGGCTTGAAATTTTCTCTGTGTTGTACTGACTTTTCTAAACAGCCTTACAAATACAAACCTGGACTGATTTTCTGTGATATTTTTTACTCACATTCATCCCAGCTGCCTTATTACATCAAAGCTCCTGAATACATAAGTATATTTGAGATTTTATGTTTTAGTGTTTCATACATATCACTGGCACTGTTCTCCATAATATTTTCCATTTGCTTTAACGATGCAAGACTGAGGGATCTGTTTTCTTCAAGGGAATATATCATCCAAATAGGCAGAAATACATTTGTATCTTGGACATTTCTCATTAAAATGATTCAGAACAATCCTGATGGAAAATGTAAACAGGAAAGTTTGGTGGTCTTTCTGATTACCAAAAACCATCAGTTAATGGATTTAAGCCTCAGGGAAGCACTGCGGGGAAAAAAAATTCCCTTTTATTACAAATTCAAATGTACCTTTAGAAGGAAATTATTATAGCATAGATATGTTTATCATGATAATTGACAATTAAATAAACAGAAAGCCTTTAATCTCTTCATTCCTTTGTGGAATAAATATAAATATATAAATAAAAATAAAAATAAATATATAAATGTGTAATGATACCGCAAGGCAAGTTAATCAGTAATTTAATTTTCTCTACTGATACAAATTACCTAAAAATAAAATAGATTTTTAACAGTAGTTAAACAAGTTTTCAAAATTATTTTACAGAATCAAATGAGGGAGTTTTTACACCTTTTTTATCAAAAATAGTCTATTATTGGAAGACAGCTTTACTAGGTTTGGAGCCCTTCCCATATTTCTGATCTTTTTTTCATGTTTCATAGGGCAAGGGGATTCTTGGACCACCTGTAAGTATCAATTTTACAATGCATAAATATACTGTTCAATGAATCTGTTTGAATATTTAATAAAACGATTATACAGTAATTAAAAAATTTAATTCAGTGAAAAGACAGATGCTTTTAATCCCAACATAGATGTTCTGTGTCTCTTGTGTAGGTCTTCTTCAGCTACCCCTGAGGTTGTGTGGGTCTGTGGTGTATGGGGCAAGAATATTGGTGTCTGAAGGCACAGTTTGTTGTTTGAGAATTACATGTTGTCAGTCCTTGGGTGTTTGTTACATAGGTATTATATGTTATAAAAATACTATTTTCCTTGGTTGTTGTAGGGTCCAGCTGGTGCAGGAGGACTTCCAGGGGAAGTAGGTCATGCTGGTCCACCTGTAAGTACTACTGTGTTTGCTGAAAATGCAAGTTTATTTAATTGCTAGAAGGTACTTAAAGAAAAAAATGGGCCATCTAAATACTATTTGGGTTATCACAGCATTTTCAAACATTTTTTTTTCCTCTGCAATGATCACTGGTAGAGGAAGGATTATGTTTGAAGCTCATCAGAAATAAGAACAATGAGTAGCACAAAGAAGGGCCACCTGTCTGATTAGAATGAAATGTTTCAGAGTGTCCTCATACTCCTCTTATTCAAGGAAAGCTGAAATCAAAAAGCAGACCTGACAGAAATACAGGAAATGTAAATCTTAACTACTTAAACTACTGATTTTCATTTCCTTACCAGCCAACATGGCAATTTAGTATTTCTTTTTGGTCTCACTTTGTGTGGCTCTATCTATTGACCTTACAGCTGAACTGTGCACTCAGTTTCACCTCACTGTCATATTTTGACACCACACTTTACTGAAATGGAAGCTGAAACCACTTGGTACTTTTCTACTTGAAATCTGAAATGGCATTAAAATTTTTTAATAAAACCTGTTTTTTAATGCAATTATAGAAATGAGTTAAAAAAGAATATTAAAACCTGCCAATTTGTTTCAGAATATGATCCATCTAGCTCACTGTCTTGTCTGTGGGAGGGGCAAGAATGGATACCAAGGGTAGTGTGGCTATTTATAAATAGCATTTCTCTATCATACTGTCACACATTCTGGCAGTTAGTTGGTAGTTCAGAGACTGCCTGAATCAGAAATTGCATCTGCAATGCCTTTTCAAAACCTGCATGTGGGCCTGTCCTCCATTAATGCAGTCAGTCTCTGAATCCATTTATATCCCAAGCCTCCATAACACATTGTAGTACTGAGTCCCACAATGTAATTATGCTTTGCATGGAAAATAATGGCTTTAATGCTCTCATGTTTTGAGAATTAATTAATATTTTTTCTATATTAATCTTGTTTATTGCATTTATGACTTAATGAAATGTAAAAAATAATATTGAAATTACAGTATTAAGTTAAAAGGTAGTCTCTGCCCAATTATTAGATCTATTTTAATTACAAACCTTCAAAAAAATAATTTGCAGAGGTTCCACATTGTCTTTACTTGTGAGAGCGCTCATCATCAAAATTTCACAAACAGGAAAAAAATTCTAACTTGGTAAATTCACCTTGTGCTCTGAAAAAAGTGGATTTTATCCTCTCTACTTTTGCCAGTTACTAGAATTCTTTTAGTTCATAACTTAATAGCAGTTATAGAGGAGGAGTGCTTCAGTTGTTTCAGATTTCTAAAGCAGGTGAAAATGTTTTGGTCTTCTTGTGACTCCTATTTCACAACATGGGTGCCATTCTACTAAAAAAAAAAAAAAAAAAAAGTTAGTTTTCCCATTCTGTTCTGGGAGTCATGTTGTGGGTTGATGTTTTAACTGCCTACCTAGTCTGTCCTTCTATATCCACTTTATTTCTCACTGTTGTTGTGTGGACTGAATATGTGACTACTGGTTGTTATTATTACTATGAATCAACTAAATTATTTTACCCTTTTTAAGGGAGATCCAGGAAAAAGAGGGCCACCAGGGCTGCCAGGGCCTCCAGGTCCTCCAGTAAGTGATTATGTTTAATATTTGTTTACATCTGAATTTTTTGTTGTTGCTGCTTGAACAAAACTTCTCCTGAAGTGCTACAGCTGAATACTGACTTTAGGATATAAGAAAGATTTTGATCTTCCATTTAGAAAGCAAGTTTCCACTCTTTATGATTATAATAAGGTAGTTTGCAATGCAAATTGTGTAACTTCTGTCATGATGCCTTCCCATTTCTGTAAACTGCAAATACACAGGTTTTAAATTCCCCTGTGAAACATAATACTGTAAATGTAGTCTTTGTTGGGCCCCACTGGTGTTACTTCAGTAGAGGCAGGCTTTTCTCTGTTAGGAGAAAAAAAAGTATTTGGCTCATGAGACAGAAATATACACTTCCAGGTGGGTTGAGTTCTAATGTCTTTCTTGTAATCAGATCTGCTACTTGCAAGGAATAGAAGAAAGTTTTACAGCAGTGCTTTACCTCTCCAGGGGAAGAGGCAAACCTTTTTTTAACTCCTGGGAGGAGGGATGTGTGTTATGCCTTTGTCTTGTGGCAATTTACCTGCCCAGAGAAATAAAATGGGGAATTTGGCAGACACGTCTCAAGTCTGGGTGCTGGGAAATGCAAATTGCTGGGAAAGGCGTTGTGCTAATGCCTTTTTAAAACTGTACTGTTCCTCTGCTGGGAAACTCTTCCCTTCACTCTTTAGGGACAGATCCTAAATGCATATCCTTTATTTATGCCATGTTTCTTGAAAGTTGTCAGATAATTGGTGGAGGCATTTAAAAAGCCATGAATGGTAAATTGGAGCTGTTTGGAAACAAGTGGAAATGAGTTCTCAATAGTGTTGTACAGGGCTTCAATTCCTTAAAGTTTTGTCTGTTTTAGGTTTCTGAAATGCCACAGTCCCACTCCAGTTGATGACATTATGGACACAAATGCTCTTGACTTTTTAAAAATTCTTCTCCATATGAGAAGACTATTCTTTAAGGAGCTCATTCCTTAGACTCTCCTGTGCTATTCCCTGAAAAAAGTGTGCTTCCTCCCACAGGGCTTCAGAGAATCCAGCTGCTGCTGTGAAATAATCTTTCTCCCTGTTGTGCTTCATAAACCTCCTGTTAGCTTCCATCAAGTATTTGATTTAATATGAGAAAAGGCCTTCCCTCCCACTGAGTCCATCTCATTGTACACTGATGTCTAGTTTATTGCAACTGCCATCTACCAATACTTTTGCAAAGATTGCTTTCCCTGTAAAAATAATTTTCTCTGTAAAGACCTGAATTTTTTGGTGAAAGGCATTAAGTTATTCTTATTACAGAAATTGTCTTGGTTTCTGTAGGAATATAATGGAGTTTGGTCATATTTATTCCATTTTTAACAGCAAGTATATTTGAAGTAGGTTAAAAAGCAAGAGAAATATTTCGGGGTTTTTTTGAACAGTTGTTCTAAGTTGGAGGAAAGGAGCTGCAGTCCTATTATAAATTCCTACAGTTAAGGTGCTTTTCATATGAGATATCCTTCGACTGATTGTATTTCTGATTCTAGGTTTAGATAGTTTTCTCTAATCACTGTGTTGCCTAATGAGTCACATCTGGTTATTTCTGTATTGCTGACTTCTATTAATTTAATTTAATTTAGGGAACGATTGGCCTGCAAGATGGTGACCTCTTGGTAAGATTATTGTCCCTGTTTTTCTTTCTTTGTGAGTAATCTCAGACTCTCTTATTCAGCCTGTGTGGTAGTAACTGTGTGAATGCTTTTCCAGTGTCCCAGTGCTTGTCCACCTGGCCGTCCAGGACATGCTGGCTTGATGGGAATGAAGGTAAGATGATTTGTTTGTGCCAGCACTCCTCCCAAAGATGCTGTCTCAAGGCACTAGGGAGGGTAATTGCTGACTTGAAAAAGGGCATTTCATTGCTAATTTCAAAAAATGCATCAGTGTGGTTGCTTATGGTTATTCAACTCTTGAATGCCAAAATAACCTCTTGCTGAAATCTCTTGCTACTCCCCTAATCTTCACTGTAAAATTTATGTGTGATCCTGAGAGGATTAGCGTATGTGAAGGATTGCTTCATTTACTTCCTGGATCATTTGTGGCCTGACTCCAGAAACTCTAAATATTCCCCCAGGTCCTTCATTTTTTGACTTCTTGTTCTCTTCCTGGGAGGCTGTAACATACTATATTGAAATTAACCGGTTTTGAGTCTCATTTTGCCTAAGATTTTATTTTTTTTTTAAATATATTCTTTGCTGGTTTCTAGAAATACTGTTGACCTCAGGAAATTTTTATGGAATAACATGAGAAGAAATACTAACCTGCCTAGGAATGCAGTCTTGTTAGATCCAGAAGCAGATATTTTGAGCATGGTATGTAGTGTTTCCTAAACTGGTGAGGAAAGAGTAGTGAATAGGGTTAATGGGGTTTGAGAAGGGACAACAAGACAGCTCTCAGAAGTGTGTCAGTTTTGGAAAACTGTATTTTAATTCTGATTAGTCTCTATTTATTTATTTAGGTTTTTTGTTTTGTTTTGTTGTTGTTTTTTTTTTATTTTTTTTTTAGGGGCAAAAAGGTGCAAAAGGAGAATCTGGTGAGCCAGGAAAACAAGGTTATAAGGTAAAATAAAAAAAGAGGAAAAAACTGCTGTTGTTTTTAGCAAACTTACAGTAGATTGGCGTTGCCTTCAAAACAATATTTTATGTTGTTATAAGTTCATATCATAGTGCTCCAGAGTAACCAAAGGCACATCTCTATTCTTTAGTCACATGCACTATGTATTTATTATGATGGACAAGTCATACTCCTCTTGCTTTTTATTTTGATTGTTCAATTTAGTTATCATAGAACTTATGGGGAAAATTGAAGCTAAGTTTATGAATTGAAAATTTTTCAAACATTTAAATTCAGGATAATTCCTTGAATTTACCAAGTTAGCTGTTCTGCAGCACAGATGAGTAATTTCATGAAGAATGAGGGAAAAATACATTTGAGATGGAAAGGACACAATATAAGTTCATAAGCAGAGGCCAAGTCAGATTCATCTTGAAAACTGAAATTTTTAGTCTCTCAATGTGTTTCATTTGAATTAACCTTGTTATAAAATTTCTTTAATTTTCAAATAATTGCTAGAAATTTTCAGATTTTTCTTCCTACTATATAACCTAAATTTCCCTTCTTGCACTCTGTACCCTTTATTCCTTGTCCTATTACTACAGTACCCAATGAAATCCTAAAGACATCAATGTCAGGGCAAAATGTAATGACAGATTAAGGGTAAAATATCATTATTCTTTTTACTGAGGTTTCTTTAAAATTACCTATTGAATAATAATTTAATGGAACCTAAACGAGTATCTGTCTGAGAAAATGGTGTGACTTAATTTGGATTTTTTTCAAACAGGACATGGTGACCGAAAACATTAAGTAGGGAATGCACCTCATACAATGACAGAACAATATGCATGGTACAGATTTATTTGTAGCATTGGCTACAGATTTATTCCTTCTTCTTTCCTAGGGTGAAGAAGGGGACCAAGGACCCAGTGGTGAAGTGGGAGCTCAAGGCCCTCCAGTAAAGTATTTCCTTTTAAAGTGTTACTAGTTTTCTTCATAATGATGTATCTTTTTTTCTTATTATTGTAAGCAAACAGATATCATAAAACCTCCATTCTGCTTTCTCTTTATTCTGCATATTGTCTATGAATCAAGGTAGAATTATTTAAGTCCTTCCAAAGCCTACATTATTGCTTGGCACAAAGCTCCATATAGTTCTACGGAAAAGCTAACTTTAAAAACTTTTTCATATCCTAAAAGCTGTGTTGTGCTTAGATTGTGAAAATAGTTATATTTTTTTTCCCTTTACCTTCCTTTTCATAATTTTGATGACTCTGACTTCATTAAAACTCAATCAGCTTTGAAATTCAGACTTAGCTAAGATTTTAGGATGAAGTTGCAACCACTGAAGAACAGGGTGTTTTTTTTTCCTGAAGTTTTTTGCTTTTTGGCTTGCAGAAGAAGTATCCTTCAGTTATATCTAGTTATTTTCTTGTTCTGATTCACTGTGCTTTGTTCTGACACATTGCCTCAGCTTGTTCCCTGTGAGGAGCTCTTATGGCTGAAAAAAAATTAGGGAACAGAATAAAGGGGTCATTCTAAGCAGGAGAAACAAGCACAACACATTTAATTTCTATGGTTTATTTTCTGAGGGGTCTCATGCTTTTTTCTTAGGTGTAAAAGTATTTATTTAATGCCATTGGTGTCCAGATTTGATTCTACACAGGGGCTTACCTTAGTTCACATGACATCTAAATGCTAAATTATAAAATTCTCTATGAACATAGACTTATGACAACATAAACCTCTGGATCATGACTAGAAAAAGTGCAGACAAAGTACTTGCTTAAGAGGCAGCTTCTGCTGTCTGAAAGGCCTGTGGGGACCAATTCATTTTACTTAGTTTAGTAAAGTTCTTCAATCACTGTGAAATAACACAGTGGGATTAAAAAGCAGTTAAAGATTGACTTTCTTTTTTTTTTTTTTTTTTTTTTTTAATGTGTTACTCATAACATTTCACTGTATTACCAATTGGTCACCATACAAACAATCTCTAAAATAATTGGTTTTTATTAAAATTTAGGATTTATAATATGCAGAAAGCAGTATCAGATAGATAATCCATGTGGAAAAGGACAGATAATGCTTTAGAGGCACAGATGGAGAGCCTATGATCTCTGCTGAATCTTCTTACATGCTCCTTACCTCAGTGAATGAAAGGGGTTAAAGTATCCAGCCTCCACCACAGCACCTGCAATCCAATCAATGTATTCCACTGATAAGATTTGCATGAGGCAGCCACCCCTGGGAGAGGTGCTGCTTTTGACAGAAAGTGTTGGATGCCACAGTGTGGCTGCTTCCAAATTAGATTTTAGAAGCAGAATTAAATTGTATTCATCTCCATTGTGGGGCTGATGTAGTGATTGTTGCATTATCACTATTTTCCCCACCTTTTAGGCTGACAAGGCTTGGAGTGTTCTGTGCAAGGTTCCATCTAACTTTGTGAGGAGCAGGTAGAGGCTGCCAGAGTGGAATGTGCTCAGGGACTGGGTTTGCTGAGCTGTGAGGAGATGCCTGTAGCTGTTTCAATAACTCAGTTCCAGGACAAGCATGTTCTGGCTGAGGGTTTGGTCTCTGCAGGAGGAGACATCTCAGGTAGTGTCAGTCTCTTGGGAAGAGAGAGACAGTGAAGTCAAATTTCCCACAAGACTATTGAGAAGGAAAGTGATGATAGCTGTGATGATAATTATGATACATCCTGCTGCATTAGGGTGTCTGCTCAGTTTAGCCTCTTAGTGGACATACAAACTTAGCACTTGTACTCTCAGAAACTTTGCTCTGTTTTATCTGCCTCTGGAGCTCTGTAGAATCTCCTTCATCTTTCCAATCCCCCACCTAAAACAACTTTGCAAATTTGGCCATCACATATTCCTTTCATACAAGCTGTGGGTGAGAATGCTTCAGCTCTGAGGTAGCTGAAAATAAAATCAGTGAGTTTTTTCAGTTCTTATAGTGTATTTGTGGCTTTATAATACAGCCTGATAGATTTTTTTTATTATTTTTCAAATTCTAAAATTAGTAAAATATAAAATAACCATATAAATTAAGAATTATAATACAACAGTAGTTAGACTTCTTTAATACTAAGAAAATAGTAAAATAATCATAAGGAAAAGTGTAGAACTCTTGAATCTTCTGTCTTTCATCTGACAGTTCTGATGAAAAGAATTAAGCATAACTTGAATATACTTTTCTATTTCAGGGCATTCTAGGTATCAGAGGTATAACTGGTATAACGGGACCTAAAGGTACCAAAGTGAGTATTAACATTTCTTTCTATAAAATAGCCTATATTAAAAAAAGATACACTTCTGAATGTTTTAAAAGCTTATTTAAGCTTCTTCTTTATTTCCTTTGTGATTTCTCTGTCTTGCCAGCTGTATTTCCATAGGTATTATACTTCTTGTTATGAAGAGAGGTAGCTCAGTTCTTCTAATTGATGAAGGATGTACTCCTTTCTCCAATCCTTGCATTTATGGTAGTTTGGCATGTATGCAAGTTTGTAGTTAGCAAGATAGAAAGTTATAATAATTTTGAACTATAGCACAATTTCATCAAAGCTAAAATTTATTAAGTAATCCCTCCTGTGGTTTCTATCTTCCTAAAGTCTTTTACTTTCATCATCATCCCAGTTTTTGTCAGGATTTTTTACTGAAATTTTGTTTTTTTTCCCGTTCTTTCTTTGACATCTCTGTGTCTTAAATTATTACCAGTGAGATTAATATTTATGTAGGCTCTTACTTCAGTGGACAATTTTCTTTCTGTTTCTCTAGGTTTCTATCTGTTATTTCAAACCTGGGTGCTACATTTCTAGTCTTGTGATCTTGTTAAATGCATTCAGTAAAAATTTCTGAAAGGAGTAGAATGTAGCAACCCTGCCATTATCTCCTTCTCCAGAAGTCAAGTCACGTAACTCTTGTGATCATCTGTCTTCAGGGACAACATCAAATTTCTCCTGATTATGTATCTTCTTGTGAATGATCCTTCCTAACCTCTTGGACATGTTTCCTGAGCTATTGCTATCTTACTTTGCTTTTCTGGCCTTTGTGTGATCTAATTCTCTGTAGTTATTTGCCTACATTTTCTGTAACATTTAGTCTACTCAAAATATTTACTACGTCTGTTTGACAAAGGAGTTCCATGTTCTCCCTAAATCTTTTTTAAAACAATATTTATTCTCTCAATTTGAATTTTTTACAGGGTAACGATTGCATTGTTTCCTTGTGATGTATGTGATAAAAATAGCAGCACTACACTTGATTTCTCTGCATATTTTGATGTTATTCTGTTATATGGTGAAGGATATAGTATATTTAAAGAAGACACAGATATTTTTGAAGCAGCATGTAAAGGTCTATCTCCTTCTTAGATTTTTTTTCAGAGAATGATCTGAATGTTTCTTTTGGACTGATATTTTTTTCATATTCAAATATATTAGCATTCATATCTCCATTAAGAAAAACCAAAATAAATGAAGAAAATTGATTGCCTTTTTTAAAAATTGGAGTGTCTGTGGAGACTTTGTAGCTCCAAGCTAAGCAGGAGGACATGTACTGCTCCAGCAGTTCACTTTAGTCTCTTGTGTTATTTGTTTTGTAGGGAGCTCGTGGTCTTGATGGTGATCCTGGTCCCCAAGGTCTTCCTGGTGCACCTGTAAGTAGAGTGTAGGTTATCCAAACACTTCCCCGTTAGAGAAACTTTGTGGCTGTGAATCAAAAAAGCCTCTGATTAATCCAATTCTATTGATTCCCCACAGTGAATAAATGATATTACAGTGATATCAAGTCAGTAATGCCTTAATGTTCCCAAAGAATTTGAGGTAGATGAACCCATTTTAACTTCTCAGTATGTTATGGTTTCCTCTTCCTTCGGGGTTCTACTGTGCATTAGGGTGGCTTCAAATTTTTCAGCTGTCAAACTGGAACAAAACCTGTACAGGGCGGTTTGTGCAATTTTTGTTGGAATTTTTTATTGTGTGTGTGTGTTTTATTTGTTTGGGGTGTTTGGTTGGTTAGTTAGTTGGGTTTTTTTTCTCAAATTGTTCCTGGTTCTCTTCTTCCATAGTTGGAATTTGTGCCTGGAATAGCCAGTAACCCTGTGTTAAACAAACAAGTGTAACATTGTTTGCTTAGACTCCTGAAATCTTAGATGATGGCTTGAGCTGTGTTTTTTAAAATATGTTTGTCAGCTGCAGTTTTAAGAAACTTCATTTCTAAATATAGGGTGATTTTGAGATGTCTATTTTCACCAATTGTGAATTGTACTTGTTGATTTTCTGAGAGTTTTAGCTATAAAGCACAAGGAAGTTTATTCTGGTTTTATTTCTAAAATATTTTTTTCTGTAGGGGGATCAAGGACAGAGAGGTCCACTAGGAGAGACAGGTCCAAAGGGAGAAAGGGTGAGCACAAACAAATTTTTACTCTTGTTGACTTGCAAACATTAATGGCATATAAACAGTGCATAACTGGTACTTTCAAAATAAAGTGTGTCTGAATGAGTATACCTTGACATTCTTTTAATGTAATTTTTCATTGTCTTTAGACTAATTTTTAAATATTGTTATTATTCTCAGGGTCCTCAAGGTACAAGAGGAATAAATGGCCTCCCTGGGCCTAAAGGAGAGCCTGTATGTATATTTAATTTCTTTATTTGCTTCATTCAATGTTACTTTGTATATTAGTGCTTGGGCAAAATATTTTCAATGTCACAATAATTTTTTTTTCTTTTTTCAAGGGCTTACCAGGAGTTGATGGCCGTGAAGGGATTCCTGGAATGCCTGGAGCTAAAGTAAGGCACAGTTGGCATATTTCTGAGCTTTGGAAGTGCCCTAGATTTGATCATTAGTTTGTGGCTGCTGCTCATGGCTTTATGCATATTATTGGGGTAATTGAATTAACAATTCTGTACTACAGATCCAAAAGTATGTCAACTCAATGTTCCAGAAATAAATTCTTCCCTCATGTTTGATTTGCATAAATTGCAACTTAAAATGTTTTACAGGGTGAACCAGGAAAACCTGGAGCTCCAGGTGATGCAGGGCTCCAGGGATTGCCAGTAAGTATCAAGATTTTTACCTTTGAAAGGTAGGCTCAGTTCAAATCATAGAAAAGCTGTGTATAGGTTGATTTGCCTCTATGTTGGAGTAACTCTAGTGAAAATCTAAGCAAAAGGCTCAGGGAAGTGTATGTGTAATGTAAGGGAAAATTGTGCTATGTCTATGCAAACCTTTGCACTAAAGTCTAGATCTCCTTATAATGCCATTGTGAGGAGCTTGGCCTCACAAAACATTTGTGGCCAGCATGTGACTTTCCTTGTGTTCCTCCCTCCTGAGACCCTGTGGTGTGACCCCATAGCTGGGGCTGGGACAAACTATTCCCAAGCTGAGCAGGAAAGGCTGAGCTGCCAGTCTGACACACCTTCCATGAACAATCACCCTTTGATACTCTGCTGGCTCACATCTGGAATGCATCACGCCCCTGCTTCTTTCTGTGGGTGGGTTGGAGGTCTCCAGTGTATCCCCTCTGGGGAACTCACAGGGAATCTCTAGTGCTTTATGGGCTCTTTCAGACAATAATCCTTGTGCATTAACTAAGTTTAAAAACTGTACAAATTGTCAAAAGCTAAATAGAAACCTCTTTAAAACACTTGGCTGTAGGAGTAATAAAACACTGCTATCGGAGTAATTGCTGTGAGGAACAGTGAAAGACATGTTTTAAAACAGAACTGGACATACATTTGTAATACTAAGTGAAGTCTTAAGCTTGGAACACAATTTTCTAGAAGTGTACTTGCTGTGAGCTGTTGCAGAGGTGAGGAGGGAATGAAAAATGTCCAAAGGTATCTGTTAAACTCTGCACCTACAGTCTCAGCATAGTGGGACTAGGCATATTAGGCATGTATTTCTAGTCTAAGACAGAAAAAGTCACAAGTCCTCTCTTATTTATGCTTCTTTTGCAATTCAAAAGTAAGAATAATGCTCTTTATCTGTTACTTTGTAAATAGAAAAAAATTCAAGCTTGGTCCCTTATTGAATACAAGTGCTACAATATCAAGTAAAAGGATTTGAAATACTCAAGCATGAGAAAAGATATATGCACCTTTTTTTTTTTTTTTAAACACCATTTCAAATCCCCTTAACAACAAATAAATGCCAATCCTTTTTTTCCTCCAGGGTTTCCCAGGCTCTCCAGGTATGAAAGGTATTCCTGGCCCAAAGGTAAAACATCTTGAGTATTGTCTTTCCCATCTAAGCCCAAATAAAATGCTAAAGTTTCTAAAGTAATGAATGAAACTGTACTAACCTTCTCTTGTATTAAGAGACAAGCCTTAGGCTGAAGGAATTAAATACAATTTTTAATCAACTTTGGCCTGTGCCTTTTCATGATTCTTGTGCTATATGACATGGTTTTCCTTATTCTAGGCATTGTATACTACCTAAACCCAGACATGTTATTTTAAATTTTTGGAAATCATTGCTAGAGGAAGCCTTTGTAAGCAGGACATGCCTGCCTTACTGCATCTTGAATGATCTTGTAATAAGAATAGTATTTATAGCCACCCTAAGATGATGGAATCACAGAGGTTATCATCTCTATTTAGGGAGCAACAAATTGCAGCATCAATTCCAATTTAGTTTAAAAAATTGTTGTAAGATTGAGACTGTGGAATGTTTCAGATAATGATGTTTGAGTTTAGCTGTAAGTAATTGAAAAAGAAAACTAGACTGACATGATTTTTGTCTGAAATTGCATGAAGTGATATTGCCTTCTGTGATTTGATAGCAGCAATCAAATCTATTTGGGAATTGTCAGCACATAAAAAGCAAAGGAACTGAAATCTGACTTAAAATTAGAAAGGTTAGGTCAAAGTTAAAAGAACAGCAAAAATAAGGCAGAAGTTAAAAATTTAACACAGGCTGATATTGTTTAAACCTTATTGCTTTCCTTATTTTAATTTTTTTTTTTTTATATTTTAAAATGGAAGAACAAGCCATTGCCTCAGCTAATATTTTCATCCTCTGCCCAACAGGGTAATAGAGGTCGTCCTGGGGTGCCAGGGTTAATGGGAAATTCTGGTAAACAGGTAAAACTATTAATCTTATACAAAAGATCTAGAAAAGCATGTAAAAAAATCCCTTTTCAAATCTGTTCAATTTCAAATTTGTTCCCCAAAACAGGGTCAGCAGGGCCCAGAGGGAGAAGCAGGTCCAACAGGACCCCAGGGGCCACCAGTAAGTATGGAATAAATTTCTAATTGAAGCTATGTAAATTTGCAGTGTCTCAAGATAGGGTTGCTGAAGGTAGCCACAAGGTAAAATTATTATTTATCATAAATTCTAATTTTTGAGTTAAATACTGGTTCTTTACCTTCTGTACCAAGAGGATGTGCATCATCACATCGAGCAATACGGTCCTTTGTATGTCCAGTAATGTCCTATGATTGTTTTTGGCTTTGGTGAAAAGTTAAATTTTTAACCTTTGTTTATATTCTTCTTGTCTTTGTGTTTAAGTATGCTGAGTAAAAGCTAAACCAGAAGGAATAAGTGTGGCTTGTGAGAAAAACCAGGAATGACACTCCTGTTTTTCCACTGCAGCAGTCTGGTTGGCATTACTAACATAGATATAGTGGTGTGAAGAATGGCATTTATCTTTCATTGGAAACACTGCTCTTGCAATTTCTTTCCCTGAAGATTTTCCTTAACACTAGAAAGATTTGGAAGATTGGAGAAATTGTTTCTGGGCAGGTAGCTTGCTGCAGGAAATAAATCTGCTAAGAAAAGTAAACTGATATATTTTTCAAGGCTCAGTTTTGAAGACAAAGGACAACTGGATACTGGAGAGTGTTGGGTGCTGCTTTTTGATTCTCTCCAGAGGGGAACTGACATGGTTTGAAGCTGCATAAGGCTGATCTAATTTCCCTTTGCTGTCAATCCCTCTGGATGGAGAGGGATGAGATGATCAGTGATTTGAAGAAAATTTTCTTGTTCAAATATTCACTCTGATGACATTAACCAGGGTCTGTAAGCAATTGCTTTTTCAGGCTTCCCCTCTTGCCACTGATACCCTGGGAATGATTTCCTGGAATTTTCTGAGCTTCTTCTATAATACAATGATTCAGGTTTTGCTCATGCAGTTGCAGGGTTATTCTCATACAAGGTTTAGTGAGATACTGTCTGTGATATATTTGTAAGGGTCAGGAATATCTTCTCTGAATTCACTCCTAAGCATACACCAGCAGTCAGATAAATAACAGATTCTATTTTCTTCTGGTTTTTTTTCTGTGGTTTATGTTATCAGGTGCTAGATATATTAATTCATGAGAGATCATGTTTATTTTGGACAGTCTTAGCATTGCTGCTGTGTCCTGAGGATGATACAAAAGGGGATTATAAGAGCATTTACTAGGGTGGGGTACAGGTATCTTCAGCCTCCCAAACATCCAGCTTGCAAGAAAGTTTTTGTTTTGTCTTTATTTTTGTTCTTTGTGTTTGAAAGTGTTGGGTACACTCAAAACAATTTTCAGCCCTGTTCTTAGGCTGATACTGTACACTTGTGACAGGAGCAAGAATTATAATTTAATCAGACCACAGTAATTGCCCACTCTGATAATGCACTGTAATCTGCTGAACTATTCTTTTAATCCTTTCAATGTGAACATGAATTTACAAAATCAGCAGTCCGTAGAACAGGGGTTGACACACAAGGTTAATTATTAGTAACCCTGTAGATGGACAGAAATACTTAAAGCAGATTAAATACAGTGATTTTTCCTTTTATCACTCTACAGTCCCACAAGTCATCTGGATTCCTTGGCTTTATTTTCTCTGTGTTTACAAAGTGCATTCATCTTGGAAAACACGTAAACATTAGAACCTATGCATAGAAGGAAAACTTTTGGTCAATACAACATGGAGAAAGAAAGTAAATTATTGATCATGAAGTAAGTTTGTACATCCAGCAGTAAGCTACTTCTCATCTGTAGTTCCCTTAAAGCTATAAGGAGCCTTAGATAATAACTGTGTTGGCTCCCATCAGCTTGAGACTAGAGGCAGCATATGACTGGAATAACTTTCTACTTTTTTTTTTTTTTTTTTTTTTTTTTTTTTTTTTTTTTTTTTTTTTTTTTTTTTTTTTTTTTTTTTTTTTTTGAGGAGGAGGAGGAGCACTATACATCTACACAGAAAAGAGGCATGATGAGAGCTTTTTTGTTTAGGAAGGACACAGTGTTGAACTACTGAACTTGAGAGCTTTAGTCTAAGCTGAGTCAATATTTATTTCCAGAGCAGAATAAAGAATGTTTTCTTTTTCTTCTGCACCGTGTACATGTAGCAGATGCATTTGAACTTCAGCTTTTAGGATTCTGCCCTTCCATTTCTAGGGAAAAAAAAAAAAAAATCTGCTGGTTAAATAATTCTACTTGGCATGATTTTCAAACTTCTAAAACTAGACAATTTGACAATAAGTTGAGAAAAGCAATTATAATTAAATTATAATTGTTCTAAAGAGAATTTATCTTTTTTTTTTCCTTTCTTCTTCCCTACTTTGAAAATTTCTCACAGTTTTAATGCTTATTTTAGACCAAAGTTGCATAACCAAACACTTTGAAAGCCTGAGGAATTTATGGTTGCTATTCAATTATTTTTCTTGGCCTATTTAATTTTATTTTGAATTATTCACTTTATAACTCACTTTAGTTCTTTTCTTTCTCCTTTACCCCTTTGTTCCATTTTATTCTTGCTATAGAAGACTCAGAAGTAGGGAGGAGTTGGGACTTTTCCTTGCAGAAGGAAAAAAAATCTTGATGTTTTACAGGATATGGGGAATTTCAGTCCCCTAATACATTTGTTGCACAGCAACAGCCACATGAAATCCTCTTCACTCCCCTGTTTCACTTACCCCAGTTCTTTGCTTTGCAACTGGGTGAGACAGCATGGCTGGTAGCTCCAGGAGGACCAGATCTCCAGAGGAAAGGGTCTGTGCATGTCTGTGGGGAGATAACAGGGCTGAACCTGCTAATGTGGCCAGCAGGCTGGTATTTGCATTAGGGAAAACCTACATGCCTGCATTTGGGTTATATTTAAGAGTCACAGGGCTTTTCAGCTTTATCTACTTGCAAAAGACGTTTTTTGAGAAAAATGTTTTCACACCTGCTGGTGTGTAGTTTTTTGAAAAGTTGCACAAGGGAGCACTATCATCAGTGGCTCTGTGGGACAAATAATATTTTTGTACTGTTTGCCAAATAACTTGTAGAAATAACTTGCCAAATAACTTGTGGAATCCTCTGTCTCTCTCATAAACCATGTTATTTCAGTGCATTTTATGTTAATCAGCTGTTGGAATGTAGTTGGAAGGATATTGTTACTAAACAGCAGATTCGAATTTTTGCCATTTTTGTGTGTAAATATTTAGAGTTTCACAGGGAAGATACTCAATATTTGAAAACAAGATTACTAGCTCTAGTTAAAAACTCATGGCAAACATATGTGTTAGGAGACTAATTTTCTTCACCTCTGACAAATATCCCTAGGAGAAACTTGCTTTAAAAACTATAATTTTAGTCTATTATTGCTTTTCCTTAAAAAAAACTTCAACTGGCATCTAAGTGGGTAAGGGAAGGAAAAGCCCTTTTGCAATTCATGCATCCAGTAAACTGAAAAACAACTGGAACATTTGGAAATTTTGCCTTTTTATTTCTAAGTGGAATATAATCTCCACCCCACTCTAATTGTTTTGTTGGTTAACTTTGTTTGCTTCACATTTTTCTAACCAATTCAAGTAATTACCAAACTCATTTGTGATTTAAACCTTTCTAAGTCAGCCATCATGGCAGGTGGGCCAAAGGAAGGAATTCTCAAATGTGGGAGTGTCATTCCTAATCAGTGGAATTTAGTCATGCTCCCTAAGCTGCTTAACCACTTTCTTTCATATTTGCTGAGATTTAGTAATCTAATTTAGTTTCTGCAGAAAATACTGACCCCTGCATGTGCTTTTTCATCCCTTGCTTTTCTTCAACTATTTAACCTATAAACTGCTAACATTTTGAAAGCCTGTATTGCACCCTGTGGTTTTGCAGAGAGCTTGTAATATTGAAATAATCACTTAAAGTGCAAGATGTGTCTAGCAAATTGAGCAAACTAGATGCATGTGCAGGCCAGCATTCGTATGTGTTGCTGCAATATGTTTTTGTGATTAGAAGGTAATACATATTTTCCCAACATTAGCAACACAGCCTAAATATACAGCTGCCTAAGATTTGGTACCATAACCCCTCTCAGAGAATTCTGAGGGGCCCTGGTCAATTGAGCTGACTTCCTCTCTGGAAGTGCCTTTGTCTCAATGTGAAGAGGAAACCTGGAGAGTAACTTAGATTTAGCACTCAAATGTCACACAACCTACAGTTAGAGGAGAATGCTGTTTTCAGCATCTTATGTTACTTTCAGCACAATAATTTTCTGGTCTTTATACATATTTCTGTCCTAGCTATGCTGAAATGTAACTTTGGTTACCCTAAGTAGTTCAGTTATAGTTACCAAAATGTAGCTTTTCTACCGTATTCATTTTACCTGACAGCAGCTGAAATAATGTGTCACTTTCTGTAGTTGATAATGGTAGGATGAAATGTCCTTGTGTCAGTCTATATGCTATGTTTAGGAATTAGTGGACTTGTTTTTTGTATATAATTTGGGTAAAAAACGGATTAGTTATGGAGCTAGAGTACCAAAGCTGTCCTGGGCTTCAGCTAACACTGTAGACAGAGTCAGAATGAAAAGTCTCTGCCCTCTAGACTTGGCCACAGTATAAAGAGAGTGATAGTTAGTGAGTTGTTGCTTCTGCCCAAAAGTGGCATAGTTAAGAGGAGGGAACATTTCATGTTACATCTACCTCTTACCATTATCCTGAGCAGTACAATTTAATTATGACTCTGGCAAAGTTGCAAAGTTACGTATAAAATCTCAGAGAAACTTACTTGTATATTTACTCCTCTATCAAATACTAGTTTACATAGTTGGATGCTTTTCAATACTGTATTGAGGGTCAAAGAGTCTTGTTGATGCTTCTGTGGATAAATTCTTGAACTTAAATGAGTACTTCCTCTGAGATTTTGCACGACAAAAATTTGGTAAGTTTAAGTCTCATGAGTATATAATTTAAATTGCATTTTTCAAAATTGCATTTTACAAAAATCTTTGAATATGAAGTTTTAAAAAATCCAAAATGTACTTTGTTCTTCTTTATTCCACACAGATTTAATTCTCTATGGCAGTCCTATGATATATATATTTAATAATATATAACAAATTACTTATAATTAATAACAATTTTTTAAAGTAGCAGTGGGTTGTTATAGTATATGACGTGGATTACCTCTCAAGTGATTCTAATTAGTGTTTCAATTATCTGGGCAACTAAGTGAGATGCAAATTACCTAGGATGTATTCACATTGTTATTGTTGTTCATCGATTGATGAACAAGAAATCAATGAGCCTGTGAAACTTTCTTAGCATGTGAATGCATTCTATAACTGTTGGTGAGAATTCTACAAAAGCATCAAGTCTTCAAAATTTCAGTGAGGATGAAAACCATTCTAGACAACCTAAAGGAAGGTCAGCTGTAAATCCTGTAAGGTCTTAATGTATATTGCATTAAAAGGCTGAATAGAAAAGATGTGTGAGAAAGACATGAAATCTTTAAATGTATAGAGCAGCTTACTGTATAACCTACTCTAGGGCCATTTCAGTCTGGTATAACTTGGAGGAAGTTGTGCCTTCCAGGGCTGGGATTCCTCATTCTTTGGGTTCCAGTTTCTCCCTTACTTGCTAAAACACCACTGCAAATCTTGCAGTGGTGGCCCAGACTTTGAAAAAATTTGTCCTTGCGGAGGACATGTCAATGTTTACAGGAAATACTATGCATTTATAGTCCAGTCTTCTGTAAATTAACCTCCTCCTTTAACTCCTTAGAAAAGCATTGTGTTTGATAAAGTGCCTCTGGTGTGCATTTGAAGTAAAATGGAAATTTTTTTTTCTTGACTTTTGTGTGACCAGCAGAACTTTTGATGTGCTTAACAGGTTTATAATAAGATTTTAACTCTCTGATTATACTGCTTTTGTTTCATGTATAGCAATGAGTGTTATGAAAATGATATGAAGACAAGTTTCTAATGTTGATCATAATTTTAGTCTTCATTTTTCTTGCATCAGAAATGTAGCACTATTCCAGGTCAGAGATATAGTTCAGAATTTTGTAATTAAATTAAATTTTAATGCATTTTTTGGGTTGTAAGATGAAGGTGAGTTAGGGGACATTTTTCCTTCTTTTTTTTCCTTTTTTTTCCAACATAAAAAGCTTCTAGAAATTGTGCAAAGTGCTTTAAAGTAATAGTTATTTTAACACCATAGGATATTTTGAAGGAAATTACTTGAAAAGTCTGTTTATATTTGCTTCTGTGATCTCTCCAGGATGCCTAATTATTTCTTGAATTGTAGAGTTAGCTTTCCTAAGCTTGTGTGAGAAGTTGTCACTGCATTTATGACATAGTGTAAAAGGCCCTGCCATCTCCTTTTATTCAGTATGTCACAACATTTCACAATATTGTTCTTGTTATGGAAAAAAAATTCCTGTATTTAAAATTATCCATTGCAGACAGCACTAGAATGCTAAGATCTGTTTTTATCTGAAATTTTCTGTTATTATATAATAGTTTATCAACTTGCATAATTAATAACTTCGATTCTTGACATGTTATGTTCTTAAATGTTACTGTAAATATCTTCCTTTTATTGCAAATAGCACTTATATGGTCACACAGTGAATTTAAGAAGAATTTAAATGAGATCTAGGCTTGTGTTGGGAAATTGTTTGAATTTATCAGTCCAGGGATATGTCTGTTCATGTGGGAATAAAACTTATTGAGTATAAAACTTATTGAGCTGGTCTAAAAAGTTTAATCATAATAGACAAAATACTTTAAAGAAAGATACTTTAGCTCAAAAATTGTTTAAAATCTTTGCAAGTTTGGCTAAATGTCAAATTTATCCAGGGCAGGAATTCAAATGACTGCTTTAAGAAATAGAGTGGTAATACTAATGTGAATATCTGAATGGATAAACATGTCTGAAGTGAAGCTATAAAAATCCAGTAAAGCACATATTTATGCTTATCACTATTATAAATGATGATTTTTTAAATTTACCTGCCCTATAACACTCTAGACTTATTTTAAAGCTGAATGAGTTTGTTAAGCATTACTTCTGCATTCACTTTTCACATTTGTGCATTTGAGATAAGGTGCTTTAAATATGTGATCATATAGGAGCTCAGGTAATGAAACTAATCAAATTTAGTAAAATTAAGTGTGCCTGCTAGAGTTGTCTTAGGGAAGTGAATGTGTTTGTAACTCTCAGGTGTGATCTCATGAAGGGAGAACTTCATTTTGCTTAATCACTCAGCAAAATTATTAACTTGAATCATTTAATGCTGAAGAAAGGTTATATGCCATTGTTAACTAGAGGTGTTTACTCAGAAAGTTTCACTGGTTTAAATGCATATGGTATTTTTGTACTATGAAAAAGAAGTTTCTATTAAATCCAATGGCTAAGTAGTGTAAGTCACTTAACATTAAGGTTAAAAAATCATACTTTATTTCCAGATCACAGGAAGAATTCCAGGAAATAATGTTGTCCCTCTATTTCTGCTTCCAGGGTAGCAGAGGGGAGACAGGTCCTGCAGGTCCTCCAGGTTTACCAGGGAAGTTGGTAAGCAGTTTATTTTCATATTCAGTGCTACAGTTTACTTTCAAGGAGTTATAGCATTATCTGGAACTACACTTATCCATTTATCCATGCAGTGAACTAAAAATAACATTGAAATAAGTGGTGGTTCAGTTTCTTTTTCAGTCCTCTATGACTATGCTAATATTAGAAAATGCTGTTTTAAATTTCATGGAGATGTGCATGATATTTTGTTCTGCTTGATAAACCCATAAATCTGATGACATTCCAAGCTGAGTTGCACACTCCTGTGTGGGTTCCTGGGAACAGGAGCAGTGAGGGACCAGCTTTCTGCTAACAGCTACATGAAACTAATGAATGGAGCACATTATGAATGCCACCTTTCACTAGAGCTCCAGCAATATTTACACAGAATCATCAGAAGCATAGCTAGGGAGGTCTTGGCTGAAAGAGCCTACTGTTGCAGAGGAATGTGCAAATGGCAGAGTGCAAGATCTTGGGAAGTATTTTTAAGAGAACCAGTCTGTCGTTGAGGGACTGGGGGGTAGAAAACTCTGTAAGTCATTTCTGCTGTGATTATCAGCAATAAATTCATAATAAGACTCTGTTTAAAGTTCTGTATTTTAGATCAGCCCAATTTGAATCAGGTAATCCTCTTTCACCAGGCTAAGTGTGTTCTGGGAGTAAGGTTCTGCCCCATCTGCTTCAGGGCATGAGCCTTAGTTGTTCGTTCTAAATGAGATTGGCTAAGTTTACATTCTTGACTTATTTTCACAGGGTCCTGTGGGTAACATTGGGCTTCCTGGACTGCCTGGTCCTCCAGGCCTTCCTGGAGGTAAAGGTGACCGGGTAAGAAATACATTCCTGCATGCAGTTTGATGTCAGGAGAAAACACCATAGGTTGAGCACTGTTTTCCCATGAATTAATGTCTGTTTTCTTTTTTGTAGTAGATATTTTAACTGCTTGAAAGTGGTGCTCTCTGTGCCCACTAACTACTTGTAGCTCATAAAGCTGTACAGGAGAAGTCTTGACAATGTCACTTAAGGGACTGAAATAAGATTACTGGTGTCAACATTATTTTGATTTTTTTAAGTTTGAATAATTTAAAGACCTAAATCATTGACACAGCCAGATAGGAAATGGTCAGTTAGGGTCTGTGATCATTACAGAGCTTTGCAATTTCAACCCTCACCTACAGTAGTAGTGATGCCTTTTACACATGTCTTAGGACCTGCTATGGAAATGCTCATGCTAATGCAGCTATTGATATAATGCAGCTGTTAAGACACCTATGCACACATACAGAATTACAGGATATAAGTACTTCTAGTATTTTGCTGAGAGGGAAGGATTGGGCCTTAGGAGCCTCACACAACTGCAGAGTATATCTTGCTTTGCTGAATATATGTTAGTGATGACAGTACATAAAGCCAGAGATGTTTCTTATCTTCTCTTGGCTATAGGAGACTGCAAAGAATGGAATTAACTTGGCAAACTTCTGATATACTTGATAAAAGAATATTGAGTTTTCCACTGTGTCTTCCTGACTTGAGGCATGTCTACATCAGTATTAAATGAATCACACTTTTGAAATGCCTCATACATCCTCCTGACAGCCAGGGACTGTTAGTCAGACACAGATATAACTGCTGTAGAATGCCTTAGCTGAGCAGAGGAATTCTGCCCCTGGTATGCTCCCAGCATGCATTATAGGGTTTCTGGATAGGGTTTGTTGTTTGTTTTTGGCAACATAAGTTTGTTTGGTTTTTTATAAAAGCTATTCAGGTACTTAAAAGCAGTCTTCTAAGTCTTTGGTGTTGTTGAGGTATTTTTTTCATGTTTGTCTGGTTTTCTTTTAATGCTGAGATCAGGACACATGTTTCTAGTCAAATGTAAGTATTAACATAAAGTAGTCTATTTTAATTAGATTGGTTATGATTCATATGATTCAGGAAGCAAAACCTAACATTTGTTGCAGTGCTGACAGCCTCCATCCAAAGGTGCTTGATTTTCCTCATTTGCCATATAAATGGTCTGGATCTCTCTGGTGAAAAGTAGAATGTAGATGCTGTAAATAGACCTAGAGAGATTCAGGCTACAGCCAGGGGGTTTCTGAGTATCTAACTGGGAGATGACAGTAACTTATGCCTAGACCATTTTTAAAAATCTGAAGTCAGTTTAATGCTCTGGGCAAATACCTGAAAGTCCAAAGTGCTATGCTAGGAATAATTTAATCCTATGACTGGTTTTTAGCTCTCCATTTGCATCCTTGATTCATATTTTATTTTCCAGTTGCATAGAGGTTGGAGTGACTTTTCTGGGGCAGGCTTAGCATGGCTGCAGCCTTACCAGCAGCACTGACTTGCAGTATCTCTTCCAAATCACAAGCCTGGAGAGCAGCGTGCCACTCTATCCTTCCTTTTCCCTTCAGCTTTTGCAACTGCATCAGTCTTACACAAACAACCTTCTCAGGCTGGAAATAGGTGTCTCTGTAGCCTGTTAACCCCAGTCTTTGGGTCAACCCCTGCTAGGAGTAAGTTCTAGGCTGAAGTAACCTTTCCTCCCATTTTGATTTCAAAACTTCATGGGTTTGTACACAGGGATCCTATAAAGTTCTGTTGTATAGCTGTATCTGTATGGTAAGAGTTGATGTCAATAGCAGCCAGGAGCCAGTAGAGTTCATTAATTTGATATATCACTACTCATTTTTGATCCCAAAGCTGTTAAATATTGTGCATATTAGTTGGCATCTTGTCTACATTCAGGTGATGACCATTTAAAAGATACCACCAGAATTATTTTTACTGAAGGAATATGTAAAAGTGAGAGGGGACAAAATTCAATGGATATAATAATGATTGAATGATACAAGTACAGTATTGTGTGCTAACTGCAGGGTCAGCTTTCCCATTTCCAAGCCCACTTGAACCAATCCTCACCATGTCACCCGTGCCTGGGTGGGTTTTCAGGCTGGAAAAGGAGGTCACAGCCTAGGTCTTTGTTTCCTCTGGAGCCTGAACCAGACTGCCACTAGTTTGGGTGAGGAGCTGTGAGCATGAGGCACACACTGATGTAGTCTGGCAGAGAGAGCAGGACAAAGCAAATAAGAACAGTGGCTTCAGTGAGTGTTATGGGGTGGATAATGGCCAAACCCCCAGCATTCACCACTTGGGCTGTTTCTGATGCACATATTTTGGATTGGTTTCATACATGGGTTCTGTCTATTTAGTCAGTTAAACAGCACCAAGTGCCAGACCTTGGCACTGCAACATGATCCTTTGTCCTACTAAGTAGTTAAAGTAGCCCTTGGTACAGTTTTGGATCATGCTGACAGGCATTTTTGCAAATGGTTCTTGAGTATGATTTGAGAGGGATTTTTGCTAAATAGACAGGCAGTATGTCAAGGAAAGCAAGTATTTCCATAATATGACATCTTGCCTTATTGCCTCCACTGCAATTTTTGGATTCAATGTAGAACAGATTCCAATAGTTTCAGTTGTGATTTTTATATTTGCTTATACAAATATTGCAGGATAAGGCTCACAAAAGCCATAGATTGTTTTGTGTCAACCTTCTCTATTGGCAGTTTTATTGCTCTAAAGAAGAGTAAGGGGAGAAAAAGAACCCCCAAAACCATGTTAGTTTGGAAACCAATGTCTTTTTTGTGTAATTGGGAAACCTTAACAAGGCACAATGTTGAGAACACTTCTGACAAAGTAGTTTCAGTGTTGTTGGACAAGGTTGGAATGTTAAATAGTTCTCTCATTTATACTTCTTAGCTTTGTGCATAATTTAGTATTAACTCTTCATCATCAAGAACATGAGAACATGTCAGAATTCATTAAATTTGTAAAAGCTACACCAGTCTGTGTGCCTATATCTTATGTGAATTAAATGGATCTCTGAAATGGGAGAGAAACTGGTGCATCTCTGTCTGTTTTACAAAAGCAGGATTATCATGCAGAGTTACAGTTAGTTTGGAATGCGTATCTTTGAACATGTACAGACTGCAAAGAATATTAAAATGATGGTGTGACTGGTTTTCCAACATAATATAAATATGAAAATATTTTCCTAAATTATATACTGTTCTACAAACTTAATAATTTTGCTCTAGAAAAAAATTGCGTATGTTTGAAATTAATTATGTCATTAATTTATTTATCTTTGTTTCCTGCCTGTCCATATGGGTACGTTTTGTTAGAGGATTCTAAGATGAAACATAATCTAATTTCTTTTTAAAAAGAATATTAACTTTAAAATACAACCTCTTCAGCTTTTACTACAACAATCAAAATTCTAGACACAGGTTTGCTAAAAAGACATTGAGAATTAAACAGCGTGCAGAACAAGATTGTGACTTTATTTGTGGATGTCTCTGTTTTTCCCACGTTAGCAGGGCTAGTATAGCCTACAGCAATATGGAATATATAATATGCTAGATAAAGTGATACATTTACTGGATTTATTTACTTGTAGCTTCTAACCAATTCTCAGAGCAGACCTGTAGTGGCTGCAAGAGCATTTGTCATGTAGTAAGATTTAAGTGTTTTCATTGTCATTCTTAAAAATTTGCAGCTTTAAAGGTCTCTTGCATGAATGTGAAATTTAGGATCAAATTACATTTAGTGTGCTTTAACTTTAAAATTCTGAAGACTTATTTCTTAAAATTTTTAATCTCTAACCTTTTAGGGTTCGGTGGGTGAACCAGGACCTAAGGGTGAACAAGTAAGTTGTATTAGAGATCATGGGACTTTACAATCACAGTATCAAATGTCACATAATGCTGACTAAATCTGAAGGCTGACAGTATGTCTTTCTTTGATATAGGGTGCACCTGGACCAGAAGGAGATGGAGGAGAAAAGGGTGACTTAGTAAGGCACTTTTTTTTCCTCTTTATTTGATATAGTATTATGTTGTTGTTGTACATTAATGATATAAAGTGTTGTTGGAGTGCTTCAAGCATTATGTTTTCATCATTGAAAGGCACATTTCACTTTTGTAACAAATGGCCCTTGCAGAGAACCTTTCTATTTGCCTAATTACTCTATTCCTGCTGTTTGGAAAGCACTGAAACATACAGGTTCTGTTAGGTGTACAATATAGTACAGACTGCCTTGTCTGTGCTTGTATGTAGGTACATATAGAAGAGTGTTTATATATAAAAATATACATAAACATGCATACACAGGCACATTGATTCTTGGTGTTTGAGTCAGTGAGGATGAGCAAGTATTTTAAGTCAGGTGAAACAGGAGGAGAGTTAATAAATATCATTAATGACTCACGCTTAAATGAAATATTTTTATTGACTTTCTCTTTGGAAATATGATTTGCAATGATTTGCATACACATAAATATGTATATATATATATGTGTGTATATATATATATATATATATATGCTGGAATATGGCATGTTGTAAATTGACAGGGATAATGCCTAGGTCATGTGCCCTTGGGTAAAGAGGGTTTGTTTCCCTGCCAAAAGAGAAACCCACTGGTCCAGTGGCTCCCATGGGGCCTCATCCAGCACAGCCAGAACTGATCTTTCTTAAAGGAAGTAAACTGCTCACTATTCAAAGAATGCTAGCCAGGTTGTATGCTGGAAATCAGTGGTTTTTTCCCACAGGCAGCAATTTTGAAAGCCTTAGTGAGCTAGATGCCCAGTAACTGAGCATTACAATCCCTCTGCAGATTCCCAGGAAACAATATGATGGGTTAAGCATGCTGCCAGCTAGTCTGATTTTAAATGGATAACAGTTATTTCTATTTCAATTGTGACATATTCATTAACAGACAGGCCTTTGACTGAAAACCAATTATTTCACCAACGACATTTAGGAACCCAGAAAGTACAGTTTACAGAAATTACTCAGAGTTGCTTCGGTGTTTTCATGCTAATCTATTTCACAGCTGATTACAATATTTTGAAAGTTTTTTGGTTTTTTTCCAGTTGAGAGGAAAACCTAAAAATTCCTGAATAGTGAGATTGCTATTCTCACTCAGGTGATGGAGGGATTTTGGTATTGTTGAAGGCAGGAGAACAATTCCTGGAAATAGGAATTTGTAGAGGTTTGACTTCTTCACAGAACTTTAGGTAGTTTAGAACTGTTGCAATTTTTCAGTACTAATACAGCACCGATATTCATAGTTCCATCAGCTTTGTAGAAACTAGAAAATCTTGGTCAAAATGAAACTTCTTCTAAAGGTTTCCAAGAAATCATCTATCACCATATATTGTCCTGTGTTTGAGAGGTTAGAACCATGTGTCTAAGTCCAAGAGAAGCAATACAAAACCAATTATAACAAACATGCTTTCTCATTTGCACCTTACAGAAAAGTTTTAGAGAAAGGAATTTTACAAAACCCACTCAAAATAAAGGTTTTAGTCTCAAAGAAATTGCAATTATTTGTGGTGCAAAAATCAACTTTTTTTCATAAATAAACTTGAATATATGGAATTTCTTTTTATATTGAAAAAACATAGTGTCACATTTACAGCATTTGTAATATCTGTGGTAAGGAACTTTTTTCTAATATAGTTTGTCTTCTTTTTAGGGTGACGTGGGATTACCAGGAGCAAAGGGAGCTGTAAGTATAATGAATATCATTGTTACAGAAATACAGAGATCTAGTAGATCATATGGATGGTTTCCTGATTTAAGGAAAGAAAACTGCAAATAACAACCTGAACTCTTTATAGCAGTTCAATTGAATGAGTTCTAGCAGCTTTTCTTGTGTTTAAATTTTGAATACAATATTAATATTAAAGTTAATATTAAAATTAATTAGCTTTGAAAAGGAATTAGTTTCCTGGATTCTAACTCCATAAAAGGGAAGCATCATTCAGCAGGAGTTTTCTGGCCAACAAAGTTTTTTTTTAAAAAGAAAATGAATGCACCCTTTGTACAGTAGGTGTTGGATAGAAAGGAGGCTCAGTACAGTGGCTGCATGTCACTGTTAAAAAGCTGGCTGCAGGACTGTGATGTCTGTGAAATTAGAAGTATTTATGGCCCAGCTTCCTTTATTTTACTTTTATTGTGCTTTAATCTTACTTTAATTTTTATTTTGTTTTGTTTTATTGCAAAATGATAGCTTTGATGTGGAAGGTAAGCAGAATCTAGTGTGTCACATAAAAAAATAAATGGACAACTGAATCCATTCTATTATTTCAGGATCATTGAAGAGTTGGATTGTTACAGCATCTGACAGTATGAGCTGTGATACTAAAATACCTATGGGGAACTGAGGCTGAGCATAACAAAAATTCCTGTGCTTGTGTAATAAGTGTCTGGGTAACTTTTGGGCTAAGCAAATCCAAGCTAAAAAGTGTGTGCTGCTGATGAAGATCCTACAGGAAGGCCATGAGGAAGAGATAGAAGAGAAATCCATCATTTTATCCACCTAGTTTTTTCAAATTCACTTGTCTTGATGAGAGCCTAGAGTGCTTATCATCCCAGTGAGTACCCTCACAGGAATGGGCAATCTGTCTGAGAACCTGATAACTCACCAGGCTGGGGAAGAAAGGAATAATGGCTTCCCAGTTGTGTAGTCCATACAAGCAATTGTTCTGTCTTATTGTATCTATGGAAGCATGTTCTTTGGGTTTTGTTCTGACAGGGACAGCCCTCAGCTGTCTGGGATGCAGCACAGCTGGAATCAAAATGGTTCCACCTTGTGGATTTAACTGATACCACAGCTGAGTATTTTTTCCCTCCACTAGATTTGGGAAGTCTTGAGTATGTAGGAGTTTTTTTTCCTGCTTGTTTTGTTTTGGTTTTTTCTCCCCATGGATTTTGTTTTCTTCTTTTGCATGTTATTACTTTCTGTGTTATTACTACTATTGATTCATGGGTATAAATTAACTTGTATTGAAAGCAGCTGTGTTGGTTTGACCTTGACAGGACATCAGATAGATGTATACCAAAACCATGCTGCCAGTCCCTTTCTCAACTGGCCAAGGAAGAGAAAATGCAGCAAAAAGCTCAGTGCCCAGTGTCACAGCCAAACCAGACTTGGGGAAATTAATTGATTTGTTACCAATCGGAGTCAGATTGGAATAATGGGAAGTCAGACAAAAGGGGAGCACCTCCTCCTCCTGCTTCTGCACTGACCTGGGTGTCTGCAGAGCAGTTGATTTCACATAACCTCACCCTGCTCTACTCTGGCTGCAATTATTTTTGGGCAATAATTTTTTCCTCCTTAAATATGTTATCCCAGATGCTTTACTAACATCACCAATTGGTTTGGCATTGGCCAGCAGGTCTGTCTCAGAGCTGGCTGGTGTTGGCTCTGTTGGACATGGGGAAGCTTTTGGCATCTTCTTAGAGAAGCCACCCCTGTGGATTCCCTGCTACCAGAACATTACCACTGAAACCAAATACAATAATTCAGAGGTGTCTGCTGGCATAGGTTTCCCTTTGCATGATATTTTATAACTCTTAGTAAATTTACAGGAGCAGAAGCTATAGCTTTGTTTACTCAGTGTACTCAAGTGGGCTACTGACACAATCCCATCAATCCCTTCATTCCCCAGGGTCAGGAATATCTTTCTACCCCTTTCCTGAGTGAAGTAAGGCATCACTGCATCTGTTCAGGCAGTTTGCCAATGTCAGTTGACAGTTGACAGGTGTGAGGATGTTCCTTCCCCTCTGCCAGCAAACTCCAGCATAGGCACTAGAACTAGCTCTGGCTCTGATGGTAAACAAAGCAAAGATGTGTGTTCCCAAACAGCCTGGGGCCACACAGTAGAGGCTCACATCGTAGGACTCTCTATAGGAAGGCATTTGGAACAAGAAGGGAACTGGAATTTTCATAGCTTAAAGTCTAGAAATGTTCCATGTTGATATACATGAGGGCAGAGAGCCATCTTGAGCATGTCAGTATTAGTTCTGATTTACTTATTTTGACAGAATAGATTATTTTTCTACTTCTCCCCTGGAAGTGAAGAGTACAGACCTCATAAAAACCAACTACTGACTCCTTAGCATCTACAGTTGCTTATTAAAAAAAAATAATATTGAACAACTGCATTTCAGCACTCATTTCTTTGCATTTGTCAATAGCTGCTGTCACCAATTTGATGTGCCAGAATGAGTCTCTCACTAGTACAGAGTCCATTAAGTTCCTCTCTTTGTTTGCAGGTTGGTAATCCTGGAGACCCCGGTTCCCGCGGGCCGGAGGGGATTCGGGGGCTGCCTGGCATGGAAGGGCCACGAGGCTCTCCTGGACCACGAGGCTTGCAGGGTGAGCAGGGTGCCCCAGGCCTGCCTGGCAGTGAAGGTCCAGCTGTAAGTACTGTTCTCACCTAATTGGCATCTTTTGAATCTTTATCTCTCACTCATACCACTCCTGCTTTTGCATGTGCACACACCAAACTGAAGTTCCACAGCAGTCTGAAGTACAGAGTGCCTCTCATGGGATACAGGCGTACACCAGAGCAATCTTGGGTTCTACAAGATCTGCATCCTTGGGGCCCAGCTACATCCTTATGGCCCAGCTACATCCTTTCAGTTCAGCTCTATTTTCTTATGCCCACCACCTCTAGTGTGCATGAAACCAAACCATGTTTGATACAAGGCTGCATCACTCACAGACTTTACCTTGCTAGTGAAGCTGACAGCAGCTGAAATAGTTGTATTTGCAGGAACTGCAACACCTTTTAGTGGCTTGTGGATTGGTTTTGGTTGGGATTCAGTTAACTTTCTTTATAGTGGTTTGTATGGGGTTATGTTTGGGATTTGTGCTGAAAATAATCTTTATAGCATGCTGATGGGAGCAGGAAAAAGGGGAATGGTTTCAAAGTGAAGGAGCATAGTTTTAGATTAGATATTAGGAGGAAATTCTTCACTAGAAAAATGGAGTTCAAGTTCAAGAGAAGTTGTGGGTGCTCCATCCCTGGAAGGGTTCAAGGTCAGGTTAAAAGGAGCCCTGAGAAGGGGGGGCTGTAACCAGATAGTTTCAAAGGTCCCTTTCAACCCAAGCCATTCTGTGATGCTTCATTACTCCTGAACACTGCATAGAATCAAAGCCTCTCCTGCTCCTTACACTGCACCACCAGTGAGTAGGTTGGAGGTGCACAAAAAATTGGGAGGGTGCACAGCTGGGAGAGCTGGCCATAACTGACCAAAGGGATATCCCATACCATATGGCATCATGCTCAGCCATGTAACCAGAGCAAATTTGTGAGAGTGGTGAGCAATTGCTTTCATTTGTATCACTTGCATTATCATTGTCTTTTTTAATATTTTATTTTCTTCTTCCTCTTCCCCTTATTCCTACCCCTTCTTCTACTTCTTCTTACTCTCCATTTGTTAAACTTCTTTTCCTTTCCCTGTTCCACAAGTGTGGGCTGTGGGTGTGAGCAGCTGTGTGGTGTTTTGCCAGCTGGGGTTAAACTGTGACAACTGTTTAGGGTGACATCAACTGTTTTATTTATTTTTTTTTTTCCCTAGGGAAAAGAACCAAGCGATCAGCACATTAAGCAGGTTTGCATGAGAGTCATGCAAGGTAAATAGGCTAAAAAATATTTGATGTTTCTTGTGCATTTAAATTGGGATAATCTATTTCTGTGGAGGCAACCAAGATTTCCACATGCTTACCCAGAGCAAATTGCATGTGGACACAGTATGAGGAAGCCTCTTATATATATATATATATATATATATATATATATATATATATATATATATATATATATATATATTTGTATTTTGTAGCCTCATTGAACTGCTTGTTGATTCCACATTACTGCTGTGGTAAGCAGGCCATAGAGCAGAGCAGTTGTGTGAAATACATACATTATGTATTCAAATCACTTGCTATGTTTACCTACATAAAAGTACAAGCTTCACTGAAAGTTTTTCAGCCTTTTGTGTGCACTATTAGATTTTAGCAAACAAAATGTGCAAAATAGGTGAAAAGAAGAAGAATGCAGAGAGAGGTTTCTGGAGATAACATACCTTAAAATTAAAGCAATCCAGAGGTACTCTAAATTAACCCTAATTTGCTGAGTTCTTGAGACACACACTGAAGCCTGAAGCTTTTCTAATATGGTTGGGTGCAAGGAATTTACTGAGTTGAGAAATTTATGCTGCCCTGAAAACACAAAAGAAACTTTTCACTACTTGCTATTGAAAATGTCTTTTGGGTTATTATGCCTCTGTAATGTTAAGAGTTTACAGAATGAAATTACTGCTCATGTTTTAAAATTTTTCAGTAGTTGTCACTGCTCTTGATACTGCTCAACAGGTTATTTTTTAAAAAAACTCTATAAATAGGACAAATATCTTATTCTATAGTAAGATTATACCTTTTATGTAATAAACTCTGTAAATAGCAATGTAAAAAAGGAAGGGGCTGTAGTGTAATCTGTCAGTTCCTGTAGCAGTGAACATACATTCTTTTTCAGTGAACATGGGAATCTCTTCATTTGTGTTCACTTACTCCGTAACTGTTCTCCTGCTCATTGCAGAACAATTAGCTCAGCTGGCAGCCAGCCTTAGGAGGCCAGAATTTGGTGCTCCAGGTCTCCCTGGCCAACCAGGGCCACCAGGAGCTCCAGGACCAGCTGGTGAAAATGGTTTCCCAGGACAGCTTGGCCCCCGTGGCCTGCCTGGCCTTAAGGGTCCCCCTGGTGAGATTGGTCGTAAAGGTCCTAAAGGTAAGAAATTCTCCAACTGGCTTTCACTTGGTGACTGCTTCAGTTTTGGTCTTTTGGGGTTTGTTTCTTTGTTTTGGTCCTGTTGTTGGTGTTGTCCCCTTCCTTGGTTTGCAGGTTATGGTTGTACACTGTACATGTGTGAAGTCCAGAAAGGATCTTGAGTTAGGAATGTAAGCTGTTTGTGTCACTGTTGTGTCAGTTACCACAGTGATCAAAGGACTCATTGGCCTGACTTCAGCAAGACTTGGTTAAAAATATGCGTTTTAGCACATAAAACCCACAAAACCTCAAAAGTCCATGAGAGTGAGAATCAATATTAGGACTCTGACTCAGCTTCTTTCTTCTAGTTCAGGGCAGATGCTTGTCCTATCTCACATTGTAGAAGTTTGGTGGCAAACACCACGTGTTATTCCAGCAGTGGTTCTCTTTCCTCCATTCAGCCTGGCTGATGATTCTGCAAGAATCGTGATCCCAAGAGCTGATAAAAGCAGTCAGATTACTTCACTAAAATCTAGTCTGCTTTTCTAAGCACGCCCAGTTTATCACATTACAAGGGACTGATAATAATCTACCTTTTTATTTGAATATAATACTTGAGCCATTAAACATCATTTCACCAGATGCCAGAGTCTATTGATTCTTTGGAAAGGACAAATCCATAGTAAAATTGAGTTACATTTTACACAAAATCTTTGATCTAAGTTAATCTCTTCTGTTCATGACTGAGAGGTTCTATTCTCCTCCAGAGGATTACAGGGTAGAATTTTCTGCAGAGTCTTATGACTACCATGTATGTATTAGTTTCTATTCAGCAGTGGTTTTGATTTGCTTTCCAAAAAGATGGTCTTATTTAAAAATCATCTTTCTGCACAAAGCTGTTCTGTTGCTGAAGTAGGGTGTTTACTTTTGATTTGAGGTTTATTTGAAAGTTAAATTTGGAAAACCTTTGAGAGAAGGAATAGAGTACAAACAAAGCAAAACTTAACAGCATCATTGCTGGAGCTTTGCTACTGTTTTAATTCTATGTATTGTCATCTGCAGAAAAAAGAAAAAACAGAAATACAAAGGTGATGTATGGGATATGTAAAATTTGATTCAATACGCAGCAGGCTACACTGTGTTAATATTAAAAAAATAAACAGAGCATTAACCCCCCTGCCCCCCAAACAAGCAAAATACTTATCATAATTAACAAAAAGCTATAATGACTGTCCTTAAATTCCCAATTACCTTAGAGTAAACCTTGCAATGCCATTACAGATACAAGGGAATTGGTGAATGCTCTCATGTGCAAGAGCTATAATGATGGTACATGGCAGCCAGCCTGAAAACTCTCAGTGCTTCACTCTGAATGCTTCACCTCCTGGTAACTTACCAGAGTTCCACATAAGTCACAGGAATCAACTGATTTTTACCATCCATTTGGAGGCTTGTCTGAGACTGGAGTGAGAGGAAAAGGGTACTTGGACATGTAATAAAAGGGAACAGGAAGAAGATGTTGAGAATGGTTTAAAAAGGTCATAATAAATAGGAGATAGAAACACAGAAAAGTCTTAACCACAAGGCACAGCAGAAGGTACAAAATTACAGTCATTTTAACAGCAGCAATTGCAGAGTCAAAAAGAAGTGCCTCAAGGAAGGAGATTTGCATTAATCATTGCATTAATGAGCAATCTGGGGTAGTGAAGGACTATTTCTGCTCAGAAACAAAAATAAAAATTGGGAGACATTTGGGCTAAGCAGGAGTAAACACAATTCTGCAGTATTAGGTAGCTGGAAAAGCAGAAGTACATACAGGTAACCTGAGCTGGGGTTACAGTAGCTGTATTTACAAAGACAGGCTGGATCTCCACGTTGACTAATTAGTCTGTAGCATGGAGATCAGATTCCTGCTTTAGTACCCTGTGTGCATCTTTTATTAAAACCTGGACTTTTGTACTGACTCTTGTGATTCTTTACACAGCTATTTCTAGGCAAGCCAGAAACCCAGCAATCTATTCTAACTTTCCTCACCACAGTAGAATACAGTATAGAAGCACAAAATAAAGCTCACTTGAATATTATTAGGCATAGACTTGTGACTTTAACCTTGCTTAAAAAAAAAAAAAAAAAAAAAAAAAAAAAAAAAAAAGAAAAAAGTTAGAAAACTCCCAAACAACATAAGGCATTCACAATTGGTAATATACATTGTGTTATGGTGCAGACAACAGTGGACAGAATTTGAACTTTATAACCCAAGCAACAAAAAAACCCTTCCTCTTACTAAGATGATTCAGGTTTGATGATTATGGTCTTAAAGAAACTCTGGGTGTCCCCCAAAGGAAAGTCTCCATTATATTATCATATGAGAAAACAATTATTTTGTGAAGGTAAAACAGTACTTTATGTGAATACTTGATGTAGCTTTAATATCAACAGAGTATTGTCATCTGTGCAGACACCTTTTATCTCTTCTGCTGTCCCCAGGACCAACACTAGAGAATTTTTACTTCTTAGCTGATCTTGTATGGTTTTGCAGAAGTCAGTATCCTCAGTCTGTATCCCAAATATCCTGAAATCCTGGGACTTTGGTTTATTCTTGTTACATAGGCTGTGATGCTATACACATACTTTCATGTGGTACTTACTGTCCACCTGAAGATGGTTTCCTTTCCCCCAGTCTGTCTGCTTCTGAGTGTAACTAAATGGGAAAAAACCCCCAATCAAATCCCAAATATTTTACGTGGATATGTGTCAGGACATCATTAAAAAATGCTAAGAACATATACAGCCAGCTGAATTCTCTGCTTATTAACTGTTCACTTCTGAAAGAGAATTTACTGAAAATGATACTCCAGGCAGACTGTAACTAATGTTTCATGAATTTGCTTTAGGTGAACCAGGAGAAAGAGGAGAAAGAGGATTTCCAGGCAGAGGACTGAAAGGCCATCCTGGACCAAGAGGTCTTCCAGGTAAATTATAGGAGGGTGAGGATAAGGAAGAGATATAGTAAAAAATATGCTCAGAACTGATACTTCAAGCTGCCTTGAAATGATAAAAGGTGTTCATTAAGCAATAAACTCTGAAATAGTGCTTCATAATTTTTACTTTATAGGTGATGATTTAGTCAGAAATCAGAATTAAAACTAAAAAGCAAAAACCTACCTCCTCTTTTATCTCAGTGTAGAAAAATTAAGAAAAATGTAAAGAAATATTAAAAAAGGAGGCAATTACACACACATTAATAAAATCACCTCTTTTATTATATCTTTTATATATATTATATAGACAATATATAATATAAATATTATATATCTATTTATATACAGAATTATATATAAAAAACAGAAAAGGCCATAACCTCCAGATTACGTCACTGGCAGACACGGGAGTCCTCAAAAGACATAATTTAGTATATTATTTTATTTATGTGCTAATTAATTGCAGTGTTGTATAGCATGTCTCCAGGAGAGACTCCTGCTGCTGGATGAAGCGCAGCTGGCCTCTAGTGGCCAGCTAATGAACATAAACATGTTATATCCATCAGTATTTCTACAGTACATTTCTGTATTTATATAGCAAGATGAACTGCTCGTATTTGTTCTCTTGTGAAAAAGGAAAAAAAAATGTTTAGTATTTACTGATCCCAAGGATTGTCTGTGCAATGCAGAAGTGTTTTCTGTAGAAATCTATCTCTGGAAAAGACTTTCTGAAATCACTGGTTTTCCTTTTTTCACTGAAAGTTTAGAGGTAATATAATAACTCCTTTAGTGCTCAGCAGTTCCAATCTTTACATCTATTTCCCCAACCTTCTGAGTAGAACAAAAAAAAAAAAAAAAAAGAATTTTTGCTATTTCTTTTTTCAGACAGCTAATGAAATTCTGTGGGTAGCAAGAATGCCCAAGGTATTGGCAGCAGGGTTGGGTGAGCAGAGTACCCTGCAGAGCTTTGTACTGGTACAGCTGGAGAGCACTGGGACTGAAATTTCATTGCTGTAGCTGTGTAATCTCAGACTGGGTGTCGGGTAGAGGAAAATTGTCCCTCTGGGAATACCCTGCGAGCAGTGAAAAACCTCTCCGCACAGCTTTCAAGGGCAGGCTGCTAATGACGCTAAGCAAGCCGTGCTCTGCAGGTGTTTAGAGCTCCCCGTGTCTTTCCCAGGCGAGCCCGGCAAGCCCAGCTACGGCAGGGAAGGGCGGGACGGGGAGCGCGGCGCGCCCGGGGCGGCGGGGCAGCCTGGGGTGCCCGGGCCCCCCGGGCCGCCGGGCCCGCCCGGGTACTGCGAGCCAGCCTCCTGCAGGCTGCAGGCGGCGCAGAGAGCCGGCAAGAACCTGAAAGGACCCTGAGAGCGACACTGCCTCTCGGCATCGGCGACACCCTGCACAGACAGCTGAGGGACGAACAGCGAAGGAGAAATAGAGATACGACAGACCTTTCAACCGGGGTGTCTTAACGCAGTGGTTGTTGTACATTCTTCCAAAAGGAGTGCTTAGCAACACATGCTGGAACAATGGTGCTTACAGAAATACACAGGTGCTGCCTTCTGCTCTCTCCTTTTGGGGGGAAATAAAAGGTACTTGTCTATTTTTATTTTTGATTTTGTTAAATAAAGAGTTTCTGTGATTTTTCCTATGTATGATGTACAGTGAAATAACATCTTCAGCCATCAAATAAAAAAAGGCTAGTTTTATTTACTGCAGCTGTAGCTCTTCTTTCATACTTACAAAATAAATTCTAGCACATACCCCTCATGCATAGTCCCTCCATTTTACATGTGTCTTGCACAGAATATGCTAAGCCTCCTTCAGCTCTTCACTTCAATCACAGAAACCCAGATAAGAGGTTCTTATGAAAACCTGCCACCCCTGGCACTGTTTATGCTGCCACTATCTGTAAAAGTACAATTACGGGGTTACCATGAACAGCCCATGTGGAATAACCTCTTCCTTTTTGACTCCAATTTATGTTGCATTTGTAATTCCATATGAAGCCCATTGGAGCTTGCCTTGTGACATTAAGATAAAAGGCTAGTGGCCACTGTCAACAGAATTTTAAGTCCCAGAAATATGTGTGTTTCCTATAAGAGATTACAAACCCCCAAATTAATAAATATTTTTTAATGTATGGTTGCATTCAGTATTGAGAGCCAGAACAGCCAGAAGGCAGCCATTAGATGGCCCAGGTTGCCTTTTTTAGATACTCAGTTTTTAGAGAAAAATGTGCAATGTGGATATTCTGTTCCTCTCTGTATAAATTAAACTATTTGTGGTTTGACTTTACCTCTCTGAATTTTATTCTCTCTCCAAGACAACAACGGAACCACCCTGTGATGTTTCCTTTCTTTTCATTATTAGCCATCCAAATTTTCCAATGCAAGCTTTGGCACACTTGTGTTAAGCACTGATTTTTCTCCTAGCCCTTAACTGCCTGATCATGTTCCAGACACTTGATGCCAACAGAGACAGATAACAAGAGAACAGACAACAGAGAGAGATAACAGGATCCATGGAGCTCTGCATTTTGCATGTAACATGTAAGATAACACTAAAGGGAAAAATACTGGTATAATGTATGCTCCAAAAGGAATTATTGAAAAAAAAAAAAAGTGTTTAAGCCTTCCTCAAAACAAACCTGATTTCCTACATTAATACTACAAGAAGTCCCCAAAATCAGCAAGTGCACAGAATTTCATTCTTGAGGAACAAATCCAGAAGATTCCACACAAGGTGAGTGGCTTGGGAACACATAAAGGCATTTTCAAAAGTTTTTGAATTAGTTAGTTTTTACTGACTTGGGGCAGAGTCCTCAAAAATACTCCTTAGGTAGTGGAACAAATAAAACACTAGTAAAAAACCCTGTAGTTTCACCAGCAAACTTTTATTTTGACTATAAATTGTGTAAAACTGTTGAAAAGAAAAAAAAAATCTCACCTGATAACAGAATGAAAATATTGTTTTCTGTACATAATGCATAAACATATGAATCAAAAGAAGCAAACCCCCTCACATTTAAATACAATTGTGAAGTGCTTTAGAAAACATAGTCTGAAAAATGCATAAAATTCCACAATGGAAGAAAACTCATGTAGGAGAAAAATATTTATATGCAAAACCCAAGTAAGAATTATTGCAATCAAACAAATTCAACACTGAGAGTCAATTCAATGCAGAATCTATAAGTGGACAATCTTTTGATTGTGATAGATTTTCTCCCTTCAAGCTGATTTACAAGTTTTAACTTAAAGAACTGAAGAAAAAAATCCTCAGGCCTTTTGTAAGTCCTTCTGGGATGTGTAGGTTAATCTAATTCTCAATTCCAAATTTTACACAAGAATGGAAAAGAGGTACTTAACAAATGGTAGACTGTGCACCATAATATACCAGAGACAGGATTTTTAGTGACAGTACGTTCAAGTAAAATAAAGACTTGGAAAATAAAGACAGGATTATGAATTTAAAGATGTATTGACTGTGGTGATACAGAAAAAAAAAAAAAAGCTTTAAAAATAAATTTAGAAGGTACAGTGCAAAGAGACTGAGAGGTTTCACAAGCCACTGTCAGCATGCCACCAATTTTAGCCAGACGCTCCTGAAATCTCAGTGAAATCCCAAGTAAATCTTGTTCTCATCTCCTTCAGGTTCAGCATCATAACATTCTGTGAGATTTATTGAATAGAAAACTAGTGACAGTCTTTTACCCACAATGATCTCTGCACCACTTCTAGTTCTGGAGGTTTATTTGCAGTGATATGCAATTGAATGTGTATGTGATAAATACGTATTTTAGCTCCTCAGTTACTTCAGTGTAGGCAGGAACCCAGAGAAAATTGTAGTGATAACCAGTTTATAGACTTTCTTAGGTTGGACAAGAACTTTAAAATCATTGAGTCTCACTGTTAACTGGCAATGCCAAAATGTTTGGTGGTCTTCTGATATATGCTGCTGAATACTGATCTAAGAGATGGATGTATTATGGATTTTATATATACAGAGTTTAATGTATCAGTTTTCTGCTTACAAGAAGTTTTTTGTGTATAAGTTTTCTGCCTCAGCCATTACTGGGTTCAAGCAACTTAGTATGAACTGCTACCAAAAAATCTTGAATGCTTCACAAAGGCCAAAGTCTCTGCAGCCAAAGAAGCTCTAGAGCACTATTTGGAGCTCATAAATGATGTATGAAACAAAGGCAAGGGTTGATTACACTACATTTTGTGTCCTTGAATAGCTTAGTCATGATCTGAGTTCACCCAGACCCAAGCACAGATCTACATAATTTGTTTTCTTCCAAATATGAAAAGTGTCAATAGATGGTATTTTGAAGGACAGAAGAAAAAAGAAACCAAGTTTCCCAAGAAACACTTTGTTCAGAGACAACAGTGTTAGATCATCCTGGCAGAACACAGCAGTTGTGCTCCACTTTTGCAAATGCTCCATTTTTGCAAATGTTGTTAATTGCTTAGATAATTGGGTGAAATGTGTTTGTTTGACCTGCTTATCAATGTATTATTTTTTGGCCACGTAATTTTTGCTTCCTTTATACTTAAAAATTGTAGTTGCTGCATCTCCTCTGCTCATAGGTCATAGGTAGAGAAGAAATATCTATATTCTGTAGGGCAAGTTACTCCTGTGTGATTTTCTACAGCTTCAATTTTATTCACTACCTTCAATTTTTTGTTATTCCTGTTCTGTTTTGCTTGCTGCCTGTGCATTCAAAAGGATGAGTAAACCTGGCAACTTCAGACAATAAACTAAGCAAACTTTCTGAAGTCACTATGAAATTGGAAGAAACAAAATCAAGTTAGTGGTGAAATTATTACATATAGTCCTTTAAAATGCCATTGGTATTCCTCCTGGGAGATTTAGGCAGCAAGAGAAACGTGACAATTCCAAAAGTTTCCTGAAGTTCAGTGTATCAGTTTCTTGAATAAAAGTGATTATCTCCTACTTGGGCAGGAATTCATCTCCATTCAGGGAATGCACTAATTTCCATAAATCATATGCATATTAAGACCAAGGTTTAGCATTATGTTGGTTTTGTTTGTTTGTTTGCTTTTTAATCCAGATTGTATAACCCTATGTTTCACTAGGCCTAGGAAGCACAAGTCTGACTTCAATTGGGGTCAAAATCCAATCCCCCCAAATTCAGCCAACCTGCCCTGTCTTCCCCCCAGAGCTCACTGCAGTGGCTTTGTGCCTCTCCTTTCTCCTGTTTGCAGCTGCATCCTCCCTCTTGTGATTTGACACAGAAGGAAAGGCTGACACTTTTGACAGAGCATCAAACAGAAAGTGTGTGAAATATTTCCATTTCCATCTAGCATCCTGTTTCAGATTGTACATGGCCACATAATAATGCAAAAAATTTATTTTTCATCCACTTAATAGATTTCCATTGAACTGAACCTTAAATGTTGCAAACCAAAAATATAAGGAAGGAAGGAAGCAACCAGTCATCATGTTCTGTGATTCATTCAGTGACAGCTGTATATAATTCAGAAATAAAAGAATACAAAAAACCAAGGTGTGTCATTGAGAATCCTTCAAACATTCTGACAGGAGACAGAATGTATTTACATTAAAACTTCAGTAAGTAATTAAATGCATTTGTGTTTATAGAATAGCAGATTAAGAAAGAAAACTGCTAAAAGACATGTTGACTCCAGTCTTTTTAGCTACAAATTTATTTTGGTCTAGAATCTGTAATGTTTATTAGCAATTAATAGTTGAAAACCATGTTTTCTTACAGTATCCTGAAGCTTAAATTTTCCACTTAAATACCAACCACAACATGATCTTGGTGTTAAACTTGTTCTCCATGGCCTACACCTACCTACGTGCATGGAGGTGATTTAAACACCTATCCAGTACAATCAAATTTTAGTGGACATATCCGATTTCAAGAAAAATTTGCATGACTTGGTACATTCTGAAACTTAATAAAAACACACCCCAAAACAGAAACATTTTGATTCATGAGTTACTTTTCTTTTACTAACATTGCACATTAGAGAAGCAGTTCTACTGTTTTGGTAAAATGCAAGATTAGGGACTTTTTAAATGTAGTCTGTTTGGAGAAACAAGTTTATAAAATGCTAAATTAGCCCGTGGGGTTTTTACAAGACTTTCATATAAACATTTCAGGAAAAAAAGTAAAAAGTGTACATAGACATGAAAAATAACATTTCACCCTTGTGAAAAAGAAGATCCAAAATATTTTGTGTGATTATCCACTAATTAACACCCCCACTTATTTAACAAAGCTGTGCATATCTAACATCTGTCATAACCCACAATCATAAAACATAAGGGAAGGATGGATTATCCATCCTGTTTCTGTATCACAGTGCTCTTTTGACATTGACACCAAAACTAGTTTAAGGTAAGAATATTGGTTCTCAAAACATTGCCAGGCTGCACTGCTGCCCAATTCTACATTGGATGCTGTTGAAGTTCTTACTTCTTTACTTTTACATAGTTTTAAACATAGGTGAGTTGTTTGGAGACAAAGGTCATTGTAGGGGACATAAATGATGCCTAAAAGTGAGATGTCCCACCACAACATATTTTTGTAACATACATAAAACACAATATAATAATAAACACAAATAAAATCTTAGCAATATTATCTGACAATAATTATCCAAAAAGGCAGTATTTCTGCAAATACTGCCATGCAAAACTAAAGAGATTTGAAGAAAGAAAAAAATAAAAAAGCCTAAAGAACAAAATCTGAAACACTAGCTGTTGTGCTGAGAATACACATGGGTGGGTCAGCTCAGCTCTTGTGCTGCTGGGCACGCTATGCCTGGGCTATAATCTTTGTACTGAAAGGATGCTTTGCACTCCACCATGTGGACAGCAGGAGGTCTGCTGCAGCCTCGGGAAAGCTTCCCTCTCAGCAAGTTTCTGCACTTTCTTTAGGCAAACTGAGTAGTTCTGTACCTAGCTATTTAAAGAAAATCCCAACACTTAAAGCAACTTGCCATAAAATACAATAGTCTGACCCTGAACTAGGATAAAGCTTAAAGAGCTTTTAAAAAAGGTTTAAAACATTTTGTCAAAGTTATTTCACTTCTGAGTCTTGTTGCACGTAAACAAACCCAAAGCTGAATAAAAGACCTTATGCTACTGGAAAAAAATAACCCCTCATATTTGTTTCCTTGCAGTGCTTATTGCAGCATGAACTGCTCAAAACAGATACAAAACTGATAAAGCAATTTGCAAAATAAATTAAGCATCCCCTCTTCCCTCTCTGGCCTCTTCCCAAAAACTAAGACAACGTCAGTCTGAAATTGCAAAGAAATTTCAGGGGCCAAACTTGAAAGCCATGCAGACACATGTTTCCACCTACATTCCACTTGCAATTCTAAAAATGTGAAGTAAGAGCAAGCCAGTGTGAAGTAAAGTTAAGCTGGGATTAACTCTGTTCGACCCCAGTGAAGAACGTGGCATCTTAAAATAGGTATTGAGATAGCCCATATGAAAAAAATACCCGTTTTCTCACATGAGAAAATTAAAGTGGGCTTTTAGCAAAATAAAAAAAATGCAACAAGATAATACCAAAGTTACCTGCAAATCAACTAAAAGCATTCAAATACATTTTAGAAAGACCTTTCTTTTTGAGCCTATAAAAAGAAAAAGGCATCTGTAGGAAACATAGATGAAAAAATAAAACTTCTTCAAATATAAAAAGTGTTCTGCTTTCCAATAAGTTCAAGTAAATTAAAATACAGCAATTGCATCTGGCAGATAACAGATGCTGGGTTTCAGCAAGCTAAAAGCCCCAAAATATACAGATACCTCCAATGCAGCACAATGGTCTATGTACAGCCTTCCAGGATGGGGCTGCTTGGGAACCTCTTAAGTCACACAAGTACTACCACAAGACAGCACCCTTTTCAATATTATCACAGAAAATGAAGTTCAAAGTGAACTTATGAAGTAAAAAATGTTTAGATTATTACATATATTGGAATTACTAGAGAAGTAACAAAAATAAAATAAAAAAAAATTAAGAAAAATAAAAAAAAAAAAAAAAGAAGAGAAAATGTTCATGCAAGATACCTGACCAGCAGTTCCTTTCAGAGAATGGACACCAGTGTGTGGAGCTGTGTCCATGCTCAGACACTGAGCTGTGCTGGTGCAAGGCTGTGCTCTCTGGGTGGGCAGATCAGGCTCTATGCCTCAGTGCTTGCTTTCAAGCTGCCTCCCCCTCCCCAGCACTCTGAGCACCAGAACTGGAAGAGTGATCAGTTCCACAGGGCAAACCACAGCGTGCTCCATGGGCACAGCAGCTCTGCAGCGGGAGCAGCTCGTGTTGAGCTGAGCTCAGGCAGGACTGCTTGTCCCAAAGGCACCTTCACCCCAGCGGGACGGTGCCTGCTGCCTGCAGAGCAGGGATGTGCTGGCCTGGGGAAGGGACAGCCATTGCCTCCCGAGCAATGAGGGGCTGACAACAGCTGTGAGGACTGGGCTCACCTGTGGGCTTTGACCTCATTTGCACAAGAACAGATAAAGCACCGTGACTCCCCAGGGCATCCCCAGCTGCAGGGTGTTGTTGCAGCTCCTTCAGGAGATCGTTTCATGGCGTGCCACAGGTTTTCTGCCATCCTCATTCCTGCTGCCCTCTCCTGTCCCAGGTGTTTACTCTCAGCCTTCTATCTCTGTGTTTTCTTTAACATCCTTTTGTAGCAAGCACCTTCTCTCGTCCAAACACCTAACAAAGAACAAACCAGGGATGTTTGCTTCCCCTTTCAGAAAGTGTCCTGAGTTTCCCAGCTACCACCTGAGTTAGTTCTGTCACCTCTTGCTCTTATCTTGCTCCTCTGCTCTGGGTGCAAGTGCTAGGAGCTCTATCCAGAACAAATGCCAATGTGCATCTTTTGCTAAAGGCTTCCACCTGTCATTCCTTAACTGCTTTTAAGCAAAAGCCAGATGTCAGCCAGATTGATATATCACAACTTCTCTGGAAGCCAGCACTTCCAATTTGAGAATATTTTCCTGGTAGCTCAGTAATGCTCAAGCACACAGTTACCAAAACTACTTCCCAGTCTGATGTGTGACAGTGACTGACATCCAAATGATGGGATAAGAGCCCTCAGTATAGCATTGTTCCACAGGTGCATTTTGAGGTTGTAGGTTATAGATGTCTGTGTTCTCTGAATAGCACCTTCATTTTCTATTGCACTGTACAAAATTCCACAGGACTAACTTAGTATCATCTGTTTCCTAATAATCAGAAGTGAAATTTTGGCCACTCCTACTCACTCCTTTTCAGGGTCATCTGTGTGATTGATTTTCTCCAGCTTTTCTTTTGCTAAAGCCTTTGAACTTTACCAGATTTACACATTGTTCTGTTTTGTACATCATTGACATTGTCTGTTCCTGCAGCCTTTACTAAATGCCTGGAAACTGGATGCTGTTTGTCTCAGTAGTACACCTTTCTGGGGGGGTCCTGTGTTTTTTCCAAATTTTTCTTGAATTCAAGAAATTTTCTGTCACTAGTTAATAGGACCTGTGAGTTTTGCACCCTACAGATTCCATGTTCTTCTCAAGCTTATTTCAGCATTTGAATATTGCAGGAGGAAGAAGAAAACAATGCCATCACCAAGATTAGAGGCTTGTCAAGTTCCATTCTTGGACTATGTACTCACCAGCTTCTGCTCTAAAGCAAGGGGTTTGCACCATCAGCAGTCTTTTGCATTTAATATCTGGAGTATGTGTAACCATGACTAAAGGAACATACAACCCCACAGCTGGGACAAAATCCAGTCAAGAGAAACACCTCCTGGAGATTTTCCATTCAGAAGCTCATGGTTGGATGGGATGAGGAGATAATAAACACAACTTTGTTTTCTTCTTTGCCATCTTGTATGTATGACTGAACTGGTGGGCAGCATTCCTGGTGCACGGCAGACCCTTTTCAGAAGGTGTGCTGGAGCCTCCTTGAAGGACATGAAGGTTTAGTCTAAACAGAGTTCCCAGCTCAGGTCCTGCATTCTCCATGAACGAGTATGCTTTGTAACTTCAGAAGTGTATTTTTTCCATTTAAAATTCACCACCAGCAAGAAAAATAAAGCCAGCTTACATATGGAGGCATACATAATGTCTTAAGTTATAACAAAATATTTTTTGTTTGAAGAAAGAAGTTTATGAAAATTATTTGGGCCTATTTTCTGTTCTAAGCAAAATAAATATGAGAAACAACACATGGAATGCACTCTGGAAAATATGTGACATCATGTCATCATAATGACACTGCAAACAACATAGAAAAAGGCTCAGTTTTGTGCCTTACAAATTATCTACATACCATGCAGTGTCGAGAGAAGAAAAAAAAAAAAAAAAAAAAAAGAATGCACCAAATATTTCAAAAATTAACTTATTGGAAAGAGTGAAAAGTGACGGTGACCCCAAGTGTCAGGGGAGCGGATTTTATTTCCTGCTGGTGCGGGGGCGAGTCTGTGACACGTGGTAATAGCAATCTGCCGGATTGCATCTCCCGGTGGCTCCTGGCGGCCCCTGCGGTCCCGGCGAGCCCGATGCTCCTGGGGGGCCTGGCAGGCCAGCAGCTGGCAAAACAAAGCTAGAATCAGCAGAGTGCTCAGCAGAGCCCGTGCAGTGCCCTGCATTCCACCACCGGCATCAGCTGCACATCCGAAAGAAGGCGGGTGGGGATGACCCGGCTCGGGAGGAGAAGCGGGAGTGTAAAACCAGCGTTAAAAACAGGAGAAAGGCCCGTTAGTTCATAAATAACAACAGCAGAAAGAAATCTGGAGACTTGTACCTGCAGGGCCAGGTGGTCCAGGGTTACCAGGCAGTCCAATTCCAGGCTCGCCTCTTTCCCCTTTCTGTCCTCTATAACCTACACAGAATAAAGATATGAAAATAAGAGCACCCTCTTATTTTAGGTAGTGGTTTTCTGTGCATCTTGTTGACACAAAATGACCAAGACAAATATAATTGGAAAGCGCATGCTCAGTTCTCTTTTTCAGAATCTGTTTGTTTTATTTTTTCCATGAGACAGCTCCTAAGTTTATAAATTCCTTCTGGATAATATGATCATTTTTAGCAGTAACTCTTACATCACCGTCAAAGGGTCTTGCTTAGTTTACTAGCTGGACCTTTCCCCAAGATTTTAAGTTGCCTGAAATTCCTCTAATAAAGAGCCAAATGTGGACTTTACCCCCTCTGCTCTGCATAAATCCTTACACTGCATTTTTGAGACTGTAAACTGGCAGTTTTATGATTAGACATTCCCTTGTATGAAGGGAATGTCTCCCTTGAGAGAAGACCCACTCCCCAGCCAGTGTTGCCCAGCTGCCCCCACATGGAATGAGGCATTTTGGAGCTTGTACAGATTTTGGGTTTGAAGCTTACTTTGAACCAAGTAGCTGCCTATCATTAACAAGATGCGATTGCTAATTATATTTTGAATATACTTGATATTTAAAAGGAAACTTGAGTCCTTTTTCTTCACAAGCCATAGGTTTGTATTTATCTAAATGGCTTCTACCTACTCAGGTGCTGCAACTGATGCCCCACCCCTGCTTCTTTTTCCTTGAACTGTTTTAAGAAAGTTTTATTAGTTGAAAACACTCTGACTGTTTTAGAGCAGAGCACTTGTTGCTATTGGTAAAATACTTTCCTTATTATTTCAATTTAGGAATGTACCTTTATTAAGCAGGAGAAATGAGGAAGATATTTTTAAAGGAAACACCTGCCATAAACCCTTACTTCAAAAGGGCTTACAAGGAAACCCTTTTCTGTACCCAGCAGTTCAGATGCTGACATGCAAAGTGACAAAAGTTGACGATTAATTTGCTGACTTCTGGTCATTTTCATTTGGAATGAAAATCTTCCTGCTTCAGGGACCAGTAAATTTTTAGCATCACCTGTGCCATACAATAAAGTATTGAGCTCTTCCTCTTGTGGAGAGCTGTAACTTAGCTTGAATTAAAAAATAAGAGCACAGCTGTATCAATCCACCTGACATGTCATGAACATTAACTGGCACTGACAGGTGGATGGCAAAGGCTGTCTTGTCAGTGTGCTGTGGTCTATGCAACACTGCTACCTAACAGGATATTCCAGAAGGAAATTACTTTGAGGGCTGTGGGTACCAGTTCAGGGTTGTTACAGCAGACAGAATGCAGGAGGAATGTACACAGAGCATTCAAGCTTTCTGTTACACAAAAGCTCATTATACACTTTGGTAGAAAGTCTGTTATCTGTTGCAATCATTCCAGCTTTCAAAACAGAGCATCAATCATCTTACTACTGTCAGCACCACAACAAGGAAATTACAGTGAGGCAAAAAATGTTACAAAATGCATGCAGAGTGCCATACATAACATAACTAAAGGAAATCAACAGTTTAAATCCTCACAGAAACACAAATTCAAATAAACCATGCATTCTGGTCACTGAGTTATGTTAAGCAAAATTGTACAAGGCATATACACACACAAGTTATAAAGACTAAGGAAAAGGAATATGCAGCTACTTGTGTTGGATTTTGAATCTTGGATTTACTCTCCAATGACCACTGTAGTATTTAAAACTACATCAAGTTGGTTTTCACTGAAAAATCTTGTGCAACTTGCAAGAATGTTGCTTTTTGAAAAGCTCAATCATACAACCACAGGATCCATTACATGTCCTATTTATTTTATATTTCTCAATGTTTTTTTAATTTACAGTCAACAGTTACAATGCATTTCCCACTATAAACCCAGTTAACTCTAATTTTAAAATGGAGTGCTCCCACTAATAATTTGTTTTGCATTTCTTTAGTTATGGAGAAGAGAGAGAAATCGAAGGTACCAAATATCACATTTACAATCCCTGTGATAAGCATTACTGCAGGTCTCTGACACATTGTAATTGAGAACAACTGAGATAGACTGAATGATTCTGTAAACATCACTGGAATACAGAAAAATAAGGGAAAAAAACCCCCAACAATAGGACAAAGAGCAGTCTGCCAATGCAGATACATGGTCCAGGGTGGTGGTAAACCATTACTGGCTGTGTTCAAATACACATGCAAGGGGGTAGTTTTTAACATGGTGGCAGGTAAGTACTGCTCAACCTGAAGTTGAATACAAAAATTCCCAAATACCTTGTCTAACAATAAGGCTTTATTAGATAGAATGCAAGAATATTAATAAACAGACTTATATGTAAACAATGTGAACAATGTAATGTGTAACTCTGGCAGAAAAATATTTGATTTTTAATGAGGTATATTTTGCTCAGAAGCAGGGCCATGATTACACCTCTAGAGGATAATATCACCTTTCTGAGCTTAGACTGACAAACTCATACACACACAAAGGAAAATATTACCATACATAAAACAGATTTTGATTTATTGTTTTTAATGTAAAGGCACATATAAGATACTATCTACTTTTCCTGGTAGAATTATCATTCCAATAAGAGGCACCTGCTTAATTCAAAAGGCAACTGTTTTAGCAGAGCCCTTCACTCAGATTCCAGAAGTTTTGTTGTGATTTCTGCAACCCCAGAGTTCTGTTATTATGAACATGTACCCAACTTGGGCAGTATGGTAAACACCTGGTAGCAAGTTTGTGCTCATGCAAATAAGCTTTTGTTCACAGATGAGTAGCTGCAGCTGGAATTCAGCTCTCAGTTTGGTGCTGCCCACAAACATCACAGTCAAAAGTGTCATTACTGCTACACCCTCAGCTCTGCATGGAAATGACACAAGTTTGTGTCCATGAACTCAGAGGTAAAAGGTATTTAAACTGCTCCAGAAGCTATTGCACCGATATCATGGAGACCCTCTTCCATCAGCATGGACAGTGCAGCACCTGAAACTAACATGTCAAGTATCTAGAGAAATCTGAGGTTCTTTAGTACAAATACAAGGCAAAGAGATTACCAAACAGGGAACAAGACCAAGGTATAAACTGTGTTTTACTGTGCAAATACTCTGCGTTCTTCAGAAGACTGAAAAGCAACAGAGAAGGTGCTAAGATGAAGCCCTCTCATCCAGCCACCAATACCTGTTCTGATTTCCTTCTGTGTGTTACAGCTCTCTCAGCTGCAAGGGAGCAGCTGGGTTTCAAATCAAAATAAAACAGGTTAGCTTAAACCTCCTCAGAACATTTTGCAGGAGGTGTCTCTTGAAACCAGTTCAGCTATTTCAGAAGAGGGACTGTGTCTAGACAACATCCACTACAATGGGTTCCTGATGTCAGCCAAGGTTTTTACACATTTCCACCATGCAAATTAATAATCATAATAAGAGACAAACGTTGCAACAAAGATAAGGAGTTTTCACTATTCATTGCATGGCATTTTTATTTTTTGAGCTGAGCTTTTTTTTTTTTCTTTTTTTTTTTTTTTTTTTTTTTATTCCTCGAGGCTACCACAAGTTATGAGAACCTATAAAAAACCGATTTCCTTAATTTGGTAGAAAGTAAATTTTAACTAGGATGAGATTTTTTCTCAATTGAGAAAAAAATCAAGTCATAGTAACATAAAGGATCTTTGGATTGCTAAATTATCACAAGGTGCATTTCACCTAAGGGACCAAAATTCACTTATTATTACAATTTTAAAAGTCCAATTAAGTAAGTGGAGTTGAGTTAGATCCTCTAACACATGACAAGCTGATTGGCTGTTTGCAAATGGATGACACTGATATATCTTGTTTGTAAAGTCTTGAAATAAACTTCCTAATTCTTTAGGAGATATTAACATACCTTAAAATTCATATAGAGTCAAGTCCCTCTGTTCTCCCTTAAGGAGACATTAGTCCTGCCTCAGAGCATTAGCCTGTGAATGCATATACCATAGGTTATTTTTGAAATTAATATATGTCTGCAAAAATCTTCCATTTGCTATTTGAATACCAATTATATGTTTCATAATTTAAATTGCAATTCTTCATCATATTTTGCTTGCCTGCTATACTTCTAATGAGACCATCCTATAAATTATATCTACCTGAACCACTGGGAAGGATCTGAGGAACACTATGAACAGACTTGCTGAAGGCCAGCAGGCAAAAATTCTGGACTTCCTTAGAAGGGAATGACTCTATGCATGAAAGTCTAGCAATTCTTTAAATACACTTTTTGAAAACTATGCCTACACTTCTAGAAGTTAGTATCTCTATTATTTGTTTCTGGGGCTAACCCTCTACCTATTAGTTTGCTGTGCAGAAGGATATCCTGTTGGGATCTGGCTAAATCATTCCTGACAAGTTTCTAGGGGAAAAGCACCACACTCAAGCTGTATGGAGGGACCCCTGTGAATCCACAAATGAAATAAAACACCTCTCCAGACACACGGTAGCAGCTGCCTTTCCAGCTGGCTGGCTCTAGCATGCTCTGCATGCAGCATCACAAACAGGACATATTCACAGAGGTCCTGTTAATTGCCTGCTGAAAGCATCTACTCCTCACTGCCTGTGTGGGACAAGTGACTCACTCTACCAGCTCAGACACATATTACTGCACACAGCAAATCCCTGGAGTGGGCAATCTGAGCTACACCCAAGTGAGAAATATAACAAGAAGTGTCTATCAGTCAATACCAAGTCTGTATTAGGACTTGTGCACACAGCATGCTACCTTAAAGGGCTCAGCCACACATGCACATAATGTGCTTCACCAAGAAGTCTTGTTTGCTATGTATTTTATGGCTGAAGACAAGCTGGAATATAAAAGGATACTTTTCAATCTGCTCAGAGATTTGTGTTTCATTTTACTCTTGGCACAAAGCAGTAACATGCACAGGCACAACTGAGGAAGTATGAAGGGTATGTGTTAAGTGTGCTTCTCTTACAGGATGGTGTCCTATTAGCAGTATAAAAAAGAGGCAAGGTAAACTTTTAGTTTTCATTCCTTGGAAATGTCATTTTGTATTTCTTTTTACGTATCAGGGAACTAAAGACTTCTCACTTGGCTTACCTTTTACTAGTCAAATACAAGTATTGAGCATATTGGTAAAACGAATGGAAATCCTGTGTACCTGGGACACTAATTTACTTAAGTACAAGGTATGGAAAAGCAGTTTTGTTTGTTTTTTTTCAAGTACAGCTATCATCTTTTAGTCTAGCTGGAAATGAAACCTGGTGCAACGTTTCACTTCCCAGAAGCATTTAAGACTATCCAGTACATACATCATCATTGGACAATCTGGCACTGACATTGAAGGTGACTATTTGCAGTGATCTGAATGTTTAGGTAATGATGAAGTCAGTGTTGTAAGACTCTAAGCCTTTTATTGTTTTCCTTGATCCTTTATTCTTGTTCTTCTCATTCTGAGCTCATCACATTTTTCAAGCTTCTGTCAGGGGTTTGCGCTTATCAGTGTTAGTTAGTCCTTATTCTTCTGATAGCTTTAGGATCCACACATCTTCAGCTTTGCTGGCATGTTCTTCATTCCAGTCTGACTTGCTCTGACTCCAGAGCAGACCAAACTAACAAAAGATAATAAAGAACTACCTACAGATAAACTGCAAATTACATGTTACCCACCCACAAAATATTATTCATCTATAAATTCTTTTTTCCTTCCAGTCTGCTCTCCTCTTCTTTTTAATCTCTGAAAGGCTGACTCTACAGTAGACCACAGCTACAATGAACCTGTAATCCTCAAAGCTGATTTTGCAGTAAAAGACAGTTCACAGAAACAAGAGTCCTATACTGTTCAAGTGCATTGCAATACACAAATTACTGTTTGGGGTATAGTGAAAAACTGATTACTCTGATTTTTTTTTTTAATGACAGTATGTTCCTTCACTGCAAGAAGAATTCATTTAGTAATACTTCAATTTTCACTTCTTGCTAAAGAAGAATATTTTTCTTCATTTTTTCCTGCCCTGTATTTTCTCAGGATCAAAGCTGAGAGCAGTCAGACTAGGAGATCAAATTTTCATTCTTAAATAAGATGGTCTCTCAATATGAAGCTGAATCTAAATAGCAAAGAGTGTTGGCACTGGTTTTTTTTTTTTTTTTTGCTTATTCAAGTATTTTGTAGGAAAAAAACAACTGCTACAGTAGTTCTGTCAGATTTAAATATCTGTCAATAATTATAACTGATTAGAATAAAATGCACTGATTAGGAGTTTTTAATCAGTAAAATCCACACATTTACTATGGGTTAATATTTAGATGTGGTCTGGAAAAACATAAGTACATAAGTTTAAAAGTTAATCATTAGAAAGCTAGATAGGTAATCCTGGCTTATTTAATAAACATTAGCAAGAGTATAAGGATTTCAAGGTACAACTAAAATGAAAATTTTTTGCAATTCCTACCTTGAATTCCACGTTCTCCTGGTGGTCCTGGCAAACCATCCTTTCCTGGTGGCCCTGGTGACCCATCTTTTCCTGGGGGCCCTGGTTTCCCATGAGCTTGGGAGGCAAGCATTGCAGCAGGCAGCTTCAGCTGGGATACAAATTGAGCCATCCTTTCTTCATTAATCAAAGACACAAGAAAAAGTCAGTAAGAAATCTGCTAGCAAAAGAGGGGAAAAAATCCCAAAGCCCCAGCTAAAGTTTCTGTGAATAGGGTGTTTAACTCTTCTTAATGCCAAGGTATTAAATGCTGCAATTAGCACAGACCTTCAGTTCCAACTCGGATTCATGTCTGAGTCTTTACCCTTTGAAAAAGCCAGAATGTATTTGTATTAAAGTTTCTATCACTACATTCTATTACTAATATTTCCAATATTTCAAATGACTTCTGACTCCTGTTCATGGAACTACTTAAAACACATAGACAGAATAATTAGTACTTAACACAGGGATGGATGGCTACCTTATATGTTTGTAACTCATATTAAGGTGCAAAATTGAGATTAAATACTGCAAGCAGTCCTTGGAATGTGCTGGAACCCTGAAAACAGTTATAAAATCCTGTAAGTGCTCAGCAAAGAGTATTAATTGCAGATATTTCAAAATAGAAATGTTCATGCTGCTGGGATAAAGTGCCCTTGATAATATTTTAGTGTTCCTTAGAGGTAGATATAATAGGTATTAACCTTGACTGTCATACCAGATTAGATCTCTAAATATTCCACAGTTTAGCAAGTGTTTACTATGGTGGAGTTTTCAGATTTATGAAAAAAAATATTACAGAAGAGTAGGCAGCAAACAAAAAAGGAGGAAGGTGATAGAAAGTAAGCAAAATGAAACAATGCCAAAACTGGAAGATCTGTGGGAACATTAGTGAGGTGTAGAGAATAAAATAGCTATAAAGACAAAATTCCTTTACTCCCTGTAGGCAGGGAACCTTCTAGTGCTTTCTTTTTGTGAATAGACTAAATATTTGTTGCCATTCTATCTGAATGAGAAAAGGAGGTGACTTCACTCAACGAACTGCTCTTGAAATCCATAGTAGGTTGAACTCTGAGGGGTAGCACCTTGGGGAAAAGTGATATCACACTTAGTCCTGTTGTAAAGTGAAAAACTGCCTGAACAGGTTAAGAAGTCTCAAGCTTTATATAATTTATTTTATTCATATAAGATGTTTTTTATTTCACATATATTAATGATAGAATAACAAAGTGTATTTTCAGAAACCTTTGTGAGTCACAACTTTCCTACCATGACTAAAGGAATGCTGGGGAAGAAAAGTATTTTCAGAGTAAGGACTCATCTAAGAAATCTTACATAATACAAAAGGCCTTGGCTGAATCTGCTACTTGCCTAAAACTGTGCCAGAAGATGGTGGTCTGACAGGGAGCTCTGCAACTCAGCAGGGATATTTGCTGAGAAAACTGAACAGCAATCTAGACTTATGTGACTGAAAGCTGACAAGCCTTTCTCTTAGACAGTCAGCCACTAATTGGGCAAAATAATTAGGAAATAATTAGGTATATCTGTTGTCTCTGCTTTAGTAACACTTCAGTATCTTAGTAGTATGCTGTAGATAAACAGTATCTGCAGTAATATATGATTCATATATGTATCTACAATGACACCTACTTATGTTTGTTATTATGATTTGGGGCAGACTACCCTTCAGGGATAATCTTCTACATTAGGAATACTCTGTTTAAGATATTCTAAATTCTCATTTTTTGAACAGAATAATGTAAAGTAGATTTGCTAAACACAGCTACAGCACCAAGGTAGCTGCTTAGTCCAATATAAGTTAGATGACATGTAAAGAAATTTAGAGCAGAATTTCAGTTTTATTTGTATACTTCCTTTTCTTACCTTCAAACACCTTAAGAACCTCTTGTTTGATGTATTTCTTTATTTCTTCAAGTGAAATTGCATCAGCCTAATGAGGAAAAAGAAAGGTGATATGTATCAGAAGGAATGTACATAGGACTTCATGATGCTGCAAAAATAAGAAATGTTCAAGTTATCATTACAAAGATAAACTTTCACCAACAGATAAGTATTTTAATATATTTGTGCTATTTATTTTACTTTAAAAGCCACTTTATTGCAAACACATTATGATATTGTAAAGACACTAATGGCATGAAGTAGGAGAAGCCCTACCAGCTGCCAAGATGAGCAGGATGTGATGAGTATGGGAGTTAACTTGCACAAGACACTAAGGATGCCCTGTGACAACACTCTGCTTTACATCTGCATTGCATCTGCCAACTTCTCACCTGCCCTGGGGACTGCTTGCTCTGATGCACTGCTGACCAGAACAGAACCACAGCACCAGTAACTTCACTGGGAAAGTGTTTTAGAGCTTTACCTTACTTGATGGAGGCTAAAAAGAGCCCATAACATGGATGCATGTGCCTGTGTGCTCATACAGAAAATCAAGATATCTACAACTGACAAGAAGCATTTAATTGTCTTTTAAAATGCTGATTCCTCTCCTATTGAGAATCAATTTTGGCTGCCTTATTTTCTTTCCCACTTGCAAAGCCTCAGACTTTAGCTCTTAATCTTATGGAAAAAATGAAAATTAACTGTACTGAGTAGCCATAGTGATATGCAGGAACTAGAGAAATAAATAATTAAAATTAAAAAAAATAATTAAAAATAACTGCCTGATCATGTGAGTATACTTTTTTCCACCTGAAATTATTTCCCACTGAAATTATCTGAGAGAAACCCTTAGTTTTTCTAATACTGTGCTATTCCTCAGTTGAATTTCCACTGCTCACCCCATGCTACCTTCATAACTGTCTGAATTCACAAGCAATCCCAACAAACTTATATTTACTTACTGGAAACCCTGGGGGTCCTGGTGAACCTGGGGGACCTTGATGACCTGGTGATCCTGGATAGCCTCTGTCTCCTGGAGGGCCAACAGGACCCACATCCCCCTTTTCTCCGGATGGGCCAGGTTTCCCTCGTTCACCCTGTGGACCTCTGTCTCCTGGAATACCCTGATCTCCCTGTGTAAAATAAAAGGAGAAAGAAAACCATGATTCATAGTGGAACAAACCTGAAAAGTCATTTGAGAAAATTCTTGCCTGTTCAGAAACAGACTGAGTCATGCAGGGAAGATGATTTTATAGGCTGAACCATGTCTCTGAAAATACATTTTGTTTTCTTGCACTTTTGATGTTGAAGACAAATACAAAAAGAATAATTTGACTCTGTAACCTAATTTTCAAGGACAGAACTTGAGTATAAAAAGCTTTTAGCCCTTATACGAAGATCTAGAAATGTCAATTATGACCTAGGTCTAATTTAGTTGCTCAAATTCACACAGGTAAAAGACACCAGGATGTTTCCTATAATTTTCCTTAGAAGCCTACTATTTTATGTCTTAATTTACATAAAATTATAGTTAATCCAAGTTATTTCTAGTACCCAAAGGGAGCCTAGGAAGAAGCTGGAGAGGAAATTTTAACAAGGATATGTAGTAACAGTACAAATGCTTCAGACTGAGAGTGGGTTTAGATGAGATATTAGGAAGAAATTCTTTGCTGGGAGGATGGTGAGGCACTGGAACAGGTTGTCCAGAGAAGCTTTGGATATTCCAGCCCTGGAAATATATTAAGGCCAGGCTGAATGGAGCTTAGAGCAACCTGGTCTGATAAAAGGCCCAGGGCAGCATGGTTGGAACTTGTTGATCTTTAAAGGTACCTTGCAGCCCAAGCCTTACTATGGTTCTGTGATTTGTAAGTCCTCAGGTCTATAACCCTGCAGAGTAGGTATAGACAGCTCTTCTACCAGGGACAAAGAAAAGCAGATTTCTCTAGAATCATGGTGCTATGGCAGTGTGAAGCTGATCCTTCTAAACAATCCACGTTTTACAGGCTGCCAATGTGTAGGAGACAAATCAAATACTACAGCAACTTTTCAAACAAGCTTTTTTAAACTGCCTCCAGTGTTTTCTTTGTGTTTTGAAAAAGGTCCTTGTAAAAATTCATAAACTGGGTCATATATTCCTCCAGATTCCTCTTTAAACTCTCCACTATAAATTGTACAAAATTCAGGACATTTGTATTTTGTGATCTCTGCCTAAGGTGCTGCTTTATTCAGCCATTCTCCTTTCTAGCATTCTCCTCTCTCTTGTATTTTATCTTGTACCAAATTCTGTGCAGAAGAATCTGTTGTTATTTCTGTGTTTCTACCAGCTCTACTCCAGCAGGTTCACAATCTGTGATCAAGGTATGCAGATAACAGCAAAAAATGAGCAAGCCACTAGCACCTGTATTTGTTGAAATCACTAGAAAACTGGTTGGTATAAAACATGTTTTCAACTAGTTTGTCCCTGAGTTTATGAAGTTTAATCACTCAAAGGATATGTAAAACTATTTCAGCCCAGGTGGTTTATTCCTTCTTAAAATGGATTCTCTGAGGACATTCTTATATTAGACAAGAAAACATCAGGAGTTTTTTTCTGTCCTTCCAATTTTGGTGCTTCTCTTTTCTGTAACTGCAACAGCTGGTCTCAAACTGAAGGAGCATGCTGTACAGCAGTGATAATAATGGCTACAAGAAAAACCTTGATTTTATTTTCTGTAATCATTGCAATCTCTCTCACACAGATGCAGTGTGCCTGTGTCCTTAAAGGCAAAGCTAGAACATTGCAAACAGTTAATTTTTAAAGGGATAATTGTAGTAATTGTTAAACCCTTATGTCTCTTCAGTGTCATAAAGCAGATTCCTTTTCCAGATTAAACAGGGAGGTTCTTCTCTGAGTCATCAAATAAATGTGGTAGCCATTTGGTTAAGACATAAGGACTTTAGCAATGTTATAAGACCATCTTTCATACATATGTATATATATAACCTCATCTCTCACCTTCCATAATCATTCCTACCCCCCAATGACCTTGTTACCATGACCAGAATTGTCTGAAGAGTTTGGGAAGCAGTCAGGTATTGCACTGGCATTCCTGCTGCCTAATTGTGACAAGATTCTTTTATATAAAACATTATTTGTGTTCCTACAGAAGAAGACAACAGGGCAAGTTCACAGCTTTTGTAAAGTCTGACAACAGCACAACTGGATTATCTGCTTTCCAATTCTCAGCCTATTGATCAATTTACACTGTCCAGGCCAACTGTGTTAGAAAGTCTATAAAATGTGTTTTTCCTCTAAACTCAGAAGCCAAATCAACTCTAATTCTTTGAAGTGGTGTCTAGGACTAAACCTCTTAGATGTCTTAGGTGACTCGTTGAAGTTCACAGAGAATTGATTTCTTGATTTTCCCTACAAAATAGGTGCTGATGAGGTGTTTATAAGCCCAGTTAAAAGATAAGTATTTATCATAATAGGGACTTACACGTTCTCCTTTGGGTCCTCTATCTCCTGGTCTCCCCACAGCACCCTGAAAACGTTTTTTGAAGAAAGATAAACTTATCAGTTAAAGGCTTTGTTGTGGTTCATGTGTTAGCAGAACAGAAAGCAGCTGCCTAGGATTAACAGCTGTGTTTTCTGTGAGGAATAAAATACAAAAGCATGTTTTCTTACCGGAGGACCTGGCAATCCATCTTTTCCATTGATCCCCTAGAAAAAAAATTAATAAGTTTATGTGTTATAAAAATATAATAATATATATATACACATATATATGTTATAAAAATAAAAAATATATAAAATATAAAGCTCAGTGTTTAGTGCTGTATCAATAAATGCACTGAAGCTACAAGAGCAGCAGTTTATGTGACTACAATATACAAAGAGCATCAAGATGTGCACCAAATCTAATGATCATCTAACTTCAAATGACAAATTATAGAAAATTTTGCAAATGTGGAATATTTGTGAACATATCCATGTAATTTTCAGTCCCAAATAGTCATAATACAACCATGAGAGAGATATTCTAGATACTAGTCATGGCACTTCTGCTATTACAGAGATTATGCCTTACTATTACATGTCCAGACACATTCTTTGGTCCTTAGGATTTGTAGCATGGCACAGTTTTGTTCTCCTGGGTTAAAGCTATTTCATTCCCCAAAAAGGGTGGCTGCATTCACAGCACCTGCTGGAAACTGTTCCAGGCTCACACATCATCTTCCAGACTGGAATGTGGCATGATCTCAGAGTCCTAGCTGTTATGGGCCAAAATAATGTCAGAGATTATATTAACAATTATACAATGCCAGATAATTGCAGGATAAATGCTCTGGCAGTGTTTAATTTAGTAGGATATTTATGGATCTGCACATGTAGCAAAGTCACAGCTGTTCCACTGAGTGAGAAAGGATGATTTGTATGAGCAGAGACATCAGGAATATTTCTTTTTCCTCATATACTTCAAAGTGGAATTTTGCCCAGATTTGGCACCTTGGGCTAATTTGCTGCTGTAGCTACAGAAATTGTCTCTACTTTCAAGGCAGAGGTGTAATGTGGAGATGTGCTGACAAGCTGCAAAGGTCTGCTGCTCATGCTCATCCCCAAAACACCAAGGTTCAGGGGAGCTAATGAGTCCTGCACTACCCTTGTTGAACCCCTTCTAGAATATAAACTAGGTTTTTTAAACCAGCTCAGGCAGTGCTGACTGCACTGCTGTCACACTTTTATTACATAAAGGGAGGAGATCAGACATCTCCTAAGTGAACATTAAATGCCTCAGCTGCTGTGTTGCATCACCTGTATACAGAAGAGTCTCAAAGTTTATTCAGTCATGAATCACATGCTTTTCTATCTAAACTGAAACTGAGAACCTTCTTGGCCACCCCATCCTTTACTGACTGTGTTGAGTGTCTGGGTTCATATTACCCCCTGGAAAAAGTAAAAGAGGAAACTTTATGTCAACAAGATCCAAGTGACCTTCATATGACCTTTAAAGGCAACATTTCAGTAACTTAATTAACTATTTAAACATCACAATACCAAGAATTCTTTTTTGGATGGTTAATATTGAGCAGTGCAGCTCTGTGTGTTCTTCATGTTACCTACTCTAACTCAAAGCAAGATGTAATGTCCTTTCTTGTGTAACTTCTAATAAACTAAACCCCATCTTTTTGTAACACTATATATAACAATGTATGCTCAGTATAACATTGCTTACTGGTTTTCCTTGGGGCCCCTCTGGACCTGGGAAGCCTATATCTCCTATAGGTCCTCTTTCACCCTGAGAAAGAAGAAAACACACATATGAATCTGCATGAAAAATCTTGCATTAGGGGTCTGAAGTATTTGTTTGCTGTTGTAAGAACTCAGAACTTAAATCTGTACTTACAGGTTCTCCTGGCAGCCCTGGGGACCCAGGGGATCCTGGCTTTCCCTGAAAAAAGAGGATATTACAGATTCAAATTATTAGGAAGCCAAATAATCTTTTTCTCTATATCAAAAATAAGAGAGTATATATACATGAGAGAAATATTCATGCTATTGTTCATTAATGCTTTAAGAGAGGAAAAAGAAATATTTTATCAGATTTTTGTCATATTACTCACTTGGTTTTGTTTACCCTTCCTGAATACTGAGATGCTTTTAAGAAATTTTCTTTTACAATACCATGATTTCTACCTTGAGAAGTCATAATCAGATCAAAGTTTTTAAGATATGTACAGTCAAGATTTTTTCCCTTCAGGTAATTACTAATTATTTTCTGTTTTTTTTTCTTTTTTGTATGTGACTTTACTGTTGACTTAACTCCTTTTGCAAATTTTATTCATGATCTTTTTTCGCCACTTTTATTGTCATTTTATGTTCAGCCTGCCAGAATACACAACCCTTTCTTATGACATCATTTAAATGCTGATTTTAAGTGCCTCTTTTTTGTAGGATGCCCTTCTTTTAACAACCTGAAGCTACATTTCCTAAAAGTATCCTTAGACCAGATCTTCAGGTGACCTGTACAAGTGAGAGATCAAACCACCAACTGCAGGGACAGCTCTGGGAAGAGCAGGGCTGAGGGTTTCTGTTGAAACAGGTTTTGGTGGCAATGCTTGCAGGATCTCAGTCCAAGCTTCCCTGGCAGTCTCAGCAATCTCAGCAAAATGCCAAAGCAAAAATAAGAGGTTTATATTCCTAGATGGGCAAAAGGGCCCACTATTCAATCTAGGGAATAATGACAGGTAAGGAAGACAAATTATTTTCCAGCAAGATATATGGATATGTCTCAAACTCCTCCTAGACTACTGAAAAAAAATAGTCTCACATGTCGACTATTTTGTTGATTAAAACTCTTTAGCATAAAATGCAAATAATTTATTTCAGGGGGAAATATTTTATTTCAGTGGATTTTATCAGAACTAAATATAGTCAACAGAATGCAACTCCATCAGTGAAGAAGGGACCTCATTTAATATTTAATATCCAATTTGAATAGAGAACATTAAATAACTTGGGACACATCCAGTGGGAAATTCATGGAAAATGCACAACTGTGATCATTCACACTAGCTACAGCATTAACAGTGTAAAATCTGTTTCAGAACAACAAACTTTGAAATTCTTACATCAGCTATAAACTCAGAGAAACACTTTTCCCCTTAAATGTGCAATTCTTTTAGGAAAACTCAATGAAATTAGGCTATTTAAGATTATGTTCTCTCTTGGAACTCACAGTAAATAGACTAAATCAGTGGCTAATGGAAATGAGAGTGTGTAGACACATAGTTCTCTTTATTTCATGAAAAGCATATTTATAATTTAAACAGCTCCTGAATGTATTGGTGGCTGCCAAAATTTAATAATAAATCTATTTGCATATAAATAACTCCATATTGCCTACTGAAATATGGATAAACTTTTTTATTAAACTGTGAATGCAATCTTATATCTTCATTTCCTTTAGGAAATACAAACGAATAATTATAATTTCAATTTATTATTAGTTACTTCTACTTTCACCTACAACAAAGTTCCTCTATGACTTTCAGGAACTTCTCTGAATACCACATGTAAATAGCTGACAAAGCACTTCCCTAAAGCAAATGTTTGATCGACTTGATATGCAGATCTTTGTGGGTTGCAATAACTAATGTTCATGATTTTTCTTTGTGACAGAAAGATGCTCAGAAATTCGTGCATGCCTGGGAACACAAAAAACATCTTTATCTGTATTAAACAGAGGCAATGAGAAGAATCTCACATTTCTTAACTAAGCATATGCAGCTTCAAATTCCAGCTTTATAATGTATTCACCCCACTGGCTCTTGTCATTTTAATAACAATATGAACCCTTGCTACTATTTAAACTCTAATTGCTTTAGGGAAAACTCAATCTTCATACATCCATATAAAGCATAAGCCAAGCACTGGCACTCCACATTGACTGAGATTAAGCTCAGCACCTTGCTTGACCTGTTTTTTCAGCTTCTGAAAACCTGAGTTTTCATTAGAGAATACACATACCGGTGTCCCTGACAGTCCTGGTGCACCAGCTGGTCCACGGTCACCCTGAAGAAAAGATAAATCTGTGTTTAAACTACAGCAACCAAAGCAGAAGTCTTTTGGTGGATTCCCATTAAAACCCAAGGAAGTGAACAGAAAATGAGTACAAGACCCAGGCTAAATGCTAATATTTATCTGTGCCACTGGCTCATGATACAGACTTGAGCAAGTAACCCAAATCCTTTGTTTAGGTTCTCTCATAATATTTCCCTTGGACTCTGTGTGAGGCCTCCCTTGAAAAGGGATAGAAAGCCCCTGACTTACCTGTAGTTCTCCAAATAATTATAATTTGTGGCCATGACAAAATTTACATTTTCATATCAACATCCCCATATTTAAGATGCACCTTCCAAAGAAGTTTTTGCTTTCCTGTTACCCAGTCATCCATTTACTACAAGCCAATGTCCTCTGCTTGTGCCATGGCCTTCCTTATAGCACACATCTGTGCTTTAAGCTAGGATAGTGCTGGTTTTTTTGGCTGGAACTGGTGAGTTACAGGCACAAATTCATCTTTCTTAGCAGGACTGTAATCCAAAGCAGACAGATAGAGCTCAACAAGTGGTAAAACTATCCAGAGGTATTTATCCACTGCTGACGTGTTGGTCTGCAACTCTATGCTCTGTTACTGTAATGTTGGTTAAAAATGAAAGAAAAAAATCAGGCTCCTCATTTCTAAATTTATGTCAGAAAACCCCTGGCACTGTTGAAGCCATACTTACAGGAGAATGTTTTTCTGAGATGGCATTCTGTTACACAGAGGAGCATCATGGCTATAAATTAAAATCCAGCATACACTATACTGTTGGGACTAGCAGGCTCTGAGATTCTGTTCATTTATTTGTACCACAAATGCGAAATTTTATCCAAATTTAGTTAAGGAAATTATATTTTTATTTTGGGAGAGGGCCAAACACTCACCCAGCTGGTTTATATGATCTGATCCATTGCTTATTCCCTTTATTTAATTCCTGTCCCCACTTTGTCTCAGTTAGACCTGTAATGTCTCCTGTGTTTGTTCATTTTGAAATCAGACTAGTATTTAATTGCTTGTAAATTGTAGAATTCCAGAGCAAGAACCATCTCATGTAATTTAAGCATCTAGTATAGATACCTTAGATCTTGTCACTGACTGAACAAGTAGGAGGAATGCATGGTGATATTGAGAAGAAAACTTATAATTTACATTTCTTTGTGATGAAAAATAAGTTTCAGTATAGTACTATTGCATGAAGTCATTTAATAGCATAATTCAAAAAGCTGAAAAACATTCCATTTGCAAAACAATTTACTCTTTTTTTCTTCCTAAATTAGAAGATATGAGGAAAATCAAACTGGTTTGGCTGACTGAAAACATAATTACAGATTTTTTTTTTTGTTTCTCTGCTAAAGGTTTTGTATTTTGCTCTATTTAGAAATGAATACCAAAATCTTGACTTTTTTAGCCTTTTATGAAAAGCTTTTCTTTAAATTCCTAATCAGTCTCCACAATCAGAAAGCAAAAGGCTGAGAACAAGACAGAGGGACAGTAAATGTAAGATGATCTTCAAGAAAGAACAAGAACCACACATAGGAAAATATAAAAGTATAGTAGTATTCTACCAAGAATATTACAAGACCTCCTAAACACAATTTTCCATTTCCAGAAAATGAAATTTTAAGTTCAGTGAGTATATTATTTACACCCACACTAAAGCAAAAAAAGGAAAATATAAATAAGTATGCTAAGATTTTTCTCACAGAAACACTAACTTACACACAAAAATAATAAAACAAACAAGGGCTCAGAAATAATTTTGTTGCAGACAGTGGCCACTAAGAAATCATGCTTTCTTTTTAAGTCTTACCTTTTCCCCTGGGAGTCCTTCCAGTCCTGGTAATCCCATCGGTCCAGGGTCTCCCTTTTTTTTTATTTTTTTTTTTTTTTTTAATGAAAAGATTGCATACATTAGAATTTCTTTACTCAACATGGGAAATGTTGAACAGCAAGCAACAGCACATTATTTGAGATTACCAAAACAGCTGACCAGTTATCAGGTAAATAGATTTTGTTATGCCTCTTTTTACTGATTTGCAAATTAAGCTTTTCCCAGAGGCTCTGTGTGAGTATTTGGCTCAGTGGTTTTATGTTGATAAAGGATGTAACACAGAATTGCAGTGCTCTTGCCAGCCAAGGTCACCTCTGAAGCACAGCCCTGGGGTGTGAGCACCCCCTGTCAACCAGAGAACCAAGCTCCAAGCAATTCTGTGCTCTCTTCCCTAAACAAAGGTTACTCTGCAGCAAGGCACACACAGGCTGGATCCCTGGGTAGGTCCTCACATTTTGAAAGAAAACTGTAAACATGCCCCACTGGAGAAATCAGCTTAACATGTAGAGTGGGGAGATCCTTATAATTCTTTTTTGAAAGAAAATTGATAATTTACCATGGACATTTAACCTGCAGACAACAATTCCCGTAATTCAGCAATTCTCAGTTAAATCAAAAGCCATGGGAAATGGGTTTCCTGTAGTTTCTGACAGATACCAATTTTCCCACCTAAACTCTGGTACTTGGTGCTTTCTGAGTAGAAAGTACTTGCTGGTACAGAAAGATGTATTTAGCTTCCAGGCATTATGGTGAAACAATAAAAAAAAGGCTTGTGAATTTTTTTGGAGACAAATGATTAAACTGTTTTGGAAAACTGCCTTACAACTCCATGTTTTGCTGTCACTGCTGAGAGGTTTTGCTTTGGGTTTCTTATTATCCTTCAGAAGTACAATGTGCCAAACTACTTGGGGAATTCTCAGTCAAAAACAATAAAATACATACATACCACTGTTCCAGGATCCCCTTTTGGACCCTGCAAAAAAATCCAAACAAACCAAGCCACATTTAAAGAAGATAAGTTACATGATAAGTTTTTTTAATTACTGCATTCTGAGTCTACTTTACTAATGCAATGCATTTAGAGTCATTATTAATTCCAGCTCTCTCAGCTCATTAATTTAGTACAAAATCTTAGCAATGTTTTGGGTTTTGTCTTGCTGTTCCAGAATACAGAGAAAATAGCTTTGTTGCTAGGTGCCAGTCCATAACTGTGGTTATCAAAGAGACAATCATCTCAAAGAAGAACTTGCCTATGCTGCTAAAAAGGAGAAGAATGTAAATAAATGCATAGAATCTTTAGTTCCATAGGACCAAAGCAACAGTGTCCATTTGCAAGGGGCTGCAACTGCAGTGTGAAAGACACCATCTCTGTATTATTTCCAGAATATAATTCTTAGTTTTACATATTTTCATGTACTGTAGCTACACGTAGTGAACCAGTGAGAGAACTCAGATCAGAATTCATGAGCTTCTCATTGCTGGCACCAAATTTTATCCATTACAAAACTATGGCTCCACAAACTATAGGTACAAAATTACATGTTTTTAGTATAAGAATATTTCCATGAAAGAGTCCAATACCAAATTATGTACCATTTTGGCAGCCTTTACTTGCTAGGATGAAATGATTTAATCAAAATAAACCACTCTCCAAAATGGGCTAAAATGCTTGGGAAATGTAAAATCACATACCAATTATACCCTGATTTTTTTTAATCTTTCACAAATAAAATCAAATTCCATGCAGCTCACCCTCCTCTGTTTCTATGTCAATTAGCTACTAGAAATCAGATTTTCTGTAGCACTTACCGGAGGTCCTGGTGGACCTGGAGAACTGGCAACACTCACACCTCCCTGTAACAGCAAGGTTAAAAGTTGAGTTGGGCTAAAACTGGGTGGGGATTGAAAAAAAAGGCAATTAACATTAAAGAGAAATACCTGCAGTTTATATAAGCTGCTCATTCCATTTCTTTCATTGTAAGGCATGCCCTTTAAAGCATAAAAACCAAGTTAAGTGTCACTTATGAATTATAAAGGCAGAACTATTGCCCTGTTCAAGTCCTGTAGTTCAGCAAAGCTGTGGTATCCTTTTTGTTCTCAATTTGTCAAGGATTCCAGAAGAACATAACATCTTGGGACTTTAAAAAAAAATTATAAACCAAGAAACCTGTAAATCAGTGTAAAAAAAATTTTGATTTTTATTATTATAATTCCCTAGAATAAATTTTGTGTTAGACACTATTCCACTTAATTTAGAGTCCAGTGATCTCCACAGACTTTTCCTAGGTTGCCTGGGTTCTCTGATCTCAGCTATCTAAGCTGTCATTTTTACTCTAATAATATTGGATACCAAGGTTAACTATTCTGAGCAGGTTTCTTAGAGGTTTTTAGTGATCTGAACTTACTCAGTGATGAATTGAGAGGGGAAAAAAAAAGGGATATGAAACCCTTTTGAAAAAAGACACTGTTACCTTCCTGCAATATTAATTTTTATTAGATCAACACTCCGTTCTTTATATTCCATTACATTTTTACCCACAAGTATATTGTTCCTAATATAAATTGAAGTTATAAAACAAAATGTCTCACCGGAGGCCCAGGTGGTCCAGGTTTCCCAGGAGAACCTTCACTACCCTGGTACAGCAAGAGATTGATACAACTCATTTTCTGTAACTGGCCACATCTATTCCACACTCAAGCTATGATGGCCATAATGACAATAAACAAGAGATACAGTCAATAAGAGCAGATAATACCAAGAATAAATCCTCCTGAAATGTTCCTGCTTTAGCTTTAGGGAAGACACGAATCATTACTTTGTACTAGTTTTTATTTTGTTAGTTACTTGTTGCTTTTATGTGTGGTAACATCCTTGCAGCAAAATAACAGTGGTAAACTGGATTGGAAAACATATCATATGTACCAGGAGGGAGAGGAAGAAGAAAAAAAAAGAGTTTTTAATATGGATTTCTAAGGAACTGGCAGATAAAAGTTCACATTCATTTTATGCTTTATATATTACTTTGCAAAAGCAAGTCCTCAGTTGCTCATTCATATGTAAATAGAGCTACAGATTCAGAAATTCAGTTTACTTAGAGACATAATGAATATAAATTAAGATTTTTTAAAGAATCTTCCTTATTAAGAGATACAATCATTTTTTTTTTGTTTGTTTTTTACTGTAAAATATTCGTCTCTTGTTACCTGTATTTCTGGCCTGTTCTGCTGTTGTGTACTGAATTGACTGTATTACAAAAGGCATAGCTAAGATTTTTCCCCAGCAGAATCATGAGGTCTGTGAATAGTAGAGCTGCAAAGTTTTCAGCATAAAATTTTCAAAACAATCTTTTCAAAATCTCATCACAACAATTCAGACAAACACACTGTATAATTTGGAAGAAGTCTGTCTGAATTTTTCACTGGCTTTGTTGGATCTTATTAAATGTGAGACACTTAAGTCACAAATTTAAAATTACTAAAGTGGCAAAAATCAAGCTAAGTGCTCAATGCCAATAATTAGCTCAGCAGAAAAATACAATTCTCACCAAACATTTATACTAGGATAATTTCCAAATGGCCCTGCTAATTGTTAGAAACTGTCAGCCTCTCAAGAGTGGTTTGAAGAGTTTCATGGGAAATTAAAATCCTATTATTTTAGAAAGCACATTATGTGATCAATCCTTGAGTGTGTCCCAGATGAATGATGGAGGAGAAATTTACTGGAGCTTTATTTCAGTTCACTTCATTACTCTTCAACCATCTGACTTTTGCACTTTTAGAATTATGAGACATGAGTTGGGCAGGGGATTCTCATTCCCACCTGTGTATGAATTGTGACCAAGGAACTATCAAAGACTTGTGTTTTGCATTCAGTTAGATAAAAAGGACATAAGTGGAGTAAATTTTTGTTACTGCCATCTGCAAGGAGAGAACTCTCAAATTACTTGCTGAAATAATTTTAGAGCTCTACAAAATCTTACTCAATCTACAAAAGCTTACTCATACCCAAGTTTTGTAGGGAGTTAGGATCCCACATGTGGATGTGGCAGTGCTATGGCTGAAAAATTCCAGAGTACTAATAAAACAAAAGCTGTAATATACACAAAATGTAGAACTTGTTCCAGAAAGTATTTTGCAACAAAGTTTGTTTCTGCTGTATTGCACTGATCTGAGGTACCCAATAAATTAATTTGACCTCTTAGTTTTAATGGATAATATCAAGTTTCTGATAAAACGCATACAATTTTGAAAAAAAAAAAACAGTGCTAAGAGAGTGTAAATTAAGTATAAAGGAAGCTTATCTATTTTTTCAGAATAACTAACACCCAATAACTTTCAGTGCTTGTGCAATTACTTTTGAGTATAATATTGGCAAAGAATGAGAAGCACAGAAAGCAGTTGCTAGTCATATTCTATATCAGAAACATATTTTCACTTTCCTAAACCTTATATGATGTGTTATGCTGAAAGAAAATTCTGTGCAACTTCAATACACCACAAGGACTGTACTTCAAAATACAAGCCCATATGCAGAGAACTGCTTAGGGAAAGTACTTGTAGTGAAACACAAATAAAAATTTGAAATGTGTGCCATATTCCTTTTACACTCTTGCACCACAAAACAGTGTAATGGGACAGCAAAGCCTTCACAGACCTTCATCAAGAATAAAAATAGGGAATACCTTTTCTCCTTTTGCTCCAGCTGGACCAGGATGTCCAGGTCTTCCTGTGACTCCCTGCACAACACAGAATTGTTTATATAAGTTAGGAAAAAAAGAAACACAGTATTTTTACAGTCTAATTAAGTTTTTAGAACATGTTTTTTGGAGGTAGTTTAAACCTAATTATACTTCTCCTTCAGGTTTAAATATTTCTCTTCTCTTTGATACAACAGATGTGTCCTCCTGATAAATCCTTTGAAGGGGAAAACTTGTGTTCACCATTGCATTTTCACCTTGGCAAACTAAATGTGATGACCCAAACTGGCACATCTTGACACAGCTGAGAATCATGTTTTACTTCTAATTATCAATTTATGTATCCCACATTCAACTACTTAAATGTGGTCCAATTTTTGAAAGAAGTATAAGTAATGTAATGAAACCTAGGAATGAATGATGATCATATTAAGTAATGTGATTACATCCCATGTGTAGAAAAGAATATTTGAAAAAAATTCAAAGAGGACCTTTCTCAGTAATATCAACAATTTTTATGATATATTTCAGTGTCTTTAAATATTGTCAGCTTCTTATTCTTTGGTTTTGAATTGTGAAACCAAGTAATTACTTTGTTTTGGCAGGTTTTTTTTTTCCCAGAATGACTAGCTGGAATTATTTTTAGATTTTATTACTAACATGACTCTAACTTGGGTAAAAATACATAATTCACTGCAACTTTCCACATCATAAATCATGTAACCTCACAGATTCTCTAGTAATGTCAAAACTTCAAATCTATTTAAGTCCCATAAACATTGAGTCCAGACAATTATGGTATTTTCAGTACCATTAACACCAGTATAGTTTACTTTACTAGAGCCAGAATGGGTAAGATTTTACTATTACTCTCCTAAAAGATAAAAGAAAGGGCTGGAAACTAGGCAGTGATAGCAACCCCTACAGAAATAAATCAGGTCACAGGTGATACCACACACTTACAGATGGGCCACTGGGTCCTGGTATACCTGGCAGTCCAGGGGCACCTTGAAGGCCCTGGAAATTAAAAGAGCACATGTCTAGTTCCTCTCCCACTTATACTTCAAAAATACTTATATTTAGCATGTCCAGCAGTACTATACCTGTATTACAGTGCATTTTCCTCTAAAATGTAGGCATTATTTTTACTAATGGCTAAAAAATAACCACCCCACCAGGTGGGGAAGAGAACCAGGTTATCATTGAACCAGAAAAGAGGCAACTTTTGCTTGAGTGATAAACACCAGTTGTCCTTCAGCCTTTTACATTTTTGGCCTGTATTTTGTAAATACTTTTGTCTAGTTGCATAGATAAAAACAGATGTCAAGCCTTTCCTTAGAGATTAATTTTATATTTTCTTTTATTAAAAGGCTTATTTTTCAGGCTCAGTATTACCTGATGCTATCTAAATGAAATGATACTTTCTGCCTTATTTTTGATTTGACTTTTTAGTAATTGAACATGACATTTTACAGAGTATTTAATGATCTACTTTCCTGCTTGTCTGAAAATCAATGGATTCTAGCATCCACTTACTAAACATACAGCTGTGCAACTCACTACAGTGGATAGAGGTGGGATATGTCACTCTGCCATGCCAGGCTCAGGTGCAATTTAAGACACCTAAAAGCTATGTACTAATGAGAGCTAACACTCTTGGTTCTCCCTATAATCCACAAAGAGAAATAGATTCTTCCAAGCAGTGATTAATTTCATCTGTCCATCCTCTGACAAGAAAAATCCCCTCAGAAAAGGAATATTTTTCATTTGAAATGCAGTGTTTAAGAAGGAATGGCTAACGAGGCAGCCTAGAAAGCCACAGAGGTCAGGAACCCTGAAAAACTTCAGAGAGGGAGGGAAAAACTTCAGAGAGAAATATAGAGCAAAAATGTAGAGATGGAGAGACATTGATTTTCCTTTCTTGCTCCTACACACAGAGGACATCGATCCACCTCTGCAGCTTTTCAGAGTGGCAAGGTAACTGCTAATGTGCTGTCTGCTCCTTCTGAACTCCTTCACTCTGATTAAAAATTAATATGACACCAAAGAATATTTTCTGTAATTCTTATTACTGATATTAAAAAATCACTCCCCTGAAAACAAAAAGTGCTTTAAAAATGAGGATAAGTTCAACAAAGATTAAAGGGTGATTGAAAAGCATATAGAAGTTAATGAGCATATTTCAAAGGGCTTCAGGTGGGCTTCTCTATCCTTCTTCTCATTTCTTCCCATTTCAACAAAATAATAAAAATAAAAATTTTAAAATTTGGAAAAGAAGTTACTTTCAAAATATTTTCATACACATTTCTGAAAAAGATTTACTTGCACTCTCATCATGTCATAATCAAAATCTGCTGCAAAACATTGAAAATATCAGAGCTAAGGCAGCTCACCAGGTAAATAGGCAGCTCAAATGGTGAAGAAACATATGAAAAACTAATTTATTAACACAGCATTAATGAAAAATGTACAGTAAATTTTCTCTAGATTCCTTTAAAAATATGCCATTCATAAACTTTTTGTTACCTTATTACCTTTTTAATTCCCTACAGTATCTTATATATGTCTCAGCTGTTTAACAGTATTTGAATTGTCAAAACTGTTTTGCTAATGCCTCATCCTCCTAGGGCTGACTGGCAGAAGTATCCTACATGGCACACAAAGTATATGTTACTTTCCCATTTATTTTTTATTAAAGTATTGAATGAAATTTGCTTATAGCTGCCCCATTCTTTTAGGAAACATGCTCTGAATTCCACCTGCTTCTATAAGGAGCAAAGGTTTAATGAGCTCTATATATCATGTAAAACCAAAGAAAAAAATAAACATGATACTTTAGGCTGACAACATGCTAAATTCTGGGGCAAAATAATAGCAGGAGCTGTATATCTTTTCCACATATAGCTACTTACTTTTGTAAGCCAAGGATCCTGATGAGCACAGTTTTTTTTGAAAGCCATTCTCTCATTCTACTACTCTAAAAATTCTTAAGATATCATGGTCTTGGTGCTGAAGAAATGTGAAATGCTTATAAAGAATTGCAACCTCCCCAGTCAATAAATTCTAAACTCCTTTTGTATTTTCCAGGTGCAGGGTCTTGTAACCAGCACTATTAATTTAAGATAGTAGTATGCGTTTAATCCCAGTTAAGTATTTTGGTGTTTCAAAGTCTTCACCATGCACTTTTTAATGGGCTACTTATTTTGACTCCTCAGTTGGCTAAGGTCACTAAGAAAGGCCACTAAGAAATCAGTTTATTCATCCATATTACCTTCCCCCCCCCCCCCTCCCCCGATATTGCTCTTGAAATGTTAACTGCAAATACTCCAATTCAAAATTAAAGCTATAGCAGCTATTTTGGATTTGGCACCACAAGTAATTTGGCTTTTTTTCCTTCCCCATAAAGACATAAAACAACTCAAAGAATATAATATAGGATGCAAAATATTGCAAATATTTTAAATCCAGTCTATTCAAATATTTTTTAGTTTCCACTTAATAGCATCTGCTGCTATTACTGTTCCCATCAGATTATTTGCTTAATGGAGAGTTTTCAAAAGTGAATTCTAAAGGGGAACCAACAAAATGAAAGGAAATATTTTATAGACATGGAGTATTTTCTGAAAATAATTGACATTATTTGGCATTTATTGCTCTATCCTATATCCTTTAAAATTAGCATGCAAATGTATGTGAAACTTTAAAATATACAAATGAACAAAAATTCACAGACAAAAATCAAATAGATGTTATTTAATTGAATAATAACATTCAATCCTGTTGAAAAATAAGAACCAAGGGCTATTTATAGCACTGCATTTCTATCTCAGCAGTTTTAAAGAACTAAATAACTTTCTATGCATTTCATTTTCAGTACAGGTCTTTCTTCAGGTTCAAATAATGTTACCACTGTAGAAATGAAGTTTTTACCTCATCACCCTTTTCTCCTGCAAGCCCAGGAAATCCACGTTCACCTTTGCTTCCCTATGAAAACATAACATTCAAACAAATATTTTCTATTAGAGAAGAATGAATTTCATGCTCTGTAGGGCATTTTATGACCCATATTTAATATATGCTAGCATGATGCCCTTGCAGCTATAGTGACTAAAACACAAAGCAAAGGCTCAAAACTATCTGAAAGCTTTCAAATATGCCTCCCAGCAACGTGAAAGGAAATGAGAGGTTTGTACCTAGGAGGCAAAATACTCAAAAGACTTTAAGATGGAGATATTAACACCAAAGAACTTGCTGAAATGGAGAAAGTTCACTACCATGGAATTAGACTCAGTGATAGGAGATATCTATATGTCAAACCAGGCTTTTTATCTGATTCCAGTGAAACAGAATTTTGATTGATGTCAGCAAAATTTCAAGTCCCAGGGAATATAATGTGTTGCTCCCATGGGAACAGGGTGCACAGGCACAGAGTGTTCCAGCTGTGTTGCACACTTAAGGGAGACATGGGAGGTTTTGCCAGGCTGGCTGGGCCTGGGACTCAACTCAGGCTATTTTACTCTCTCAGCCTAGAGAAAAGGCAAACTGAAAGAGGCCTGAAACATAAAAATCATTTGAACCTTTAGGCTGCTCAATGCCACAGGGATATGGATCAGACAAAAAAGTCATGTATTGCAGAGGTAAGAATCTGGCCTTTTGCTTTTAACAAGAAACAAAGCAATGAAAAGTACACTCTTCAAAACTTACTTTTGGTCCTTCTCTACCAGGAATGCCTGGAGGACCTCTTGTGCCAGGATCACCCTGAGAGAAGACAGAAAACAAGAACAAATAAATATTTTTAATACATAGATCAGATCCATGCACACTTCTATGCACACTTCCTCCTTCCTGCCTTTCTGACCAGTCCTTCATTTTACCCCAAAGCCTTCTCTTCAATTCTTGCTCTTTTCTAAACCAAGTACTTGGTTCAGAGAGACCTCCTTTTTTTCCTCCCCATCTCTCACACTCTCCACTCAAATCGTGGTAACACATTTTTGGCTTTTTTGGATTGTCCCAGACACATCTGCGTTTAAGTTTGAGCACTTCCTTTTAAGGATTAATTAGAGATGAAGACTACTTGTTACTCTCTTTAGCTTCAAATTTGTGATTATTTAAAAGTAAATGACCTCTGCATAGCTGAGAGAAGCATTTCTCAGCTAAATTGCAGTCATGCAGAAGTGCTAACTGCAAAACACTGAGAAATGAAGAATGAAGCATAAAGAGCCAGCAAGAGAGAGAGCTTTAACAAGAGCATGTGCAGCAGAAAGACAGTACAATTACAAACAGAAAGAAAGACCTAAAATAAATCAGACTTGGAAATGAGAAAGTCAATAAACCCTAAGTACCTGTATTAATAAAGGACAGTAGAAATGATGTGTGCTCTTCATATTGAAATACTCCAGAGCACAATTTTCATTTTGGAATATTGCAGAACACTCCAAATTTCAATATTTTTCAAAATAATATCTTAGAAATTCTAGACTATTTTTCCCATTTGGTATATTACTGAAATTAATGCTTCCAAGTAAAGTGGAAAACAGGGTATATTTGTAGCAATTCATACTGAGGGCTGGGTGTGCTGAATAGGCACTTGCTGGCTATTACCTCACATGCTGTTCAATCACTATTTTCCTAAATTTCTATAAAATGCAGTTCTTGAGTATTTTTTAAAAGAAAACAAAAATCAACAAAAATCACAATGCTATTTTAGGCTAGCCCTGTAAGTCAGAACTGAACCTATATAATCAAGTGCATATGTTTGTTTAAAAAGCAAGTTTATAGCAAAAAAAAGACATTTAATCTCTGAAAAATTTACCTTCAGTATAGCACCCATGTCTCCCACAAGTGGAAGTGCAACCTGAAATTAAAAAGCATCCCCAATTAATGTTTTACAAAAGGCTACTAATTCTGAGGTGTTTTCATGGCTTCTAAACATTATATTGTTACACATAGAGTTGATTATATATCTCTTGGTTGAAGCTACTTTTTAATGAAAACTCAAAAGAAAAAAGATATTTTCAGATATAGTTAAATATCACAATCTATCCAACCTATCAGTTGTAATTCTTCACTAGAAATTCAACGGAACTTCTCAAACCATAACAACTGCATAACTCCTGAACATACTAATATTGTTTTTGTAACACATCAGCAACAACTTAATGTAACTGGAATGTCTTGTATTCTCATCTGATTCTATTCAATTGTTTTCCTCCTCCTTTTTCCCAGGCTTTGACTCTACAGTCAACTGTAGCACAAATTCTGGGGATGCCAAAACTAACTTCAGTAAATTAGCTCATACAGGGAAAATAATCTAACTGCAGCAACATGAGCAACATAGGTAATATTTTTTCTTGTCTTTAAACATTAATAATTACTGTGTAACTCCTTGGTGCCACTGTTGTATTGTTACCAATACTAAAGCTGGCCCATTTAAAAATCAGTCAGTGGATCTATATTTTACTGAAGCACATCTCAGATTTCCAAGACCTGCCATGAAACTTATATTTAAAGACTCCCTGTAAAAAACACATTGCCTGGTTATCATCAGCTTCATTTACAAACAGTCTCTCCAATTACTAATTCTCATTTCTTCTGCCAATTGCTAAATCTAAAATCAACCTGGCAAGACTATAAAATTAAACATATTCAAAATAAGGTAACTGGTTTTGTTCAGCCTGTTTCAATTCTTTCCATTTTGAAGAAGAAAAATAAAACATAGGCACCATTTTAAAAGCATATTTGAAAAACTGCCAGTTAATAACAATGGGTGTCAAAGATCAGCTCAAGAGATGCACTGCTGAATATAATTAACATGAAATATTATCAGTGGTACATCATCTATAGGGTGGCATAACCCCCTTTGAAAGAATGCTGAGGTGTTTCTTAGGGTGAGACAACAATACCTAGCACAACTTAAGGACACAGTTATGTAAAGAGTGAATCCATCCTCTGCACAGAGGTAAACTGTACATACATAGGATCAGCTGCTCTTATAAACTTGTGACAAGACTTGAAAATAAAAAACAACTTAGTCTGCCTAGTGGAAAAATATCATAAGGAGAAGGGTGAAAAGTCAGGCTATTACCATGTCACCTCTTGGTCTTCCTGCTGGATTTCCCCAGTCTCTCCTCTTTTCTAAGGTTCTTATTTTAGCTGCTCTATCAGTGCATGACCCAGAACCCCAAACCCTCAGTGTGAAACCCCTAACCCCAGCTGCAAAGGGCACAGATGTAGGAGAGCAGGCTGACTGTGTTTGTGCCACACAGCTCCTCTGCTCCTGTGTGGGGCAGGTCCAGCCTGACTCCAAACACACTCTCTAGAGCCATAAATCTGTGTGTTATCTCTGAATGAGTGTATGATTTATGCTGGGATTCTGAAAATGTTAAAATAGCCTTAATTCTCCAGATTCACTCCTGCTTGCTACATCATCCTTGAAAAAAATGTTCTTTCCAATGAGATGAGTATTTCAAGACAGCAAAAGGCAATAAATGTCCTGCTTGTGAATTTTACCATTTAAATCTGTCTTTAATAGCAGCATCAAATATTTTACTTACATTTAGTTTACAATGAACTGTGCCTTTCAGACTTATTCTATTTATGGATTTTGGTTTTCCTTATTAAGCACTTTATCCTCATCTGTCTGGAGTTAAATCTTGTTGACTTCAGACAGCCTCTGAATTTTGATTACATCTTCAAAAAGCAAGCAATCTTTCCCACTCCAATTTCAGAGTTTTATCTACTTACCCAAATCAAATTAAATCACTGACAAGAACTGAGCATGGGAGAGACCTCTCTTTCCAAATTTGACAATAATCTGCTGAGAGACACTCAAAGCCATGATTTTTGATAAGCATTAACTACATGGTGACTAATTCTAAGCATTTTTTTCTTGCTTAAAGAAACATCATGAAGACAGCCTTGGTCTTATTGGGGCCAAGGTACATAACCTTTCTGTTTTCATGTCTTTGCCAAGTAATTATTTCCACTTTATCTTCATGTCAGTGGTTCTTCTAGACTTGCTATGCTATCTCACTTCACATATATTTAAAATATTTGCACCAAAGCTAATACAAAAGCTTTCCCCATACACGTACAGGATCACCTGGAGGGCCTGGTAGTCCTGGCTTCCCATCTCTTCCTGGAGTGCCCTAGAAACAAACATAAAACTTGATGGCCTTAAATCATTGCTGAGGTACACATTATTTTTCTTGTTTACATATAAAACTGTCACTTACATTGACACCAGGGGTACCTGGAGCTCCTGGTAATCCTGGAGGTCCCCTAGGGCCCTGAGAGCATGAAAGGTAATTTAGGATATAAGAATACCTTTCCTGCAAAATTCTTAAATTAAATTAATGTTTTTTGGATTAAAGAGAAACTTATACTCTACCTGCACACCTGCTGATCCAGTTGGACCTATAGGACCCTGTAAGAAAACTCCAGTCAATCAGTAGTTACACTTTCTGGGATAAGGGAGATAAATATGGTTAAAAATTGATGAATGTGGGATATTTGTGCAGTTTTCACTTAGAGAAAGGTTTGTTTTAAGTTTGGCTTTAAATCCAAATCTAATTTTGCCAAAGTTAGAGACCTCAAGATTTTGTGAATCCCCAGTTTTGAGGGCAAGCATTTCCAAAAAAAAAAAAAAAAAATTAATGATCTGTGGTGCAACTTGATATTTAGCAAGAAGAATCATTAAAAAACCACTAACAAGCAGTTGAATAAAACCAGATAATTTAGATATAAATGGGCAATCTTTAAAGTTCAGATTTGAAAATACCGTAACTGAAAAAAATTATCTTTAAGTATTATTTTTTTAGATTAAGATATTCAGGGTGGATGTTTAGTCACCTTTCACAAACATTTTCCCTTTATACCAGAGCACTGTCTAAACTGAATTGTATCAGGTGACACACATTGGTTGACTGAAGAGAGATTGCCTCAACCACTGGAGTAAAACTCCTGCAATAACATGTGCCACCTACCAGGTACACCATCAACACCAGCAAATGTTTTTACTGAATACTCTGAAGAGCCACTGCAGGTGGCTTTATTTAAAGGCATTAAAAAGAAAGAAACCCAGGAAACAAGCTGAATAACTGAAACAGTTATTGCTCCACAAGTTATTTACTATGAATGCTTTAGATGTCTGTGTCAACTCACTTCATGTTTGAATTTTAACTCCACAGCAACCCTTGAAGCAAACTGGGAGCTGGGAGTCAGGCCAGAAGGGAGTTCATGGCTTTTTATTGTGCTTTGTTTGCCTATTGCAGTTGCTCAGTGATGAACAGTGAGAAGCCCAAATTCTGGGTGTTGGTTTACTTACTGGTGATCCCTGGATGCCTATTCCAGGGGGCCCCATCTCCCCAGGTGCTCCCTGTACACCAGGTAGTCCTCTTTCTCCCTGTGAAAGGCACAAGGCTTTCCGTCACAACAGCTCTGAAAATGTAAACTACCATATTATCTTTTAAAAATTATTTTTAGAAACAGAAATATTCTATTTTGCGTACCTTTGGTCCCCTTGGACCTGGGTTTCCAGGAACACCAGTGGGACCCTAAAAGAAACCCAAAACAAAACACGAAAAAACCAAGAAAAAAACCAAATTATATTTTGAAATGTAAGAGATTAATTTAAGGGTCAAAATTAGCCAGCCCTTAGAAATAAACTATGACAAGTTTACATATCTTCCTTGTTAGTGCCAGTGTCACTAGGATTATGTGTGACACTTACACTATTTCTAGACTATATTTTAGTTCAATAATAATACCACTGTACAATATATTTCAATTTTGAAATTATAATAAAATTACTTGCTTTGTGGCCTTTAACTGGAAGTGACTAAGTTTAGATTAGGTATTAGGAAGAAATTCTTTACTGTGAGGATGGAGGCACTGGGACAGGTTGCTGAGAGAGGTTGTGGATGCCTCATCCCTGGAAGTGTTCAAGACCAGGCTGGATGGGGCTTTGAGCAATCTGGTCTAGTGGGAGATGTCCCTGCCCATAGCAGAGGGCTGGAACTTTATCTTCCAACACAAACTCTCCTGTGATTTCTTTCATTGCAAAGTGACAATTCTTTCCCAATTGCCCCTGCAGAAAATAAAGTCTGGAAAGTCTTTTCAGATTATGAACTTACTGGTGTTCCAGGCAGACTTGGTCCAGGAGGGCCCATATCTCCTTTTGGACCTGGATGTCCAGGGGGTCCCATAATTCCACCAGGGTCACCCTACAAAATAAATTTGAATAACTTAATGAACTGTGAGAATTTTCCCCTATGTAAAAAATTAAAATATTATCAAGTTTATAATAGAAAGTGCCTGTACTTCGGGAAGATAAAGAGAAGGAAAAACCCCTCATATTTTCCTTCAAAAAGTTACAGAATTGGAGATATGGATTATATAACCATTAATAATAACTAGTATTCTCTTGGTTTTCCATGTATGCAATGCATCTGATCCACATTTCTTGCTCCCCAGGCTTCTAATATGCAGGTTGTCATTAAACCCTGCCAACTAATTCATAGCAACAGCTGAAACAACAGCTGTCTCTCCCCAGCTACCAACCACTAGTGCTAAACCTGGAGTCTTCAGTGTATTCCTCTTTACACCTCTGTTCCTCATTTCAATACATGCAGTGTCTCTTGTTCTATATCTCTAAACTCCTGCTGCTTATGCAGTAAAATTTTGCCTTTTATTATGCTGTCCTCTTGTCTTTTGCAGGCTCCTGCGACATCCTCTGTGATTCTTTCTGAATCCACCACTTCCCATTTTGCAAGATGAGTACTTTTTTGTTCTTGTTCCAGTTGTTTTATTTTATTTTTTTGCCTTTCTGTCAACTCACCTCTTTAGACTGGAGTTTATTGGTTTTCCTTGTACCCCAAAATGCATAAATACCACAACACATCACATAGCTCAGAGCACAGATGTATATCCTCTCTTTTCTCCTTTACATTCAGTACATACACACATCATTCTTAGCTTTTGCTGATGCAGCTGAATTCTAACTAAGGGATTTCCACAAAGCAAAATACAATGTCCTAAGATCCAGCCTTGGCTCACATCTGAGCCAGTGTAGCTGCCCTAGAGCTCTGCCAAGATGAACATGTCTGACTGTGAAGTGGGATTTTACACATTAGCCTGGGTAGGACACTACACTGAAAAGGTTGCTCTGCAGTCAGGACTTGAACTGACATTTCTGCACAGCACAATTTAATGTAAGGGTACAGTCCAACCTCTTTGAAATATTACTTAAATTATTCATCTAAAGAGCAGCTGGGTTGCCAAACTGGCCTGAACCATCTCCAAATGCAGAGATGTTTCTTCTCCATAACACAGGGGGCTGCTGCTGGTATATTTTAAAATCACTTCTTTAAAATCACAGCAGCCACACAGACACACTACAGAAGAATGGAAGGTTGCTCTCAAAGTGAAAATTTAAAATGCTTTAATATATCAAGTTTAATTTAAAACACTTAAAACATACCTTGTCTCCTTTAATTCCTGGGTTTCCTGGTACCCCAGGATCTCCTGGTAAGCCCTGGAATTAATAAAAATATATCTGTACGTTTTTATAGCTATTCCCTTAGTGGTTATATAAAAATATAGATGAAAATTAGTTTACACTGGAATATTTACTGTGCATTAGTATTGACCCCAATTGTTAAAGACTATGAGTTAATGAATGCTTCCTTAATTAAATACATAAATCATTTTTCTATAAGTTAAAATGTAATAATCACAAGATTATTTTCTGGCCTCTATCAGGGAAGAATGGCTGAGACCAAAATGTTTATTTCTTCTATTTCAAAGTAATTCCAAGACTTGAAAATCAACTGTTTTTTCAAGGAAGGCAGTAGGATGTAAAAACTTGAATTTTAAGTAAGTGTCTCACCTTTTTTTGCCCATGGAGGGCTGCATGATTTCCTGAATTAGTTTATTATTCAAAGTAGTATCTTAAAAAGCTCAATGAATTCCTACTCTTTCACATTAGTTAATCCAACAAATCTCTTTAAATGTTTTAGATAAGAAATGGACAGTTAAACGCTTTCAGTAAATAAAGTGTGTTCCAGCCTTTCGTTTGTCTAAATCTTTTCATCTTTCACAATTTAATTTTAACTTCAGAAATTTCCCTTGCCCTTTTCATGAGGATTTCTATAAATGCAGAGAAATGAAGATAAATGAAAAAGATTAAAATCTAAGTAGAAACTATTTAAATAATAAATAAGGCTTAATTGGGTTCTCTCACTATACTGCAACAAATAGAGAAAATTTTTTCCATGACCCTTCAATGTTATTCAACCAACTACTTAGTCAAGCATTTTCTTAGTAATTTTCACACTAAAGGATAAAGTTGCCCAAGCTGAATAGTGAAGTCCAAGAATGAAACTTAAGCTGGACTGTAAAATGAACTCTCTAAGAAAAAGACAAGGAAACACATATTGTTTTAGTTTTTCTTCTCAGTGTAAAACACAGTTTTGTGCACACTGACATATGACAGATGACAACATTTTCATGCCAGTAGTGAATGTTCTGCAGCTGTGTTTGCTTTCTCTGCTGCATTCTGTACTTAATGCAGACAGACAGCTCCTCGTTTCACCCAGTCATCCAAACTAAAAGCATAAGAAAGGAAAAGAAGTACCCTAATGAAGAATATTCTCCTTATACCAACACAAAATCATTATGGTAATGGCAATTTATGTTTACTGATCATGGCCTACCCTATCCACTTTTGATATTGGCATAGAATACATACAGCCTCTCTTCTCTCTCTTTTTTTCTAAGAATTTCCCAACTTTATCTTTTCTTTCTGGTTGGACCGAGCTCAAGTAGTTTCTTAGGAATAGAAGTAATTCTTATCTGATAGATGACTCTTTGATAATGCCAGCTGAAAACAATTTTGAAACTTTTATAATAGTTATCATAAGGCATTAAATTAATTATTTTATTTTTTAATCTATAATGTTTCATCTTTAGAAGATAAAAAAACAAGGAGCTTATAGCTAAGCACAATGTTTCTATAACACATTCAAATTTATGTTTTTACATAGTAGAATTGTGCACAGACAGGAGTCTTCAGGATCATCTCTATCTAGGACTTACATATATTATAGTTATTATTTATCTGTTCATAATGTTCTCTTGATCAAAGATCCATCAGAACAGCAGTTTCAAAAGTAGCAATTATGAACTTAAGTGGGGATGATGGGCAACACAAGCAAGAGAGAAATGAGCATTTTGTTATCTTTCACAGTAGGATTGGTGATTTATAGATTAAAAAAACGCAGTGGATAAGGCTTACAAACTTTTGAATAGATGATAGGTAAATCAGACAACTGAAAAAAAGATATGTCTCAACTGAGTAGGAAAAGACATACAATAAAATCACTCCATGCATATTTAAATGCTAGTACTGTTTCTCCTTTTTTCCCTTCCAGAGCTGAAGATGCTGTATTCTATTGGTCACCATGCTTATATTCCTAAGATTTTTAATAGGCCACCAATAAAAATCTGCCAGCTCTGAACCACTTAGGATGGTATTTTAAGATCAGTAAAGTATATGGATTATAAGTCTGTTCAAAATAAGAATCTTCTTCCACAATACAGTCTCAGGGCATGTGTGGAAAAACCTAAGACAAAAATGCAGCAACACCAGCTTCTAGATGCTTCTGTTGGTAGAAAAAAAGACCAAAACCACACACTTTTCAATTGAGTGGCTGAACTTCTAGGCTAGAGCTAAACTTTTTACTGTCCCTTCTTCTTGATCCACTTATTGGATCTAACCACTCTTACCTCCAAAATGATATTGAAAAGTCATTTTGTGGTTTATGGAAGAAGGGAGGTACAAGAACCAAGAAGAGGGGGTAGGTGCCACTTGTTAATTTATGTGACACCACTAGTGTTGTGGACTGTAATACAGGGAATCAGGCAGAAAAGAGTTGTCTGCATGCTGAAAGAGGGATTGTGCCATACTTTGGAAGGGATACAGGCAGCCACTGCCCCAGGAGAACCTTCTGCTGTATGTGGGTGTCAAATCAAATGCCCAGGGTACAAGATTAGTATAATGGTGATTAATATTTTAAGATGTTTCCTGGAGAATCCAGACTGGATTGACATTTTACCCTTGCTCTTTTTGTCCAGAGGTTGTGCCCAGAGACACAAGGGTTACAAGTGTGCTGAATCCTGGGGTAGGTGCCTACCAGTTTGAAAAATTCCAGCCAGCCAGAAGACCCATCAGGCTGCTGCCCAGTGGCATAGTTGTTACAGGGACACTAAAACCCCCATGAAGGAGGCCCTCATCACCTTGCTCAATCAGCTGACAGACCTGAATGTGGGCACCCAAAAGCACAATAACTACAGGAACATTCCAGCTTTGCTGAGAAGTACCACTGCTTGCCACTCCCAAAACAACAGTTTTTCACCCACAAGCACACTGCACCTCTGGGGAGCCTTGCCCTGTAACATCTGTGCTTGATAATTGCCAGCACCTGCACAACACAAACCAAGACAACTTGTTGCTTAACCATCCCAGCCATGCAATGATCTCCCAGCTGGAATGGGAAGCCAAGAACACAACACTAACAAGGGGAGCAAGGGAGAGATAATCAAGTGTAAAGAGCTCTTGTTTCAGTGACCCAATATCCAGATCCACTCCAGGCTGTCAAACAGTGTCAGAAGCAGGATATAGATAGTTTACTGAAACTCAAGATGATGGCCTGCTGAGGGAATCATCCCATCCAGCTGTGCTTCAACACCTTATAGCTACAGTACCACCCACAAAAGGAGCAGCTATGGTAATTTCTGTGGCACTGCTCCACTGGCTACATGCATCACAGCTACAGCTGGAGAAATGGCACAAATACATACAACTTCTCCTGGCAGTCCCCTGGGTCCAACAGGTCCTGGAGGGCCTTGCAGTCCCTGTGAAATGATACAATACACATCTGAGGTAAAAGTCAATCAACTACTGTAATGTGGTGTAAAGCATTCTTATATATAAACATATTTAAACATCAGGAATTAAGAATTATCTTCAACATGGAGTAAGAAGTACAGAGTTTGCTCATTCACCCTTACTCTTACATTTATTTCAATAATTCTTGTGGACTGATGTGTACAAAAACCAAAATATGTATAGAAAAATCAAATACAAAGGAAATACCTAAAGGGAAAGACATAACAAAAGAACAGATCAAGATTTCAAGAATCATTTTTGAGACAACAGTTTGGAGGCTTCTATAGCCACATCCATTCTCACTGGGCCTTCTTTTCACTATCTAAAATTCAAGTACTATCCAACATGAGTAGTGTTGGGTGGCAGGTTTAAGAGTTTCTAATTCTATCTTTGATACAATTCAAGGCATTATGAGAGATTCTCAAGAATATTTGTGCTTCAATTACTTTCTTCACAGAATCACACAATTGCAGAATGGGTAAAGCTGGAAGCAACCACAGTGGTTTAACTTTCCTGCTTCAGCAGGGTCATTCTAGAGCACATTGCAGTTTCTTCCAGTGAGGGAGACTCCACAACCTCCATGGGCAATTGCTCAGTCACCCACTCAGTAAAGAAGTTCTTCCTCATGTTGTGGTGGAACTTTTTGTGCATCAGTTTCTGCCCTTTGCCTCTTGTCCTATTCATTGGCACCACTGGGAAGAGCCTGAAAACCTCAACACCACTGTTTAGATACTTTTAGACAGCGATGAGGTCTCCTTCCAGCTGACTTTTCTCAAGGCTGACTTTTCTCCTTGTATCACCAATGCATAAAGAGAATACACCCAGCTACCAGTGGATTTCTAATTGCAAATTGGGTGCTCATACTCTCAAGTGACAAAATAACACTTGAGTGTTGCTTAAATATTCTTTTCTGAGTGACACTGAGAGCAACAAAAACTTCATGTAAATTGTAAATTTTATGTAAAATGGCCATGATCCAAGCATAAACTTTTGATATAAAATATTTGCATTCTTTTCATGTTAATACTAGCTAAAGAGTTGATAGCTTCAGAGTCCTCTAATATAACAGCAAAAATTGCAAATTTTTATTGGATGGAAAAACTTTCACTTACCTTTGATCCTGGATTTCCAATAAGACCAGGTGGTCCAGGATCTCCCATTTCACCCTAATGAGTTTTGTCAAGAAAACAAAAAAACCAAGTTTACTGCTATGTCTCCCAGTATCAGCTATGTATACTGGTAACATATATAGCATGTACAAGTCCAAAAATACCTTATTTCCTTTTGATCCCTCCATTCCAGTCTCTCCCTGAAAATAGTAAATACAACCATAAGAATTTAGAAATTTAAGTAGGATCAAGTAAGAGTTTAATTTTCTACCTTTAAATGTGGTAATAAAGTTTACAAACTTAAATATTGAGAAAATATTAAATAATTTCTGATGCCTTTTGCAAACTCTATAAGACATTCCTCTTGCAACCTATTTTTTTGCAAGTTTTCCCAACGTTTTAAAGGAAAAATGTATGTAGAAATTATATTTCCTTAAGAAAATTTCCAGTCAAAAAGCTATTCTTCACCACTACACCTCTTCTGGTACCCAGTATTTACCTCCAAACCCACATATTATTACTATAATATGATAATGTGATAATAATGTGATTATTATAACATGTCAACAACAAATATCTCAACAACCTTGAATTTTATATTAAGAAACATAACTAGCTTTTGTCAAATATCATAATAATTAATGACAAATATGTTACATAGGTAGAGAGACTCTTACAGAATGAGTGCTATGAAATTTTTCTTCAAAATAAGAAAAAATTATGCACACATATAATGGCTGTATGGGAACAGCCTGGTGCTAAATGCCACACTGGTGGCATCAAAACAGTTCAGGCCACATAAAACATTGTGAAAAAGCTGAAAGAAAGAACCTTCAGGGAATAAAAAAAGCATGTGCTCTAAACTCAGTTCATGGACAGTGCCAGTAACAAGAAATGCTGAAAAACAGAGCACCTCTGTTTTTTGTTTATAGCCTGGGAAACCTTGATGCACATGTAGAAAGGAAACAATACATGTGCTATCTCACATAATGCCTGCATGCAATGAATGTCTACAAAGAAAAGAGTTACAGGATGAATATGGTATGAAAGTAATCTCAAATGTACATTATTCACAGCAGTTCAATACATATTATACTCACTGGGTCTCCCTTGTCCCCTTTTTCAGAAGGATCTCCCTAAGCAAAAGTAGAAAAGAGGTTAACAGATTTATTTTAAATGGTTAATAGCACATATGTCTGGTTTTGCTGAAGAGTTCTGGAAAATGTGGCTATTTTAAACCTGTCTAAAATACAAAAGTTTACTGGAGATACGATGTTGATTTAATGCCAAGACCATGACATCTCTGATCCTTTCAAGCAGGAGCACGAGGGAGGGTCAAGGACATGAAGAGAGTGATCATGCCTCCGAATCTGAAAAATTCTCAAACACAAGTGCTTTATAACACACAAAAAAATCATAAATCTGTGATATCAATGAAGGAAAAATTATGTTCCTGCATAAATGCCTGCATAAAAATGATATAGGTATGACCAAAGAAATCAAGAAGCCTCCCAGCTGAATGACAAAGCACCAATCAATCATTAGAACTACATAAGGCACACATTCTTAAAAAATCAAAATACATATCTGTTCCTACATGATACCTCCCAAATCATACTGTAAAATTTATGCTTAAACTAGAAGATACCAAATTAGAATGTTAATTTTTAAAATGTAATAATTTTATGTTTCCTGTTTTTTCATACAGATATTGAAGATCACACTCATAACTTGAAAAATTATGACTGGCACCTAATTAATGAGGCAGCCTTTGGTCATAAAGTTACATAAAAATAATTTTAAACTGGCATTCAGTAAAAGTATTCTGAATTTTTTTAAAGCTAAGGACTTTGTGAACTGGTAGAACAGGGAAATTTACTTGCATATGTAAATACCCTCCCAAAATGGGTTTGGACAAAGTACGAAGGACATTTAGAGACTGACAACTTCTCCCATGCCAAAATATTTTTTCTTGATGTCTTGTCTATTTTACAAGATTTCATTCATAATCAATTCATTGCATCAACTTCTAGTAAACACATGAGCACAGAATTAAGGAATTAACTCACCTTTTCTCCTTTTGCACCAGTCATTCCCAATTCTCCTTTTTGACCCTTTGAACAAAATTAATTATATTTAAAATATTTATATTCCAGCAAATGTAAATAACACCCTCCTCTTCTTTAACTGTACTTTGTTCTGTGTGGGCCACAAAATCTTAACTACTGTTATGATGGAAATCAAACTTAAACATCTGCAAATGAATTTAAATTACTGTTTTCTATAGCAGATCTGCAAACTTCTAATAAAATGTTGTCAATCCTGTTACATATCCAGAGCACTTGTCTCTTCTCTTACAAGTTTGAAAAGCATACAATTATTAAAATATCAGTGAGCTGTTTATACAGACAGATAACTATAAACAATACAGTGCCATATGGTGTGGATTCAGAATTTGACTTTCATGTAATTTTTAGAGGCTGTCTATGAGTGGTTTTGGTGTAGAAAGCCTCATCATTACAGAGAAACTGCTTTAAATATTAATTTACTATCCAAAATATTTTCTGAATTTCAACTTTTTCAGAATCTTTCCCACATAACTGGCAGGGCAGCTCATTTGACTTCTCAGATGGTATTATAGAAACCATACATAATTCTTTCAGCATTTCCCTTTTTCTATTTATACTGGAGGAGAGAGGATCACATGCTGCCACTGCAGGATATCATGATGAGTTAGATATTGGAATGAACAGATCAAAGTTCCAGTCATCTCAAAAATCTATTCCTTCAAAGCCCATTGGGATAAATAAAATAAAACATTTTAAGGGTGGCAGGGACAGGTTGGGTAGGCACTTTGAAACTTCTCCAAATTAATCCCAAATGCTTACCATGTCTCCCTTCTGGCCCTTAGGTCCAGGGGTCCCAAGTACTCCTAGTAGTCTTGTATCACTCTGGAAAGAAATATCACCACAAAGATCAGAAAACATCACTATTAATTCACAGTAACAGTTTATTTACCATAACAATTTATTGTAATTTACCAGTTGTAAATTCAGAAATCCTAATACTAGAAAGAGAATAAAATAATAAATGTCTATGCATTACAATTAGGCAGTGTATTGCAGAACACATTCTTTATCACACATTCACACTCCTGCCACAGTAGCAGAAAATGAACAAAAGTATAAAAGGGAAATGCATATGTTGACTACTGCTATGCAAATCTATAATTTTTTTAAGTTCCACACAAAGAACATATTTTAATGCTCATTGTTTAATAAATTTCTCAAGTATGTTAGAAAAGAACAAAAAATCCCACTTCTATGAGAAAGAACCAGAAAGAACCACAAGCATTTTACTCTTGAGCACCATGAGATGCAAAAAAAGAACTAATTTAAGTCTACTGCAGTAGTAAGATAAAGGAACAGGCTCCTCATATTGCTTCTCAAAGAAGACAGACTTAAGGACCAGAGGTTCAGGTTGTATTCTTGCTCAGCTGTTATTGCACTGCATTTATTTACTCTTCTGTACAAGGTAAAGACACAATAAAACACAAAGCAAAGGTTTCCTTTTCACCTAGTCAGGCTTCCTAAGGGGAACATGTTTTTTTTTCCAATGACAATGGGAAAAGAAATAAAACCCCAATAACCCTGAAGTATGAGCTCCAGTCAAGACCAGGGAATCCCATTCCTAGCACATGTGCCACTGGGATGAGCAGGAGCCCTAAACAAGCCAGCTCCCCTTGCCATGTTCCAGCTTCCATAGCTCTAAATATGAAAATATCACAATGAATAAACCGTGTTAATATTTTCAGAAGATGGTAACTAAAAATAAATTGAAAAGCATCAATAACTATTTTAGAAATGCTAATTTCTTGATGGATTATCCTTGGTGTTTAGGGTTTGTAACATTGTTATTACACTAACAAAATCAGCTTCAGAGCAAGGGGCAGATGCCTGAGTGTTGATGAGAAATAGTTGACTAGCACTAGACTGAGAATCCAGAATCCTGTTGCCATGAGTACACTACAAATTAATTATTATTTATATTGAGTTGTGGTTTTTTTGGTTTTTTTGGTTTTTTTTTTTGGTATACATGGTGCAAAAAACTAAAATAAGGCTATTAGAGCAAATAACAATCCTTATGTTCTTTGCATTTTTATAGGTAATTTGTTCTTTACAACCAAATGTAAGTAAAATACACCAAAGCAAAAAAAACCAACTTAGGAAGTAAATAATGAATTGTCGCATAAACTAAATTACTCCAAATTATAATGATTCTCGAACATTTTTTCTATAGATTGTGTTGTAGTTTCAATTTTTTTTTGTGTTTTGGCTTAATTTTTTATTTTTATGTGTTGGAGAATATTTTTGGATGTATAATACAGAATATATAATAATATAGTACTTATCTATATGCCCTTTTCAAAGATACTTAGAAGGAAGTTCAGCTGAATGACCTTATATCTACATATGGAAAATTGGTAAGGAGGATGACAAACAGAGGCCTTGAAAGCCCAAGCAAAGGATCACAAAGGCCTGAGAGTATAAAAATGCAAATCATGAGACATAATTTATCCATCTCTGAAGGAATGTAGCACACAGTACAGGGCAGCAAGTTCCTTGGCAAAAAGAAGAGAACAAAATGCATTTATTGAACAGCATCTGGTTTATGCTGAAAATGTAAAAGACATAGCAAGAAGGAATATAAAAGTGGAAATATACATGTAGAAACACAGGAGGAATGAGGGAAGCAATGCTCCAGTACTGTCTCCCAGCCCATTAAGGATCAATGCTCAATGATCAATTATCCTCAGCAGGTTCCCCTCACCTTCACTAAAGAAGGACTGCTGATCTTGGTTTGCTGTTCAGCACAATTTGCTGCTGCAATCAGCAATTGCATTTATAGTGCTCTTTCACTGCATATATGGATCAAGTAAATTATGCTTTTAAAGGCTTGCACTCCAGCCTCCTTAAAAATCACTCTGATAAAAAGTGATTGATGATGACCCAGAAAAATCCTGGTTGCAATAAATTATTTAAATACATGTGCAATTACCAATATTTGTTACAGCAATCAGAAATTCCATACAGCAATCAGAAAAATTGAAAATAATCTGACAAGAATCAGAGAAATTAGAGGATCAGAAAAAACATTGATAATTATGATGGGTCTTGAGAGTCAGCACATTTCTTGGCATCAGCTTCTCATGGTTTCTAGAAATACCAAAACAAAGAAGCCATAATAATCTAATATCTAATAATCCTAACTAATATCATCAGGACAAAAAAAAAAAAAAAAAAAAGGTGTGAAAATACCTATAGAAACTAAAATGTGTCAACACCTAAACACTTTAACCACCAAACTGAAAGAAGAGCTTGTGACATCCTTGAGAGCATGGATAAAATTATGGGAAATAACACCACCATTCCCTGTACTGTAAGAAACCTCAAAAACCTCAGACTATCACTCAAACATAATTTTACTGACACAAATATCTGAGGAACACTGGAAATTCAATATTGGAATGTGAAAGGCTGCTCGATGCCTCCAAGGTGCTGTGGACAAAATCAGCTTCTGCCATCCTATATAACAGCATGGAAAAAAGACAAGCTACTGGTGCTTACATCTGCCTAAGTGAATCAGTGGCTAGGCAGGGAAGCTGTTCTTTTCTTTCAAGACCTCTTTGTCTTGCCTTTGATAGGAATATCCCATTCCCATCATAAAATATATAGGAATTGACATGTTTGTTGTTGGAGACTTAAGCTGACTTTAGGAGCGTCTGAATATTTAACTAAAGTTTGCATATTTAGAACTTTCTGCTTGAATCAGAAAGCCAACTCCTCTTTCATCTGGAATCAAACAGCATTTCCTTGATGAACAGCTAATTGCTCATGACAGAGTCATTAAAATCTTCAAACTGGACAGCTGAAGGAAGAAGAAAATTGGTAAGATATCCAGGATTGAAAAGATAATTAATTTATAGACACACACCAACTAGTCTACATTTTTTCCAGAACATTGTTAATTAGAAAACATAAGCCACCTTAAGAATACTTAGAGCCTTGTAGTTAGAAAAAAAGTGGTTTTTGGAGACAGATGTGTGTCATCTCCTGCAGATCATCACTATTTGTATTTCCTCTTGCAGAATTAACCTTAAAGGGACTGTCAGGAAGAAAGAGATGATAAGGCAGAGGTGGAGAATGAGTTACAATAAATATGGTATCAATAGAGCAAACAGTGCTGGTATCTGAAAGCTCTTTGGCAGGAAAAAGAAACTGGTAAGAAAACTAAATGTGAAAACCAAAATAACATAAAACTTCAACACATATATATGAAACAGGAAACCAAATACAGAAACTAAGTCTCTAGGCATAAAAATGCTCTATTCCTAATACATGCTCCTAAGCATGTATATAAATACATATACAGATTTGGAATGGATTAAATATCATAATTAATAACAGAGAAATCACTTCAGTGTAAAAGCAGCTGGACAGGTATGTTTGACATGAATTGAACTCCAGAATCCCTGTTCAAGCAAAGATTTTAGCACTCATATGGGAATGTAAAATAAGAAAAAGACCCTGAATACACATGCACTTTATAGTTAATGCATTCTAATATTAAAAGAAATTAATTCCCTCCAGGCTTGACCTGCATGAATTAAGTTGTGATACACACATTAACCACTGTACTGGGGAAAAAATGCTGTAATAGTGCATCATGAACCTTTGAATGAAATAGTTTTCTGATCAGAGAGGTTACTTACTCCCAAATCAATTAAGCAAACTTCTCTATTCTCATACAATGGCAGACACTACCACAGCTAAAATGACTTGCAATGCCTGCAGTAAGAATGTAAAATCTGGGTCAAGCTGAACACAGTCCTATGCAATTTTAATTTTTTTTTCTTCTAAGTTATTAAAGCTGCAGGTGGTTTTATAATTGACACAGCATTTTTATTAGTCCATAATACAAATATAAGGACAATTCTCATGGACTGCTAGCAGATCTCTTCAAAATTATGCCTCCTTGTCTTTCTATTTTACTCTTAGAATCATGACAGAGTTGGTCAAGAAGAAACATCAAGTGCAGTTTAAAGCAATTAGGTTTAGAAATGGGAATTGGTGCTGCACACCATCAGCTAGGTGGTGCACACATCTCCCTTTTGAGTTTTACCAGTCAAAAACAAGTAAGTAGAAGATGGATGGGAGGCAAGACACATGGCAGCAAGATAAATTACATGGCAGGTATGTGACTGGAGTATGGGCTGAAACTTGTAAAGGGATGCACAAAGGGGTCAGGAAAGAAATTACCTTTTGAATTAATTTGGAATGGGGTTCACAGGGATCAAAACTGTAGTAATTTCTACCTTAGATACTATTTAGTCATAAACCCACTCAGATACCAAATTAAATCTCCATACCTCATTATAATGCTTGTTCAACGAATCCAGGATTCCTTTTAGTCCAGAAGGACCCTATATGGAAAAATATGTATCAGAAGGTCATTTTAATTTAATTAATTTTATGTTTGCACATCTGTATTTAAAGAGCAATGGGGTTGTAAATTTTTTTTTTTAGTTTTTATTTGAGTGTACAGTAAATTATCTTCTGTAACTTCATTGTTTCTTTTTTCTGGCATAGAGGAAGAAGAAAGTTTTTTAAACCTCTGAAAAACAGCAACTTGTTTTCAAGTGAATTGGTCAGTCAGAGAAGGCAGAAATGAAATCCATATCAATTTTAATATAAAACCTTATATATCCCTTCTGGTATGAAAAACATCCTTGTTCTGTAGCATTTTAAAACTCTTTCCACTAATTCAAAGCACAACTTTCGATGTAGAAGCAGCTCCTAGTGTGGGTAAACAGACAGGTTTTTAACCTGTCAGTAAGTTCAGTAAGTGTAATTGACCAAAGCCAGAATGCTCCAGAATATTAATTTTCTAGCATTAACTTTCATGCTTCTATTAGCATTGCAAGTTTTTTAGTTAAACACACGTGTTTCATCAAAAAATTCAACACTGAAAAAGGAGCTTCCTGATCAATTGAACACTTAGGACAGAAACACTGAAAAATGTGCTTGGGAAAAACATTTTTGGACATTAAATCCCCCATTTTTAGACATATTGTGCCAAAAAGCATGCCCTCAATGAGATTTTAAGTTTGGTAGATGGAGCAGAACACAGAAAGTATGGTCAAGAACTTATGAACTAAGACTCCATTACATTTACAAATTAGCACAGTTACTGTCTTTAAGTTGAAGCTTTCACATCATGCAATATAAACAGCAACCATTCATGATGGCTGTAATGAAAGTTTGACTGTATTAAAAAGATTACAATATATTCAAGCAAGTCACTTAGCCTGATTGACCTGGATGTAACACAGGGCATAAAAGCAACACTCCTCCTCTGGGGCTTTTATAATTACAATTTACCCTCTGCAGCTTTTGTCCTAGTGTGGATATTAGGAAAATTTGGAGGCCATATGAAACATCTCAGGTGTTTCACTCCCTCCTTCTTCCCTACATTGGAAGAGATGAAAGTACATTCATGTTACTTTGAAGTGAATCGTCACTTCAAATTTATGTTAAAAATAAGATCAACCCAGTCATGATGTTTTCACTAAGATCTCACTCCACTCTGATTTCTGAAGTTAATGGCAGAATTTTTACTTTGATATCCATAATAAAGCTGGCAATCCAGAACTGGGGCTGAAGTATGATGACACTGCCTAAGCATCTCAATGTCAACACTGTAAACCTGCCATGTTGAATCCCTGAACCCAGGACTCCTGGAGAATTCTGAAATAACAACTTATTCTCCCTTTGCATTTCACATCATGTATCGTGCTTCTTTTGCTGTTTTTCCACAACAGAAACTGCTGCAGCCACTCAAGCCGAGGAAGAACCTAACTCTTTATCTGCCATCAACCCCAAACTCTCTGATATTATTTGTACATAAATAAATTATTTTTGACAGGACAAAAAATTCATTGGCAGAGTTTTGAAAAACAAACATATCCTTAAAAATCCCCAGAGTGTTTCATGACTAAGACAGTCAAGGAGAACTTTAGGCATTTGGGTTGCATTCTTGACTATGCCACAACCTTTGTGCTACCAGTTTAGTACTTCCATTTTAAAAAAATTGACATAAATTTAATAATTTTATAATTCTATAATTTTTTCTCTAATAAAAACTAGCAAAACAAATGTACAACAACAGAAAATATTTTAATCAAGACTCTTTTTCTGAAACCATAGTCTCTTTTTTTCAGTTTCACTACACTAACATAGTTACACATCTTTTCTGAAGGCTCTACAGGTGAAAAAACAACCCAGCAGCATTGGTTTAAAAGTGGAGAAGCAATGAAACTAAAAAGAGTTGAAAAGTAATTGTACCAGCAGTTTCTAGTTTTTGAATGAGAATTTTGCACATCTGCCACTTTGAAGCTCAGTTGAGAAGGATTTCCTTTTTTTTTCTAAAATCAAGTTTTGTAATTGAGAGAAGTGAAGCACACAGAGAGTAGAGTTGTAGGAATAAAAAAAAAAAAGAACTGAAAATGTGTCCTGATTGTTTTCCAAAACTGCAAGCAGGTTTCAGTTGTTATTTTTACAGACAAGGCAGGAATAGAAACACAGGTGCTTAAAGGGAAATAGCTCCAAACTGTGAAATTACTGGGGTTTACAATGTATTTTCCTCCCTTAACTTTTATAGTTCATCTGCATTTCTGTAAAGATGAGACTGTTGAAAAAATCTACCCAATCTCTCAGTCCAGGCATAAAATGGGTAACAAGTAAATTGCACTGGTTGCATCTCAAAAATAGACCATTTCATAGAACACAGCCTGCAAGTGGCTCAGTGCAGTTACTTTATCCCTGCCCATTAAAATAAGACACTGTTTTTCTGTCTATTTTAATGCCAAAACATCGTGAAACTCATCAGGGCAGATGTGCAATATTGTATAACTATTCCAAAGAGCAAATGGGAAGAATGATGAAAACATGATGTCTGCCACAATAGCACACAAGAAATAAATTACATTTTGATATGGATAAAAAACTTAATGCATAGAAACAAGCAATATGACCAACCTTTGCCAGCCATTCCCACACTATAATGTAAGCATTTCCAATATTCTTCTAAGAAGCAGCTGAAAGTCCAGGAAAACCAGAAATGCTACTGACAATTTTCACTTATCATTGCTTTGATTTTTTTCATTATTGTAATTAAGCGATAACATTCAGTCACTTCCAAAATATTGGTAGAAGGATGACATTATTTCCTGAGGCAGAGGAAATGAAATTTCCAAGGTGAACTGCTGGCTACTTAAGATAACTAGTTTTGGGACACTGACATATGTATTGAATCACAAAACCAAAAATGTATGTAATTAAATGAAGAAGTTCAAGTAAACTGCATCACATGCAGTGCAGACAAAAATGGAATCCTATTTTAATTTAAAACTTTAGGGAGTGACACAAAGCTCATTTTCCAAGCAAAAATACTTAAGATAAAAATATAAAGTTCAGCCTCTTGCAAAGGTAAATGAGAAACTGAATGATGATCTTCAAAAGCTACAGCAATTTTGAAATGAATCAATTACACCTATTGGCTGAAATCAATAGCTTAGCTTTGGATGTATCAGTTTAAGAGAATGAATAATTGTGATTATTCATTCTAGCCTGTGCTTTAGCACACCCTGTTTCTTTTCTACCTCTGCCACAGGTAGGTTGGGCAAGATTGTGTTTGGCCAGAATAGCCAGTGCTGATGCTTCTTACCTTTATAAACCAGTGCTGATAACATTTCACTTCTGCTAAAGAACAGCTGGCCAAAAGTCAGACTCATTTCAAAGAATTTTATTTGAATTTTTTTGTTACACTGGTGCAACTCTGTAGCGCAACTCCAGCTTACCACTCTTGATTTTAAAAACAAGCTAAATCACTGAAATGAGAGCTATTGAGAAATGGAATTCATCCAATCATAGCAGTTCCAGCAGAGAGAGAGAGAAAATTAGGACAGGAAAGATAAAGTTAACCCTCAATGAAGAAACAAGTCAAACTCCTTTTTTTCTGTTCTCTATCCCATCTATGTAAATAGCTAGGCCTGCTGATTCATTTAAAGGTAAAATTAAATAAATAATAAATAAACCCCCAACCTCAACAGTGACAGACATCAGGCAGCTATTCTCCAGGCAGAACAAACAGAAAAACAAATTATCTCCTCTTAACAAAAACTACACAAAATGAGGCAGATAGTAATTCTGCAACCCAAGACCAGAAAAATACTTTGCCTAAGTGAAGAGTGCAGAATTGCCTGTACATCCTTAGGTGAGGATACAAGGTCAGATGCATTTCACACATCACAGTGTGTGTGACAGCATGGGGGAACAGACTGCCCAGAGAGGTGGAAGATCCTTCCTTGCTGGAAGAATGGTGCTGGAAGATGATTCAACAATCACCTGGTCACAATTCTGTGCTTTCAGATAACCCTGCTTGAGCAGGAATGCTGTATCAGGTGACCCACAGAGATCCCTTCCAATCCTACTCGTTCTGTGATTCTTTGATTTGCTTTTAAAATAAAAAGGTGTGGTATCTAGAAAGTCAATGCATTATACATAATGCAAAACAAGCTGTGGTCTGCTGGGGACCCTGTCCGTGTTGATGAATCCCCTAGACTTTACTTAGCAGCTATGGCAGAAGAAAGCAATCAGCTGAGTTCTTCAGTCTGATCAAAATGCTGTTCTTACAACCTTAAAGGATCCTATTATCATAGTAATTATTTTTGTTTCATAAAATCAGTGTTTCAATTTCAGCGAAGAGCCATGCTGAGCAGGGTAACAGTCTCTCTTTCAGAAGACTTTAGAAGAAAATGGAAGTAGGCAAATACATAAAATACATTTGAAAGGTACAGAGATATTGATTTTACAATCACAATTTTCAGAATGCTTGTGAGAGCCAAGTGAATAGTGTGTTTAACAAGAGCTTTTCACTGCTACCCAGGCACTTCAAAAGTGGATAAAAGGTTGAAAAGCACTAGAGGGAGCTGCTGCTCTACTTGGATTCTTGTATTCAGCACAAATTGCTACCTGCAGGATTGAGATGGGTGTGAGCACACATCCCTGCTCTCCTGTACTGAAATAACAGAACAGCACTCAGAAACATCAGACAGCAAGGATGCATACTACGAATTCTGAACCAGGAGGGAATCAAAGAACACATTAAAAATCTATAATATGTAACAGACTTTAAACAAATACTCAGAGGAGGAAAATATTCCATAGGTTTACAAAAATATTTTTTATAGCTGATCAGTAAAAATCCTCATTGACTTCTTGCCTTTTGTGAGCACAGGATTTGTTCCAAAGATAAAAAAATAATGTAAAAGAAAGAATAAGGAAAAAAATGACACAAAAGAAAGGATACCTGGAAGAAATTTCATAGAAAGTCTTACTTTAACTGAGTAGTTTCATTACCAGATGTCAATCAATCTATGTTTCTGACAGTGATATAGGTTTTTAACCAAATCTATGCAGATGATATTAATGGACTAGAAACTCACAAGAAGCATTAATTTTACTGAAAAAAGTCCCCAGAAACTAAGTTAGGAAAAAAAGAAAAAGGATATGATATTGAGAGAAGGTTAAAAAGTCTTAAATGCTGCCATGCAACAAGTAGATTTTTTGATTGTTAGCAGATGCTTTTATATTCCTATCACATGAAAACACACAGCATGTATGTTGACTGCAATTTTTAACTTTTTTCCAGTTTTCTTTAATTTTAACCCAGTCTTTTCCCCACAAATCCCTATATGCACACACTATCCTTAGGGTGTCATTTATAATAATTACCCTGAGTATTGTATTTCCTTCTCAAAGTATTGTGTTTTCTTTCTTTTTCTTTTTATCAGTACTGAGCACTTCACTGTTCTAATATCTAAATGAAACACTTAGCATCATGGCATTAACTGATAAATAAATTAGGTAAATTTATTAATTTCAAGCACACACTGCATGCTGTATCTACCCTAACAATTAATAACCGAATCTCATTTTTCTTAAAGCCAAATTCCATATTTTTTTGAAACATCATTTTTTTTTTACTGGAAAGTCTAATTTTTTACATATTCAGTCAATCTGTTAACCACTTTGTACCCTGTGTATGCCAAATTTATGACAGCAACCACCAGCAGGTGTGACTGCTCTGTTGCACTTTGGAAAAGCCAAAGTAAGGGCTAACAATGCATCCATGTGCATGAAGAAGCTGCTTACTATTAGGAGAGAAGAGTAAATGGAAGCACAGCAAAAGGAATATAGTTTAAGCCTTGAAAAAAAGAGAGGGAATGATGGATCCTGCTGAAGTTGGTTGTTTTTTTTTTTTTCTGTATACAAGCTGTGGCACTTAAAATATGGGGGCCCTGCCAATGCATGTTAGCAGGCATTACTGCTTTTAGAGTGTGCCTTTTCTGTGTGTTATGTTCTCAGTCCTGGAACACAAGATGGTGGTATAGCTGTATCCAAAGGGAGTAGTGTATCACGAGAGTTACACCAGAAACAAATATATTAAATCAATTTAGGCCATGGCTGTTTAAGGAATGCTTTTCTGTGTGCACTACTAGGCTACAGTTCCCAATACAGAGCTCCCTGTAGTGACGTTGCCATGCTGACAAAGTTGAGCTTTGCTGTAAGAAAATCTGAAACATATCTCAGTAATAGAAGTGCAATTTAGCTTCCACTCAAGATTTCTGGTACATCTGTCAAGGATCATACATCTTCACAAGCCTGACCTGCCAGCAAATCTAGGATGGCAGAAATCTGTAACACAGAAACAGCTTTACACTTGCTCACAAAAAGCTAAGTAGATTAGGTCTAACATTGACCTCTGCTATGGTTTGCTTTTTTATCCTTTAAAGGTTATATTTGGCACTTGTGTGAAGAAAGATTCTGCATCATTCCTTTCCTCTGTTTGGCCTCCTGCAATCTACAATACCATTTCAGCATTAGGAAAAATCATCAGCAAAAGACTCAAACAAGCAAGGCTTCAATATGACTGGATGCAGGGGGAAAGGGAAAGGGAAGGATTTAAAACTAGTTTTGTGAAGGGTAAATTAATTCCATCATAAATGCCTCTTTCTGAACACATTTTGCAATAAAAAAAATTTATGAAATCTATGCAGTTTTTGTTTTGCATGGGGGTAGATGACATTTATTTCATTTTAGTCATTGTATCCCATTCAGCAGTGCATTTTTCTCTTCTCTACATATAAGACCAGTTTGAAGCATATGAATCAAATGTTCAGATGCATAAACCACTAGCCTTTATCCAGGTAAGAAAAAGAAGTGATTATAATTTTTTTGTTTTATATTAAGAATGTAAAGCAGCAGGAGTTTACTTAATCCATAAATAGCTGTTCTGTATTTGTGTATGACAGCATTTTTACAATACCTTATACAGAGAATTTTACAAATATGACCAAGTCTTGCTCTACCAGAAAAAGGATGCTTTCACTGATGACTAATATACATTCATACCTGACTTGAATTTTAAAATCTTTATATTAAAAAAAAAAAAAAATTTGAGAAGAAAAAGAAAATCCCAAACCTCTGAGATCTGAGCTAAACCTTTTAGTTCTTCATATTACAAATCCTTTCATAAAGTCATGTATTTCTTAATCTTTTTAATTCTTCAGTCAACTCATTTGAACTACAGCTGAGTGCTCATTCCAGTGCTGGGTATAATCCTCCCCATCATTCAGACAGTTGGCACATGCTTCACACAGTCCTTCATCTTCCAAATTACCCCTCTGAGACAGAAATTATCCCTTCTTCTACAGAGCATCATGCATTTTGCAAAGGGAATGAAAGCCCAGTATTCACAGCTAGCATTCATGGCCAGTCTTTCTTTGACATGCCAATTTCTCCTTCCTCTGCTGAAGTTTTCATCTTGTTCTTTCCCTCCTGTCTAGTCTCTCCTACTCATGGATCCAGTCCTTTTATTTTTGCTGCAACTATAGGCTACCAGTAGTAGCTGTTTGATACAGCAGAGTACACACAGATCAATTATTTTCCACTATAATGATGGTCCAGTAACCTCCTATAAAAGAGTTAACAAAGTCCAAGGACAGAGTGCAAATTTCCCATTCCCCTTGTTAATTACTCACAGGAGGTCCTGGTGGCCCTGGTTTTCCTGGAAGCCCTGGTTTCCCTCGTCTGCCCTGGAAACAAAAAATGACAAAAGACATTTATAAATACTGAGATTAGGAAGTGATTTGGAATAAGAATTTTAAGAAAACATTTATTGCCTCACATATTAGCAAAAAAAAAAAAAAAAAAAAAAAGATATCAAAACCCATCCAAAATGAATATTCTTTATCAGTCACTGCAATACTAGGTTTCCTTTTAATAGTTATAATAAACTGTATTTGCATCCCCATTCCAGTAACAATGTCACATTTTAAAGCTTTGTCTCAAATATGCCTGCACATTGATAGTATTATTAACAAAGCACCTGGATGAGGTGTAAAGAAATTATATTTGTATAAATATATAATGTATAAATACATAATGTATAAATACATAAATAATGAGTTTGTGATGTTAAATTGTGCTGCAACAGCCTGACTTGCACAATCAGTACATATGTGCAATACAACCAAATGAACAAACACACATACCCTTCTTCTCTGGGATGTGATAATGAGCACAAAAGCCAAAGATTTATTTGCAGAAACAGTTCACCTTCTTTGTGCAATTACTACCATCTGTGTATATATAATGCACATGCAAAATCATTTGCATTAAAACATAAAGTCCATAAAAGTCTACTTAAGGGAGACTTTCCACTCAGTTTCTAAAAAACACATGCTATCACCATTTTTTAGTACAGAGTTTGCTTGAACAACTGTTTTCACATATGCTTTTTTTTTTTTTAGGAAGATCAACATAAAAATGCAAGTAATTTACAGGAATTAACATCTTTATTGCCAAGCTGAAATCTGATGCACATTTTTCGAAACAACAGCTGAGAACAACTAATATCTTAGGTGCAAATGGCAAAGAAAAAAATATTCTATCCATTAAGAGTAAACTTTTGCCTTGCATATGGCATATGTAAATTAATGTTAAGCATCAGAGGGGAGTCCTGGTGAAAACTTGGCTTAAAAAGTGAAAAAATTAAAATTCTGGCTGACAGCTCACAATTAACACATAGAGATATTTCTGTAAGCTATGCTCTTTACTTCTAAGCCTGCTTCTGTAGTTTATTGAGGAACAGTGTCACATAGATTGCAGAGGTATTCTCAGGAAGGGAAGGTAAAATCCAGTTTTGCTACTTCCAGGTGAGAACCCTGATCTGCAGGAACTCACTCACATGCTCTGCCTTTCAGTAATCCTGGTTTATGCTGAGGGGAGGGCAGTAAGGGTGGAAAATCCCTCTCCCTCACACCCTGCAGCTCTCCAGGGAAACCTCTTGCCTAGAAGCCAGGGACCCTCCTGGGAGAGGTAGGTATCTCAAGCCCTTCAAGCTGAAGAAGAAACAGAGCAAAGATTGTGTGGATGTGTTTCAGCCCTTGGGTTGTGCCACACAATGCTGCCACCATGGTTTTAGGAACGTCCTCAGTCAGTCAGCGTGAAACAAAACCACCTCAGCATATTTGGAGTGCCAAATTCCTGGGTCTTAACTAGCTGAGACACATGTTATGTGCTGAGCTGTTTAATCCCACCAACACTTGCACATGCAGGGCTCTAACTGGGGCAGCTAAGGGTAAATTTCTAGAACCAAAATACAGTGCTAGGTGCCTAGGCTGGGCTCAAGGCTCTGCTGGCCCTTCCTGTCCATCCCCAGCACATCTCTGCTGTGCTGGTAGTGCTGTCTCTGCAGCTCCTAGAGTTGGGAACTCAGCTGGCCTCAGGAGGGGTGGGTTTGGCTTTGGTCAGCCCCTGATGCTGCTCACTGAGCACTGAGGAGCTCGCGTGGCCGGACAGGGCACAGTGCAGCAAGGCATATTGCACAGGGGGCTGCTCTTAGCTACATCCATGCTTTTGGACTGATCTCTACTCTAAAACACAGGTGGAAAATTATATTTCCTGACCCTTAAAAAACCACAAACCAGTAAACTTACCTTAGAAAGCACGAAAACAGACTGAGAGCTAATAATGTAATAAACAAAGATAAATTGCTCCATACTTTTAAAATAGTCCCTCCGAGTTATAATGACCTACAGTGTTGACTTCTTGAAGCACCTTCCTTTTCCTGTTTGAACTTATCTAAAGTATCCTGAGGATGACACTTAAAGTCGCAGCAGTCTAAACAAAGTATCAAGGAAGTGTCAGAATGAAGAAGACAGGGCTTTGACTGGCAGACACAACTGCGAACGAGGTGTTAATTACACAGGAAAACATGGAACATGTTGGGAAGGCAATTTTATCTCTGTTTACAAGATGAACTAAAATGTGATTTATGACATAACAAGGACAAAAACTTGATTAACTTTCTGGAAAAAAAATATATTAAAAAAATTGGGGTAGTTATTTTTCATCATCATTTATTTATTACTAGAACACATACCCAGTGAAACACAGAGGAAACATGTGCCCCACTTTTTACCCCATAATTATATTATTAGGCATTATGCAATGTTGCATGTAAAACAACCACACAGGTCAGTATGAGACATAAGCTTTTTATAGAGCAATGAAAGTCCTTTTTTTGTCTCCAGGCACCTTTGCAAACTGTCTGGTATTTTAAATTTAATACAGAAATGTATGACAGGCCACTACCTTTCAGCAATGCCTTTCAGATACAAAGGCTTCAATGTTAGGAATACCCAAAACACCTGCTTGTCTGTGACTTCTCAGCATCAAAAATAAAACATATACTATAGAAAGAGTGTAAGTAAAAAAAAAAAAGTTTATATTTTTGTTTAGGGTAATTAAAACAATTAGAATAATGTTTTTGACAAGCCCATTATGATGCTGCCTTGAGCCAGCATGAGCCAGACCATGACTAAATATTTACATTTTGATTTTGAGTCATCCTTCTGGCAAGGAAGAAGTGAAAAACATCTCAGTGCCCTCTCTGGTTTATAGAGTGGGCTGAGCAGAGAGCCACAGCTCCCATCTCCTGCTCAGCAGGGGCTCTTGGTAGCCCCATGAGAACCATATTTAGTGCCACTCTGCAGAGGGCTGACAGCCCACACATGAGGCCTTTATTTAGCTTAGTCACTGAGCAAATATTGAGGTTATAAAACCACTCAAAATATAAATAAATGCCCCAGGCATCACATTGTTCCTTTAACTAAATAAAAATGCAATACCACCTACATTCACCTACAAATGATACATGGTGTCAACAAGTTGTCTAATGCTCCTTAGAGTACCTGAAGAAGACCAACACAGTTGCTGGTTATTTCCTTTATTCTGCATATATTTTTGCTGCCAATCAATGTGATAAAAAGTTTTCTAAATGTTACTGATACTGTATGCTGTACCCTTGACTCCTGAAATGCCTGCCCCCAACTAATTTGTACAGCAGGCTACTTTCCTCTTTCCCAAAGGACAGACTGCAGCTAGATCATTCAAATGACAAATCATTCAAATAACAACTGCTTGGTTAGGGGCAAAAAAGGATAAAATACTAAAAATAAAGTAAATGAGAGATTATGTGCTTCAGGAAACCCAGCTGAGTGCCTAACTGAAGTATGTGGTCAGCTGCATTCTTTATTTCTCTTTCCTTCACCCCTCCTGTGAACTGAAATGACTTGATGAGCTTTGCCTGACATGAGATGGAAAGCTGCTCAGAAGAGAGGCTGTGGCCATCCTTCCACAGGCTTTGTGCTCTGGTTCTGATTGCTGCCCCTGGGCACTGCTGCAGGTCCAGCACACAAGCAAGAATTCAAAATCTGTGTTGCAAGCCCCTGCTGTATCATACCACATACATCTATTCATATCTCTAGCTTTAGAGGAGTAAGATCTCTAATCCTCCTGTTTTAAAATAAAATGCAGATTATTTAAGGATAAAATCAAGCAGCTATGGAGGAACACTGACATGATTTATGGAATTAATAATTTAAAGACTCTACACTTTAGTATGAAGGCAAAAGTTCTTAGAATAAACCCGTGTGAATTTTCAAGGGAAAGTGCTAATTAGTGGTTCTTGAAATACATCATCACATTTCAAAACAGGAACTAGTTCAGGGAAAGTAGAAATCTGGGCTTTAAAGTCTTAACTACCATAGTTGTTATGCAAAAATGAGGTTTATGTAATTTTTTCCAGGCTAAACTATGATTCTCTTGGTCAATCCTCAAAACCAGACTTAAACAGGCACAGATATAACAAAACCTGGAGGTGGGGGGGAGTTAAAGACCCCTGTCTCATAGTGCCTAACCTACAGATGACCCCCCAGCACCTTGGGTACCTAAATACATGAGAGGAACTGTGGGCAGCTAAAAAACTGTTCCTCCAGATGCCCAAAGTCCCCACCAAGCCACAGCCACAAGTTCCAGTGCCTCCACTAACTCAGATTACAGCAAGAGTTGTGATATTCTCTCCCCTAAATGGAAAATCTATGTTGCAGACAATGAAACCTTGTTAACTTCAGTAATACAGTGTTAGACATGGAATGTACAATCCCTTTTTCAATCCTATTAACTTTGGCCTTGAGGATGTATTATGGTAACCAGTGTATTGCAAATTAACCTCTGCATTAGATGTTAAACCTGAACAAAATACAGGAAATAAGAAGGCAAGAAATTAAGCCTTTTGCAGAGATCAAGTGCAAGTCTGTTCATCATACCCCACTAAAACCTTTCACAGAAACACAGCTCACAGAAGGATACAGCACACAGAGCTTAATTCCCTTTTTTCCCAAAAGCCTGTAGGGAGCTTCTCACTAAAGCAGAAGCACTCCTGTACTCAGTCTTGGGTCTCCAAAATAATTTTAGGAAGGATTTACAACACCTCTAGTTTTTCTATTATGACATTAATAAAATGCTTAAAGGGAACACCTAGCCAGATTACATAAAACTGAAATGAATTTAACAAAAATGAATTTAACAAAAAAAGTTCTTAAACAGGCCAATAAGTCGAATGCCACAACCTCTTTGTCCAACAAATTGCTAGACAAAATCCATCACAATTTTTCAAATGCATTTATAAAACCTCAAATTTATTTCAAAATCACTCAAGGAACTAGTTTACAACTGTATTTAGATAGTTTATACCTTAATTTTTAATTATTAGATATAATTTCTTATTCCCTCATGTTTCTATACCTTTGGCTAAAGACATAAAAATAAATATTAATAATAGAGTATTTGGAAGAGAGTCTGCAATTCTGAATGAGCTTCTTAAAAGTTAAAATATTTTTGTTATTGCATTGCAAGTTAGATTTTAATTTATACAGTGGAAATTAACAAGAGAAAACCCAGAATTTTTCTAATTGACAAATCTCTCTTTAGCATTCTAAATTACAATCTTTCCAATCCATTTTAAATGCTAAAGTGGGAAAAAGAAATATTTTTAAGCTCTATCCTAGTTTACTGGATATGTACTTCAAGGTAGAGACATTCTGGGAGAAAAACTGTTTTACATTAAGCATTTTTGGACTGTTAAATGTCAGGGTGAAAGAAATACAGAACTCTAAAAATGAAATCAAATTGGAGCTTTGCATGTTTAAAAACAACTTACATCAAAGTCAAGAAGGACTGAGAAGATTAAAAGAGGTTCCAAAACTCCAGAGCTTTAACTGTGAAGAAAATGTTTTGCATTGTGCCAGGAGGCTGACCTGCAATGCAGACATCATCATTGTTCTGTAAGGTTTGTTTTATAATTGGTAAACTCCAACAATTACTCACTGAACTAGAGAGCAAATTATGCCAAAGAAATATTTAAGTTCGATAAATCAGATAAATGTAATCTGAATTTAAATTAATTTTGATGCCACTCAAAATAATTATGTTAAGAAAACCTAACAGTTCTCCATCCATTTATCTATGAAGATTTTCCACTCTGTCAAACTAACTTTATTCATGCTTGATTAGAAAAACTTGTAATCTCAGAGAGTAAACTGATTAAGGCAAGTATGCAACTCCACAGGGTCCCCCCCAAGTAAAATTACATGTTACTGAAACATGTAATTTCAGTGAAATCAATGTTGAAATACTAGATATGGCAACAGATTCTCAGTTTTATGAGGTGTTTAATTTATTACTAAGATAATGCCAAAATAACTTCCTCTTAAGTGAAGTATTTGGTTTTATAAACACAACTGTTGGAAATAAGGAAGTTCTTTCAAAAATATTTACTTCAGGACACCTGCAACATCCCAAGGAATATATAGTCAAGGATATGGCTGTGATATTGTAGAAAGATTTTAAAATGCTTGAACCCAATCCATCACTGAAACCAGGGAAACCACCATAATGGAGAAATAATCTGTGTAAATACATATAAAAGAAAATTTTTTATTAATCCGTAAAAATAAAGTTGTTGGCAGCTATGCTGGGAAAAAGGTAGAGCTAGTCAAATAAAAACCACAGAATTGTCTGGTTTGGAGGAAACTTTTGAGATCACTTAGTATAATCCCTGTCCTCAAGCAGGATCAAGTGTCCAGTACTGTATGTACTCAGCTTTTGAATATCTCCACAGATGGAGACTCCCAACCTCTCTGGGCAACCTGCATCAGTATTTGATGAACTTCACAATAAAAAACTGCTTTGTTGTGTTCAGATAGAACTTTCTGGGTTTTGTTTATGATTTTTTTTTTTTTTTTTTTTTTTAGATTTCTTACTCATTGCCTCTTGTCCTGTCACCAGCTATTACTGAGGCAAATGTGTCTCCCTCTTCTTTATTCCCTCAGATCAGACACTTTCACACTGATTAGATTGCCACTGAGCCTTCTCCAGGCTGATGAGTCCCAATCTGTATTTTGTCAGCTTGTCCAAGAAGATAATGTCAAAGACTTTGCTAAAGCTGAGGTTGGCATCCACTGCTCACCTCTAATCCACCTAGCCAGTCACATAATAGTAGAAATCATGTATTTGGTCAAGGAAAATATTCCTTTCATAATTCCATGCAGACTATCCCAATCACCTTCTTGTCCTCCATGTGTCCTCCAAGATTTCCTCTTTCACAATTGCCAGGGATTGAATTAAAAGTTATTGGCCTGTAATTCTCTGCACCTTCCTTTGTGAAGACAGAAGTGATATTTGCTCTTTTCCACTCTTGAGGAGCCTCTCTCAGTTACCATGAGCATTCAAAATAATCAAGAGAGGATTGCATTTGTGAGGCCCTATGGAGTTAGACAGCTGTGTCCTCCATCTGGGTACAAAACTGACAGCAAACAGCTGTCAGTTCTCCTTCAGTAGTGCTTGGGTCCTGTGCCTTGTGACCACCATCTCTAAGTATGAGCATTCAAAAATTGAATAATTTCCAGAAAAAAATAGTTTTTATAAAAAAATGCAACAAGTTCAGGGAAAATCCCTGCTACAGGGATACCCCAGTGAAAAGAAGCATTACTTTTCAAAATATTTGGAATTTTAATTTGGAAATATAAACTTCATTGCATTTAACACAGTAAAGGCTGAGTCTGGAAAGCTTCGTGTAGCCTGTAAACTGTAGGTAGAAGAAATTTTTAAGAATACACAGCAACATGGCAAAAATTATTTGAAGACCTCATAAAATTCTTTGCATGGGAGCTGAAGTCCCCTAGTTGAATTTTTTTGAAAATTAATGGAATGGTGATTTGATTATAGAGAAAAAACTCTAAGTACCTCTTACCAATATAAAGAAGATGTTTAAAAACCCAGTTGCTGGAGGCTAATGGAGGATTACCTACACGCCCAGTGTAAAATAAAATTTATGTTTTGAAATGTGTGATTGACAAGAAACACTGGAAAAAAGAATTCAAGGAGACTTGCAAAGAGTCTGTTGTTGATATTCTTTGAAGTGGAAACTGGACTTCTGCACAAGAGGAGCTTACCAAGAAAGTGCAGGATGACTGAGAAAAATAATAGTTCTGCATAACACAGGAATCCAGGAAGATGGTATAGTAGTCCACTGTGGTTTAAATTCCATCCAGTGCTAGGTAAATACCCAATCTTACTCTTGTTTGTGGTTTGGCAATATTGGACTATTCTGAGTGATGTGTAATCACCTTCTGAAGCTCCTGATGTCATTCTGAGCAGTTGTATGACAGCATCAATTGCTGCAGCAGTAACATGCCTGAAGCCAGAGTGATGGACACTAAAAATTATGTATGAATGCAGTGCCTGCCCACAGAGCAGTCCAGTATTTCTCATGCAGGAATAAGGGAAAAGGAATGAGTAGCTGTTTCTACTGACCCATTTCTTTCAGTGACCAGAACTAAAACTCAAAACTCCTGCTGATTAAGGTCTCATGTCTAACACAAAACACTTCATTAAGGATCTGCTCTTTGATGTGAGAGTCAGGTGATAACCCAGTATGACCACACAGTAGTAATGCACTATATTATAATATTATATATACAGTATAATGTATCAAAGACATATAAAGTAACATATTCAGTAATTTAATAATCATGCACGGGCTCTAATGACATCAGTAACTCTGCCTACAGTGCATCTATCAGACAAAAGCTGTTAAAACTTTATTTGAAAAAATATATTGATTCCCCTTTACACTTGAAATAAAGAAACCACTGGCACCATCTAATTAGGTAATGATATAAATATGCCTTTCTAAGCCAATTTGATGCATATGTCAATAAGCATTTTAAGGTGGACATAACTTTGACCTCAGAAACGACAGTTCAGTTATCTTTATGCTTATTAGAATAATAACATTTATTCTATTTCTATTTCTATAATAGGTATTATATATTTTTTTGATGTAATTTTTTGTGTAAATTATTCCTGTGAGGTGAAAAATTCAGACTTATTCCTCTCAGTAGGGGTACAATTTTCCTAGTTTCCCCTTAGTGAATGCAAGGAGATGGGTGCCCATTCTGTGACAAGGCACCTTTGGTATTTCTTAGTAGCTCTGATACGAAATTCTTATCTGCGCTGATATAATTAAACCTCACTCAAAACACTCTGAAAAAGAAAATGCATGCTTTTTTCCTTTCTTTTCTACTCATCTTCTATTGCCATTTACCAGTCACTAGCTCTAACCTGAGACTTCTACATTTCTCCACTACCACCATTAACACTGTTAATTCTCCTCAGTTCCTTCCTTCAATGTGCATTCCAAGGTCTGTACATTACACACTATATGATTGCCCTCTGTCTCAAATCCTTATTAATCTAGAACCATTTTTAAAAGGAGCTGAATGCTTAAAAATGCTCCAGATATAGATGGAAATTTCAGTTTTGAATACAGCAACTACCATATGAAAGGAAATTTAAAATAAGATTTCATGTTCTCAAAGTGTGGCATCCAAATTGAATAGATATTTTCAGGTGTTTATGGAGTGGCTTTTTCCCCCCTAATACGTTACAGTTCCAGTCTTCAGAATTGACATGATATGGCTTTTCAGGTCTGCATAATATGTCAGAGAAAAATTATTAGCTAGTTACACACTCAACAATATGCTTTAATCTTCAAAAGACAGCCCATGAGAAAAGCAATAACTTCATATAATGTGAAAGATTTGAAGGATCTGCTGAAAGTAGAACAGAGGAACATGACATCTATAATTGAATATAAAGGAGGATTTAATAGCCATTAGATGTGCACTGTCCTGTTTGTCATTAAACAGAGCAGAGATCTTGTTACAAATGGTATGTTACTGTGTAATTAAATGTATTGGAAACGCAAAAGCACATGGGAGTTGAGCTAAGACTGCCAGCAATGTTGTTAATGGTCGGGCGGGAGTGGCCAGCAGAATTGTTGTGGGTTGATTTCAATGGTGGAAAGATAAAGACAGATGCTGAGACTCCACAGCCTGCTGTTCCCATTGTTTGACTCAAGGCAGCTGTGAGCATGGTGAGATTATAAAACCATCAGAGCTTCTGTTTTTATAGAGGCTGGAGTGTGACAGCAGCTCAATTTTACGTGTGAGCAGGAAAATGCCCACGATGCAAATATCAACCCGCTAATTCCTACTGCAAAAGGGAAAAAATTTAAAAGTATCTCCAAATCCATTTATCCACCCTTAAATATAATACAGTGTGTTAACTCTCAATTTTTCACATAAAAAAATGAAGAAGTTCCAAGAGTGAAGTTTCTAAAACACAAGAATGTTTATAACTGTTCCTAAAGGAGACTCTGTCTTTTTGAAGGTTCAATACCCCACAGAAGAACTCTAAAATATGCTAAAAGGGGATATAACTATCTTTTCACAGTATGCTATATATTTAAGAGCCTAATCATAATAGTCATGGTAATTATAAAATCCTTAATAAGGATGTCAATATGCTAGTACATGTGCTTTAATAACATATTCATCACACAACTTAGAATTCTCTATTACTGCTCTGACTTTCTGAACAGATTCTCAATCCTTGGTGAGAAACATAAATAAACTCAGCTTACATATCTTTGTGTTCAACTTAAATGGAATTTAATACTATTTTTAAAACTTAAAAGCTAACATAAAACATAGCTTTGGGGCCTATGCATCATTATTCATTTTTTTCAAGCTAGTCTTCTGTTAGTTTTATTACTATTTTTGGTATCATTAAATTAACCTTTAAAAATTCACTGTAGTTTACTAAGATCAATGATGAGAAACATTAAATCTTTTTTACTTCATACTTTTAACTATGATATTAAATATAAAGATGCCTAAATAAAGCAAGAATTACTGAGACCCAACTTCAAAACTGCAAACTGGGTGCACACTTAATTTGTAAAAATATTGAAATGCTTGAGTCTTAACATCTTCTTGAACTTTCAGGAATGTATTAGATTAGACAAATTTACAACACTGAATTAATTCTTGTGATACCACAATCATAAATATTCGTTGTCTGTTCTAATGAATTATCAAATTCAAAAAGTCAGGGAAAATAAAAAAAGAACATGGAGAAACCAGTCAGTCGGTTACTTAATTGTATTAAAATTCTAAATAACCAAAGGTTTATTTAATGTATTTGGCATATTCATATTCCCCAGCCCCCTTGACTGTATCATATCTGTTGTACACATATGTTAGGCATTGACATTTGCAAAATGGTATTAAAAGACCTGGGTCAGTACTACTGGTTTCTGTTAATATTTTAGATAATGTCCCTAATTTTATATATTTCATATATTTAACATATATATATTTCATATATTTATATTTCTCAGAGGTTGAAGGTAGAGTTCACCTCTGCTAAAGATAGGAAAACTGAAAAGTTTTAATATTATTTCATCTAAAATTACAGCAGAAACCCCCTACACAAAACACAATACATCTGTGCTGCCAGTCATTAAAACATTTTAGATGGTTGAAATTGTTAAATCTCCTTCAACTGGAGAGAAACCTCAAGTGTCAAGGCTCAGTTTGTTGTCAGCATGCTTCATACTCAGCTGCTACTTTACCCTTTTTTATTAGTGCCTAGGCAGAAGTTGCACATCAAGCTGTTAGCACACTCACCAGTTGTTCAGCAAGTTTACTCACCCTCTGACCTTCTTTGCCAGGTGGGCCTTGGGGACCCTCCAGCAAACCCTGAAAATACAAACATTAAACAATTACAACATTCAGTGCTATTTTCATCCTCTATTTTTCTATAGAAGTGAGACTAGTCCAAAGATCCAGATGGCAAGACAAGGCATTTATTTCTAATAATAAGAATTGGCTATTCCTAACAACTCCTTCAATGTTATATTAAGGTGCAAGGAAAAGCACAAATAGTTATTAATCACATTCCATCATATAAAGGCAGTATCCTTTGGAAAAGAAGAGGTAAGTCAGCACTAATTAAGCATAGTTATATTTAACTGCAGTATTAATTGAAAAGTGGTTTATTTTGCTAAGTTAGGATGCCATAAAAATGACAAAAAAAGTTATTTTAAATGAAAGACAACTTACTGTACAACTCAAATTTAAACACGAGCACTGAATGGGGAGGGGAAGTCAGGGAAAGGGAACTAAATATAGCAGAAGGCCTTATGCTTGCTGGATCCTAAGAACCAGCCCTGTGCAGCTTCCTCTGCATATCTGGCTTGGCTTTCCTAAACACTTGAGTGACTTGTTCTCTCTCTCCCTCTCTCCTGAACAAGCACAGGAGCTTTGAGTGTTTTGAATATATCCTTGAACTGCGAGCCTTCCTTCTGAACTCAGTGCGAGGATCTGCCTTTTTCAGTCACAGATAAAATCACAGACCAGTTCTGATGCTTTGAGGCTTTAATTTTATGTCTGACTAATGTACAATATAACCATAAAGCCTTCATATAAAATCTCAGAACAACTTAGAGCAGTCATTCCCCCCACTCCCCCTTTACTTCATGAGTCACCTTGGAATACAATTAAAAAATTACTTTGAGGAAGCAATCCAATTTCCATTACAGCAACAAGAAATGTGAAATCATTTTCAATGTAATCAGCAAAGAATATGTAACAGTTCTGCATTGAATAATTTAAGTGAAAAAAAAAAAAGCCTTGCATGTTATATTGCATATTCTTACAGGGTGCCACAAAATTAAAGAAATACATTTTGTTTATTTAAGAACTTGAAATATTAAAATTTTAAAATCTTTAAAATTATTCATACTCATGTATTGCTTCACCATGAGTTATATCTTTGGTCAAATTCAAATACTCTACTTAGAATCAATGATGCTTATTTATTGACCCAATAAGATTGAACTGAGGTACCCTGACAATCATGACTTTTTAAAGCACCCAGATTTCTAGAAATTAATTTAAGGAGTTCGTTTATGATCTCTAATTTCCAATGAAAATGGGAGAAAGTAAGTAGGCATTCCAAAGCTACTAGCTCATATATCTTCAAGTAATGTCTTAAGTTGATTAGAATGTAGTCTGACTTCAATTTTAAAAATAAGTGGTCACTTCAAGAGCTTTTCCATTTCTACCCACTTTCAAACACTGAAGCTAAAAATATATCTCAGACAGTATTTCACTATAGGATATTTCTCCTATAATTTCAGTTTCTAATGTAAACAGGATAAGGGATCTTTTACAAAGTTGATGCACCCTATTTCCATCTTTCACCATAGGTTTATGGAACTAAAATATGCATGTATTTGTTGTGTCCAACAAATAATATCACGGAAAGTTAATTACAGTGCAAGTTATGAGTTTGTACATACACAAACCCATAAAGCAGCATGACAATGTGACCTCTGTAAAGTTTCTTTACTTTCTCATCTAGGTAGTGTGGAACTTGCAGTGTTCTGTCTACATGTTAGCAATATTCTAATTCTGTAAAGAAATTCTGGGAATTCAGGAAGAGATGGAATTTTGTTTTGTTAATTTTTCATTTTAGTGACAACTTTATGCAGGAGAATGAGATGAAAACCTGTAATGTCCGTTTTATGGGGGAGGAAATACTTGGCCTCACATATCTGTACAATAAGGCTCCAAGGGGACAAGAATTACACAGGAATGCAACTGCACAATAGTGATAATTAATAGCCAACATTTTTATCCAAGGAGAACTTTTATTCTTTTTCTTCTCTCTACAATATTATTGTCAAGAAAAAGGAACCAGATAAGGAGATTTATCTTCAAGGAAAGGGAGGAGAGCTGTGTACAATTGGTAACTAGGCAGGGAGGACTCCCCTGTACAAGGAGCCACATCCTGATATTGAAACAGAGGTAAAAGTTCACACCAGCTTCAGTGGGATCTTCTGTTTAAAAAGTGATAGGACAACATGGGCCATGTTAACTAACACAGCTCTAAAACTAGTAACTTGGCCAAAGTAATGACTTAGCAATGTTATCTCTGCTCAACATTCACTGCAAGAGATCATGGAAAAATAACTGCAGATGAAACCTGCAGGGGAAATGAAAAAGAAACCTTCTACAGTGACTTATGTCTAAACAGATGAATAAAAATTTACTATTGAACTCCCATAGAACTTGGCAATGAATAGAAATACATGTTTGTAGGAAGGCAGACTAAAGTATCTACCTAAGTCACATTCCTATTTAATTTCTGGAGATCTTCCTTCGGAGATCAAAGAGCAGATTTGACTCCCTCCAGCCATGGATAGCACAGCTGGTCAGAGGAGCCCACCACAACACATAAAGGGATATAATATAGACTGAGCACACATACCTCTATCTATCTATCTATCTATCTATCTATCTATCTATCTATCTATCTATCTATCTATCTATCTATCTATCTATCTATCTATCTATCTTATATGGCATATGCTGAGGATTGTGTTCAAAACATTTATGTCAGAAGGCAATTTATTCTACAAGTACAAACTCCTCAGGTAAACAGCAGCCAAAGCAATATGGATCATAGAGCCATACTATGGTTTGGGCTGGAAGGGAGCTTTAAAGGTCATCTAGTCCAACCCTTCTGTAATGAGCAGGGTCATATTCACAACCAACCTGGACTTGAAAGTTTTCAGGGATGGTGCATCCACCAACTCTATGGGCAATTTGTTCCAGTGTTTCATCACCCTCATTGTAAAAAAACCTTGTTATTAAATTGACCCTCCTTCAGTTTAATACCTCCTTCAGCTTTATCCCTTGTCCTATCTCAACAGGCTCAGCTAAAGCCTGTCCAAACCTTTCTTATGGGTGCCATTCAGATATTGCAAGGCAATTGAAATCATTCCCTGTGCATCACAGTCCCTCTGACACTTTTGAACTGTCAAGAGCATGGCTGTGGTGATGAGAAGAACAATGTCTAGGAACAGCACAAGGCACTGTGAGGTATAAAACAAATCTATTTGTGTGACATAAGTCTGGCAGGAAAATATGATTCATTCTTCTAAGGATTTTCCTGACTCTGCCAGGCCACCTTTGGGGCTGAAAGGTGGTAGCCTTCTACTTACTTAATGAAGCAGTAAATTAAAATAACATATACAGTCTATAAGGCCTGTTCCTGTCACAGACCAAGCAAGCCTCTTGGAGTAACATACCTGAAGGAGTTGAGGAACATGAAGTGTAAATGTCTCAAACATTACTATGTAGTTTGGGGAAAATAAAAGCCAGTAAAGTGGAGATGTTTTTTAGTACAGATGAAACTTAGAAAATCTACCACAATGTGTGAGGGTGGCTATGAAGAGAGATGATAATGATGCACTGGTGGGCATAAGAGGGCTGTACAAAACCTTGAAAATGAAGAGCAGAAACTTGTGAATCCCTTTATAAAAGGTAAACCATAAAGGAAAGTGTTGACAAGGGAAAAGATGCTTGTTAGAACACAGAATAGAATAGAATAGAAAAAGCAACCACACTGTGAAGAACATGCAGACAGATATTTAAATGAAATATCATCAAAACAGTCTAAGCCTTAGTTGAGGGAAACTAGGAAAAAACAACAGGTTTAAAAAATGCTGCAGTAGAATGAATGAGTTTTTAAAAGAATTTGTATTGAAAAATATCTGTAGGAATTAAAATTTAAGTACTTTAACAGCTAATATTTTTGCAAGTATCAGGAGATAAAAACTAATAAGATTTATATTGAGACAGCAGAAGAAAAATATGTTAAAAAGTTACAGAAAAATCGGTAAACAGTTCAGCCAGTTAAGCTCTTTCAAGTTTCAGAAACTGTTGATTTAAAATTTATGAGTGTGGAGCTATCAAAGCCACTTAGTGTAGAAGGGCTAAAATCCTGTCATGTGACTCTGCAGGTGCAAAAGCATTTTTATATACCCAATACAACAGAACAAGCATCTGCAGAGACATAGTGGAAGCACAGTTCATAAATTTAATAACTCAGAGAAAGTGCCTAAGAACATCTCAAAAAAGCAAAGCTTTTATTGAGACCCCATGGTGAAACAAAGAATGTTTAAAAAAAAGGAAAAAAGCCCCAGCTGAAGTGGAATAGCGAGGTTACTTAAAGCTATTATTCATGTTACTATTCACAGAAGATTAGGGTTGATGCCAAGAGAGTAAAATATTAGACAAGTACATATATTTTTGGGATTTTGAAAGTTGCTTTAGAACATAGCTGATAGTTTTTGAAGCAGAAGGGTAGACAGCTGCCTTATGTACTTGCAGGTAGTGTTGCTGGAATACATTCTGAGCTGGAATACGTTTCCTTCTCAACATAAATTAAATATAGTACAAATGGTAGCAATAATAATGCAGGTCTAATTAAGGCACAAAAATTATTTCATTTATAGACTGGTTTGTGTGTTCTGCAAACACAAAGCTACTTTCACCCAGTTTTCCCTCACTATGCATTCCAACAAACATTTAACCTAAATTTTTACAGGATAAATACTACTAGACAGGGAGAAAATGTATGTGATTTAGTGAGATGAGTTAAACAAAGACAAAGTCTAAATTAGGTATGCATTAACACCTTGTGATAATGTAAGAATAGGTCATTTTTTCATCCTTTGAATATGGAAGCTTTTACAATGATAAAATTTTCTACTTCAAAAAGACCCAGCTCTAACAGGCATTATTTTGCCAAGGAATTGCAAAACATTATGTTGATAAAGAGAAAGGTAAAGTTCCACTGGTACAACATCACTGCTGAAATATTTTTAAAAGCCAGCTGGTGGGCAATTCCCATTGCAAGAGATTGATGTAGTTCTTTAAAGCACAGTCCTCATCAGGATAAAGAAAAGCTGTCACGTTGTTGAATTACACTTTCAATGATCCCTCTGCAAACTCCACAAGGAGAGCAGCATGGAATCACGGTAATCAGGAGTCAGGTAAAATGTGACCACAGCTTTCCAAATTCCTGACATAACACAGTGGGTGGTCACAGTGAAGAACTGCAGCCTGACTGACTTGAGGAGCACTTGCCAGCCACCCAAATACTGCTCATGGGATGGATGCTACTGCTGGGGCTGCACTGTGAGAATGGCACAGCAGCCCAGACAGGATGCAACAAGATGCAGTTCAGTAGGTCTTAAAGGCACCCACTCAATCTGGAGGTGTTTGTAGAGAAGAAGTTCTAGTGTGTAGGTCACCGTGATCCTTCTACCCTATGCTGAGGATATTTTCCTTTTTGGCCTGTTTGTACCATACTGAATGTAAATGAATGGCTTCCTCCCAGGTATAAACAGACTATCACACTCTGCAAGCAAAGGAACTGAAACATGAATAACTTCCCTCCAGTCAAGATGGTCACAGTGTTGGTTTCTCAGGTATCTTCAAGGCAGTTTACTCACTGCCACTCTGATGCTGCCCTACCTTGAACCCCAAACAGAAGAATGAGGAAGGGACCTTAAAATACAATTACCACAGTTTCCTCTTCTTGTCCAGAAGACTGTCCATCACCACCCACACGGAAGCCCACAGAGCTTGCAGACATGCCTCACTTTACAAATATGGCAAAAACAATGGGAAAAATGGCACAGGAAAATCCCAGAAGGATGACTAATTTCCTGTTGAATTACCATTTATGAGGGAAATTAGGCTACCTTTATCTTAAGTATTTCCAAACATGACCTGATCTCAGTCACATCCTTACGAAAGTACCTTGAGACAGCAAGTGGAAAGATTTGTACACCTGCTCAGCCCCTTAAAGTTACTGCACTGACCATATTGTTTTGCTGTTACACCACTTTTCTTTCTAAACTGCTTTCAATCCATTTACTTATACAGAAAAGGACACAACATTTAGCAGAAATATTTCAGTCTGCCAGAAAACACAATAAGCTATATTTTCTTGATAACTTATTACTGGAGTAAACAGAAAATATGTTCCTTACTGGTGTCATTATTCTTTGGGTTTGGTCATTTCTTTAGCTCTGTCTGTCAACTTTTCTTGAAATGTACTTTCTTTCAGAGACAATAACTTGAGAGAGAAATTGGAAGAGTAATTTCACAGAAGTTTACATTCATGAACCTAGTACTTTTAATAAACATATGCTTATTTGCTAATCAAAAAAGTATAATTAAAATCCTGAGGAGTAAATCAGAATTATTCATTACATTGATGTCTACTGCATATGGGACAATTTTCAAATCATTATCCTAGTGAAGGACATATAAATCACATTCCTGCCAATTAATCAGAGTAAGAATTTTTGAAAAACAAATTTACTGTAAGGTTATGACTTCAATCTTCCCTTGTGCCTTCATTATCAGTATTACTGCATAAAGAAGATAAAATCTGCACTGTAACTGCTAAACCATTTTCTATTTCAACAAAGAGGTAATCTTCTGTTCCCATAATTAAAAAGTGCTTTTTGAAGAAGAGAATATTTGTAAGTTATACTGTGGAAGCTAAGCGATCACTATATTTGATGAAAAACAACTGAATAGATTGGTATTTTCAGGAAATTAATACACCGCCACTAAAAAATTTCAGATAGATAAAATTCAGATTTTCCTTAAAGTATATGTATGAAAAGAAGAGATTTAGAATGAAAATGCATTTTGCAGTCTATACTTTCTTTAGTTAAATAGGATTGCTTTCTTTTATTTCATTACAAGGAAAGAAAGTGAGGGTAATATGATCTGAGTTGCTTACTACTGGAGAGTGTGTATCTGTTTCTTTAGCTTCACATGAATAACTGAGGAGAAAGCTGTGCAATCAGGAGCTGGTGTTTGTTTAGAAAGGGGAGAGCCAGAAGTTGCAGTGGAGCTTGCCCAGACCTGAATCTGCAGCTTCCTCCCACAGCCGCCTCCACACGGCACTTGTGCACCAGCTTCCTTCGGATCGCTTTAGCCAGACCTGGGAGCCAACATTCCAAATATCTGTTTAGTAAGCAAGTCCTGGGGACTTCTGTCTGTGACTGACTTAAGCCTTGGCTTCTGAGTAAACACTTGGTGCCATCTGGATGACTATTTTATAACTCCTGAAAGGGATAGGTCTGCAGGAACGTACGGACGGACGCTCATTTTCCTCAGGAACTAAAAGCAGCGGATCGAGTGTCGAGAGGAATGGTTACCATATATTTTACAAGAGATGGCTGTGCCACCTTCCTCACCTGTCACTCTTGTGACACGGCACGCACAGGCTTAAGCTGGGAATGCCAGAGCGGGCAAGCTGCAGAGCCAGCTGTGACCCTGCAGAGCCCAGCCCATGATTCTGCCCCTAAATCCCACATCTCATCACAGCCTCACTACACATCCTATCAGGGAACCCCAGCTTTAAACATCCCCTATTGCTGCATGAAGGGGGTATAATAAAGGAGAAAAGCTCAAAATATAAACACAGCATTTGCTCATAAGACACACAAAAAGCACTAAAGAAAAGAGACATCTACTGCTTACAGAGCAATTCAGAACATAGCAGAGCAATTAGAGGCAGCATAAAGAAAGGATGAGAACTGATCATGGTTTTGGAGTACTCCCATAAAACTACCACCATAACTGAGAAGAAAAAGTAAATACATATATCTGGACTTGGGGAGTGTTAGCTAACCCATAGAAACACAGGAAAACTTTACATCATTAAGAAAAGAGCTCAAATATACACATATACATCCCAAATTCACAATAGCACATATTTGCATGAATAATGCTGAGCCAAACAAATATACTTTGAACTACTGAAATTGCTAATTTCATTAAGGTTCTACGTAAATACTATAAAATTTATCACATATTTCTTCTTACAGTTTAGCATATTTTGCATTGCAATGCTGTTTCTTTTCTCTGATTCTTCATGCATTACTGATGAAATTGTATTAACAAGACCTTAGTATGTACCTTAAATAAATGCACAGAAACACATGGAATTCTAATCCCATTCTAATCTCTTCCTGAATTCTCTGCTATTGCTACAAGTGAGAAATTTTGTTAAATGTTCTTGTTGTTAGGATTTCAGTGTGAAATCCTAACACCAATCCACATCAAACAGGACATACAGAGCTCTACTTTATTTTTCAGATGCACTTTCTGAGCTATGAAATTTCAATTTCAAATTCATAAAATAATTTTTGCATCTTAAAAAGCAGTGCTATTATTTTGCCTGTTTTGCAGTTCAGCATATGCTCATCTATCTAATAGGTTGTTACAGCTGATGGGTATTTATGAATTCTACCATACATGCTGCCTTGGTTTCCCTCATTCCATACTAGAATGGCTAAAATGCAAAAATACATTCCCCCCCCACCAAGTACCAATGCCTTCATTCTTTTCTGTATTTTCTCATGTTTTCCATGTTTCTTATGCTTCTGAGCCAAGTGGGATTTCCTACTCATCGGGGTTGCACTTTTAGACACAGAGTCACTGACATCTTTTAGACTTTTGCAGGTGCCAATAGCACAGACAAAAAAAACCTCATGAATTTCTACTGCATTCTGTAACATACCTGTGTAGATTACCTACAGGCAACTCTCCCTGGACCAACCAACAGCTGCAGTGAAGCAGCCTCAGTCTTTTGCTGCCTTCACACTCCCTGTGCTAAGGATGGAAGCATGGTGCAGGTCTGTGTATGGGGAGAATGTTCTGACCCTGAATAACTCTACTGATGGTCTAGTTTATACTGAAATAAGAATATATGTTCAGCTTGCTCCACTGATGTATGATTTCTATAGAAACACACAGGAATGGAAAAGGGCAGTAGAGCTTTATGTGATGCCATCATTTACCAGCTGTCCCTGTATGCAATTGTACTGGGGCAGAAGGTCGATGACCCAGGCCCAGTTGTCCAGATTAAGAAAAACCTGGTCCCTTTTAATATTCCCCTCCTCCTTGCCCAAGTAATACTTAGGACTTAGTTCTAACAGTGTGTCATCATTTTCACTCCTCTTCCCCTGCTGTGCCTCAGCATAATTCATTTATCTTTTAGATGAAAATAAATAATTTTCACATTAGGAAAAAATAGAAATTACTAGAAGCAGAGGATAAATTTACGGCATTATGCCTTCATCCAAATGAATGGAACATTTTAAAACTTTAGCAGGACTCATAACTGAAATGCTTACATCATATTTTGGCTATAACAGCATGAATGGTTCTGACATAGTAAGTTCTTATTAAGTGACACATGAACTGTGATATTATCTGACCTACTATTTATTCACAGCAAGCTATGACATCTCCTTTCATGATTATATATCGTAAGAGTCACAGCCACACAGTCACACAAATAAAACCCCTCTGAAAACTGAATTTTCCCCTAGCCACCATCACTCATGTTATTCATTTTCTTTTAGCTCTTGCCAAGAGAAACATGCAACTATTTACAGTGGCTGAGAGAGAAAGCCTTCCTGCTGGGCTGTATATTGCCTCTCTGCTGTAATCTGTCTTCAAACTGCTAAACCCATTCACACTCACTCTAGTCTACATGAGCTACTAACATCCTTCTGAAGACTGTGTCTGCTTTCTTAAAATTTAAATATTTTCTTTTAAAAAGTGTAAAGACGACCATCAGTAAATGAACCAACACAGAGACACCTTGTTGTGCTGGAATCAATGAACTGGAACATTTGCACAGCATTCTGTAATCAAAGAAATGCAATTCTTTGACATGTATTTTATGAAATTGGATCACTTCAGGTACAGAAGGAGTAAATTCAGTCAATCTGAAAGCAGTGTGCCCTGGCAGCCAGGAGGGACAAAAGTGTCCTGGGGTGGCACCAGGCACAGCATGGTCCTGTGAGAGCTGTCCTGCTCTGCTCTGAGCTGGGGCAGCCTCACCTCAAATATTGTGTGCAGTTTTGGGCACCACAATATAAGAAAGATATTAAGTTCCTAGAGTGTCCAAATGAAGGCCACAAGGAGGAAGAAGCAGCTGAGCTCACTTGAGTTCAGTCACTGAGCTGAGGAGAGACCTCACTGCAGCTACAGCTTCATTGAGAAGGGAGAGGAAGGGCAGGCACTGATCTCTGCTCTGGGGTGACACTGAGAGGACCCAGGGAATGGCCTGAAGCTGTGTCAGGAGAAGTTTAGTTTGGCTATCAGGAAAAGTTTTTTCACCCAGAGGGTGTTTGAGCACCGGAACAGGCTCCCCAGGGCAGTCACAGCACCAGCCTGACAGAGCTCAAGTGTTTGGACACTGCTCTCAGGTGTGTGGTGTGACTCTTGGGGACTGTCCTGTCTCCTGGGTCATGGCAGGGTTGGACTTGATGATCCTCGTGGGTGTCTTCCAACTCAACATATTCTTCATTCTTGATATCATACTACTGACCTCTGAGTATGATTCTTAGGAAAGCTAAGTGTCCACAACTGCAACTTAAGACAATGAACACCTTAAAAGAAAAGAGACTTAACATACCCAGGTATTTCTATTAGAACAGGTGTAATAATTTTCAATAATTTATAAAAAAATTCTCCAAAATACTGTTCTATGGTCTTAGAGCACACACAAAATAGATATTCTCAGTTTTTTTCCCTGTATTATCTTTGGACTTGTCTATTTCTGTCATCCCTTTGAGACCTGTAAGAATTAATCTAAAGCAAGACATACTCCAATGTATCTACTATAGTAAAATTGCAGGTTATTATTTTAATAATATATTAACCCTTCCAACACATTGTTTGTGCATTCAAGAAATAAAGGACATAAATGGACATTTTTACCTCTAGCAAGATGTGAACTGCAGCAAAGAGTCACTGATCTTGGGACAAAACACTAACTTGTTCCCAGGAAACTAAGATACAGGATAATGCATAGTCCAAAAAACAAGTAGTCTAAAACATGGTAACTAAATTTTGACCCCTTAAAAGTAGAATTTATCTTTATCTTACAGGTCTCTGTTATATCCTTCAATGTTTGTAAGATCTAATGGAGACCCTTGCTGCTATAATGTTGGAAATTAAGGAAGGAAAAGACAATTTATAGTCCTTTATACTAGGAATGACAGTTATTTTGAAGTTTATTTAGTATTACATGGTAATATGAATAGTATAGATGTGGCTCATAACAGAGTCTGGGAGAAGAGCTCTTCATGTTGTGAAACTGCAGCCTGAGAATTTGAAAGCTTTTCACTTTTTTTTTTTTTTTCCTTCATTTTTGCCACAGTCTTTTGCACCATTTTGAATTGCTTTTGCCCCAACAGACTCTTCTTAATGGAAGGGCTTTTCATCTCAGCTCATGAGTGAAACCACTGGAAACCAGACAGGATTTATTACTTTTATGAAGCAAAGAAGGAATACCCTGGAGAGTTTTGGGGACACTTTTCTTGAAGCTTTGTATGTGCTTGAGGCCTGGATCATTACAAGGAAATTAAGAACATTTTCCACCATCCCTACAGCAGTATCTAGCCAGAATATAATACCCTAAATGTATTGATCATTTTTGAAAGCTTTTACTGAAAAAATGCTTTTCCTTTAAAATAGCAAGGGAATTCTTTCACTTGAACAAGTCTATATTATTTATACACACAATAAGCAAGAAAATGTTAGCACTTTGGAAGAAACATGATGTTTTAAACATGCTTTTTTTGGTTGGTTTTTTAAAAATATTTACAGAATTCCCTTTATAAGTCCTATAGAAACTGCAGAGGCACTCTGAAGAAAGGGACTTGACTTTTAGGTTTAGCAGTGGGAGTATGCACATTGAAAATAAGTGAAAAGCATGCAGCATTTTTTAGGGATTTTCTTTTGGCTGTTTTTCTTTACATGTACTCACACTCAAGGCAGCTGGTCCTGGAGGTCCTACATCTCCCTAGTTAAAACAGGAGAAGAAGTAAACAATCTCTTTAGTTATAAATATTTAACCTCTAGACATTATAGAGAATGTGCAGCACTGCAGAAGTGACTTGAGTACAATCATCAAACATGTTGATTATGAAAATATGTGAGTAAAGTGATATTCTTCTCCAGTAATGGCATAGATATACACAGTTCACCACAGGTTAAAGGGAAAAAAATCCCCAGGTCTCTGCATAAATGAGTCACAGCTTTAAAGAGCAATCCTTCAAAACACATTTCCATATGTCAAGTTACAAGCTGCAGCTTACATGCACAAGGTGGCCACTGAAGCCAGTGTGACAGCTCACATATGTAAAGACATTTGACTGTGTGAATATTCACAGAATTAGGTCACTGAGGTACAAATCACATCTGAAACCTTCAGGTGGTAGTTCATGAGAGCAAATTAGTGCACCCACAGAGCAATTCAGAATACCAAATTTCGGGACCTGCTCAGTAATCCTTTTAAAATTCATTGTGATAAAGGGTACTTGTCTTTTGCATTTACAGTTAGCCTGTGCTCATATTCTTTAACCCTTAAGTTGCACAAATGGCAGCAGTGGGTATTTGCAACACATAGTTATGGCAACATGTTCAAAACTGAAGAATATCATGCACACTCATATACACATAAAACTTAATCGATTTTAAAATGTACCTTTTCTCCTTTTGGACCAGCCACACCAGGACTACCAGGGTCACCTTTTAGTCCCTGGGCAGAAAGAGAAATGCAGATTTGTTGTTATCTGTGAAAAATCCTGTAGCACTGTGAATTAGTATACACTAAAAAATAGGCCTTAAAATTCTACCACATGAATTCTACCAGTGAATCTACTTTGTTGTGGCCCATTATGGTAAGTAGTGAGTCAAAATGCAAAGTTCCTTTGCAGTCTTGCATGGCCAACAAAGATAGAATATTAGAGAGAGTGCTATTAAATTCACTTGAATGCTGCTAGAATAGGGAAAGAGGCAGAGGTGAACAGAGAATTGCAGATTTTATGTTTCAAGTTGCAGTGCTGAACTGCTGAGCTCCAGGGAGGTACAGCTCAGAGCAGCTCCATATCTTTCAAAACTCTCATTTTCACCAGTGTTCACAAAGGCAGCTAGAGAAATAATTTATTTCCTTCACATCTCCTTCTTTACTTCTGCCTTCAACAGGAGAAGCAAGTAGTACTGCCCAGCCTTACCCTTGACAAACACACCTGTCATTTCACACTGGCAGGATCAGAGTGGTTTGGGTTAGAAAGGATTTCTGATGATCATCTGGTTCAGCCTCCCCTGCAGCAATCAGGGACATTACCAACTGGGTCAGGTTGCTCAGGATCCAACCCATTCATTAATGTTTCCAGGGCATCTACAGCCTCTCTGAGAAACCTTTTCCAGTGTTCACTATTTCCATTTAAAGTATTTCTTACTTACACCTAGTCTAAATCTTCCCTCCACAGTCTCTTATACTACCTTTCCACTAAGAAGTTCTCACTGGAAGCACCCAAAAAAACCCCTGAAATATCTTTAGTACCCAGCACAGAATCTTTGTTGTTTTCTCCTTGCTGCAAAACAAATAAAAAAATGAGAGGTTTCAAAATATCCCCAACAAATTCAAGCCATTCTACAACAATGAATGAACTTAATTTTCACGCTGGACCAACCTACCAGGAATGCATTTTTATTTAAGCTGAGATATTTGTCTTGTGCCTTCCCTCTGCCACTGCTTTAGTGGTGTGAGAGACTGTGAATATGGAAAGTCAGAGACACCTCTACAAGTTCCAAGATTTTACATAGAAATGAAATGGCAACAACACAGGCAACACAAAACTCAGTCATAATGAGATGCTCCACAAGTAGCCACCATTGATATTATTCTGGAGGTTAAATTAGTCAAGGGTAGAAAAGATTGATTTACATCTGAATTAGGGTTTACAAACTAAAGTTCTTCCCAGCTCCCTTTTTGTCCTTCCAAACTCTCTTCCTCAGTTTGCAATTATTAGGAAGATAGAGACAACTGGCACGAAAATGGTAACTAACATCTGTGCCTTGGTGGGTACAGAAACATGAAATCAGTGAGTGTTCTAAATACTGCGTATTTGTGCAACTTCACTTCCTGCTAAAATTACATTAATTCACCATCTGGAAGGAACATCATTTAGAACTATATGAGCATTTAAGTACCCACTTTGGATTAAATTTGTGGTTGTTGTAAATACCCCTGATTTAGCTTTGATTTGTTCTTTATTAAGCTTGCCAAATATGTAATAGTTAAATCAGAAGTAGTTTTGCTGTTTGAACTTAAAAAATGTAATAGGCAGATGGATTCTAAAACCAAGCCAAAAAATTGCTTTCTTTTTACAATCTGCATATTTATGACATAGCTTTAATATTGTCTCCATTTGCTACATTTTACTTTCAACCTCCTTCTGAAAGACTGCATAAAACAAACAATCCATATTCCTAAAGCCATTTTAGGGATTTTTCAGGTATGCAAGCTGTATGGATTAAGTTCACAATCAATACTAGCAAATCAGCCGTGGAACAATTGCTATGAGTTTAGGAATTAGATCTTAGGGTGTATGTTTACAGAAGATAAGCCTAAAAAAAATCTGCAATTCACAGATGGTGACATATATCTGTGTGTCTCTACTGAATAGAAAATGCAACTGCAGATGAAAGATGCTGAGCCTGAGCCATGCACTTTCAAACTATGAACATTATTTTTCCCTAATTGCTGTGTTTAAAGCTTTTGGAAGAGCACCTCAGTGAGGTGTGCAGTCTTATAGCTGCTGCAGATGTGATGACCACAGCAATTGACCTCAAATAAAAAGGACAAGGGGAAACAGCATGTTTAACAAGAAACCTTACAGTGTTTGAAGGAGGATTTTTAAGGATCTGATGTTATAGTCCCATTAGAAGTATTTCTGGTTCGCCTACACATTATATATGCATTTAAAAATATCATAAACTCGATAAGTTCCAGACATAGTGAATGCTTGCAAAAAACACATCTGGGAAAGCACCATGCCTATTCTTCCCTACAGTCATCCTTTTGAAGCTGCTAAGATGTTTAGCTGCTGGCCCACTCTCTCTGAAATGCCATAAGAAATAAGAATTCCTGTGCCAAGTCAAATCTACAGCCCCTTTTAGCACAGTACAGTAGGGTATCCTGTCTCTGGCAATGACCAGAACAGGATGTTTCAGTAAAATAAATGTGGTTATCCAAACAGATATAATTTGGATGATTTTAGACTAAGCCTTAAGTTAGAAAAGCTCATTTTCTGCAATGTTTTAGGAGAACAAGGTCAGCTTTGAAAACAAACAAATTTCTATTGATCTAAGGAGTCTGTTACCACATTTGCCAGAAATTCAAGAACAGATTAAAAATTCCAGCAGCTCTTTCAACAGAGAGTAAATTAATTGGTTATTGAATTCTATCCCAGTCTAATTCTAGCTTTTTGGGACCAATATAAAAATGCACATTTATGAGTTCATGAACAGTCTTCAGCTGATGCACTTTCTCCTCTAAAAAGACTGCAGCTTGGTCTTCTTACAGGTCATGATAAATTTATATTATGGTTCCTCTATGGAAACCAAAATGTAAAGTAAGCATTAGAATATGTATGTACAAAGCCAATTCAAAGCTAAGAAGATAACAATACTGGAAACAGCAGAAATGAGAAATGTTCTATGTGCATATATAAAATGAGACTGATAACTGTAGCACAATTTCCAACTAACAGAGAAATTACTGGAACAATACATCACAAGTATCAGTAAGGGTGTGATCTGGGGTCAGTGAAGGAAAGATTAAATAAGAGGCAGTGTTTTTGTTTGGAGGTGGATGACAATGGCATTTCTTCTGGTGGAATGAATGAAAAACAGATAAAAGAGGTAAAATGTACCATCAGCTGATACCAGGTACTCTTCTGAATGAAAAATTGCCAAGATCAGCTGGACCCCAACCAGAAGACTCCAGCAGCTCCTTGCAGGAGTCAAATGTTGTCTACTGGAATTGCATCTATTTGTACAGCACAAACTGTGGTGCACAGATGTGGCAATGGAAAATGCAGTCAGACTGCAATAAAATTTCCAGGAGAACATGTTTTCAACTCTAAAAGATACCTTTTGGGGAATACATAATTTGTTTTTTGCAATTCTGTGGCCTTCATCAAAGCAATCTGGTTCAAAGTCACATCAGGCTGAAATCTCCTAGAACATTCCATATTATCTAATGTACTGGAAATGAAGTACACAGCCCAACATTCTAACCAACAACGTGCAACCACATTATTATAGGTCAGATCAATTATCTCTGCTGAGTAACAGAGGTTGTAAATACTCTAACTGCTAAGAAGAATACTACATTTTATTCACAGAGCAGCCTTAAAATCTAAGTTAACAACAGTTTCAAAGTCAGCTCTACAATGCCAACCTAGATATGTTGGGATAACTTCTAAATTAGCAAAGTGTTTTCAGAGCTCCAAAAAACATACTTTTTTCAGTTTATGTCTCAGATACTTTTAAATACTGCCACTGCTCTTTTCTCCTGAATGGAATTCCTAAAGTTCAAACTGATATGTTGTTAGAATTTACTGGACCCTAAATTTAATTTACTGTTTAGTAATACTTTTGATTCTAACAGAATTCTCACACTCTATAAACAAACTTCATCACCAACTTCACTTTTTCAAGCAATAGGATTATTCCCTTCCTATTCAGATATTTCCTCGCAATGCTAATACAAAGAGAGTTCAGACTAGACAGACAGGCCCTGAGGTTTGTGAAGATAAACAACAATTGCTATTATATTAATATGCAGGATCCCTTTAAAAATGGTTAAAATTCTGATTACCTTTTCTCACAAGTACCAAAATAAAAAGATCTAATATGCTCTCTATCTTTCCATTGAAAACCTGGGGTTCTTTTTTTGCTTAACTTAAGAGGTCTATCCTTTGACATCAGGTAGGTAAAGAATTAAATTTTTTGTAGAAAGGTTTTAGAAAAGTCACTTCTGATATTATCTCCTCCAACAAAAGAAATAAAAATAACACATTAAACACTTGGCTTAATATATACAAACTAGATTTTAATTTCAGATTTGTTTTACTTTTTTTTTCCCACTTAGAAGACACTATTCCTCTACCAGCTATGCATGACACATGCTGACAGATATGATAATAGTTGCTGTTTTGACTTACTTTTGCTGAAGGATTTAATTTGTGTCAGAAAATAGTAATTGGAAGTGTCCCATGGCATTTATTCCTACCTGCACCAGTGATCAAGAAAACAACATGACTCAAAAGAGTCTAAAAGTTTCGGTGATACAGATTTTCTTTTCACTTCAGATCAACAAGCAGACATATGAATATAACAGAGGACATATTTCACAAATAGTTTCATGGATATTTATATTGCAAATTTGCCCACACAGGCTATGAGTGTTTTATCAGTTTTTTTCAGGTAGTGTGTCTATGAAGATCTATTTGTTGCAGTGATACAAATGATAGCATTGCCACAGAATCATCAGGGTTGGAAAAGACTTCCAAGATCATCAAGTCAAATTTTTCACTTATAACCATCTTGTCAACTAGACCAGACATAATTCCTCAGTTACAAAAGCAGACAAGTCTCACACCCAACTGTAAAATGAAATATCCAAAAGAATGGTGAAGGGAAACAACATCTTAAAAAAATTACAGGATTTTAGGGGCAGCAATGTGACACCTGAGTTTAATGTCAAGTGGCTAAAGGAGTCTCAAGGGATGAAAGAGATGCTATTCAAAAAAACTGGCTGTTCATCCTATAAAAGCTAATACCTGCTTAGAGACACACACATGTACTACAGGACTATATTAGTAATATATTAAGTTATATATAACTACTCCTTAAGAAACTAAAAACAATGGCAACCACATTAGCACTATTTATAGCAAGTATTCATGTTGTCAGATAGATTTTGAATAATGTCCCAGGCTGGGAAATGGCATTGTAGATCTTGGCTCAGATTACTGGAGAGATCAAGTGGGAGATGTGCAGAACAGTGAGATACATTCACAGCTCCTGCCTTGAATCCTGCCTCTCAACGAGATTAACTGAGCCACTTAGCACAACCAGGGAGACAAGAGGAAATTAAACCTTTCTAGGTATATCACCACTACAGCCTAGTCTCCAAACCAGGTCTGGCTTCCCCTCTGTCATGCTACTTCTTTCTAGCAAGAACTTTCTGTACAGCTAAGAAAACACAAGTTAGCAACAGCAAGCAAAAGTTTTCTGTGACACCTACTTTTCTGATTTTGATTTAAATACATTCAAATATGTTTCTACCATTTGTTCAAGATAAAATGTTCAGTCATCTTCTTCAAGTTCTTGTGAGGATGGAAATCCTCACTCCCCCAGGCAGAGACAACACCTGCCAGAAGGCAATGACACTAGCTTTAAGTGTTTTCAGGCTGTTTTTATACAGCACTGTAGATTACACCAATGTAAGTAGATTAACTTGATCATTGCAGAAATATCAGATGTTACATTTCTGCTTGCAGAACAAGTCAGAGAGACACTGATAGAAACCAAGAGTTAATGATAAACAGACTGATATCTCCATGCAGAGTGATAAATGAGTTCAAAGCACTTTATGTAAGTGTTGTTAGAAAGGAATTATGTGTGGATTCAAACAATACAATGTTATATTGCCATGTGCAGTTTTCACTTCTGTTTCAATGACTGTTCCCATAATAACAATAATCTACAATTTACTGACACATTGCAACAGTTCAGTAAATATTTAAAAATATAAATGTTCAGTATTTTTCACTTTCACAGTGCCAGTATGTTAAATATGTCCTAGAGTTAATCAGATACTTGGTATACCTTACTGTTCCTAAAAGGTTGATGGAACAAGATCTCATGTAGTAAAGAAGATCATGTAAGACCAACACAGAAATGTCACCAGAGCTAAGGAAAGAAACACAGATGTGTTTTTTCCATGCTGTCAGCATATATGTATGCATGAGAGAAGTATACAGTTCACCTTTACAGACAGACAGGCTACAAGAGAATACCTCTTCAAATACCTAAATGTAGTTCCAGCTTAGTACACAGTGTATGCTCTTACATGAAGGATATCCCCTATTACTTAAAAATAGCCTTATTTACCCAGTATTAAATTATAATTACCTAAAACATGAAAAATATTTTTATGGTTACAGTGTGCATAGAAAGTCAAATGATGTAAAAAGTGTCATAATTTTGTAGCCTGTGTTACTGCATTTTCAGTAGCCCCAACTAGACAGCCATAGGATTTTTGTGTTAAACGCTGACCCTTTCATTTTTTCAGAAAAGGTGCTTTAAAAAGTATTGCTGAATGTTTTTTCCAAGTCCTCTGTCTGGATTCTAGTCCTAATGTCAATCATTCTCCATCTGGGAAATACTCTCTGCCTTCAACAGCAATGCTTTGCAACTGGAGAGCCAAGAGTATCCAGCATTAAAATCCAGGGTAACTGCCATAAAGGTCAAGAGGGAGAAGGATGGGAATAAAGCAAACAGCTTGCTTGACTTTATTATTATGATTTTTCAAATCTTGCTTTTTGAAATCATGCTGGTTGTCTATTTCAGTATTTCACTGAAAAAAAGACCATCTGATTTTTTTTTCCTCTCATCTTGGTTTCACATATACAAAAATAAATAAAAAAATTTAAAATAGGCAAAAGTATGTTTTACTTTACAGTCATGCCTATAGTGTAGGCTCAGGTTCAAACTTGAATGTGAAGCCAGTCATCAGGATTATCCAGTGTTTTTAGATACAGATTTATGCTACCTCAAATATGATCCAATTAGCTCAGTAGGCAATGAAATCTGGCAGTGGAAAAAACCCTTAATTTTTGATTCTATCACAAGAGACACATGGCACAGCAAGTGACACACCCAGGAATGGCCAACAGCTTTTTTATTTCCTCTTTCGGAAACAAAAGCTACCAAACCGTAGCTTTACCCTGCCTTTAAAAATACCTTCTCCATCAGATTATCTAACAAGGAATGATTCTTATCTATATTATGTTCAATCCCCATGTTTGTTTCTGTTTATCTCATGAGTGATGAGCAGAAACATCACAGAACCTACCAGATCCTTATCCACAGCCCTCCTTACATGAAGCCCTAAGAACTCCTATGTCACATGAATGCATCTCTTCTCCCCCTATTGTTTTGTGGATGTTAAATCTCCAGGCATGCACAATTTCTAATTCCATCACTCTTCTTACATAATGTGTGAATTACATTTCTTAACCATCCACCCAGAAGTTTGTAACTTGACTGTTTCATTTTTGTTCCATTTACCTCTGTTCCAGGAAGGCCTTCTGGTCCTGGTTCTCCTTTATCTCCTTTTTCACCCTAAAAGAATTAATATTGATGTTATTATACATACTATACATACTATGGCAAATACTAACCCACAATGCTTTTTAGCAGGAAAAATATATTACCATTCTGGTCTGTTCTACATGTACACTGCAGGATGCACATGCAAAACTATTTCTTACATTCCAACAAAAATTCTTTCCAAGTAAATGTCCTTGAAAAATGTCTAGCACTCTGATAGGTACAGTTCTCTGTACTTAGTGTTATTGATCATCCATAAAGTCAGGACATTCTTTTTTCTTGCTGTTTTTCAAGAACATTGTGGTAAAACAGAAATTTACACCAGGGAACAGTTTAGTTTCTGAAAATCCTAATCTTAATATTAATTTTTTTTTTTTTTCATTCTGAGTTTCAGATTTGTTATCAGATATTTAAAGTAAGTGTATGTGTAACAAGTCCTCAGTATTATAATTTGTTTTTCACCTATACTAGTATGTGGTTCACCATTTGCATTTGAAAAATGAAAACAACTTTTGTTCTGAAAGTTTTCTTACAAGTATGAATATGAACAGCATTATTAATCAAAAGGAAAAAAAATGGTGGAAAGGTTCCTTCAGAATTGACTATAGCTGGTTCCTGAATTTGTTCATGAAACATTGATTACAAAGCACAATAATCTTTGTAGAATACATGAAAGAATTCAGTTTCATATGAACTCTAATAACTATATTAAGACATATTTCATCAATAAAATACACCTGCTAAACAAGCATAATTTAAGAAAAATACCTTCCAGAAGCAACAAGCCTAAGGAGCTCTATAATTGCATCTCTGTCCCTCAAATGAAGTTTGTCAACTCAAAATAAGTAATCATAAAGTAACATAATTCTGATAGAAGTGTGAGGCCTGACTTAATTAGAGTCCAAGCTCTTCACATAAACCAAAGAAAACAAAGAGCTCTTCACCAAATTTCCATTATCTCCAGGGGACTACATTTGTCTGAGCAGAACCTATTCATTATACCAGCATCATCTTCATAATTCTGTTAGGTAAATGGTATTGAGCTGAGATCATTCAGCTAATTCCATTTGTGACACAACCCTGATTCAGAGCCATTTCTCCCATGGCAATGACAGAGGGCATTTCATCTAATAATCAGTTTTGCAAAATGAGTTTGTATGAGCTTTGTCAAACAACTGAAGCCTACTAACATATTAGCAGCAGCAAACTGTGAATTTAATAATCCCACTCCCAAGATGGCTTTGCTGGTTCATTTTTTCCATTTTAATACATCTTGTTGATAAGAAACTTAATGCTACACATTAGTTTGAATCATACTGTTAAGGTTTTCTCTCAAGTATTCCCTTTCTTACTGGTCAAAAAAACCCCACCAGGTAAATCTGTGAATTTACTGCAATGTTTAAGTGACACCAAAAAGTTATAAGAATTTAACACTTATTATTTTAATATGTTTAACCTATTTTAGCATGTTTAAACTACAGAGTCCTCTTTGTTCTATGGATTAAGACACTGGTTGAGATAGTAATTTTCTTTCACTGTCGGTTTAAAAAATAACCCGGTTGAAATCTCAGGCGTACTGTTCTTTTTAAATAGCTCACTTAAACTTTTAGAACTGCAAAAATGACATTCTACTTTTCATCACTGTGACATACTGAACATTTAATACTGCTTTCAGGATATTTCAACTAGTATCAGTTACACTCCTACAATTTTGCAGCAGTTATAAAGGTACATTCATATATTTGACAAAATGCCTCCTTATCTGAATATATTTCTAGAAGATTTACAAATCATTCCACTTTATGGAGCTGTTTTATTTTCTTTTATGGCTTGTGCATTTGCTTTCACACTTTATGAAAAATGATGCAAATATATACAGATTTGCTCCAGAAGTAGTAGTACCCTGTAAAAATGCCTTGATGTGTAGCCAGAAACCTAAGGTAGAATTTGTTATGCAACATCTACATTGCCATAAAAAGCTAGACAGAGAGCCTAACTAAAAGATGCCTGTCCCCTCAGCCTCTCTGATCATTTGCCTGGCTGTGAGATGAGCAGTAGGTGTTGGTGGTTGTGCCTTTTCCTCTCCAGCAGGCAGACGGTGACTTCCAAATGCCACCAGGCAGCTCCAGACACACACACGTGTGGCAAGGATGAGAGAAACCCCCCATTCCTCACGAGTTACACAGTATTTGGGTTTGAGATGTTTCTCAGTTTCTTTAACAAGATTATAAAGAGCACCCCCTGTTAATTAGCCTTGGACCTCTGCAGAGCCCCTGGCTCTCTGCCAGGTGTGAGACTTCCCTATGAACATGTTCCCTCTTTTTAATGGAGTACGTGGTTTGCTCTTGCCAAGCCTGTCGTATGGAATGTCCGTGTTCCCTGTGAAGCCAGAATTCAAACCAGAGGGCCAATTTTTACAATTTATTCTCACAAGAACTGAGCCAAGTCATGCTCATTTCTGTCTTTGTGAAGCACACTATACTGCATAATTAACAGCTTCAAATCTAGCCAATTTACAGTCACTGAAGCCACTCTGCAGTGTAGGGGAGGCTGTTGATAATCAACATTGTGGCTTTGTGGCAGTGTACCTTAAAGATTAACAAAAAAATGAGAAAAATGTATTAATTTAACTTTATATGGAGTGCTTCTGCCTGCTTATACTACATTCAGATGAAAATATTAAAGAATATTTATTGCAAAAACAGGATGACAAAACTCTCTAAGCGTTAAGCCTTTTTTATTAGTTAACTAAAACTGACCCGAAGTAACACTGAATTATTTGTATTTCTTTGGGTGAAATCTGCATTCCATTACCCTGATGGAACCAGCTGATGGGGTTGCTCCAGAATAACTGCTGGGAGGGATTCAGTCTGCTGTGTGTAATAGTGGATGCCCTGAATTCAGTGGTAATATTCTTTAATTAGGGCCAAGGGTACATCCAAAGCCTCTGCAGGATGAGTACCAGCCTCCAACTCACTTGCCCACTTCAGGATTGCCTCATTTTCCTTGCACACTATTTCCCTCATGTTAGAATGGCAAAGTATTATATTTGGAAATACAATACATTAATACCTAAGAATTGAAAATATAAAGATTTTTCTGCAACACTGCCCTGTTAATGATACAAATGAGGAATTTCTAGTATCATTTTTTTTTAATAATTTTAAAGTGTCATTGTTAACACTTGCTGTATTACTCTGCAAAGTACAAAACTTATGTAATACTAAGTCATTGTGGACATCTTATAATTTTTAACCTCTAAAACTCTATGATTTTACCTACATATTTTAAAGACAGTTATGACTTGTTTTTTCTTAAATATTTCTTTCCATTATGCTACACTTCTGTCTCAGCGAAATGTTCTACATGAATTTTATTTTCTTGTGGCCACATAGTTTCTTTTAAACTGATCTCAGCTCATAATAGTGTTTATTGATTTTTCTTGAGTAAGTTATGAATTTTAAAAATCTACATCTTCAGTAAAAAAATCCCAACTTTTGTTTCTTTCTGATTTTCTGATAGATATCTGAAGAGCTGGGGTTATGAAGAACTTCATCCTAATAATATTCTTACTGCCTGACCTGTAAACCTTCCACAGACTATGGGATAGTATCGTTTAGGAAAGTGGCAATACACAGGGTGAAGCATCTCAGGACTGCTGAGAGACTGTACCATTTGAATGGATTGGAAAGCAAGGCAAAACTAATGATCTTGACAGTTCAGACTGGAGGTACCATGCTCATTTCCAAACAGGCTGTAACCATGTAGCACACAAGAGTATTTCCTAAGTAGAGTCAGAAAGAGACAGCATAATCCATTGCAGAAATAGATTTCTATTATAGAAAACAAAAATCAAAAGAGATGGTCAGGAAGGATGTCACCTTAGAACCTGTGTCCTCCCAAGCCCATATATTTAGGATACTCAGACAAGTAAATCAGGGGGTCATAAAGCTTTACAGAGATCAGACAGTTCAGTAGGCACACTTATCAAGAAACAATGACCAAAAACCTGCTGATTCCAAACTGTGCCATTGCTCTCTTGTGAAAGAGTCCTAAGCAAGTGTTGCACCTGAACATACTGGATACCATGTCAGGATAAAGATCTTTCCTTCCTGCTGGCTAATTACTGGTTGTAGTCACATGTCACATTCCTAAGCAATCTCTAAGTATTTCTAACCAGAGAGTACATAGAAAAGCCAAATCACCACCTCAAATATGGAAAAACCTTAGGCACAGAATAATCAGAATCTAGGCCAGCCCAAGGCTCCAAAGCTGCACCAATGAACTGCCCCATTCTGACAGCAGGAATAAGGCAGCCATCCATTTTTACTCCTGGTAGAAAAACGTTAAAATGCAAAATTATTTGGATCAATTAGAAAAGCAATCAAAAAATAAAAAAAAATCCCAAACAAACAAACAAAAAACAAACAAAAAAAAACCCAAAGTCCAACTCAAACCCCAAGGCAAATTAAATTTTCAGTGTATTTCTCTCCTAATTGAGAAATCCAGTGCACAAATGACAAAGCAGTACTGCAGAAAAGTATCTGGGAATTGTCATGGATCACACAGTGCACAGAAACCTGTAATACAAAGACGTTTTTAAAAGGCTAAACCCTATTCTTTGTTTGTCAAATGCAAGCTGAATAAAACCCAATTATTCTGCATTACTTGCCACTGATGAGAAAAGTGAAAAATAACAGTTAGTTCAAGGCATCATATTTTTCTACCCTTGTCCAAGCTAGAATGATAGAAAGTGTGAAAAATAGTTAGGAGGAAAGAATGAACATAGGATATGCTGATGGATTTCAAACATGAGAAAAAATGCTATAAATGGGACATTAAAGTTTCCATACTGATAATACAAATAATAGATTTCATTTGTAGCCAAATGGGGCATGGAGGGCGGAATTTGTGTTAAAAAGGTAGAGAAGAACTATAATGGTCTAAGATTATAATGAATTTGCTTGAATGCAGATTTTGCTTGAGAATTCTCTAAGCAGACCTGAGGATACTCCATTGTATGTGTGTCTTCCTGTGGGTGAGGCAGATCTAACCCTGGATGCTGTTCCAGGATAACATTTCCCCCAGCTGCTCCTGGGTTCTGCTATGGGCGCTCTCTCTTGAAAAATGTGTCAAAGTCACACGTCAAAATACAAGTCACACGTCAAAATACCTTCAGCTTTTCTTAGGATGATGTCTTTGCTGGGCGAAGATTACAGTGTTTGCACGTATGTGTCTTAAGGAGTCAAACTCCCTCATTTAACAAAGACTCCTTTTTTCAGGAAGGTGTTGAATGAAACACAAACATAAATACAAATGCCAACAATATACAGAATAACAATGTGACTGAGATGTTTCCTCTGTCCATGTGTTACTATTGCCAAGCACAATGATTGAATAATGAGCTCAGAGACAGAAAAGCAAAATAAAAATTAAACCAAATAACACAGGCAAAACAGGAGAATAAACATATTCTGAAGAGCTAGCAATCACTTTGGATTGAAGGACTGTATTCACATTCATTCAAGTAGCTTAGGCATACATTTCTTTCTCACACATTCTTTATGAAAGTTCAACTCTCCATCACAGCATCCACAAATACTGATTTCTAAATCAGTCTATTAATTCCATTGCACCCTGACAGGCGAGTGTCCTCAGTCACAGTCTTATTGAAAACTTTTATAACATAGCCTACACAACTATGATTGAGAAATTGGTGTTAAATAATGTCCAATTCTATTATTTCACACATAGAAAATGCCATAGCAAGGCAACAAAAATGCCTTATTAAAAACACAAGTGAAGAGTCCTATGATCTTTTAATGTGTTCCTTACTGAATCTCATTTTGATTCTTATTTTCAGTGTAACCCTATCCTGTGGAAATCTAAGAGGTTGCCTAACACCCTAATCCCTATCCTATGTAGAAATCTAAGAGATTGCCTAATATTCCCTAGTGCTGACCAGAGCCATTAAAAATCATTAATGAAATGAATACTAAAAGGGATTAAGGTGTACTGTGGTATGTGGGAAAAGATAATATACACTGAACACCTTTTCATCTCTTTTTAAGCTAAAACACAACCTTAAGATACAACCACATTCTTCTGGGTGATAGATTTTAGCCATCAGAAGAAGAAAAAATACTATTTTGGCTAATTCTTGCTTGCTACAATGCTTGCTACAATGTATGCAACTCTAATCACAATCTCACATTTCATTTGTTTTTCAATAATAATCATCCCAACAAAAATAATTAATGTCCTAATTATGCTTAAGATGCTCACACTGGCTTTTCTTTCTACCAGATGAAATTTAGACTTTGTATTTTGCAAACTTTCCTTTGCATGCTATCCTGCCATGGCTCATGCTGTCATGACAATTTAAATTTCTTTTTATTTTCCTTTAAACTTTTCAACATCAAGGAGAAAAATAGTAAAAAAATCAACAATTAAACCTCCACTCTTTATGATAATTATGTGATCATCTATTTTCAGACCTAACTTGAAAGAAAATTCTTAACCCAATATTAAAGTTTTATTCACAGAAATAAGAAAAATAGTACAATCTAAAGCATGCACTCTCTGAAAGCAAAGTCTCAGTTGTCTAGATAATATGTATTCTTGACATTCACTTGAATATATTAATACTCTCTTCAGAAAGTATCATCAGTCAAGCAAAATGTGTTTATAAGGAAGAGTCACTAAGCTTTTTCATGGTGATCTTCATTTCCAAATCCTACTTTGTATTTGTGTGCAAAAACTTTAGTGGGTACAAAGAGCTGTCTAATATAACTCCCCAGAATATATTTTAAAACTCAGCAATCATTTGGATTAGTAATGGATATTCTCTTCTTTACTCACTCCATCTGGTTGAGTTCTACAATAAATTCTACACACAGAATTCCATTCCAGGTTAAAGATTGGTGTACTGCATATAATTTATTGTGCTGTACCTTTCCTCATAATCCAAAAGCAAAAGGCTTTCCAAACTATAAAGATTCCTGAATTCAGTCAGACAACTCATACATGCATCTTTCCATGCAGAGGCCATAGAGGGAACACTCATGGTCCAGTCTTCCTCTCCTTCTACAGTGTCTCTGGCTAATCTCATCTGCAAATATAAAATCAACAATCATTTCTGTGAGTCATCAGTTACATCCAGACTTGACTCTTCTCCAAGAGCACGTCTTAACTTTCCAGTACCTCATATCTAATCTATGTTTGAATTGTTTAAAATATTTCTTTCAACATTTTTAACTTGAGAAAGCTTCCTCTTTTTTTTTCCTTTTCTTTTTTTTTTTTTTTTGGTACTGTAAAAAACACTGATTCTATTGATCAGCAAGAACTGGTATTATCTTGAAGCGAGTCTTTCAGATACAATCCACATCCAGGCCATTTTCACAAATACTCTCTCATCCTGCTCTCCCCTATCCATTAGTATTTTCATTAAAACTCTCGTCATCTTTTGTCTTTTCCTTTGATGATTCTCATGCACACACACTTATATACCAGGACATCTAAGTGTAAAACTTAGTGCACTGCTTGGCATTGCAAGGCTTACACAAGGTCATTCCATTTATTTCCATACAATAACCACTCCCTTCAACCCAATTTTTCTCTAGTGTTATGAACACAGAATCTGCACAATAGGTGTAGCATAATTTTTTGTATTATTTATCTTTTAATTAGCCAGTCAGATCTGGTCGTTCTGCAGGTATCCATCTTCTGCCTTAATTCTTACATTTTATTTATAATAACCCTTGGATTAAATAAATGGTCCGCTCTGTCTTTGTACATTGCCTAACACAAGGGAATCATAATACATGTCTCAACTTGCACAAATCCCTGAGCTATTACACAGTTTCGTTCTTACATCACTCAAGAACAAAACTAATAGCTGAATTTGGCTCTAAGTTTTCCCTCACTAATCTTCCCAGTAATTTTAAACTGAATTATCTTGTGTATCTATCAATAGATTAAAACCTCAAAAGAAAAACCTGTCTCATTTAATGAGTAGATTATTTTTCCATTTCTTAAATAAATACTAGAAATGGATTTGACTTGCAGCTACAATTGTTTAAAATTCTATCTGCCTTTTAGTGGGGAGGTTTCTGTTTATACTGGGTTGGTGTTAGTGTTGAATGAAGATTTTTCCGTAGGAGGAATAAACTGGTTTCTTTTCAGGGCTTGTCTCCTAAGGCAACCGAAAGCCAATCTGTTCATGACATCAGTTGACAAATAGTATTGCTTTCACAGAATGTAGTATTTTTTAGACACACATGCTTTCATGGTTTTGGCAGTGCATTGCTATTGTTATTTATACTCCAAAAGATGTTCTGCAGATGGTTAAAGCCATGTCAAGTGTTTGCACAAGCTGATGGACTGCTATGTCTTTTCTGCCAAAGGCTGCACCTCTAGCTTTATTTCTGTCACATGACAACCAGAATAAAAGCCTTTTCTGTAGCTGTGACTATTAACCATGTTCACCAGGCCCACATGGACAGCAGCATCAGTTCCCTCTATTTTCTTAGACTACAATAAGTAGTTTATTAAGGTCATAGAAATGCATACTCATGCTTCAAAAAAGCTCTCACAAACCCTGGTAAGGTTTAGAGATGTGGTATGTTCAGTTTCCTTATGGATATTTATCTGAGGTGGAGACTTGATCTGTGTTCAAAATACACCCACCTTGCTCAGTCAGACTTCACTAAGGTCAGTTCAAAATATAATTTAAAAAGTAGGAAATTTCTGCCTTTTGCACAAAACTTAGTAAATAGAGATTTATTTCAGGAAGTTTTCTCCCCTTTTGAGAGGACCAAAATTAACAGTTTCCACTTTCCTGGCATCTGTCCATACAACCAGCCCATGTAGGTTCTATGGGTACCATCCATTACAATTACATTTCTCTTCTGGCTGAACCACTGTGCAGTGAAGGGTGAAAAACCAGTGGGTCTAGAATAAAGAGGCAGGACAATATTCTGCAGCCTACTGAATGGGAGGAATCATCTTTTGAAAGGTCATCCTGGGAAATTTGAGCAGTATCAGCTGGCCAGATACAAGCAACAGGAGTTTAACTTACTGCTGGCCTTCAATAAGTACATAAAACTTAAGAGGGTACCAGGATAAAGACTTTTTCTTTAACTGTGCACAATATATACTGGCCTCACCACACCAGGAAATGAAGACAACTCAGTCTTCACCTACTTTTCACCTACTGTCACAGAAACTCTCAGCAGCTGTTGCAAATTAGCTGCTCTACTAATCCAGCTTCTTTGGCTTCTTAAACTAAAATTTAAAAATACAAAGATGATGAATGTGCATACTGTAAAAGGAAGCATCATAAAGCTGCTGACTGGGTTAGCTACATTAGCACATCCTTCTGTACAATTTACCACTCTTGAACCTTTGTGCAGATCCTTTGTAACAGCCTTAATACCCTTGACTTCCATGCCATGTTATGTCAGGTCTTCTTCAAAGTATTTTTTATTTATGTCCAAATGAGTACCAAGTGTGGCACAAAACAAACGATTTATGGAGAAAATGGCAGAGAGTACTAGATGTTAACACTATATTTTGCTGGAATTATTCCAAACCTGCACTGAAGTAGCTCTAGTGTGGTTTCATGAATACAAGAGCCATTAGAAATTGCAGCACCTTAGGCTTGTTCCCAAAGTAAATCTTTCAGTGTGGCTTCATCCAAAAAGAATCATACTGTTCTTCTCTAACCCCAAAAGTCCTCTGTATAGGTGTGAAGCATCTTTTAGTCATTTAAATATATCTGAACTTCAGAATTACATTGTTTGCTGAAGAATAGCCACACACCAGTCTGGAGAAACTGGGATAAAAACCCAATAAGCAGAGACACTTTTTTGGTCTAAACTGTTCCCTGACTTGTTTACTCTACTAGGAATCACACAAACAGTTGCAATACCAGTGCACAGGGACACTAGGGATAGGAAGAAGCAACTGGAAAGGAGGAGATTGGGAAGAAGACCATTTTTATCACTGACAGTATTACATTAATAAACACAAACTACTGCTAAGTGGAGAAAAAAAAAAAGTGCTTTGGAACTTAAATAGACTTGAAAATGTATACTGCTGTTACTTCAGTAGTAACATTCACATCTGTCTTTGCAGGTTGTAGAAAGATTCCCCTGCTCATATGCACACACTGAGCTCTATTTTTAATATATTAATGAAAACTCTTCTGTCATCTCTTCTACAGTGACCAATGACTGTAACAATTTTGTTGTTTCTTCTTTTATCAAACTGTTCATGAATACTAATTATTTTCCTCATTGAAAACAACTCTCACTCAAAAGTGCAAAAGCTCACATACAGAGCCCATTGACTTAAACTTGTTTAAGAAAAAGAGGATTAATTTAGATTACATAAAAGAAAGAAATTGTTTGCTGTCAGGGTAGGGAGGGACTGGAACAGGCCTCCCAGAGAAGTTGCCTAATTCCTGAAAGTGTTCAAGACCAGTTTGAATGGGGCTTTGAGCAACATGGTATAGTAGATATCCCTGCCCCTCCATGGCAGAAGGATTGGAACTAAATGAGCTTTAAGGTTCTTTCCAAATCAAACCATTCCATTCTGTGAACTTCTCTACAAATCCTTGCATTCATACCTATTTTATAAATATTAAATAAAATAATTTTTAAAGAGGTCTCTGAGTGAGGCTAAACTATAGGAACCACAAGGCTCCATAAGCTTGTATGCAATTTATGCTAAATGCTATTTTCAAATATTGCAGCATCAATACTGTTTATTAGATTATCCTATTGCTTCTTCTCATTAGATACCTGTCAGTGCAGTCTTTTTCATAAAGAATAATTCTCTGCAACAATTCTCAGTTGCTAAATGTGCGCCATGTGTTACAGGTAAAATTTTTTACATTAATTTAAAATTATTTACCATTTATTAGCTACCATTCAAAAATCTTCCAGCCTTGTTTCCAAACTAGCAAGTGCTTTCTCTAGGCATTATAACTGTAATGACATCCAGTCATCCATCTCTGGATATGTCTTCACAGAAATCTCCAAAGTGGCACAGAAGGCACTGTTACTGAAAGCAGTACATCCAAAGGACTCAGCACTCTGCTTACACCTTTAAACCTCATATCTCACACTACTAAACCTCATATCTCACCAGAATGCCCCCTAAAGGAAGCTGCAATGCTTCTGATACCCCAGATAGCTCATCAGAATAGGCATGGCTGTTTCTGCAGAGCACTGTTTGAGCTTTCTTGCCCAGAGATCCATATCTGGGCAAGAGCTCCTACGTTGTGGGAGCAATTGCAATTTGGAGAGCTTTGTGGACTAAAGTAAATTACAGAATCACAGAATACTCTGAGTTGGAAAGGACCCACGGGGATCATCAGAGTTCTGAACTCTGTCAGGCTTTTGAACAATTGTACTCAGTATGTGCAAACGGCCATTTTCAGAGCTTAAGACAAAGCTACCTTTCTAATGCCAGAAGACCTCCACACCTGTCAAATATTACATTTATAATCCGAGGGAGAAAGAGGTTGAGAGTTCACACCTGAATTTAGGTATTACAAAAATCAGTTTTCCACACATCTTGTTCTCAATATGACTTGGAGCATTTACACTCAAACCTCAAAGAAAACCATTTTGAAGTACACAACAATCTGGTGAAAATACCAAATTATAAAGGATAAAACAGATGAGGATGTACTGTGAAAAACTCAGTCATTATAAGATGCAATGACATGGCAAAAGGACAAATGATGTTTAGTGCAGATATAAATCAAATTATGAAGATTGTAAAATCCTTATATGCTCTATGTAGCCAGACCACCTGTGAATACAAACATGACTTCCTAAATGCAGTGACTGTTAATGACCAGCTCAAAAGGATCAAGAGTGAGATCTTGAGGCCCCACTCAAAGCTAAAGAGAGGTTAGAAAACTCCTGTGGGGAGACAAGAAAACAGAGAATAAGACAAAGAATTTCACTGTGGTGTTACACAGATTGAAGTTCTTGTCTTTTCCATCTTTAAACACTGGAGCAGAACTCAGTAATATCCAGAAGCAACTAGTAAGGATGATCCAATACAGAACATTTTTCCTAGTGGTAGACACTAAGCAAACTGATATTATTCAATTTGAAAGAGATAGCTCAGGAATGTATAATAGAAGCTTATTGATTCTCAATTGATTCTGAAAAGGAGAACAGTAACCTTCTGAAAGAAGTAGGGGACACCAAATCAAATTAAGAGGAAGGAGGTTTCAAATAAATAAAAGGAAGTATTTCTTCAAAAACAAAGATAAACAGTGTAATTCCTCACCACAGGATATTGCAGATGCTCAAAGTTTACATGAATCCAGGGGAAAACTGTACTTTCTAGCAGGAGAAAAGCCCATTGAAGACTACTAAATTCACTGAAAACACATCTGCTGAGACACAGTCTCAAATAATTGAAGGCTGGAGGAGCACTATACTTGCTTACTTTGTCCTTATGCTTGTCCCCAGGGCACCACTTCAGGCTATCATTAGAAGCAGGATGCTGAGCCTGATGAACCTTTAATCTGACCAAATGGGTATGTGTAAGTAAATTAAACAGTGATAGAGCTTGGGACCTAGGACTTGGTAATCTATATGATTTAATTGATAGACTCCAGCTGTGAAGGGTTTTTGCAGACATTTCAATGAGTCCAATTAGCATTTCCTTATGTAATTCCCAGGCACAGTTAAAAAGTTAGCACAGGCTAGGGACTATTCCCAACTGACACTTCTGATTAAGCCTGTTTCAAAGGGCAAGAGCATTAAACAACAGGAAGATGGCCAGATCAAGCCAAATACCACAGAACTACCTGATAAGCCCTGGTAATGTTTAGCTTACTAGGATGCCAAAGTGACAGCAATTATTTTAGGGAGACAAATAAAAGGAGGTGCAAAAAGGTGACTTAAGTGTTACAAGATGAGAAAGAGAAAACTTGTATACTTCCCTGTACAGTATTAGGAGACAAAAATGAAAAATCTCTGTTCACATTTATATGCAGGTGGTAAAGCACTCAGACTCACCAGCCTAAACAGGATTTCAAGGATTTCAAATATTCCTCTCCCTGCCCCAATAAACTATCATCATTGATGGTTAGCACAGGTTAAGAGACTAATTTTAAGCACAGTGACACCAACTCCACTCATATCCTGACAAACTAGGGAATAAGACCCTAAGTCGATAATGCAGATTGCACCTTCTTCCATTATTCCAAAAACATTGAGACCAGGTAGTGTCCATGGTTACACCAAGATTTGCAGTTTATGGAATTTGTTTTTCTAATCTTTTGCTCAGACTGAAGCATTTCTAGCTGTTATCTACAGCTCATAAATAGAAACACTCTACTAATATACAGTGTTAATAACTGCTTCTCTTAATTGTAGTTTTAAAAGCATTTTTATTTGTAGACCTTTGTCTTCTATCTGTGTGCAATAGCTTCTATTTTTCAAGTAAATTGGAAGCTTCCCCAGTACTTGAGCTGTCTGGTTTTACCACTTAAATTTATGATACAGACATTAAAATAGCAGAAACACTAAATAATGACTAGCTTCAAACCAGCATGTTAGACCTAGGAACGGTGATTCTTCCTTCCTTTCCTTATGCTTATTTAAGAAAAGCATATTGACTGAAATAAAAGACAACACCTGGGGACAACCTGGGAGTTTATAGCCTTGTGTGTTCTGGATGGATGGAAGATAGACAGAGGAGAATTTTATTAGGTGTGATGGGATGAAGTAGAAAACGCTGAACCTTCAGGAAATCTTCTTGACACTAAGATCTATTAGGAATTGTCTTCTAAAGGAAATAGATGAAGCCCAATTTCCTGGTATAATTCAAATTGTACTTCAGAAAATAGTAAATATATACAAAGAACATCCTGAGTCTAGAAGAAAATCAGGCAGATGAAATTTTTTTCTACATTTAGGCTGGACAAGCCCCAGACTCCTCCTCTCTTCTCATATGTATACACAGGCAAAAGCCCAATTAAGACATGCAATATGTAATGTAAAAAGGATAAAACTCTGGAAATAATAAATGAGTATTATTATGGTTTTATTCTAAAAGTTTCCCTTATTGAAATACATGTAACTTAATTAATATAATTTTACTGAGAAATATTAATCACAGAATTATACTAAAATAATAACTTTACCAGAGATGAAGTGTTTAAAAGTGCATATCACAGCACATAAACTGCTACATAGCTCAGGTTCAATGGCCTCCAGTTTTAAAATCCTCTACTTCAAGTGTGAGAAAAAAGGGAATATGCTTTATGAAGGAAAGGCACCAGTCCAGTGAAACTGCAGAATCCCTCTCCAGAGCACAGCAATCCTCCTACTGCCACAACTTCCAAGTCTTCTCAGATATCAACTAGTCCTGTGATTTCATTATGTAACAACACACCTTGCCTCTCTGACTTAAAATGCAAACTGGGATTTCTTATTAGCATTTTGAAATAGCTAAGCAAGGCAAGAAATTCAGGATTCATAGCTCTATGAAATGACTATTATCTATTAGTGATAAGCAATTCATGTTTGCTCAGCTATACATACATGTGTTGGCTTTTCTATTACCACCATTTCAAATGAAATTTAGATTTGTTCCACATAAACTGCTAAATGTGAATGAAATTTATATGGCATTCATGTTCCATGTGTCCCATGAAATTGAATTCTGTGTTCTATCTCATTTACAGAAAGAATCGTATCTGCAAATTGTGCTAAAGAAAATACATGTTCTAACCAAAAAAGTAGACAAGACAACAGAAAAAGTGATGGAGCTGGTTAAAGAGTACTAACTGGAGTGACCAAGGAAAGCAAAAACGAGGAGGAAAGAGAATTTACTACAGATTTAACAAAGCAAAAATGTGTCTTAGAGGTTATTTGTCTAATTTGGGTATTTAGGGTGAACATTAGACAAGTTCCTCACAGAAGGAGTGACTGGTACTGGAATGGGCTCTCAAGAGAGGTGATGGAGTCACTGCCCCTGGAAGTGGATGACTGGATGTGGTATTTACAGCCATGGTCTAGTAATAAGGTAGTGTTAGGTCATAGATTGGACTTGATGGTCTCAAAAGACTTTTCCAACCCAGCTAACAGGCACTGGACCTGTTCCAACCCCCAAGTGATGCACATACTTCTAGTATCAAAATAAGTAATAATAAATAAGATTTCAACCTCTGCAAGTTTCAAGATAGGTCTGAAATCTTGAAACCTACAGAGGCTGAAATTCAGTCCCAAACCTATTAATCAGGCCAGATTGCTCAGGGCTTGCCTTGAAAACCTCAAGGAAAAATTGCTGCTGGAAAACCACTCTGGGCAACTTTTCCCAGAGCTTTACAGTCCTATCACATGAGACTATTAACTGAACAAGTTAAAAACAAACAAGTATGTGTGTTCAAAAAGAAACTGTCTTGCTGTTCTCTGTACTTATTGAATTAGAAATAAGTGTAAGAGATAACTTGCATAATTTGGATGCTGTCAACAGAAAATGGCAAAGTCATTTAAGATAATCTCATCTCCTGTGTTTTCATGAAGCAAGTCTTTAGTTTGTTCCCTTTTGTTTTACCAGGATAAAAACTGCAGACCACTGGAAGAGGAAATTACTTCCGTAATAAACAACAGTGTTAAAATTGAAAATCCTTTCCTAATGGCTACACAGCATCTTCTCTGCATTTCCAGCCCACTGCTCTGCATGCACCACAGGCACACAAACAGACCATTTCTTTCCTCTTTGCAGAAATGCTATGTATTTGAAGACTCTTCACATATTTTCAGCTGACTCTACACTGAGTCAATCATACAATCCTTCCTGAAAGGTTCTGTATTCCTGAGTGCCAGTCATTTTCAGTGCTTGCCTTTCAAAATCTGTAAAACTGAAGCCATATCAACACCAAACAGCACTTTTAAATAGGACTTTTTAATTAGTGTTGCAGACAACACTTCACTTTGGAACATCTTGGTCTTCCAGTTGCAATTTCATTTTTCTTTTCAGGCTACATCTCTGATTGACCAAGAACATTCTGTATTTTAAAGCTTTCCTCTAGTTATTATCAGTACCTTCTGACCTCCTATATACATGAAATGTGATAGTCATATTTTCTATCCCATACTGTAAAATTAAAATTCTAAGCAGTGTTAGAAGGAAAACAGATCCCCATGATAGAGTCTGCCTACTTGGCAGCAAACCAATTAAAGCTGCTCTCAGCATATACTTTTCCAGTCATGCTATAAAAGGGTAAATCAATGTTTTTGTTGCAGTTTTAAGACTTATAAGAGTATAATTCTCTATGTAACACAAAGAAAACAGAATATAAAGGAGAATTAAAATAAATTCATACTGAGAGTATATTTCCCTTGGAGGGAAAACTTGCAACATAACACCTGCACAGTCTGTTCTTCCCTTAACACTATTGGGTTCTGTAAGAGTGAACCAATTTCAGCCATGATCAAAAGCAGAAAAAACTTTTGGATTCCCCAAGAAGAACCAAGTGTGGCAGAGAAACCCTTAAACAACATGAAGGAATCTCCCTTGATAATTTACATTGTAGATGTTTCCCATAACTGTAATGTACAAATGATCATGCTCTGTCACCTCATTTGTCTCTGCCTCTCTGATGTCCCCAAAGTTTGCTCTGCCAAAACAGAACCCAATACAGAAAACAACTATTTTCATTTGATAAAACAAGATATAAGGCTGAGCTGGTTTCAAGTGTTCAATCCTACAAAATGATAGGGCCACTTAAAAAAAAAGTAGAGGATGGTTCATTTCCATGTACTTCTGCAGGGAGTCTGGAATGGCAAATATCCTACGTTGAGGTAGCTGTGCTCCACCCTAGGTGATATGCAAAACAAACTGTGCAAAAATTTTGTTCCTTAAAATGCAATATTAGGCAGAATTTTTTGTAATAGGAAAATTTTCCATTTCAGACTTTGTAATCACATTTGTTACACAAAAAGTATTAAAACTATTTCATTTTGTGCTGCTATGTTAAAATGCAAATGTGTTGATAATTTTTTTTTTATACTGGAGTTTAGTAGCTGAAACTCTACACTGTTATTCTTAAACAATTATTTGGATTTAAGCTGAACTCAATAACTGCTGAAGACCTATTTCCCATAGCCTTAAAACACAGACTTCCCACACAAATATCATGTGTAACTTCTGATGAGACTAGCCCAAAGTATTTTTGAGGGATCACTGGTAAATAAAGACCCTTCCCCTTTTATATTTCCTTTAATTAAGGAAATTAATAATTAATTCATTAATAATTAATAATAAATAATAGTAAACAATAAATATTTAATACATATAAATATATTATAAATATCAATAATAATAATATACTATATAATTATTATAATATATAACTAATAAATATAATAGTAAGTGATCTTAGTTTAAGTAAACATAATAATAAGTAAACAATAATAATAAAAACTGGAAACATTTTTAAATGGGACCTTTTAATTTTCATCTGAATTTAGGAGAGGAAAAAAAAGTGGTCTAAGCATGCTAGTTTAGCCTCTACATAAGAAAAATGTGACTACCAGTGGTTGGGTCATTTTATCTCTGCTTAAAAATAAGGGAAATCAAGCAAATAGAGTGGCAGCAACAGCTGGAACCATGTGCCTGTGCTCAAACACAATTTATTCATAAAACTCGAGGAGAGCACAGCACAGCTGCAGAACAATTATGGGGAGGGGGAAAAAAAAGAAAAAAATCCACAGGCCCTTCAGAACTGATGAATAATTATACTACCAAGGAAATAAGATCTGTCATTGGAGTTAGAAACACTCAAGCTTAACAAGTGGGTTTTTTTGGAGGCTGAATCTTCACATTATAAATGTTAGTTGCTATGAATGCTGGTTTTTACTTCTGATACTTCTTCCTTCTTGCCTTCATGGGATACTTCTTCCAAAGGAAAACCCTCCACATTTTAAATCTGATTCAATTCTGTTAATCCATAGCATGCTTTCTTTAAAATATGAACACTGGAAAGCTGTCTGACACTTTTGAAGAGGTATGGTGGGTGAGTGAATATATCTATGTCCAAAGCAGCCTAACTCACAAATATATTACACTTCTTTAAATTCAGAAGCTGCCACCTACTCTCTATTTTCATCAGTCTGAATATTGCCAGAATAGCAGCTTCTGTCATTCTTCATCTTTATGATGTATAAATTCAGCAGAAATGCTTTTCTGCACCCTTTTTAGACAGTGGGCTGAAGCACAGAGAAACTACCTGATTCAAGAAAAGGCTCTTATTTCATATTGCCTAATCCAAACCAGCCAAAGCTAGTGAGAAGCCAGCAAACAGGCATGAACATGGTTAAGAACTGAAGATATAACCATAAACTATCACAACTGTTACTTTAATTCCTATTAGACCAGCTACTTGCCTTTGGTTGGGGACCTGGGAAGACTCACCTGTCAGAAGTAACACCATCATCTAATCATCTAATGTCACTCAGTGCTGGCATTCTATCAGCCAGGAGAGCTTTCCACAAGGCCAGTTTAGCTCTCATTTTCATACAAGCTATTGAACTATTTCCTGCCACTGCAGAGGTTCTCTTGGTTCCTAATAAAACTTTTTCTTATAGGAAAAAAATTCAAAGGAAGCCCTGATGGCACTCAGTAAATACATAAAAAACAACTCATTCTTAAGAATTTACATGCCAAAATTTTAAGAATTTTATTAATTAAAGGGTTAAGGTAGACACTCAGAACAAAGTTCTACTTGGTAGGCCATATATCATATTGTTAAACCAATAAATTGCATAGATAGAATAATTTACCTTTTCACCTTCGTCACCTTTACTACCTGGAAAGCCACGTTCACCCTGGAACACAAAAGGATAAAATACAAATCTCAAACAAACATTGTTCAAGTAATTGTATTCTTTTAAAAAATTTACTGCACTGAACTTTTATTATGAGGCAAAAATGAAATAATTTGGATGCTGATTGTCTCTCATTCAAAAAGGTGTGAAATGTCTACCATAAAAATGATATGGCTTTCCATAGTTTTGTCAGTCAATAGGAGTCATTTCTCCATGAATCCTAAGGGATTTTCTCAGCTTTAAAAATTCTCAACTATTTATTGACTATAGACCTGCTTATTAAAGCACTTCTATTCTTCTGCAGAACCAATTTTAATACATTTTTTCTTATTAATACCTTCATCTTAAATTTTAAATAAGACTAGTCAACTGTGAAGGTTTCCAACCAAGATCAACTGAAAAAATATACAGATACAATTTATGAAAACTAATTTCTTTCACTTTGAAAACCATATCCAATTACCCATGTATTAAAAACAAACCAAAACAAAGAAAGAGAAAACACAGAAGGGGAGAGTTTTAAACTATTAACTTGAGCTCAGGTTATTTCAGGAGACTGAATGCTTTGTTTGATGGCATTTCAATAAAAAGACCTATTATAATGCTATTTCCAGCTCTAATTTCCTAATATTTAGCTCAGAAAAGGATCATAGTGTACAACCTTACTATGTTAACATCTTCATCAAATGCAATCTGCCAGTCTGTTGATATTATACAAAAATAACACCAGCTCTACATTTTTATTAATGTATACTTGCATGTTTTGTGAGACATACAGAAGACAGACGGGCAAAATTATACACAGACAGCACAAAAAACAACCTAATTAAAAAATGCAAACTTTTTATTTCTCCCTGAAATCATCTAGCAGGAGATGGTTTACATGTCTTTTCCAGTCTCCAGAATTCAATCTCACGGCCTCAGTACAACACACATTATTTTTTATACATCTGTAGATGAAAAGAATGGAAAATATCCAAAGGAAAACTTATGGTATTTTTTAAAAAAATTAGTGAAAGCAATGTCTAAATGTTCTTTCACCCTTCAGAGAGTGTAATTTCCTTATGTAGGAGTCCAAGGTTTAAGTGAGGTTAACTAGAACAGCTGGCTATAACTTGCAAAATGTCTAGCAGCTTTTTGTCAACTCTTTCAAGTAATGGTTCATGTACTGATCATGTACTACACATCTGGGAATTAAATTCAAAGCTTTAGAGGTGTGCAGGAGTATAAATTATCAAATAGTTCTGGAATTTTCATCACTTTCTACAGTAGCTGCCTTTTCACTTTTCGTGGGGGGTGGCTTTTACAATCAACAGCTCAGCTTTAGAAGCAAGCCCAAGACCAAGCATACAAAATGGTATCTAGTGAAATAAACTTCTGCATGTCCTCACCTGAAAATGAGAGACTAATTCCTGAAATAATTTACAAATGCTTACAATTTCTGTTCAGTTCATCTAGTTTCCTTTTTTTTTTGTCATGTCAGACATTCTTTTGAAGCCCCTTCCAACCTGGGTTGTTCTATGATTCCCATTCTTCCTGACTGCTGAACACAACACAGCTAACACTTACTCTAAAAAAAAAAAAATCATGGAAGTGTTTTCTTCGTTTAGCTTTCTCGTTTGTGTTTTTAATCAATCCTAAATTCATAATATGAAAATTATTCTGAGATAGAGTCAACATTTCTCTAATTTTAGCTTGTATTCATTGCCACTCATCCTTTCATTGTACATCTCTGGTAGGAGTCTGACTTTTCTACCCACCTAGTATTTACAGACAGCCATGACTCTGCATCACTCCCCACCTTCCAAATCACCTCACCTTAAGGCTGAACAAGCCCAACACCCTCAGCCTCCCCTCTCCCATCATGGGCTTCAAGCCCTGGCCATCTTGGTGGGTCTCTGCTGGACTCACCCCAAGGAGCTGCTCTTTATCCTCTTCAGGGAGCTCCAAACTGGACACAGAACTCCAGATGCAGTCTCAAAACACTCACAATCACTCCTCCTGGTCTGCTGGTCCTGCCCCTGCTCAGGCAGCCCAAGAAGCCTTTGGCCTTATTCAAACAAAGGGCATTCAGCAGAACTCCCAGCTCCCTTTCTGTATATTCTGTTTTCTTTGTGTTACATAGAGAATGACACTCTTACATGATAGTCTTATAACTGCAACAAAAACATTGGTTTACCCTTTTATAGCATGACTGAAAAAGTATGTGCTTTCTAGAAATTTGGCACCTGGCCTGTACCATGGCATGAGGGTGTTCCTTCTCAGAGACAGGCCCTCGTGTTTGCCTTTGCTCAACTCTAAGAGTTCATTTCTCCAGCACGTTGAGAATATCATTCCTGCCCTACCTTCCAGGGCTCTGACTACTTCCCTGCATTTGATAACATCCAGGAGCTTGCTGAGAACCCCATCATCCCTGCTATTAATGACATTAAATAACATCCAGTATTGTCTCGTGGCGTGTGACACTTGTTATCAGGCAGCAATCAGACTGCACAGCATCCTTCCACCTTTGACCCCAATCTTCCACCTATTCTATTGTTCATTTATCCAGTCAGAGCCTCACAGATTCCAGTGTAATTGTATGTCTGAAGACTATGCCTAAAGCCTGGCTGAAATCAAGGTGTACAACATCCACTGCTCTCCCCTAATCCACACTGACAGTCATTTTATCAGAGCAGGCAATCAGGTTGGTCAGTGTGATCAGCCCTTGGTAAATCCACACTGGCTGTTGGCAGTGACCTTCTAGTCCTTCCTCTGCTCAGACATGCCTTCCAGGATTTGCAACATAATCTTTCCAGGGACAGAGGTGACTGGCCTGCAGTTCAATGGATCCTTCTTGAGGATGGACATGATATTTGCTGGTTTCCAGTCACCAGTGACCTTACCTGGTAATCATAATTTTTGATAATGGCAGAGGGCAACCCTGCAGTGACATCAGCCAGCTGCCCCAGCACCCCTAGCTGCATAATATTTGGTATCTTGAAAGCATCCAAGCAGAGTAAGAGCTCCTTAACACTCCCTTCTGTGGCCAGTGGCTCATCATCCCACTCTCTACTAACATGCTTAAGTAAACTGGGAGGCCTGAGGGCAAAACTTATTAAGGGAAAAAACAAGGTGAAAAAAAAATTGGATACTCTCAGACTTTTCCACATCCCCCACCCCATTAAGCAGCAGGTCAATGTTTTCTTCAGCGTTGTTTTTGCTACGGATGCACTTAACAGAAGCCCTTCACACTGCCCTTAACTCTATTACTTGTTTCAATTCCAGATGAGTTTCTGGTTTCCTAACTCCATCACCACATGCTCTGGCAGTGTTTCTATGTTCCCACTGGGTAGCTCACCCGTGTTTCCACTGTTTACTTTCTTTTCTGTCTGAGGTCAGTCAGAAGCATCTTGTTCATCCATGCTGGCCTTCTGCCATACTCACTCAACTCCCTGCATAACAGCATGGAGTGTTCTTGGGGTTTTGGGAAGCTGTCCTTGCAGATTAACCATCTGGGCTCCTCAGATTTATGGGAGAGTTTCAATAATTCTTTGACTTTCTTTTTGCCAGACTCAAAAAAATTTTCTCCTTGAAACTCTCTTCAGATGTATTGTTTTCCAGGTCCCCTGAACATAAACTAATTCCCTGCTGGATCTCTCTGGTTTCTCCACATCTCTTGTGGAAGTGATTGTGGAAGACTCTCCCAAACATGACACAGCACACCAAGTGCAGCACCACCAAGTGAGGAAGCAAAAATATCTCCCCTGATCTGCTAGGTGCAGTTTTAATTATATAGTCCAATATGTAGTTTATTTTATTCCAGTAGGAGAATGCTACTGATAGCTCATACTTCAGTCTCTTGTCCACCTCCCCATTATTTTCAGCAATGCTGCTGTTCAACAAGTCAGTTCTTGCCTGTACCAATAATAGTGATCAACAATGCATTATGTTTCAGATGTTTCAGAAATAGTCCAGATTATTTAGCACATACTTGATTTTCAAAAAAAAAAAAAATTCCAAATTAGACAAAATAAGAAATATAGTCAACAAAATGTGGGTAAAGAAGTTTAGGAAATTTCCACTTGACAGTATAAAAAAATATAACAGTGTTAGCTACTTGTAACTTTAAAGAATTCAAATGCTGCAGAAATAAAAAAGTGAAATTTAAAAAGTACCACAAGTATGACTGACTTAAATTCTCCTTTGTGTGGCAAAATTCTCATATTAAGTAAGCAAAACATTTCACACAAATTTTTCATGGACAATCATTGATTGCTTGTCCTGATACTCACTGCAGGATTGCTGATCTAATTTTCAGTCTTTTAAATGTGCCTGCAGTACAAATCAGTGAGATCCTGGCTTTGAATGTAGAAATTGATAGACAGTGGTAATGTTGCTGAAAAAAATTCTGGCTACCTCATCTGCAGAAAATAAGTTCCTTCCTTCCTTCCCCTTGTGCTATATTACAGGAAGTGTCTGCCCTAAAGATACACAAATTGCATCAAGGTCATGTTGCAGAACATTTTCTTGAAATTTTAATAACAACAAAATAACGGGGATTTTTTTTGTGTGATCTCTTAATTTGTTGAAGCAGCAGAACTATTTCCCCTACAATTTTATAAAAGTTATTAGCTGGACAGACATTAAGATTAACTCCAAATTTTACCATTAAAAGCTTCTGCAATCAACAAAAAAAATCTGACCATGAAAAGAGGTAATTTTAACAAGTATTACCAGCAAGGTCTATAATAAATATGTCTCTTTTTGCAACTTCTGGCCTTCCTACAATATTCCACTACTGGAAAGGAGCAAAATATTAAAATGAAAGAGTGGAAAAAGTGCTGCTCCTCATCTCATTTTGCTGAGATCTCAAGACTCTCAAATTTCAAATTTTTGAATCTGCAATCTTGTACTTGAAAAGACCAGTACAGTTTGAAGACTTAGGCAACTGGTTGTAATGCAAAATAATACTGCTGAACAGGTTTGTACCCCAGCACTACATGTCCTTTCTCTTTTGAAGGAGAAATCAATAGTAAAGTTCCTCTGTCACATTAAATAAGTCGAAACTTGATAAGTAATTCAAGTGCCATTTATGCAGATACTGGACAGCTGGTAAAAAGGGTGTTAAGTCTGCAAATGGTTAGAATAAAACTCTTTGTTGTTTGTTTGTGTCTTTGTTTGGTTTCTCTTCTACTTTAGAGTCAGTAAGACTGGGTTTGCCAGGAGCACCTACTAAGACAGCTTGCCTCTGAAACAAAGTGTGCCCACCCACCGTTTTACAGACCTAACTCATGACTGAGCTAAATTAAGAGAAAAAGGCATGTGGACATGTATTGCTTCTCATTCCTTTTCTATGGAATAGCTGAATTAATTTCTAGATTTATTTATGCCTGCTACCTTGTATTCAGTTAATATGTTTTAAACACATTCAAAATAATAGACCTTTAACAATTACAGATTATCTAACTCTGTAGCAGATATAGGCATGATTGCTTCAGACAACTGGACAACAAAATTGAGAGAATTTGATCACATGAAAACTTTCAGGCCCTATTGCTAAGAAGACAGCCCAGAAGACACTTGCATGCTACCCAAGTACCTCAAACCCCAGCAAGTGAACCCCAGGTTCCACTGCCTCTCCAGTACCTATCAGGCACCTGAGCACACAGGGATCTGCCCTTAGACCATTAGGTCCAACAGGGAGCTGTGTGCACAAGGCTGACTGCTGGTTTCTAGCCTCTGCTCAAAGGGTCATTTCAGATTTTTCCTTCATATCCACATGCCCAACTTACTCAGCAGGAAGAAGTGCAAATCTTGATCTTCTGCAGCCAGGCAGGCTTGCCCTACTTCCCATATATAGGCTGTAACTTACTGTGTCCTCTAACCCATATTTTAAAAAAGAGCTAAGTCAGTCATCTGTGCAATTGACTGTCACCCCTGTTTCCCAAATGACCTTCTCCTTATGCTGCTCAGGAAAATTAAGGATCTGATTTGAGTTTGCAAATTCCATTCAGGAAACCAGATGATTAAAAGTTAAGCACAGAAACGGAGAATAAGTAAAACCTTAACACCTTGTTAAACAAAAATACTTTTAAAAGGTAACTATTCAAGCTGAGTAACATAGTAAACTTCCTCTTCAATATTTGAATGAGGAGTATTTGAACAAAAGAAAACCATAAATCAAGAACTTTGAGTTGAGAGCTCCAGAAAATTCAATTCTGCATTTAATATACAGCTTTACAAGGAAAAGGTATAGTTAAAAACCTAGTAATATCTCATTTAGAATTAAAATATAAAATATTGCAGTAATTTTCTTTTCCATTCCTTCTTAGCAAAGTGAATGAAATAATTAGACCTAGTGAAAACCTGACTCTGCTACTCAAAGCTAAGAGCTTTGCATTTCATTAACAGATTCATGAAATAGATCACCATGCATACATTAATTTTTATCACAATTAAACTATAGTTACTAGGCTAAATTCTGGTAGAATTAATCTGTGCTCATATGACTTCTAACAAAAACTTAGAAGTCTTATTAAAAGAATCTAAAATGAAATGCTTTCACCATTCCATTCATGGACCTGATGTCCTTGACAGAAGTTGGCCCTAGTAACTTGCACACCACCCAACTGAGTTTTCTGTCCATGCCAAAATTCATCAACAAAAGAAAGTTTTGAAAGTTCACTTGTTTGATTCCAAGCCAAGCAGGAGACAAATGCCTCACAGACACAAAAAGAACAGACACAAAGGAAAAACTCCAGTCTCTCTTAGAAAGAGCCAATAAAAGAACAATTATTCTTCAGAATGATAAAAATAATTAAGCAAATAAATACAAAGCCCTCATGACATACAACAATTAAAATAAATCTTAAAATAACTTGTTAAAGTGTCGTTTTTGTAACTCCACTCAGGGCATAGTTTCCAACATCTTCTTTCCAGCTCCTGCCTGTAACAATACATGGTAGCCCATTGGGGAAAAATTTGAATTAATCACTACAAGTACTCATCCCTTCATTTTCTCTAGGTTTAAGGATGGATTGGGAAAAATTCTTCATAGTCTGATACCAGATAATAAAATTTCATCTTCCCTGCTATACTGGATCACTGTAAACTAGAAAAAACACCTCCAATCCACAATAGCAGGGGTTTTTTAATGGAGAAAAGCCACAGGTCTTTTGCCTCACCTTGCTTAATCAGTATTCTGCAAATTATTGTTTCTTCAACAGAACAATGCAAAAGTATATCCTTACTTCAATACCATCCATATTGATTCTTATTAAATCTAAAATGATCGATGTTGTGATTGCTTTAACTGCTTTGGAAATGTGCAATGTATTTATATATGTGTTATATATATATGTATTATACATGTATTATATTAATATTAATATAATTTATTGATTTTTCGGTTTATAATTGCACTGCAACACCTTATAAAATTAGAGAAAAATTTTGAGAGTAGAGTAAGATGCTTTCTACATGCATATATAACAATATTCTTAGAATGAATTTACATCAGTTTTTATACCTTGATTTCCACATTTAGCTATTTCCCCTGCCCAAATAAAAGATTTTCGCACAAAAAAAAAAAAAAAAAAAAAAAAAAAAAAAAAAAAAAAAAGAGGCTATCTTAACATAAGTGTATGAACTTCATCATAAATCTTGTTACTTGTACTGTGAAACAATATGGTAACAAAAAATGAATTAGGAATCACATTATCTAAATACATAAAAAAGAAAAAGAAAAAAGATAAGAAAAGAAAAGGAAACAAAAAAACAAGTGTTGAAAGAAACTTTTATCAATCACTTGGAATGCATTTTGCTATTTGGACTATTTTAGGCACTAACAAGATTTATAATGGCAAACATGCTGAAACTTCATGAGATTCTCTTCAAGGGTGGGAAAGAGAAACAGTTACTGTAAAATATTTTAAGCATTTTTCAGACATGGTTCTGTGAAACTAAAAAAACAACAACAACAAAAAAAAAAAACTTCCAAAAAAATCAAGCCACCAAGAATCAGTCAGATGCTTGTTCATTTTCAACATGAAAACCAAACATTTTTATTTTTAAATTTACTGAGGCACTGCCAGTAGCTTGATTTACAAAACAGGCTTGATACTCCAGGGTTACTAGCAAGGAAACTCATCTTAATAGAAGCAAAATCAGCACGGTCAAACACTACTTAGTGTTTCGATAATTTATGGATATGTGCCTTCCATTAGTCTAAGTATGCCAGACCCTTGGAATAATCTAATAGCCTGGTGTTTTAAAATGAGGACAACTATTTTTAGCATTGCAGAAATGGAGCGGAATGTTCAACAATGTACTGTCAGTGGGCTTGAGCAGCATCCTCCCCCGTGGAGCACGTACCCAGCCAGTGCAGGGCCACCAACAGGGCTGCCTTGAACAGATAAAAATCCCACACCAATTACAGTCCATTACATGACACCTTTCTTAGCCTACTGGGATATTTCCTTGTTTATTTAAACAGGCTCATGCTAATGGTTAGGATCACCTGACAGAATATTAGTTATGTAAAAATATATTCAAAATATATTTATTAAAATTAGCTCCGTGAATTTTCTGGATTAGTTGGGTCAAGAAGTTTCTGCTGAACATTATGACATTTTGGCTTCACTGCATCTACCAAGCTTTTCATTCCCTCTTGGTTACTGCTGAGCTACCAGCACTTCCTGAGTTCTTGCTCAGTGCTATCCTTGTTGCAAACTTGATCCATGTGAGCAAGAATAAGATCCTCCCTTAAAATAACCTGATGAAGAAGGGCTTGTGACAGGTAAATAGCTCATTTCCTTTGCTCTGTCCTGCTTCCACAGCAACCCCAGTGGAGCAGACACATCATGGTTTGGCCAAGGGGGTCAGGGCAGGTTACAGGGCTCATGTGAAGTAACTGCTACAGAGAAAGGCAAATGGCAATGACCCTACTGATCCTATTGGCATATTATAACATAGACTGAGTTCAGAAGGCACCAGTTATTCCTCATTCCCATCACTGTTACCCATCTTTGGGACAAGACTGACTTGCCTATTCATTCAGGCAATTGGATGTTAATATACTCCAAATTAAATACTTACAAATCTAGGTTTTGGTGCTTTGCATTTAGACTAAGGAATCAGCAGCTGTAGACAGCTCAGAGCATCAGAGAACATGGCCACAGGGCTCCTTACCCCAGGCTGCACTCTCTTTAGTTGGCATTGTTTCCTTCTTTTTCTATGAGCATGTCTCAAAAAGCATGCAACTCACACAAAATATATACATATATATTCAAATACATAAAGCATATCTATATTCAAATGCATAAAACATATTTTCAAACATAAAGTACATCAGCTAAAAGTTTGTTCCTATATTTTCATCCTACATTTCTACTCAACAGATGAAGTCAGAGAAGTTGTTCTGAAAAACCAAAGATGAAAGCATTATTCCATTTATTGTCATGCACAACTACAGCCAGGTATACTGCCTTTTAAATTTTTTTTTTCCTTTGGTAATAAACTGACCTAAGTCTTTGGGACTTGTGTCAAGGACTGGTTTCTGTGCCATCAAAAAAGTACCAGCAGAAGCAGAGCCTCTGCTATCAGTAGGTCTTCTATCTGCCTTTGGCAATTACAAGTAATATTCACTGCTATTACATGTCCTTGAAGAGATGACAATTAAAAATGCAGTGCAGACACAAATTAAACATGGGCTATATAACAATCCAGTTCATTTGACCTACAACATCATACACAGAACATTAAAAAAATGCAAATAAAATTCACAAGAACATTTCCCATAGAGTAGTGAGAATATGCAAATATGCTTCTGACTGAAAAAAAAATCCAATATTTAGAAGTTCTTATAGATGAACAGTTAAAAAAATTAAGTTTAGCCACTTGGATATTTCCATTATCTGAAGGAATACAGTTGAAAAAAATTTGAGGAGATCTTATACTCATGGATATCGGGCAGTTTATTGCAACAATGTTATTTTTGTTACAGCAGATCTGTCAAAAGAAAAATTGCCTGACCTACACAACATCTATTAATTTATTGTTAATCCAACCATAACACAGTGTTAAAGCAAATCCAAATCCTATTAAAGTTTCAACAGAACTGGAAAGTAATCTAATTTGCCTTGCTCAAGTAATATTTGAAATGCAATAATGCTAAATGTATCTTAAAATCATTATTCAATATGAACATATTGCTGAGGTCTTTCAAAAATAATATAATATATTATGACTATTATACTCAACAAAATAGTTGGACTCCCAGGTTTGTATCAGGAATGTAAACAGCATTGGTCTACCTCTTGCCCCTCAGAAGCTATTCTTGATAAGAGAACTATTATCATCATCATCATCATCAGTATCCTGTTCCACAATCTGAAGATTCAGGAGGCAGATTCTCAGCTGGTACAAATGTAACTTTATATTACAAAAAGTCAGTCCCACAGACGAATAAATACTAACTTCAGTGTTTAACCACACAGTTAGGAAATGAAAAAAAGTAGTAGAAAAAGTAATCATTTAATGTGAATCAGAAATAAATAGAACTGCATATAGGCTGAAATTTCTATTTTAAGAAATAAGTAATATCAGTATTTTTCCTGAAATGCCATCTTGCTAGTGTGCTTCTAGCCACAAGCCGCTTTTCAACCACTGATAAATAAATCAGTTCAAGGAAAGTTTCCAGGTTTCCACTTTCACATAGATTTTTAGGGCTTTTCCAAGAAATGTCTCTCCTCATTTTTAAAGCAGTGCTTTTTGACAATTACTGTGTTTTAGAGACAGATTAAGAGGATATACCAACCACATATTTAGTACTCCAACTCACCTAGACTGAGCTGGGAATCTGAGATCAGCAGATCTGCTGTCAGCACAGAAGCCCTGGAGCTGCTCCCTAAAGGTAAATCTCCATTTCCATAAATTCTGAGCACCTCTGTGGGTAATGATGACACCTTGGCCCAGTAGGGTTGTAATTTTCCCTTAGCCTCTTTGAGGCTTGCTAGCCTACTCTGCATACTACATCTGGGATGCCTGAGAGAAAGCAGCTTGTTCCTTATCTGAGGGACACAAGGTTTCATGTGAGTTTTAAACCACCCTCTCATTAAAGCCTAGTGTTTATTTAGTGAATCAACAATACTCTGACACCCATTTCTCCAGCTGCATTCCTTTCTCATTCTTCTGTGCTTCAGCAGAATTACTGCCAGTACAGTGTATTCCAGATGGTGGTTTTTCTTCTGGCTATTTGACTACACTGGCAGGATAACCCTGTCACTATATGCATTTTTCCTAATAGATCCTGAAGCCTTACCTTTTTCCAACTCATGGGCTTGATATCAGAAGACAAAAATGGTCAGACCAAAATATAGAGAATTAGGGTGGAAAAGACAAACGGGCCACAGCCACTCTACATCACACATCCTACCTGTTTAGGCTCCCATTAATCAAGGATGATTGGCAAAATCATCTTCCACTCTTCTATTTTCATTTCTGCCCTTGCTAGCAGATTTGCTATAATGGCACTGTCTAACAAATGCCTTCTTCTCATTAAAACAAAACAAATCCCTTCCTACCCCCCCAGAAGCCACTGAGACAATCTCTCTCCAATTATGCAGTGTGCTGTAATGCAGCTCACAGCAAAGCTTCAAAAACTCATTAAAGAATAGCACTGTACACATTGTACAGAACTCCCATCCATTAAACAGTTTCCCACCTTTGCTCTTCCCCCATGGCCTTGAGTGCACCTCTATCAGTACTGTATGCTCCAGTGGACAGGGAATTTCTTTTACTCCAGATTTGTGCTACTCTGTGTGAGAAAGTCCCAAAACCTTGTCATGTTATGGGATTAACAGAGTATAATGGCCACACCTAGAAGTCTGGTACTCTTCTTCCATTCATACTTTTTAAGTGAATTTTCATTCTGTGAGGTGGACAGCTAAATAATTATGTCTTGAGATCTTGTTGTCAATAGCTACAAATAATATGCTGTGCATCTTCGTTGTGTAAAAGTAACAGGTTACAACTATTAAATAAAGTTAATTATGAATTAATTTCTCTTGTTTAGAGTCTTATTTCAAGGTAACATCATGTTATTTTCATGTGCATGGGACAATCAGAAGAACTCTCATTCACAGTAGAAAGGGTGAAAGGAGTGAATATAGTGAAAGGAGTGTTAATTCTGAACAAAAAGCATTAGCTGACTAGCTCTTGGTATCTGTAAAAAAAACCCTGCCTTGTGTGAGGTGCTTGTAAAAGGCAAATCAGACACCTGTCACCCAGCTGGGCCACATGTGTCACTGCTGAGCCATCTGCAGGAGCACACCCGTGCCAGTTGCTTTACTTAGTGCAGCCTGGGAACAAGAATCCATTAGACAAAAAGTCAACAGTGGAATTAGCAGCACTTTTTCTTTTAGTGCCCTTCCACTTACTTGTTTGACTTGTGTTTCTATTTTTGGGAGCCTCATGCCAGAGCAGCAGTGCTGACTGCTGATTAGACAGGACTTGGCCCAGCCTCAGCGTGTCACATTGATTTAATCGGTTCAGACTTGAAACACACAGTGTGCATCTTAGGTGTTTATAAATACAGGCTAGCAGTGAGAACTAAAAAAATAAAATTGCATTCTGGCTTGCAATACTTATGAATGATTTTACTATACTAATAAAATGGAGTTTTTATTTCCAACGATTTGGTATCTGTGAATTTTAAAAAGCCATTAACATTGGATTTGGTATATAAAACCCATGCTACAATTTTAGTGGGTTTGGGGGCAAGAAATGCATTCATTGACATTAAAAATGTACATATGAGCTACATTTATTTAAATTTTAATAAGATAACTCACCCACTAAAAAAAAGGACAAAGGTGAGTTAGCAAGTCACAGCAGCCAACAGAATTATCTACAACCTCTGGATAATTTGCACTATGTATACATTTTCTACTGTATGAAAAAAAGAATTTTTTAAAAAAATCTAATGTGCTATTCAAAATAAGAGTTATTACGCCAGCAGAAAATACTCTTATATATAATTTAAACGAAACACAATAGCACAAGTTATCCACAATTATCCTAATATAGATCAATGATTCATCAGATAAAAAAATCTAGTATTCTGTGAAGTTCAAAACCTAGTGCCTTAAAAGAAGACAAACAAAACCAAGCAAAATGTGTCAGACAAGATGTACAATGTGGCAGTACAGTGAGAAAGTTCCTTCCTCCCTCCCCAATTAGTCCATTTCCTGCAACACACTGCTGCCAACTTTTACAGTGCAATAATGGGCACTTTTCTTAAAGCTCTGCATGCTGATGAGATATGGAAAGTTCAGAATATCAGTTTCAAAACCTACAGACTCTAGTCCTCAAAAATGAAGGGGAAAAAACACACGAGAACAAAATCTATGTGCCACAGAAACCTTCCAGAAAGAATCTAATAAATACAATTTGTCAACAATTGAGGAAGGCTCCTCAAGCCTCCCCTTGCCCTTTCAAGCTCTGTAAGGTCCTGGCTGAGGCATTTCAAACAGAGTTAAGAGCCCCAGAGCCAGGCAGACTCACAGCTAGAGTATTCATGACTGTCTGATTAAGGAACAAAGGGCTGCATTTAATGACTGCATTATTTAACAACTGCATTATGTTTTACTTCCACATTACATAACAGGCTAACAAAGGCCTGCCCTGCATGGCACCATGCCAGGATCTGCTTTGCTCCCTGCATCCCAGACCCTCCAGAATGAATGGTGACCTTTGCTTGCTTTGGCCACACCTCACATCCCATCACAAAGGCGCTGCTGGGCTCCAGCCCCCAGGGCAGCCACGTTCTGCTGCTTATTGCCAGAGGCTGTATATCCTCCACCCTTATCTCACCAGTGTCACTTGATGCAGGAGATCACAGCTTTGATGCCAAGCAATACAAGAAGTAATGTCTGGCTCCAAAATCACATTTGTACTTTTGTTCTACTGAGACATACTAATCTGATTTTGAGGGAACCCATGAGAGGACAGAAGACAATGCTGTAACTTTCCTCAGATGGGACTGAAGCATAATTCGTTTCCCCCCAAAAGCAATGATTTTTTAAATTAAAAAATGAAGTCTTTGCTCACCAACACCTACAGCAGTCACCAGCACCATTCCCTCCAGAATGGAAATAGCACCCAAGCAGTGTCACTGCAGGCCAGGTAATTTGATTCCACAGAGCTCTCTCGAGAACTCAACTGAACTGCTGTCGTTTAGCTTTAGGAATTGAAAAAACAGGGAGCTCGACAGTTCCTGGAGTTGTGAACTGCAAAAATCACCTAATAAGGAAAAAATAAGTCAGCACAGCAGACAGCTCTCTGGAATCAAATTTATGATCAAAGGCTATTCAAAACACTTTCTTGTAATGCTAAGGAGAGAGCAAGAGCAAGCAGGCAAGAACTATACATGCTGAAGCAATGAAACAAGTTTTGGAAATCATAATGATCTAAAGTGTATTTTCAAAGTAAGATAATTTATTTTATTTTTAAGCATATCTATGTATCACAAATCTATTGAGACCTACTATTTTCATATGAGTCCATCTCTTATAAACACACATATAGATTAATTTTACACTAAGATATCACTGAAAACACAAAAATAACATAAATCTTGTAGAAAATTTGTTGCTTCAATAGATCCAATTGCCTGATTTACCATCACCAGCAATTCTCAAGATCAAGGCTTTAAACTTATTGGTGATAAAATTTCCAATTGGACCACATTCTTACAGCTCACAACTCTCTTACTTTGAAAGATTTCTGATGCCAATTTTTTTTTTTCCTATGTTACTGATTATGATATTTTGTTTCTGTTAGAGACTCCAGAGCAAAGCAGCACAAAGATTTTTCAAAAATTGCATAATGAACACAGTTTATGTCCATATATGATCTAAGAATATTGAAATATAACTGATTAGCAGTGAAGGGAGCTCCTAAATTGGATGGCACTGAATAAAAGACAGATAAACTGAGTAAGATGGCTTTAAGCAGTACCTATCCAATACTTCACATTCATTTTGGAAGCTTTCTCAAAGATGCTGATGAGTTACTTCAGAAATATCCTGATCCTTGTACAGGACATGAAATGTGGAAGGCAATATGTCCAGAGATCTTTCAAGACAGCTGCAAGGAAAAGACTGCATTACTGAAAACTCAACACCAATGTCTCCTCAGATTTGTACGTTTATGTGAGTGATTAATGCTCCAGAAGCAATGCTGAATATCCATGGATCTTTTGCAAAGTCAAATATGCCCTGGAATATACTAGTGCATGGTCTGGCTGGAGCAATGGGGAAAGCAGATCAATGGTCACAAGGATGGTCACGATGACATTTTGATTTGGATGTACATTTAACAAGATTTCATGACACAGCTGGCCCTGAAGCCCTGACCCTGTAGTAACCCAGTATGGAGATGGATATTAAAAACATTTCTGAAAGAAATTTGAAGTCACATGCCATACTAGCATGCAATTTTTTTTTCAACATTTTAAATTTATGTATATAAAGTAATCATGTTGGAAAACAAAGCACTGTACATTTCTAAGCCATATTTTATATTGAAAAATAACCTGATAACGCAGCCATTTTCCAACTCTTTTTCTCAGGTACCACTAAGGGAAAGAAGAACTCTTCCCACCAGGCAATGCAAAGGGACTGTTCAGGAAGCTGTCTTGATAGCATTCATACCACAAAGTGTGTCTATATCACATTTTGAGAAGACTTTTATTAATTATTTCCTTACCTGTTCCAAATATATAGAGAACCCTAATCCAAAATGATAATTAAATTTATCAAAACTGATACCATCAGTGTTTGCTTTAAAAGTCAGTTAAAACTGGAGACAGCACAGTGATATTGGACTTGAGAAAACTGAAGTTCCAGATAACCATAGGACACAGTTAAATTAACAAAAACAACACTAGAGGCAGCATTATTTATTCCAGTTCTATTATCTTCTGGCTCACAAAATAAGTGAGTTAATGTACATTTTGTTGGACCATCATCACAAATACATGTGCTTGGATAAAAAAGGACTAATTCTTTTACAGATACCTGCATGTAAAACTCATCTCATGTAAATCTCATTTTCAATACTCAAAGTAAAAGTAGTACTCATAGAGTTGGTAGAGCTCTGGAAATGTACACTTAGCTTTTTCTTTGATCTCCATCACATTTTACATGTGATTTTACATGACCTCCATCACTATGAATTGTACACAGTGAATCGTATACTATGAATCATAATAAAGCAACTACTCTAGAGTTTTGGATAAAGGGGAATGTACAAACCCAGTATAATTCAGTAAATCTTCTGAATATAAATCTAAGATGTGTAGAAATAGACACTTTTTGATTCACATAAGCATTTATTTATCTTTTTAGTCTAAATTATTTTATTAATACACTGCTACTACACTATAGAGCGTAGTAGCAAATGCACAGCAAATTGAATATCTCACTGCTTCAAGCTTATATGCAAGACCAGCTATTTTAAAAAGCTTACTCAATATATTTAATATTTTAAGAATAGTATTCATAATCTAGATTGCAAAAAATCAATGCAAAAAATACTAAACCAATAAAGTTAAGCCATTTGAAAGTCAAATATTCAAAGTGAATGTTGCCACAAGTATTTCACAAAAAGCAGTTTAAGAAACACAGATACATTATCTCCATCACTATGAATTGTATCACTGTATCATGATAAAGCAATTACTATAGAGGTTTGGATAAAGAGGAATGGACAAATACGGTTTAATTCAGTAAAGCTGAATTTTCTGAATTATCTTGCTGCCTACCTCAATGTCATTTTTCAGAATGTAGTCACTGATAAAGAAGAAAAAAAATATTTCCATAATAGCAAAATTAGAAAAATATGGAAAGGCCAGGAACAGAGTAAATAATTCACTTTCCTTAGCTTGAGTCCTTTGAGCCTTACTGCCATCAGCATATCAGAAGCATAAGGGCTTTCTGGCCAACAGGACTCATAACACACACAAGCCATAGAATCATTAAGATTGGAGAAGACCTCTAGGATTGAGTCCAACCATTAATCTAAAACTGATATCTCTACCATATCTAAATCATGTCACCAAAAGCCACATTTATGGATGTTGATTCAAACAATTTCCCTGGACAGCCTATCCAATGTCTGATGACCCTTTTGGTGAAGAAGTTTTCTCTAATATGCAATCTAAACTTCCCCTGATGTGACTTGAGGCCATTCCCTCTTATCCTGTCTCTTGTTACGTGGGAGAAGAAACCAACACATAACAACCTCCTCTCAGGTACTTGGAGGGAGCTCCCCAACTCCCCAAGAGGAGTAATACTTTGTATTAAAATACCTGCCACAGGTGGCAACTTATCTCTCAGAATCAGGAACTCTCCTGCTAAACTTCTCAAGTACACAGAGATGGTCTACTGCCTAAAGTGTGTATGCCAAAATGGTTGATAAATTCACCTTGACTGTCAAGGCATCACAGATCAGCAAAAAATAACCCCATAACCCAAACAGGACTCCATCACTTAGCATCCAGAACTTAAATAAACTTTCAATTTGGTGTTTTGTTGCCATGGCATTGTAGAGCCAGAAGCAAGGAGAAGGAAAGGACTTGACTTATTTGGATGAGTGACATAAAAAGTGCACAAAAAAGAAAAATCTCAACTATACAGAGGAAAATTAAACCCAGCTTATTCAAGTTTACAAAAAGCTCATGAAGGAAAGCAAAAAATTAGCTCCCTGTGAGAACACTGAAATCAGGTGGTTGGTGAAACCTATTTCCCCCTCTTATCCTCAGAAAATATCTAACACATTTGTAAAACTTGAGGACTTGATTTTCTGATCATGGTTCAAAGTGCTGTCAAACTGTTTGGAAAGCCTGGAAATGCATAATAAAGGGGGGATCATAGAATAATACAAAGGCTTGGGTTGAAAGAAATCTTGAAAATCATCTAGTTCCCACCTCTCTGCCATGGGCAGGGATGCCACCCATTAGGTTGCTCAGGACCCCATGCAAGCTGACCTTAAACACTTCCAGGAATGGGGCATTTCCAACTTCTCTGAGCAACCTGTTCCAGTGCCTCACCACCCTCTGAGTAAAGAATTTCTCGCTGACATGTTATCTAGAGCTCTCATATTTCAGTTTAAAACCATTCCTCCTTGTCCTATCATTATCAGCCCTTGTAAAAGGTAGCTCTCTCTCTATTTTTATAAGCCCCTGTAAGTAGGGGAAGGATTCATCACATTATGTGCTTTGTGCAGAGATCAAACACAAAACACATGCCAGGGAGTCTGTAACAATCCCCCAGTGGGTGCTATGGAAAGGACCTGCACACACTCAACCTGCATGGAGGTAAGATGATGTTATGACTTCAGTTAGGGAGAAGCCTGTGGGTCACACCAACAGGAACATTGCCTCTCCATTTCAGTAGTATAGTAACACCAGGAAATAATCAAACTTTTTAAATAGAAATATTTTACAGTGATATATTGACCTTGCTCAGGTCATGCCAGTGATGAGACCCTGTACACAGCAGTTATAGGTGAATTCTTAATGGCTGAGCAATTGGTTTTTGTTGCCATAATGAGTCTAACTGCTAGATCAGGATTTGTTAATTTCTGGAGCAGACTGTCACAATATATCTTAAAGCAGCCCAGTCACCTCAAACCTCCACTACAGGGGCAGATTTAATTCCCCATGCCATAACCAGCATTCTGGCCACAATAGAATGATACTAAATGGCTTCAGATGTATATCCAGAGGCAATTTCACTTGCTAATCACCAAAAAGTAGGTTAACACAGTGCTTTCTTCAACACATTTCTTCTGTTCTCACAGCCTTTGCTGAACATTGCCAGAAGGACAGAGCTTAAGGTCTCTCACACACAGGGATTCTGATTAACCACAGCTTCCAGTTCTTGTATCATGGTTTGACAGATACCTTGAAGAAGTGTGCCCAGAGGCTGAGCTACAGATCAGTCCTGATTGCAGGAAAGGGATCATGCCACTGTATTCCATCTCTTTTGATAGCCTGAAAGGAAGCAAATTTCCCTCCAAGGGAAAGCTACTACCCTCTTATTTTAGAATTATAAACAAGTACCTCAGAACTATCTCCTCTGATAATCTCAAGAGTTTGTCCTGTTGCTCCAAGTAGGTTTTCCCATTTAAAAAAAAAATCTCTTAAGAGAGATTTTCCTGAAAAACAATGAGGATGAAGGAACTATAGGTGGACATCAAATAGACAGTCACATATAATGGTGTTGACCATTTACTGTGTTGTGACTTTGGGGGTGTGAGGTAGGGCTCCACAGGGTCTGCATTAGATTCTTGACTCTATAGATTGTTCATAAGCACCAGAGCACTGACTTCTTTTAACCCAGATGAGACAACAGGCACCTTGTGGTGTGCCAGTCAATGAAAACCTCATTTTTTACTTTGGCAGTTAATAAGAACTGCATCAGAAAAATCCACAAAACTGCTGAATTATGGCCAGAACATTCCCCTGTTTTCTTTAGGGTGTCAAGGCTATTCTTATGTTACCCTAGAGTCATCAAGTCTTTAAACTCTGTTCTCTGCATTAGCCTTCAGCAGATCGAACCTCTTAACTGGGAAGAGACTCCTAGAAGTCTACACCACATACTATTAGCCAGCAGACTGTGGCAAAACCACTGCAGCATTTGGTGACTGGGAAATTATGTTGTCAGTGACAGTATGTCTCGAAAGTGACAGAAGGCAAAGTGTCACATTTGAAGACAGAATGAACAATTTTCACACTTAAGATCCTTGAAAGTCAAGGCCCTATATGAAGGCTCACAGATGTCTCACCATTTACCCACATCTTGAAAATTAAATATATGAGCATCGAGCACTGTTCTGGGAGATTCTCCAGTTAATATTCTCTCAAGTAATAAAGTCCACTTTAGTATTACACATTTAGTATTAGTCCACAATAGTATAACTCTAAGTTTAGTTTTTCACTACGTGAGGTATGTTTGAGATAATCAATCTAAAGAAACAGGATTTCCAACAGCCAAGTTTATCTCATTGTAAGGCAAACATCTAAAACAGGTCAAATGAATTGATATTGTTTCTTGTGCATAACAACATGAATAAAATCTATTGCTTATTTATTCTCTGAACCTTTTCCCAGGGAATGAAGTATAAGCAAAGCAGTACTGCCGTGGATAGGGTTTGGGAGTATTATCAAGAGCGCCTCTGCCCTTTGAAGCCTCAAACTTCAGTTAATTTTTTTTAAAAAAGTATAATTTCTTTTTCCTTTTTCCTGTTTCTAACTAATGAATCAGAGGCACATCTGCACAAAGCTCAGAAATACACACTAAGCAATTTAGCATCTCCAGCAATAGATAACGTGCTGAAGGCTTTAAGAGGACACACAAAGAGCAGTAACTCCTCAGAATGCTCTCCCATTCTGCACCCCAGCCAACATCCTGAAATGCAGGAGATGCCTTTGCAAAGAATGGTGCTTAGAGTATTTTTATCATAGAATATGTTGAGTTGCAAGGGACTCATCAGAATCTTTAAGTCCAATTCCTGACCCTGCACAGAACACCCCAAGAATCCCACCCTGTGCCTGAGGGTGTTGTTCAATTGCTTCAACACAGACAGGTTTGGTGCTGCTCCTCCACTCCACTGTCTTTAACTCTTTGTACAATCTTTGTTGGCATCTAGAGCACCACACTTAAGGGACCACAAAAATAAAGGATTCTACAATTTATCTAGTTCTTGATGCATCACCTGGGAGAGAGCACGTTAGCACCTTTCACAAGAGGAGAAAAATCTTCATTCTAGCTCCAGGAAGGAGCTAACACACACAGCACTGCACTACTCCACACAGCCATGACCACCCCAGCTAGCACAAGCTGGATAGCTGCATCTCAGTTTCTTCATCTAGCCATGCACATACGAAATAATTAGCTTTCTTTTTATTATTTTAGAAATTTTAAGCTTTGACAGTTTTGTATTTCATGGCAGTTCATTTTTAATTTGCAGCAATGGTATTTTCTACAGGCTGAATTAAAAGAGTTGTAATGTTCAGAAAAAGTACACTGTCTGGGTATTAAATAAGATCTGAATGTTGAGCTTCATGTAAACTACCAGGAGCTTTGGGATTTGGCCTGACAATGAATTTGCAAGGCGCTTAGTAAAAAAACCCAAACAATATTAACCATGGTAACTGTAATAATAATAACTTGGACTGGAAAAGCAACGTAGCCTGGTAAGTTTAAAACAAGATAACATCAGAGTAGGAGCTGCAGAAAGAGCCAAGGGAAAACACAGCTTCATTCTAGATCAATCTCAATCTACAATGCTTTACAATAACTCTTTCCATTAATTCACATCTAGGAGCACAGTAAAGTAAAACATTGTCTATCTGGATCAAAACAAAGGTTTCTCCAGTCAATTACAGGACTACAGCCGTGGCAACAACAGATGTCTACAGAAAAATATAACAACAGGGCAGCCATAAAGACCTCTCCTGTGGCTTTCCCAGATTCCAGCTTCTTGAAGTACAAGCAGACTGACACACTCCATGGAATTTTACTACATTAATTTTCTAATATATTTTCAGACTTCTCAGGTTTTGTGGCAGTGTTCAAACTGTAATATTATAACAGGAATAATGAGCCCTTTCTATCCTTTTTCAACCTGCAATCAGAAAGGTTTGATGCTGTTATTTACACACTGAAAAATAAAATAAATAAATAAATAAATCCTTATTGATCTCTTCTGCTCCATTCAGGACTGTACAGAGAACAGAACATGACACGTTTTTTCTTAATTGTGCCTTTTTCAGAATGAAGTCCTTGTCACACTTTAATTGGAAGATGTCTGGTGCTCTTGATCACTCTTGACACCTCTGAATCTTTCTTGTATTATTAGATTCACACTGAGCTGTGAGAACCAGAACTGTATACATCATTTACATTGCAGCATAATACAGACAGATTCATTAAAAATGGTGACATTAAAACATTTTTGCTTTGTTCCTTATTCTCTTCCTAGTAATTCCCAAATACTGTTTGTTTATTTGGCTATTGTTTGTTTATAGTGGCAAATGGTGAGTCCATGTTTACCTTAATCTGTAATTCCAAGATCACTTTCCTGAATAGTAATAGCTAATCCAGGCTGGTATAAAATGCATAATGCTCTCTTTGTTTTCCTCTTCATCTGCATCACTTACTTTTCTTGCTTTCTCTGAGATTTACATACCACTTTACAATTCAGTTCTAGAATGTTGCCAATTCCTTTGAACATCTTTGCAGCCTGTTCTCCATTTTTCTACCAATACAACATCAGCAACAAATACCTTGATTTTTCCTCTTAACTTTGCTAATATACATCTACCTCCTGTTTTTAAAAAATAAAAATTTGAGACAGACATGGTAAATAAAAATAAAAGATAATTTCATAATTTGATGTCCAGTAAAGCCACAAATTTTAAGCCTGACAGCAAAAAGCTGTTTTTGCAGTGTTATGAAGGCTGTCTCTATACTGAAGATGCTAGATACTAGACTTAAAGACTTCCTCTAATACAGGTAAGTAGCACCAAACCCAGTAAGTGCATACAACTGCCTTATTTTGCATACTAACATTCTGAAATGAAGTGAAACTTATCCTTGAATACACCAGTAGGCTGGCATGACTTCTTAGCCATGGCTATTCCAAATCTTTGATTAAGAAGTCAGTGGTGTTTATCTCAAGCTCTACCAAGCAGACTGTTGAGTGCATAAGAATTCTTATCTAAGCTTGCAGACCACAAACTGGGCAAGTGGAACAAGTAGCTTCCTTTAGCTCTGTATATACTCCCCACTTCTTGGGAAAAAGCCCCCACCAAACACACACATCTGCAGAAATGCTACTGATCTGAACAGCTTTTTCAGTGTGCTACAAAAACAGGGAAGTGCAGGTAAGACAACAATGTTCTAACAGAATTGTTCTATCCTCCCATTTCTGTACACAATTACAGAGAAGCCACTGACACAATGAACATTTCCCTTGAGTTAAATCACACATGAACAAACACAAACATACCTTTTCACCAGGCAGACCTGCAGCACCCTCCGGTCCTTTCACACCCATCTCACCCTACAAAACAAATCCCTCAATTAGAAGCTCTACAGACTTTTGAGGTTAACAACAACTACCCAGGTCAGACTCAATAGAAAACATCTTCTACCCAACTTTTTAATAACACAACCACTGTGGAAGAGGATGCCTTACATGCAACACTAAAATCAGCAAAATAAATGCATTTTAAACACCTATAACATCAATAAAGCCCTTCATCAGACAAATACTTGCACATCCAGATTTCCATAAAAGCAAGTCCACTAATTTAAAAGGAATTCATTGCGACAGAAGACTGGAACCAATATGGTCCCTTTTTAAACTGAGAAAGATCAACATGTGATACAGATTTGTATAAAGTCATGTGCCTGCAATATTTTTGAAAGACACTATTTAAATTCCTCCCTCCCTCCCTCCCTTTTATCCCCTCAGAGAAACCAAACCCCAAATCATAAGCAATCTATAAGAAAAGTTTAGTTTTGAGAGACAAGGGACTAATTGATCAGGAGAGTTATGGAAGATCCTGGCAGCTGTAAATTGGACCATAATTCTTTAAAATTACATAAGAAAACATAAAATCCAGAAATTTTGCTAAATAATTTAAAGTTTAAAAAATTTAAAATAAGAATTATTTGGATGCCAGAGGAATACAACAAAAGAACTGAAACAATACAGTGTTCATTTAGAAACAAAGCAAAACAAAACAAAAAAACCCCAAAACATTAGATATGTCTACTTCTACCAAGAAAAGAACATTCTCAGCAAGAGTAACATCATAACTCTGGTCTGAAATGAAGTTATTAACCTTTCTGAAGTTGAGAAAGGTGCAGTAAGATTGTCCAGAAGTACACAAAAAAAGATGTGTCAGAATCATAAAGGTTAGAAAACCCCTGCAAGATCATCAAGTCCAACCTTTGATTGAATACCATCATGTCAATGAGACCATAGCACTGAGTGCCATGTCCAGTTGTTTCTTGAGAGTGACTCCACCACTTCCCTGGGCACCTCATTCCAAGGACTGATCACTATTTTAATGAAGAAATTCTTCCTGATGCCCAACTTGAAACTTCTGTCACACAGCTTGAGGCCATTTCTTCTTGTCCTGTCATTAGCTGCCTGGCTGACCCCCCTGCCTACAAGCTCTTTTCAGGCACTTGTAGAGAACAATAAGGTCACCCCTGAGACTTCTTTTGTCCAGCCTAAATACCCTCAATTCCCTTTGCCACTCCTCATAGTTTTGTTCTTAGTGAGAATGCACTCAATCCCCTCACTCAGACCATGAATAAAGATATAAAAGAGCTCTGTCTCAAAAATAGACCAAAATCCTGTATGTGTGAATAGCATGAATCCACTGGCACTATGAGAGGTAAAGGTCACCTTATCTAATCACCCACAGAGTGACTCTTATCTGTGCATCCTCTGTCCCCTTCTGCCACTTGCCAGTATTTTAATAGACCAGTACCACTTTGTTACCTTCAGTGGTGTATTTTTATACACTGTGTAGTGTAAAATTACACAGCTTGCTACATGCCAGGAAGCCTTTAGCCTGTATGACTTACTAGCCAATTAACCAAGGTATGTTTACACTTCTGTTCCACTAACTGCAGACAGACTCCCCATCTTGAAGACAATTATTTTCCACTGCAAATTAGGTCTGCAAGTTATGCTTCTACCTTCTAGTTGTGACTATAACACCCACAGGCTGAAAGGTGGTGGTTTTTCATGCCTTTATGAATATAAATATCAGATACTACAGGGATCTAGAAGCATTCATACAAACAGTATCACAGACTAAAACCAAAAATATAGGAAATGCATCTTTAATATCTTTTTTTTTTTTTTTCTTAATGGCCTTTTCCTTCTGCAGGCCTTAAAGTCCTTCACTAAATGAAGAATAAGTTAGCAGGAAAACAGCTTTGTGAGGTGGTGAACAGTAGTAGCACAAGACTGGCATTTATAGGTTAAGTTCCACACACAGCGTAATGACAGCTAAAGGTAGAACCATGAGCTGTAAGTGTACTGTCAGGATTCACTAAGGGTGACAGTGAACACCCTTTTCAGCTGAGCTTCCCATGGGTGGGCAGGTGTTCAGCCATCCCAGGAAAGCAGGTCAACATCTCATATAATGGTGACTCGGGAAGACAAACAGTGACACTCCAGGTGTCCCCCTGCTCCTCCTTCTTCCCTCTGCTTCATATACTGAGCATGGCACCATATTTAGGGTATGGAATACCCCTTTGGTAGTTGGGGTCACCTGTCCTGGCTGTGTTGTCTCCCAGCTCCTTGTGCACCCCCAGCCTCCTCACTGGTGGGGTCAGGAAAGTCTTTGACACTGTGCAAGCTCTGCTTGGCAGTAACAAAAACATCCCTGTGTTATCAGCCCTGTTTCCAGCACAAATCCAGAACACAGCCTTATACTGGCTACTGTGAATAAAATAAACATTGTCCCAACTAAAACCAGGACACAACATCACCAGAAATATTCAGGTAAAAAAAAAAAAAAAATCCATTAGCAAAAAGGAAAAAATGAACTCACATTCAGAGAATATGTCAGGAGAAAGAAAACTTATCACAAAGGCAGCATCACTCTAAGGTTTCCCTGGTAGTGGGAGAACAACAGGGAGTATATAGACAAGGAAGCATCAACCCTGTTACTCCCAGCAGAAGGCTCCACCTGTGTTCTGCCCCATCAGTGCAGGAGCTCAGTCCTACCAAGGCCTGATCTGGGTGTCCCTGGTTTAACTCCTGCACCAGTGCCAGTGACCCTGGCTCCTCTGCTCCTGTTTCAGCTCTGGAATGGCCCCACTGGAGAAGTGTGACATTCCCCCACACCTCTGAGCACCTCAGAGTGGTGAGGACTCGCTGCCACCATCTCCATTCCTCAGGAAGGCTTAAACTCAGGACTGAGATGGATACTGGAATGGCAAATATGGTAACAAAGATAATAAATCACATTTCAGAATTTTTTATAAGAAAAAAAATGTTGCATTGCTAATGATATTTTCCCTTTTTAATTGGATGATTAGATGGTAAAACATAAGTAGGACTATCCATAAATTGTTAGGTTGGTAAGCATGAAGTATTTCCTTCTGCTTACTGTAAGATTTTATTCTACTAAGTATTTATATATATATATATATATATATATATTTATATATATATATATATATATATTTTATATATATATATATATAAAATTCCTGATCTTGTCATAACTGACAGCCAGCCAGGTTTTGCTCAATTTTCTTCTTTTTCTTGAATTCCAGCTTCTAGGTCCCTATCAAAAACCTCAGCAACAAATACTGGGACAGAAAGGAACCATTCTCAGGGCTGCATAATACAATATATAGATATGCTTTAGTTGGAATCAAGTTGACTGGATTTTAAGAGGAAAGTCAGAGTAGCAGGAAAGAAAGACTAGCAAGGAAAATAGGAAGAAAGAACAGTTCAGACATTTCACTTATTCTCCAGGAGATGTTTTCACATATCATTCTAACACAAATATTTTCCCAGTGCAATAATCTGTTGCATAAACCTATCCCTAGCAATCCCAAAATAGCCTTTTAAATGTCTTTTTCCTTAAGTAAAATTTAAATTAATGAAGTTGAATAGCAATAAATTTCTCCATGGTGTGCATCAACAGGCATTTTAATATTTGAAAGCAATCTGCCTCTGGCTTTTTATTCCTACTTCACTTACAGCATTAACCAATGACCTATTAACAGAGCTAGGATTGGTTTAATGTTATATCAAAATATTTAAATCTGCTTAGATCTCAATTTAAAATATTCCATGGGCACTAAGTCTGCTTAAAAGAAATAAAAGTAGAAAACACAGTTATTTTTTAGCCTCTCTGAGAGAGAAAATTGGTTTAAATATTCAGCATATATGTAATAATTCCAATTACAGTCATCCATAGTCCATCTTTCTGAAGAATTTCTACATACTGAAGACAAAACAGGATCTTTACAACATTATCAGAAGTCAAGGAAATTTTTTGTAAGACTCTGAGTAGCTAAATATGATGCTGGAGTAGTACAAATTGCAACCAAATAGAAAACACAGTAAATATCTCACTCAGATCTGCAGAAGAGAAAACCCAACTCCACAGCAGATATCAAAATGTGTTAAAATCACAGGAGACTTCCACCTGACTTGTGTCCACTTGCAAATTGTGAAATACACTATGCTAGGAATTAAGCTGCCATGAGAAAAACACAGCATATTATTTAGGGATAGTTTAAATTGTACACTTGGTAAGTAGCAAACAAAGTTGATTGGTCCCAGCAATTTTTTCAGTTTTAATTACTGAGAAATTAAAGAACAGGAGGTGGTCCCTTGCTGCAGAAACTGATCTCCCAGCAAAAAATGTCCTGCAGAGCAAACCAACTATTTCATGCCTGAGTTATCAGAGATAAGAGTTTTGAGTGAAGAACTGTCCTCATGAAGTCATAATGGAAGGCCAGGTATACAATCAGAAAGGTCACTCACACAAATAATTTTATAATAATTATAGCATTATAATTATTATATATTTTATATATTATATATTATAATAATTAGCATAATTAGCATAATTTTGACCAGTGCATTCATCCTGTGCATTCAGATTCACAGCTTGCCAGAGATATATCCATATCTGCATGAATGCTTGTTCCAGTGAAAATATGGTATTTCAGTCCTTTGGGCCTGCAATATACTTTGAATTTTGGCTCAGACCTTTTCAGAGGTACTAAGATGAGCCAAGAGTACAGGAATGAAGAGGACACAGGCTAATAATTAAATTCAAAATGCCTAGAATGGCTTAATAAGCTATCATACTTAATACAGGTGATAGCTTAGAAGTTCCTGAACAGTCTGACTTTAGGGAACAATGATGTTAGACTGAAGAGAAGGGCAATTTTGAGGGGCATGAATATAGCCTAATATCAATCTGTATCCTTGTCAATACCATAGCAACAAAGGAAGATGTAAATTCAATCATACAATTAATGAAAGTGAATGGGAAATTGGAATGAGAAAAAGTAAAATAAAAGGATAAGAACTGTTGTGCTGAAAATGAGATAATATCAACAGAATTAGAAACTTTACATGAAAGAAGATAAAATAATTCATATATCCACTTTGGTGCTGTAATGGCAAGGACATTTAAATATAGTTAGTTGGTTGCCTATAGTAATATGATTTAGAAGCATAAGAAACAATAAAATGAGAAGATGAGCACAAGCAAAGGGGGAAACGTGCCTAGGAACCACACACAACTTAGAGAAGATCTGTTTTTTTGTAACTGGCCAGCAAAGTTATCAAGAAGCTGTCGATTTTGTGTATAACATACTACAAGACACTCAGCCACAGTCTGTTAGTTTCCTTTACATAATCTGACAATAAATCATGTATCCTACATGTCTGGAATGTTTTGGAGCCTTTCTGCCTCTTCAGGTCTAATTATTGATGTAACAAGGCCATCATTGAGAATGAGTGTTACTCAAAACTTACGTAAATGCAGAGTCAGTGAGGAAAATGGCATTAAAATCTCAGAGAATGTAGCTTTTAACTCCATTGTGGCAGGCACTATTTAACACAAGATTTGTTTGCTCCCAAAGGTCAGTGAACCAACCCTGATCATAGTCATACTGTGCCTTCCACCCAACCTCCCTTCCCCATCCCCCCACCCCAAAAAAGAAAAAAACCCACCCACTGCAAAGCTAGGAAGTAACCAGTACTGGTAATTATAAGTAAAGCTCAAATTAAGTAGCTTTCCATCTGCTTGGTGTAGTGCCCCTGACTTTAACCTGCTGATGCATTCAATTCTGTGGAAGGACATTCATAAATGTCCTTTAGGTTAAATTGCTGGATGCAGCAGCATTCACTGGCTCTTAGTTCCATGCACACAGAGTCCGTGTAATGAGGCTCTTTTTTTAAAACAAGTGGGAGAACAGAACCAGAAGTGACCACACTTTGTTTAGAGACATTATACTTAGCATGGTAAATACTGCTCATTGACTGGGAGATTAAATGATAAAAAAATCAGACTTGTGAAGTCTGCTTTCCCAACTTAGCAGTTATAATGTTATAATAATGTTATAAACAGATCAGGTCAGGAGCAGAAGAGCAGTTTCCCAAACAAATGCACCACTCCCTATGGTCGTGGCATAGGCTAAAATTAAGACTTACAATTGGTTAATATACTCAGGATCAAAACTTCACTATTAAGTCTGAAAACTGACAGCAGTCACTCTAGGTTAATCTGGACTATAGAAACTAACATGACTGAACTTCTTCTCACCTAAAAATACAGCTTGTTTCAATGGTGAAATATATACTGGAGGGAAGGAATTGTGGTGGGGGCAATATACTATCAAGGAATGTTCCTAGTTTCAACTGTGTAGATAAACCTTCTCAGAACTGAACCCTTTCCAGGCAGATACTACAGCTGTAGGAAAAGCCCTGTCTGTCTTTACAAACTACTTCAGATTACATATTAAATGGTGTGCTGCAAGGTCAGGATACCTCCATCCTAACCTCTGGATTAGGACATTCTAGGCATCTTCCTCTCACACTGCATTTCCTGAACTCAATCCCTATCTCACTGTCTTTATGGCAGATTTACAATCGTTTATTCAATTTGTCTCCTCTACTTGCACACAGAAAACACATTCCCAGACATGTATCATCCCATTCAGTATCCTCCAACAAAATTTGAGCAATGGAGTGCGAAGGGAGAACACCTGATACCTTAACCAATATTATTAGGAAATTCCAAACTACAGAGCATAAGAATGTCATGGTAAGCACTACAGGGAAATTCAGAAGAGGCCCAAGGAAAGGACCAACTGGCCTGTCCCAAGGACTAGTTTCTCACTTCACAATTAACAGTTTCAGGTACAAGTGTTGTCAAAGAATATGCTGAGGTCATATTCCATACCCTACATCCTACAAGGAGGGATGATTGCAAGCATGATTCTGCCACATGGGTTTCTGCCCATCAGCAGCAATGTACACAGATTATATGGAAAAAATCCTGGGGAGGGATGTGATTCCCAGACAGGCAAACAGTGCTCCAGAGTTGATGAGGTGGCCCCAAAGTGAGGCAGCTGTGAGATGCTGGCTGGGAGCTCACATGCAGAGCCAGACACTGACTGATTAAATAGCCAACCTGTGTTCAGGCAGATTCCTTTAAGGAATAACCAAATCCATATAGTTCCTATTTAAGAAAGATAAGGCAAAGACAAGGCTTGAAAGGGAGAATTCAAGAGATATTTTACCTTTTCACCTTTCTCTCCTTTCTGGCCTGGCAATCCAGCTACTCCCGGCAATCCTGCTTCTCCCTGATTATAAGAGAAATAAAAAAAGTCAACAAAGCAGATCTAAAATATATTTGGTTAAGTTTCCTGTCTTTGTCACAAATGCCTAACAAAGCAAATGACTCAATAAATATCATGCAACACCCAGGATAAGTATTAAAAGAAAACAAACATTATGTAGAATATAATTCTTTCTCTGTAAAAATATTTACATTAAATATAATGCCTAAATATAATTCTCAGTTTTACCATGGTATTTTTTGGGTGTATATTCAAACAATTAAACCTTACTTATACCTCTAACTTTACATTAACTAAATCCAAAACATACTGTTTCTCAACTGGGAAAAACAATGTAAGTATATTACAATGCTACAAACTAGTAAGATCTTTTCATGACTGTAAAAAAACCAAACCAAACTGTTTTTATATCTAACAGGATTAAACAGCATGATGCAATAAAAAGTAAGAGTGAAAGTTTATACTTTATTTGGAAAGCAGTAGCATCTCTGTGTAGATTCTTGCTGCATCCCTGGAAGTGTGTATATTTTGCTTGCATGAACAGTCACTGGTGATGAAGTCGTAGCCAGTAACTTCTCCTCATGTGGGCACTAAAACAAAAAGATTTTCTGGTTTTTCATCCACTTTCATGAATAGGTAAATACCATCCAACCATTAGTTTCAGGTTATCTTCCATTTTAATACTCCTGTACAAACCATACATGGTAAGTGCCAACAATTTCCAAACATAGAAAAAATCTGTAAAAAATGAATTTTAGATATTGAGATATTATTTAGATATTGACTTCTGTTATAAGATTCATGCCAGTTAAAACTGATATGACTGTCCCACTTCTTTCTTCTAAAAGACAGAGGAATAAAGAGGAATAAAGTCTCCCAAAATTAGAAACAGTGAAAAGTGTCCATGGGGAGAAAAAAAAAAAGAGATAGTACTTCTCCGTTTCATTCTGTCCTCTGTCCTGCCCCTAAGTACAAAATATAAAAGAGTGCTAAGGGAAACTTTTTCTTTCTTGAAGTTAAATACTTCTGACATACATAGTTTGGAAACAAACAAAAAAGCCCTGAAGCCAAGATTTACCTGTCTGTGACTCCTGAGAACTGAGCCAACCTGAAGAAATACTACAGGACAAACAAACAGAACCTGCTAAATTTCAGCAAGCCTCATTAAGATGCAATGAGGTTTTTTCTTTTCTTCTAGCCTTCTGTCAGAGAAATTCCCACAGAATTTACTGCTGTAGCATAGAAATTTGCATCCAAGTATGAATTTCTTCCCTTAAATTACTAGAAATGTAGCTGTTACAATGGGTAAGAAAGTTGTGAAAAAATGAATCAGAAAATATAGCACTAGTTTAAATATGAATGTCATTAGCATGCAGCTCACCGTTTTTAGCTACATAAAGGAATGAATATTTAAGTGTTATTAATAAAGCCCATTGTTGAGCTTTTTGTGTTCATATATAATTAGGGTTTGTTTTGTTCTTGCTTTGCTATTGTGTCATAACAGCTCAATAAATCGTATTTCCAAGCATCATAGCTTGAATGAGAGAAATCTCATTCATTCCATTTTTTCATAAGCTTATACATTCAAGAGAAAGTCTGCGTTATTATCAAGAGTATATATCAAGAATATATTTAGAAATATATTTGACCTATTAATCATTGTTTAAAATTGAAATTTCCCCTGAAATTAGATCATGTTTCTTTTATGCTTCTGAGCACCAAGCAGTTTTCTGCTCCTTGGTTCTTGGGCTGATTTCTCTCTCCCATCCAGGCACACTCTCTCCTTTCTCTTTGTGGATGTAACCAATCAGATCTTCTACAAGCTCTGGGCTTTTTTTGCTGACCACAACCTTGGTGGTGATGGCACTGTCCACTGTCTCAGAGGAGCCTGATCTTACAGACTACTTATGACTAGCAGGCCAATAATTTATCACAATGTCTTTCTGAGGCTATTTGTGGTTTGCTGTTTTTTCTAATGGGCCAGATTGAGCAAAATAATTACATCTTTGACTTTAAGCTATGGTTCTACTATCTTCTGGTTTACACTGACTCTAGTGTCTATCAAAACAAGGGGGAAAAGTGAACCCATTAAACAAAATGTTTCCACTTATGTAAAACAGTATAGACATGTCAGCATGTGCATTCTAAAGAAGAAGGCATTTCGTAGAATCATCAAGGTTGGAAAACACCTCTAGGATCATGTCCAACACCAGCCTACCACTACAACTTGCCAATTATGAGAGACCCATTTCTCCACTTCAGTGTATTAAAATACAGAAAACTCAACACTATCCTATTTCCCTTCTCTTCCACTGTCATGAAGACTTTTCATGGGCTTTGCTTACATCATCTGTAAAGCTTCACAAGATGAAACTGGTACTGAAATGGCCTATGGTTTGAAACCATTCTCAAGCCATCACAGTGATTTGTTTCCCACTCTCCAAGGCTTCTTCAGTTACTAATTAGACATTAAGCAATATTAAGAAATGCATTTAAAAAGCACTAGCAGCACCTAGTGCCTTTTGCCAATGTTCCACTGTACCATTTATTTAGGCAGCAAAAAACTATGTACCATGACTCCAGATATGGAATTCATTTTTAAAGATAATTAAACTATCACTTCTATTGGACTTTTTATACAACTCTTTAGCAAGAAACAATAAAGCAATTTCTTTTGTATTAATATTTGAATTTTAACAGACAACTTACCAAGTCTGCAGATATTTCACAACACGTATCTTCTGTTGCAAGTTGTGAATTACAATAAACTGCTATGTGATGAAGTTCAATCTATTAAGAAATACAAAAGAAATTAATAGGAGGTGTAAAAAATAATGTGCTACCGCATGACTTTTCTTATCTTGGCATAGTAAACTTTCTCTTTGAAACACTGCATATTTCTGAAATGCTAGAAAAAGACAAATCCAAAACAATTACACAGCCTCTCATTTAAAGAAAAAAAATAGGCAGTCTATTACTTTGATGCAAATCAGATTTTAGATTTCATTTCTTTTTATGTAAGTTGCATCCTTCTGTATTGGTTTGCTATATTACATAGGTATTTTAGCCTTGTAAACGTCCTCTGAATACATTCTGTTCAGGAACGTAGTTTTCCTCTGCAGGAAACTAAAATAAAGGTTTAATAAACTCTATCACATACATCTATTGTTTTGGACAGATCTTTGCCTGGACATTGCACTAAATCACCTGAAGAGCAGAAATCACAAATTCTGTATCTAAAACTTGTTTCAGAGACTTTGGGTGGATTGGTGAGATGAGAAGCAAGTAAAATTCGAACTAGTTATTCTTGTCCTCATATGCTTTTTTCTGCATCAGTTTTGTATCCTCTTAATCTCACTCTTGCACTTGGTATTGAGAAAAGTGACCATTGGTACAGGATCTGCTGTGCTGCCTTCACCACCTTTAAGCCCATAATGTTTCCCTGCAAACGTGGAAATCCCAATTGACAACTTCCACTCAGAATTATCCAGTTCACACCAAGCAACCAGCAGGAAAAAACTGTTCTTTCTCTTGCATGCTATTTGGAAATAAGGAGACTGTACACACATTTCCAATAAGGTTGAACTCAAGTCTTTGAAAAGCAAAGCAAGTATGAGCTTGGCTCTGTGAAATGAGAGCTCTGTGTCCAGGCCATAGTAGTTAGTGCCCCACAAGAATGATTCCTCCTGCAGTGTTAGCTTGCAGCTACAATGTGCTATTTTCTTCTGAGAAGCTTTCTGATGGTCACTATAGACTCCAAGGCAGATGCTTTAGACTTGGTAGCTCCACGTCAGTGTACTTAAAATGAACTGATATTTCCTGAAGATTTCAAATTACTTGCTGTGCTTTCAAATTACTTTCCTCCCTCCATGAGGAAACAGAAGAAAGCATCTCTGGACAGAAAATAGCCCAGAATATTATGGGGTTTTCTTAGGCAATTCTTGCACCATAAGCTACAGGAAACACACCACCTGCCACTTCCTAATCTCTCCCTTCTGGATAAGGGAGAGACAACTGTGGACAATGTGCCCCTGTTTCTACATTGCTGAATTAATCTAGAAGACCTCAATACAGAGGCAATCCTTAATTATTTTGTGTCTCCCCCTTATCAAAGACAAAGTGTAACAGACAACTGACATAAACCTATAAATAAACCTTACTAAAAATGAAAAAAAAAAATCTGTACTGCAAGTTATCTTTATACATAGTAATAATATAGTTGTGGTAATTAGGTGGCTCTTTCTCCAGAAATACAGAAAAACAGACTCCTTAAATCAGGACTGAGTTTTATGCAGTTACTTTGGCAACGGCTTTGTCTTAGCAGATGCTACAGCATTGAATTATGTTTAGAGAAAGACACTTAAGGACTTCAAGTTAAGAATACACACTCAAAAATAATGACTGGGTTTGAACACTTGATCTATGTGATTCTTTACAACTGTGTTAGTAAAAGCATGACTAAAACATTACTTCAAGTTATCTGTCTGTCCTTTCATACTACTCACATCTACAGGCTTATCATCCGCAGCACGAGAAGCAATCAGTGTCCTTCCCTGCAAGTCAATGGTGAATTTTTCATCAGTCTGCTTTCTCTCAATTAAATTACAATCCAAATAGAGGGAAATGATCCCTGACTGCACGCTAATACCAAGCTTATGCCACTGCCGATCAAACAATGGATAAATTTCTCGACTCTTAAAAGTGTAGTGCAGTATATTTCCCTGAGAGGATTTGGACATATACTCCACCACCTTTTTTGTACCATCCAGGAGGACAGAGATCTGAAAGCAAGACAAAATAAAAGAAGTGGTTATTTAAAAGTTATAAGAAATAAGCACATATGTAAACCATATATAACAAAAATATTTAAACTACATACACTGGGCAAGAATTATGTTATGAAGCATTCTTCTGTGTAACTTGGCAAATATATATCAGCTGAAAATCATAACATGCATTTATTCTATTTTGCAGTCTAAACTGAATACATGTTGCTAAATTTCTGTCATTCCTACAACAAATTAATAATTATTTCAGAGCAGTCTGCCTATTTCATATAAACTTTAGCTAAATTCATTAATGAAACAACCATTATTACGTGTGCTATATTACATGGGGGGAAAAAAGAAGCAGGAGCTTTTTGGAGAAATGAATCAAAGATGACTCTAACCTCAGGTGTGTCATACTGATTTAAAACTTGCCATATATACCAACGCTCTCTCTTGGTATTTCGCCGTACGCGGAATGTAGCAACTAGAGAGTATTCTTCAGGAAGCCCATTTGGAAATACTTGCCTGGAACAGGATGGAGGGAAAAGATTTCTTGTTATTGTGCAGACAATCATTGCTTAAAAGGAATGAACAGAAATAATACCTGGTGAAAACAAGAAGCCAAACACTTGCTCCCACTCATACACATTCACAGGCCACAGCATTCAGAAATGCTTCTTCTCAAAAGCACAATTCCATCTCATAAATGACTGAAAGTTTTGGAATTAATTTTTGTTCTAAATTTTTTAGCATCTGTGATTAATAAAAATAGGAGTCGAAAAAGAAATTATGCAAAGTGAATATCCCACATGAAAGTATTTTAAATACATCTTTTCCCAGTTTATTGCTTGGGATACTTGAATAAGTTTTGTAAACAATTTGTGAAATAATCCCCATCGTTGGAGACTTTCAAAACACAGCTGGACAGGGCTCATAATAACCTGATCTAACTTTCAAGTTGGTCCTGCTTTGAGCAGGGATTTGATCCAGTGACCTCCATGGGCATCTCGAGCATCAGAACAGTTGGACTTTAGCAAGCTTGAGAAAAAATAAGGAATGTGTTTTAGAAAAAATTATTTACTGCTGTTTTATTTTCTTACCTAGACACGTCAATGTCTCAAAAAAAGTCTGTCCTATATCATAGAATGCACCGCAGCACCACTTCCATTAACTCTTTGAAAAGTTTGTATTTCAGAAAAAATCAAATCTGTACCTCAACTCTACAGACTTTGGCAACCATTAAATATACACGAATTCTAATTCTAAATAAATTAGGATGGTACAATCAACTTATTTAATTTGAAGCTTCTACATTTTGTATTTTTTCTATTCTAAGACAGATGAGAACACAAAAACCACAGATCTCTACACAACACAGGAGTAGCAAACATTCACATTGCTGTTTGCAATCAGCTAGCCATGGTGCAAAAATAATTCCCTGGATCAGAGTGCAGGAAACCTGAGGACCCCCCACGCAGCAGAAAAATTTCCTCTGTTTTATTTCCCACAATCATATGAAGTAAATGTCTTCATTCTAAAAAAATACTGATGGGATAACAATCATACAGCAATGTGCTATAAAGCTTTTCTTAAAAACAAAACAAAATAAAACAAACAACAAAGGTGGGGGCAAGGAAAGAGCAAAGCACTATAGCTGATGAAACAATAGCCCCACAACCCTCCTGGAAATTGTTGTACTTAGGATCTCAGGAAAAATGTCTCCTGTGCAAAGGACTGGTCTAAATCCTGCCAAAGAGCTTCTTTAAGGACTAGCACCTATTTAAGTCCCTTATGTGGGAATCACACTTCTTTGGCTTATTTCCCACAGCTGATTCCTGTTTTATCCTAGGACCAAGTTGGCTGCTGTCCCACATTGTTAGTGGACCCATATGCTGTTGTACAGCTATAGATATTGAAATGTCAAAAGGCAAGGCAAAAGAGAATAGGCTTGGGCTGTACTTAGACCTAGATTTCAAACTTTGTATTTCAAATATAGCATAGAGAATATGTTTCATGATTTATTAAAAAAAAACTTTCACCAGGCATGAGTGTGTGGCTGAAGAACAATAAACTGTCTGGACATGGGATCTGCCCTATGCACCCCAGGCAGGCTAAGGAGATGATATCTCAGTTTTACAGCTGTAAGCTAGACAGGATATCTGGATGTGGGAGCATCTGATTAGCTCTCCAAAATCAATTAACTTTGCCAGCTAAGTTCCATATTGGGGACACTGGAGAATTCACATTAATGGACAAAGGACAGACAACTGTGGAAGATAAATGATCAGAAGTCTTCATGAAATAAAAGAAGGGGAAACCATGGTCAGGAAGGTCTGGAAGACAAGCAGAAGCAGTCTTTGGGCAGGGTGGCACTGTTTCCTACACACTCACACCCACCCACCACTCCATTGTTTTTTACTACATGCCTTCCTAACACGTCCACAGCCATCTAGATGTATGACAGTACTAAGTCTTCTAAAATTGTGTTTCTTTCAGAATATTCTCAGATAAGTTTGGTTGTATGAGTGCATATGACATAAATTTACCTTCCTAAACTGATACCAAACCATTCAGGAAACAAAAGAAGAGCTAAGGTATGGCCAGCATTATAAAAACCAGCAGGAGTTCACTGTAACTAACTTCCCTTACCTTAGAGCTGCCAAAGAAAACTGTATTGAGAGAAATAAGAAAAGCAGGCAAGATTGAACTAATTCCTAAGGACATTACTGATTCCAGTGAAGTCAATTAAAGAGGCAAGATTTATACAGAATTGGACCAAGGATAAATTCGGTTGCATTCACAAAATAACTTAGGTAGGAAAGTACTTCTGGAGGTCAATGGATTTAGCCTTGGGCTTAAAGTAGAGACAACCTGCAAATCATATCAGGTTACTGTAAGTCCTATCCTGCTGAGTTTTGGAAGAATTTAGAATGGAAATTATTCCAAAACTCTTGTGGAAACCTGTTCCTGTGTATGGCCAACAAACCATACAATTTAATATACAACTACCATATACCAGAGATAAAATTCAACAGAAACAGTATCTTTATTTTGAGAAGAGCTATCATTGGTGCCTATATGAAGATTCTTTGGTGACCAAAAAATAATTGACAGATACTTTAAAGTACACACTTCACAGTCAACCCTTCTAGCTAGATGGTGAACATGGAAAGGAACAAAATAATAGGATGAAATACCCAGAAAACCAGCAGGCTATCTGCTATCATATACAATTTCCCCTATGCTCTTTCTTCTTGAATAGCTTCAAGTGACTGCAACAGAATAAGATAAGTGTGCATTGAGCACTGAAATGACTTAGGTACAGATTTGTAAGATACTTCAGAGATATTTAAGTATTATTACCATGGTATCTTCTACTCTGTAAAATCAGTTTAAAATCCTCAAAAATAGGCAAAGTATCTACATGTTTTAAACAATGAATATATCATGACATTTGATGAGAGAAATAAAAGACCAAACAGAAAAATGAACATAAAACCTCATGTTGGAACATGAGAAAAGTCAAACCAAAATTTCACAGAATACTGAATTTAAAATTCAGAATTTATTTGACTGTTTATTGTACTGTTTCACCTGATCGCATCTACAAACATTTAAAACCTAAGAAAACTTATGAGGTATACTGCATTAAATGTTAATAAAAATTCAAAAGCAAGTTGTTCCATGTGTCCACAAACCCAAAAGTACTCCAACACAATTTTTAACCTTTCCACAAGGCACAGTATAAAAAGTAAGAAAAGGAGAGACAAAAAAGGGCGAAGGAAATCTACAGTGAGCTCACCTCAAAGTCTACAGATGTACACACAGCTCAGAGAACATGAACTTAAGGCAGTAAATCATAGTGTCTACACCAAAAGCAGAAAGAGAGATGACAGGTTTTAAGCAAGTTATAATGTTACAGAAATATGGGTACCAACTGCTAAGTGTGCGTATTTATTATAAAGACAAGACTAAGGACTTACAAATTAACACAGACAAGCAGATGAGGATATCTTTGGCATCTGATCTCTCAACCAGATGCCTTTTTGGACAACAGTGTCTGAACAAAATCACCAGACTAGGGAGCAAAATATCTGAGGTCTTCACAAAAAGAAAATATACTTTTCAGTGGGAGAACAGTTAAGTTCTCCCATTCCTGTTTAATTTCTTTACCAAACCAGACATCCTTCCCAGATGACTGCTCAAACCTTTAAGGCTATTAAAAAAGTGCTCTCTTCCTCTTCTGCACTCAAAACACTCAAGACTGCTGTAGTTTGTGTTGAATCCAATGCTGTCCAAGCTTACTATGTGTGACTGAAGCACTGTCAATGGCTTAGGCACCTCTAGGGACATGGGCAACGTTCTGGCATTTCTACACACATCTTAGAGTCACAATGAAACTTGGGTGGGAGTTACATGCCTGTCTGCTTAAGCCATGGTGCTCCTAAGCATGCCTGGAATTTATGCCCAGACGCCAGGGGAAATCAGTTGTCCAAAATTATTCATTTTAGGTGCCACTAGGGGTTGGGTGGTGCTTGAGAGTAGGCAATTTGAATTATTCTCAGACTCAGGCGCCCAGAGACTGATTAAATTATACTTTAGGTGGAATTTCGACAGCTTGATTCTCTCCCTCTGTCCATATTGTCAGTAGTATATAATAAAAAATTAAAGTTGATGAATGGAGCACTGTGTTCTCAAAGCAAAGCACACCCTTGGTGGAAACTACTGAAAACAATACCAGGAATTGAAGCACTGAACTGAATACAGAGGTTTGAATTTACACCACCCTGGTCTGCTGGACTGAGATGTACTGCAAACCACAGAGGCCTCAGGTGGCAAATTGAGGAGGCCATCAATAGCCAGCAGGAAGATTCCCAACAATACAGGTTTGAGATTGCACAAAGGTTACAAATCAGGTATTCAATCAGAAATTCAGGTATTTCTTGATGTTTCCCTGGTTGAAACATGAGGCAGATGCAGCCAGAATGATAACAAACATGCCAGTTCTTGCAACACCTGTGTGCCACTCCATCAAAGCATATGTATACACAGAGTTGAAAAGGCTTTTGCTGCATTCTCCTCTTTTTTTACTGGTTCAAATGAAGCCATAATTTTTTCCTAAGAACAGGTGTATATTATGACTGCACATTATGAGGTTACCAGAAGAGTTACAAAAATGTTGCATGAACATTACCCCTGTATTTCTGCATACCTTCCACTGTTTATAAAGATTAAGTAAGCACAGAACAATTTTTGGCTAAATATTTTCTTTATTCATTTGTTTCCTCAAAAGTTTTGAAATGCAGATACCAGCTGGAACTGCAAGGGCTAGCATACTAAAAGAAGTAATTATGAATGAATTAACTGTGTATTCACTGTGCTATAAACAGTTTTTAGTTCTATCTTTGTAAAGGAGCATTGAGTTACCCATATCAAATTTAGTAAGGCAATCCTTTATTTACCTTTTGTTTTTATTTTTAAAAAAAGCATTGATGGAAAAGCAGCATCTATTTTTAAATCTTATGGACTCTAATTGTTCCATATCGAATGAGAATACACTACAGTATATGATAAACTTCCGTATTTACTAGTATCAACGAAGCCTCCAGCTTGCTGTATATCTTCCAAGAAGAGAAAGATGAGCCAACTTGCATTTCCTGAGAGTGAAGTGAGAGATGTTTAGAGTTTATGGCAAGACATATCTTTTCCAGCTGACATATACCATTACCTGGTATATGTCACTTGTAACATGACAATGTTACAATGATTTGGTGACCAAAGCTCAAGGAGCTAGTTTAAAACAACTTTCCTGCGTTGGGTTTATTTCGTACTTCATTGATGGAGACACTGAAATGTTAAATTTTTCATGTTTGCAAAGGTGGGCTTAAATTCAGATCTGGTATGGATAAAAAGTAAAGATCAGGTAGTCCAAACACAAAAGTCTCCATTTTCTATCAATATTTCCACAACAAATTGCTGTATTTTTGACTCTCAGTTTTTACCTGACTTGACTGGTACAACAAGAGAACAGGAATTAACTAACTAGAACAATTTACCAATTTACCCTGCCTAGAAAGTGTATTTCAAATTCTTTTCAAATAAAAGCTAAGAACAGCTGTCTTTTCTGTCAGAATAAGAAATAATTTCCTTCCCATCCATCTTCCTCAAATCACATTAAGATGCACTATATAGTTTCATGTTACATTAGGCCTCAAGTTGTTTTCATACGACACATTATATGATGCAACTCAAGGGAAACTATTCAGACAGCTTAAGAGTTATTAATTACTTAGAGAGAGCTCAACCCACTCATGAAATGTACTGCTGAAAGCAAAGCTGCAGATTATTCTAACATTGAGAAGAGGGATTTACCTAATATTTCACATACTTTGGCACCCCTCTACTTTTATTTACAGAGCAGCCATAGATTAGCTGACTCTTTTAATATACAGGTTTGTCAGGAATTTTTCTGAGCGAAAGTAAATTGTATTGATATCAAAACTTTAAAGGTTATTTGAAAAAAATATTGATTTGAAAGAGGTACAGATATACCAAAACCATTATGCCTGTGCAAAGTACTTTTACTCTAAGTTTCCAGCAGTATTCTGTACCCTTATCTTCAAGAATTATTGGTGAACTCCTGGCCCTAAGGAAGTCAAAGGCCAACCTTCCTTTGATTTTAAAGATGTCAAACTGCCTGCTTTCCATGTTTAGCCTATTATTTCTGTGTATTTTAAGTTTTCTTAAAAAAAAAAAATCAGCAGTAATAAGAACAATTCAATTAAAATAATAATAGTAATGGATATTAGAAATACAAGAGTTTTTCTTCAGTGTAAGTAGCAGCAATATCCATCTATACTGAAAATAGAAAAAATAACCAAGAGAAAATCACCTGGTTTGAACTCCAATAACTTCCTGTCAAGAATTATGCTCTTCCTAGGTATATACCCCATTCCACTTTCCCTTTACTACTGTAGATGTGTTGTAATGTAGGACTTCAGACATTTGCATCTCCCATCCCCAGTTTCATAATAGGTGTCTACTTCTGTGATTCACTGAAGGGACTGAAAGCACCCTGAAAACGTGCTCTTATTGTTCAGCATGAACATCCCAGAAACCTTCAGTGCTTTTCTTTACTCTGAACCACTCTAGTAAATCAATTGCCCCTACAGAAAAATTTACTTAGAGTCTGACATTTCTTACAAGCAACATACACCAAAAAAAAAAAAAAAAAAAAAAAAAAAGTTTTCTCTTTGGAGATTAACAACAGAATCCAGAGAAGTGTGGTGATCTGTCCTTTTCTTCAGTGGGTTTGTGATTCTCTCCAAAGATACAGTCTTTGAAAAAAATTTAAAAGTAAAAGGTACTTAAAAGAATGGAGTGATTTAAATTGTCTTCAGCTCATTAAAGAATTGCATCAAGATTTTAGGTCTTTAAGACTATGCAAAAAAGATACTTTTCTGTCCTAAATATGCTAAAACCAAATTATGGATGGCAACAATCAAAAGAAGAGGATGGGAACTTAAATACTTTAAGAGGAAGTCTGGATATTTCTCTCAACATCTACCTGTCTTTTAATTTTGACATTTTAGGAGCTGGTTTATATCTCACATGGTCCTTCTAGTTGGCTCCCAGAAACAGATCAAACACAACAAGTCTAGTTATTAGTCTGTTATTTGTCAGACTCTGAAGTCAATGAGATATTAAGTTCTTATGCTAAATAGGATTATGTACAGTAGAATGAAATTATTCAGCTGATCAAGAAGCCTTCTGATGATATTCATGCAAAAAAATTATCTTAACCTCTGGCAGGCAACTGACAGAGAAAATTGCTCTGCACACTTGCTTCCTATCCTGAAGCAAGACCTATTGTACAGTATTAAATATTTTTATATTTAAATGGTTTCTATTGTCTGGAAAAGTAGAGAAAATTCAAACTACAAGAGACAATTTTTCTGTTGGAGGCCATGAAGACAGAGAGCAAATGCACTTAATACTATGGAAAGGAGGGATGACATCAGGAATTACTTGGCTTATATATCCACAGGAGGAAGAAATCTAAGCATCCATTTCTCCTCAGACATTTGTACAGATACCTAGAGACATGAATTGATTGCACACTGGTCTCTTTAGTTTGGTGGAGAAGAGGGTGACTCAGCTCCAGCTGAGCTTCATGCTGAGAGCCTCACACCCTTTTACTTCTCACGCTGGGGTTTTGGAAGGCACCTTGTGTGTTTCTGCATGACATCATGCTACCCAACCTAAAAATGTTGTTTCCATAGAACACCCGAGTTCTTCCTGTTTAGTCTCCCCTCATGCCCATCCCAAACTTCTGGTAGCTTTTTACAATGACCCAATGAACAAGTACCAGTGAAGTGAGCTGCTGATTACACTTGGAACAGGTTCTCCCTTTCCTTCCTGGGTTCATTCTGCCAAGTCCTAAACAAGCCTGGTTGATGGTAAAGGGCAAACCATCTCACAGGCCAGCATCCCTCTTATGAAAATCACTCACAGTGAACCCAACAGCAGGCAGCACTGGAAAGGAGAGCTAGGACTGCTGTTTGCAGTGCAGCTGCACCAAAATAAGGGCTGCTTTTTTTGCTAACTCCAAATAATTGTCTGGATAACTAGCCTCCTCCTCTCCAGCATGGAGGACTGCCTATAAATAAACAAACTCATGCCTGGCTAAAGTTGCAAGCAGGTCGTGCTAAGAAGTGCTTGAGAAAAATGGCACAGGCAAGACCAAAGGCACTAAAGCCTACAATTCTGTTATAAATGGGTGTATCTACCATTCTCAGTTCCAGTTGATCTCCCCAAAAAAGAAGGTGTAAGTAGTGAAGATTGAGTTGCCAACAGAAGAGATATGATCTGAGTAAGAAGGTTAATGACACCAGATAGCAGGGTCAGACCTGAAAAAGTAGCTGCCAGCTGCAAGAGTGGAGCTACAGAGAGAACATGCTTTTGCTTTAACACCCCCTACACACAGCATGACTAGTCTATGCATATTTAAGCCTGGTGTTCTGCTTACATTTAGAAGGATAATTAGATAAATAATATGCTCTTTTACAGTATGTATAAACTGTTAGCATTCACAAAATTTAAGTGAGTGAGTATGGAAAAGAAATGATAAAAAAAATCTTATTTGCATCACAACAGAAGACTTACTAGCATTTTCAGAAACTGGAAATTAATTTTATTTAGTCTCAAAACTTAGACTGTCTAATTAATGTCCAGTGACAAAAAAACAAAACAAAAACCACAAGTGTATGTACAGCTTAGCCTGCAACTCTCACAATTTCTCTAATAATGAGATTTTTTTTAAGTTACAGATTAAATGGGGTTAAAAATAAATGCAGTTTAAAAATACCCACATTGCTATCTGCTGAGTCATAACTATATTTAACAGGATGGACCAAAGACCTGTGACTTGCTAACCCTGTTACTATCAGATCCAGCTGGGGAGTGTCCAGGTATTCCCTTTATAGTGCTAGGAGAGAAACAAAAACCAAAGGTTATAAAAAGAGATGGGGTCTTGCATCTGGCTCAAGACAGAGGTGTTGAGAGGATACCTCAAGCAGTGACATAATCCAATAAGTCAAGAAACATTTCATTTAGGTGAATTCTAAGCTTCATGTCAAAAGAACACACCAAACTCAACTTGAAAGAACTCTGAATATGACTGGGAGCCCTTCTTGGACTGAAGAATCAGGCTAGATGTCTTATATCCAAGAAAGGAAGCTTGATATGGTAGGCATTCACAGACTTTCCTCAAAACAGTGAAGGCTCCACAGCAGAAAAGCATTGCATTAAACTAATGCATCACCTATAACAACTTGAGGTTAAATCATCCGTGTAATTTTCATGCAAAATAATAGAAAGGGAATGAACAATGATCTCTTTTACAACAGTAAGACTGAGATTAGAATCTGCACTGCTGATGAAAATTCTAAGAACATTATATGACCCAGGGTATATATCAGACTAGTAGACAAAAAGTAGAAAAGTTACAACAGTAAAGAAAATATCACTATTATCACCCTTATTTTGCATTAAATAAAATTGTAACATTTAAGCTGCAATGCGATGAAAAAAATATTTTGGAAGTTTTAAAAGGGAAGTACTTAGTTCCCTCATTACCCCATTACAAAGTCTGCATTTTGATGAATTCAGTCTTACCCTAGAATGGTTTGTATGGTTTACAATGGAATTACATACCCAATATTATGGGAAACTATACACTTAAGGAAGAGAAAATATTAATAAAATAATTGATAATGCAATCATAGAACCCCAGAATGGCTAAGGTTGAAAGGAACCTCTTGAGGTCATCTGTTCCAAGGCCCCTGCTCACACAGGATCAGCTAGAGCCAGTTGGGGAGGAATACACATTTACTTGTGTGTTAGAACTAAACCAGCAAAAGCTTTTTAAAGAGATGACACTTAAACCTAGTCGTGATTAAAAAAGTTAGGATGCTGTAAGAAATGTACTCTTAGGCACAACATGAACTCATATGAGTATTTCTAACTTATTTTTAAGGAGAAAAAAAAAAAAATCAAGGCTATGTTATAACTCTTTGATCTTTCAAGAACTCTAATTGGTTAATGAGTCATGACTTTCCTTTCCATGAAATCATATCAGCTATCTTGAATCACGAAGTGTTTTTTTAGTGCTCCTAACACTTTCACAACAAATCAATCTTAAGCTTATGTAATTTCTTGGTAGCGTAGCGTATCTGTCTCCACATACTAACAGTAATGCAATTATTTATCGCTTTCTAAATTTAAAAAAGTTCTGTGGAAAAAAAAATAGCCTATTAAAAAAAGAAATAATTTCAAAGTCCATGCTCCTTTTTGACTTAGATATTTGATGGCATTTCCTTTTTAGACATTCAAGTCATCGTATTCAGCCCCATTACTCAAGTACTGCTAGAAATTACATTTTATATTTAGTCCTTTTCTAATAGATGTTCTGCCAGTGCTTTTTTCCATATGATTATTCTTAGTAGTTACTGTTCTTATCATATGTTGTCCACAGTTCATATTAGAATACAATGTCATTTACTAAACATTCTAATTCTCAGCAACTCACAGGAGATATTAAAAAAAGTCAAAGAAACTACTGCAATAGAAAATTCAAATCCCAAAACTCCCTGTTTCTGAATGCCACTTTTACCTCTGAGTGAGCATTATCTACTAATTCTGTACAAGTCACTGCTAGATGTCAAATTTGAGCAAGAGCAATAATTTAATGCTGCAATTGCACATGCCATACTTCAAAGTAAGTGCATCCACCATGGAGGGTCCTCAGTGCAAGAATTGGACTGAAATGGCACTTCTTCCCTGAAAGTCAATCAGTTCCTGTTATTGTATGCACTCCTGGTGAATACTGTTACACTTTTTGTTTAGTTCCATAGATGAATTTGAAGTGGCAGCCATCTAGCATTCTGAACTACTCATGTAAGAGAGAGAGATACAGCAACACAAAAAAAAGGTGTGTGCAGTCACGGCACTTAGATGTTATTTGTGTTGTCACTTCTCAGTCCAAAGCAAATGCCATGTGCCTTAACCAATGGATATTTTTGGGATATGCATTCAAAAGTATTTGAGTAAATCAAGACTCTGCACCACAGATGATGAGCATACACATTTCTTACCAAACTCTTGCAGAATTATAGACTCATAGAATTGTTGAGGATGGAAAAGACCTTCAAGATCATCAAGCCCAACCTAGCACCACCACTGTGTCCACAATAAACTGTGTTCTCAATATATATTGATAAATGTATATCAATAATTAGTAGTCTAATCCTAAAATAAAAATACATAAATTTTCCTGTGAAAACTAGAAGCACATATTAGGAACTATCAATAATTTATTCAAAGCCTAAATTTTCATGCTGAATCCCAGAGTACTTTTAGGATTTATTTTTTTTTTTTTACTAGAATTTTGAGATACTGCAGCTATTCACACTGACTAAATCCAAAAATAACATGATCTCTTGCATGTGGTTCTGTTAATATACCAATGTATGTACATCTTGTTTCTATAGATCACTGATCGTTTTTCAAGTTGAAGTTTATTAAATCATTCCAAGTTTTGAAATGAGTTTTTGGCATGACAAATATTCATTTGAGACAGTCAGGACTGCAATCAGCAAACTCTGTATTCTTAGGACTGAACTCAAATTGATACCCAGACCTCTAAGTGAAAAATCCAGAGCATGGACTATACTGTCCTCTCAAAATCAAAGAATTATTTTTAAAATTTTGTCAGCTTATCTCCATAAACAAAAAAAGCACTTCATAGCATGATCAAAACTGCAAAAATCTAACCACATAGAAATGCTAGAGGCCAAAAATCTTTCAGAACCAAATGAAAATAAATTAAAATCAGAATAATGAAAAAAACACCAGGCAGTTTCACTGTGAGACAGACCATGAACTATTTTTAGATATAAAACCTAAAAACTCAGACGCAAGGTGGGGGAAGGGTATGATATCTCTACAATATGTTTAAACAAAAAGCCCCAGTATAAATTCAGATATATCAGCACAAACATCTTTTTGTAGATGCAACTTTGGGTAAAAGAAGGAACTCCTCACAGCATAGCTAAAGCAAACTAGATTACACAGTGTTAAATCACAAAAGCCAGAAAAAGAAAGATCTGATTTATTACAGGGTTGTTTGTTGTTTTGTTATGTTTTTTCCCAGCCTGCTGATAAATTATTTTTGAAGCATGTGGCACCATTGCTTCAGCTAGAAAAATTATATGCATTTTATAAAGACACTTGAATCCTCTCAGCTCAATCAGCAAAACTGATAAATGATCTTTCAGTCTCTATATACAACATAATGGGGCTACAGTCTATCCTCAGCTGTGTGCATTATGCCCAGTACATATCATTGAATTCTGCATGGTTGCACATAGCATGGCTGTAGATACCCACAGATATTCTGGTTTTCCAAAAAAATTAATCTGTACTGATTTTGCAACTGCACTTTTGTTCTAAGACTATCAAGATGCAGTCTTGTTAAAGACTTGGATCTGCATCCTCCTTGTACTAATTTTTGACAGATTTTGCTTCAAAAAAGGTGGCCAAGAAAAATCAAGAAAACACTGCAAAGATTTTAAAAAACAGCATGTTTGGCAGAGAGTAAGAGGAATATAAACTTTTCTGAAAGTTCCCCACACTCTGGCATCACTTAAGGCTCCTTCAGTTAACACACTGGTAAATTGAACAACCTTCTTCAGAATTCGTGTCCAAGTTTTTAGACAAGGTTCATTGAGAAGCATCTAGGTAAATTTATCCTGCTGAATCTAGAAATCTAATAAGACATAACTTTGTCTTGCAATTGCAGTATCTATGGAAATCTATGTTTTAGATTTTGCTATCTTAAACAAGAAAATTGAAAAATAGTTTTGGCATCTGTATCAGATGAAAATAGAAAGGAATTCCCTACAGGAATATACAGCAAAAGCGAAATTGCAGATGCCGTTGTTTTAATGGGAACCCTGGGATTGTCCAGCACAGGGCAGGTTAAACCATCCCAAACTGAAGGTACAATTTCAGGGCTTGTTTTAGCTAAAGGCAGTGCTGCCAGGGTTGGGGGCAGCCTATCTTGCTGCTGAGAGGACACAGCCACAGGGATTAGCTGCCAGCCCCACTGAACAGAGAGGCTGATGCTGATGTGGAGGAAGTGAGATGAGGCTGAGAGATGGAGATGGGTGCTGTGAAAGCAGGCTCCTAATTTTATTTTCTTCCAAATATTAATTTTGGCTTTGTTTATTTGGATTTGTTTATTGCCTGCCATGAGGCACATGGGATTCCACATGAACACAGCTGGTCTCTTGCACACTCTCGTTGTGGAGCAGTGCCCTTAAAGTACACACCTCACAAAAACCTCCCTTTATTTGTGAGTGCTTTACAGCAGGAACATCATCACTGGGAAAAAAAAAAAAAAAAAAGGAAAAGATAGAGTCTGCTTCATCTAGCAGTGTTTTACCAATTCAGCTGGAGTGCTCCACTGTCAGGGGAACACACCACAGATCAAAGAATTCTAATTTGTTACAGTCAGTAGCTTAATTTAAAAATATTTTCTAACTCTCTGTTCCCTCACAGTGTGTTCTTAATGTAAGTGCTGTACATTTAAAAATGTACTCTTCCCCCTGTCACCTCTGTCTTTACCTTTGCTTCCCCAATTTTTTCTGCATAATAAATTATGTGTGAAATAGTAGGATGATTCAACCTCAATATGGATATCTAAACCCACTAACATCTGAATTTTGAATTATATAAAAATCACCAGATTTCTTGTAAATTTTAAGGTAGAAACAAGCCCAAAAATGCAGAAAGATTATCCTTTAAAAGAAGCATTGGTCTGTCATTGTACATGGTGAGAAGCCCCATTTTTCTCCTCAGTTATGAAATTAAATAATTGGTATTTACAAGGTGGGCACAACACCAATTTGTTCTTCCAACAGTGATCATTGTGTTTTCCATCTTTTGATAAAAGAAAGATAGAATCACTGCAGCTTCTGATCCACTACTTTAGAAGACCTGAAGAAAAATCAGAATTTGTGCTACATTCAGGCTCCCACACTCAGGAAGCAAATTCCAAAGGCAAGGCCTTTTTCTTGAAAATACCCTGCAACCAAAATACCAGACATTTCAGTCTTAGCATTGTTGGCTCCAACTGCACAAATGATCTCAAATAAATAAGTGATGTAGTAAAGGAGAGGTGTTTTCTTGCATAACCATCTAATATTTTAACAGAGCACACTAGCAGGACTTCGTATGATCACAGAGAAAAGTTGGTTTGAATAACTGTAACTGCTGCCTCAAAATTGGGGTAATACCTCATTGCCATTTTCAGTCACACTTTAAAAGTCTTCAATAATTTTTTTGGAAACCAGTGATTATTACATCTATGTATTCTAAACCGTTTTTAAGAAACAGGTATAAAACTTGCTAAAATATGCCTTAATATATTTTTAAGGAAGGCTGTTAAAACAAATACTGCTGCTCAAAACAAATACTAAGTAAAAAACTAATAAAAAATCATGCCCATGAGGACCTTGGTGGAGAGCTGAAGTTTATAGGAACTCAGAATTCTTCAGTTTGGTGAAGAGAGTGGTCTCAGCAGACACAGCCAGAGAACAGACAGCAAAGTAAATGGTTGCAAAATCATGTAGAGATAGATGGCTTTGGGAAAGTACATTTCTGGCTGTGAAAAGGCTTCTACCAGTGAGCACAGAAACATTCTCACTTGATGCCAGCTGTGCTCTAGGAAAATGGAATTCCCTCCACATTTTTTTGTGATTAAAAAGGTTACCACTAAAATCAAACAGAAACCCCCATATAAAGATTATTCATCACGAACTTCTGTTCTTAGCAGACAGAATCCTCCTGCCTGGAATTTAGTGAGGCAAGTGGGAGTGGTATTTCTTGCTCCAGTAACTAGACATCCCAAGGAGGTGAAACACTTTCTCTGAAATATGGCCCAAGCCACAGCTCTCCTGGCAGCAGTGAGTAACAACTTTGCTGGTGCAGCTCATATTCCAAATACAGTCAAAATCCAAGCTCTTTTGTAGTATCTTACAATGAAAGGGGAGGAATTCCTAAAAGAGTCGTGAGAGTAATCCCAACTGCTGTAACTCAGATCACTTAACAGCCAGCTATGATAATCTCCTCAGTAAATTAATATGGTTTGTCAAGCCAAACAAACTACAAAATAAGAAAGCTGTGACTGTGCCATGAAGATTTGCTAATCATGAACATCCATTTCAAGAACATTCTGAAACTCAGCCGAAACCAGCTTATTATCTCCTTTATTGGTGCTTTCAGAAGAGGAAAAAAATGGTCCACCAGCAACTCAGAAAAGTGAGAAAGAGGAACAACTGATGTCTGACGCATCTTTAGAGAAAGAGAGTGAAATTAATTCATCATAGAGCTATTTACTCTAAGGCAACTGAAGAACAAAGATTAGCCTAAAAAGCTTCATGTCCAGAAATACTGGATACTGCTGGCAGGTCTAAAGGAATGCTACCAGCACAAAGCCCTGTTCTCCTTTGTCAGCAGACTCTGTGCCACACTGGAATACACAGCATGGGCAGAGCATGTTAGTGTCTGGAGAAGAAATATGAATCTGTAGGTATTTGTTGAGATAAAACTAAACCATTCTACAGTCACTATTATTTTGTGTTTCTGTGGTGTGATTATGACTGGATAATTACACTGTCTGCCTAACAGTACTTTACTACTTTCTAGCTTCTTTATGACTCAAAAGCTCAGTTGCACTACTTTCCTCAGGAATAATTTTTGTTAAAGTCCATGAAGAGCAGGAAAGTATTACTGGCATTGCATTAATATTTTACAATCATTTACATAAAGCATAAGAAAAGCTATCCATCTGCAATCAGAAGACAAAATATATACAGAACTGCATCACAGAAAAAGACCTACAGCTGAAGTCCAACATAAATAAACGTAATCAATTTCCCAAGCTGACAGTGCATTGTAAATTATTTACAACATATAAATAGGTGAAACACTACTCCAGGTCCATTGAAAAAAAACCAAAATGGCATCACAGAAGAAAAATGGCACAGCATAGCTTTCTATTACCCACACTACAACTGAATGAATGAAATGCAAGAGGAGATGTGCCAAGTTACTTGATACTTGCTAGTCAGCTTAATCAGATACTCTCAATTTCCTGCAGGATGGATAACAAACACTGTTCTGCTGCTTACTGCACACCACGTCTACTAAAATATTTTCTGAGGTAGAATGATCCCTAAAGCCATCTAATAACACAAGGGGTCTGGAACCACACAACCTGACATAATGTAAGAGAAGTAGGTCTAAATAAAAATAATTAATTAAAAGATATGTTCAAGGCATCACATGGGTAACTGAGACAGTAAATTATAAGGTTATGATGACAGATACCCAAGTTTCTGACTATCCTTCAGTGTAACCCTACCATGCAAAAACCCAAAACTTGACTTTGTGCTCCTGAATGCCACCTGCCCTTATTAAAAAAAAAAAAAAAAATCCTAAAACTTCAGAGGAGTTAGAAAAGTGACACACTTTAAACAAATTTTCTAAAAACTATTTTTCTCAAGTGTTACTTCAATATCAGAAAGCCATTTTATTTTCAACAGACTGAAATAATTAAGAATAGAATTCATCCTTTAATGACATGCATTTCTGTGAAGAAAGGTTAATAAAGGATGAGCAAGATTATTGCCATGAAGAACAAGGATTTAACAGAATTTCTGCAATGATTGAATGCTATTGAAAATACTATTAACCCTTTTATTGTTCAGGAAGATATATGTATGAGGTACTACTTACTTGCACTTATTATCATCAGTAACATGATATTAATTTTCTGCCTAACTATATTCATTTTTCTGCCTATCTTTATTCATATATTAGCACTGATATGCATTTTATTAATCATCATCCAGCTGATTCATCCAGCTAAATTTTTCATCCATTAGAGATGCATATATTTAGGGGAAACTAGAAAGATTTTCTCTTTAGTTTTTTCTTTAATGAGGATACACAGAAGAAAATAACAGGGATAACAGGCGAGGAATGTGAGAACCAAGAGACCATGAAAGCCAAGCCACCTCCTTTCCAAATTTACCCCAACCGAAATTCTTTAGCCCCTGCCCAAGTTACACTAACAGTGAAGAAAAACTAGCCATTTTTCTCTCCCTTCAAAAAGCTGATGGGATAAAATATAAGAAAAAAAAAAATATAGCACAAAACAAAAGCATCAAACAACACAACCATTGTGACTTTCCTTGCAATAGTTAATATTTAGGACTTTGTTAGGTCACAGCTATCAGCCATTTGTGAATTCCCCATTTTCACTGCATTCACTAAACTTCTCAAAAGAAGAAAAAACAGACATTGGTGTTCAGGCCTACTAAATAAAGTCAAGAAAAAACCTTAATTTTTTTAACTTCAACATGACCTCTCAGACCACTTCTTAAACTACTCAGAAATTGTTAGAAATCAATACTTTGAATCAAGAATTTTACCTCAAAGTAATATGAATTTTAAATAATTAACCTTTTCACAATTTCCAGCTCCTCTCTGCTCCATTTTTTGGCACTGATTTCCTTAGCTTTTCAAAATAAAGCCAGCACACAAGATCCATTTCTTAGCACTACTTAGTTTTTTATTCCTAAATGAAAATTGCTCCACATTTTTTGTTATTGCCTTGATTTTCTACCTTTCTATATTCTCATGTTTTCCCTCAAATTCCCATAAATTTGAGTAAAAACTTACAAGAAAAAGAAAAAAGAAAAATTAAAAAAAAATTTAAGAAAAGTTTTCATACTAAAAATCCCTCAAAATATTTTTAGTAAAGACATTTATGGGTGGTACCTACTATCTCCTGTTCGTCTTCTAAAGACAATCTGGATAATATTGGGAAGGTCCCAATAAAAGAAGAGCACTCTTTGTATCAAGTAATTTTGTCTAGTCAATTCTCCTTCAACAGCTGGCTTCCGATGTATTTAAAAAATTTATACTCATTAGTTTTACTTACAGAATTACACAAGCATAAAAATTTTCACTTACAGTATCTAATATACCAGGAAAACCTAGAGAAACTAAATATTCTAAATTGCTAGATACATTCTTCCCATAGTCATCCTTCTCTCACAAAGACCACTTTGTTTTGTGTTTGGGTGCTTCCAACCCCTCATTTCTTCCTTCCCCCTGGCCCCATGCTACTCAGTCCCTCTGTGCTATGCCCAGGATCCAAGCAAAGGGGAAGTCCAAGGACCAGGTGTGTTTTTTTACTAGGCAAGCTGGAGCCAGACTCTTGCAATAATAGAAAATACCCAACCTGGAGACATGGGAATAGAGTTGCTTCCCTCGTCACCACAGGAACATGCTGTACAGAAACCCCAGTCCCATGACTCAGAGCACATCTCAACCAACAAGCTCTGAGATGATCCTCTCTCTCTCCACTGAGCACAGGGAACTTGAAACTACATTCCTAACTGCTTCTTGACATTTCCTTCTCCCTATGCAAGCTTAAGTCCAATCCAATTGTGCCTTACTCTCTTTCACTGTCCTTTTGATTTTTCATGCAGTCTCTGCTTTTCATCTTACCCTGTACCAGAACAGAATTTTGCCTACTTTCTCCTCTACACTAAGTGCCCACTATTCTGTTGCTGCTCAAAGGCAAAATGTAAATACCAGGAAAATAAAAAATAGTATTCAAGTATTCCCTCTCTTTTTAATCTTGCCAGCAATAGTGAGAGAGAGGACAGACAACTTCACTGATGAGAGATTAGTATAATATTTCCTGTCATACCATGAAAGTTATTTTTTCCTTTGTTTTATAAATATTAATGTATTAGCACAAGAATTTTCAGTATTAGAATCATGGTTTGAGAAAGTGCTTTTCACAATTAAGTTACAACCTACATACTCCCAGATTCTAGAAGGAAAGCACATCAAAATCAAAATACTTCCCACAGAAGAAAACTGAAAAAACAGTCACACTGCTTTCTGCAGCATTATTTAGATACATTTTCAGTGATTCAGTTAATTAGTAGCATTGAGTCTGAGCTCTAATTTTTAAAAGCTAAGCCTGAAAGTAGTATCTTACCTTGTATCCCTAATGAGAGGTGCACTTCCCAATTTAAAACAGATCTTTTCCCCACTACAAGATGTTTGCCTTAAAGAAAAACTTTCTGCCAGATCAAACCCTGTAAATAGAACACAATGTACAATTTAATGAAATTTAAAAACCATAAGTAAATAATCATTTTTAGCGTACTTGAATACAAACATATTAGCATTGCTAGAATAGAGACTGACAAGCTATTTTGAAAAGTAGAACTTGAAGTCAGAGAAATTTTCAATATTCCTTTTATTAAAACTATTAATGTAAAATTCACTTGGTAGATGTCTTTAAAACCTGAAAAATGAATTTGCTAATTCCTTTTATTGTCTGAATTGATAAGAACGCAGGATGATTGAGAAAAAAACATGGAAATTAGTGCAACTGCTGAACTTGAACCAACACTTTCAAGGATAAACGTTCTGATTTTAATGTTACCTTCCTGAGAGCAGCAGTAGCTTTTGGTGCTGAGGGTGGCATTCTGTCCTAACCTTTCAATTTTAAAGCCAGTCAGACTATGATTACATCCAGTAATCATTACCAGCTAATTAATATAGATATCCATATTAGCTTGGTCATTTACCTGATACACCACGACCGTCTCTGTGGATTTGTTTGAGATGACGGGCAGCTGTTTTCATTAAAGGACACACAGCACCTTTAAGAGAACAGAGTTTAGTATCTATCATAAAATGTTATCAAACTAACAGGAATTGAACAAACTATCATGGCAATTATGGCAATATTGACAGCAATGGGGCTTTTTTTCTTTCTTTAGGATATTAAAAGCAGGAATAAATCAAGTTACAAAATCTAAACAAGAGCAGATTTTATACTACACTTCCAATAATATAACCAGATAGAATTTGTATCACATTTTAATTCAGCTGCCTGTGGTTAAAGTTCATATAAACAATACAGCCAGAAGAAAACCATTAAATTTTTACCATGTTGTTTCCATTTACAACACTCTACAAAGCAGCAACGTCTGTTCCAAGTTCTTTTTGTATTTCTTACTGTATCACCAGAAAATAATTTCCCCCATTCATGAATATGAAACAATATTACATTTTCGTGAGAAAAGCCTCAAAATTAAGTAGGGGAATAAGTCTGAACCAAAGTATTTTGGTAAGCAAACAGAACGTTCTAAAATTTGGGACATGGTAAACTGAGGTTAAATCTCACTGAACCCCTAGATAAGACACTGTATTATTAACGTGCAGTATTAGTTATTATTACTTTTTATTTGCCATAAGTCCTTTATGCTCCTTTTTTAATAGATATATAGGAACGTCCACTTTTAGGAAGGAAATACAGAAAAATGTCACTTTTGTGCAGGGGTCAGAAATAAGGTTTGCTATTTTATAGATTTTGCAAATAGCCCTTCTAAATCCTAAAAAACTAGCAAATCAAAGATTACACAAGTTATGATATTTCTCCTGTCAACTTATCAAGCACAGAGCCTTGTGAGCTGATACAATTTAGAAGATGCCCAAGGTGTATCTGAAGCTGTTGAACAGTGAAGGTCAAGGTGCTTTCTGAAGCATTAGTTCAATTAAAAAAGTAAGGAGTGTCCTACCATTAACATGGAAATCTATATTTAAGTGTTTCATAAGAGCATCCAGACCAAACACTGGTATGAAAAATAGCTATATTTTTAATCTTAAAGCATGTGAAATTTATCATTCATTCTAGTTGTTATGTAGAAAGCATATTATCCTTCAAAACTCTTAAATGCTATTAAATATATTTCAGTATTTGATCTGGATTAAGAATGGCTAATTTGAAATAACTAGTAAAAGTGAAACTATAAAATACAATACAAACATAAAGACACCTCTGGATAATATGGTAAATGAAAGCTATGTCAACTCTTTAAAGAATACACTGGGTAAAAAACTTGGGTTTGGGTGGTTTTTTTGTAAGATTCATTAAGTTCCATGTGCCTCACATGTAAAATTACAGTTACAACTAACAACTGACTACTACAGATACATCACAGATAAATTGATTTAACTACTACAGATACATCATAGATAAATTAATTTACTTCTACAGCCCTAAGGGAGTAAATGTTTTCTTTTCCTCATATAGGTCCATAAATACGAGGATATGCATGTTTTTCACTGTACAGATAGAGTTTCATGATAAATGAGATGAAACATATATATGAAAAACTCTTTAAATTCCCTTTTCCCCAGAAAAGACACTGAACTGTAAAGAATATTCATGTTGAAAACTCTGAAGTGAAATCTTTCACCATTCTTGTTTAGGAGAAAGTTTTATACAGTGAGAAGCATTTGCTGGAATTACACAGCAACACAGCAATTTCAATACACCAGTTAATATATACACACAGAGCACAGGACACAAACAGGTTCACCTTAGGTACCCTGCAGTTTACAAACCTCAGCCTTCAATCCAATACAGATTATTGAGTTATAGAATTCTATATACAGCCACTCTAAAACAATGAATGCTGTTAGGGTACATTTACATAACTATAGCTCTAACAAATAACCTGGTACAAAGAAAGCCATTTTTGGCTGAAGTCACAAAATAATGTCAGACATACATGGACAGAAGATTTCTCAAACATATGTGTTTCCTAAAGACTTGTTTCAAAAATATTCAGTAAATTTCAGCTCAGATTTTCTTTTTTGTTACGGACTTGACAGTACTTATAAGTGCAGACAGAGTGCACTTATTGTTGATTTTACCCTAAACTCATGCATGAGCATTGAGCAGTGAAAAACTAGAAAGTTCGAGCCTATTCCCCACAGCCACTTTCTTCCCAGTCCAAATAAAGACTCAAGCCTTAATTTTTGTGTTATCCAGATGATAGCAATGATTCCTCACATGCCACAGACTGGACCATGGACCTATTTTTATCAGTGGCATAACAGTCACAGCACAGACAGGCCATTTAAGTGTTAGTTACTTGTTTGTATTCCACATCCCCTCTTGAAGAGCTGAAAGAGTTACAGTGAATCTTCTTCACACTGCTGATACCCTCCTTTAGTTCAGTGCTATTCCCTCTACCAGAGAGCTGAGGGAAAACTCTCAAATAACAAGACCAAACCCTCTCCATACCAAGACTGACAACTTTCATTACTATAGAGTGATGAAAATTCTTTCTGCAGTTACAGCTTGTATAGTTAACCTCTTCCACGATTTCTAGTACTGCTAGCAGTTCCTTAAATTTTATTTACTCTGAGACAAAACAGGCAATTTGCCCATTCAATATGTGGGCAGCTGAATGACAAGGTCTACACTAAGATATTCAGGAAGGAAAAAGAGCAAGATAAACCCTTACTGCTAATACAGGGGGAAACCATGAACCTACCTGGCCTGTTAAAATACATTACTATAAAATTCACTAAATAGTAAGAACAAGCTTACATTTATACACTAGATTGCTCTGCACATGATAAAACTTCATTTATGTAGACTGAATTTAAAAATTCATATTTAACCAGTGATATCAAAGGTCAAGTTAACTTACCTTTAAGTTAATGAGTTTACCTACCCATACAAAAAAACTTGTCCTGGATCTTTATAAATCAAGGAGTCCTAGTTATGAGCTAATTAATATAAATTCAATCAAATAATCTTGAAAATATTAATTTATGTAGACTAAATAGGTACATCACAAATCATTGTCTTCTCACTTATCACTAAGCTCAGTAAGAATTTTTTTTATTTTTAAAAAAATGTATTAAAAAGGTTTTCTAATATCATTATGAAAAAAAAGAGGCATTGCATCTAGACATATCTGTTACAACATGCAATGGCACATTCCAAATTCCTGGAATGATCAGGACACCTGTTGAAGCACACTGCAACTTCTATCTAGGCACCATGCTCAGCTTTCCATTCCATGTGAACGAGGACAGAGGAGACTGTGGTGTGTGCTTGAGTCTCCCTCTTACAGATATCTCCTGTGTGCACTTCCTGAGTGGGACCTGTAACTTCCAATGGGCAGTCTTGGCTTGTCCAGATTAGTGTAACCTGTAATGGCTAGATTCACTTCAAAACTACCCATGTGCTTTATAGTTAAACTTCATATTCAGGTGAAGCTTTTAGCTGCCATCTACCACCACTGACATGCACATTGCAAAGGCACTGAAACTTTCATCAGTAACCACAGCCAGCCCAATGAATGCAGCCAAACAACAAAGCCCAACATAATGTACCCCACATCCTGAGTCAACTCAAGCTTCAGGCAGAAACCCATATTACCCAAGCTTATTCTCATACTTTTACTAGATCAGGCTTCATAAACACACAGACATAGGCAACCTCTTCAGAGCTAGCCACACACTTGCAAATATCAGCATTGATATCCAGTGTATTCATACTGAAAATAAGCAGATCCAGCAGGCTTGCTTTCAAATAAGGTCAAGAATTCAGATTTCCTACATATCTGTAGCCTCAAGTGTAGCCTCAGGCACCAGAAAATAAGATTTTTTGTTTTGTATTCTGTTATTTTACTTGGTAAAGAAGATTATACTGCATTACTATGTACATGTTAATTAAGACAAGGGTGGGAAGAATGAAGGGAACATGATACAGTTAAAGAAGTCAGCTTCGAGTCTGGTGACTATTTAGATGGTTATGAAGTAACGTAACAGCATTGGCAGGCAGAAGTAAGAAATCCAAGCAATGGAGTTCAAGGATTAGGATACTCATGCTAGACCCATGAAGAACTGTATTCTCCCATGAACAAGAGTGAGTAGTAAAGGCAGGACTTCATATTATTTGAGGCAACTATTCACCACTCCACCAAGGCAAGTGCTTCATGACTAACTCTGTGGCCTTGTACAACTGAGTGACTACATCAGTGGACAAGGGAAGAAATATAGATGTCATCTGGATTTCTGCAATATAGTCCCCACAATACCTCAACTGTAGAGGTTGGGGTTTGATGTGTGGACTGCTTGGAGGATGAAGAATTGGTTGGACAGTCAAATCCAGAGGGGAGTGGTCAACTCCTCAACATCCAAATGGAAATCAGTGACAAGTGGTGTCCTGTTTGGGACTAATGTTATTTAATTAATTAATGACATAGACAAAGGGATTGAGTTCACCCTCAGCACTTTTGCAGATGACACCAAGCTGAGTGTCAGTTGACACACCTGAAGGACAGGATGGCATCCAGAGGGACCTAGACAAGCTCAAGAACTGGGCTCATGGGAATCTTGTGAGGTTCAACAACCTCATGAGGTGCTGCACCTGGGTGAGAGCAACGCTCAGTATCAAAACAGGCTGGGGCTTGAAGGATTTGAGAGCAGCCCTGATGAGAAGGCTTTGAGAATACTGATAGATGAAAAGCTAGAGATCAGTTGACAATGTGTGCTCACAGCCCAGAAAACCAGTCATATCCTGGGCTACATCTAAAGAAGTATGGCCAGCAGATCAAGAGCTGTGATTCTGCACATCAGTTCTCATGAGAACCCCCCAGCTCCAGGACCCCAACACAAGAAAGACATGGACCTGATGGAACAGGTGCAAAGGAAAGCCACAAAAACTATCAGAGAGCTGGGGCATCTCTCCTGAGAGTTAGGATTTTCAGCCTGGAGAAGAGAAGGCTCCAGGGAGACCTGACTCCAGCCTTCCAGCCAGTGGGCCTGTAAGAAAGATGGGTACAGACTTTTTATCAGGACCTGTTGTGACAGAACAAGGGGTATTGGTTTTAAATAAAAGCAGTTAGATTTAGACTCGACTTAGTGGTGAAACATGGGAACAGGTTGCCCAGAGAGGTTGTAGATGCCCTGTCCCTGGAAACATTCAAGGCCAGGTTGGACTGGAATATCAGGAATATGAATACATTGTATATGAGAGTTACTGTAGAGTCATATTGATTTTGACAAGTATCTAGCTGTACTAAAACATTAAAACCAAAAAGCTGAACTGATTTACATACTTGAAATCACTTACTGTATTTGGGTTAAAGTGCCTATCTAAAATCATGACCCATAGCCAATACTTTTCACAACACATTCCATGTCAAAAGGCAAGGAAAATTCACCATGCCTGACAGTCCCAGAACTTTGTTTATACTACATTTTTCATGGATTATCAAGTAACTTTAAAAAACAGTAATTGTAAAAGAAAGTTGAAAATGAAGCAATGATCTGCGAATGAGACAGAATACTAATATTCTTAATATGAAGCATTCAAATTAGAACTTCATGTGCCACTATAGAAAGATATTCCAATATTAAAAAGATATTAGATATAAGATATTCCAATAAAAATAAGCTGACAACATGAAGAAATATTCTTGCAGTCAAATCAAAAACATGCCTATGGAAAACTCCTGAACTCCCTCTCTCAGATTTGCTATACTCCATCATGAGAAGCGAGTGCTTCCTTCTAATGAACACTAAGCATATCAAAACATGAGAACTAAAAGAAATCCTCTATGTGAATCTAATGCTTACTGGCATTCTCAGAGCCTAAGGAGGACTGCTCCAAGAAGATCCAGCATGCTCTCTCAGCCTCTGACTCGTTTTTCAATACTGGTGTTTAATTTATTATAATATTGTCTCGATTAATATGTCACAAAGTATATTCAGTGTGCCTGCTCAAAACGCTCTCCCTTGCATATGCACACAAGTCAATCCTTCCCTTAACACACTTCTTTCTCTCATCACCCTCAAATTAACACTGGTCTACCTTTCTCCTGTGTATTTGAAGCCATTCCTTTAGATTCAAGTAGATCAGGTGAGAAATACCAAGATGTAAATCTAATTATCTCGGATCCTACCTAAATGTGCTTTTCTGGAAAAGCTTCCATATTAGCTCAGAGAAATAAATGCTATGCTGTGTTGTTGAAGGAAGAAAACCAAAAATATTGTCTAGGCAGATATTGAAGGACATACGCTGATTTAAAAAGAACTTTTATATGGGAGGGAACAAAGGCCCAAGAAAGAGCGACTGAATGGAAGATAGGAAAAACAAACAACAAAACCATCCTTTATATATTACTCTTTTCATGAAGAAAGCACATTTCAAATTTATAACAGATTCATCTGCATACAAATAATCAAACTGGAGCAAGAGGACTCTGCTCAGCTGAACAGAGCAGATTAATAAAAGGTTGGCAGAAAGATTTGTACCACTTTTACTGCTGCTCCGCTACTGGGTCGATTCTTTCCCAACTCCTGCTTTCTAGTCTATAACTTGCATTTCTTTTTTGGACGGTAACCATCCCTGAAAACTCTACTAGAGTCTGTTTCCTGTTATCTACTGGAGTTTAACTCTGGGCTTTACTTACATACCTGCTGTTGGCAGAGCTGCTCAAGCTGCCAGCCATCAGCTTGTTATTCCTCACCATCTGCCTGTACCACCACAAACTGAGAAAGCCTCTTTCAAATCCACATCCTCAGTTATTCACAGGAGAGGTTCAATCTCTCCTTTTCTTCCTAGTGGTTCAGTTGGACCTATATTTGATCCATTTGTGGCAATCAAGCTAAGGGAAACTACAACTTCACCACTGGCTGCTTAACTCCAAGCTTCTAACAGAATGTAACACACAGTTCAGACACCCTGTTTATTCACAGTGCACTGTACCTGCCACATCTTCTGTGGCTGGCCCAACTTTTGCTAATGCATCATTTCATTAGGAAAAATAAAATACAAAAAGAGAGACCATGCTTCCTGGAATTTTGTTTTAACATTTTTCAATCTATATTGCTAGGGTAATTTCTGTACCATTTTAGCACTTTAAAAAACTTCCCTTCTGCAACCCACCACCTAGCAATGACAGAATGAACCCTGTTTTTCTTTCAGACAGAATGATTTCACAGCTATGATGCAGGCTTGCTCTCTCAGAGGGGTTAAGAATAATTCATCAGCCGAGCACTTAGCCTCACTGCCCTAAAAATATAGAAAGAAAAAAAAGACTTTGACTTAAATTCTGGCTCTGCACAATGCATTATTATACCTCAGAGTCCACACATTACACTGATTATTTATTCATTATTACTACTTATAGTTTGCAGAGGTAGTTAAAAGGATTCTTTTCCTAGCCCTGGACTTTTAAATTTCTTGGGCCTGAGTTACAAATGAGTTATTGAGACCCAAAGTTGTGTGTGTGTAGTTTCTATTATCTTTCATAAGATTTCTGGAAAGGAACAGCATTACTAAGAGTTAATTTAATTTTTGAGAAAAAAACCTAACTCAATTTCAATAGCAATAAATATGTTCTCCTTGCTAATAATTGCAGGAAAATTATAGTAAGTTGAAGTACATCCTGAGGCTGAGTAATTCTAGAAACTTTATGTTCCATATTTGACAAGCACATATGATGTGTCTTTAAGACACAATTTACCACATTCTGGAGAGTTAATATAGAGTTTAAGTGAGAACACTAGATAACACATGGAAAGTAAGAGAAAGAAAAAAAACAGAGCAATATCAGAAAAACTGCAGAAGACAGGTAACAGCTTTTAAGTTAAACAATAGCTTTCTCTTCCTCTCCCCCATCTTCTTAGGAAAAAAGGGGGTTTTTTCACTCTGTGTTAAACATATGACCCAGTCTAGGCATTAAGTATAGGTGTGGTTAACATGAACATTAGATTGATTAGCTCAATGTGATAACTGGTCTGTTGTAATAAAGCCACATGATTTTGTTCACAAAAGTTTTGAAAATTCTGATTATAATCTTGTTTTGTATGGTAAGAAAAGAAAACCATTAAAAAAAGGCACAAAACAAAACTCCTAGGAACTACAATTACCTCCAAACACAAATCCTGCAAGCACAGGAAGCAGAAAGGCTGCTTTGGAACTGCTTCAAACTTAGTTTGTTTCAGAAAATAGATTTAAAAGAACCTTGTACAATTTTATCTGTTCATATTGTATATTTTCTATGTGGTCATGTTATTTGCTATAATTTTTTTCAGTACTGAGATTTACGCCTTTGGTCTGTGATGGGCAAGAAAAGTGGAAGTACCTGTGTGGTCACTGACAGCCACAGAAGTAGAACCAGGAAGGAGGAAGACTGCCATGCAAAGCCAAACTATGCAGGATCCAGTGTACTTCATCTCCCCCTGGACACATGTGAACAAACAGCTACAAATCTGAAACAAGAAAAAAACCTTATTCAGAACAATCTCATCTTATTCTCACCTCACCTTGTCAGAAAACTATAAACAAGGACTTCTCAACTGTGAAGAGGAAGTTGCCAGTCACATACAAGTGTATCATTTATCTCTTTAAGGAGCTACAAAAAAGACTTATGCCAGCTTGGAAAGAAATGATTAATTATATACTTCTTTTTATTTCTTTATTAATAAACTCAGAAGTAGCACCTTAGAAATACTAACTCAGACATATTAATTGTAAAGGTACTGAATCTTCATTTCATTAGTAATTATTAATTTTCTTTTGTATTTCTCCCAAAATTATTTATCAGTTTCCAATATATTAGTTAAACTGTTTGGTATCACAACACTTAGATTGACAGCTGAAGCAGTCCGCAAATGGAACAAAGACAACATGCAATTATTTGAGTTTAACCACAAAAGAAGCCACAATGTGGTATTTCTCCACCTTGCAAAGTGCCTAGAGCATTCAGTATTGAATTTCTAGTTTAAATCTCACAAAAGTACAGGCTTCAACAGCACAAACTGGTAGTGTCATTGGAGGACAAAAGCTTCCTTCTAAGCCAATTGTGACATGTAAAAATACACGTGAATTTGATGAAACACAGAAAATGTCTAATATTTTTCTAATCACATTTTCTGTAAGAAAAGCAAATGACATACTAAGATGCATTTTTTTATAATTATTTTCGCAAGGCACCTTATTCATCATCAAAGCTATTCTGCCAGGCACTGACAGCGACTACATCATGATTAACTTTTCTAGCCTTCCCACCAGCAGCAAAGCGAATTCACGTTCAAATAAATTATCATTTAATTTCCTGCACCTGCTTTACAAGCAGGCATCGGGAATTGAGGAGAGCTGCCGCTCCGGAGGTCTGGTTCTCTGCAGGGCTCTGATCACCAGCACCGCCACCCCCGGCCATGGGTCCCCTCCCGCCGGCCGCTCCGGGCGGCTCCGCGGACTCCAACCGGGCAGCGCCGGCAGCCCGGCTCCGCTGGGACCGAGCCGCCTTTGCCGGAGGGAGGCAGGGAGGGCTGGCTCCGCGGGAAGGCAGCGGGAAGGCAGCGGGCAGCTCCGCCGGGCAGCGCCCCCGCCCCGCTGCCGGAGCCTCTCTTCAGCTCCGGCTCCGCGCCCCCGGCCCCCGCCCGGGCTCCCTCCGCCGCGCCCGCCCCGAGCCCCGGCCCCTGCCCCTGCCTGCGGCGAGGGCAGCCCGGGGAGCCGGCGAGGGCAGCCCGGCGCCGCTTCCCCCGCAGCCCCGGGGCGGAGCGGGGCCCGGAGCCCGCCCGGGCCGGGGCGCTGCGAGCGGGGCAGCTCCGGGCCGGGGGTGCGGCGGCACCTGCGCCGGTCCCGCAGGTGAGGGCGAGCGGCCCCATCGCTCGGCCGCGGCATCCCCGGAGCCGCGGTGCCCCCTCCCCGCGGGCAGTGCCCGCCCGAGCCGCGCTCACTCACCAGCGCGCTCCCACCAACTGCGCGCAGCCCGCCCGCCACGCGTGCTAATTGCAAGGTAGGATTTTAAATGTAAATATATGCACAATCAGCATTGTGGCAACTCGCAACAGTTTAATCAGTTTTGTGAATTGCTGCTCATTTAGCTGGGCTGGTTTTTTATTTGCATATCTTAGCATATACCTATAGTCGCCCACTAGCTTATACAATGTATTTACACAATCATGAGAAGAGTACGATAGCACAGGCTGATTGCTTACGTTAAAAACTTACGGTATACATCGTATTTATATAAGATATAGTTAATATTAGCAATGATAAACTTAAATGACAGTTTTGGAAATCAAAACCCAAAGCCCCTGAACAAAAACAAAACAAGCCAGGAATAGTGTAGTGTGTGCACATGTAAGATGTTTAGATAACTGACTACAAATAACGAGTGGCTTACCTTTAATTTTTTTATTGGTGTGTCCCCCAGAAGCACTGAAAATGCCTGTACAGAGCTGCTGTAGTGCAGAGGAGTTGCTGGAGTGAGTCTCCAAAGAGTGTAGAGGGGGATGCAGCTCTGTCCTTATTAGTCTCACAGTGTGACCCTCCCACTCAGCGAGCACAGAATACTCTGCAAGAAAGAACAAACAGCCGCCCAGACGCAGATTTTACATAATCATATGTGTACACCCCAAGTCAGGTAACAATGTAAGAATTGTTTGGGTTATTCTCTCCTTCCCCCTACCTCTCTAAAAGGCACCCTCTGAACACTTCCATAAATTAGACAGCCGTGGTATGAATGCATGAATGAAAGAGTATCTGGTTTCTAGCTGTGAAGAACCAATTATATACATTATTACACTGGCAGAAAGTAGCTTTTATCTTTTAAGTGCAATTGTACTTTAATTTTATATACTTTTATATACTTTATCACAAATTTGAAAATCAGCTGTGCAAGATATCAAGACAGTACACCTGTTTATGACACTAATGCTGTAGTGCACAGTGAATTACAGAAATTTGTTTTGTCTTTTAAAATCCATCATTCACAAACCTGAATGTTCTTGCACTTGTAATATCATCTGTCTGTGATGAAACGGTGAGACTGAGCACTGCCACTGGCTCTTGTCAGAATGTGTCAAACTGCACTTTTGGCAGGTTCTCCAAGTGTGCTTGTGGCAGTTTTCTGTATTGCACTTTTAAGTTGTGGACCAGATAGAAGGACAGAGAGAAGTAAAACAGCCAGAAACAGATGCACAGAAGACAGAGAGTAGGGCTTACATATATAATTTATATATTCATTTATTTATCTGAGACATATTTTACCTTTTCCTAATTGAATCATTCTGATAGGAGAAAAAGAAAAAAAAAAAGGTGATTGTATCAAAATGCATTACCTTAACAACAATTTAGCCAATTTTCTTCAGATCAGAAAACATATAGGGCAAACTTACTTTACCCTCAGCCCCCATACCCCAAATCCTCCCACCCACTCAACAAATTTTGGAATGTGTTTCCTCATTTCAATCAAGATAACTAGCCAGGATAGCCAACAAATCGCATGGAAAGACATGATTATCTTCCTGGTTTGAATTTCAAAACAGTTGTTGTTCTTCCCAACTTAGAATCATGAGAGAAAGATGAAATTGCAGCTTATGTACACATCTGCTGGGGTGTTTTATTCCACAGCTTTGCCACAGACTTGTGGTGTAACTTTAGGCAAGTCACACTTCTTGCTAGCTCATTCTGTAAATTATAGAAAGTAAAGCTGTCTTACCTCTCAGGGTGAGTTGCAAGAGCCGAATCCCACAGCTCATTGGAGCACTCTTCTTCTCCTTCAGACTGTTTATTTGATAAAGGCTTCAATGTTGAGCCCTAATTCTGTGTTTCAGAGTTGTGTTCCTCAGTTGAGAGACTCTTTGTAAAAGCTCTGCCTGTAGTAAAAAGCATCATATTTCTTTTTTATTTGAGAATAGCAGCATTTCTTATTGCTCTTTCAAGCTACAAAATTCTAAATTTTTTTACTGCATTTTATGTGTCCTAAATACCTGGATTTATCTACCTTGCATGAATATAAACAGTCTCATTAATTTCCATCAAATATAAGCTCTGAAGTAGCTGAGCATTTTAATTGCATAAGAGTTTGCACATACAATCAGTTTACCCTTTAAATAAATATTTCTGCCTCTTAAAATTTCAGTAATGCTTCAAGGTTCAAACCCAAATACGGTCTTCATTACCTGTGAAGCAATAACAAACAATTCCTAAACCAAGGATGTTGCTTCTCTTGGAAAATACTGACTCTACAAATAGAAAATTACATATTTATTTTGACCATGTCAACTCTAAAATACACATCTGCATGAAAGTAGTAAGGAGAAGAATTAGAAACTGCTACAACCTTTCCTGACTAACACATACACTTCCTGTGCTCTGGGCCAGATCTTCAGCTAAACAGGATTATTCCAGCTCTCATAAACCAAAGGAATCACAGTGATTTATAGTAGAAGAGCACCACCTTAGAGACTGCCATCATATGTACTTATGGACAATGCTGTTCATATTATTAAAAACACTTCAAATGACTAGTGGTATTAAAATTGGGAACAAGAAAAACCTTACTGTTTTAAAACCTCTGTCATGACCTCCAAAAAATGGCTTCTCTCTGCCTCCCATAGTATAACAAGCAAAGCCACAACTGGTGACACATCTGTTGTTGCCAGTGACAGCTTAGAAATCCCAAACACTTCCTCACCTGTAGTTACTGATTCACTCCAGAGAAAATGTCTATAGATTGTCTTATCTGCTTTGAATCTGGGAAGTACTGGAAATACTGATAATCTAAGCTGATGCAGCAGCAGCAAATAGATGATATCCTATCTTGTCTTTGCAGCAACACATTTTTCCAGCTATCTCAGAGTTTAGCTAAAGCACACAGAAGACAGAATTAGACCAAGATCCTGGAAAGAGTCAAGGCAAATACATCAAGAAACAGAAAGTAGAGAAATTTAGGTTTGGAGCCATACTTAGCACAGACATGCAGAGAACGTTCCATGTCCTGTGCCAAGGCAAAACTGCTCTACTGAACAGCTTTTACAACAACTGCAGTTGCAGGCAAGATGTAGGGGGAAAAGCTGAGAGAATTGGGGAGCTAAAGCACTGACTTATTTTTGTAGAAAACTTTTCTTTATTGCTAACACTCACTTTCACCCTTTGTTTCTTTTTTTGCCACGATTAGATATCCAAACCAGCCAAGTTGCATAATTCACTCTGTCTGTGCAGTGTTAACAGATTTGTCTCCATCTCGTTAGACCCACATTTTAAACTGTGGCTTACAACAACACATATGCAGGAATGAAGCTGTAAACTTGAACAAAACTCTTTAAAAGCAGCAGTATCCTACTTGAAAAAAATGTTGCAAAAGGAGATTAATTTGAAACGCCCCTTACCACGCAATTTCCCACTGAATGTAGTGCTCAGTGTATTTCTGTTCTGTTGTGTAAGCCCTTATGTGGCATTGTTCCTTGCCAGATGATCCTTTCTGCCCTCTGTAAGATTTGCCGGTCACGACAACTGCATTCCACTGAAGCAATTAAAATATAAATGCTTTTAAATACATGAGGCTGAACTATGGTGAACTTAGACAAAACAGGTGGAATCCCAGCCCTGGGGAAGTTAATGGAAATTTTAACATTGATGTAAATGGACCAAAAATGTCACTCAAATGAGGGCACTTTGGCAAAAACTACATAAAAAGGGAATTATTTATATGCATGTGCACACACACTAAACACTCCTAAGCAACAAAGCCAACAGAAAAGCTGGATGTCACTTTTTTTTCTGCTATAGGAGACAAAAACTGCTACTTCTTCTACTGCATACTGAAACAGCACTCAGATTTTCAGTAGAGGGGCCAAAATAACAAAATATGCAGACAGGATACTTATCATTATAGTTTTGTGGCATTTGTTGTCTTAACTCGGGAATTTTCTCCACTCTTTGACACATTATGACATGTCTTAAAATAACCAATTGCTAGTAAGTATAATGGTATGGCAACCAAAAGAAAAAAAACCTTACATTCTTTATCTTGAATTCCAATGCCACTGATAACCCAATCTCAAAAAAATAAATCATTCATAACATTTAGTGTTATCTAAAGTCCTAATATGTTTCAGATTTTTAATAGAGACATTTTAATTAAAAATATGTACATTTCAAAGTAAATAAATCAATGTCATGATGTATTGCTTATATTTACCAGTTGCAAACATGCCAAAAGCTGTATCATATGCTTTGAACAATGTTTATTAATATTCCAGAAAAAATATGTTTCTCAGTATATGCTACTCTTTAAAGTGTTAGTTCAAAAATTCAAAAGCTAAGTTATTCAAACCTGAAATACTTCTGGATTTGTAGAATTCAGTAAAACATCCAGGCTTAGAGAAACAATGCTAAGATGAATAACATTAAAATGTTCCTTAACTAGCAAAAGGCATGCTTTCCTTTTTCTTCCTATGAATACATATACATATACATATACATATACATATACATATACATATACATATACATATACATATACATATACATCCATAGCCTAAACAGCTTGCCACAAGTTCTATTGTTTCACAAACCAAAGACATACACAATAAAAAAATTAAAGTTTATCACAGTTCTTCATCCTCTTCTTGCCTTTATATGGAATCAGCCCTGTAAAGCAGAAAACACATGCTTTTTGGTGGCTTTTGTATTGCACAAGAAAAAGTAAGTGGTCAAACAGCTGACTGAGGAACAGAAGAAGAAAGGTGATTTTCCAAGTCAAAGCACATCTTCTGGCTTGTTTTAGATTGAGGTATCCATATATCTTTAAAAGTAATTATACACAATGAGATAGTCATAGCCAGGTTTTAGGCAGCTTTGATGGGAAGTACAGGTGTTTGCCTGTTTAAGATCCTACAAATAGACTAGGCTGTATAAGACCTGCAGGTTTAATGAGCAGCATTATTTCAGCTCAGAGAATACTCTGTGCTCATGTTCTTTTAACTTCAGCAAGATGAAGCATAGATTTTTAAACTGTAACAAATTTGTCTAAGAGTTCTCAAGTCTCTGTATTAGCTGGTGTTTCATACTGTTGTGTCCTTTCTAGCCAGCTAATTTGCCCAAATAGTATTTAAAAATTGAATACTACTATGATAAGTAATGCCCTTTTTAGTCCAGTTATAAAGAGTTTTAAGTTTTCAGAAAGTAATTTCTTTAAATTTGCATACACCACAGTATCTGATATATAGTGACCATCAGTTTTATCAACATAGTATCTTCAATTATATGAACACATCCAGCATTCTGAGTTCATGCAAAGCTATTTACTGTTATGCTATTGCAGTGCTCATTTTCAGTACTGTCAAGCAACATAAAAATGAAATATTAAAATGACAAGTATTTTATTTATATTTATTGCTGAATAAATAGGTACAATGATGTATAAAGTCAGAATAAGTACATATTTAATCCATATCTCTGCATTCACGTACTTTATTTGCCTCTCATCTAGGAGTAATATTCTCAGGGTTTAACCAATATGCTTTTAAGATAGTAGTTTTGTAGATTTATGTAAGCTTGATGTGTAAGCCTAGAGCTATGTTGTAAAAGAACCCTAAATTCAATAGCATTTAAAAGACTGCAGCTAGAAGTAAGACAGAGGTACATGCAAAAAGAGAAAAAAGAGATCTGGCTGCCTCTGAACCAGCCTACTGACCTATACATACTGCAAATCAACATCCTGCATCACCCTGTGTATTTTTGTATTTTTGGGACCTGAGGGTTTCAGCACTAACAGAAGATGGCAGTCCAAAGGGAGAACCTATCAGACTGTGTTAGCATGACTGTTTGTGTGTTTATGCACTGCGATTCAAATAAATTTTCCTGTTTACTAGGAATGCAAGTTCCAATGCTACCTCCTAGAAAGGCCACTACTTAAATAAATTGAAGGTTCTTAAAACAAATGTAGCCATGTAATGCATCAAGAGTAACATTTGCCTCAATCTCTAAATTGTTTATTTTTGGCATGTCAAAACTGGTTTGTGCACAATGGAGAAATTTAATTTTGGACCAAGACCAAGTGATTTAGCATGAACATGCCATTTTGATGAAGTCCCAAGTTGTTACAAACTGCTTTGGTTTCTTCCCTTTCCCTGGTAAGTGGAATCCAGATAAATCTTGTTAGCAAACTGTGTACTTAATATTGCCAATTAACCATTGACTAATTGTGTTGGAACCAATTATTAATGCTGGAACCAACTATGTTCAAACAGCTTAGACTGGCATCCTGCAACTGTTTAGTGAGGTTACATTTTTACATGAGAAACATTTTCACATCCTGACTTCCTAGGGTAAGCACGGGAAGGGAAGGGAAGGGAAGGGAAGGGAAGGGAAGGGAAGGGAAGGGAAGGGAAGGGAAGGGAAGGGAAGGGAAGGGAAGGGAAGGGAAGGGAAGGGAAGGGAAGGGAAGGGAAGGGAAGGGAAGGGAAGGGAAGGGAAGGGAAGGGAAGGGAAGGGAAGGGAAGGGAAGGGAAGGGAAGGGAAGGGAAGGGAACACTGATCCAGACTTCATGAAGATACTTTTCTGTTGCCCTTGTAGTCCTAGAGTTAAGTTTCTTTCTTTCTAAGTAAATCAATTTGTTCTAGACCTTTCTGGAAATGGGTTGGAGGGCTTCAGGGATCTTGGGTGGTTTTAATCCTCCCTTACAGTCCATGCCTGCTTCTTCACCTCATTCCAGTACCAGTGCTGTACTGCATTGTACATACCTCCAGGAGCCAAGACATTTTTCCCAGAAAAGTGCTGTCTCATCTCCATATGCCTACCCCCTCTTCTCCAGCCAGATCTTATTCTTTCTCACAGTGTATTGTTTCCAACAATCCTTGGTTGGCTGCACCCCTATCAGTACATGAGACACACATGAGCTCTTTATCTTCTGGGCATCTACAACGGGAAGACAATTTCACAAAGAAGCAAGTCTTTTTATAACAAAACTGTGGTTGTCCAAATTTTTTTAGTATGAATAATCATAGCTTGATATGCTTTCAAACCTATTTGTGAAGAAGTAATTCTGGTTCATGTGTTAAAACGAAAAGATTTGTTAAAAAATAAGAACTCACAAACTGTTCTAGGACTGAGTTCCTCAAAGATTCATCAATGACATTGAGCTTGTCTCTCCTATTTCAATATCATTCTGTTTCCCAGGACTTAGAATAGATGTTACTTCTTTAAGGAACTGTTAATAATTTACAGATACTCCGCTGGTCTTTAGGGAACTTTAAAATTTACTTCAAGAGAGGACTTGATGCCTGGAGAATAAAATTAGAAAAAAAAATAGGCTAAAACAGAATACACTAAGTCTGTTGGCAGGAGTGAAAAAAAAAACAGCCAACAAATCAAACAAACAAAATCCAAAAAACCCTAACCACAGAAGGCCTGTAAGAAGAATGCATAACCAAAAACAAGAGCTTTCATGAGGCACACATTTGTTCTTACACTGGGTATATCATTCCCACTGAATTATTTCTTGCAATCAGAACCTGGGTTTGACTGCCAAATTAGACTAGCCTAGTTCCAAATGACAAATCTGGCAAGCCTCCTTTAGAGTCCTCCCTAGTACAGAGTTTTTCTCCATAAATCAGTGGGAGTCTGAGTGTATCCCACGGCTGCCTGTGGTACATCACAGCAAACCCCTGCAGAAGTGTTACCAGTGCACAGGGAAAGAAGCTGCCTACATCCAAGCACACTTCTGCAATTACAGCAAGACAAAGGATTACACACATTCACTTGATTTTCTGTGCTCCTGTGGTGTGAAAACCACAGAGCTAATAAACTAAAAGTAGTTTAATCACAAGTTTAAATCCAGCTTTAAGTGTTATCAGTTAGTTCAGGCCAAGGGAATTGTGGAAGTGAGCTATGCTTCTGTCTACATGTCTAAGCAAACAGCAAGTGGGGTGAAACCTGAATGCATGTCAAGTGAGGCACCTGTGATGTCAGAAACTAAAGGTGTAGTTTCCCTTGGAAAATACAGATTTGAGGCTAACTGTTCTTTATAAGTGTCTCTCTTAATTTTAGAGTGGCAGTGTTCATAAAAAATGACACATTGGTTTCTGAACTGAATCTGGGCATGGTTAAAGGTTTTGTAGAATATGTGAACTTTCAACCAGTTTAAATAAGCTTTAAGACCAGTACAGCTTTTACATAAGGTAATCTTCTGTATTTAGAAATATTTATACGCTTTTTTATGGCTGAAATTTAACTACAAAATGACCAAGACTACTACAATACATTTTATAATTATGTAAATTGTTCACAAAGTAAATTGGACTGATACCAATAGACTTAGTCAAATTGTATATACAGAGGACTTAAATGAATATTTAAGTTTAAATTAATATTGTCTGCAGCAGACATGATTAAATAAGAATTTTAAGTTACATCTACATAAAGGCCTTCCATTTGCATTCAGAGCAGGTCTCCTCAAGAGTTTCATTAATACAAACTTACCTTGGCCTATAGCAACTATAATCTAATTTTGAATATAATCTAATTTTATTGTCTAAGAGATGATAAAAATTTTTGTAGTATTTTCAGTGGAGGACTTCCACTCCTGTGGTTTTATCAGAGTATTAAATATAAACATAAAAATTTGTAAAAGAGCATCCTCCACTTGTATTTTAGATGGTCCCAGGCAATACTGAGAGGTAGTCATAACTGCTCAGATCCCCACCTTACTGACATTTCTGATGTCAGACGTTAACTTGGAAGTCTTAAATACTTCTCAGTCTATGCTATTGCTATCACTTTCCATTTGAAACCTGTCCCATCAAACTCCCCAAACCTCTGCCTTGCCTGCATGATGTCAGCTGTCTCTAGACTGGAGAGACAAGGCAAAGAAAAACATATAAAGAAAAGGGGCAGGAAGCAGGATGACACTTAGCACATGGCAGGCTATTGCTGCTCACCTATGTCAACTAAAATATCTGAAATATAAAACATTGAATTATTTATTGATTTCCAACTCTATCTTTGAATCGTTTACCAGTATGAGAGTCAGGAGCTGAGGCCATAAGACAAAAGTAAAGAAACAGATGTGAAAACTAAGATACAGGGTATCCTTTAATATAGGGTTGCCAAATGGGTTGGGCTAGATTCATTTTCATCTCTTTGTTAATGAGACTCAAACTAATCTTGGTGCAATCAGATTCATTCAACATCTTTCAGTACAGAATAGTATTTAAGGCTATTCTTATTCAGATGTTAAAAATTTTAGAGTCATGTAAGTTTTTCTGTTTATTGGTAAATGGAGACAAGAATGGAGCATCATTATATGGTTCACTCCAGATGTGTAAATGGTCATGGACAAAAAGCACCCCTATAAATCAGACTCAAAGCCTGAATCTCACTTTTCTGATGTAGCCAAGGGGTATGCTTTTGATACCTTAAGAAATATTTAAAACCATAATTGAGCCATAGTTATGGGGAGCCATAATTCCCCCATCTTCCACCGTATTTCAGCTTCTTTTCTCTGAAGTTAAAATGTGTATTAAAATGTCTTCATAACTTTGACAGTTGAGAAGTGCATTTGACAATGATTTACAGAAAACCTCTCAGCATTAAGAACAAGAACACCACAAGTCAGGGGAAAATGAAAATAGAAGAAATATCCTTTACTATTAAAATAGCACCGTGAGAAACCCCCTGAAAATAGCTTCATCAACTTAATTTCTGCTTAAATAACAGTGTGAAAATAAACAAAGTCAGTATGGTTCATTTAAAAGCTAAAACATTTTTAAACATATTTAAAAAATTCTTATTTAGAAATAAATTTTTGTAATTCTTTTTCTTACTGTTTTTCCTGAAATAAACTTCCTCCCACAGGACTGATCCCAGTTCCATTAATGACCTTGCCTTCTGCTGTGAGATTTGCTTATTTAGCATATGGTTGCTCTCTCCTGTGCTGGTTGCAGGATGCCACTGCTATATAGCTCCACTCTAGGATCTCACTGGAAAGAATGACCAAAAGAGAACTAAAAAGACAGCGAAAGTAAAATACCTCTGGTTTTCTGCTGAGCATGAGAAGTTTGGTGAGCTTTTTTATTTAGAATGAAATTTGAATCCACTAAGTCAGTATATACTTTGGCAAAAACTTAATTTGGGCCAGAATGTCACACCTGCTTTCTATGACTCCCTTTAGTGGCTATTGCTGTGAGTCAGGAGTGTTGGAGACCTCATTGAAGCCAGGATTTCACTCTAAACAGAAGTGTGACCAATGCTTTCTGTCATCCTCAGAGAGACCACAATTAGGAAATAAATATACCAGGAAGAAAGTACTTGCTTGTATTATGATATGCCTTTATCTGTTTAATAGCCTTATGGTATCAGAAGTCTTATTTCTATGTACAAACATAGGCCATTCTAAACGCTTTCTGAATAACAAAGATGGATTGACGAGCTTTTGTTTTATTCAATCTGGTTTTTTGCAACAAAGCACTGTGGTTTTGTGGTAGGTGGGTTTTTTGTTTGGTTGGTTGGAGTCTTTTTCTGGAACCATTCCTGCTCATTGACATCAATTAGCAAGCAGAATGCTGGGATGGTGGAAGCTGACACAATGGCAGAGTTACACAAGCAATACCATATAAAGCAGTAATGCAGCTACACTACTGCTACTTAACATTTTTCTATTAAATCCCAACTTTTTTTAAACCATCCCAATGTGTCTGAAGGTATTGTTACCTCCTTTGAAAAGTTTCAACTTTCCAAAATGCTCAGTAAGGTTAGCCCTGCAGTATTTGCACCCACAAATAAAACCTTGTGTTTGATTTCTCTGCATCACCTTTTTCCTGGGCAATCTTAATCACCCTACAGAAATGGACATATCATTATTTCCTACTCAATCATTTTCATATCTACAGCAAGCTGTCACAATATTTCCCAGCCGAGGAAAGCAAAGCCTTGCACTCAATTTAATGATGTTTATCTAGCAGCAATGTGACAGTTTTTCAGCAAGCCAGCTGAGCAATCTCCAAATTTTAAGGTAATGTTCGAAGTACATGTGAGAACATTATTTTTCTGAGAACTGGAAAACTGGAATAGGAAAAGAAGGATTGAAACAAATTTTGAAGTTGCTTAGCAATGTCTCATCTAACTTGTAACTGCTTATTTTTCAAAGCTATTTGATTAGTCACTACTATCAAGTAGGAGAGTATGCTACGGTCATTCAGAGCTACTTTCTCTCATACAAAAATGTGCACTGAGACCTTGCTTGCAGACCTGCTTTACCATTCCAATTTTAGTGGCAGGCATATGAATACTCTCAAAAAACAGTATAGATATATCTAGAGAACTCTGCTGTGAGGGAGAAAATAGCTAGTAACCACAAAAATGAATGTTTTCAATTTATTTAGAAATTTATTTATTTAGAAATCTATCCTTTGGATGTTGGGTGTGTTTAAATAAAGTGCTCATATTTTCAATACATTGATGTATGGTATTATTTGTTTGAATGATGCCAGAAGTCAATGCAACTAAAACCCAAATGGAATAAAACCTGATAACACCTAAAATGGCTTGGTCTTCAAAGGTGATCAGCATGAAACCACACATGAACAAAGATGATGGTGAATGTAGTAACAGTCATAATACAAATGCTTACACATTGGAAAATGTTTTAAATCAACTTGTGTAATGCTAGAAAATATAACACTCTAAGTATGCTACTTAAAAGAGCACAAAAATACAAATGAACTAATTTATGAAGGACCAACAAGTATAAATTATGTGTAGGAAACAGGGAAAAAGATACTTACCTGCTAGATGACATTTATATTATAACATTATAGGTGACATTATAGAGTTTACACAATGGAGACTGTGCACAAACACAGTCAAAGTTGAACTGATACCTAATGTAACAAACAATCTGAAAATTAACTGAATACACCAGGTAAGATAGGGAGAAATTTAAGCACTATCTACAACAGAATTACTTTATTAGTCTAAGAGTACTGGTGTGAAGTGTTACAAAAATAGTGATCAGCAGCAGGTAGAGAAGCAAGTCAGGGCTTGAAAGACTCCTAGGGAGACTACATCTCTGCAGATATCCTCTTCCTCTGTTTGACTGTCCTCATGGTGAAGAGATTTCTCTTCATATCCACTTGGAACATCTCTCATTTCCACTTGTGCCCAGCTGGCATCCTCCCCTCGTGTATTTTGAACCACTCAGCTTCATTTCTCTCAATGACCTTGCCCTGTGTGTAGGCTGCTATTAGGTGTCCTGATGACTTCTCTGTGCTGATCAAACACCACTCTCATGCCAAAAAATACCCTCCTGTAATAGCAAGTATGCTGACCCAGAAAGCAAACTGTGTCCTCTTTCCAGACTGTACTTGCTCTACATCTTTTATGCTGCCAACATGAAAAAACAAGAAAATGTTAGCCACAAAATCATGGTCAAAAAATTTGGCTACCAACACATCTGGGTATGAATTTCCAACTCTTCTTCATACCAGATTCCTGACAGAGTTGTGACTAAAAGTATGCTTTGTGTCATACTTTGATGTCCTTTGCTTTGTGCCTGGTTCTTTTGGGCACTGCTCTCTCCTCTGGTTAAAACTTTGGAGACGTAACAAACAGTTACCTTAAACAGCATAATTTCTGATGGGCTTGTTTAGTTTGGTGACTATAAGAAAGCAAATAATAACACAGTGAAAAAAACCAGAAATGGAAAGGTTTTTGAAATCAAAAGCAAATATACACACAAAAGAATAAAAGCACATAATCATTTAAGTGAATATCTGCCATGCATTGTTTTACCAAAAAAAAAAAAAAAAAAAAAAAAAAAAAAAAAAAAAAAAAGTACATTTCTAGTATTTTGCACTGAAAAATACTATCTGTATCACTTTATTTTTTCCGGGTTTTTTTGTTGGTTTGTTTGGGTTTTTTTGTTGGTTTTTTTTGGTTTTTTTGTTGTTTTTTTTTTGGGGGGGGGTGGGTTTGTGGTTTTTTGTTTGTTTGGTTGGGGGTTTCTTGTTTGTTTGTTTGTTTTTTTTTGTTTTGTTGTTTTGTTTTGTTTTGGTGTGGGGTTTTTTTTTTGGTGGCAAAGAAATGTGGACAGACTGTGGCAAATGAACTGAACACTTCTATGACAAAGCAAAATTCTTGCTAGAATAGTGGAAGAAGAACAGTCACCAAGATCTGTCAATACATAGAAGAGATACAGGATGTACAAACTCTTAGTGTGTCTGTCATGTATCAAATAAGAGACCAACAGACTGGAAGATGAAGGTGAAAAGATCGACAGGACTAAATTATGATAATTTTTTATCTGTACTTGAATTACCAAGTTCAGAATGGAAATGCTGTGGTTGCAAATATTGGAAAGAATATTTTAGGTAAGTTAGTCATATGTTAATAGAGAAGAACTCTTTCTTGAATATATAGTGAAGAAAAGCAGAGTTTAGGTAAGATCTAGCAGTGCGTATCTACAGAAATGGAAATTTTATGATGGCACTGAGTCATAGGCTTGAATGCTTTGGAAAGCAATGGTACCGTCAATAGTGACAGAGCTTGACAAAAAAAAAAAGAGTAAGATTTGGAACAATCCATTTTAGTTTTGAAAAACTGGATTTAAAACTGATATATACTTAACTTTAAAAAGATAAATAATTCATGCATCACACACCAACTCCCGAAGTTCTTGCCGTGCTAAAGCTTCCGCGGAAATGCGGGATTCCTGCGGGTGGTCTGGGAGGGACTCGGCTCTCGGGGGATCCTGGCAGAGCTCCGGCCGGGAGCGGCGGCGCAGAGCCGCGCTGCGGGAGCCCTCTGCTGGGCCAGAGCGGAGAATGCCCCAAAAGGGGCCCTACACCCCAAATAGCAGCCTTTGTATGTATATATTGATTTAAAACTATTTATTTGAATCGCCGAGTAAAAAATGGTGGGTTTCGGTATCACTCTGCCTCTGTTCATATCATCTGTTTCCCTTACCTCCTTCAATGATTATTCAACTGCAAGCCAAAGACGAAAGCAGTTCGCCTGCAGGATACAATGAAACAGAGAGAGTTTCTTAAACTAAATCCTTGTCAAAAACATAGAAGAAAAAATATTACTGTAACATGCACCCATCTGTGCTGTTTCCTTTACAGGAAAATTAATTCTTAGTGGTAGCTTGAAGCCCTAGCATTCCTTTGGGTTGTGTAGAATAAATATTGTACAAGCCAGAACTTTCAATATTGAATCAAGACTTTGAGATTGCTCATCACTATGTACATACACATGCCTGGCTCTGCACAGTTGGTTTAGAATCATAGAATGGTTTGGGTGTGAAGGGACTTTAAAGGTCATCTAGCTCCCATCATCCTGCCATTAGACAGGGACCCTTTGCACTGGACCATGTTGCTCAAAGCTTCATCCAACCTGGTCTTGAACACTGCCAGCATTGTGACATCCACAACTTCTCTAGGAAGCCTATTCCAGTGCCATAATTAGTTGTTTCGACTCCACGTTTAAAGTTTTTGTCTCAGGTTACAGGCATATACAGAGCAGGGTTTTTTTGCATTTACATTCACTGAAAATTAACTGATAAATGATCCACATCGTTACAGAGCATACATTTTAGATAGGACAGAAATGGCAGAAAGTAGAATAATTTGCTCTTCTGTGAAGTCAAAACTACAGAGGCAACTACTGCTATGCCACCATTGATCAGAAGGTCTTAATGATAAAACTTCAGTCAGCAGCTGTAATCTCATGCCATTCTTCCTCTCTAGGATATTGCTCTGTCCTACTGCCTCACTATCCAATTCCTGGTGCAATTGCTGAGAATAATGATTTCCTTTGCATTCTCCAAAATATTATCTTCTATCTAAATACAGTTGCTGTGTCAGTGTCATTAATCACTGACGTGTCCAGATTGGAAGTGACTCTTGGCACCTTTCTTGTCTCATGCTCAAAACAGGGTCTAAATGAATCCAGACCAGTTGGTTCAAGATTTTATGAGTCAAATTTTGAAAACCTTCAACAACAGATGTTGCAAATCCTATCTGGGGCATTTACTCCACCAGTTAATTATCCTTACACTTTATCCCCACCATACATTCAATCAGATCCTCTAATTTTAATGTATATCTACTGTCACTTGCCCTACTGTGCCCCACTGACTCCACTGTCTGGCCAGCCTCCCTGCCAGCCTGCTGGCCCTATGGCCCCACAGCCTTCTCTTCTGTGGTCTGAACAAACCCAGCTTCCTCCCCTCTCCACACAAAACAAGAACTACACAGTTCTGGTGACCCTCCCCTGAACCCACTCCAGTTTATGAGTCTGTTTCTTGAACTGAGAAAAGTAGATCCATCAACTCTCTCTTTACACATGGAAGCATTAAGCCTACTTTTCCCCTGTTTTGAAACAACAGGCAACTCCTTGTGCTCCTGGTTATGGGCTTAAGGCCTATTTTGAGAGATGAGACTTACCTGTTTATACTGTTCATTATAATATAAAAATAACCTCTTCTATGCTGCTAGACAGCCCTTGATGCCCAGGATTCTTTATGCAGTCCATATGTTGGGTTTAAATAATGTAGATGGCTTTGAATCAGTCTTCTGAGCTAGAAGAAATTTACCTTTATCATGAAGATTACCCTCTAACACCACCAAATTGACAAACCCCAGCCTTTGTTGATGTCCTAGAACAAGTATACTGAGCTGAACTATCTGAAAGACAGTAAGTGAAATGACTAAAAGACTGTATGGCTTCCTATACTGACATTTTAGTGCCAATAGCAAACCCTTTAATATGATGGAAAGCCTAACAATCTTCCCTTGCAAATCCTGTCCATTCTGGCACTCCCCTGCTCAGGGGCCTTCTGAGCTGGAGGCTGCTTCTCTGTGCTAGTGCTTAATATTGCTTGACAGACCTCTCATCCATGAATTTCCCTATTAATTTTTAACATAAGCATACTTGGTATTCAAACAATCCTATGATAAGAATAGCTTTTTGTTTAAGTTTTATGAAGCATTCTAAGTCTGCTGCTTGTTGATTTATTTTGTGTCCATTTTCTTTTGATGTGAGCATTGCTAACTGCTCTCTAGTCTTTATTCCTTGTGCCAGTCAGAACCTTTAAAATTCTATTACTTCTCCTTGAGCAGCATCTTTTCCAAGATGATGATTCCAAATTACCTACTTTTTTTCTGTGCACAGGAAGGTACTCCTCACTTTGCTCACACTTGTCATCCCCTAAACTGTCAAAAATTCTCTGTAACTTTTTGACATGGACATCAAAGCAGCTCTCTGGCCATGGAGCATAGGGATGATTACACTATGTCCTTCCCTGTAGTATCAATACTTAGCTAAACTTAATGGCAGCTTTTCCGTTAAATTCAGGGGATCAGAATTTAATCTATTGTTTGCTTACTTTCCATCTTGTTTTTTGCAGTGCATCCTGGGAAGAGCCCCAAACATTTTCCATTAAAGTTTATGCCTTGGTTGCATGTACAAAAGACTAGCAATCTCTTTAATAATTTCAGACAAACATGCAGAAAACTGTACTTTACACATTCTAATATGATGGAGGAGTCAGTTCATTGTTTGATTAGTGCCACAATGAAAGCACTGTGGAATTCTCCTTTTTCTCCTGAAAATTGCAGGATGAAAGTTTCATAGGAAAACAACATTCACACTCATTTTTGTTGTGGGAGTGTTCACACACTTCTGTTGTGGAAGTTTGCATTACTTTTGTTCTTAACACTTCATGCAGAACTATAATTTACATTCAGAAAAGCTTTTAATTATTGACTTCAGAAAAAAAAAAATAGAGAGCCTTGAAGGCTCTAATTGTTTTTACAATTAGTTTAAGCCCTTCTTAAAGAAGATAACCTACCCTCTTCGTGTCCTGGAGAAATTAATCACCTCCTCTGCCCCCAGACTCCTTTTTTAAAATTCTGCTTTTGTTCAAGTAAACAAACCAAGGAACCAAGAATAAAAAATAACCTCCATAAACATTACCATGCAGTTGTTAGTAATTCATACAAAAAAAAACACTCTAAATTCTTCCATAGATTAATTCTAAATTTCGTTCCAAATTAATTCAACTTCTTATTTTTATTTGTATATTGCAACCTTTAGAAGGTTCCAAAATACATAAAAACGTAAAAAAAAAAAAAAACCCTTTTACCCTTCTTCAATATTACCAAGAATTGAATTTGCTACTAACCAGAAAATATATGCACAACTTAGTGCACAGATTAGCTATTTCTCTCCAGCTTGTGATGTCTTATGCTTTCATAAAGAGTTTACTAGCCTCAAACTATGCCAGTTTTTTCTCTACATGTTAGCAAATTGGACAGGGCTTTGTTGTCATTTTAAGTGCTTCAATTACATATATATATATATATATATATAATACAAAGTTATAGAAATAATTTCATGGAATTTATTATAAAATTCTTATTGAGTAGGACACACTAAATAGACACAAAAAGTGAACTGATGGCACAGAAAGCCTATCTTTAGCTTTCAAAAATGGTGATTTAGCCTTTGACTTGGGCTGCCTGAAAAGCAATGTGCCAGTGCTGGTGTGTATGCTGGGGAGAACACCACTGTAAGCTTACCCACTTCATGTATTTTTCCCTCAATAACACTAAATATTGAGAAAACCTTATTCCCAACCCAATGGGACTATCTATTTTCCTCATCATGACATCATTACTTCTTTAGAAAATTGTTTTCTTCCCTCTTCTTACCCAAAATAAGGATTGAGCTATTTAAACCAAGTTAAAACCAAACTGAAATTTTCATAAGTTTCATAAAACCTTGTCCTATTTTAATGCAAATGTTGAGTCACTGATACATTGGTATAAACTACTCATATTAAAAAAAGGTTTAAAGGGAAAATGAGGTCTCTCTTAGTGAGAAAGAATTATAGAATGCACTAAATCCAAGCACTTTGAAAACATTAGGCATGACTGAGGATCTTGAAAAGAGGTAACATTTTAGAAAAAGGAAACAATACAAGCAGCCAAGTGAAGGTGGCATCGTGTTGTTCTTTTTATATTAAATTAGCAATAAATTACATCCAAGTTTGTGAGTACAGCAGAAAATCAAACTCATAAAGTGAAAATTAATGGCATTTATTAAGAAACCCAAAGCTGTACTACTGGTTAAATAAGACTAAGCACTGAAGTACAGTGGTGGAAGGGGGATGCAATCTCAGAAACCTAGCTTGGTCTGCAGTAGCAGTAAGTGAACTACAGCATCACATCAAACAAAAGACATCTCAAAAAATTAAGTCAATTTTAGTCACAGAATTGAAGAATTTGAAGTAACATTATTATTCCCTAGCACTTAAAGAGTACTAGGTCCAAAGTGTTCTGTGCCATCTGGTTTACAGGTTTCACTGGTTCAGCCACACAACATAAAGAATAATTGCACCTTCAACTATAAGACCATGACCTGTTTTGTCAAATATTGCTAAACCCAGTTTCACAATCTTATCTTCTAACACGAGGAAAAAAAAAAAAAAAAAAAAAAAAAAAAAAATAGAACAAGTAGAATTAATAAGGGAATTTTAAAATATGGCATTACTATTATACCACAGGCTTTCAGTCCCCTTGAAATTTGGGGGATTATCAAGTGGTGACACGAGCAGCTCAGTCAAGGGAGAAGGAGCACCTGCTCCCTGTTGGTATGTACACTATCTAGTTCAAGTATGATTCTAATCCCCTGTCCTGGCCAAAATGAAGATGGTGTCTTGTTTCATATACTTTAATTTCTATAATACCAATCATCTTCTTTCTCTGTCTTTTTACCAGATGAATACTTTAGTAAAAGCAAATTCCACAAGTTATTAAGTAGCATCTAAGACATCTTCTGTAGTTTGGATTTATTTCCTATATACATAAGAATTACTATAATGGTTCTTTTTAGACAAAGATTATATCTTGTAAATTATATAATTAAAGTATATTTTTAAATTATGTATTTTCTTTATAACACAAACTTTTTGTAACCCTTTTGTTTTGTCATTGTGCAACCATCTTGCATGGGAAAGGAGAATGGTATTAAGGGAAGTCCACTGTTATAATTATTTATGTTTTCACACTATGGCTGCTACCACCACAATGCCTATCAGGTTTTGTTGAGGAATACAGTACCAGCATTCTCTTCAGACTTGCTCATTCTGTTTTCATTCACACATTATCTCGTGACTCGCAAAAATCCACCCCATTTTTCTACGTACAGTAAAAGTTTTTAAAGAGACAATTATTATCTTGCAGTTATCAACCCCTGCTACAAAGATGCCCAGAAAACTTTTACAGAAATCGCTTTTGTACTTTTCTCGCTCTCGACTCCAAGGATGCCCTGTGCAAGTGCTTCTATCCACTGTCACTCTTTGGTGCATTTGATAGCTGTGTTTGATATCACAGTGTCCCAATTTTTACACAATGGTAAAAAACCCAGAAATTAAATTGATCATCTGAATTTTTTTTTTGATAATTCCTCAGATAAAGATTTGCTAATTTTATTAAAATAAGGGATAAAATTATTTGAATTTATAAACTCTGAATTTTAGGGAACAAGATAAAACATTCAGAATGCTAGTGGTGACATGGTATTGAAAAAAACAAACACATTCAGATACCATAGTAGTAACATAAGAAAAACTTCCACTTTGCCTACACTGCACTTAAAAGCATTATTTCCATTCCAACAAAAACTAAAGTTCTTCCTTTTAACTCTGAATTCCAGTAATCATTTTACACACAGGAGATCACATTTTTTACTGAAATCTTGAAAACTTCTCCCACTACTGAAATTAAACTAGGTTATCAACCACAAAAAAATAATAGATCTTACAGAATGTTGGGAATTTTTTTAATACTATCATTTACTGTAAAAATATAGAAAGATTCTAGCAAACGATTCAAAGATTGGTTTTTTCTGTTAGTGGAAATGATACAATTTTGGGTGGTTAATTTTTTTTAATCTTTGTTAAACTATATGAACTCAGCAGTTTTGAATGAAACAGATTTTTTGATCATGCTGAAGTACACTTACAGCTTACTTACTATAGCAAGTTAAATATTCATGTTACCATTTGAGTCAAAACAAAAAGAATTGTGGTAGCATAGAGTTATAGCATGTTTTTTTTTAATTTTAACAGCAGCCTTAATTCTTAAACAGTTACAGGTCTCTGATGTTTGGCATATCAATATTTTATTGGTAAAGGTGTGCTGTACAAAACATAAAAACTTTATATACTCCAAGGGCAAATTACTTCCCTTCTCTCTTGGGAATAGTTTATTTTTAATGTAGTTCTTTGAGGGTTTTAATTCTTCATGGGTTCTTAGGCAATTTTGAATTACAACATACATATTTAATAGTAATGACATCCAGGGAAATACTTTCTGTGGTGGAGATAATACATACACATTAATAGTAAAATATACAAAGAAAAAACCCTAAACCTCCAACAAAGAAAAGAACATACACAATGCTTACTGACCTATAACTAATTATAGTTCTATAGTATCTGCTGCTTTTCTTATCAGACTACAAGCTCACCTGGATTGTCATGAAATATCCACTTAGCTCATGAGCTGCACAGGGACCTGCTTGCTGCCCCTGCCCTTACCTCAAGCAAGACACAGCACAAACACCTGTCCCTCCAGAATCAGCCTCCCAAACAATACCACTTCTCCACCAGCAGACCCTTCCTTGCAATGCTACACGCTCACCCACCACCAACCATCCAAGCACCTTGATGAATATTCATTTTGCTTCCACCTGCACTGCTCTCACAGCAACTTAATATATGGCAGAGGTATTTGCCCCTGCAAGCAACATTTCCTCCATGAGTCAACACGGCCCCTGCAAGGCTCTCCAGGGCCCTCCTCCGAGTTCTGATAATTCTCCATTATCACTCATTTCATGAATGCTGCCACAAGCCAGTGCCTTCCACACTGCCCTGACAACAAACTGAGAAATATAGCATTGATCCACTGCTCTGAGGCAAAGCTTCCAATTCTCCTGTCCTCCCAAACACAGGTCCCTTTCTTGCAAAGCTGCCAGCCCATGTGAACTCCTCTTGCCCCCACCACCCCGCTCATGGCTTGTGAGTGCTGTCACAACGCGGACACAGCAAACTGAAGCCCAGCAAACTTATCAGCCACTTTGTAACAAAACCATTCTACCACACACACCATCAAGCACGTTTTCCTGAGAGAACTCCCTGGATATAGCTCACAGGCACCACCATGCAATATTGTCCCATATAAATGGTCCGTCGTACAAATTAAGCCTTAGCATGGGCAAAAGTCTGGGATAAGGCTCTCACAGCCCCTTCATCAACAGATCTCTCAAGGCTATGAGCCCACATGAAGTCCTTCCATTTACCCCCTCACACTTGGTACACGAACACTGTCAATACCAGGAGCTTCCATCACCCCCACTGGCCTCACAGCGCCTGGAATTTCATCCCTCCCAGCCTGAGCTACCCCTGCCTTAATCAGTCTCTTCTCACAAGGCTACAAAAAAAAAAAAAAAAAGTGTCTAAATTTTAACCTACTCTTGGCACGAGTATATTCGTTAACACAGCAAATGGAAACATAGAAAACATATCTGTTGTTTCAGGACATGGATTTGGCACTGCTTGCTCAGGTCCCTGAGCCCCTCGTACCAAGGCTGAGGAACCCGCAAGGCTCATGGGCATTTCCAGCCCTGAGCGCACCCAGCGGAACCCGGCACGCAGCCCAGACTCCGGACAGGGCTCCGGGATATCCCAGGCAGACCCCAGCCTTACGGCCTATATCGGAGACAGGGAAGGTTCAGATCAGATATTGGGAAAATTTCTCTGTCAGGCATTGGAATAGCTTCCAATGGAGGTGGTGGGTCCCCATCCCTGGAGGTGCAACAAGAGATGTCCGAGTCTGGTGTTGGGTGATGCTGGGTGATGCAGTTTAGTGGTTTAGATGGCAAGTGCTGGTGGACGGTCGGACTGGACGATTTTAAAAGGTCTCTTCGTGATTCCATGATTGTATCCATGCAGCACTTAGAGCAAAGTAGAGACTAGACACGCGGCAGGACCTTGCAGATGAGAGTCTCCCGCTCACTGTGCCACCAAATCCACACTCCCAGGAACACGAGCTCCGCGAGCTCCTCCTGACCCCACAACCCTCCCGGCCCCCGGCTGCCCTCACAGCGGGCACGGCGTCCCCAAGCGAGGTGAAGGTGCCCGAGGTGTGTCACGACGGCGGTTCAGCCGAGCCCGGGCAGAGGCGCGGCGCTGCGGGGCTCCCGCTCCCCTCCCCGCACATCCCCGAGAGAGCGGAGCCGGAGGGAGCGGAGCGGGGAGGGAGAGGGAGCGGGAGAGGGAGAGGGAGCGGAGCGGGAGAGGGAGAGAGAGCGGAGCGGAAGCGGGGGAGGGAGCGTAGCGGGAGAGGGAGCGGGAGAGGGAGCGGGAGAGGGAGCGGAGCGGGAGAGGGAGCGGAGCGGGAGAGGGAGAGAGAGCGGAGCGGGAGCGGGGGAGGGAGCGGAGCGGGAGCGGCCCCGCCCGCAGCGCCGGCGCCCCTCCGGTACTTTTACAAAAAGAAGCAACAACAAAGGATTTAAAGTGCTTGATACTTCTTAGCGCACCTTTTACTTTCCCTCAAACCCCCTTCTTCCCCTCCCGTTTCCCTTAGGCAGGAGTCCCCAAGGAGCGAGCGCTGCCCTGTCTCAGCCTCCCGGCCCCGGGAGGGAAGGACCAGCAAACCCTTCCCGGGAGCGGGCGGTGAGGACAGCTCCTCATGACCCCGACTGCCCTCCCTGCCCCCGATGGCTGCTCTCCGCCGCGGCGGGGCCGGGCCGGGGCTCCCGCCGCCCTCACTCGGCGGGGCCGGGCCGGGGCTCCCGCCGCCCTCACCCGTGCCCGCGGGCGGCGGCAGTGGCGTCACGGGCGTGGGGCGGTTGCCGTGGAGACGCGAGCCCGCCCCGCTTTAAGCGCCGCCTCGGCGGGGCGGCCGCGCTGCCGTGACGGAAGCGAAGATGGCGGCGGCGGCGTCTGACCTGCTGACGGGATGGTGCCTCTTCGGCCTGGCGCTGCTGGTGAGAGGCGGCTCTCCGGGCCTGCGGCGGCCCCCTCACACACCCCTCCCCTTCCTTGCCCTGGGCCGCCTGCTGCTTCGGTGCTGGGCATCCCGCCCGTGCCCCTGAGCCTGCCCCGGCTGTGAGCGCTTCCCTGGGCGGCGGTGCCGCAGGGCAGAGCCGAGCCCGGGGCGGGGAGCGGGGCTGCCCTGCCCTCTGCCCGGCGAGACGCGCTGTTTGTGTTTTCGCGTGTTCCGTGTGCGAGCGCTGGTGGTGTTGCTCAAGCTGCTCTTCAGGAAGAGTGACTTTAGTGTGGTCAGTATAGCGCTGGTGCTGAGTGTTCGGGTTAAAGGTGTGTTGATGCTATGCCAGTACAGAGTGAAACATCGGTACCTATTTGCTGACATTGTTATTATACTACTAATAAGTATTTTTCCCCGTGTATTTCAGGCCATTCTGATTTTCTGCTGGGTTTATGTGCGCAAGTATCAGAGTCGGCGGGAAAGTGAAGTGATTTCTACCATAACAGCAATTTTTGCGTTGGCCGTTGCTCTTATCACATCAGCACTCCTGCCAGTGGACATATTTTTGGTCTCCTACATGAAAAATCCAAATGGTACATTTAAGGTATGGACTTTCAGAAATGTTAATTGCTTCTTCAAAGCAAGCATTTATGTTTCAAAAGGGCACTCTTGGGTTGTCAAAGTGTTTGAAACCAGTGCTAATACCTGTTTGACTTTTCTTAAAGCTGGGTACTAGTACTGTGCATAAAAGACTCATGTCTGTTATTTGAACTGAATTTCAGTTTTGACTCCTTTCTCAGATGTTCTACTCATATCCAAATGCTTGTTCTTCTGTTGTGTGTCAGAGTGAATTCACTGTCCTGAAGATATAAACAAATTGCTTAAGTGTTGCTTTTTAGGGGCATTGTAGAATAAAATTTGTTGTCTATTTCTTGTTCAAAAATAGACTGTGTTTCCCCTTTGTAATTTAGGATTATTTTAATTGTCTTTTTTGTCAGCAAAAAAAAATGGTACTTGAACATGTAAAGTTTTATCAAGTTTTACTGTACTAATCTACCTATAACCTATAAGTGTTTTGAAAGCTGCAGAAACCCTTAGTGGAAGGAAATTACTTCCTAATGTTTGTAGATACTTCTCATGGTTTGTTGAAACACAATTGCTCCCTTCTGCCTTGAAGAAGCATTCTTCTTTGTCTTGTAAGTCTCAGTTGAGTTGAGTTTCTAGCTTTGCAGGAATAACATGAGATCTATTGACATTCATTTGATCCAAACACAGGTGTTGAAATTATGGTAGGGAAATATTAATGTGGCCTTCTAAGTTGAGTGAATCTGAAATCAGTAAGAACCTACAAACCTATAGGTAAACACAGCTTCATTTATTCAGTATTTTCAGTTTAGGGGTAATGTTTAGGTAGGAGGCTGACAGCATCTTAAAATGAGGCTTGTAGTGCCTTTCATAGGACTGGGAGTGATGATCCTTATGGCCCCTCCAACTCGGCATTTTCTATGATTCTGTGGTCTTCATGAATTGTTAAAGCTTTTAAATTGTCCTCTGTAACATGTGCTTCTTTCCTGCTATTGCTTTGCAAGTAGGATAGGCTGAATTGTGTTTAGAATATTTCCTGAAGAATATTTCCTGAAGATTTTCTGGCCTTTCTCTGGACCATTCTTTCAAACCCAAGACTTCTAAGACCTTATAACTGGTGCTGGGGTCTGAAGGACTATGATTTGGGCAAGAAGAGCAACTCTTTGTTGCTTTGATTGGGCAGAGTGAGTTAAGTCTTTCTCAGTGACTTTTTGAGGGAGATCCAGGTAGCAGATGTAGATAATATTCTCTGTAGATAAATTAGTAGTTACATCAAAAAGCCTTCCAACTGGATGATTTCAGAGCTGATGCCTAAAGAGTAGTGGCATTTATCCAGGTTCTGAGTAAGAAGTTTTTCTTTTGTATGTTGCCTTTCCTCTACCTCCTAGCTGTAATTCCTGGTATCAGTGTTGAGTGATGAGAAACTAGCATGCTCATCTTGAAAGAGGTAGCACATGTGGACTTTCAGTTCACTTTTAATGTATCTGGCCCTGCTGTCAGCTTGTAGATGTAGCTGAGGGTTTACAAGATGAATAAGCTTGTAGCAAACTCAGGAGAATCATTTTATACTAACAGTGGAGGTTGAATTGAAGGCTTTGGTGGTTCAAAGTTCTCATTGTGAATTGTGTGTATTCGGTGACAAGGGAAGGTGGTATGTCCTGGGTGTAAGGATTGGCTGAACTCTAATACCCAAGCAGAGTATCTTTCTCTGAAGGCTGTGAATATTATGCTGCTTTCTGGAGGAATTCACTTTAAAGTGTTGTGTAGCCCTTTTCCATCATGTGTACTGAAGTACCTTCCTTGACAAGGGCTGTATGCTGTGTCTTTTTCAACCTTTGTTAACCTGAGGTTTTGTTCATTTCAACAGGACTGTTAAATACTGTTTAAACATCTTTCAATTACTAAAAATTTTTTATGGTAAAAAAGTGGCTTGTAGCATTTAGCATGTAATGGTGTATCTCACCATATTTTGCAACTTATCAAATTGCCTTAAAGTTTTTATGCTGAGTGAACTGAGCAGGTTTGGTATGGGCAAGTTTTGCACAGTAGTTACACAGTAGAATTCACTGCAACACCTTTTCTGGAAGGTGGGATTACTTTGATTCATAGTACTGTTAAGTAGGAAAGGCGGCTTTTTGGTTTAATACCAATAAAAACTTGAGTATTACTTTGTAAGTGGAGTCCTGATAATGTTCAGTGGCACCACTTTAGATCAAAGGTTTTGGTTGTGAGCAGTGTCAGTGCTTTAGTTTGTTTCAAAGGTCTTCAAGTACATCCAGTTGCATCTGATTTGTTTGATCTGAAAACTTCTTGGACTTGCAAGAGGCACACAGGAACAGAAAACCTCACCATAGCTTAAAAATGTAATATTGCTGCTGGATTCAAATGTCTCTGGGTCTGACTTACAAGTTCATAAATATTCCAAGCATAGCTGCTGTCTTGAAGCAGGCAGACTGCTTGAAACAAGGATGCTCACTCACATCATTGTACTGTCTTTTTCTTTTCCTACTGTTCTAGCAGATGGCAGAGAAGGTGATGAAATCTTTTCTTTCCTTTTTGAAATGTATGAATTCTTGCTACTATATGAAGTTAAAAGCCAGTGGCATTTCTTTCAGTCCGATTAAGACTGAATGTGTTACAGGTCTTGGGTATCTGCATGAGCTGTTAGAAGTTATCCTCTTAAAGATTCAAAGAGTAGCATCTGCTTAATGGGAGATACCCTCCTAAGATGCAAAAAACCTTAAATGTTCTGCAAAAAGTGAGAGGGGAACAACTCATTATGTAGATGCTCAGAATACAAAACCACTAGAAATGTCCAGGGGTTTTATTTTTAGGAAAGTGTTAACTGAAGTCATTATTGACTGTGATCACGCCTCCTTCCTGAGTAAGAATTACTACTTATGAAGCAATAATACTTGGCTAAAACATTGTTACTAGGCAGGTGGGGTTGAGATGTGCATGTTTCTGGATGCTGCTTTCCATCTGGCGGTCAAAATCCCTGCACTGTCCCATTTTGGAGGCAACAGGCTGGAAGATTGAGATCTAGGCATTAGTTTTTTTTTTCATATCTAACCATGTTATGACTCAGTCTCCAGTCTTTCATACTGCATCTTCCTTTTGTTGCCTAAGCTTTGGGAGAGGCTAGTGAGAAGAATGAGTGCTTCATCTACATTTGATGAAACATCACAGCTGCTGAAACCTGTAATGTTGCATAACTTTAATCTCTGTTGAGGGACATTTGCAGAGAATGGGAGCTAGCTTCCCTGGGTACTCATGAATGTCTTGCAGGGTCCAGCAGTGACAGCAGTTTTAAACAATCAAATTTAATGGAGAAAAAAGAATGAAATTCCTGGCTGTTTCCTCACCAACAGGGATGGAAAGTCAGATTAACTTGCAGTGGTTTGATTTGGGGAAGTTATCTGTACAGTTTGAATAGTACTGTTCTGTTAAAATATGTTAACATGAGTCACTAACTGGACAGAGTTTCTGAGAGAATAAAGACTCTGCTCAATGATTAATGTGGAAGCAAATTTTCATAACTAATTTTCCATTAATATTATAAAATTAATCTTCTAAGGGAGCTTTGCTTTAGATTTAGTGTCTTAAGCTGCTTTTTTATATCTTTACTTGCATAGCAACATTTTACTAGCATATGTACTTTTAAAATTTGTTTTTAACTGACTTATTTAATACTTAAGCATAAGAGTTTAGATATGGGTCATCATGCTCATTGCACATATCCTTGGAATTTATGGCTTCCCCTGTCACTCAGTACAATGCATTGGTACAGGTATTTTAAAGGTGATACATGCTTACTAAACTGCATGGAACAAAATGAAGTACAGCACAACAGTGTGAATGCCTGAATTCTGCAGTTTCTAAGAGAATTTGTGGTCCCATTTTGACACCTTAAACTGTTTGTTGAAGGCAGTGTGAATTTTCACCTCCCTAATCTATTGTGCTTCTAAACAATTTGCTGTATATACTGTAAGCTTGGGTTGTAGTGGATGGAAAATGAATAGACTAGATCTAGAGGCTGTCCAAACGAGTTGTCAGCTGAGTCCTGGATGTGCTAGTTGAGTAAACTCTATACCTAGCAGTATTCACCAGAGATGTTAAGACTGTAAGACCTCTGATGCCCATTGTGTTTGACAAGGCAATGCTGCTGTCACTAGCCTTTGAAACAGCTCAGGTGAGCTGGTTACTGCCTTTGAGTTGCTGATGGTGTGTACATATGGATAATATGCCAGTTAGAGTTAAAGGTTTTGCTTTTTAGTTTAAATGTGGGGCTTCAGCAGTGACTGAAAGTAGATGTACTAATTTGGCTTGCATTAAGTATTCTTGTGCAGAGTAATGCAGGGTTTGTATGCTTAGGCAGATGTAAGTAATGGTGAAATGCACATGTGCAATTTCAGTTTTGGTGTAATATAGCAGCTCACTATTTTAATATGGTGTACTGTATGTTTCCTAGTATATTACTCTGGTCCTGTATGCAACTTAATTTGAAAAACAAAATTAAAAGCAATTACAATATTTAAAGTTCTACATCTGTATTAAAAGTGTTAAAATTGCTTTTCTGTAGCTGAAGGAGAAACAGTACTTGGGCAGCTAAGCCATGTTATATTTCTGCTACTAGATACATCTTCTGTACAGTGGCTATGCCTCTTAAAGTTTGAGTCTCACTGTTGCTTCTCTTGCTTGTTTTTTGTGCATTTTAAATGTCTCCATTGCTCATAGGAGAGACCTTTTTTCCAGTAGTTGGAATCAAGCAATGCAAACAGTCCAATTCAGTCTTGGTTTTCCCTTAGGCTTAATTAAAGTAAGCGTTTTCTTAATATTTAACATGAGGCAATTTAAATGGTCTTATGTGTTCTTTACTTATTGTTATTTAATACAAATGCCTAGAAAATTCTTGATTAAAATGCTGTTGGATGTGAGCCTGGCAGTCTTCAAAGACTGAGCTTATTGTGTACCTGACAGATACTTCAGGTGTTGCTTCTGCCCCTTCTGCTAAAATATTTTTCATCCTTTCTTTTTGCTGATTAGATGTCAAAATGGATGTGTATTTTTTCTACTCCAATTCCAGTTGGATGATAATCTAATTTAGTTTGTACAGTGAATTTTAAAAGCTTAATGTAAACTGACCTGAAATCTTAATATAGCAAGAAAAAGGAAGGGGGTGCTGATTTTCAGAGATAATAGAAAAATTGTTCGTGCTGTGTCATCAAGTCCATATTCCAGAAGACTTTATGCAATTCTGAGAGAAATTATAAACTAAGTGCAAAGTGTCACTAAGTCTTAATGGGAGCAGTGTTTAAGTAGTGTGCTTATTTTCATATCTCCCTATTAGTGTGTGCATCTCTACGACTAAAAAGGGATTGATCTTATTGATTTGAAGAAAGCCTGCATACAGAAGTGAAAAAACTTTGACTATACTGGATATTTTCTTTTTTTTTTTTTTTCTTTTTTAACTAATTCAGTTATGTTGGTGTGTTGTCTAGCTTTTAAAGAATTCTGCTTCTGGCTAACTACATTCTTGATCTTGACCACCTATAGGTTAGACCCCACAAAATTAAAACAATTTTGAAATATTCTTAAGCTGTACTGGCAGCATTGGGCCATTGAATTGAATCCCTGAGTTTGTCTGCCATCCATTATGTAATAAAATATTCAACTTCCTTAAATGAATAGTTCCCCTCTTGGAGGAAAGGGAGTGGGTGCAAGAACTTCACTTCAGCCATCTGGCTGACTGCAGTTTCTAACATAGTTAAGAGCTGTATTTTCACTTTCATTGCTTCTATTTTCTGGGCCATTCCCCAGGACTGAATAGTGCAGTTGCTTTTGCTCTTGTTCAAATAAGGGATAGAAGTGCTCTTGGAATTTGACTTGTAAAATCAGATCCTGCTAAGTTGAGTATTCATGTAATTCAAGTCTTGATCAAGCAAAAAGTGAAGTCCCATACTTCTCATGATGATGATGGCAGCTTAAACTAATAACTTATAAAAATAGAAATTAATGAATTGTATAAAACTGAGCAGAGTAAAAAGTTCTTATTCTTATGACTAAGTATTGTTGTGTCTGTATGTGCAAATTTTACACAAAGCTGTTCTGCGATGGAAATAATTGTGTACATTTTGTAGTGGCCCGTGACACAAGGAAGCTGTTAAAACAAGGCTATGAAAGTGATTGGAGATCTGGAATGTGTCTTGTGTGAAGATAGTCTGAAAGTTGGGATTGTTCAGCATGGAGAGAGAAAGTTCTGGGGATGTGTTGTTGCAGCCTTTCAATATAGAGCGAGCTTATAAGAAAGATGTAGAAACAACTTTGACAGGGCCTGCAGAAACAGAAGAAAATGTAACAACAGCTTTAAACTGAGTGTAGATTTAGCCATAAAGAAGAAATTTATAGTGAAGCTGATGTTTTTTGGAAAGGGATTCCCAGAGGAGTTGTGGATGCCCATCACCTGAAGCATTCCAAGGTCTGGTTGAAAGGGTTTTGAGTCTGACCTCATTAAAGGTGTTCCTGCCCATGGCAGGAGGGATGGGTTAGGTGATCTTTGAAGCTCCCATTCAATCCAGACCATTCTATGATTATTTTCAGAGACTCTTATAAAGATACCATGGGAATTAGCAGGCAAAAGTGGAAGCTGCCAAAACTAGTTTATGTTCCTTTGGGTCTAAAATCTTCCTTTTGTGGTACAGTCCTATACTTATTCCTGTTTGCCTGGTGATTTTGACTGTTGCTAGCACTCTAGCATGGAAATCTTTAGAAGTAGCATTTTTTTCTCCCCCCTCTGTTTGTGTCCTTTAATAGTTGCTTCTCATGTAGTCTTTATTACATTTGATAGTAAATGCTTCTATCCTTTATTGCTAGGTCTGGGCTGATGCTAATGTTTCAAGGCAAATTGAAGACACTGTACTTTATGGATATTACAGTAAGTATTTTAGTTTTTTTCTCTTTCAAGTAATATGTTCTCTAAGTGAAATAATGAAATTTTTAAAGGTCATACTGGGTTATCCCTTTTTGGTTAAACAAGAGTCTTATACTTGGTGCCCTTCAGAGAATATTTTTTTATCTTCAAGAGCCCCCTAAAAATGCAAATATACTGAAGTCAGTTCATGAAAAGGCTAATGGTTTCTGTTATGTAATCTGTGGTTCACATGTTTCCTGTGTGCATATTTAGTGGTCCCTTAAAGGAAACTCATGGTTTTGCTGTAACTTTTATGGCACTTAACATATGCAGCAGTGTAAAACTTGTCTACCATGTATAAAGTTCATGCAACCATGAGTGCAACACTTAAGTGTTCAGATTCAGCAACTTACCCTGTCCAAGTAACAGTTACTGTGGAGGAGCATAAAGGAGTTGATTTAAGTGGTATTCCTACATAGAACTGAAATTTTAAAACATGACTGAAATAAAATAGCTGTTCACCAAACTTCTGCATAGTCTTATATCAATTTTTTTAGTGGTCCTTATGAAACTTAGGAGAGGTTTTATGACTGATGGATCTATGTAATGGGTGTAGAAATATGCTCAGCCCAGTCGGAGTGAAATGTGCCTTTCAGTTAATGTCCAAACTCAGATGGTTGCCTGCTTTTGGTCACATTTCTGAAGAATTGGAGTTTTTTCTCTTAGAAGATTGTGGCTCTTTTTTAGATCAGGAATTGATTTCAAATAGTGGATTTATTTAGTTAAATTGCAGATTAATTGTTGACTACCAGTGATAATGACAAACTAGAATAGGCTTCATTCAGCATAAAAATGAATAAAGTCAAAAGTAGTCTTTCTGTTTTCAGAAAGGATCTTTTAACCTTTACTTTATAATAGTGGAATTGATTTATATTTGCTTTCTGTTCTTTGTAGTTTGCCAAAAGTCTTGTTTAACAAACTAAATCTTTCACAACTCATAAGGTGGAATAATCTTCAAGCTCTTCCATGGAAGAGCTTAAACATTATTAGTTATAGATTTGTGAGATTTGATTAAAGAATTTCTATAAGGTGTTTTGGGCTAGCAGAATGTTTTGGTAAATCTTGAACTAATTTTTTGAAAAAGATTTAGATTTAAATTGGGAAAACTGCTTTAGTTTTTGGCATTTCTGGACAGGTCTTGTAATACTGTAGGAGAAATGTCTTTTTTCATAGCATATCCTCCAGATGGTAGATGAGATTTAAACATGGTTTTGAAATACTTTTGCCTTATCTTAATTTGTGTAAGTACATTTTTTTATAACTAGTTTTAAAACTAGAACTACATTGAAGTGAACAATAATAGCAACTTATTTTTCAGAAGACTCCAAAAATCGTATTATAAAAACACAATGCCTCCCTTGCATCATCTAGCCCCCTGCTGCTGTTGCCCAGCACAGTGACAGAATAGCTGAGAAAGAGAAAGTTAGGCAACTCTTGCATTGTAATACTATTCCACTTTTTTCTATCTTCCTAAGAAAGTATTTGATTGTGGCTTTTTTTTTTTTTTTAAAGGCAAGATGGGCAGAAGTGAGGTACCCTTTTGTACTTCAGAACATGAATACCAGTATTTGCTTGTGTCTTTTGGAAATGGAGAGAACTATATAGATCCTACTTGACTCCCATAGTTGTATTTATAATTTATGGTATTAATAATGTGCACTTAGGTCATTGTCCTTCAATCCAAGCCACTTGTAATTGTAGCAAGAATTTTGAATCTCTGATTTAGGTAATATTTTAGGATATTAATTTTTACTTTGCTACTTGCATTGCTTTTTACTGGGAAAGCTGTAACTGAATATAGAAAAGCTTTTTTTTTAATTTTTGCATAGTTGCTAGCCCCCATGAAAAATGGTCTGTTTCTCATACCCACCTGGTTTCTTGGCTAGACTGATAGAAAAGTAGGAGTTTGTAGTAGTAGAATGATAAATGAGGTACCTCTGAGTGAAGCTTGAAATAACTGTATCTTGAAGTGGGATTTCAGCAGCCTAAAAGCTTTTCTTAGGGAACCAATCTAATAATTGCTCTGAAGCCATAGTGGCTTAGTGTGTTACTATTTCTAAACCCAACTGTAATAGAACATGCCTCACAGTACCTGAGTGATTGAACAATGATCAATGGTTGGCAAATGCTCTGAAAAAGCATGTCAGTTTATTTGGAAGGAAAACTCTTTTCAGAAAGTGTTAAAATTGAAAACTGTCCAACACAGTTTTCTTTGTGCCACAAAGAATGAGGCTGAAACAATTGACAGTAAGCTGGAGGTGTGCTGTGTAGTTCTTCCTCTAGTAAGTAAATCTACCTGGTGGAGTCACCTTGATTACAGTGTTCTTTGATGAAATTTTGTGAATAGTGAAAGGTTATTTGTTATTGGTAGATTCTAATCTTGTGAGACAGACCAAGATTTTTACTTTCATGGGAGTCACTTAGATGACTCCCAGCTACAGTGTGGCAAGGACTGTCTGCTAATTTTTATGGGATCTCTTCACATGTGCTTTGAAGTCCATGCTAAACTTTAGATTTTCCATTTGCTTTTTAAGTCAGCAGCAGTATGGTGATTTCCAGGGGTAAGTTTTTGAGTAAGAATTTATCCAAAAGGGTAAGTGGTATTACTTGGATGATTTTTACATGGAGTTTTGTCTGCTTACTGCAAATGTTTGGTGAGTCATTGACACTGAGTCATTGACAGAAAAATTTGGGTTTCTAGGAACTAAGTGCAAGTCATATACTTCATGTTTTCATAGTCTGGTTCTGGGAGAAGCTAATCTAAGTAATGTGAGAGATCCATAGCTGTACTTGACAAATACTGTGGAGTTACATCTACAGCAACACTCTCCTAATTAGTGTAATTTTTCTGGGAGCAATGTGCTAGAACATAAATTGAAAATCTGTCAGTGTTGAAAGTTCTGATACAACCCAGAAAAATGTTTTGAAACAAAGTTGAACCTCTGAAATGGAACAAAGAACAGTCCCTGGAAGCTGAAACCATGTGTTATGCCACAAGATCACAGGGGAGTTATGAGGAAGGGAGTATCATTGTCGCTCTGACTGCTGCTGCAAGACTTTTGCTTTTGAAGGTTAACTTTTCAGGGAATAAATAGCCTTTTTATTGGGTAGGACACAGGCAATTAGAGGCTTGCCCTCAGGTAAGTAGAATGTATGGGCTGATGAAATACGCTGCATTTCCTTTTTTGTGATTTCTGAAAATTAAAATTCAAAAGGCAGAGGGTCATTTCCGTGTCTTTTTGATAGGCACTTGGGCAAATCTGTTAAAGTTACATAGAGCCATTAGAAAGGACCTATCAAGATCCTAAATTCCAATTTTTGTCCCTGTGCAGAACACCCAAATAATCACACCATGTAAATGTAAAGAATCACACACCTGAAGGAATTGTCCTGAGAACACTTCTTGAACTCTGTCAGGCTTGGTGCTGTGACCACTTCTCTAGGGAGCTTGTTCCAGTGCCCAGCCACCCTCTGGGTGAAGAACATTTTTTTGATATTCAACCTAAACCTCCCCTGACAGGGCTTCAGGCCGTTCCCTTGGATCCTGTCACTGGTCACCAGAGTAAAGAGATCAGGACCTTCTCTTCCACTTCTCATGAGACTGTTGAATACCACAGTGAGGTCTCCCTTCAGCCTCCTCCAGGCTGAACAGACCAAGTGACCTCAGCCACTCCTCATCTGGCTTCTGTAGTAAAATAGCAAGTGCAATCTTTTGCTTCAACTATGTGAGTTATAAATTTCATTTTCAATTCTCAGTAAAAAAAAAAAGTCCTCACAGGCAGTTTAAAACCACTGGTTATGGAAAAACAAAAAGATCTGTTTTGGAATTATTTTCTTGGGAAAAGCAAATCCAAAGTTCTCTTTTTTTCTGTGCTAGTCCTGTAAAATTACTGCCATGTAATTTTTCAAGTTGTTCAACAGAGCAAATTGCACAGCTTTAGCAATTAAGTGTAGATTGAAGTTTGTACTACTGCACATTTCTAACACTGCATGCAATACTTGAAGATCTGTTAATATGTTTTTCTCTAGCAGTTTAGTGACAGCAGAATGCTTAAGGCTTGGATCTTGCAGGGGTTTTTTTGGACCTAAATGGTTTGTTAATAAAGTTACCCATACAGTTCAGAGTCTTTTTAATCCATGTGTTTATTTATTTATCCCTTAGAGGAAACATGGATCACAGTCTCATTATGTAATGAGCTAAGGGCATACCTCAGGAGTAAGGTATGCTGAATTCAGTAGTACAACTTGGAAGTGAGGATTTTCTGTGCTTGTGGTGACCTCTATGGGCTGATTATTCTGATCTTGGACTAAGGATGTGTGTAACTTGCCTAATTTACCAGCCCATTGTGGTATGGATTTAGGACTAGTCTAGAAAAACAGATTATAGATTAGATAGGCTTGGTTTCTGAAAACATTCACAATATTGAAGTAGTATCACTACTGCTCTAGAATGTGTAGGGAGGTTTCTTTTTAGAGTTTGTGAGCTTTCAAGATGTTCTACAGCCCTGAATGTTTTGCTCTTGGCAAATGTGAGAGTTCATAAACTCTCATAAACTTGTTTCTCTTGCATTGCGATACTAACTCAACACAATAAGTAGTAGATACCTTTAACACTTAGAATTCATTCTTTAGAAAAATATTTAAATTTAGAAATAATTAGTGATTCATATTTAGATTATAAATGTTGATACTTTATTTGGCTTCTATACCAACCTCAGGAAAAAATGCTGAGGTACACTTCTTTGGGGCTCGTGGGCACTGTGAGGAGTGCACTAGCCAAGATAAAAGGTCACAAACTTATGTTGAGAATGAATCTATTAATGGAAAGGTGTTTATTTTATATATATGTGTATATGGAAAGGTGTTAATTAGTCGTGCAAAATGGGGCAGAGATGAAAAATAGCCAAAGATAACAGGACTTATGTGGTCCTTTTACTTATTCCTTCAAAGGTGCAATTGCCCAAGCAGTTGTAGTTTTGTAGCACTTCTGACATTTTGAAGGCTTAGTAAACTATCCCAGGATACTTTTCTTGTGAGGTGCAAATACTATAACATACTGCTTCACAGTTCATTTTTCCTAATGGACTTCTACAATGTTCGTAGTTTAAGATAATATGGAGTATTAAAAGATTTTCCTAAATAATCATGTTCTAAAACATGTACAACTTACAATACTGAGAGCTGAATATTTAAAATTGAAATTCTCTACCTGAAATTGGTGTTTTCATACCACTGCCTAATCAGTCCATTGATTTTGACCAGCTGTCTTAATATCTTCAAAACTTGACAGTATTTGTGAAGACGTGTTAAACCTTTTAGTTTATGATCACCTGTGCATCAAAATGACATGACAGTATTACTGTTTTGTTTTAGTGGCTACTCAGTTAAATATGTTGCAATCTCTAATTAGTCCTTTTTCTAAAAAGGGAGCATGAAGTGATAATAGTATATTGCTACAGCTTGTTTTGTCAATTGAGGTTAGTAACAATCACGTCTTTCATCCATGATGTACTTGCATTAATAGCAGAATCTGATACTGAGTCCAGTGATCAAAAGTAGCTTTAAATTAGTTTCATTTGATATGTATTTTTTTGAACAACAGTTATTGGGTGGCTTAGTTTGGTTTTATTCACTGTGCTTTAAACTTGTGCACTAGTATTGTATATCACTTGCATATAGTTGATTACTTTTAGTCTTGTTATTGCTGAGTTGAAGGTGGATCTGAAGTTCTTAGCCTAAAAGGGTTCACTTTAAAGTCCTTTGGATTTCACAAAACAGTAATAGTTTGTGTGCTGGCTGGTGAATTTTACTAACTTTTCAATGTTTGAAATTAAGAGCTGGAATGAGAGGAAATGAATGTTTTAGTCTTTAATTTTAATTACTATGTAGTAAATGGAGTGCCAATGTAACTATCTTCATTTAATTCTTCCTCCTAGCACTGTACTCAATCATTCTGTTCTGCGTCTTTCTGTGGATTCCCTTTGTCTATTTCTATTATGAGGAGAAGGAAGAAGATGATGGCAACACATGCTCAGTAAGTTTACTCTAGCAAATGCACCAGGCGATGAAAAGGCAAATGAATATAGCCAAAATATGAAATCAAGATTTTTTTTTACTAAGAAATGGTATTAACATTGTAATATTTAAGTATGTTATTATAGTTCCATAGAAATCCTAGAGCAGCTCTTAGTAAGTCAGTCTGACATTGTCTAGTCTAAGCACTGTAGTCTCACATGAAATGAAACTTTAGTGGGATAAGTGATTAATGTCCTTATTTTCATTAATTCTTTAGACTTTCTAAAATTCTTTTGAGCAAGATTTCTTACACAGGCAGTTAAAATTTATGTGAAACTATTATGTGAATAACAACTATATATAGTGACATCTTTTAAAGTAGAGTAAGATGGTTCTGATTCTGAAATAGGTACTCAAATTTAATGTCTTTCTGCTGTAGTGTTTGCATTTTTCTTGAAGTAGGCAGTAGTAATTTACCTGAAGCTAACATGTTTACTTTTGTAATGCACTGTCTTGAGACCTCCCAGAGAACACAGTAACTGCATCCTAGTAAGGTGCTACGTTTCAAATGAAAATACTTCTCTAAAGAATCTTCTAATCAATTAATCATGACTGTTTTCCCTTCAGTTTAGTTGTAACCTTAACATAAGAATACTTTTAATAATAGCTGTAATATAAAGTATTAGTAGAATTTTCTTTGAGTGTATTTGCACTGAATATATCCAGGCTTCCAGCCACAGCTGCTCAAATGCATAGCTTATGATGGAAACAGAATTCCATGTCATTGCTCACAGTTCTCAAGCTGAGAGTCTTTAAGAATGCATGCTTGGGACTTAGCATATAAAACTACTCATGCTTTTTATGGACGCTTTTTGTAGAATACATGTTATGCTAAGGATACTTTCCTATAGTTTGCACAAATCCCTTTATATTCATTTTATGTCAATATATTAACTTTCTCTTTAATATTCAGCAGGTTAAAACTGCACTCAAATACACTCTGGGATTCATCACAGTTTGTGCAGTTCTTCTGTTAATTGGGTAAGTATTTGTATTGACCACTGTTCTATGCAGGATTTATCAGAGTTCTACTCTGTGATTTTAAGAAGTAAGTTATGATGCACTCAATCTCTATAATCAACATTAGTTTAACCACTAATAGGGCTTAAGTATCCTCAGAGTTATGTACCTGAAAGTAAGAGTTTAACTGGAAGATAAAATGGTTTGCTTAGTTGTGGAGGTACTTGTGCTTCCAAGCTGATGCAGTGTGAATTGATATGAAGGACATGGTGGCTTTGCCACAGCTACATTAATGCTTCAATGTATAACAGGGAGTAGAAAAATTTGTCCTCATCCATGTTCATCAAATAGTTTTTGTCTTAAGTGCTTTTTCTGAAATGGACATTTGCAAAATAGCTTTCTGGGAAAATGATTAGATGTTATGGGCTTATACTTTCCTAAATGGAAATGCTGTCTGAAGAATGTAAGTGTAGTGTGGGGTTATACTTGACTTAATTGTGCCTTGTATGATGGACCTTTTGCTGGCATTTATTTAAAATGCAAGTGTTACTGGAGTGAGTAACCTGTTTGCAGCAAGTACTGTTGTTGTCAAACTCCAAGTAGTAGCAGAAAATTGATTTCAGATCACCATTTACCATGACATGCACACAGATTCTGAATCTTACAATGTCTGCTGTGTTATAAGCTTTTTAGCATTTTGACTGCAGTGATAAAGTTGATGAAAACTGCAAAATGTATGCTAAAATGATCCATATCAAAGTATTGGAGCATGAAGTAGAAACTAGAGTGAAATTAATGCTTTCAGTTGTATACCATTTTACTGGAATATTGTTTTAGTTTTGATAAAAGTTAAAGGTACATTTCTGTATGTATTTTGTCCTTTTAAGTGAAAGTAAGGTATTTGCTCTTATAAGAGATGGTAGGAGTTTATTACCTTAATCATTGTCTAGAAATATTTCTAAAATTTCTGGCAAAAGATGTTTCTGATGGCTCACATCAAAGGTATAGATAGATGCATTGTATAACACATCCAGTTTAGGACTGTTTGTAGTGTCTCTAGTAGCTGTCAGCTGAATCCTCAGTAGCTGTAAGCATGCCCGTTCCTCCCTTGCAGTCAGATAGAAAAAGGTAATTCTTGTATTTCCCCTTTAAGTGTGGAGGCAACTGAGGTGACTGTGCTGAAGAAAAATGTGAACTCTATTTCTAGTATAGTTATATATAGATTAAGTAGCATATGTCTCAAGAGTTTATGTATATGTTTTTTCTGGAGAAGTTACCTGTCTCAGTCAGCTGTTACCATAGCAAGGGTAGGGAGTGGCCACAGAAGTCCAGTGTGATCAGAAAGATTAATATGTTGGAGCTGAAGTTTCTAGATGAGTAGTTTGACTGAATGTGGTAATGAAAACTAGTCTTGCAGTAGCAGGGGATTTTCTCACTGGTGGTTAGGATCAGAGTAATGTTAAAATAGACTGGACTCTTATGTACTGGGTTTGACTTTAGGTGTCTAGGGTTAATGGACTAGAGTGCTCTTGCACATAGGTTGAGAGTGGGAGGGGTTGGAATATTTCCTGTTGAGTGCCTAACAAATAGTCTTTCTTCCTGTGCTTACGTGTCTTATAGCTGGACAGACTCTGTTCTGATTGGTTTAGGAAGTAATCTGTATGATGAAAAGAGGTCAATCAATAGTTTTAAAGGTCTACATAAGAAGGTTTTTTTGCCTCTTCCCTGGTCAGCAGTCTTCAAATGATTTATAAAAGTAATATTAAGCTCAAAGTTCGAGTGTCTTATTCTTGCCAGGATGTTGCCCTTGCTCCACTAGAGATTGTTGTGACTATTTTGAGCAACAAATCTGTTTTGTGCTACATAGTGTTGAAGGTTTTTCTGACTTGATAACACAGCTCAGTGAGGAGGATGTTATTGTCCAACTTATCAGGAGCAGTGTTTGTACCTCTTACTTTACTTGTCTGTTACAAAACAGTTGTCTGGGAAGAAATGTGCATGTCTGTAACATTTGAATCCTCTGCACACAGAAAACTTGATGTCATTACAAGCAAAGTGTAGGACAAATTTATACTGGGGTGCTCAGAACTAGTTTTTACTTGTCATACCTTTCCTTTCCAATAAGCTATGTACTCTCAAGCAGTCTAGTATGAAATAAAAGGTTGTTTTTGAGGTGAATGAATGTTTGATTGCAAAATGCATGCTTCCCTGACTGTCAGGGTCTAGAATTAAACTGGTTATCTTAAATTTTCTAGAACCATTAGCTCTTAAAAAGCTATGAGTATATCTAATTATACTATAAATAGTTATGCAAATTATATCACAGCAGAACTCACTTAAGGAAATGAGTCTACATCTGGTGTGTTGGAAAATAATTTCCTAAGTATGACAGTTGATGACACTCTGATTTAAGGATCAAACTTGACCCATCTACACTTGTGTATCAGCCCTGCCAGAAGTGAATCGTTTTAAACTGCTTGTCGTGCATTTACTTTCCTTATTCTGCAGCCTAGATATTGATCTAGGTTTTGATCACAATTTGCCCAGGATATGTTTTGAACAGCATAGTAATTTGCTTCTATTCTTAAAATTGCCACAGTTAATTTGATTTGTGTCCAGAACTCCAAGTATCAGACATCACAGCTGAGCTGTTTTGTTTGCCTATGTTACTTAAATTTATAACTCCTGTGTTCTTTTCTGGGGCCTTTAGTGCATGGAACTTGAGCAGGAGCAGAACCAGATGTTCATCTCCATCAGTCAAGGTTTATCTGACTAGTAATTTAAGAGTATAATGTATTCAGGAGCCCCTGCACTGATTATTGTCCTTTGACATGCTGGTTGTAGGTAGTTTCAGCAAAAAACAAAAAAAGGATACTTTTGTTCTCAAGGGGAAAAAAACAAGAAAGGTATAATTAACCTGAAGTGTACTTCCATTTTGTTTGTTCCTTGCATGTGGTCCACAAATAGCAAATTCATAGTTGTGCTAAAATAAAAAGGACTTGAGCTCAGTTATGTTTGCAGAGTCTCCTTTATTAACCATTTTTAGCAAATAAACCTGTGGTTATTTCTATCATTTGCATGTAGAAATATTGACAACTTGGTTTTACTACCTGTGTCTCCATTTTGTCTGGATGCTGTTTTACAGAAAGAATTGCTACTGGAGGCAGATACAAGAACTAAATCCTAAGTCAACATGCATGAGTCAACTTAAGCAAATTCTATAGCCCTCAATCTGCCTCTTGCACAGTCAAGCTTTTTTTGGAAATTAAAATCTTGACCTTTAAAATGTCAGCTTGTTTTTTTGGCAGACTAGCAGTTTGATTTTGATGTGATGATTATGTGTGCACACAGTTGGTTTAGGCCTAGCCTTTGAAACAAAAGTATGTATTTTGTACTTTAGGTTTGAGAGTACTCCTGGAATATATGTATTTGTTTGGGACTTCAAGCAGGAGACTAATTATGTAGTCTTTGTCATACAAGTCCAAATGATAATTTTGAGCATTCTTTATGGACTTTGGTTTGAGTTCTTTCATTCTTTGCCTAAAGTGTTTCCCTGCAAGTCTGTCTTCCTTGTAACTTGCAGACATTCTATTTCATGTCTCAAAGCTGTGATGTTCAGTGTTTTTTGTGGTATGGAGGCACTGTTTTTTGAGGTGTTGCAACCTCAGCTGTTTTGTCTGTAGAAGTACTGTAGAGTTTTTATTCTTATTAGTTGACTTTAGATGGTGAGCCTGACAACAGGAAGATTTCAGCTAGGTGACTGTTTTACCTAGCATTGCTCTCTGAGCATTATTTGCTGGTCTGCTTATTGAAAGAACAAAAAAACTTAACTTCTTTGCAGCTCAGTTTTCTCCAACTACAGAACAAAGAATGGAATGGAACAGATGTGCTTAGTTGCAATGATGGAAGACAAGCATGTCCCTTTATATTTTAATGCTTGTTTGAGACATCATTAATTATTTAATTTGAGCTTTCAGAAATATATATTTATATGAGAATTTGTCTCAATTGATGTGAAAGGTTTATTTGCTCCTCTGCATATGTATCAAATCAGGATAGTAAATCTTACTAATATGCCACTTAATGATACTTGAGTGTAGGGCCTTTACCTCTTCTAGGACTGGTAAATAGAAAATCACTTGTTCATTGACATCAGACCTGACTGTACACACATACATGTACTCTGCTGATCTAAGTGCAGCATTTGAGGAGGATGTGAGTAAAGTGAAACACTGCCTTTTCTTCTGGAATGAACGCATTTCTATTTTCTTAATTTGGAAGTAGAATTCTTCTTGTATTTCACTGATTAGGATAAGACTTTTTTCTTTTTTCCCCTGTATTGCAGGGCTTTTGTTCCTTTGGATATTCCCAACAAGAAGAATTCCACAGAGTGGGAGAAAGTGAAGCTCCTGTTTGAAGAATTTGGAAGTAGTCGTAAGTTTTGAGATCGGTTCTGAGCTTTGCATGATACTCTACTAACTTCTTGTTCATTGACTGAACAAGATAATTAAGTTCCTTGGTGTCAGTTTGCTAACTTTTCTCTGACTGCTTATTCAGTCAATCTTTACAATAAGACTCTTCTTCCTGTTCAGAGAAGAACAAGAATTAGAACTATTTTGAAAGCAGACACTGCTAGCATCTCCTCTCTGTGCTTTAAATACAAGTTGCCATTTGACAGCAAGGACTCCAGTGTTGTGTCTGCTGATACTTATGGTGGGGAGAAGAGGTCTTTTTTTCCATAGTCTTCACTTAGCTCTTAAATGCTACTTGGATACTGAAGTTTCAGGGTATGGTGAGTGTGTATCACATTATGACAGTCTTCAGTCATTTAGCTAATGAAATTTTCACTGTAAAAATGAGACAAGTGGTTCCATCTATTTAGACAGTAAAGTTCTGTGGATGTTGCAACTTCTTCCCTTTGTTACAGTACTGACCTCTTCTGAAATTGTTTGCATTTGTTACACTTCACACTAGGGCTGTAAAAAACTGTTGACAAGGCCAAACTCCATGGAATAGTATTTAGCACTTAGCTGATGTATTTCATGTGCTTAGCCAGGTTATATTTTCAGGGTAAAGAAGGAAGTGTTTTATAGGTGAGCTAAGACAGACTTGATGTCACTTTTCAAATGTATTTAAAAAGGGTAACTAAAAGTTGTCTAACAAACATTCATCCCGTTGCATAAGTACACCATTATTTTGTGCTTCATTCTTGATGTGCAGAGTGTTGGCTTCTGTATGAATGTTTTAGGATATTGCCCTTGTCAAGTCATATTCTGCATTATTCTAGGAGTTTTGTACTGTCTAAAAGTTCCCTGCAATGACATACACCAAACACTGACAGAGCTGGCTAATCCCTTCAGGGCCCATCAGCTTCATATGTACAGTTTGGTTAAGTATTCTCTAATCTGATCCCCTTCCAAGGGTACGTATTCCTTCCAGCTTTTCTCACTAAGCTCCCTGGCCTGGATTTCCTGAAGTCTGGTCTTGCTAGTAAAAGACTGGGGCAAAGAAGGCATTTGGTATCTCAAAAGTCATGTCTCACCAGGTCCCCTGCCCCACTCAGCAACGAGCCCCTATTTTGCCTCTTTTTCTTCTTGCCACTTAAAATCTCAAAGTCCTTCTTGTTTGCTTTGACATTCTTGCAAAATGTTTAATCATAGTATGCTCTGTGCTGTAATCTGTGCCTGTAAGCATAGGAGATGGGGGGACAGATCTATAGCTTATTGAATGTTTTGGCTGTCTGCTTGTTCATGTTTCACTTTGCAAAGATTATAACAGCACAGGAAAAACTCCCTCTTGAACTGTTTATATAAGTTAGATAATGGTTGAGTTGAGATGTAAGCTAATTTTTCCAGGTGACCTTGATATGACTCTAACAAAGTATTTGGCTCTGTCTTTGCTATGAAATACAGTATGGCCAATGTTTAATTTCTAGCAAAGTAAAATTGGGATGTGAAAGTCTGATTTTGGGATGTGGGTTGGGATGTGAAAGTCTGATTTTGTTTTCTAGTGGCATTCTCTTGTAACTTGTAATTTCATAGGATAATTCAGATTGAAGAGATCACAGGTCATCTATTCAAATCTGCACCAAGAAGGAAACTGTAAGATCAGACTAGATCTCTTACTTGTTGTGGATATACTTGCTGTCACACATTGTCTCAGACTTGACAAATGCATACCACTGAAGAGCCTGGCCTCTACCTCTTTGCTAAGCAGACAGGCTGCATTGGGTGTCTCCAGACCTGTCTGTTCCAGGCCAAACAAGCCTGACTCCCTCAGCTACTCTGTGCAGTGTGTGCTCCAGCTTCCAACCAAGATAGTTCCTCCCTTAACTTATTGAGGTTTGTCAGTCTTAACCTGTATCAGAACTGGTTGCACTGTATGGTCCCTTCCTTTAATAGGTGGACATGCTGCTGTTGATGTAGTTTGGAATGCCATGGGATTTCCATGCTGGCAGGGCATGCTGCTGCCTTGTCTTTGGATTGCTGTCTCCCATGGCCCCCACACAGTGGGGCCCTTGTGTTTTCATAGAGCTACTGCACAGACAGCAGCTCTCTGCAAAAGGTTCTTTTGTGTTCCAAGTGCTGGAGAAAAAAGGACAAAATGCTTGCCTGATTTATTTAATTGTACCTGTTGTCCTGTTTTTATATTACTTTACCCTTTTCCTTTGCCTGTCTGTAGTGGCCAAAGAAATGCAAAGATCTTGAGACACAGAAGAAACATCCAATCATCACTTGGTAGTTGATTGTGGGGTTATGAAAGGAATGTGAGCTCATCCACTGAGGCAAAGCCTGACAATATACTTCTGGTATACAATTATCAATTTTTCAGCCAGTTAGTTTCTTAATGTTCCATTGAGTGCAGTTCAGACTTTTAAAATGGATATTTAATGTTGGTTTCAAATACTTTCACAGGAGCATCATCAAATATGGCGTAGTAAGTACCTTATGTGATGTTACAAATAGAGGTACTCATGTGGGCTTTTTTTTTCCCTCTAAACTTCAGAAACAACTCAAATTTTCATAGCTTCTGAAGGAAAAATAGTGTTAGGTTTATTTCTGTGGGTTTTTAGGTTTTTTAATTGGTTTTTTTTTAATAAATTTTAAACATAGCTATAGTATTTGAAACAAGAACATACAGCTTTTAGCTCTGGGGAAGTTGTTTGGTATTATCTAGCAAAAATAGTAAAGGAGAGATTTGAGCAGTGAAGTTGGATTCGACTGTGCTGTTCTGTTGGTTTTTGGTGGTTTTGGAAGGACGCCTGTAGGGTTGGTCAGAAGAAGGGTGCAGTTCCTCATAGAGGAAGGTTATGATTTCTTAGTTTGTGACTGCTTAGTGCTGTGTTCAATAAATAAGAAGGGAAACAGGCTAGTATATCTGTGAGAATAGAGAGGAAGACATAGTGGAGAACAGTAAACTCTGGCTGTGACTGAGCACAAACATGAAATTGTTTGCTGAAGGTTAATTTCTGTAATTTACGGTAAGTTTCAATGTTACTAAGTAACCAAAGCCACTTGTGATGTCCTGTGTGGTGAGATCAGGGACAGACCAGTTCTGAGGAATTATGCAGGAGGTCTTAGGGAGTTGAATGCCTTTTTATTTGGTCACTCTTGTCTTCTATCTTTCTTAATTACTAGAGTTATAAGGCTACAGTAGCTCTATAGTCCCCTGGACTTTTTCCAGTTTGTTGGTCTGTATAAACATTGAGTGAAGCTGAGGACTTTTTTTTGGTAGGTTGAAGGATCCATGCTTGTACAATTCTGGATAATGCTTTTAGTAGGAAAAAACAGGTGACAGCAAACAAAACTAAGATGAGCCATCCAGAATGCATGTGAAAATTGTGCAAGTGACCACAGCACTCTGGATAGGGCAGAAATAAAAGTCTTTAAGTGGTATTAGAGAGCTGTGGGAGCATTTCCTTTGTGGCTTTTCATCCATTTGGGAGAATGCAACTTCTGTGAACTTGTAAGAAAGACAAGAGTCTGTCCTGGATTCTGCAATTTTGAATAAAGATCTACTGTTGTCAAAAAGCTCTTCTAGATAAATTTTTCATATGAATTATGACTGGTAACTATGTCTTTATCTTTTTCTTCTTTCTCATGAATTTAAATTTCTTCTGGAAACTAATTTAGGAAGAAGTGTTCTTATACATCTACTGTATTTTCAGCGAGTTCTTTTTTTTTCATTTTTGCAGATGGCTTGACTGCACTTTCATTTTCCATTAGTTCCTTGACTGTGATTGGAATGTTGGCAGCTATCACTTACACAGTAAGTTGTTATGCAAAGTTCTTAGATTTTTGCCTTCATGACACTTGCAGTTATCACTGGCTGTACCTGTATGGAAAACTTGACATCCTAAAATGATTCAACAGTGTCTTTAAGTCTGGATTTTCATTGTTTTAAACATTCAAAGTTCTAACTTCTTTCTGCAAGGTTAAGGACTACTGTTTCAGTACTGAGCACAGATCAGGCTTAATTTTGATGTATTTGTGCAAGGGGATGTCATGTTACTTATGACTCATAACAGTCACTGGCTTTTCTTGCTCTTAAGCCTTTATTTTTCCACCCTGATGTAGAGAATTAAATATTGCACTTTTTTTTATTCATTGAACTGTGGCTTAGAGTTGATATGGATGTAAAGTACTGCAGCTCTTTCTGAGATGGATTTGGAGGGGCTCATTCCATAAACAAATCTAAACAGTATGGTTAAGGTTATGTTAGTTCAACTTCTTGACTTTCTTTTGCCTGCAAAGAAAAGGAGCTGTTCTAACTTACTAGCTTTGGCCAACATTTAATGTTTGTCGTCATTTGCTTTCCCTATCAGCTCTGTTTCTTCATTCAGTGAATAATCAATATTTGTAATGCTACATGTTTTAATTTGTCATCAAAGTAAAGTTGTGCAACAAAGAAGCTGCTTAAAAGCTCAAGATAACTGACTGATAACAGATAAAGCTTTAAAGTTTCTCAGAAGTTACTGTTTTTCTGACAGATTTTAATCTTTAGATTCTTGCTAAAATAATGTTTTTTTCTATTAGAGCCTGGCTCTAACATAGTTGTTCCCATGTAGCTTTGCTAGTGAATTCTAAGTGCCTCTGTAGCAATAGCTTATGCAGTAAATTATTTTTGAAGCATTGGTACCCAAGGAGGTGTCTGTTTCAGGCAAACTATAAATGTATAAAACATGAAGAAGGATTAAAGAAAGAGGGAAGGGGGTAAGACGGTTATAAAATACTGCTTTGAGATTCCTTAATGAGTAACAAGTATAGCTAATGATTTTCTGTCTCTCCAGCTAGTGTAAGTTACAGTGGAATTATGGAAGGCAGTTCAGTACAGGTTTGCAGATGTGTCAGGACCCTGACAGCTCATCAAACCCTGTGGCCATCAGGGTTTGTGGAGTAGGTTGGAGAGCAATTGGGTGGATCAGCTAGTGGGTATCTTAGGTGAGCTCAATTGCTCTCAGCTCCATTGGCTAAGTGCTTTAACCTGACCAAGATGATAAATTTTATTACTTTAAGCCTTTTCTTAAAGTGACATGGGTCATTAAATTATTCAGGCTGTTTTGCTGACATCTAGATCATGTGATGGTCAAAATAAGATCTCGACCTCCACTTACCCTGTAATAACTTGTCAGATTTTAATTAGTTTCCCTTAATTATAGAAGAAAAGAGTAATTTCTTGTTCAACTACATTACATTGCTTAAGAGCACATATAATGCGTTTTTAGCCATGAGACTAACAAAAGAAAAAACTCATTAGCTGGGAGAATATCATCAGTGTTTTGCTCTGTATGGTTTTTGTAACTGCTAGCAAACATCTGAAATGTGAGATTGTGAAAATAAAGCAACTTTATTCCTGATTGAAATGTAAGCAATCTACAACAAAAACCTTAGCAGAGTAGGTGCTTTGTGATGTGGTTTAGTGGGCATGGTGGAATTGTGTTAAAAGTTGGGCTTGATGATTTTTGAGGTCTTTTCCAACCTTAATGATTATATGATTCTTGGATTTTTTTTCAATTTGCTGCTAATGTTTCTTACTTCCAATATTATTGCCTACTTATTTTTGAACCCAGACTGATTTCTAGGCACCATTCAGCTGAGTATCACAGTATGCTTCTGTCCTCAACACTTAGCTGAACCTAGAAATACGTGGAACCTGGAAATCCATGTTCAAAACTTCAGTGTGTTGTATTGTCTGTTTTCTCAGATGAAGATAATACCTAAATCTTCAATATTGTTGCTTTAGTATTTGCAACTTACACAAGTACTGAGTGATAAATGAGGTGAAACATAAAGCATGAGAGCTAACTCTTATCCGAATCCCTTAATTACTAAGATTTTTGGGCTAATTTGTTGCTTTGTAAACTTCAACTGAGCTGTCTATGCAAATGCCTGGAGTGTGAAATTGATTTCCTTTATTTTTAACTGTTGTATTTCATCCTGCTGGAACTATCTGTTCTGTTTTACAGCAGGTGTTAAGGGAGAGTGGGGGAAATGGAAGAGCTATTTTACAGAAGGTTTAGGCATGAGCTCACACAGGAGTGGGTTGTCACCTGCCTCTGATGTGAGTTTTTTGTCATTGTTTGCAGGCAGTTGTAGAATCTTATGTTGAAACAGTGAGCTGGCTTTGATATATGGGTGGACTGAGGTACAAATGTGTCACATACAGTGAAAAACACCCATTAGAAGTTCTATTCTCTAAGTTGGAGTGGTGTTTTCTTTATGCTCTACAGCTTTCATAACACCTTTTCCACCAGCAGTGATGGTCGGGGCTCCACATTTCAGCTATTTTTACTTGCCAACAGCATGGGCTGGGCTTCCCAATGCTATGACATAATGCAAAAATTGCTTCAGTAATGAAAAATTTCTGGCCTGTTGTCCTTCCCTAAACTCAGGGAGAGGTTGGCTCAGAATGCAGTCTGTCTTTACCAGTTTGGATTACTCCACTTCCTCTACTTCAGAGGAGGAGAACACAATTCTGGAAGGATTAACTATTTTCTCTTGGTAGTTACCCATGTCTTTGTGTTGTGGGGTATTTCAGATTTGGTGGGTTTTTTTGTTTTGTTTTTTTTTTCCTGTATTAGCCTCATGTTAAGCAAAAAATCATGTTTAGATGAGATGGACTTGAGTGCACAGACAAGTCTGTAGGGCATTGTTTGTAATGCTTACTGCTGATTTTGGATATCTCACAAGTAGTTAGGCTCCTATGTTTTTTCAGGCAGCCTTCTGCTGCCTATCAAATTGTTTATCCCCATTTGCAAAGGTGGGAGATCTTTGTGCTTAGTCATCAAACAATTCTTTGATCACTGGTGATAGTTGTTTTTAAGCACAGAAAGAGGGCATTGTTATGTAAGAGTAAACATAAGAACAAAGAATTTCAAAATTTTCTGGAAATGCTTAGTAGATGATGGAAAAAAGAATATTTGGGGGCACCGTGTGGGGACACCTGGGTTCCTGTGTCTCTGGAGGTGATCTCAGATCTGTGGTTTACACAGTGAAGAGTTGAGGGTTTGTAGTATAGACATAACTGTAATTTTTTTGGTTTTCCCTGATTTTTGAATATCCTCAGTCTGTTTCAGTGCCAGAGTTGGTTGTATTGTTAAGGGGAAGCTGAGAACAGCTATGTCTGGTCTTGTATGTACTCATTCACAGTAAAGAAAAAAAATCTATGCTAAATGTTTATTTAATAAAAGTTGTATTGTAATAAGTAATATGGTAGCAAATACCTTCATACCTAATTATAAATGGCTTTACATTAAATGCTTGCTATAACACAAAACACTAAAAATAAATAGGAATGCTGTGACTGCAGTTGATCAATTTAATCTTCAGATGTTATTTATGGAAGAAACCATGAAAGAGATGAATCAAGTGATTTTATTAAAGTCCCTGGCAGTGCAATATATCCATTCTACAATTAGTTAATCGTATGTTAACAGTACTGCTTTGTGTGGCCTTCAGCATGAAGAATTAGATTATGGCTGCTCTAAAATTGAATTTCTGTGTTGTGGTAATATACAATATTGTGAGAAGTTTGGGAGGGGAAAGGCTTTGGCACTGTCAGCAGGTAGCCTTGAATTTGAGTAGAAATAGAGAGCCAAAGCTCACTTCAGCATGTGTGTGCTCCTAGGCTTTCTTTATGAAAGCAAATCCTCCTCTTCCACAGGAGGAGGGATACAACAGGAGTAGTGTTATTGAGATTGTAAATTGCTGCAGTTTAAATTTTAGAAGTAACACATTTGTCCCAAGGACTAATCTAGTTAAAACCTATTTTTTTTTAAGGATCAATCCAATGTTCAGGCCTTTCAAGGCCCTGGCTGGGTATATATATTACTCTGAAATACATGGTGAGCTGTTAATGCAATGAAGAACAGAAATCTTATCAGATCATACTGTGTTGTAGCATTTGATATGTTGGCATTTATAGGGTGAAGGTGACAGTTGAGGGACAGCACAAAACAAGCATTGTGCTGTTCTGGAGTTGTGGATAACTGAGCACTTGTGTTACTGATACATATGTAGGTAATGCTACAGTTCAGTGATGTTGTCATTATATTAGGTTGCTGGGTGCCATTTTCTATGGCTTCAAACATCAAAATCACAGTCAACTTGATCTAGTGATATGTATAAGAAGAGCTTTTCTTGCCATTTGAGAGAAAATGCAGAGTTTTGCTTTTGAGTTGTGGACTTTTCCCCGGCATCTGAATGGGGTAATACACTACTATACTGTTAAAACTGAAATTGCCCAAGAAATAAAATTTCTTTGCTATGAAAAGTCCTGATCTCCTCAATTTCTGTGAAATATTAGTTAAAAGCTTTGGGAGGCATTAGTAATAAATACTGATCCTGAAAGCATCTCATCCCTTAAGATTGCTGGGAGGGTATTAGCATAGAAATTACCAGCTTAAGGAGTTAGTGCAAAAGTTCCTTTTCTAGGAAAAGGTCAGTGAGAGCTCACAACTACTTTGATTGATAACTTAATATAGAAGATTGTGTGTTTTTGGTACCTACTAAAAAGCAATAACTATTATAAGAATTAGATTTTGATTCAAGTTCCATGCTTGCTAGAAAATATCTTCAGGAGTCAAGAGCTAATATTTGAATAAAGGAGCAAATGAAATGTTTTATGGTATTTCTTAACAGTATCTTATTCAAATGAGAAGATGAGATGCAAAGAAGATGAATAAGGAGTGAAAGGAGTACTTAGAGGATTTTTACTCCATACTTTAAATAGAACATAAATTGGTTTCTTTTGTTTAGTTTTCTGTGTGGTGATATTTGGGACAGTCCTGCAAATGTGGCAAGTGTCTTCTCTGGGCTATAAAGATGTCTGTGAGCCGTGTGGTTTTTAAGTCAGAACCTTTTACCAGTTGTGTTGGCATTCTACAGGAAAAACAGAACTTCTCTAACTTAATTGCAAAGCAAGATCAGAGGTGTCTAGCATGAGGTTAGACATTTTGGCAGTAGTGTGTAAGGAAAATGTAAAGCAAACATCTTTGTTGTATTTGACAAGTGTCTCACCCTGTTAAAAAGTCCATAGCCATAAATTCTCAAATTGCTTACTTCCATTTGCCCTATAGACTTTTGCTTTTTCAGCTTTGGGTTTGTAAACGTTTTTTATTATGGTAATTTCAATGAGCAGTTATTCTTCCTAAGATACTTTTTTAAGATGTGGGCTGAATTGATCTCGAGAGTCCCTCCAAACCTCAGGTGTTCTGCTGTGTGGATCTGCAGAGTTTACAGTGGTACCAATGGGTCATACTATGTTGTACCTAGTGGTGTTAGGTGTCTTAAAGCTTGGATCTAGCATATGAAATGGTTGAGGTGATAATGATTGACAATAAGATTGGCTCTTTATTGCAATAATTTTTTGCACAATACTGGTTTTACTGTTATAACCTTATTTAGATTGTGTTGGACAGCTATTTATTCCATCACAGCTGTTGGTTTGTGGGGGAGAAAAAAGGAAGAAAATATTTGAGGTTCTTACTATGATTTATTCACCTCAGTGCAATTAGTGTTTTGAAGAGTGTAGTGGGCACTTTGTTGAAAAAACTATGCAATTTTAGAAAATTAGTTATGATTCAATAACTGCTAGCTTGTGCAAGATTAGTGTGTGTCAGAAGATAGTAATAACTTTCAAGTACTTTGGTAGGTGGCAATTTTCAGAAGCTGGGTAAGTGAAAGGGACACTGGTTGTCCCTCTAGTCCGAATTGGCCAACTTAATACCTATTCTTAATCTACAAATTTGTTTTTCCATGATTTCATAACTTTGCAACTTGGTTGGATAAAAGGCAAAATTGCTTCCTTCTGTAAATGGATGTAAAAGTATAAAAGCTGCAGTTAAGTTTCTTTTGACTGACTTTGAGCTGATATTTTTTAGCATGTTTTTTTAGAATATAATACTACAATTTCATTTTGCATTTCCCTCCTGATTACACTGAAGAATAATCTTCATTTTAATTGACAGTTTGGAAGAACAGGAAAGGGCAAGAAAAATGCAACTAGGAAAGATGTATATGCTGAATTTTTAACTCTTAAAGGGAAATAATAAAATAATGTATATGAATAATGTAGATGAAATCTACAAATGTTCACTTGATGCATTAATATTACTGGCAAGAGCATAAACATAGATTTTATTTTCTCAAGTATGTGCAGTGTTTAAATGAACAATATTATTTAGACCTATGTCTTGATATGTCTCAATTCTCAACATAATCCTTAACTGGTCGTTGCTTTTCTGTTTTTATGCTTTATCACCAAGTCTACTCTTTTGGCATTACCTGGTATATAGTACTGAAGTACAATGCTTGATGCTTAAAATTGTTTTGTAAAACATGTGAACATGTGATCTTCAGGGGGACTCTCCAAATCCATGACCTTGATGATTTATACTGACAGCTTTCTGTGTCTATAAATATGGAATAGTAACAAGAAAATGATAAATTAGGCCTGCAGTGCTATGCTGGTTTTGGCTCGAGGAGAGTTTGAAACAGTTTTGCAGATTATGTAGTTTGCATCTATTCTTTCATTAATGTGTTTTGCATTGAAATGGTTTTATGTGGCCTTAGGTATTAGAACAATAGTTGTTGTCAGCTCCAGATTGCTATTTGAATTCAAGACAGAATAATGAGTACTCATACAATGATAGGCAGATTAATTTTTGAGTGATCTTGTGCATCTCATTTAGCATGTCCTTGAAGGATGATTATAATTAGCTTTGTAATTTTTCCAAACATTTAATAAGCATTATTTGATTTCTTATGCCACTATAAAATGCTCATTTTTTCTTTGTCCTGAAAGAGGAAATGTTAGAAAGCTTAGCTTGTCTCATCACAAGTGTGATGACCTTTTCACACCTAATTTTTGTCCAGATTATGATTTACTTTTCTGCAGCTGGTGTTAACAACCAAAGAGCTTAAAACCTTTTAGAATCTGTCTACCCTTAAAAGCACTCATTCACTACTGATATTCTTTTAAGTAGACCTCAAACAGCTATTGAGAAATTTAGATATTAGCAGCATTCATCATTATTGCTATTTAATTGTTTCAATGCCAATTCTGAAATAGAAATGTAATTCCTTCATTATCGTCACCTCTGTGAAGTAGTAAATAACCAAAATAACAAACTAGTTTGGTTATTTTAAAAGCCTGATTCCTACAAGTATAGATATTAAACTGGTGGATGAATGATAGTTTTGTACTTTAATCTACTTTCCAATTCTAAAATTTTAATCTTTTGGTTCTTAATGCTTTTCTAAGCCTGATGGAGCAGTATAGAAGCTAAGCAAAATAATTATGGTCAATATTGTAACTGAGTTACAATAAGAGTTAACTCTTTCACAGCTATTTTGTCCACTTAAACATTGACAAATAATGAGTCTGTATGGTAGAGAGAAAACATTGAGCAATGAAGGTGGATGTATAGCAGGATACTGTAGGGATTTAGATTATAGAAATGGAAAAACAAGTGGTCAGTGCAAGATTCATGTTGTGTACTGCAGATCATGCAAGAATTGCCATAGTGAGCTACCTGTTCTGTTTTCTCAATCTGTTCCATGCTTTGAGATTTTGTTATAACAATGTTATTCAAAAAGTTTTGTGCTCTCATAGCAACTGAAGATTGGATGCTAAAACTTCCCATGAAAAACTGAATTTTTTCCAGATAACATATTGAATGATTTTTGAAGCTGTATGCCATGAGATTTTTAGAGGAAGCATATGGTGAGCTGTTCATGAGTGAGTTTGCCATCTTCAGGTGCATTTAGTAGGCTTTTTCCTTTACCCCTCATAATTTAAGAGAAGATACATGAACTGCTGTCACTATTTGCTATGCTTGATGATGTTCTGGAAATAAGATTCTTGAATTCAAATTATTTTTGAATGGTAGCATGAGTAGGTAGTCAGAGATGGAGACATGACTTTAGAAGAAAGCAGATTGATTCCTTGTAAATTCAGATTATTTTCCAGGAGAACTGTGCAGTTCAGCTGCACAGAGAAGGTACAGTTTCAATCAAGGTAGAGTCCCAGTTCCTGTTATACAAACTCAGTGTTGCTTGTGTTGGTGTGACACCTGGAAGGGTACCTCCCTTGAGGCTATTTAATTGGACTGACCAATGTGCTCAGTCAGAAGCAATGCTGGTAAAATGCCTTGTATCCATATGAAACTGTTCAATATAAGCAACTGAATTCTGTCAACTGTCATGAAGGGTAAAAGGTATCCTGTGACTTCCCTCATGGTTAGCATAATTCAAATAAAAAGCTAATTAGGCTACTAGTTTGTAAAAGCATCTTCTATACCAAAAAATTTTTTTATATGGAGAGGTTTTTTTAACTGGGACATTTGCATTGAAGAAAGTTAGCTTATACTTGACTGTTTCTTAAATCCCACGTATATTAAAATAGTTTAGCTGTTTCTAACTTGAATAGATGCATTTTTGTCAGTCTGGTTGGTAGAACTGAGCATTTTGTCATTCATGGTCACACTTTGAGGTGAAGTATTGAAATAAGCTGTTGTAAGAAAATAGGAATTTGAATATTTGTATCTTTAAAGCTGAGAGCATTTCTGATGTCTTTTATATAGTGGTTAAAAGAATTTTCTTCTTAATTTGGCTTTGTGATTTCACTAGAGGGCACTGCTGTGCAAGAAATGCTTGTCAATATTTATTTCTACACTTCTTGCACAAGACTAGATACACATCTTTTTCAGTGATTACCACTTTAAAGCCCACTTACATGATATGTAGACCCCTAATAATAAATGGAGTAGGAAGTCATTCTGATATGCTACTTCTTGATAATTTATTGAAACCATAAGCTTATTTCTTTAATATCTTAAAAATATCAGAAAAAGTTAAGCTATCTTCATTTTTATTTCTGGTTGTGCACCAGCTAATGAGAAAAAAATTGCTTGTTCTGTTTGATCTCTAGCAAGGAGAGGTTATCCTGTTTGGGCCACAGGTTAATCATTTGACCGTATCATAGTAGCTGAACATAGCAGATTAGAAAATGAAGCATAATCAACTTGCAGTTAAATTATAATGCCTGATGCCTTCAGGCTTTTTGCAGTAGGTGTTCAGCTTTAAGTAATTTCACTCTATTTTTAAGTAATTTGCTATATTGTTTTTCATATGATTTACTGTCTTGCTCTTAACTGATCTATGTGCTTTTGGCTGATGTGGTTGATGATTAGGTGTTCCCACCTTAATACTCCCTTTAGGTGAACTCTTTCATAGTTTGTGCAATTTAGAAATCTTACATAAGAGATTATGGTTTCCAGTGGAAAACCTTTCTAGATGTAGTTGCTTGATGCAACAATTTCAGTAAAACATGATTTTACAACTTGTTGCAACTTTACTTCTGTTCTCCCTTCTGTTTAAGTGACTATTATTAGCATAGCAGGCAACTAATAAGAAAGGCTTCCCTTATCTGGCCATGGGTTATGTCAGTTTGGCAGGTCTCAAGTGTTACTGAGTCTGCAAGAGACTAAGAATCAGAGCAGCAACTTTTCCTTCTAAATCTTTACTGTGTGTGACATGAGTGACTCAATCTGCTGCAGGATGAGAAGGGAAGGGACCTGGGAGTAAGTGGAGATGAAGTAAGTTGGACGCAATGCTCATGTAATTTCTCTTAAGGTATTTAGTGCTCTGTCTGGAGCATGGAGTTTATTTGGGTTCAGTGGTATGCTCAGAGAACAGGTAGAGCATGCTTCTCACTGCTTTTCAGTGCCAGCTGACACTGCATGAAGGTGTGGATTGATCTGTTTATTGCATTCATGGGAATTAAAGGCTCCTGCTTTAGATGGATGTATTTTCAAATTACTGACAAATAAGATGGGAGTCTAAAAGCTTTGTTGAGATTGTACTAATAGGGTTGGGAAGCTGGGTTTTCTGCTGCAGTATGTTGTTCTGTGTTTTACCCCTTATCCTTTAGAGTAGAAAGCCTTATACTTCAAAAAATCTGTAAGTACAAACTTCATCCATCTAGAGATGCCCATGGACAGAAACTCAAATGAGATCAAGACAGCTGCTCATGGATGATGCATCTAACTTGGAGGTAATAGGTAGTGAGCTCTTAGGATGTGGCTTTCCAACCCTTAAGCTACATGATAGTGGTGATCTCGTGTGTTGAGCACTTGTGGTGATTCGAGGGGAGATGTTTCGAAAATGAGTTGGTTTTTTCCTATTCAAAAATGTGATTTCAGTGAAGCTGATCCAGCATCCAACTAAGAGCAGAGATAGAGCCTGAGGCCTCAGGGACCTGTCCTTGCAACATGTGTTATCAGATACCAGCCTGAACATTAGTGTTTAGTACCAGATTCAGTTCATTTTGAAGAACCTATGTTATGAAACTGCTTATATACTGTAATTGACTATTATGTTTAGATGTCTGGTTTTACTCTTTGGTACAGTGTCTCTTATTTGACCTAACACTTCTATACAAAAAATTGTCTAAAAATAAGTCCTGTAATCAGTTGTTTCGGTGGTATGTCAAGAATTAATTAATTGTTTTATATAAATTAATGTACATAAACTATGTTAACTGCTTTAAAGGCTCTTTTGATATGTTTTGATTCATATTCCAGACTTTGAGCCCACAGTTTATTTCAAGACTAAGCCCTCTCTTGGCTGTAGTTTGTCTTTGTTTTCCTTTGCTATCCTCAATACATTGTTTGCTTGATAAGTTGCAGGTACCTAAAATAGTAGCCCTTGAATAATTTAACTCTTCTACTAACCCAGGGGATTAAAACTTTGTCCAGGACAGCCTTGAACTTCATCAGCCTGAAGGGAAATGCAGCCCTGAAAATGAGCTAATACAGCTTCTGTTCAGACCTGTGACACATCACATGAGATGACTCATCTTTCTGTCCTTCATTCTATATATTGTTATCTTGAAGGACTAAGGTGTCCTTTTCCCACACTGATGTGAGCCTTACTTGCATAATCATCTTACTATTAGCATCTTCTGTATTCAGGGAAGGACCTTAGGCAGCCTTTTTCACTAGAGCAAACTTGATGTTCAAGTATGTAGTTCACATTTTCAAAACCAGCAAAACTATATGTCACTGAGAGTTGTATTTTTCTTTGTAGAAACTTAGACTAAGCTTTAAAGCTCTGGATTTAATTTCTTAACTATTTCATAGAGTGAGTACTTGATCTCTTAATTGATGTGTTGTTAGCTGTTTGATAAACAGGGGGAAAACTCAGATGTTGAAATCTAATTACTTCTAAACTCAGGTTTGTAAAATTGCTTGGGCACATTGTCATGGTAATCTCTTATGTACTTCTGCATACTGGCACTGGCTAGATGTTTTTTGGTTTCCAGAGATGAACCTCAGATAAATGAGGAAGCAGGCTGCAATTTACAATTATGTCCCTTAAATCCTTAAATTTTATATTTATGCTACTAGCTAACCTGAGTAAGGTCTTTCAGGTCAGGATGGGCCCAATACTATTTAATCCTCATAAATGATGTGGGTAATGGGGTTGAGTAATCATATAGTTTGGAAAACATATCAAACTGGGAGAAGTAGATAAAACAGAAAAAAGAGCCACCATACAGGCATTGAAAGATGGGAAGATTGGGCCAACAAGAATGACATCAGATTTAGAAGATATTCAGGTAGTTTCTTGCAATGGCTTAATTCCAAGCAACAGTGCTTGGGTCTGATCAGCTGGGAGATGGTTCTGCTGGAAATGACCTGGAAATCCTGGTGGGCAGCAAGCTGAGCATGATCCAGCAGTGTGCTTTGCAGCAGAAAGTGTCCAGGGCCTGCCTGACAAGAGTGCAGGCATTTTGTACTTGTCCCTTCCAAAGCCATACCTGGAAATTCTGTCCTGGTTTTGGTCCCCTAATTTATGAAACAGGTAAAAAATAGAGACTCTAGTGAAGGCTTGTGGACAAGATTACCAAGTTGTAGAGAGCAACCCATAAATAAAAGCTAAAGGAATTTTTTGTTTGGCCTAGAGAAGAGAATTGTGGGGTAGTTCTTTTTACAGAATCACACAGCTAGGTTGGAAAGGTCCATCAAGATCAAGTCCAGCCTATGCCCTAACGTTAATGTGTCAACTAGACCATAGCACCAAGTGCCACATCCAGTCTTTCCTTAAACACCTCCAGGAATGGTCCCTCTGCCACTTCCCTGGGCTGCCCATTCCAAGGCCTCATCACCTCTTCTCTGAAGAATTTCTTCCTTATGTCCAACCTAAACCTTCCCTGTGGCAGTTTAAGATGATGTCCTCTTGTCCTGTCACTGGTGGCCTGGGAAGAGAGACCAATCTCCACCTGGCTGCAGCTTTCTTTCAGGGAGCTGTAGAGAGGGATAAAGTCCCCCTGAGCCTCCTTTTCTCCAGGCTGAACAACCCCAGCTCCCTCAGATGCTCCTCACAGGACTTGTGCTCCAGACCCTTCACCAGCCTTGTTGCCCTTCCCCAGACTTGCTCCAGCACCTCAACATCCCTCCTAGACTGGGGGCCCAGAACTGGACACAGCTCTCAAGGTGTGGCCTCAGCAGTGCTGAGCAGAGGGACAATCCCTGCCCTGCTCCTGCTGGCCACACCATTCCTGACACGGGCCAGGGGCCATTGGCCTTCTTGGCCCCCTGGCACACGCTGCTCATGCCCAGCTGGCTGCCCATCAGTACCCCCAGGGCCCTTTCTGCCTGGCTGCTGTCCAGCCACTGTCCCCAGCCTGTAGCACTGCAGGGCTTTGTTGTGGCCAAAGTGCAGGACCTGGAACTTGATGTTGTAAAACCTCATACCCTTGGATTTGGCTGTTGATCCAGCCTGTCCAGGTCTTTCTGCAGAGCCCTCCTGCCCTTCAGCAGATCAACACTCCCCCTCAACTTGGTGTCATCTACAAATTTGCTAATGGTAGACTCAATCCCCTCATGCAGATCATCAATAAAGGCATTAAACAGGACTGGGGACAACACAAATCCCTGGGGAACACCACAGGTGATTGGCTGCCAACTGGGTGCAACACTGTTTGCCACCACTCTCTGGGCCTGGCCATCCATCTAGTTTTTAACCCAGCAAAGAGTGCTCCTGTCCATGCCACAGTTTGCTGGCTTTTCCAAGAGAATGTTGTAGGATGTGGTGTTGAAGGCTTTCCTGAAGTTCAGAGAGACAATGTCTGCAGCCTCATGTAGATGGCAAAGCAGCTCAGTAGTCTCAAAGGAGATAGTCTAAAGGGAGAGCTGACATACATTGTTACAGTTGTCAAGTCCAGGCTAAGTTATGCCATATTCAAAAATACCATCAAAAAATAAATAGTGCCTTGCTATAGGTTACATGCATGAGACTTTAGTATGTCAAAGTAGGTGTCTAAGCAGGTTGAATTGTCTCTTGTGTACAGAAAAGTCATGATATGACAGCATGTATGGTGACATTTTTAGCACACTAGCTTTGTGTTAATTATATTCTCACTAGGAAATGTAAAGCTGTGCTTGAAGGAGGGAGTGATATTTCTGTAGCTATCTAGAAAACTGCTCTTCAAACTTGTGGAAATACTTAAAAGATTTGTAGACATTGCCCTTAGGGACATGGTTTACTGGTGGACTTTGCAGTGTTAGGTTACTGGTTGAGCTGGATAATCTTTGAGGTCTTTTTTCAACCTAAACAAATCTCTGAAGGTAGCAAGTGCTCAGACATCAAAGACTTGAGTAAAATTGTGTGTTTATTGCTGAGGGAGAAAAGAACCTTCCTGCTGAGCTCTGCACCAAAAAACAACATATGATCCACAATAAACAAACTGCAGGCTTATGGCCAATGGGCTAAATTTTCTGGAGAAGCTTCTGATCTTGGCCTTGATCTGTGAGAATCATAGAGTAACAGAGAAAGTAGTGCCATTTTCTTGTTGTTTACCTTGCCTCAGCTATGTTTCTTTTTATGTTAGTGGAAAGCTTTTGGACCTTGCATTAGAAAAATCTGTGTGTAGAGTTGATGTAGAAGCTGGCAAAACACTTTGAATGACATAGAGTTTATAATGAGGAATAAATTCCAACAAAATTTATGAATGTGAACGGGTATCTAGGCAGTCTTGGAATGTAAATTCAGTTGTTCACATAACTTTTGCTGCCTTTTTGCTGCAGAATTTTGGTTTTAGTAAATTAGGTACTTTCAACCAAATTTTGTTTTAAAAGCAACTTAAAAACTACTGACTGCAAATAAATTGTGTGTACTTTGCTTCTGAATCTGCTAATGTTCAATATCTAGAAATTTCTGTGTTGCGTAAAATGTTGATTTTGATCTAAAGTGGGAAAATTAAGGTTTCTGGAAGCTATAAGATTAAAAAATACCAAGGGTTAGTTTGATACATCATCAATTTGCTGTGCTTATATGAAGTCTTAATATGTGTCTGGTCAAGAGACACATTAAAGTACTGCTGGAATTTGCATAGTATGTTCATGCATTGCTCAAAAGGGGAAAGGAATTGGTTACTTTAGTAAGAATATACAGATAGGGTGAAAAAAACACCCAGTAGTGATACCTCATTGCTACAATGTAATGCAGCCTTATCAAATGAAAATATATGGCAGAAAAATTAAGTATATATGTTTCCTTTTTATTGAAGGCTTATGGCATGTCAGCTCTGCCTCTCAACTTGATTAAGGGAACTACCAGCGCATCTTATGAGCGTTTAGAGAACACTGAAGATATTGAAGAAGTGGAACAACATTTATTGAGGATTAAATCAAAGGTATGATCTTCACTGTTCTCACTTTGTTAATGATTTTTGTTTCCCTTGCTTACTAGTGCACGGTCCTGCTGAAGAGTCTTTGTTCCAGAAAGAAGAGCAAGCCAGAAATTAATAGCTTGCAGTTATTTGAGTTACTTTGAAACACATGTGGTCACTTGTGTAGCAGTGATTAAATTCTTTGTCCTGCAGTAGTTACTTGTGTCTAGCTAATAAGTGTTAACAGAGCTCAAACTTCTCTAGGCCTGCTGGGATGGAAGAGATGCTTTGTAGATATTAACCTCAGTCTGCTATGAGAAATGGCATCCAGTTTGTGGATTTATTCAATGCAGTGTAGTTAACACTGGATACATGCCACATAGAGCTGTCATGATTTACATTCATCAAAATATTAATCATCTTTATGAATAAATAACAGCTCCAGATATTCTTGCTTCCCAGTTAATGAACCTTGCTGTTATAAATAATTTCTTTGTGGAAAACATATATATGGAGAGCTGTTCTGAGTCCTAAATATCCCTAGAATGTGAACACCATTTGTAAACCCATGATGGTTTTGCAGCTGATGGGGATGCTGTGCCTCATAATACTAAGACACTTTTAACAATCTCTTGAGTGCAAGCCAAAGGAGGGTAAGATATCTTTACATACAAGATGATAAGGGAACTCTCCCACCTCTTTTTTTCAACCCATTTTCAGGTAATGGCTTGACCAGTGTTTTCAGAGTCTTGATTGAGAGAAGTGGCATTGAGGTGCCTTGCTTGCATCCTGACAGTCCATCTGTGCTGTTGTGCACTCTGTGATAGTAGACCTCAGAGATGTTGAAGCAGTTCCAACAGTCTTCCCTTGATACTTGGCTTACCTCTACATGGTGTGGGCACCTTCAGTGTTCTAGATATTTTGTTGAATAAAGAAACTGAAAAAGTAGTCTGTTTAAATTATCATGTTTTAGTTTTGCACAAAGTATTACAGCACCAAAGTCATCCCTTACTGAAATCAAGATGAGAAAAAATGAGAAATTTGTGACAAATGGATTGTTACTTATTACAGAAGATCTTGTTGGATTGTGATAATTTGATGCAGCTGGTGAATGGATTATTGTCAGGATTCTTCCCCATTCTCTAATGGGAAATTATAGTTCTTCAGTTATATGTGCATTCAGTTGTGAAGAAGTGTTACTGAGTGTACTAAACAGTTAAAACTAGAAGTATGAAGGTATGCTACTGAGATATGTAGTGTGTTCTTATATTATTAGTACATTTGGTAGGTTTATTTTATTAGTCTTAAATAATTGAAGCTTGAATTTGCAGATTGGGAGCTTGAGCTGTTGTCAGAAAGTCCTTTTTAAGTCAGAGGTGCTATATAGGGTATAGTACAAGTGTTCCTATTAAAAGTACATTGTAATCTCCAATTTAACTGTTATGTATGCCTATATTGTGGTCTTAGTCTTGTTAACAAATTTATTTAACTTTTTTTTGGCTTCACTGTTATGAAGTGTTATATTGTTTGCTGGAAGGATCCTTTAAAACAAGAGAAAATTAAGGAATTTCAAAACTTTAAAATATAATTTTACTGTATTTCCTACTGTAAAAGAATCTTTATCCAAGTATGACTTTGGAATACACTAGCATCAATGTTAGAAACAATTTTGGTTCAGCTACCTAATGCTCGTTTTGTTGCTTTGGCTTATAGCAAATGACTGAGCTGTATGGATGTGCTACTCACTTTAAATACTGAGCAGGAACCACTGGACTCTGCTGTAGAGGCTCAAAATTAAAATAGATTCTTAAACATAATAATCAAACAAACAATCTAGTACACTCAACTAATTCTTTGGGTGATGCTACCTCTTATCTGAACCATATTTCTTGCTCAAGAAACATGGCTTACTCATAGCTGAGTATCTAGGGGAATGTTGGAAAGAAAATAAATGCTGAGCTGGATACATAGGCTTATTCATGAAATTTAGTGGGAAGTGACCTGAAAATCACCATGTTCAATCCTCCACACAAAATATGGACTTCTTTCAGGTTAGATCATGCTATTCAGATCATGGCTGTGCTTTTAAACCATTTTTAGCCATAGAGTTTATCCACCTTGTTAAAATTTTTGGACATGTTCATTGAGAAAAGTGGTTTCTGCTACGTAATAGGAATTCCTTTGTTACAGCTTGTGACTTCCGTGCTTCATCCTCTTGATATTCATAGGAATTATACATGCATGAATTATATACTACAAATCCATTAGAGTTGTTGTAAATAATTTAAGTATCTATCAAGTCAGTTTTCTTGATTTGATGACTCTTGATCTTTTGCACTCTTTGTAACCAGTGCAGAGATGGTCGTCCTCTGTCATCAAGGGATAGACGGACTTTACACCAGCTAGAAGAGAGATTGAGGACACTTCGAAGGAGAGAGAGGCATCTGGAGTCTATTGAGAAAAGCTGGTGGACAAAAGCTTGTGAAGCTATTCGACCTCTAAAGGTAAAACTTACCACTTTTTGATACTTAAATTGAAATAACTTCCAACTTCCTTTTTCCCACATAAATTACAGGTCAAGTTAATTACCACTCTGAATATCAACTGCTTTTCTTATTTACTCCAGTACTACACAGTGATAGTCCTATAGTGAATTCTGAGCTGTTGGAAAACCTTTTACTTTGCCTCAACTCTAAGATTAAAAATGAACAAATTGTAGCTGATCTGCTTTAATGCTTCTACCGTAGAAAATCTGAATATTTGCTTTTTTATCCAGTGTATGAAAATTGCAAGGAAGAATTCTATAGCTGTCAGTTAGCTTAGGTTAATCTGAATTACGTGTATCTAGCAGAAATTAGAGACATTTTGATAATATATGCATTTGGAGCAAGCATCTTGCCAAAGAATTACTTGATAAATAGTAAGCTAGCTGAATAGAACTTAATGTCATGATACTTAACCAATGCAAAGGAGATAGTTACTGGGGCAAAGCTTTGATCTTAGGACTTTGATTTTCAGTAGATACCTGGTTTTGAAAACTAGTACTTCTATCAACAGTATTGCCATATAAAGTATTTCTTGCCCAGGTAGATATAGAAAGAAAATTCAGCATTATTTTCAACTGTAGGCTGCTTTTGGGAAAGCTGGGATGAGGCAGGTGGGTTGTAAACAATTTTTTCTGTCACTGCTGTTAATGCTTAGTGCTGAAGGTGATGGGCTGAAATTGCAGCTGAACAAAAGCTTTCAGTGTGCAATTTTTAGTGGTGTTGTCTTGCTATGATACATTACGAATATAGACTGAGCCCTTTCATTGAAAGGACAAATACCCCTAACTATTCATGTTAATAGTTTGGAGGTTTCCTTTTGGTCTAAAAAATACATAATACAATTTTTGTATTAGTATTAAGTTTTTGTAACTTTTCACATAAAGCTCAAATTTGAGAAATATGTTGGCCATATATTTTGTCTCTGGGACTTTACAACTTCTCTTCTCTGGCTGTGCATTAGTTACTCACAGCTTATTACCTACAATCTGGATGGTATTTCAGTGTCTTCCTTTTTCTTTTTTTTTTTTTTTTTGTGGTTTGAAAGCTTTGTATTCTCTCAGTAAGTGTGACAGTCACTGTGAGTTGACTCATGAATCACAGACTAAAGCAGAGTTGCAGGTGGATAATTTTTCCTGACAGACTTTTCTTAGACTATGGTTGTGCTATGAAGCATGTCAGACAACTTGTTTGCTTTGACTAGTGCTGTCCTGTGAAGTGGTAATGTCTATTACTTAATTGCATGTTAACTCTTGCAGAACTGTTTTGCTCTTGCTTGAAGAGCATTTGGGAAGTCTCTGCAGATATATAACTTGTCAGTTGGTCAATTGGGCTTTAAGAAAAGGTGAAAATCTGTTCAATATCCACATGTAGTGCTTCTATTCAATGTAGAAGTGCAGAAAGTATCTTGCAGCTTTGCTTACTGTTTTACAACATTTTCACCTTCAGTGCCTTTTATTTGGATATTACTGTTCAAATATGTCTGCTTCTCAGACTTCAAGAAAAATTCCATTTCTTGTGAAGCAAGTACTAGATAGAGAATCCTTTTTCTGCTTTGTATTTGGGATAGTTAATTTTTGGGAGTTGCAGGCTCTTATTGAGACTAACAGAACAGAATGTGTTCAGGAATTGCTTTTCAAGGTCTTTTGGTCTCTTACAGTGTTAGCTTATTGTCTACATTCAAACTTACCATATTGTCTTTGTATAGTGTCCTCAAGTGTTCTTGTTGTAATTGTTTTATTACTGCTAAGTATCTATTAACCTGTGATTTGTTGTTAAACAAAGGCAAAACTTTTTTTCTTGAAGTGGATATCCTCATTTGATTTTTTTTTTTTTTTTTTTTTACTCAAAGCTAAATCAAAGATGAAGCTGTTAGTTTTTCAATTCAGTCAAAAGCTGCATATCTTAAGATCCCAGGGAATTGACTGTTGACCAACATGGGGTTGTTGAGTAATGTTGAATTAGTCAAATTTATTTCTATGAAATGTAACATAGGCTTCTTTTTTGTGGTTTCTTTATGGTTTCCATTTGATATTCTCAGCAACAAGAGAAATGTGTATACTGTGAGTTTTAAATCTTTTAGGAAAAGCAAACTCCAGAGTAAACATACATAAACATTCAATATGTGAACAAAACTATAGGATATGAAACATGGACGTCTTCTCAACAATAATAAATTGGCAGTATTGCATCTGTATTTTCATGGTGTACTTCACAGTTGTTTGGAACAAACTGGAGATGCCTAAGGTAATATAAGAAAATCAAATGCTCTGTTTTGAGAGCTGCATGAACAGAGATCCTCATTCTTTCTTTCCAAGGCTCAACTCCTTTTGCCCTGACTCTGGAGTGGAATAGAAAGGAATAGGGAGTTATCAACCATCCATAACACCTCTACACTGCTGTTACTTCCTCTTCACACTTTGTTTCTGTTCCAGTGTGAGTGGACTCCATGAACTGTAGTTCCTGTCAGAAGCACATGTGGGATCTCTGAAGGCTGCAGCCTCCTTTAGAAAATATCATATTATTCTGATGTGAGATTCTCTATGGGCTAAGTGTGGTTATCTGTTCCAGGCCTCTTAACAGGCTGGGATAGAAATGTCTGCTCCATGCTCTGGAGCAATACCTCTTTTGCTGAGCTAGACCCCTGTCTACAGGGTGAATATTAACAATTTTTGGAAGTTATTTTTGAGGCTTTTTGAACAAATACCAACTGTTTGTGGATCATTTCTGCTCAGAGTAAATTAAGTCTGAAATTCCACAGTTATCTTAGTAACACTTCAGATGAAATAGGTTAGCTTGACTGATCTAGTAACTGGGATAGGAGGCAAACCCCTAACCCTGACATGTCTCAATGTTAAATGTCACTTCAGAAGGCAGGCATATTCCAGAGGAGATACAAATACCTGTCTAGTGGCCACAGCTGGCTGAAGATAGTGAAGAATTAATGAGATTCAGACTCGTGGCCTCAATTGATTTTGAATATCTATTTCTCATACAGCTAATACCTACTTAGGAGTTTGCTGTGGAGACATAAAGTCTTAGCACATTTAATTATGTGGAAATGCAAAACTTAGTATTTACCTTGGTATTGATCTCTAAACCTATATCTAGCAAGACCTACATAATTTGAGTTGTTTTGTAAGTGGTGTTCTAATATTGGGCTAGAGTATGCAGATGGAAGTTTATCTTCAGAATGTAATAAACAGTAGTAGTATTATATCTGAGTTTCTTAATGAGCAGCTGTAATAAGGTTCTTAACCTTTTCATGATGGTTGTGTGCCAAGTTTTGAAAACTGTGCAACTCCCACATTCATGTGGAAGACCATGCATTGTGTTCCTGCATATAGAATTTTGAAATAACTCTGTCTAGGTCTCTGGTCTAGCAATCTGAAAATTTGGCAAGCTGTTTTGGGAAGTTCGGTGCACTTGTCTGATTGTATTCCATGACTAGGGTTTTCAGGAAAATATAGTGAAACTGTTGGAACTCTAACTGGATAGGTTTCCTGTCTGGGCTCTTCTGTGTATTGTCGCCTAAACTCCCCAGGAAAAAGATGGTGAAGGAGAAAACCTGTCAGAAGGAAGGAGAATAACTAGCTAATAACCCACAAAATCTGTAGGGAGGTTTCTGGTTGAGACAGCTTGGAGAATCAGTTCTTGGCTCCAGTGCTCCATTTGGTAGGCCATAATAAAAACACTTAGTGTTACAATGAAGACATGGCATTTGGACTTGGTTGAGTTTTTCATCACTCCCAAGTGATGTGGTCACTGTGTTTCAGAATAGTGCTACAGGAGGAAGCTTTACTCAGGTAGGGTGAGATGCTGTTTGTAAGTTGTGCATAGGTTGCCTCCTGTTGGAAGGTGAGCACACAGGTGGGGTGTTCAAGGTACCAGTCTCCAAGTTCTTTAATTAAACCTAAATGCATGTACATAGTTAAGGTTTTCCACATAATATTGAGAATACAGGTTGTGAATTCTGCTAAATGGTATGTTCATTAAATGTAATGTGTCATCTCTCACTGTCACTTTTGACATTGGGATAGATTTGTGTATTACACTAGAGCATGTGATGTAATTGACAAACTGTTTAAAAGGTTAAAAATTTTGTGAGCACTTCTCTCAAGTATTTGCCAAAAAGTTAGTTTCAAGTGTATTTGAGCTCAGAAGTGCTCCAAGATCATTAGTTTGTTGTTGAAACCAAGGCAAGTGTTCACTTGTTGCATCAACTGCCAACAGAGTTTAATTGTTTCATATTTTTGCTTGTAGATTGTGTGGGGTGTATTCTTCATCATTGTGGCATTACTCTTCACTGTCTCTCTGTTCTTGTCAAAGTAAGTACATTTCAGCATTTTCCTTGACCACTTAAACTACCTGGCTTCTGCTCTAATATAAAAGTTTGGGTGGTTTGTCTCAGCCCCCTTCTTTTCAATGTTATATTTCTGGTAACAGAGTTGCACTTCTTATTATACTATATATTGAAATGGAGCAAAATGTACCAAAAAAACTTGAAAGAACATGTTTCAGGTGGAAAACAGTTCTCATTCAGCAGAGAATTTAAGCATATATGTTCAAGAAGTTTAATTCAGATTATAGAAGTATTCTGCTTGCTTGAATGAATCTTTGGCTGGGTAACAGGTGCTTAAAATCTTGCAGTAGATGACATATTTAATCTGTTTTGATGTGCATTACATTGGAATGGTTTCATGGTGTCAAAAGCAACATAGCCAGCTGCAAATCTCATAGATTTCAATGTGAATTCACACTAACCTGAGGTCTCAAATGTTGGCGTTTTTGATCTTTCAGAATGGGAAAGTAAACTTTGACCCAAACTAGGGAAAAGCAAAAATGCTGAGGAGATGCAGAGATCAATATATCTTTCACAGAACAAGTGAAGTGCAGTGGGTGTGGTAAAGCAAAGCATGTGTCTATATAGATGCTAGACTGCTGTTATCTCTGGGATTAGTTCAGTTAGTTTTATTTTCTTCTGGGCTGCCCTTTTAAATTAAACATGAAGATAAAGCTCTGGGAGAATCACAGTACTTAAAACACTCTTTGTAATTACTGCAGTTTGGACAAAGCTCTGCATTCGGCTGGCTTCGACTCAGGATTTATAATTCTAGGAACTAATCTGACCAATCCATTGAATATGCTGTTACCAGTTCTTCAAAGAGTAAGTAAAGAAGTGGTGATATACATATGTAATGATGCTCTTCTCTTTTCTTTTAAACTTCTCCCCAATTAATTAATTGTCTAAATGTATGTTCAGTAAAAGCAAGGCAAATTCCTTATTAAATTTTAGTTATTAGCTACTGATATGGAAAACTTAGGTGATTGGAATCTAGTTTGGGGAAGGAAGGTGGTGCTTGAAACTGATTTTGATGTGATGAAAATACAGTGGCAACAGCGAATGACAGCAGTTGTATTTACTATGGAATAAAAGCAATTTTATCCCATGTTCTGCATATATTCTAGTTGGTGTACTGGATAGCTTAGACCTTTTTAGTGAAGTAAATGCAATTTTTCACTTTTTAGTATATTGCACATTGAAAAATAGGCTACACTGGATATGTTATAGTAAGGCATTAGTCTTGGAAGCAAACCCAATGTAAAAACATATATCAGTTAGCTTTAGTACAGTTGGAAGGCAACAAGTAGACATACAAATTTGAATTTGTCATGAGCAAACTGAGGAAAAAAAAAAGCTTTAATATTAAGCTAGTGTTTTATTCCTGCCCAGCTGAGTTATTCCTATGTTCTTTGTATAATGGGTCAGCACAATGCACTGCTTCCCCATGGCTTTTAAAACTATTGAACATCTAAGCTTGTAGTTCACTGAGAAATAGTGTTCAGCAGCAATATTATCTCAACCTTTTATTAATGTAAATATAAAAATCATGTTTTGTGTGCAAATACAATTTGAAAAATAGTCACAAATATGTAATCCTAAAGTAGTTGCCACTGTGGACTTGTCCTTCTGTGGGCATATTTAAAATAATTATTTATTTCTTTAAAAATGTATAGCACTTCAAAATTAAGGCAAATTAATAAAGATGTTTAGTGCTTTCCCAAACAAATTGTCTAAGTTCTATTAGCAGCAAGCTATGTTAGCTATATTTGGAGTCAGCCATGTACAATTTTTGAATAGGACTCTGACTACCTCAGATATAAGCTATAGAAATAGAAGCTGCTTGCTTAGAGTGGGAGAAGAGCTTTTTTTCCTTGTCTTTTTAACTGCTTGTGTTCTTGTTTTAGGTTTTTCCACTTGATTATATTCTTATCACAACCATTGTTATGTACTTTATCTTCACTTCAATGGCAGGGATTCGAAATATGGGAATATGGTTCTTCTGGACAAGGGTAAATATAACTTAAGAGTTTAGTTTCAAATACTGAGATATTTAACAAATATGTGCTCTTGAATATATTAGTATTTTTGTATTGCTTCATAAATATGGGATGTTGCCAATAGCATTGTATTTATGCCTAATGAACGTTAAAAGCCTGTTGTACAATTTGCACTGCTTTTGGAAGGTGTTTCATTTTGCCAAGCTATGAGACTTTGTTGCTCAAACTAAAACATCAATTTTGATGACTTGGCAGAGTTAGCCTGACTTCAAGTGTTTAATCAGTGTCCCTTTGGCTTCTGACTTCTCTAAGTAAAGCCATATGATTGGTATATTTGAAGTTTTGGTCACCTTTGTGACATGCAGTCAGAGGTTCTTGAATTACCATCTGCATGACAAGCATGTTTAGCTTCATAAGAGAGAAAACAGTGTAATTGTGATAGAACTATCTAAATATTCTGCAAATAAAACATTACTGTATACAAGCAGCTTTATATCCCATGGCATGGCATTCATGCCTCTAGTACGTGGTTAAATATTTCCTTGCTAATGTGCCTACTTTCCCTTTAAAATTGTCACCTTTTTATGTGGTGACACTCCAAAATTGTGAACAGTGGCCATCAGTCTTTGCAATGAATTGAGATTAGCTGTTGGTTTTGGTGCTGTCATTTCCCCATCAGCTGCCAGCTTCTTTACCCTAACATGATACTCAGGTTGAACCCTTGGGAATTAGTTGAGTGGTGTCTACAGGGCAGCAAGCAGGGATTATGTTGTTCCTGGCAGTGTTAAATGGACAAGATGCCACCATATGGTGTGCCATTTTACAGACTCTGGGAATGCTCTCATAGATCCAGCCTCTGTTTCTAGATCTGCTTACAGGTATAGTGATAGATGACACCTCACTTTGACCAAAGGACACAGTATTCTTGGATAAACCAGTGCACAGTTTGTTATAGGTGACAGGGAATTTAAATCTTGCTACTAAATGCCAGGGTATAAATGTTTTGGGCCATTAATGCAAATAGAACTTAATTTGGTTAAATAGCTGTGCTTTGAAATTTAGGTAAATACCCCTGAAAGCCTGCTTTGAACCACTGGAATTAAGTTGCCAGAAGATAATTTTAGCAACCTTCCACTTCTGGCAGTAGAATTAAAACTTATTTGAGCAAAAGAGGTTTTTTGAATGCGTTCAGAAAAAAAAGATACTTCATTGTGTTAATATTTGTTTTTCTGATTTTAGCTTTATAAAATCAGACGAGGAAAAACTCGACCTCAAGCACTCTTATTTCTCTGTATGATACTTCTGTTGATAGTTCTTCATACAAGCTACATGATTTACAGTCTTGCACCACAATATGTTATGTATGGAAGCCAGAAATACCTGGTACAGGTGAGATGCATTTTTGTTTAAATTTTGTTTTCTGCATTCAAACGTACGTTTTAGAGAAATTTTGAAAGTCTGACACATTTTCAGTTTTTGAAGAGACTTTGGTAGGCAGTCTTTTAAATACTAGTTGGTCTCTTGATAATACACAAGCCAGAAACTGACTGTACTATATATTACACAACTTAATTTCTGGGTCATCTCAAGACTTTGTGAAACTGAGGTTTGTTTTAGTACTTCTGATATGACAGTTATTAGCTTCCACTAGATATTGTTCTGGTTGCTGAGTGACTGCTAGGAGGATTTTTTTGAATGTGTAAGGCTGTGTACAGAATGAAATCAATATTGTTCCACAGTTTCATTTGTTTATGTGCGTATTTATGAAGAATGACAAAGATAACTTGGTACAGTAGAAAAACAATAAACTGAGTGGAGCTAAGTGTGTCCAGATTTGTCACATTCCAGGCACTTTGGACTGTCCAACTTCACAAAACTCCATGCAGTTCTTCCACTGTAAATTCTTCTACAGAATTCAACAGTAAAAATTTAATCTCTGGTTTTGGTGGTTTTTTGTTTATTTGTTTTGGGGGGTTTTTTGGGTTTATTTTTGTTTTGTTTTTTTGTTTTGTTTTGTTTTTGGTTTTTTTTGGTTTTTGTTTTTTTTTTGTTTGGGTTTTTTTGCATATTTCAATGTTTTGGATTTTTCGAGTATTTCATCTTCTCTACCTAAAGAATTAAATTATTATATTGCATGTTAGTTTGAGTGGCAGCCTGCATGTTTATGGGGAAGTTCAAAGTTACATATCAGAAACATCTTGAGAGGTTTCATGGACAGCTGTTTATTAAGGCCTGATATCTTACAGGGGTAGACTTAATTAGATCTGGTCTTGCAGGTGTGGACAGTTAACCAGATTGCTTATTCAGGCACAGTGAAGTCAAGATCCTTTGGTGTGCTTTTTGATGCTTAAGTTTCACAATGACAAAAGAGTTGAGCTAGAGTGGTCAAAAGAGAGGATTTAAATGAGATTGAGGTGATTGGATGCTGCTTTGAGCAACTAGAATATCCCTCATTCTCTAGGAGGATGTTCCTGTGGGAGGAGAGCACACCTGCTTTACAAATGAAACACTTGCTGACTTCCTTTGGTTGCAACTATTTAGTAAATTTTATAACTTATTACTATAAATACTCTTAGTTTAAACAGTGGATACAGAATACTTGGGCAAAAGGATTAGAAGGAGAAATTGAAATTGGAGTACTGTTAAATAGGCTGGAGAAGGATTGCTCAACTTGGTGTGGTAGGATTGTCACTGCAGGAAGTGGAGGTCTCAGTAAATGCTACTTTACTGCTGTCTTTACATTTGGATTATCTGGTAATGGGCAATTGGTCATCCTGATATCAATCCAAGCACAGTAATAGAATCACTGTATGGGATTTGAATATTTGGTATATAGGAAGTGCAATGCATTTTGTTAGATTTTATGCTAAATATAACTAACATAAAATAAACATGCCTAGGTGTGTATAAAATGGCTCAGCTTGTCAGAATTAGGGTAGTAGCATCATGAAACTTAGGTGAAAATTAAGGTGCATTTACATAGAACTTCTGGCATGGTTGCTTACTGTTTATGTGGCCTAGAGCATCATATAGCTGTATCTGAATTAGTTATGAGCTCATGTCCCTGCAAAAGACAGTTTAGGTTTTTTTATGTTGTAGAATGATTGTATGGCTCCAATTACAATGCAGAACCAATGTGGGTGTAAGAGTAGGAGAACAATTGCATTAAGGGTCCTAGTGAATTAGTCTTTAAGCTTTGCAGTGACCTGAGTAGGGAGTCTTTTGTGATAAAGTTTGTGGATAGCATGGAAGATTTGGAGAGAAAAACAAGTAATAAAGGCTGTAGCTAGCAGTTTGTTTTGCTTTATCAATAAAATAAAATGTGTGTATATTAAGGGAGGCAGATGGATTGAGACTTCACAAACTTGTGTGTTAGCTGTTTATCACAAGAAGTATCTGAAGATAAATACATAATTTCTGAGGGGAAAAAAGGTCAAAAGAATAGAGCACAGCAGTAGGAAGGCTCTTGTAATTCTTGCAGCTATTACAATATAATCCTGGTCAGCACTGCAAGAAGGATTAGCTGGAATGGTTGAGTAGAGCTGTAATTTCTGTTTAAAGGATTAAAAAATGTCCTGGTTGAGATAGCCATCTTGGGTCTTCAGCTTATGTCTCATTTCAAAGAGCTGTGTTTAAAGTATTTAATCTAATTGGAGTAGAAACTGGTTTTATTGTGAAAATAACGTGAGACATAAAGAATATGCTGGTAAATTGCATCTGGGCTTCTCTGGCATACCAAATAAATACAAGGTTTTCTGAAAACATCCTCTCAAAGAGTATTTCAGAATGTACCAGAAACCTTTTCTGTGTCTGACTACCTTGGGAACTGGATGTTAAATTTTGATATTTTGAAGTGAGGAGAGATGGAGTCTGGAAATGAAGAGAAGCAAGATATTTTTCTGTGGATGTAGCAATGAAGAGGTTCTCGAGTTACGAATTTATGATTACGGATTTTGGACTGTGCAAGAGCATAACCAGGAGCAGGGCAAGACATAACAAACTTCAGATGAGAACCCTATGCACCAGCTCACTTTGACAGTCCAGGTTTTCATTACACTACAGTTGATTTCATTATTTAGAATAACACTGTTAGTAACCAATAGTGTGCAGTAACCAGGCAATAAATGAGCATTATTACAGGAAAGCTTAGTGGATGGGTGGGCTGATAAGCATGTGTATGACAGTCTGATGGCTTATAGACTGTAAAAGGAGTAATTCCCTCTCTGCTTTGCTCTACAGTAATTCCAAATCTAGTAATGTGTCAAACTAATTTGTTATCACAATCTATAGTAATGCATGGGGTAGGTTAGTTTCCTGTTTGAGTCTGGAACTGTTTCCTTTGGAGGTTGTTGTTCTTTGGAAGAACTTTCAGTTTAAAAGTGCTGGTGACTTTTCCTTTTAACTGAATATGTGTATAAAAGTGGAGCTTTTGTGAGGCAATTAACATTAACTAGACCTGGGCTACTTGCTTTATTAACTCTGAGCACTGTTGTGTTCAAAGTATGTGACCCCAATTCATCAAAAAGTGTCTTCAGCTGTGGGTCTGTAGGAAACCTTTGAAAATTTCTTCTGGATATTTTGCCCATACCAACTGAGCTTGGTTTCACCTCTTGAAGCACTTTGTCCTATCTGTTAATCAGCAATGAGTCTTTTCATAACCTTTCAGAAAGACAGAATTATATCCACATCCAGGCCACCTTCTTAGCTTTCTAGCAAAAGCAAAACTTTGCCCATACTTGAGGTACAATTCCTATTTCTGTTCAATAAGGCCAAGGGTTACTTTGTCATTGTCTGAAAGAAGGCTTGCTGATATTTGTACCCAGTGGACCTTTAAGACTTGATTGCCTGAGACAGGAATTAAAAAGCCAGTGCTTATGCAACACAGATACTTTTCTGTGGTTGGGGACCAGAACAGCAACGATTGCTTTCTTTCTTCAGTCATCATATGGATAGTTTGGAAGAGTGGAGCTAAATAAAGGACCCAGTGTGTCCATTGCCAGCAGCAGGAATCCAGAAGGATCATCCCTTAGACAGCTAAGTGTGGGAACAGATCTTTTCAAGTTCTTTATCTCTAACATAAGCAGAAACTAATCATGTCAGTGTAACAGGCTATATCCTAACCCTTCACATAAATTGCTTTTTTTTTCTGAGGTGTCCAAAATGAAGCTCTTGAAGCACACATACTGAATTACTGTCCATAGTTCTGTCTCATGCTTGGTCTTGATGCATCCTGCTTTCATCCTGGGAGTAGATGGGTAACAGAACACTATTTGTACTAAAAATGTCTTAAATTATAGGAATATTCATGAAGAACAGTGATCTAAGTCCTGGAAGAAAGGTATTGTCAAAGAACCCATAGGGCTAGCTATTGTTGTATTTAAAATGCTGTTAATATGTTAAAGTGAATGAAGTTGTTAGAGCTTAGCTTAATGTGCCAGCTTGTACAGATTGCTGGTATGTTCTCAGGAATGCTTTCAGTCTGAAGAAAAGGTGTTGACTTTCTGATTTCTTTAGAGGGTTTTCTGTTTAGGAAATCATGAGGGTGTAAGTATGTACCATAGGTATGAGACCCTTTAAAGTGAATCAGGGTATATTAAAAAAAAAATAAATCAATGTAGTGCAAAGGATTTACACTGGCCTCTGCTAGAATTATTTACTGGTTGTTCAAAAATGTGGAACACAGAGTTCATGTTCCTTGAAAGGGTTAGTTTTCCAAAGATTTGGGACTTTTATCAGATACATCTGGGTTTTCAGTAGTTCACATATGCATAATTTCTCTTCTTCCACTCTGGTGGTCCAAGTATGTTGCATGGTGCCATCTGGCTTTTAGACCAGAAGTAAACTATATTCATTATCATTATCCATTCTAAAACTTCAGTGCTGTCTTCATTCCAAAAGTTGATTTTCAAATTAATTCTGTGCACAGTTAAAAGATTTCATTTCAGAGCTCAAGTGTATTTTTCACAAGTCTTCAAAAAGAACACAAGCTATTAATTTTTTTGGAAATGAAATCATACTTAGAAGTGTTCATATTTTACTGCTCACAGCTTATGCTACATGTACTGTTCAAAAGTAATACTTTTGATTATTCTAAGAAATTTGTTTTTTTAATTAATCAAATATAATTAATGGCAAATATATTTGGTTAATGCACTGTCATTGTCTGTGAAAGACCACTGCTGGTAAACTAGTGTATTAATTTTCCATATTTATAATGCAGAGTAACAAGACAATTGACGGTCAGCCATGGAATGTGACACTTGTGTCTAAAGACTGTGATGCAGATGCACCTGAAGGTAAGATAAGTTTGTTTCTTGTATTCTAATGTGATAAGTGCATGCTTAGCTGTAATAAGCAGCTTAATCTGTCTTCATGGCGTTCATTTGCCTAAAATGAAGCTTTGATGTATAGTTAAGTTAAAGCTTACTTTATTCATTTGAAGGAATTACTATTTTTAGTAGAAACCATGGGTAACAAAGCATTCCAGTTAACTTTAAAATCTCACATTTGCTTTTAATGTGTATGTAGAAGTTTGTAAAAATAAACCCCAGCTGGTGAATAACTTAGCATTGAAAGTGCACTTCACTGTGTATATTTATCATACAAACATGCAGACAAGTATTCTATTTGGTCTCAGGCAAACTAAGGACTGAGCTTCTCAGTGCAACTTGAGATTCCCAGTAGGAACTTAGAGATAAGAGAATTATGTAATTTTTAATGAGATGTAAACATAGGCTCTTCCATGAGAAACAATACCAGTAGGACTAGCAATCTTATTTTTCTCTAATTCTGTTAGAGTTATGCTGGAAATTATAGGGAATGATGAATTTTCTGATCTGCATTACTAAATGTCCTCTTTTTGAGTAGATGATGTATTATGGATGTTCTGGAGTTAAGTGGTGACTAGCCAGCAGATGGATAATGCTGGAATGTTCCTTGACTCTCCATCTATGCAGGCCTGAGTGTTTTTCTTTTTTTGAGAGAGACCGGTAACATTTTATTTTAGTGCTTATTCCTCTATGAAACCTGAGTGAGGCTGTCAATGAGTTTCAGCCTGATTTCATTAAAAAACTGAGCTAATTGAAATCATGCTGGTTTTATTTTTTGCAGTCTTACTTAACACTTCCTTTCTCTCTGCATATAAACAGTTTTTTCACAGTTTGAATTGAAGAAACCACTGCAATACTGATAGCTCTTTAAGGTCACAGTGATATATTGATTGCTAACACTGATCTCAGCATAAGATTTATGGCCTTCAGAAGGGTCCAGATATTTTAGAACCCAAGCCTTCAGTCGTTCTTACCCTGGCCAACTTTCAGCTCCTCTGAATAGCAGTTGTATTGCATGTGCATTTCTATCCTTATGAAAATGCTTGACAGTATTAGTTAATTGATAGAAAAGATAAATACTTGTCCCATATTCTTCTCTTATTATCAATATTTTAACTCCTGTTTTTTTGACAACTTCTAGAAGTTCTTAACAGACAATCAGTTTTTCTCTACTTTTGTTACTGGAAAATATAATTTATTTTTGTACTAATGAAGGTAGCTGGACCATCAGATCTTTGTTCCTGGTCTGTCAAGCCAGGTCTCTTTTGCAGGGTGATTCCCTTATATTTATGCTTATTTTCAAATGTAGTATATGTGTTAGTCTCATTCCTGGTGGTTCATAGCATTTCTCAAGAATGATAGGTTTTTATTTTTTTTTACCTTGCTGTTTTCCTCCATACTTCAAATCATTAGTTCATTTTTTGATTGCTATTTTTAGATTTAATGCAGTTTCAAGTGTTTGGATATTTTGACAATTAAAATTGTTCAATTCATGTTTAAGCTGCCCTGTTTTTGTGATTAAAAATAGAAACTCTGGCAAAATTTAGAAGAGCAAATGTGTTGCCTTTCAAAACGAGATGATTTTTGTCAGAGTTGAACAGATCTTTGTTTCTTGTAAACAGCTTCTTGACTTGGCCAGTATCTGCTGAAAGCAGAAAATATTCACTGGCATTGATAAGCTTGTTAGGCTTGACCTTTGTGAGAGAAATTAAAATAGTCTGATTTCCTCAGACTTTGCTTAATTATAAAAACTGGGATTGCATTTGAATAAACTTACTCAATTCCACCCATGCTTGAATTTTTTTTTTAATACTTTACATTATTTTCTTTCTTAGCTTACTTTGCCTCAATGGAAACAATATGCTGATGCTTAAAACTAGTCTTCTGATGTACTGAACACAAGTTGGTCTGTGTAAATGATAGCTTTGGTTTGTCATCATCCTGTTGTTGCAGTGGCTATCTCCGAGTCATTGTCTCCTTTCTTAAAAGAGGAAATGTTGATATGCTGTCCTTTGTTAAACTAGTAGAAGAAGATAAATGGATATTTGCTAAATGTGAATATCAATGTGATCAAGAGACTTAAGTGGTGTTGTATTAACTGTAGATGATACATTCAGACCATTCATGTGTTTTTATAAATGAAAGAAAAGTTTATTTTTTAATAATCAACTTTTTAAAAAATTGCATTAGTGAAAACTTTAATGATTGTTTCATTCAGTCAGTTTTAGAAACTGGGAATGTAATCCTTACTTTGGAATACCTGTCGTTTTTAATACCTGGTAACAAAACTAATGAAAAGTAGATGCTACTCTTTTCTGTGACCAGAGAGAGCATCTTGGCCAGTCAGATTTATTTCAGAAGTAGGAACTAAACTTCTAAATACAATTTCTCTTGTTTTTAAGGATATTAGGCATGAGCAAAAATAGATGCAAATAGCTTTAAGATAAAGGTTGATCAAGCACTTGCAGTTTGAATTGCCTTCTTTGGTACTAGGATTTTATGTAAACCAGTGACTAATTGCAAACATTGATTTATCTCCTCAATTAATTTAATTCTATTTAAATTGATTTAATTCTAACAGTGTTTTTCCTTAAACATAAAACAAGCAATGGCCTTTTAATGACTATTGACAGATAAGCTTATAGCAATCTTCTGTCTTATGAAATTCTCATGTGTTAGAGATATGATCTCTACTTACTGTTACTAGGTAAATTATATTTTCTTTCTGAGATAGTAGAAGAGACCTGATCAAGTTGTAACAGCTAATACTTCAGGCTTTATTGGGCAGTTTCCTGTAGATTTGTTTCAAACTAATGTTTGGTTTGGTCCAAAGGACAATTTCCCTTCCTGGAGAAACACAAGGCAGTTAAAATGTAATCTTACGAAAAAACACATTCTTGAGTATTTACAGTTAGATATATAATTTGATTTAGCATTATTTGCTTTCATTCAGCAAAGCTTGTCTCTATTTAGTCCTGATATGCAGGAGGTAAATCTGTTTTATACTCAGATAAGGACCATAATAGTGTAACTACATGAAACAGAGTAGAAGACCAAAAATAGAGCAGGGTGCATCTTATAAGTCAAAGTACCTTATTTTTAGTTAAACATCTTGCACAAAAGGTTTGTGTTCTGGTTAACTTAAAAAGCTTTTTATGTAGTCTTTCAGGGGCAGCAAGTTTAATATATTTGTTATAGGGAGAGCAAGCTTTAGTTTTCAGTGTTCAATACAGTTGGACAAAAATTTCATTTGATGGCTGTTTTCAAGAACTAATGACAGCTGAAGTGTTGGGTCCACAATTCAGTTGAGTATAAGGGGAGGTGAAGAAGTTTAATTATGTGGTTAAGACTCTTACATAAGGACTCATGTTGAAAACTTGATATAGGTTTAGCTTAACAGGTTAATGAGATTTAATGTAAATGAGCTTTGACTCAGCTGCAAGCCTGAACTATGAGATCTGAAAAACAGTATCTGCCTCTTTCTAGATTAAGAGACCTAATTTTTAAGCATCACTCACTTACAATGCAGAACTTGCTCTGAATCCTCCTTTGCATGCTGGGTGCAGTCTATCTGCTGGGCATTTTTCATAGACCTGTGCTGACATGTGGAGTGAGAAAGAAAAAAATAATCTCATTTCCAAGGCTTTGAAATGAGGTCTTACTCTGCTAATTTGATCAGTGCTGCCTTCTAAAATACACTTATTAGCTAGATGTCAAAAAGTTCAGGACCTCCAACTTTATTTTTGCCTGAATAAAGACTAGATATAGACATTACTCATGCTGGAATGGACGCCCAAATACAAATGCCAAAACAGGAGCATATTCTGTTTCTCTTCTACAGAAATGCAGGAGACATGCAAAGGGAAACCACTAGCAAGTTGATCAGAACCCTCAATATTAGTAATTTTCTATGAAGAGTTGTGTAACTGTAGGTTATCACTTCCAAACTGTTGCTCTAAATTAATTACTTTTAAAAGTTACAAAATGCTTTACATAAAGAATTTTAATGAGAGCTTTCCATTTTCATGTTGCTTTGTAAATGACCTTACTAGTACTTTACCCTGAATGTATACTTACACCTAACACTTGCACAGTCCTCCATAAGCAGGATGACTCCATATGGATAAGACCAGTGATGCATGTCTGAGCACAGAAAGTCCTGTTTGGCGCTTGTTAACAATATGAGCAGCTAGGAGTGCTGTAAATATCTTTTTGCAGTACATTGTTCACTGACCTGCAGGTGTAGATCCCTCAATTCCCACAATTATTTTTCCTAAAGGAGATTTTGTAAGAATGAAAATAATAGGTTATGCTGTCTGCTGCTTCCTTTGTAGAGGTTTTGCATCTGTGTTCTTCCCTAGAGTATTGCCTTTGATGTTTATCACTGGCTATATCCTTATAATAAGAATTGTTTGCCTCTAGTTACTTAAAAATAAGGTTTTCAAGGGAGACTCAGAAATTGGCTCTTTAAGAACATCAAGTTTAAGGTGGCAATTCAAAGGCATAAAATAACAATTACAGCTTGTCTTTAAACCCATGTGGCAAGTGCTTATAATTAACCTGAATTATACACAATGTTTTAAAGGATCTCTACTTTCAACAAAAGCACTGAGAACACTTTTTCCATCAGCAGGCTGATCCAATGGTTTATTGCTTCCCTGTAGAACCTGGGCATTACCTCTTTGGAATTAAAATGGTTTCAGATTTAGCTGTTGGGTAATGCTGTTCGCTTTATACATGGACTTGTAGCATTAGTATTTTTCTCACTTGAAAGTACTTAATAAACATTAAAATCAAGTCATCCTTTAAACTCGTGAAAAATGAGATTTACAGGTTTAGCTCTGCAAATCTCATTAAATGTTTTTCCCCTAGTCTGTTAATACATGCAAATCTTGGCACCTTCGCAGATTCTCTGTAACCGAGTGAAATAGAAACCTTAGAGCTGGGTGAAATTTTGCATTATAATGTCATAACTGTGCTAGGATGAACTCAAAGTCTAAAACAACCAAAAAAGGACTGACATGTAGAGGGAAGTAGTGAAAACTTTTGCTGTGTTTACATTAAGTTTTGTGCTTGATTATAAGATCCAAAACCTTCTTTCTACAGCTAAATCCTTCATTCATACATAAATGCAAATCCTGTTCATACATGTCACTTCATTTAAATTCGACTGTTGAGGAAAAAATGTGACACCCAGATCACTCAATAGGACATTATTATTTAGCATTTAGAAATTATGATTAGTGTCTTTTTTCTTCTTTTGGCACAGAATCTTGGAGGATCTTACTGGAAGCTTGCTTCCTTATGCAATAAAGCCCTGCTAGCACTGATGGGACTTGGAAATTCTCAAGCCATTTAATGTAAACATTCATAATGTGTAATTATCATCAAGAAGTTTTGTGACTGCTGCGGTTGTTCATGTACTGTAAAATAACTGCAAATAGCTATTGGTTATCTAGACTTGTAGCTTTTGTTATGAAATCAGATCTGACTATTTGTTATAAAACCAAACTGATTCACATCGATTACATCTTTTTTCTATCTGCCTAGTTTTATATCAGATTGTGTTTGATTTGCAGCTAGACCATGAAAAGTATCATACACAACTTATCTGTAGCTTGAAGCACTGAAAAACGAGTTTGCTTTCTAAATAACTTGTCCCAAGTAGCTTTTCCAGATTCCTCATTGGTTCTTGGTTTCCAGGTTTCAGGCTTCTCCTTAGCCTGCTAAATCTTTTCCTTTGTCAGGATTTGATGCTAAGCCTACTGAGCAGCTTCTGTTGAATAAGGTAGATTTTTGGATTAGGCTTTATCTGGCTAGACTTTTGGTCTCTGCAGGTCTAATATAGATGCCATTTCTTTACCAGCTAAGCAAAAAAAAAAAAAAAAAAAACAAAAAACTCCGAAGTCAGACAACTGGGTTGAAACAGCAGGCAGCTTTTTTTGCTTGTATGTTAGACCTAGATTTTAGAAGATAGCTGCAAACTGTTGTTTAACATGTGAGTGATTTGGTACTCATGCTTCTGTAGTACTTTAATGTGCTGTCAGCTTGAAGTGTTGGAAGCTTAGTGATTCACATCTCTAAGTGGGGAATTACTGTAGCTACATACAACCAGTTGGGAAATATTTTCAGATCACTGCTATAGTATGTGTTCCAATATGCTTTTCACTCTGATAAGGGATCAAAGGTGTAATTTTATTGCAAAGTTAACCTTGAAGCAAGGAGTGCTGAAGCTCTTTAATGCTTGCATTATGGTGAAAGCCGAGTAAGCAATGAATTGAAATGTAAGCAGTTTCTGGGAGAAGTTAGCTGAGAGAAAGATAACTGGTATGGGATGCCACAACCCAGAAGTTCTAAAAGCTTTGTTTAGGAGATTAAATTTAGCTTGTGAAAGCAGAGAAGTAGCAGCAGTGGAGGGGCTGGATTGTCAAGTGCAAAGACAGGCTCAACAGCTTAATGAGGCTACTATTAATTCTAACTAAGAAACTGTTTCCTTACACATGCTTTTTTGAAAGCTCACTGTTTTGAGATGCATAAAAGACAGACTTCATCAGTAACTTCTCATAATTTGAGTTTTCAGTGTACAAAATCACATTTTAGGCTTTAATACTTGACTTTGAACAGAATTATCATTGTAATTCATCATGAACTAGCTAGTTCACTTCCTGGAAGAAGCCTTAATTTGAAAATAGTACATTCAGTGCAACTGTTTTGTACATAATGAAAAACTTCACCAGTGGACTCAAAAAGGAGTTGACTCTTCTGGTAGTAATGACTATTAGTACTTGTCATTCTTTATTTTAAAAATTGTTTTGTCTTGAATCCTGGCTGTTTGGCCTTGTTCCTTGGTCAACACTGCATGTGTACATGGAATAAGTAGTGTTTTTTAAGTGGAGGAAGGTATCTATTGGAGGTTTGATAGCTTTCCATGTGTACTTCTGTTCCACATGATCAAGATGCACCTAACATTCACATTGATCATTCTGGATAACAAGTAGCTATCTTAATTTAGGCTATTCATCATAACTTATTCTAAATTGAGTCATGTGGAGGAATCAGTTGATGAAAAATGTCATGTCAGCCTATTAAGTAACATTAGTTCAGAAACAATAGCTAAAATTTAGTTACCTGCTCTTGTAACATTGCATAGAAATATTCTTGCAAGGTCAAACTATTTCAAAATATTTATCATCATCAATTAATCAAATTAATATAAAGAGCCATCTGAAAGTCTTTTCTTTTTTTTTTTTTTTTTAATTTAAGTAACCAGCTGGAGAGATGCAGATGGTATTGACAATATTATCTGCAGTTATGAAGCATCTTCACTTCACTGGCATTTCTTACTTAGATGGATGCTGAAAGTGAGCTGTGTAACTATTTAGCTGGTGTATCACTCACAACTTTAGAAGGCAGGAAATCTTTTCTTCAGCTGCACCTGGGGAATATTTCCAAACCTGGGGTCTGAACTGAGGGACAAAGAGGCAGTTTCTGGGTTGATTATTTTCTCTAGTGTTCAACATGTTTGCACACCAACTCCTGCTCTGAAATGGGCTTTAGGCAGGGTTTGAAACATAGTAAACATAGTATAAAAGCACAAAAAAACCAACCAAGAAATTATATTATACCTTTGATTCAACTCAGTGTGTGCCCCTCCTTGCATTTGAGCGATTCATGAACTGACTCATATGTCCTGCTGGCCATCCTCTAGCATGTGACCCCTTGAATGTCACAGGTTTGGTGTCCTATACAAGCAGTTGTATTCTGTCTGTGTGTTGGAAATCCTTGGCAATTCCATTCTTAATTTTAAAATATACCAGTTAGAAATGAAGGAAAATACAGCCACATCAGAAAATACTACTTCAATATTCATGTTGTTAGAGTAAGGTTTAACCAATGCCTTATGTACAAATAAGGCTTCTGTAATCTGGGTTGCAAAAGGCCCAGTATATGTTGGAGTTTTTTTATGTACATGTAATCGACTTTTTTTTTTTACAAACCTTATGTAATCCTGGTAGAGGCACAACTTTTCATAGTCCTGAAATGTGTTTTAATGTATAATCTGCTTTGTAGGGCTGTGGTTTATGTAAAATGGGAAGTGCATTCCTTTTGGCAGATTCCAGTAGTAATGGACTCGTCTGCGTGAGAAATTGTTCCCAGCAGTGATGGGGTTACTTCTCACAGTCACTGTCCCATAACAAGTGTCCTTTTTGTATACCTTTTTTGGTACAGGAGTATAAATTAGATGTAATAGAGTATAATTGCTCTGCAGAACTAAACACTCTGTACTTGCTAAATAGTATCCCACTATATGGTATTTAGCTGATTTTTCTGTTGGTGACCTGTGCTAATCAGTACTATTTCCTTCAATTTAGATCAGTGTATTGTCACTCGGACGTACCTCTTTCTTCATAAATTCTGGTTCTTCAGTGCAGCCTATTACTTTGGGAACTGGGCATTCATTGCAGTAAGTACTTTGATTTTGGAGACTTCTGAATCAAATTGGATAATTTACAGTAATTGTCATTGCATCATTTGCATCACCACACTACAATTTGTTTTACTTATCTTGCCCTTATATGCCCCTGAACTGAATAACAGTAACACTTTCTACTTTAAATTTGCAGGTTTTTTTAATTGGATTAATTGTTTCATGCTGCAAAGGCAAGAAATCAGTCATTGAAGGTGAAGTAGATGATGATGATTCTGATATGAGTGATGATGAACTATCTGTTTATTACCATTGATAGTCTTTTGCCTTCAAGATGGAAATGTAAAATTATGTTGAGTCATGCCCACATGGAACTCGTATCCCAATAAGCATCTTTGCACCTGTGAAAATAAAAGAAATGAGTGTACTCACTTAAAGGGATAAAAAAACTGGTTATCACTTTGAGTATCACTGTTAAATGAGAACAAATGTTGAAGCTGACTTTGAATAATATATAGAAAATATTGTTTTATGATTAAACATAGATGTAACCTTCTGATGTATAATTTGATGAACTGTTGTAACTATTTCATAATTCACAATGCTTTTATGTTAACTTAGGTTTTCTTAAATACTTTCATGTTTACTTTGGGCTTTTTAATTGATAAATACAGCTAACTAAAATCCTGCAAAACAGTGCAAATATTGCAGGAAAGATTTGGATGAAATTTACACTTTCTGAAGGGCTCGACTTAACTTTTGCATTAGTTTTGCTGGAATTACTATATAAAACTATAGCCAACAATTAAAGTATGCCAAAAAATATTATTTAAATGGTGAATTTCTAGTCTGTGAAAAGAAAGCTGTTTTAATGCTGTGATCTTCACTGAGTTACCACAGAAATCCTCAGGTAACTATGAGGTGGCTTTTGCCCTCTCAAAGGAAATCATAGTGTAAATTACAATATTCAGCACTGTTGCAGTGTTTTAGTACGGTTCAGTTCTGAAACTTCCAGGTGCCTGATCTAGTGATAACCAATGGGATAATTAAGATGTGATTATTTTTAACTTATTTTTCTCTTTAATGCAAATTGTCTTGTTTGAAGTTCTGTCAATATTTAATGTTGTCAATTTGTTTACAAACAATATGTTTATATAAACACAGTTCAGAAATATTTTTGTCATTCGTGTTGTCTTTGTAAATTAATCCTATTTTTAGCTATATAGTACTGAGCTATATTTCTAAGGATGAAAATATTCTTCATATATCCTTTGACAGATTCTGAAAGAGAAAATGTTTACAGGGACAGGTTTTTAAGGTTCTAATGCTACCTAAGGGACATTATAGTCTATGCAAGCACATGTAAGGGTGATTAGGTAGTCTTTTTAAATAAGACTAATTGCTAAATAGCTATTAGAATGTAGGGTAGTTATTAATATTATGTCCTGCTTTCATGTTTGCAAACACTAAAGTTATTTCAAGAACAATCTGCCTCTTTCTGAAGCATTTCAGAGCAGCAGGCTCTCAGGAATTTCTGAATTCTAATTTAGCTTTAGTAGTGGAGGAGGTCTTAAGTTAGTTAGTGCAGGAACACAGGGAGCTGATGTTTGGACTTTAGGAACAAAAAAACCTGATGTCTTTTAACAAGCTGTCTGTGCCAACTGCTCCAGTAATATAAGTGTTGATGTGATGTGGCAATGTGGAAGAATCACACACAGAATAAACTGAGTTGGAAGGGACCCACATGGATCATAGAGTTCATCTCCTACTATTGTAGGTGGATCATAAGCTGAAAATATGCTCAACTAATATCAATCTGTTTGCTACCAATGTGACATTTGGAAGGACAGAAATGTATTCAAACACTGAGAATAGGTACTGAAATTTGACTAGGCAGTCTGAGCTGTCTGACTAGAATTAGCTGAATATTGTTTAAACATGACAACTGGGGAAACTTGCAAGGAATTAGTTATAAGAAGTTCAAGTAATTCCAACAGAAGGTGGAATGTGGTGTTGACTCTCTGGAAGCTGCATCCAGAGCATAGCAAGAACCTGGAGTATACTTATTTGTAGATGAGTATACTGGTGGAAAACTTATATAAGCTAATTTAAATAAAGTTAACTGCTCAGATGTTCTCCTTTCTTTGTGTGTTTTATTCGTCATCTTCAGTTTTAACCAAAAATTGTCCCTTTCTTCTTACAGGTTTGTTTGTAACATACCTTTGCTAAATAGTTATATCCTTTCTGCCCTACCTTTGCTTGGGGAAATGACTGCTGGTCTGGGGAAGACTGTTAGGAAAGTTTTGGGAAAATTTTTGGTTTTGTGCCATGTAGCTGCTTCATGCTGTGTGCAGGCCTTGGGGCATCACTGGCCAAGATGCCTATCCAGTTCTGGGGTACATTTTGTTATAGGTCTCTCCTGTTTGTAGCATTTCCTTAATTTCTAGGAATTTCTTCCCAATCCAGTTATGTTTCCTGTCTAAATAGTCTACATGCAGTAATACAGCAATCTGCCTTTGAAATGGTGACTTTGTCTTTTTAATTGGGGGATTCAGTAAGTACCAGTTGTTTTAATCCAGGTATTTATCTGATTTATAAGCAGTCCATTGTTAATTGCAGCTATCAAGAAGCAGGCTTCTATGGAAAGTTCAAAACTTACTTCAGACATCTGCTGTCACCCTCTGTCACAGAAGCAGTAAATAACTGCCAGCATTCATAATCAGAATTATTCGTCACCTGCCACATCCTCACTAAAACTTTTCAGGAGTTCAATGAACCATTTGACTGACAGGTTTTAAAAGATTTTCCACTTGCTAATGCAATTGTAATGAGTATACACTCAAGAATTCACCTCTGAATACTTTGTGTGATGGAAATTTGACTTCTTTTTAGCTGTACTGTGCCTTTAAAATGAACTAGAGGTATCTTTGAAATTTACTGTGTGAACTCTGTTTCAGACTGTTTGTTTTTCTACATCCATTATCACCCAGTCAAGAAACCTAGCAGTGAAGTTTAAGACAGCCATGACTTAAAGTACTTGGCTGTGATCAATACTTGCAGGAACTTCCAAGAAACAGAACATCCAGTATATTTTTGTCATAGTTGCTTCTTGTGTGGTCTTAAATAGTTAGTTTCATCCACAAAGTTACAGTGCTTCTATAGCAGCACATCTCACTCATTTAGCTGTTAAACATGAAATGATAGTCCAGTTTTCTGCAGTTTTGAGAACAAATTTGAACTTTGCAGTCATGTTATAACAGTGTTCTACCTTTCAAACAAACATTTAATATCTTCAATTGAGTCCTCAGAGATCTGTTTTCTGGACTAAAGTCACTAAAAGGATTCAGAATTGTTTCACTGCTTTCTTTATGTGAGTGATATTTCAAATCTATCTCTGAAGTGTAAGCTTCCTAAACTTCTGTAGTGCTTTTGTCAGACCTGCTTTAAGTCAGTCAGCTTCTACCATGTTGGAGGCTCATGAACATTTAGAAACTAGAGAGCTCTAATCTTGCTGACATGTGAAATAAACCAAGATCACTAGGAATATGTCGGATGAAATTCAGCAACATGTGCTAAATAGGGCCTCATTTTGCTACTTGGACTGCAGTGGTAGTTTATCCAGAGTTCCAGGTCTTAAGTATGATAAAGCCTGTTAATTGTTTGCTTGTTCCCTATCTGAAGCTGATTGTGCCTCAGATTTCCTGCTGATTGTCAGAAACAAGTGAAAAGTCTTTCCTGATCAAGATGAAAAGAAGTATCTGCTAATGTTTTTGTATTTTCTGCTTTAATTTCAGGAAAATGGTTGCAGGGTAGGCTTGAGATTTTTGCACTGAAAATTTTAATCTACTTCTGGGTGGAGTGTACCTGTATAAGAGCCATGCTGCAAAGGATGGTAATTGCATGCTCAGAAAATGTGACTATTGAAGCTGAAAGCTAATGAACCTTTTCAATGCTTATGATTTGCCTCTGAATAATCAGTGTAGACTGATGCAGTTTCTTTGAGATGTCTTCTACAGCTTTGAAACTGTATTTCTTGGGTTTTCAGCTATTTGGCTTTGTCAACACAAGTTTAGTTGGACAGTTCGAGTTAGCCTACAACAGTTTTGAAAAGCATTGCCCCCTTGTAGAAACTATTATGTGGTTTATCCTAAAATAATACTAAGTGCTATTATGTATAGCAGAGGTACAGTTGAAGTGTTTAAGGTAACTGGTGAAGTTTAGAAGGTAATTTTTTTTCCAGCAAATAGGCAGATATTCAGCCCTTATGAGTGCACTGATACAGTTCTGGGCATCAACAGGGAATTAAAGCCTTGCTTCTGAGATAAAGCAGAGGAAAAAACATTTGTCTCTTTCTAAAATTATTTTAAATACTCAGGCTATAACCTTTTTCAAGATCTTAGGTTAAAGATTATAGTTCATACAGAAAATGCTTCTTTACATTAGTGCAGATCTGTTCTCTTGTAACCTTCTGCAAGGTCATTTTTCTTGCAGATAAAGCAAAGAAATGAAATCAAGAATCACTATCTCTTCTGCAAATGTGTATTTTGAAAGTACATCTCAAAAGAAATAAAAGCCTTGTTTTGATTGTGGCAAGATACAATTTTCTATTAATACTCTAAACCAAATTCTGCTTCTAAATTAAGATACATGCCAATTCTGGATAATTAAATGGATCAGAAATTCTTCAGCTTTAGTGAGATGTGGTTGTTACAAAAATTATCTAGAGGTTGGCCTATTTTTAACTTCCTTCTATTCAGAGAGGTTGCATGAGTGATAGCACTTCAGTCAAATTTATAGCTATAAAGGGGGTTATTTCTTTTAAATAAACAGACAGTTAAAGCACATTTAACAACCCGTATTTTTAGGTTTCTTCCAGATTTACCTCTAGAAGTGTGATGTATTTAAGGGGTCAGACAGAAGGATTTTGGTTTGTAGAGGCCTGGTGATAGTGGTAAGCCACAGATGTGGTAAGTTTCATGATCCTCCTGTGCTGGTGTTGAGTCCTTATTTTGTATGTTATAAGCATCTGTGTTTTGTCACAAAGAAAATATTGCAGGTTGCCTGTAAAACAAAACAGCTTAATTTTTTAAGCATTTTTGCAGGACAACTTCGAAATCCTTATGAGAATCCAAAAGTCTTTGCATAAAAGAGATTGAGACATTCGAAGCAAAAGTGAAACTGAACAAATGTGTAATTCTTACTGAAATTCCAGTCTGGATATGGTGCTTTTCACCTGAATGTGTAAAACTTCCTGCAAGGAAGTAAAACATAGATTGAGTTAATACCTCTGCTTCTGCCTGAACATTAATCATGACATTACCATTTGTGGTAAGTGTATTTCTTCAACCAAGAGTATTTCAGAGTCAGGACAGCAAGGACTGGGTGTGAATGTCTGTGATATCTCTCACATACATAAACCCCTTCCCAAATTTACAGCCCTACAGCCTATGGACTTACCACTAGATAAAGCTTTTGAAGGAGTGTACTGGGGCTAAAATATTTGATTCTGATACTTAGTATATAATTTAAAGGTACCATTTACCTCTTATGTTCAGAATTATAGAATCATTTAGAATACTTGGAGTAGACTTTTAAGATTATCAGGTCCAACAGTGAATCTAACACTGCCAAGTCAACCAGTAAACCATGTCCCTAAGCACCACATCTACATGTGTTTGAGTTCTCTGAGTTTTACTTAATTTTCTTTAAACTTTTAATTTAGAAAATTGTCTAAATCCTTACTACCTTAACAGCATCTTACCATATTTATTTGGAAAGACTGTAGAGAAGTACATCTGATTTGCATGTGATGCTCTTTTGGAATGGGCTAATGAAGAAAACTTCAGTTTATCGTAAAGAAAAGTGGTTTGTTCTATCTTGACCTGCAAAGTCCTGAATACAGAACAGCTTTGGTTTTTTTTTTTTTGACTTGCAAGTTAGTTTCTTAACAATGGACATATCTTTCTAGTGCACAGAGAAAAAATAATAACTGGAAAATATGAATTCTGGAGGAATTCTCATTTTCCCAGCGGCTGCTTTATTTTTTCAGAAATTTGAATCAATGAAATTATATTTTTACTAATTTCCTTGTCTAGAAAGATAATGCCATTTAAGTTGTGCAGAGACTGATATCAGGGTTAGTTTAGGATGAAATGTTCAAAAATGTTGAGTGGCGTTCCTACTGAAAACCTCAAGGGTTTCAATCCTGGGGGATCTGGAATGCTGCTTTGTGTTTGAAGTACTTAGGGAAAATATAGACCTAACTGTTTTCCTTTCTGTTCATGAAGGAATTAAATATATTAAAATCGTGCTTTTAATGAATGGAGTTTAAAATGCTATCAGTTTTAGGTGTTTGAAATTACATTCCCGAAAATTTAAACTTGAATAATTCAATCATTGTAGAACAGGTTTCAGACTTACCTGGTCTTGTCCCTGAGAGGTTCTGAGAGGCAGCAGAAGAGTACTGTTCAAACTGATGTAGATCAATTGTAATCTTTCCTGAACTATCTTTGTTCTTAGATTTAAGAGAATGGGTTTGTTTGTGGAGAATGGGTCTTTTTCTGGCTCTTAGTCTTGTGCTGTTCAGAGCTTGTCTAAATGGTACCTGACAATATTCTGGAAGGGGCTGACAGCTCTAGAAGGAATTATTCATAGAAAAGACAAATATTTGAGAGAAGAGTCTCTTACATGTCCTAGATCCACAGAACTTAAAACATGCATGACAGAGGTCCACACTTGAGACACTCTGGTATGTAACAACTCACTGCTGCTTTGCTCTCAAAATTTGCTTTGTGGGGAGTCTTAATGCTGCAGGGTGGTGTAAGCGAAGCTGAGTACTGAGAAAGGAGCTTGCTGGTTACAGGTGTGCAGAATCTAAACCTGATCTGTATGTTTCTAAATTTTGCTGTATAAAAGAAGCTTTCATTGCTGACAGAGAATTAGATTTCTCTAGTCCATCACTGGACAGGTGATTTGGTGGAAGTTGTCCCTGCTCATTGCAAAGCAGGTTAGACTAGATGTCCTTTAAGTTCACTTCTAACCCAAACCATTCTGTGATTCTCTTCATGGAATCATAGAATCATATTCTTGGTGAGTTAGATCTCAAGAGCTGTATCACCTATTTTGGAATGTGGCAAAGAAGAACATTTGGTAGAAGCTGAGTGGGTGCTGATCCTGGATGATTAGACCTTCCACTTTAGCTCTTTTGCATTCGTAGCAAAGGTGCATTGAAACGTGGGCAGAATTCAGTCTGAGCAAGTCCTATCTGAAAAATGAGCCATTTAATTTGAACAAACTTACTCCAGGTATTTTTAAAACTTAGTTCATGGTTTGGGTTACCAAACTTTTTACATAATCTGTATTTAAGGTCTCTTGAATACTCAGAGATGTCCTCTGCAGATGTGCTTAATATCTGATGTTTGATATACAGACAGTACACTCTACTTCATGCAGGCTGGCTGCTGTACCTACCCAGTACTGCTAGATCACGACACTGTCCTCAATTGGGTGAAACAAATTTTTGTTTTCACACCTGGAAAAGAGTCCTCATCACAATGCTCTGAGGGAACTGCTATTGAATTGGATGTATTGCAGACTTCTACACATCTCTTGACATCAAAAGGGAAAGTAGAAGCAGCAGCTTCTATAACCAATTGCTCTGTGGTGTGTCCACAAGGCAAGGGTGGTGATGGTGGTCTGACCAGAGAGTGGTGCTCCTGGCTGCCAGCCAACTATAATTTTTCTGGTCTTGGAGGCATTCCAAGAATTACTAGTTTGGTCCTCCAGGCTTGAAAAAATCTGAGTTGTAACATAGTCCAGCCTGAAAGTACATTCATTGCTCATCTAGCTATGTTTTCCTGCTGAACAAAAGGTTTTTCATGCTGTGCAACCAGTGCTACCATGTGATGTGTGTGCAACCAGCACTGATGTGCAAGGCTTGCTGAGAAGACAAATGGTGCCAGTTTCAGGTGGTAACAATAGAAATCCACATCCTACCAACAGGAGTCCTGTCTTCTGGAGATGCAGCATGTCTATTTTTTGCTTCAGAAAAAGCTCAAGATCAGCATCCTGACAAGCTGGCATCCTCCTACAGTAGAACAAGGAGCTGTTTTAATGCCTTTCAACTGTTTCCACAGATTTCCGGTGCCACTGTAGAAATCATGTGAGGATGGTTCTGTCTCATCCTCTTAGCTATGTGTGAACAGGCCCTGTTTTGACAGGCTTGCTGGATGTGTGTTCACAGTTCCCTGTAAGGCTCCCAGGTCCCATGCCAAAGACACAGTGATAAGTACGTCATCACATTTGGCAAATCTATCATTGTGCTGGGTGAATAATGTGGAGAGGGGCTGTTCTTCACACATGTGAATTTCTGTCTTAAGGAATGTACTGAAATAGAAATGTTTTCATATTAGTGTCCTGTTTTAGGCCAGTGCCTGAAAAAAAATCTTTGTGGCAGCAACTGAGCTGTCTGATACGATGGGGATGTTTTGGATTTTAGAGCTTGTGTGTAAAAAAAGTAGCGTATCACTTCTGATAGTGTTACTTTTAATCTTATTCCATGTGTTTCTGAAGGGCCTTATTTAGATTTACCTATTCCATTTCAATTAAATATAGGACTTAAATCACTGTTCTCCAATAACAAATTTTTAATATTTTCCATTTAAGATTTTTAACTTTGTTTTTTAGCCTATGTTTTAAATGCTTTTTCAGGATTCTAATCCAGTCCTGTGGGCAAATGATCTTTAAATGCCTTGAGGAATTCACTCATTTTATTTAATAACATTGCAAAATTTATAATCAAGTAAGTGGTGTTGGAGCTCTTTTTAAATGATCTGGTTGTGTAGTTGAATTCTCCTAAGGCATGATCCTCTCATAAATAAAAGAAACTATATGTTCTGGCTGTACCTGGTGCCCTATTGTTGCTCTCTTTGTATTGTTTGGACTCTTTCCAAAATCATTCCTGGTGAGTCTTTTGCAGATCCTGAGCTCTTTAACTGCAAAGATTATGCTGCTATTTGACAGATGTACTTTTTAAAATTTCCCTTACATTTCATCACAGCTCATACAGCATCGTTATTTTTTGAAATATGCCCGTACTCCTAAATCTGTAGTGCTCCTGTGTGAGTTTTATAACATTGCAGTTGTAAAACTTTACATGTTGGCCTTGACTGTTGAATTGCATGGCTGAGAGCTGTTCCCTATACTATAATAGATGCAGCTAGCTGCTCTTGTTCCTGCTGTGCTCAAGAGGATCCTGCTCTGTAGTCACCTAGAATGGCAGTCATCAATATGAAGGAAAAATAAAAACTCCCTAATGTGCTCTACTCAGGAATTTATCAGGTTCTCTGAAGTTGCCCAGTTCCAGCAAGCCATAGTGAGTTTTTAACTAGCCTTAAAGCACTTCTAGTTCTTTGCTGTAGAGTTATTCTCTTCCAAGAGCAAGTGATGAGTCATATTGTTTGCATCTTATGTGTTCATGGGGTTAGTTTTTAGTTATGAAAAATGCTCTTCCCCAGCAATGAAGTTTATTTTAAAAAGTTCCTAGGGTGGAAATGGTTGTGCCAAAGTATTCAAATAACTTTTGTTATGTCTCATCTTGCCCCAGAGATGGGAATGTGAAGCATAATTTTCATAATGTGGACACTTCTGTAACATTAATAAAATGTGTAGCTTGGTGAAGCATATAAAATTTAGTGTAAATTACCTTGTATTTATACAGAATTCTCAGAAGTGAGTTATAAAAAATAGAGGGAGTTGACACTCTTGAATCACTTTTTAAATTAATGAAATACAAAAGTATATGTGCAGAAGTGAAACAGTGCTGATTTGTATTAAGAATAATCATATGCTGTCCCGTAGGTAAGGGAAGCAATAGGATGAGTATCAAACTGAGTCATGCTGAACTGCTTTAGTAGCTTGCTGCCAAAAGGGACTCTCCATACATATTCCTGCAGCATGCAGTGCTTGCTTAGTCTCATTGTGAGCTCACTCAGTTTGCTACTGTAATAGCAAAAATAAGCAGCAGCTAGGGAGTGGAAAGGAGGGAGAACTACAGCATGAGTTGAGTGAGGTGATGATCTGGGGAAGGGTGGTGACTGACCTCAGGACAGCCAGCAAGTGATCACATTGTAAGGCTCTTGAAGAAAGATTTTTCATTTGTGTAGACTCCAGACAGCTGTAAGAACTAAGCTTATCTTACCAAAGAAAGAGAAATGTCCATGTCAGGACTGCAGTCTGGGATATTAAGGTGGATGCGATGTCTTAGCAATGCTGGAGGTCACTTGTCTGGCTAAGGGAGTCCTGTGTCCTATGTGTCTTTTTAGCTGCTTCTTCCTTTTTTTATTTTTTTATTTTTTTTTTTTTTTTTTTTTTTTTAAATTTTTATCTTTTTGGAATGTTTTGCCATAACATGAGTTGAAATAAAAGTGGTCTAAATGGCAAGTTGATAACATGACATTTTTCACCCAAAGATGCAGCAGATCTCTGCAATGCCTTGGCTATGCCCAAATCCCTTCCATGTTGTTCAGGTATCCAGAGACCAACAGACTTGCATGGTCTAGGGAGCAGCTGTCACCTGCAGAGAGAGAAGCCAAGTTTTTTTGACAGGTGACCACAAAGGGGTTTTTGAGTTGTGCTGAAGCCTTGCAGTGCTCACTTGATCCTCGAGGGTTCACAAGGAAGTGATGAGATAGAGGAGCTGCCTGACTTGTCATCACCTGCCAGTTCCTTAGAATGCAAGTGTGTTTGCACTGCTTGAGCAGGTGGGCTCAGAACCCATTATGGAGTAAGTCAGGCTCAATTACATGCCCAAAGGGGCAGCTCAAATCATCTTTGAGATAAAACTACAAGGGAAAGTCTTTAATTACAGTAAAAGATAGTCCTGTGAACACCAGAAAACAGGGAAGGACTCCTCTGTGACTCAGGAATCAAAACATGCATTGCCTAAGGCCTTCTTGTCTGCTGGTGGCTGAAAGATTTAACCCAGTGATGAAAAGGTAAAATTTAGCTTTGTATAAAAATGGGACATACTAAGAGGTACTTCAATAAGATACTACCAGTTGGGTTAAGCATGTTGGACTTTGTCCTAGAATCTTCCAGATTCTTCTGTTGCTGCCTGCCTAAAACCTGTCCCACCTCTCCAACCCCCACCCTGAAATCAGTTTTCTACCCTGAGAAAGGTATGGGCATTGTGGACAGGGAAAGGCATTTTCACAGTCCTGATGGTGTTTTGATAAGCAGCCTGGGGAAACCTCCTAGAGCCTAAATGCAGAAGTGATTGGAGAACTACACTCAAAAGGTGTTAACTGATCATGAATAAACCCAGAAAAATGTGTAGGTTGTGTATTTCCATCTTCCCTGTATTCGGTGTTATACTATACTAACATTATGATTGGACCAGGATGATGAAATGTAGAATAGATTTAATAAACCTGCAAATAGTTTAAGCCTGAGGAGGAATGCAAGCACTGTAGAATAAAAGAATGAATTTTTAAGAATTCTGAGAAATTACAGGAATGGTTGATGTGACCAGACAGAGCTAAAATAAAGAATAAATGGCTACTGGGTCTAGCCTAGAAATTTCTCTGAAAATTACTGTGCATTACAGGATGAGCAAGTACAGTTTGTGGCTGCAGTTTTTTTCACCCCTCAACAAATTTATGGGAATACATAAATTGGTAGCTGACCTTCAAGAACTGTGAAATCATTTTTCCACTTAAAAATGTTCAGACTTGACCAGGAGGAATGCTTCCTGCTGCCCTGGATACAGCCTTTAGAAAAGCCTGAGAACAAATCAGATAAGATTCTTGGGAGGGTAACAGGAGTGATTAGGTGTCAACATATGACTTAGAGTCACAGGCTGGATGAACTTCTAGAATAACTGTTCCAATAGCAAGAACTGTGAGCTTTTGGAGCTTGTTGTTTAGGAAAGTCATAGGTCATGGATGACCTATGTCTAACCTGTTGTTAATGCTTTTTTTTAGAAGGAAGGTGCCTGTCTCAAGGCACTGCAACATCCTGCATTATGCTTTCAAATGCTTATGCTATTAAAGATGGACTTGCAAACAATGCCAACCAGCACACATTAGAGCCCATATCTCTAATATCTGTCTTGTGAAAGTCACTTCATGACCAATGCTTCTAACCTGCTGTACCTGATTTTCTGGTAAATCTGTTACTCCTTACAGGTGAGAGTATGAATGTGTATTGGTTTGGCACAGCCTGGTTTTATGTAGCCACAAAGATGGCTCTGTGAGAAGCTGCTGGAAGGAGGGAGGAGGTTGGGGTAAGAAAAGGTGCATTAAGGGCTTACTTTACTTCTCATTATCCTCCTCTGACTCTGTTAGTAATAAATTCACTTTGTGTCTTTAAGCTGAGCCTGTTTTACCCTTGAAATATTTCTCCTGGTCCTTATCTCACTCATGAGGCATTTGTTAACTGTTTTTTTTCCTTTTCCCTCCTTTGCCCAGATGTGGCAGGGAAGAGTGAGTGAGCAACTCTTGTGGGTGCCAGGGGCTGGGCCAGTGTCAAAGTACCACAAAAGGAGATTGGAGGCTGGAATGTTGGACTATGATTTATACCACAGTGGTATTTTCATGGGCATTTAAGGCATTTATAGGTTTGTAGGTTATGTGTGTCTCAGAGGTTAAATTTGCAGTATAGAAAGAAGTGGCCCATCTGACACTAATTCCCCATTTTGCTGGTTTATTCAACAAGAAATTTATCATTTTTTCAAATATTGTCAAGGAGCAGATGAAGAAAAGATTGCAACTTCCACTGATTTCTCTTTAAAAAGGAAAAGCAAGGCTGAATATCCGCTGTGGGTGACTGCCAAGATAAATTGGGGCAAAAATAAATCTTTGAAAACTGTAAATCAATTTCAGTGACAAAAAAATCACTCATGGAAACAGGCTGTTTTGTGACAGAATTACTTAAAGTTAAGCAAATAATGCAGAGCAAATCAAAATGTGATAATGTGCTGCACTTAAGTTGTGTAACATCCCCCCTCCCTCCCCATCTCCCTGTTAAACAGCACTAATGTTCCTGTTTTTACATTAGAACACTAATAGTAAGAGCTATTCAGTTAAGATAACAAAAATATATTATCCATAGATCCAAGTGTACATAAAAAGTGTAGAAAAATGCTGTGGAAGAAAATGCAACTGATTTAATGACTTGCTCTTGACAGGTTAGACATTCATCTTCGCTGTCTGTGCATTGCTTGAAAATAGGCTTGATTATATGTTCCCATCTTTTCTTTGGAATTGAGTTCAGGATATTTTATGATTTTTTTTTACTCCTTGTTGTACCTCTGTGAAAGGCAGATAATGACATTTTCCATCTTTCCTGGAATTTCTTCTCTTCAGGCTCCTGATTTTCATCAGTTTTAATGCAGAAGAATAGGTGAAGAGCACAGTGAGAGTTGTAGTGTGGGTCACACCAAACATTTTTCTAGGCCAGAATTCTGAAAATTCGAGGATAATAATAATAATGTGGTGTGATACTTTCTAAAAGATCTCAATATCCCCTGATTCAGCTGGGTCTTGCCTTTTCTCTCCTTTTCCACACAGAATTCTTGCCTTCTTTCTCTTTTCACTTTCGTTGCACTTTCTCTTGTGACTCTCATGTACTGAAGTTTTTTTGTGATCAAGAAACAACATATCTCACTTTATCCTAAACTTTATCCTAAACTAGACATTTGAGTCTTTTACACTTGGTAATTTGAACACATTTTTATTTCATGTGCTGATTTTTTCAAGTTTCAGGGCTGCTGAACAGCTCATGAATTCTCATCCTTTTTCTGTTAAAAGCACAGGAAGAAAAAAATAATCCTTTACTATCATTCTGTAATAACTGGAAAAATCTCCCCCCCACCCCACCATATCCTTGTCTCCTAGCTCTCCTAGCCAGCAAGTTTGTCTTGAAAGCTATGTTCTAAAATCTATGCTCTTCCTTTGTTGCCTAAGTAAAGATGCATTATTGTCATACCACAGCCACTTGTGTACAAGTTTGCCTCTTACTGTTGTCTTTTCAACTAACTTTTCTACTTTATATTGATGAACTACAGGAAAATATTCTTTTATCCAGCTTGGAAGATGTAGTCCATTATTTTTCACTCTAAGACATTGATGAAGAATCCTTATTGTATTGTACTTTTTTCCACAATGGAGATCTAGATACTGAAGTATCACTGTGTTGAGCACTTCAGAATTTTTCAATAGGTATTAAAAATACCCAAAACCTTGACTTGTCTGGTAGTACTGTTTTGGTGCTCTAAGGTAGTCCCTATATCATGCTGAAGGGCTCAGGTTTTTTATTTTTCTTTTCCTTCCCTTTATGTCCTCTAGCTTTATTTGTTTGGACACAATGGCAATCTGATGTAGCTGTTGGATACTTAATTGATTTACAGCCTAGACAGATTCAACTTCTTCTTAGACGTGAGTAATAGTAATTGGAGAAAGATGCACAGTGGTATTGATTGGGTGTGACTGTAGGTGAAGACCTTACCTGGAAGATTTGGGTTTGGCATTCCTTTTGGTCTTACTTTCCCTGTAGCCTTGTCCTCAGCTACCCCAGTTTGCTCTGTCTTTCAGGCTAGTGGCAGTCTCAGCCAGTGTTTCAACCATATCAAAGCCAGTAGCTGTTAAAGGAGAGGTGTTTCAGTAGTGCCCATGGCCACTGATACATAAATAAATATATAATAGATATAGAAACAGATATATAAATACCAGTCTTGCTGGCCTAGCCTCAGTGGGCTGAGCAGGGCCAGCAGCTGAGCACCCACCCAGTTGCTGCTCATTTTCATCCCCCTCTCCTCTCCCTCCCCCACAGCAGGATGGAGGAGAGAATCAGGAGAGCAAAACCAAGAAAACTTGTGGCTTGAGATAAAGACAGTTTAATCTATGTGCCCATGAAAAGCAAAATAAGCAATTTATTCACTGTTTGCTATCAGCAGGTAGATGTTCAGGCTCTTCCTGGACAGCTGAGCTCCATGTGTAATGGTTACTAGGAAAGACAAAATCCATAACCAGGAGTATCCTGATTCCTGTTACCTCCTCTTTGCCCAAGTTTTATTGTTAATCATAATGTCATATACTATGGAATATCCCTTTGGTCAGCTGGAGTCAGCTGTCCTGTCTCCTCCCAGATTCCTGCCTCACCCCCAGCCTACTCAGAGGGGAGCAGCATGAGGAGCAGGGATAGCCCTGGTGCTCTGCAAGTATGGCACAGCACAGGGGAGAAATCTGTGCTCTTCTAGTCACTAATCCAAATGATCATTACTTCAGGTCCAAACTGGAAAAGCAGTCTATTTGCATCATTTATTTCTGCAATTAGTGATAAAGTGATGTGTTCATTTCTGAGAGGTCTGATCCTGTGAAGGACTTAAAGGGGCTGGTGTTGGTGCAAGCATATTTACCTGGCTGTCAATAGAATGTACTGAGCAATGACTGTGATAAAACTTGTGCTTGGCCATTTCATGTGTGGGGTGAGACTCTTGTTTGAACTGTTCTGAGCTTCTCTGGGGTCAGGCTCCAAGAATTTGTGAGCCTTTTAGCTGGTTTTTTTAGCATACTGTATTGTAACATTTTGCAGCACAGTGTCTTACTGCCAACAGAATGGACAAAAAGTGCTTCTCCCTTTACCCTTCCACAGATACACAGTTGTGCTGTGCTTAGAGAACTGCTGAGGAAGTAGAAGTTTGAGGAAAGATCTGACACCATGTCTGCTGTATCCTGCCTGAATTAATTTATTACCCTATGATGCTGACACAAATACTTTCTCTTTTGCCTTAGGTTGCTGTGGCTAAAATCTTTTTATATGTCTTAATGTGTGTCAGGTTCTGAAACTGTTTCCCACAGGCACCCTAAGATTTCAGGAAGAAATGATGTGTTGAATATGACTGACTTTGGCACTACTTATGGATACCTGCCTTGTTCCTAATTAGAAATCAAGCTAGCTGTGTGTTCCATTCTTAATGTACTGCCCCTATTCACTTTGCAAGGATCTAAAGTATGTAAGTCAAACCCGTGTAAATCCACACTGGTACTGTGTGATGGAATGCTTGAATATAATGTCTTAATTCTCTGGACTGCACCATTAAGGATTTTGCTAGTTTGTGAAGTAACAGATGAGTGGCCACATCCTGTTGTTGCAGCTCCAAGCACTAATTTTAGAGCACCATTTAATGGTCAGGACCAACAATGCAGAAATTAAGTACCAGACAAAATGAAGCCTGTTTTGCCAGCAGCCTGACCTTTCCTGTGTCTCAGGTTCTGCTCAATGCTGCAGAGCAATTTAACTCTGTTCTGAGTTGCTAAAGTGATGGATGAAAACCAGTACTTGTCATACTTTCTTCTATTTGTATGGAATTTCATCACTGCAAATGAAGATCCAATATTCCTTTCAAAGCCATGGCATATACACAGCACTTTCTTTATAATTTCTCTTCCTTGAGCCATTTGAAGTATTTGTGCAGGATGACTAATAGCATTCTCATTAAATTTTCCTTATTGCCCTATGAAGATTCACTCTGAAGGCTAGTATTAGTTGCTTTGTTTCAAGGGATGTTATAACTAAAATTTTTGCTCTCGAATGAAATACATTATATTGAAAAGCTGTCAAATATGCTCAGTTCCTGTTACTGTAGGAATTCATGAGCAGCAGACTATTTTATAATTCAAAAACCTTTCATTTCTTTTTTTTTTGTAATGCCATTTTATTTAAAGATGAAGCAAGCTAGTGTTTTGACTCCAGAAAATACTATCTGGGGGGTCAGGAAAACAGGCCAGCTTAATTTCTCTTAAGAAGTGAAACGACAGTACAAAATTATCACTTTGAAAAGAAAAAATAAGCCTGGCTTTTGTGTCTCCTGAGTGTCAGTTCTTTTCCTGAAGGCTGTGCTCTGATTCAAAGATTCAGATTGATCTTAAAATGTCATCCAGCATTATTCTGCACATAGTTTGTGCAGGAATGAGCTGCAAATGAAATGCAACTCCCAGCAGCTGTTTCTGCTCTAGTTTCTAGATGCAAAAGTAAACCCCAGCTCCTTCTCATAGAACTATGATATCAAAGGTGCTTGAGCTTATATGTATACATTGGGCTTTGGACCAAGCTTTGAATTATGAGGAGTGTGGAATAATTGTATTCTCTGGCAAATTTCAGATCTGTTGGGGAAGGGATGTTGTACATGACAAGACCAGAAATCATCAGAACATTTGTAAGTGGAAAGTAATTTTCCTTATCTTCTAAGAGGAAAATAGCATAGCAATTTCACTGGCTGAAAACTTCAGTGTTCAAAAAGATAGGGAGACCAAGATCCTAGTATTTGCAAAAGAGTACAGGAAAACTGAAACACTGATGATTGAAGTGGCCATGTGGCTGAAGGCCCACAGAAATGTGTAAGAGACTGAGTCATTTTTCATATAAGAAAGGACTGACAGAGCTGGGATTGTCCAGTCTGGAGAAAAGAAGGCTCAGGAGGATCTCATTGATGCATAGAAATACCTGAAGGGAGGCTGAAAAAGAGGAGAGAGGGAGGCTCTTTCCAGTGGTGCCAATGGCAAGACCAGAGAGAGTGGGCAGAAACTGGAATGTTTTTAATGTATCCCACCCTTCTCTACATAGCAGTAAGGCTCTTGAAAACTCCTTTCTTCTGTCAGCTCACATTCACTGTCAGTGCTCACTTTTGTCTTGATTCATCATTTGTTCAGTTTCATGTTTTATCACCTGAGATCCCCGGTCTCCTTAGGTGCTAATGTCTTCATGCTCACTGCCAATCTTCCCTTACTGACCTTGATTAAATAAGTGAGGAACTCATGGCTCGCTGTTGAGTGATCATGGCAAGTCTCTTTATGCTGATGTGTGCCTGTAATAGCATTTGCACATACAGATATATATATCTATATATATGTTTTCCTGTTTCTGTTAGCCATCACAAATGCTTCATGTTGGCCCAAATGCCCCTACAACCTTCCTGTCCTCATCTGGTTCAAAATTTGTACTCCTCACCTTAACTAGATTTACTCAATAGTTGACTGTAAATGGTAGGAATGAGAGTACTCTCTTTTAATGGCTTTGTTAAATGTCAGCAATAATGGAGTTCAATCATGATCTACATCTCTTGGGATTCCTGTAGCACAGACAGATGGTTTCTGCTGCAATATTGCTCAGTCTCACACCATGGGGACTTGTATTTTCAAGTAGAAATTAAGCAGAAGTCCCCATATATTTGCTTATTACTAAATGACACATTTGTTATTTAAATGCTTTTTTCTTCCCTTCTTCATATCCTTCATTGTTAAAGATTATCAGATAGATTTTAGATAGAGGTATTAATGATACAACTGGGTTTTAAATTATTCAGAAGAAGTGATAGAAAAATGTAAAAATGTGATACCTTGCAAAAATCTATTTGTAACAGCTCCTTAGAAGCCATGTGTGAGTGCACTATTGTCATGCTGAAGAACTCCACCTGAATACTGATTTAAAAATTGTCCCCAGCACTTCCTTTTCTATTGAGAGTATAATTTCAGTCAAAACTATTGCTTAGATTAAAGGAAAAAAAAAAAAAAAAAAAAAGCTTAGCTTGGCTTTTCTATCACAGGTTTGGCGCTTTGTGCCTATAGTCATATTTCCTATCTCCATCATTACAGCAGAACTTCTGAGTGTTGTGAATAGTGTTGACTTTGGAGAACAAATCCTTCTTTTTACTGAATACCACATGAGACTTTAGGAGGCCTGGTTGTTTGATTGCAGTAAGTGGTATGTATATAATAAATTCATCAGTTCTCTTTTCAAGAGACTATTTGAGCACTTGCAAGGATCAAGCCACACTAAATGAACCAAGATTTCCATTTATAGCCTTGATAGTTTATGCAGGCATGTCTCCTTCCCTGCCCCAATGGCAATGAAACAGGCCAAAAAAAGTGAAGATTAGCTATATCTAGAGTTGCAGATGGTCTTGTTTGCAAGTAAAAACGGTAACTTTTGTCGTGAATCACAGAAGATGCTGAGTTGGAAGGGACCCACAAGGATCATTGACTCCAAATTCTGGATCTGCACAGACCCATCCCCAGGGGTCACACCATATGCCCAAGAGCATTCTTCAAACACTTCTTGAGCTCTGTCAGGCTGGTGCTGTGATCACTTCCCTGGGGAGCCTGTTCAGTGCCCAAACACCCTCTGGGTGAAGAATCTTTTTCTAATATCCAACCTAAATCTCCCTAACACAATTTCAAGCCATTCCCTGGGTGCTGTCAGTGTCCCCCCAGAGCAGAGATCAGTGCCTGCCCCTCCTCTCCCCTCTCCATGAAGCTGTAGCTGCAGTGAGGTCTCCCCTCAGTCTCCTCCAGGCTGAACAGACCCAGTGCCCTCAGCTGCTCCTCACACGCTTCCCCTCAAGGCCCTTTCCCATCCTTGTGCCCTCCTTTGGGCACTCTCTAATAGTTTAATGTCTGTGTTACATTGCAGCACCCAGAGCTGCCCCAGCACTGGAGCTGAGGCTGCCCCAGCTCAGAGCAGAGCAGGACAATCCCTCCCTGCCCTGCTGGTGATGCTGTGCCTGCTGCCCCAGGACAGGGCTGGCTCTCCTGGCTGCCAGGAGGGCCCATGAAAAGTGAGATACCTGATATGTACCAAACATTTTTTTTAAGGGTTATTTTAAGTCTAATTTTTTTTTTTTTCCTTTCCAAAAGGGAACCAAAGGCCATTGCAAATTATGTGGAGCCTTTAAATTCCAGTCCTGATAATTTTAGAAATTCAGGACTCTGCTGAATAACTTTTAACAGCTAGCTTTAGCAAGACTTTTCTGAATTGGCAGTAATCCAACTCATTGACTCATGGTCTTAGAAAGAGCTATGGATGATTTGTCTAATGGCCCAGCATAGTGCTGCAAAGAAGAGTAAATCACAGCATGAAAGACTTGGATGTGTGACCAATGTGTTTTGTTCACTGGGTCAGGAAGTAATTAGAGGGAAGATTCAAGCCCTGGCACACAACTCCAGCTTTCCTAAGGAAGAAAGGTAATGCCATGCCTACAAGCTATCAACCTTTGAATGCTTCTTCTTTGTCCCCTAATCTCATCTACATAAAGTCTAGTATTAACTTCAGCACTTGTGGGAGTCATTGCTACTCACAAGTACAAAACCAGAAAGATCTAAAGTGTTTGCACATCCTGTTGTGCCATAAGTTCTCCTTCATCTCCCTTTTCTGTCTTAATGTTTTGTTAATTGACATAAAAAAAAAATCTCTGCTTGTTCCAAAGTGTGTAAATTTATAGGAATACAGGAATAGTCCAGGTAAGGAAGGTGCCAGAAAGAAAATTCCTTTCAATTAAGTATATATTTTTAAATTAAAATATTTTTTTTTTACTATCTGTACAGAAATATAAAAAAGCTGTAACAGATACTTTTTCCTACAAGGGTTATTTGCTTACTTTTGTGGTTGCTGTATTAGACCTGAATAGGAAAGTGAATGAGAAATATCTTTCAGTCACTTAAAACTTCTGTGAGAATATTGAAATGGCTTTCAGGCTGTGAGTTAGACAAAAGAATAATTTAGAACTATAGGACTTAATAATTTAGCAACTACAGAACTTAACCTTAACAGCAATAAATAAAGACCTTACTTGGACGAGCATTTTAGAAGATGGCTGTACCATTTTAAAAATAATTTGTAGGAATAGATGAACTACAGTGTTAACTTTATGAATCCATTAATGTCTTCAGCCTAAAACAGCAGATATAATCCAAAAGTGGAATTTTTGAAGTTAAAATGTATGGTGTTCTAAAAAAAGAGCCATATTCTTCGAGCTACTCACAATGTGCAATAGAAGTCTGGTATTGATCCAGGATAGCCTATCCAGTCCTTGACTGCCAGAAGTAGAGGAACTCAAGGCATAGTAAATGTTTTTCTTTTACCTCAGCATGAAGAGGTTGCACTTTATATTTTGTCAAGTTTCTCACAGGGCAAGTTTGCCTCTGCATCCAAGAAAAGAAGCCATAGAGCATGCACTGTCAAGGCCTTTTCTGCAATACTTCTTCCTTATGAATTCTCTTTCTGGATGCTATTTGTTCCAGCCAGGCTAATCAGGTGTTCCAGGCTCTAAGCTGATGAGACACTATTTAATCCTTTTCATACAGCAGCAGAGAACTGAAGCTGCCTGATGGACATCTCTCTTCACTTCCCTTACACTTGCTTACACCTCCAACTTCCTTTCCAGACCCAACACTTTTTGATTTCAACGGACAAATGGTATGTGAGGTGGTCTTTCTTTTTCCTTTTCCTCTTAAAGACAAATGGCATTAAATGCCATATATCTGCATTTGGAATGCACATTCTTGCTTTCTCTGTTCAGTTAGGAAAAGGTCAGCTTTTTATTGAACTTGTTTACTTGGTGAGTGGGCTCTGTAGGAGCTCTTTTGCCTCTTTCATTGCTAGTGCCATCTTTTCTGTTCTGCAAAGATGCTCCCTGAGTGACTGGATTTATGCAGAGGTACAGAATAAGGTGTTCATTGTCTTCCACTTCTTAAGAGGCCTGCCTCTTGGCAATAAATAGTGTAAAGCTGTACTGACTTCTTGCAGATCTGTTGTTTCAAACAAGTGAGGGCTTTTCCAGAATCATCTGTCCATGGAGTTTTAGCTCTCTGTAGTTGTTATCCTTATGGTAGTTAGGCAACCAAATAGGCTTTTGGTATAACTCATTTACTCAGTCCTGTGTTTGGTCTCAGCAGATTTGTGTGGTGAATCCATGGGTGTTTCCTCTTCTGTTTGTAAAACCAACCTTAACTTGCTGTCTTCTTATTATGCAGTCCCTTATAACATGCAGGGTAGGTTTGATTCTGGGTAGTGTCTCTCTCTCCTAGCCCTGTGTTTCAGTTGTGCAGTAAGGAAAATTGGAGTATTTCCTCTGCTGCCTGTGTTGTTTCACCCTTATCCACCGAGATGAGACTGCAGTGAGTGAACAAATTCATATCTTCCTTAATGTCATTGATACCTGAGTGAGCCTGTCTTCTCAGAGCTTTATTTAATTTTGCACTTTTTCAGAACAAAATTTGCTTCAAGATGTTTATTGCTTTCTGAAGATGGTAATAGAATCTGTGAAAGGCTGTGCTAAAATGACTTGCTATTGTAAAGTGAGATGATGCTGGCATTGTTTCATGGAGAGCATGGATTTGAATTATGACAGCACATTCTCAGTAAATGGTTTTGAATTCTTAGTGTGCTTCACTTGATGTTATTTTTGGCATCAAAATTAGAAAGAATTAAACCCAGAGAAAATTATTTTTCATTCAAGAGCTCAGTATATTTCTTTAGTCCTCACTCACTTGCACTTCATCTAGAGTTGGAAACCACCCAAAAAAAATGAGTGAAATGTGGAAGATTAATTTCATAGAGCTCCTAAGGATGACTTTCATGCCGAGGTTGTTTAAGAAACAGAAAACTATTTGCTGTCTCTGTAGCAATCAGATAAATCCTGTTAAGTCTGGATTCCCTGTTGTGGATACATCAAAAAGATGATGGAGGATGCATGCTCCTCCAAGTGCTTTGGTGTTGCACTTAGATCCCATTAATGTTCACAGAATATCCATTAGGCTTGCAGCCACTGAACCTGACTCTGCAACTAAATTTTACTCATCATTGCCTAAACTCTGGTACCTTCAAATCATTTAGTTTCTATCATATATCAGGGCTGGCAGAATTGACAAGACAGCCATTTGCTTTTGGAACACAGGAGTCTCAATACACATTTAGATGTCATTTAATTAGGTGATTAGGTGTATACCTTCCCCCCACCCCCCTTCTTCTTTTAGAGAACATTGATTTCAGAATCAAGGACTATGAAGTTTTCCCACCAGTCCTTAAGCTTTATTGTCTTGTAATAAATCCACTTTGTACACACTACTTAAAAATTCATTAAATGAAAGACAGAAAGCAGAAAAGGCTGGGGCTGAACAGGCCAGTAGTTAGAGCACTTGCTAGGGAAGCAAAACAAGATCATTTGATTTCCTGCTCCGATGAATACTTCATATAAAATACTGAAATATTCATTGGTAAGTGGAAATGGTGTTCTGACCACATGAGAAGTAACGTGAAGTTAAACTGAGGCAATCCTACAGTGAGCTTGAGAAAAAAAGGTCCAGTATCTGACGTAATGTATAATTGCTTAGTGTATAGTGTATAATAATGTTAGGAAGTATTGAAGGCGAACTTGCTGACATTGCTATCAAGAAATGCTTTTATCAGGAGTTGAAAGTAAAGCATATTTGTTATAACATAAGATATGTACCTTATTTCTGCTCTATTAGGTCTGCTGGGACCATACAAAAAATTATTAAAAACAAAAACAAACAAACAAAAAAACCCCAAACAAAACCCCTCCACCCATTTTTATTCAGAAAATCTTGGTCAGTACCAGAACTAAAAAAAGACTCTGCATATGAAATAGCAGATTAAATCTTCAAAAAGGGATGGTGGCATTTGCAGTGTTCCATGAAGTGATGATCACTAAACTAATTTATTTTGGTGGGGAATTTGTTATACTGCAAATTAATATTTTGCTCCATAAAATACAGGACAGCAGGCAATATATTACAGTGAAGTAGAGAGGTCCAGGCTTTCTGTGAAGGCTGCATGGATGTTAACTCATAAAAATGTACTGCTCAGTGCAATCCAGGTCCTAATAATGGAATGGGTATTTAGTTATGGGGCAGATGCAAGTGGAGGAAGGCTGTAGATGTATGGGCATGTCACAGAAACTGCCACCACAATCTGCCATTAGATGGAAACCTCTGTTGGTAGCTTCAGCTGAAAGGTCAATCCTAAATGGACAAATAAATGAATCTGCTGTTTCTTCCTTGCCTGCTGATAGTAATTAGTCTGATGGATCTTTTTTGCCCCTTTACTGCTCTGAGGTGTTTGCACTCTGTGGCATTTTTGAAAATTCACATCCCCTATGCATTCTCATACATTGGGAGCAGGGTAGGTGGTGTGTAGGAGAGGTGAGCAGCTCATTGTGCACCTCTGCCAGTCAAACACATCTTTTTTTGCTCAGTGCAAAACACTGGGTACGATTTTGATCCTCTCTGAAAAACTTTGGGGGAATATTTTCAATAGCACAGGTAGTTAGCCTTTAGACATTACATTCTTCTTTGGAAGTTAAGTAATCATTAACTTCACGTGTTGTCTTCTTTGCCAATAGCCTCTGAAAGATTTAAAGCAAAGGTGCTTGTTGGAAAATGTTTGATATCATAAACATGGCTGAATTTATGTCTTTTCATTACTCTTTTAGAATTCTGTATTCAGATAATTATTATTTTTGAGAAATAATTTATTGGGGGTTTTCTTAATCTCTGATTAAGTGATATATAGGTAATCTATTCTGTTCTCTCAGTAAAATTTCATTACAAAATTAGCTTGTGTTCAGTTACCATGGTGATAAGATTTTTTTAATATAGCTTTGTTCTTTTCCCCTTTTATTCTTTTAATAACCAAATGTAAGCTTTGAGACTTTTCTTTAGCCTTCACATGAAAAAATTGGATGTATAAAATGTTCATAAATTCAAAATGAAGTACTGTATAATTGAAGTCAAGAAGAAATATTTGCAGATGTATGTTTTTCATATTTGTAAGTAGCCTCTTTTTAAGCTATTGATCTAGGCAATATATCTCTAAAAAAGTGCCAAAATAGGCAATTCAATAAAATGTGGTGATTTTGGCTTCCTCTTTGAAATACCTTCTAAAGAAAAAAAGAAATTCTGATCTATCCCTCTCCAGCTGCTAAGGATACAAGTTGTTGATTACTGAATCATAGAATCATAATTCACTAATAATTAAACTTCCCATGGACATGTATTGATAAAATCACAATAAAGGCAATTCTTCCAGAACTGAGTATTCAGGTGAAAACTGCAATGACCACAGAATGTTTGCTGGAAGAAAACTTGAGGGGTTGTCTTATCTATCTTCTGCTTCAAGGGTCAGTGAGATCATTTCCTAGGGATGTTTCCTTTTTTCATTCTGGATGGCCTGTAGCCAAAACTTCACTTATCTTGTGGATAAAAACAAATGGATGAAGTACATGAAAATGCTTGAAACTAAAATGTAGTAACCTCAGATTTATATTCTTTATCTTTGCAGGCATGTCAGGGAAGCCAAACTGATTGTACATTTCTGCAACAAATCCTGTGATATATATAGAACTCAACTTCTGTAGCAACTGTGCATGAAAAGAGGTTCTCAGAGACACCAATCCTTTGTTGATGGTGTTAGGGGGAAGAGAAAGGAAGAAGGACATTACTGATGGACACAAGGGTAGAAGTCTTCGCTCAGAATATTCTCTGTAAAACAACACTCCTATGGAAAGACTCTAGTGGAGCTAGAGAAAATTTGATTATATCTTTACTCTGTAGCTTGATTATAAGATGCAAAGATGACAAGATTAAAGCAAATTCAAATTAAATGTTGAATCTTCATGCATTTTAAACCTGAAGACATATACAGTACTACCAACAATGAATAAATTAATTGGAGCTTTCCAGGAGGATTCAAAAACAAGATGTGCATCATGTAGGAGGTGAGTGGTGTGGACAGAAATAGGAAATGACAGGCAATGTTAAATTAAAGAAGTAAAAATATTGAATTGAATTTTTATGGTTTAAATAACCCATCACTGAATGCTGAGGCCTGGACTTTGGTGCAGAAAAAAAGTATTTCAGGTAGAAATGAAAGCTGAACTGTTTTATAGGGCAAGGACCAGAATTTCAGTCCAATAAAGAGATATCTTGTGCTTAAATCCATGGGTATGGGCTGCCTTTTTTAAGTTTTGAGTTTTGTTTTCCTATTATTTTAGAATTATTTTTAGAAAGGCAGCTAGAAAGTTCTTCTTCAGGTAGTATTTAAAAATACCTACTTTTTTTCAGAACAAACATAAAAACACTACAGATGACACAATTTTTCCAACTTTTTTCCTACATTCACTTTATTTCTAAAATGTTTTCTTTGTGTTTTCTTGTATTAAAAAAATAGAAATTGTGCTTACAGTTTAATTGTTTCTTTAAACTTTGCAATAACTAATCTTCTCAGCTATATCTGCTTCACAACTTTTCCCAAAGTAGTATTAATGCAAGACATTTAAATAATCAATTTATATATCTTATTGTCTAAAATAACATCCTAGGTTTCCAGAGCCCTGAGTGCAGCTATTTTTTCACACCTGTGCATTGCAATCCTGTAGCTCCAGCTGTAAACTCCCTATTTCAGGAACATAGTATGTTGCACAGATGCAGAAACTCACCTGTAATGTTTGCAAACATGATTTTTTAATAACCTTTAATTCCACCATGGTGAGAAGACTAGTTTCCAAAGAGAAAGTAGCTTTTGCTGTGCCATGGAGATGGCCAAGAAATTCCCATGCATGCCAGAACCTCTTAGTTGAGAGACTCAAAGGCATCAACAGTATTAGTGCTTGAGTTCAAACAAGGAAGAGACTTTGGATGAGAACCCAGATGTGTTAAGTTCCTACTCACCAGGCTTGGAGTTCCACTGTGGAGAAGTTTTGGCCTGTGTTAACAGATGAAATCTAAGGTGTGCTCCTGCCACGAGGAAATGTTCACTCTGTTGACCACATCAGAAGCAGACTGAATCAAAACCTTCAAAATTCCAGTGCTGGGGACACATATGTTCTCAGCACCAAACAACTAAAATTCTACAAATTTGAATGATAGGGATTCTACAAATCCATCCTGTTGCACATAGCTTCTTTTCAATGTAGATATATCCTGCCAAATCTCTGTTTCTGTCTGATCTCTTTGCTTATTGTTAAAGGAGGAATGAACACAGTAGGCATGAGTCCTTCCTCCAAGTCCTGTTTAATTAGAACTATTCATTTTTCAGGTGTCCCATGAAGAGTAAATCACAGCCTGTGCACCCCTAACTGCCTGAAAACTGCAGGAGAAGTGTAACAGCAAAACCTCATCTCATCCTGTAGGATTTCACCTGGCCACAACCACTTAGCACTTAAGGTAAGAAGAAGAGAGAAAATTGTTTAAAATTAACCTCATTCAAAGAACATGAAGTCATCTTTACAGTGATGCAAAGGAAACAAAAAGTGCTGCAAATTTTTCCTGTTACTCACTGAAAATTTGTCTCCTGTTGACACTTGGCCAAGTGATAAAATATTACTGTGATAAATTAGTCCCCTAATGAATTTATTAGGACGCTAATCAGATGTTTTAAGTGGACTTTATTGGCACAACTTTAATGATTGAGTCCCTTAGCAATAAGAAAACAATACAAGTATTACTTTGTTGCTAAGCTTGCTTTCACTCTGCAAGCATAGGGAAAACATTCTTCAGAAAAATTTGCCTGCTTTGTGATAGCTTTTCCAGTGATTTTTCATGAACTGTCACACAAAGGTTGAAGGAGTTTAATTTGTTCCTAGTTCCTAATTCAAGTACTGCATATAGTAATACTGTCACTAGCAGTCCCTAGCACCCTGCTGTAAAAAATGGACTCCTGCTCCACTTAAAAGGTGTCCTGAGGATGGGACCCAGCATGAGACTATAACTATTTGGGAGCTCTGTGTACCCCCACTAGCTCCTCCTGGTGTGAGAGGTACCAGCTCTTCCCCTTTCTTTGTGTTTTCTCGTGATGGCAAAAACCTATTTTAATTCTTTTTAAAGAAAAACAAAGAAACAAACAAAAACCACAGCTCAACCTCTCCTTGATGTACCTGGGGAAAAAAAAGGTATTTTGCTGCTGCAGCCAGTTTCAAATGGGAACCCTAAGAAGGGAAGGGATAATATGTGTCTTTCTCCTGAGCAGCTTGGGCCATGCACTCAGGGAACACGCTTGGAGTGTAGGATGAGCTGGAAGAACCCACATGAGGACTCTGCATTTCTGTGCTCTCCATAGGAATGTGTTGTTGGCAGTAATACACTTGTTAATAGACTCAATAAAATCTTTTTTTCCTTCTCTAGATGAATTGATACTACTAATAGCTGTATAATATATTTTAATTGAGTCCTAATAAGGTTTTGTGTCTACAGGAGTGGAAGAAAGGGCATAATTTCATTTCAAGTCTTTGGCCTGTTGAAGAACCTGCCCCAGTATTTCAAAGTCCCCTCTATGTCCCCAAACCTGAAGGAGGAAGATAGTATCTCCTTTTTTCCATCCTGTCTGCATACTTTTTCTTGGTATAGAGAAACTTAGGGTTTGAGCTTTTGTCCTAGCTCTAGTACACATCCAGCTATAGCTTATTATTTGTTAGAAAACAGCAGAGGATGTAAAAGACTTTTTATTGCAATAGCAACAGTCTTTCCATTCCAGTTTGTGTTTTCTGAAACCCCAAACCACCAAGTAAGACAAGACTTTTGTAGCCAGAGGACAGAATGAACCACAGAAGTTATTTTTGTCTGAAGTGGTAAGAAGAAGTGAAAACACTCTGCTTATCCTGCTAACATAAGCCTTGAGTTTGTGTCAGCAGAGCAGGACTGAAGTTCACTGTACAGTACCATGGGAACCCATATGAAAACTATGGGAACTTTCAAACACATCCAGACCTTGTGTGAACCTGATTCTGAGCTCCTTTGCACTGGGAGGGCTGTGTTTGATCCTGTGAGGATGTACATGCACTGCCTTTGGCTTTCTGCCTGAGCTGCTTGCCCTTTCAGTCTCTGAGTGAGATGTGCATCAGCAGCTAAAAGATGATGGCTGTACCCTCAGGGTTACAAGGTCAGAGGGATGTACTGCTGCCTATAATGGGGACTTGTGCTAGAAAGTTTGGTAACAATTTCTCACCCAACTTAAGCCAGAATTGTCAATTCCACTTCTCCTGCTTGAGGCTGTGCCATCTCAAAGGGATGTAGAGATGACCCTACATGGTTGAACCAAGGTCCCAGCTCAGCCAGCACACACAGTTTGGCACTGAAAGTGTCTGGAAACCTGCAGAAAGCAGAATAGGACTCACCTGATTAATATCCTGTCAGGACTCAGAAAATTATGCCATGAGGTTGGTATTGAGTTACTTATGATGATGCATTTAGATGTGTCAGACTACACGCCCTCTGACAATATCCTTCTCACCCTTCTGCCATTGTGGCCCATTTTCAATCTTCTTCCTGTAAGCATAAGGGTCAGGAATATGAAGTATGTTTGTTGGGCAGGGGGAGGGGTTGTTTGTTGTTTGTTTTGGTTTGTTGTTTGTGGATTTTTTTGGTTTGGCTGATTTGTTTTGTTTTTCCCCTGGCTTTGCTTTTAAAGCCTAATTTAAATTGGTAGCAATGTTCTGGTGTCTTCAGACAGTAACAAATTTAAGTTTTAAGATAAACCCCCATTATTAAAACCTATGAACTGGCAACACTAAAAATTGGATACAAATGTAGTGATTTAGCCTAATTTTAGATATCATTTATTTGGACGTCCACTGTAATTCTTATGTCTATAATCACGGTTCTTCCTAATTTACTGCTTAGCATGTGATTATCCTATTAATTACTGGGCTTTAATATGTGTAATAAAATAATGTTTGCTTTCTCTTTTCTGAGATATTCATTGCTCCAATAAGCATGGCCAAAGTTTTCTCAACAGCACAGAAAAAAACTCTATCAGTGGAGATTTTGTACATAAGTAGCAGACTGCAGTTAAAATTTTAAATTATTGATTAGCAAGGTGAATTACTATTTGAAGATTTATGCTTAGAGCATATTCAGTGTTTATATCTGATGCCAAGTTGCAGGAAAGAAGTCCTGACAATGTTTTCCTTGTGCCCTGTACTGACTGATTGAAATTTACAGCTGACCTCCCCGACAATAATTCTGTCAGAGGATCAGTCAGTCCTTCAGGCAAATTGCCAGCTCAGACATGAAAGTCAGACATGGAAGAATGCAGAAAGCCTTTTCCTTTAAAACTGTAGAGATGTAAATTTTCCCTGACAAAGCTGGCATTGTGGGCTTCTTCTGCAGCTTTCTCCTTTGTCATTTTTCTTCCAGCTGAGGAGGGGAAAATGATACTTTTCTTCTTCCAGAGCATGTCCAATCATACTAAAATGCAGTTGTACTAAATGCCAAGGACTCATTACTGTTCTTGAAAATTTGTCTCTGTAATGGAAATTTGTAGCCTCTAAGAAAGTTGCAGTTAGTTCCCAATTCCAGGTAACAAAATTACTTCAAAATGTCACAATAGAAGAGTTTCATTATGAATTAATCTAAGGGAAAGATTGTTTTCATTGTGGAGTTTTACTGTTAGGTCACAGCCCTTAAGAGCTTTATGGCTGTCAAGTACAATGTACTGTAAAAAGCCCCAGTGATTCATTTGGACACAGTTTTTTATTAATAAATTGATATATGGGACAATTTCACAGGCATTATGCTGCTGAAGGTGCTGTTTTGAAGCTGGGAAATACATTCAGCCATATAACTATGTTCTGCCTTATGATTCACTTATAGTGCAATTAACAATTTATTTCTCTACCCCAGTTCTGTACCCAGACTGTTGCTGTGTCCTGTAAAATAATTACTGTGTATCAAAGATCAAGAAAATGAATCCAGAATTTAATGAATAATTAACACACAGATTTCATAGGTGAGGTGCCTCAGAAACCCCAGGGATGAAAAGTACTATGGAGAAGAACTCCTCTGACAGTTAGGGTGAATTTATGTTGAACACAGACATGATCTCAGTTCAATTCCTGCTTCTTTTGGACCCTTCCCAAGTAGTTCCAGGTAATTTATTTAGACCCAGGTCTTTGTGTCTGGTCCCTGTAATAGACCACTGCCCTCATGAAGGTGTTCTTCACAGAAGCAGTCAGGAAGATGAAATAGGATCCCTTGGAAAGGCCAAAAAGCTAACAGAAAACTCCCCCAAGCAACAAGCAGCAGATGATGCACTCAAATTTATTTTTCTTTTTTGCCAAAAGGAAATACATTATACATGCATATATATGTATATGGAACTAAGAATTTATTGTTGCTCTGGTGAGTACTTTAAAAGTCAAACCAAAAAGCACCAAACATTTATTATTAGTCCAGTTTCATTGTCCACATTGGTGGAAAACATTTTAAAAAAGCTTCTTTAACACACTTACATAAGAAAAGCTTACAAATACAGATCTTTTTCCTTGTGTATCATGCTTATCCTTCCAGTGCAGCTTGGCCAATGCAGGCTGACAGCTTCCTGCCTCCTGGAGCAGAGGGGCAGAGCGGGTTGTGACACAGCGCCAGCGTCCCGCTGTCCCCAGCAGGAGGAGAGGGATGGTCATGGTGGGGCTTTCTTCTCCTCAGTGGTTTCCTTCTCCTGAGCTGCCAACTGCAGCCTGGCAGTGGCCCCAGGCACACACAATGGCTGTGGTTTGCCAGCAGTGGTGGGGCACAGGGGCTGTGTGTGTCCCCTCCTCCCCAGCAGGGCCATCGCCAGAGCTGGAGCTGGGGGGCAGCAGTCCCTGACCCCAGCCCAGGGCTTAAACCTGCAACACTGATCTGCTTCTCCTTCTTCATTTTAGGTTATTCTTTAGTTAGCTTTTCACTAGTAGATTTGGAACTGAGCCACAGATTTGTGATTAGTTCAGGTTTTGCTGATCTAAGCTTGTACTTCTGGCCAGTCTCTTGTTTGGCAGCAGAAGTGTTTATTTCACTGTCTGATTTAAATACTGTCAGGACTTGCTTGAAAAGCACAAGCTCTGCTTAGGTAGTTCAAAATATATGACAAGTGATATCCACAACATAAAAATTAAAGATCGTGTTTCTAACATGAGCAGTTCAGCTCCTGTCACCTCAAAATAAAAGTTGCTTATAGGTAGTGATTATGTCCTTCCTCTAGGGAAAACTTCAGTGGAATCCAAAACTCTTCAGGAAGCTTTCATTTGACAGCTGGGTGCAGTGGGGAGTCAGGCTGGACAGGAGGCCCCTGAAATAGCTGTAGAAGCCTCACCTGTGCTGGCAGGTGACACAAGGAAAGGCCCTGGTCACCTTTGAGCTTTGCTGTCACAGGGCAGCAGGTGAGATACCAGGATGCTGCTGAGAACACTGGGCCTGATGAGAAGCCCTGGGCAGTGCTGCCCCTGAGGGTCTGTCCTAGGGTGACTCCAGGGACACTGTCAGATGGTCCTGGCAACAAGTGTTAGCACCTCAGCTTCCCCTTCTGTTTTCTACAATAGGATTGACACAGGCCTCTATATCATCTCCTTTGCCCCTACTATTTTAGGATAAAACCCCTTAGTTCCATATATAGGGTGTTTTCTTCTATCCTTAAGATTTTCAGTATGACTACATGTATCTTAAATTGCGTCTCCTGGAAACTTCACTGATGTGTAAACTGTGTTCTGAAGAGACGTGCTTGATTAGATGCTTCCAAATAATGGAAAACAAATAATTTAAAGGTTTTGTCTGCTTCATGACAGAAAAAGATCAAGATAGGTTTCCTCCTTCCTCCAGTGCATGTAAGGCACTCATCCAGGATGAAGAACACTTGGTTCTATTTTCTCAAGGAAAAGGTTTTCATTCCACCTCTTCTCAGTCCCAGCCCCTTGGAGAATGCCTCACCACTGGACTGCAAAGGGCTGAGAAAAGGGATTAAATTCTCTGCCCTAGAAATTCTGTCACTGACATAAGTACTCAAATCCTTGTGCCTCCAAGAGTGGCATAGCTGTGTATCCTACCTGGTTTTCACAGCTCCCTCCATGTGGGAGAGGGCCTTACTTTGACTTCTGCACCTGGGTGGGTAATATGTTTATAGAACATTCATCATTAATTTAATAGAGAGATCTATAGGCACATACAGAGGCCTTTATTTTTTGTATGTTTATTGGAGACACATAATAAACATCAGAAATCACAAACTTGAATCAATGGAAATCAGTCATAGGGATATATATATGGTATATAAAAGAACCTCCATCCATTTTTCTTGATCTATATGACATTAAATTCATAAAATGCATGTATTTTGATATAATCTTCCATCAAATTTTATGTGACCAGATACAAAGAGATTATTAAGCTGAAAAGAGATAATTTCATTTATTGATTTCTCTTCATTTTTAATCTTGCTAGAGGAGATTAATCACTGGTGAGTGGTAGAATGTTCTGAGCCCTGGAATGCTGTATTTTGGGTGAAAAAAACCACACTGCAGGTAAAAAAAATGAGTGAAACCCGAACAATCAAGTGAGGTTTAATAACAAAACTTGTTCATTTTCCTGTGCAAATAGTTCTATTGACTTTTGCAAGACTGCTATTAAGTGAAACTAGTAATTATAGCTGTCAATTTCTAAAGGATTAATCTCTTTCTGCAACAGAGAACTGTCCTTTCTCCTTCTGAGTTATAAAGTTAAATAACATCAATTTCTAATGGGTTGTTTTTTCTGCAAAGGATTGTTTCTGACTTATTTCTACACTTAGAAGAGTATTGTAACAATTAGTGTAGGTTTAGGTGAGATATTAGGAAGAAATTATTTGCTGGGAGGAGGGTGGGGCACTAGAACAGGTTGCCCAAAGAAGTTGTGGATGCCTCATCCCTGAAAGTGCTCAAGGCTGGGTTGGATGGGGCTCTGAGCAGCCTGGTCTAGTGGAAGTGTCCCTGACTGTGGTAGAGGGGTTGGGACTAGACAGTCTGTAAGGTGCCTTCCCACCCAAAGCATCCTGAGTGTTCTGTTCACAGTGCTGATGCTCTGGGCTCACACTCCGACCGTCTGTCCTTGCTTCTTAAGACAGTACCATGACAGATGTCTGAGCTCTCTAACTGTCCCCTTGTAAATGCTATTTCTGTCCCTTGTTGCTTACAGCCATTCCATAACTATATCTTTTGTCCTTTTTAACCTCTATTGTTAAAGAAAGGAGAAACAAATGAACCAGACAACTACAAACCCTGATGTCTGGATTCAACAGTGTGCTACACTTCAGGAGTAATTCTGATGAAAACAATAATTGAAAAGTTGGAGGTGAAAAGGGGTAAAATCTAAAATTATGTAGATCAGGCAGCAGTAGGATCTGTGCTGGGGCCCCTGTGAGAAGACACTGGAGCTGCTGAGCATGACTAATCCTGCAGCTGAGGGGCTGATGCCTTGAGGAAAAGATATTTAACAAAGGGCAAAAGGTGCCCCAGGGAAAGGAGGAGGGAACATGAGGTCAGAGGAAGTAGGAGGTGCTCCATGGCAGAGCACTTATTCAGGCTGCAGCCCTTTCCAAAGCAGGTGGATATGGCCTAAAGCAGCTGCAACCCATGCAAAGCCCAGACTGGAGCAGAGGAAAGAGTGATGAGGAAGGAGTTGTAGAGGAGCTGTTAGGGTCTGACCCCAAACATCATTCCCTATCCCCCTGTGTGGCTCAGGGTGAAGGAAAGGTGGAAAATTTGAGAGGGAAGGAGGTAACTGTAGATATGGAGTCAGCCTGGGGAAGGGGGGTAGGGGAAGGGTGGTTTTTTTATGTCCTTATTTTCTTCCCCCACCCTGCTGACTGGAGGGAAGCAGGAGGGTGAGAAGCTGGGTGCAGGTTTGGCTTAGCCAAAACTAATCCACCACACAGATTAATCTCATACTTTCTTTAACAATGTTTTCTTAACCTTTTGCACTGGAGCTCTATTAATTTTGCCTCTCCATTAGTTTGTCATGACTACATGTGAAAATCCTGTTTGAATTCTGAGCAGCGAGGGAAGAGGTTACTGAGACTTTTTTTCACAGAATCATGGGATGGCTGAGGTTAGAAGGGACCTCTGGAGGTCATCTGGTCCAACATTTCTGCTCAAGCAGCTTCCCTAAGAGCTTCTTGCCCAAAATTGTATGTAACTTTTGAATATCTCCAAGTATGAGGAGATCCACAACCTCACTGGGCAACCTGCTTGGTCACTCTCACAGGAGAATTTTTTCCTTACATCCAGACAATCCCTCCTGTGTTTCAGTTTGTGCCTGCTGCCTTTGTCCCTGTCTCTGGGCACCATAAAAAAGAGCCTGGCTCATCTCCTGTACACTCCCCCTTCAGGCATTCATATTCATTGATGAGATTCCCTGCTGAGGCTCCTCTTCTCCAGGCTGAGCAGGCACAGCTCTGTGCTTTTCTTCACAGAGGAGATTCTCCAGTCCCTTCATCATATTCCCAGCCCTTTGCTAGACTTTCCATTGTCTCTCTGACATGAAGGGCAGCCCACAACTGGACACAGAGTCTCAGGTGTTGTGTCACCTGTGCTGGGTGGAGTGGAAGGATTGCCTCCAAGGACCTGCTGGTAGCAGTCCCCCTAATTCTCCCAGCTGCCACCACCTTCTTTGCCACAAGGGTGCATTGCTGGCTTGTCCTCAGTAAGGTGTCCACCAAGCCCTCCAGAGCCTTTACTGCAGCGTGGTTTTCCTGCTGGTGCTTCCCCAGCATACACTGGTACCTGGGATTGCTTCTTTCCAGCTGGAGATTTTGTATTTCCCTTTGTTCTTCATGTGGTGAGCTCTGTCAGCCCATTTCTCCTGCCTGTTTAGGTCCTTCTGGATGGCAGCACAAACCTTTGGCACTTCTTTTAGGGAAAGAAAGAGAATCAAAGCTGTTGGAGCATTCAAAGTAGCAGTTTTCACTGGAGAGGGAATTCTCCACTTGCCACAGATGGCACAAATCCCATTTGAAGTTCAGTTAGGTAAGGTTTGGAAAGTTTTGTTAGGAATTTGTTTTGCCTTTGGAGTAATAAAGTAGTTTTTGTTCATGCTGGTTATCAAAAGAATAAAATGTTCATCTGGCAAAGGGTCTATGTCACAATTTGCCCAGTTGAGTGTGGGAGCTAAATGAGAAACACAAGCCTTAACTTTTCAGAAATGCAGCCAGGAAAAATGTAGACCTGAACCACACCTGATGCGAGTTGCATACTAAGTATGCTGAAACATAAGTCACCTTGTCTTCTAGAATAAGCTGGCAACTTTAGTTAAAGACAAATAAAACTAGTGTATTTCTGTTTGATTTTGTAAGAATTGTTTGCATATGGGAAATTGCGAAGGGAATATTGACATGGCAACAAATTAATGTGTTGACACCAGCTTGGTGAAGACGATTTCCATAATTAATCATATAATTCTTAAATTAACACATTTGGTAGACAAATTAAAATGAAAAACTGTGCAAAATAAAGTGGTTTTTAAGAGTTTTTCTGTCATTAGTGCTCCTGGACATTGTGAATTCTTTCTGCTAGAACATGTTAGGGTAAAATAGGGAGCCAGATCTAGACACTGAGCAGTAAATTAGGTTCTTGATTCCTGCAGTGTTTGCAATAACTTTATTCTGCACCATCAGTGACAAATCCATCTGCTGTAATTGATGTTGTGTGAGCCCTGTCTAACCCCATTCTAGTTGGAACCTGAAGGAGCATCCTGGGTTTTGTAAGTAAATCTGCACAGCCAAAGCAGCTACAGGGTTTTGACAGACTGGATGTGGAGGCAGCTCTGAGGGGCTGAACAGTGTAGAGGTGACTTGATCCAATCAAGCTCCTCCTTTAGGAAATTGAATGCTGCCTTAAAGGGGTGGAATGCTTCCAGGATGGACAAGGACTGTGTAGTAGATAACTCCACTGACAAAGGTAAATTAAAGTCCTACATAGTCATCGTTTGTGTTGGTTTTGCTTTCAGAGGCAATCTCGAGGTTTTTGAGCCCTTTGTTGATGTCAACAGGATGCCTGCAAAGTTATTACAGCTTTAACACATGTAGACTGGAGTTTCATGTAGTGAGTTAGAAATATGTGGAAGAAACATGGTAATCTACAGTGAGGAAAGAAGTCACAGATCTACACATTAGGAATGATATTTCTGGACTTATGAGCCAAATTCAGAAATGATCTGCTGGAGTTTTAAGTGGGGGAATTTATATCTTCATAATATTCTCTAGTATATGATCTGTGTCTCTTAGGCTAGGTATATTGCAACCTTGTTTTATACCATTTTTTAAAATTGGATCACTGCTTGCACTAGAGTTTTAGAATTTACTTGTGGAGTCTAGCAGAATGGTGTGAGACAATCAAAGCAGAATAGCATTAATTTAAAGAATGGTCCTTGAGTCTCTTGTATTCTCCTTCAGTATGGGAACATATACAACAGCAGAGATAACTTTGTTATTACATGTAGTGGGCCAAAATGGAAAGGTCAGGTTTAAAAGTTGCAGTATAAATGAATCAGATTCTGTAGGAGTAGAGAAGAAATCAATGTAATAGCAGCTCAGTCTCCCTTGCACCCATTTGCATTCACCTCTCCTTTAAGCTCAGTGAAGCTGGGTTTTAATGAACCATGCACTCTGATTTTAAAACACTAATGTAAACTCTCCCAGGTTTGATTAGCAGAGCCAGCAAGGTATTAATTTATAAATGGGATGTTCTGTGTGAGGAAGATTTCTGCCAAAGTGTATCTTAAAGTCCTTAAGATGGAAATCTAAACAAGGTGCCAAAGGAAAAAATGAAATAGAATTGTCAACTAAATTTTGCTTGACAAGATTATATAATGAAGACTGTAATATTATATTACAGTGGAGTTCTTCTCTAAGAATTACTAATAAAACACTAAAACATTTATTAAGCTCAATTATGCATATCTGAAGCCATTTTGTAGCGCTCCTCACTTAGCCATAGCTTTTGAATGAGTAAGATCAAACAGATGCATTAACTCTCTTGTCCACTTCCCAAACCTTTATTCCACCATTAGGTTTGCTAAACTGAAATTTTCTGTGCTTGTTCTACAAGCTTCCTCTTGGAGGATGGATTCAGGGCTGGATCTGGGCACCTCTCAGTCTGCACAAGGGCTGGGACAGCAGCAGCAGTGCTGTGACACACACGGGTGTCCCCATGCTTTGTTTCATGCACTGCTGGCTCCTCACAGGCTGTTTGCTCTGTCTCTTGTGGAGTTTAAGGAATGGATGGCTGTTTAAAACTCATTTGAAATTTAATGGTCACCATGACAGGGATTAACCTAAAGCAACCAGTATGTTCTTGAGTGCACAGAGGATCATATTGAGGAAGGGATTCATTGTTTTGACTAAAACCTAATCTTTCCCCACAGTTAGACAACCACATCTTGCAGTTTAAGTCACAACTTTGCCCTTGTTTTAATTATAATAAAGAATTTTCTTGTTGGTTCTTTTATGAAGATCACTATGTCCGATTCAGTTTAAAAATTCCCTAACAGTTTATAATTTGTAGCCATCTGTCAGTGGCCTGCTAATGCATAATGACTATTTTCTGTTCTCAGGCATTAATTCATTACTCTGAAGCATCTTTCTCCTAAGCCATATAAGTCATTATAATTTACCCTACATCCATTATGCTTTAATTACCTTATCATCTGTGCAGATTATGGTTCAGTATTAAAAATAAAAGGGAGATTCACGATGTTTGTCAGAAGCAAGTGCCCTTTTTGCATCTTCACCTGCTGTTTATGTTTGCTCCAAATTAGGCTGAGGTTCATAATTGGAAAAATGAAAGTGGTTATGTGGACTGAAAAACAATTTGGTACACATAAGCACATGACAAAAAGAATGCTTTCTTATGACACATTTTTGTGTTTTGCCTTTTTGTGTATTTGCAATTATTTATACTAATTATAACTAAAATATCTCTTCCTTACATGCATATGAGGCTGGCAATTAGACATGACCTCCAAACCCAGAAATTTGTAAGAAAACAGTTAGAATTAGGATGCTGCATCCAGGTCTGTATTTGTCCTGGAACAAAGGCAGTGTTCTCTCTCGACTATGCAGAAGCACAGTTTCAATTTAGAGCAAAGAAATTGGCTCTTCTAGTTATGTGCTGTCCATTTATATCATCAGAGAACATGTTTAAAGCCCCTTTTGGTTGAATTTAAGCCAGATCCTTAGCTGGATAAATTGCCTAATCTCTGAATGCAGTGGTGTTGTGTTCACATACCAGCTGAAGGTCTTGATGAATTATGAGCCATTGAAAGTGTCTGATTACCCAAAATGCAGGATGGTGGCCCCTGTGTGGTGTGGAACAGAGACTCCTGTGGGTTGGGAGCCCTCTCACTTCTGGATGGCAGACTTCCCTTGTTTCCCCATTCTCCTGTTCCCACTCTGCTTGGGAGGACATCTCACCCTGAAGATTTAGGCTGTGTCCCAAAGAGCCAAGACCAACAGCATTTTAGTGCAAGGTCCTAGAAAATTCCTGCCATGTTTTGGATCATCCATAGAAATATGCCCTAAAGACTTTAAAGACCTAGAAATAAAATAACACTCTTTCAAGACAATATTGGTATAGGAGGTAGTATAAAATCTGTTCATTAATTGGAGGCCTCTAGGGCCAGACATGGAAAAGTGCCTGCCCCACATAGGGTGAATACAGTTTTATAAGTTTAGCAAATTGGCACAGTTGGCAAGAATTCCCAATTAGAAGCACAAATAATGAGGTAATTCCACCTCCTCTGGAATCCCCCCTTTCTTGCTACCAGCTGTTCCTTGTTTATGAAAAAATATCTCGAGAAGCTGGTTTTAACCTTGGTTCTCAGAGGAGGCAAGATAGGAGAGGAGCCTTTGGAATGTGTTTTGTCTCTCTGCCTGTCAGGGTAGGAAAACTACTGGAGTTAGCTAGGAACTACATAGCTGTACGACAGAAATCTACAGAGTTATGAATATGTATGAAGGAAATATAAAAGCAAAAATAATTTTGGCATCACTACTGAGAAACAAAGAAGAATCTGCAGAAGGAAGTTCTTTAGTACTTGATTTAGAAAACTAAGTCAAAGTAACTAAGGTAACAGATCAACTTTTTTTTTTTTTTTTTTGCTTTGGGCAGTGGTAGACAGTAAAAAACTGTGGTGTGTTATTCAGGGTAATGCTCAGTAGTTTTCACTCAACTTTAGTTGATGGGGTAGAAATGTGAAAGAAATATGATAATGTTGAGAAGTTAAACTATTCTTTTCCCTGCAACATATGGAAGCAGCCTTTGACCTCCCAAGTCCTACATTTGAGGGGATGGATAGGTGTTAATTTTAAAATCTTTCCTGTTCCACATGTTCCTCTCTACATGCTGTGACAGTAACTGCTCTACAGTACCTGTCACTGTGTCACCCTGTTGCATCTCCACCATTCTTGGCCTGTATGTTTTGACTGCTGGTTTGCTTTATTTTTTAATTTTTTCTGTCAGTTCTGGTGGATTGTATGGGCTAGATGTATCTTGATGCAAATGGGAGATAGGAAGGCCACAGTCATGTCCTTTTAGACAGGTACCTTGACAAACAAGGACTGAGGAAGGCCTGTGGCATAAATCAATTTTGATTGGCAATAGAATCTTTTGGAGAGGAGTAGGATTGCTTGTAGAGTTTGTGAGAAATCCTACAGATGTGCATAATGGCATATTTCTGATAACATTCTTGGCTACAATGCTGTTACTCTCATAAAATAACAGATCTGTAAGTTCTTCAAGGTCTATGGGTCATATTACATGGATGAAACAGTTCCTCTGGCTGTAATGATTGGAAAAGCTTCATAGTCAAAAGAAGTCATACTTGATAGCCTTTACCAGACTACCTAGAATGCTTCATAATGTCATGTAAAATTGAATTTTTCTTGTAAAGATATATGGTGAGGAGAAGCACCTTGTGATAGGCCAGTAGCTGGAGTTATGCACTAACTTCAGACCTGCTGTACTACTGTCTCAGTTCCTCAGTTCCAAAAAAGCACAAATTAAAGATTTATGTCTCATTACCATAGTATGTACAAACTTCAATATTCTTAAAATCAGGTATTCTCACCCCACTATTCAAGGTGACATGTATAGAGTAACCTTCTGAAGTGCAGTAAAGGCAAATCCAAATTGGCACTACCAGAGTCAGCTGGGATCTAAAAACCCTGTATCTCTTTTTTTTGCACAATGCACATCCAAGCTGAGACTGCCTGTTGTTTTGGATAAAGTGTCACATGGCTTATTCTATCTTCAGCTCTGGTTGGATGTCCATATTACATTTAAATTGTACCATATAGGATGACATTCTTTTTCTTCCTTGGTGCAGAGATCTCTGCATCACCCTTCATAGACGAAAGCAAGGGAAATGTTTTTTATGTCTGTGCATTGAGTAGCTGGATTACAAGGGAATAGATTCCAATCTCTTTTAAAATGAAGAAAGATTTCCTGAAAGATGCTTCCAGTTTTAACCCATCATACATATCTGACTTTGATTCATATTATTTTGAGGTATTAATGAGGTATAATGAGATGGGTGATACTGAATATTTTTAAAAGATTATATTTTTCCTTGGATTATATGTCTCTGTATTGGATAACAGATCTTGCAGGTGAGGGACCTGTTACAAAGTGCCAGTTTGAAAGAAAGAAGATTTTAAGGAGTACTATAATAAACAGACCCAAAAAATGCTGTAAGAGACTGAGTAATGTACTGAAGAATAAACAGTTGTTGTAATCATAAACATATAATTAATATAAATTGCAATTCATCATATTCCATGGCAGTCCTAAAAGACCATATCCAAATGGCAGGACAAATGAGTAAAATGAGAAGTAAATTCATGACTAGTTGCTTGGCAAGATTAAATAAATTAGCTATAAAGAATGGAAACACAACTTTTATTTAACTTGACTTACACAAAGCCCTATCTCTTCTTACAAAGATAACCACAAAAAAGCCCTCCACAAACTTCCCTTTTAAAATCTTCACCAGCATCAAGAATTTGCTTCACCAATGACTTTGTGAGACTGAGTGTCCTAAACACTTTTGAAAACACTGTGCTGGAGATAATAAAATAGTGACTCAGTGCCTTGGCACACTCCTGAAAATGAGAACAGTTGGGACCCCAGCTATCAGCAACAGATGGGGAGTGCTCAATCTTTGAATGTTCAGTAGGAGACACAGTAATCCTGTAAGCATGCCAAGGAAAACATCAAGCTGTAAGAAACAATTATTAGATTTGTGGTCTTGTAGGCTCCTTAATCCTTAAACTTGTTATTCAATGCTTTCCTTTGTGTTCACCTGATTATTCGGCCTTCATGATCTTTGTTATGAAAAGCAGTGGCAAAACACACACCAGAATGAGAAGTGCCTCTCAATTTCCTACATTCTTTAAGAATGTCAGCTTATGTTGTCTTGTCTGGAGATTGGCTGAGGACATTTCATTAGGAAGTTGCAAAGTGTATGGACAGTTTATTACTGACAAAATTAAAATAATTTTACACAGTTGGCAATACTTTTCTCACAGCACAGTTTATGAATGTCCACAGCAGTTTCATTTATAATTTGCACATTGCTACCAAGGTGTGTGCTGAACATCCCATCTCTCTATTGGGCCACAAGAATGAGTAACAATGTGGAAAAAACTGCAGAGATTTCGATGTTCTACTGACACTCAGCTTTCTATCACCATGCCAGCCTAAGAGACTAAACACTGAGGCCATCACCCAGGGGTGATGGAGGCACATTTTACAGCCAGCCAGCCAGGTAGGGACCACACTGTGCTCATGCTAGCAGCTTGGATAAAGCATTGGCCAGGGAGGATGCTGAGATGATATTTCTGACACCTCTTGGACAAGACTTGTGATTTCCTGTTGCGTGTGGCTGCAACACTGAATCCTTATTTTCTCTTGGATAATCATTTTGCAGCACCCAGGATAGGATTTTATGGGCACTATTCTGTTTTCTGTGTGTAGACCTTGCCCCTGAGCCATCAAACATTGAATCAACCATTTCAAGGCCTCACTAGCCCTGGAGGTGGAACTGCAAGTTTAACTTTTTCAAATCATAAACAGCTATGACAGATGCAGCTCACCCATGAAGTAGAGCCTTGCAGTGCTACTTATTACAAGGCTACCCAAGATGTTTGGTGGCTTCCAGATGATTGCAAGAGATCAGTTTTCACTAACAGAATACACACTGTGTGTGAGTAGTCAACTGGAAATTAGAAAGGCAGGATTCAGCCCAAATTATTGGAAACCTAATCAGTACAGCTTACAAAGTTTAAAATGCAATTTATTGAACCAAATTCAGTCTAAGTGATTTGAACCAATCCTGAGTCATCACTGACTCTACTGGATAGATCTTTCTTGACCATAGTAAGAATTTGGACATTTTGTGTACTTGTAGACACTTGTATATACATGGAAAGGTAGGTGCTTTACTCTGATGTCTAATCACACTTTGCCTTTCTAGGTCATGTACTGTTGGAGTACAGCGATAAACTTTTACTGAAAAAACAAGCTTTTAAACTAGAACTATTTTTCCTAAGCTTATTTTTCAGTTTTAGATTTAGAATATCCTGTGTCCCATGAAATTACATGTTTTGTAAAGACATCCCCTTTAGTAGGCATCATAAGAAGACCAAGCAAAAGTAGTATTTCTGACTAATTGTTTAACTGTGTATGTTTGTATTCTTTATCTTAAATTGGAAAATTCTGAATTTAAGCTTAACTATTAGAGCAAGCAATCATTCATTTCAACTTGTGAAATTAACAGCAAAAATAAAACTGCATTTGAGAAGCATAAATGTATGCATAGCTAAATCTATATCTTTATGTAATTAGACATAGCTTCCTAATAACTAATTATTGTTATTTTTTTCTGAGTGGTATTTTGGAAAAATATATTGGACTGACTTGTCATAATAGAGAGAACAATAGTTTTTTTATGAGTCTCATTGGTTTGTTGATTAAGTGCTCCAACTGTCAGGAACCTGTATGGACTCAGCTTCAAAATCCACCATAACACACTGTAGTGAGCATTCTGGACATTGTGTTCCCCTTGTGATGGGCAGAGGGAGCACCACAAGCTGAGTCTGCTCCCATGGGCAGAGGCATGCACAGAGAGATGAAACAGCTTTTCCCTTGAGGAGCATGTGATAAATAGTCATGACAGCAGTCAAAGGGAGGAGGATATTTTTAACTTTTGCTCAGGCACACAGCTTAAGCAATCTTGTGCAAGACAACGGAGAAAATCTGTGGTGGAACAGGAAAATTACTTTTGATACCCTGAGTCACAGCTCAAGGCCTTGCCAAGAACATGCTTTCCCTTTAGGGAAAGTTTCCTCTTTTTCCGTAAGAATACTTGTCCTGTAAAAGTAGGATGATGTCAGTTCCCTGCTGCTTCTTAATATTCCTGCTATTATGCTACTGCTGGTCAGACAAAGAATATCAAATAAATAAAACCACCTCCACATGTCTGTAATGCATTCTTTTATTAATCATACTGAAGGTAATTATTTTAAATGAAATCTCAGGTGGTGCATTTTTCTAGCTTTTCAGGTTTGTTAAAAAAAATAAAATTAATTCTAGCATAGAAAATAAGGATAAAAATGGTCTGAAATCTATGTATTCCACAAGGAATGAGAAAAATAAGCAAGAACCTTGCCAGTCTCTTAATGAGGCTGTAGGAGGTAAAAAATATCAATAAAGAGTCCAAAAGAGCTGATCTAAGCAATGATCTAATGAGCTCCTAGTTCATAGCATGAGATTTTTTCTTTTAAAGGGACACAGTCAAAAAAATAATCTTAGGCACAATCTTGTTTTGAGGTCATTCTGATTTTGTGGAAATGTCCCTAGTTATGCAAGCAGTTATTTTGTTCCTAAAATATTTTACTTTAGGAGAAATTTGATAAGATAGTAGCTGCTTATAGGCTGTTATGTCCTTATTTCCCCCCAGTATTTGTACAGGAGCCAAGAAGTCTTTCCATACACTTTCCCCCCTCCACTCCCCATTAATCTTAGTAATTTTCTTATGATGAATCCAAAACAGTTGCTTGTAATCAACTGGGGATTAAATGTAATTCAAATTCTAGTGATTTAAGTGGCTCTCTTTCTGAAGTTTGGCTAATAAAGAAAGAGAGGAGGGTTTCATCCACATCCAGGTAGGTCCCTGAATATTCTTGTTTCAGAAATATAATTATAAGATTGGTGATTGTACTTTGATTTTCCTTTATTTAGGGAGGTTACTGTGACATCTACCTAATGCCTTGAGCTGAAGTTCTACTTCTTTTCCCTAATCCTTTCCCTCCATCTCTCCTTTTCCTCTCCCTCTCTTCCCCTCTCTTTTCTTCCTCACCCTCTTTTGTAAAGCCAGTGGTTCCAAAGACCAGAATCCTATTTTGCAACAAAGGGAGGGGACAAAATAAAGTGGCCTAAAGAAAATATTGATTCCATTTCAGTTCTGGCCCCTACTGTATAAATAAGTATTATTATTCCTGAAATCAGCTGCCAGTAGTTGCCTATGCAGCTCTGTCTGCTTCCAACATCACTGCCTTATGAAAATCAGTCAGGTGTTAAATGCACACTGCCCACTCCACAGCAATACCCACACCCTGCAGCCCAAAGGTGCTCCAGAGGTGCTCAGAGTCCAGAGGGATGGCTCAGACCTGCTGTGAGTGAGCACACGAGCCCTGTTTACCTGAAAGGATGTAATGCACATGGCTGGTGCCCTGTTCCTTCTTACACTGACAAGTTGTACCCACAGAGGCAAATGAGAGGCAAAAGAGATGCAGATGGTTGCCTTGAGCTACCCTACCCTAGATCAGCAGAAACCTGCAGAGCTTTCCTGGCAGGAATATACAGAATACACCAACTTGCAAGTGGTGGCAAATCAATAGGAATCCTATCACTGTCGTTTGTGTGTGAAATCTTAAATTTCATGGTACCTTAAGCCACAGTTATGTGTCACATTAACCTACCTTTGAGAAAGCAATAAGTTTCAAAGAGTAAGAGGCGTCTTTAAATGGAAAAATCTATCTTATAGTTGGTCAGCTATTAATCTGAGCAGAGTTTAAGACTTTCAGACTTGTTGATTCATATATCAAAAGCAGGGCTGCCATGTAAAGGTTTATGGCTAAAGGCAAGGTAGGTTAATTACTAACCAATGGGCTGAATCCTAAGTACTCTGCAATGTGATTTAAGATTTAAGTTTTATATAATGGTGATTAATTAAAGCAAAGTGTGAACTAAGACCAGGTAAAGGAGGGAAAAATGCTGGTGGAACAATAAAGATGATAATTTACTGTGGTTATACAGAAACGTTCTGTTCTGTTTTTCTGAAGTGCCCAATAAGTCCCTGAGTACCAGGGACTTTTTGTAAGTAAACATACCATTATTTCTGCTGCTATTTGATGCATATGGCATATTTTCCAAGGTGTTTCAAGATAAGTCTCAGCCTATAAACATGAACTGTCTTCCTCAACCAGCTCTTAATTATAAAGAATTTCTAACTGCAGCCTGTTAACTTATATGTGTGTCTTTAGATTTCAAGGTCTTTCTTACAGAAGTATGTTACATTTAACCCAGATTCTGCACAATGATCTCTATATAACATTAAGATATTCTTAGTGGAAATAAATCCTAATTTTCAGACCAAGAAGGGATTTTACTGCTGGTAATGTCTTTCAAATAACTTTGTTTTTCTCCGTGAGTTTTCAACCAAAATGTCCTTCCTCTGCTCAGGTAAGGCTACGGGAAATACAAAATGGCTATAAACTCTGATGTTTAGTATTCAGTTTTACCAGAATAATTGATTCATGATATAGATTCCCTTCCCTTCCCTTCCCTTCCCTTCCCTTCCCTTCCCTTCCCTTCCCTTCCCTTCCCTTCCCTTCCCTTCCCTTCCCTTCCCTTCCCTTCCCTTCCCTTCCCTTCCCTTCCCTTCCCTTCCCTTCCCTTCCCTTCCCTTCCCTTCCCTTCCCTCCCCTTCCCTTCCCTTCCCTTCCCTCCCCTTCCCTTCCCTTCCCTTCCCTTCCCTTCCCTTCCCTTCCCTTCCCTTCCCTTCCCTTCCCTTCCCTTCCCTTCCCTTCCCTTCCGTCACCACCAGCCTGCAGAGACAACAGACCATGTTGTAATGCTGTGCTCCAGCCTGCTTATGTTAGCAGAGAAGGAATTGACCCTTGAAGACCATATTGTCTATTAAAATAATTTTAAAATTACCCTCTGTTCTTCAACAACACTTTAGAAACTGTGTGTTTGTTGCTATTATTCCACTTCTAAATATCCTTGGGGTTTTTTTTCAAAACAAATGCTGACTCTAACCTGGATTCCTTGTCTTGACAGCATCTGCATCAGACCACTGCCTATTGTGAGGCCAGGCTAGTGAAACTGTAGGAGCAGCACAATCAGAGGTCATTAACCCAGTGGGAAAATAATTTGACTCATTGGCTATGGGTGAGAGTAAATTGGTGAGATAGTGAGCACAGATTGTCCCCTGTGAGTGGCTGAAGCCACCCATTTCTAAAGAACTGCCAGCAGGTTGGAGGCAGACATTAAAAAAATGATTGACTGACACAGCTTTAATTTATAGTAGCAACAAATGATCACTTCAGTGTATGCCATAAGGAAGGTATTCTCAAGCACAGCTTTGGATTCAATGCCCATATTGTGATTTTTTTTTATTCTAATGAAGGTAATATACATAAACATTGATGGAACATATCTGGTGATTTGAAAGCAATAACTGAAATCTTGGGTGAAAATTTGCATCTTTAATGCAGCTGAAATCTTAGCAGCCATCAATAAATCAATGCAAAAAAGGCCCTAAATTGCTGTAGATATCTATAACTATTTCTTTCTGACTGCAGTCTAATCTATATTGAGAATATAAATAATGGCTTTTATGCTTTATGTGAGAACCTCTCTTTTCTGAATTCAAGAAATATGATATACAAACACAAGTTAGATGAACTAAGGCTGTAACTCACAGGGTTGCATGGTTGCTTTATATTGAACAGTCATTGAAGTTCTGGTCATTTAAATTCAAAGTGAATAAAGATGGAGTGCACACCATTTTCCTTGTGATGCCATTTCCCAGCCAAATAGATGTCAGTGTCAGAGATATTTGCTGATTCCTTCCATTTTTTCCCACCTAATTGGATTCAATTCCTCCTAATTATATAGACTTTTACTATTCTAAAATATTAATTTTCTTTTGAAGAATGTATATGGGCATTATTAGCAGGATTTTTTAAAAAAAATAAGCTATGCTGTGCCAGTTTCAGGGGGGTTGTTCTGCTCAGTCTATAAAGACTAATTAAAAATGTCATGCCAAATATCCACAATATTTGAAGAAAGAATTCACAGTGTTGACTGTAGCAGTAGAATATCTCAAAAAAAAAGGAGAAAAAATATAAACTCCAGATTATTAAAGGAGCTTTGCTGTGTCACTCTATGCAAGCCCAACACTAAGGGGAAAAAGCCCCACCAGGAGCAGCATGCTCCTGTTTGTCATAATGTCTCCTGCCTCTACTGCTCCAGGGGCTGGAAGCTATCAGTCTGCATTCACCAAACTGTGCTGGAAGGACAAGCATGATACCCATCCAGGAAAAGAGATCTGTATTTGTAGGCTTTCCTGTATAGCAATTTTAGAGGTATTAAGTGGGCTTTTAAAAAGTCAATTTGGACGATAAGTGTTGGTATTCCTGAAACTGGGCTAATGGTAACTGCTATATATTTATTTGACTGTTTAAAGCAGTCACCAACTTAGCAATACATTTTTTAACTCCTCAAATATAGGATTTTTTTTTCCTTTTGCTCTTTAAATTTTTGAGAATAGCAAAGGAGAGCAGATAATAGGCAGACCTCCTGTTAGCATATTTTTCAGGTGGGGCTCTGAGGAACAGAGGTCCACTTTTTCAGCTTTCATATCTCTTGCAAGTCCGGGCTTTAGTGGCAGGATTGTTCTTTGTTTCATTGGACCTTATCCAGAGAGTGCAGTGCTCCTTCTTTAAACTGCCAATAAAAGGATGTCCCCATGGAAATTCAGGACTGGAGAAGACCTCACAGGATTATCCAGCATAATCCTCTCTTCTGAAGCAGGATAAAGATTAGTTCAGAGATGAATATCAGAGGCATTTCAGAGCTTTGACAGCATTTCTACAACTTTCCTATGTGGCGTTTCATTCTCTGTGTCCATTAAAGAGTTTACCATAACAGTCAAGATATTTTTTTGCCTTTGAAATGTATTTTTTAAGCATTTGTCCAGGTTTTCTGGACTGTGAGCAGCTCTAACAGAGCAATAGTGCTCTGGAGCACTAGCTCCAGCACAGATCAGTTGCCAAATTCTAAACATCTTGAAAATGTAGGCACAGGAAAATGTTACAATGGATTTGCAGTTCACTCCTGCTGCCCAAACAAAAATGCATTTATGTACACTCTAATTTACCAGTGCATATTCCATCTGCCCTGTTCAGATTTCTAATCTAGAATCCACTGCCTCTCCAGCTTGGTGTTCCCTGCCTAGCCTGCTCCTCCAGGTGAGTATTTAAATCAAGATCCTACCCATATTTTCACTGGCCCCATTTCCTTTTATCACACTTCACTTCCCATTTCCCTTTCACTCACTTAAACCCCTCTGACCTCTGCAGCCACATCTTCTTCCTCCCCTGCTCTTGCAGCAAAGCCTGAAGTGCCACATCTCACACCTACTGCTGTTGGTGCCCCAGCAGCTGCTGCTGAGCATCTCTGAAATGGCTCATGTGGCACTGCTGTTTGTATTCGTGGTGTAAGAACCACTGATCCAGGTAATATTTCTTCAGCCTTTCCAGAACAATGTGTCTCAAGATAGTTTCTAAGTCCTTGCTAAAGCAAGATACATTATACCTACTGCTTCCCTTTAATCCATTATGCCAATTATATTGGCAGCAAGGACATTAGATAGGTTTGACATCATCACTTCTTAACACACTCAGGTGACCTGTCTTTTATTATCCTACTGTCTTCTGCTGCTTTTGAATTGATTGTTTAAGAGTTGGTTCCAGAATCTTTCTGGGAATTGAAGTCAAATACTCTGTAATTCTCTGGATCCTTCCCTTACTCCCTCTGCCCACACACCCCAACCTTCCCATTTTCAAAGATTCCCACTTCTAGTCCTTTGGAACTTTTGTGATTAAAACTAGGTAGACTTCTGATAATGTTCTTAAACTCAAAGGGATAAAAATGGTTTGCCCTGATTATTTTTCCTCAGTGCTTGTGGCGAATATCATAAGACCCTGCTGAATTGAATACATTTATTGACTAAATATTGAACCTCTTTTTTTTGGCTTACTTTCCTGGTGATTGTTACATTTAATTTTGTTAAGCCTCAACAAACTAATTTTTGGAGGAGTGAAGCCCAGAATATAAGCATTTTCTGCATCACTTATTATTATACCTTTTTCCTGGTCCTTTAACTTTTTTAGAGCAAGGGAATTCCTTTAATATTTGTTGAAATGTGTTTTCTCATAGAAGAAATAAATCCTGTTTGACAGACTGTAATCTTCTTCATCCTTCCTCCTTCTTACATGCCTAAATCTAAGCAGAGAAACAGTCCCTTAGAGATGCCTAAAACCTTAGAACAAGGCAAGTGTCTAAATGTCTGGATTAAGAGAGGTAATTATACAAATATGGGGGGAAGCCACTGTGTTGAGATTAGGAGCAGCATTGTCTCTTAGGCATAATCACTGGCTTTGTGCCTTTTTAACACTAACTGTGGATCTCTCTCTGTGAATTGCTTCCATCTTTGTACCTTTCAAATTAGCACCTCTCATAAATGTAAAATCCATGTACATACTTTGATTATTTCAGCTGTACACCTGGGGGAGGGCTGAAACAGTACCAAAAATAATCTTTCAAGTGGAGAGCAAAAGTGCCATGTATGAGTCAGAAAATATTTTTGTAGGAACTACTATTACTTTAAAATACCAATTTATATTTATGTTGCACTTTCCACTAAAAGAACTCCATATTTTTGGAAGTGCTGGTTGACTCTGCTGTGGTGAATCCTAAGAGCTAGGAAGAAAACACCTAAAGTTCAGATCAGGAGAATCAAGAAAAGAGCATAAATCACTTACCTAATGTTACACAGAAAGCCTGTGATGGACCAAGATTAAAAACCAGGTTCACAAGTCTTGGTCTTGTTAGCTTTTCCCTGTATAAATAACTGCTTATAGTACAATTACCTTTTTAAAAATGGAGTTAACTTCTTTGATTTATTCATATCAGGAAAGTCAATAATAATAATAAAATGAAATCTCTTTAGTACCCATCTGTTGCAACTTCCTTTCAAGGACATGGTCTCCAGAGAGGCTTCACTAGCATGCAAGATTCCTTTATTTTAGTTAGAATATTAATATTCCCACTCTTTCCTTAGCTTCTAAGGCCAATGTTAATTCTTCCCCCTCCAGTCACTTGGAGAGTAACATGTGATGAGGTTCTTTGTGCAGGGCTTTCCAAGTGACAAAACATAAGGCTGTGTTGTTATATATGTCTTTTTTTTGTTTGGTTGGTTGGGGTTTTTTTGTATAGCAGTACCCATGCAGACCAACTTCACATTTTCTCTGTACCACAGTGAGATTCATTCGCTTTGCTCCCTCACTCCCCTGAGCAACATTTTCCTGTATTTTGAACTGAAGTGAATTATGTAATGAAAGTGTGTCTACAATGGTTGCAATATTGCAAATGGACTGCTGGAGTCCACTGGAATTGACAAGGGATCTGCAGATGAGTGATGGAGGCACCCTAGCCAGCAGCTCTGGGAAGCAGCTGGAGAAAACCAAAAAACTGGATGACAGAACCCTAAAATTACTGATAGGAAAGGGATGAATTTCAGGATGAGAGAGATAGTGTAATACAACAAAAGAGAATAAACAGCAGAATGTAAGGAAAAAATATTAGGACTACATTCAAGCTCTGGCCATAAAATATGACTAATGTTCATCTGTAAACAATTTCAGGAAATAATTCCATGTGGGAAGTGTGAAGTGACATGAATAGGAAGATTTGGGTGTGTGCATTTGCAGAACCCAAAGTGCAGTGACCCTGCACTTGCTCACACACTTGTGTGGACTTGGGAGGGAGCTGGGAGCCACGGGGTGGGTGTGCTTTAGTGACCTGTATCCCAGCCCCACTGCTCAGGATGGGAAGGGCACAGGAGGAGTGAGACAGTGTAGGAACTGTTCTCTGTGCTCTGTAAATTTGATGTACTTGAATATTCACACTATTTGAATAAACATGAAACAGAGGCTGTATCAGTCATTGTCAGTGTGTGCATCTTTGAGATCACAAGTCAGTCATCACATGCTTTAAATTGATATGTGACTACCAGATTTCAGCTCCAGTTTAGATGTTTACAGCCACCAAGGGTGTATGTTAGTGCAGGTGTGGGAGTACAAAGCATGTTCTCATTCCCCAGCATTTGAACTGGCTTGTGCTATGTCTCTCACAGGATCCAGCATTCCCTTTCCATAGTCCTTTTTGCACTTTTTACTCAAACTTTCTATCTATGGAAGTGTGCACATTGATAACTGCTAATATACTTTACATTTCTTTTAGTACTTCTTACCTGAGGGCTTTCAAAATGCTTTAGAGCTTTAATGAAAATGAATATGCGTGTGCCCAAATTCTGCTTACCGTAAAGTCAATTCACAGCTGTGTGTGCTTTAATGGTGGTGCCAGGTTTACACCACTGCATCTGAATACAGGATGTAAGTTGCTGTGCCTGCACCAATAGCTTTGGATATACAAGAACACAACTCATAGCAATGGCTTCTCTCTTTTCCCCTGAAAGATTATCACCTAAGGGGTACAATGTGGCAACTCTAACAAAAGCAAGGCAGATGTTCAAAATGCATTAATAATCTTTCGGGAAACCATCAAAAACACTGTACAATGGGTTGTATGACCTCCAGAAGTGTACAAATTATGTATTTGATTTCAGATGATTAATTATAGCAATCCATTTTGCACTACAATACAGAGACATTTTAAATCATGTTTTTTATAATTTCTAAAACTGAAATTGATTTAGTATTTTGACATGATTCATTATTTAGGTACTGATACAAATTTACAAGTTTTTTTTCAATTTGAGAGAGAATACCAAGTGTCTTTATATTCATGTGTTGTTAACTACTGCATAAATATGTGAAAGTGAAAAAAAAGGGACTTTCCATACAAAGCCACTAAATACCTCTAGGCCAATGCCATGTTCCATTAGTTATCTCAGTAAATGTGGGGCCTAGCAATGCTTTCTAAAGAATTCTTTTAAATATGAACAGATATTATTGAATACTTTGACATTGAATGTAGTAAAAATGCATGCAGTACCTATCTTGAGAAACAGGAGAAGATAATCTTACCAATTGCTATGCTGGTTAGTCAAACTGAGATCTGTTAAACAGTGGATCCCTAACTGATTTTCCTTTCTCTTCTGTGGTGTGTGGGGTATAATATTGGATGTCATAGCCCATTTGTTTCCTCCTCTGAATATTCTCTCCTAGTAGGCTTTGGTCATGATGTTTCTGTCTGTGATTAAGGCTTTCAGCTGTGTCTAGGTATCTGGAAACTTATGGGCTGGGGTCAGCAGACCTTCTAAAACCATCCCATGTTTTTTACTAAATGTCACCTGTGGTAATACAATGTATTTGACATCAGTATTCAGGAATTTCTCACTGATACATAGCACTGTGTGTTCAGTAATGCACATTATCAGGGTTGGGTCTAGAGAATTCTCCTAATGCTACATCAAGTTCAGTGTACTGATCCCTGCTTGCTCCTCTTGTTCTGAGCTCAGTTTCTATGGTTATGTCAGCATTGCATAGCAGAGCTCAATGCTGTGGTCCCACAGCTTGCACCAAAGCACCTAGCAGAGGGCTGGAAGATAGATGTGGCCCTAGGGCAATATGTCCAGGATTTCAGGACACCAGCAGAGGTGCTTGTACTGGCAGGGATGCATAGGAGCTCCTGCAGAGAGAGACTTCACTGCTTTGCTCAGATGGGCATAGTCTAAAACATCTCCTGTCAGTCTGTAAAGACCAGCTTATCAGTACCCTCACTCAGGTACAAGTGAGCCCAGCAACCCCCCTGTTCAGTGGATGGAGGCTCCTTAGAGGTTGCTTTGAACAAAATCTGTTATGAGTAAGGAATCACCATTATATCAACTGCTTTAGTGCTGTCAGTTTTTCAGAGAAACTACATGGCATGTATATTTTTCTCAACAAAACAGCTTCCAAAATCTGGCAGTCTGGGAGTCTATGTTTCCTGTCCCCATCTTCAGAGAAATCAAGGGAGTAGAATCTTCAGCCTTGACCAACATTGCTTTTGTTACCCTGTGTACTGGTGGCTAGTACTGAATTCTGGGATGGCAAGAATGTGGAACCAAGCTTGCAGGCAGCTCAGCTGTGTCAAGCCTGGCTGGTTCCTGCTTGTGTATGCTGCTTCTGGGGTTGGCATCATTGAGATTGATGATGTACTGTGGGATGACTTCTGTTCCCTTACTTAAAAACAGCTTGTGTGACATAGTGTCTATGGTCATTTCACCCAGCAGTTACCAGTTTTTAATGGGTGACAGCTGTCATCTCATGCTAGCTAAAATGGTTTACTTCAGAGTTTACTGCTTTTCTGGTCGGATTTGAAGAGATCAGAGAATAGAATGTCCTTCCTGTTTCTGGTCCTCTATTTTCTCTCCCCCTTGCTATGCTAATTTAAGTGGCAAATACCATGCCCTTCTCTTAGAATGCCAGTCTAAATCTACTGCAGCCTGGGGTTGCTATGTGTGTAGGTCTGACACTCTCTACCTCTCTGGGCTGTGTCACTGCCAAGAACTGTCATCTCTGCCTGTTGCATGCACTGGCTTTAAGATAAATAAATGAAAGAATTTGTGTGGGTGTTTTGTTGTTTATTTATTTTTTTATTAGGTTTTTGGGCTTTTTTTAAGCTCAGCTGTCACCTCCTTGTTAGAAATGTTCTGTTCTTGGTCTTGAGGGAGCTCTTAAATTCAGATATGGTGGGTGGCCCAGATGGTGCCTCAGCTGAAGAAGGAGGTCTTGAATGGAGTGAGGTATAATACTCAGCAGTGTACAGACCTCTGCTGTGTCTCTCAGGCATTAAGGGTACACTGCATTAGCCACCTCAGAACAAATTAGTAGATGAACAGAATTGCTGAGGAGAGGGCAGGGAGTGCATAATTGGCATCAACTGTGTTATCAAGACATGCTTCAGATAACAGTTTTCAAAAGACATGTGAGAAAATGACCTATTTAAAAAAGACATGAGAAAAAAGCCAAAACCAGACTTGTGCCCATTTCTGGTGGTTATTCAAGTGGAAATTTAAAGATCCCTCAGTGCTTTCTGAAGAGAAAGAAAATGTAGCTTTTCTGCCTGCATTCCATTAGCCAATAAAAGTGACTTTTAAGTTAAAAACTTCACGTGAGTTACTGCCAGAGCTACAGTAGCTATTATAGTTGCTGGAAGAGGCATTTACAACGCTGGTATCTTACTTATTCCTATGAATCCCCCTGAGATGCAGACTCTACATAACCCTAGTCTTTATTGGAAATTATAGATACATGGTTTAGATTTATAGATACATGGTTTTATGCAGCAATTCAGTTTTGTACCCACTTTGACACTCAACCTCTCCTTGCTGTATCAGTCTCCTGTAGGATAGATAGAGATGTTTCTCTACTGCCTTCTGTACTCAGAAAAATGTTGCATCTATTACCAGAGCTTCTGACAACCTGAAAACTGAACTGAAAGGAATTCTTCTGTCCAAGAAACAACAGTGGTATCCCAATAGCTTAAAATGGTTGAACTGAATTTCTCATTAAATACAACTTTTATTTTGCTGTCCATCCATTTCCTAAGCTTTCTAAGATTACATAAATTAAATAACATTAATAAAAACACAGATAAAAATTCTTTAATTCATTGTGAAACAGGTAGATAGGGACACTTCTCTCTTTTCTACTCTGGGTTAAAAAGAGAGACAATTGAATGCTCTTGTATTTTTACATTACTTTCAGATTATACTGAATAACCATCAGCCTGTGTACAACTATGATAATTCTTACATGTGAACACATGTGAGCAGAGCACGTACAGCTCTGTGCACCTTTCACCCCCCCAACTGTTAATTTGCTAATGAAAACATCTGCAGTGAAAAGATGGAGATATTCTCAATATGAATGCTGACCTGAATGAAAACTTGTTATGTAGTCTGGAATTTTCCCCATTTTCATTTGAAAACTAGTGATGTCAAGAACTGAGAATGCTCAGGTTTGTAAATGTTTCTTTATTCACAGTTTTATGGGGTAGATTGATGCAGTTTCCAAAGGAGCTGCTTGCATCTGTGGTATGAAATCTGTGGTATGAAATTCCTGTGTGCTGGTTTATGATGAAGGCTGCATTGTCAGCTGTGGGAAGCATTCCTGACTGGGCTTCAAGAGTTTTCACCCTGCACTTGCAGCACTCAACACAATCAGCAGCCCCTCCAGCCTTGCATCGTGTCAGCTGTCATCAGCTGGGACACTGACTAGGGAAAGCTGGGGGTGAGCTTGCAGGTGGCAGTGAAATTTGAGACTGAGCTGGGAGACTGGATTGGGAAACCCAGTGGACATGGAGTAAAAGGGAGAAATGTGAGGGAAAATGCTACTTGTGAAGGAAGAGCTAATTGGCTTCTCCTATATTGTTGAATAAGTTGGTGGCAAGGCTACCTGGCCCCAAAAGAAACTATGTAAGAGGCAGTTCTAACAATTTATGGGTATGAAGTAAGGATGAAGAACTCCTAGGATGAATGTCTATTCTATTTACTAGTACAGACAAAACCTGAAATGATGCTAACTGGCTACTGTAATCAGTTGCCCACTTCAGGCTGCATGTGGTTTTTGCATTACATAATAGTTCTCCTTTTGACTTATATGACAGAAAAGGCTTCCTAAGGAAAGATAAAAAATATGTTAAAAGAGTATTTTCAAGGCTGAAAAATCAACCTTTGAAAAATTTGGAAATACCAAATTACCTTTGTTGGATATATGTACAGAGAGCCAACAACCACACAAATGCCTGCTGTTTTTCTCAGGACATTTTCTTCACTCAGTGCATACAGTAGATAGCCTTGTTTTTTAAATCATGGTATCTCCTAGTAAAGGTCTTCTATTACAGTCCAGCTACATTAGGTTTTTTTGCTGACTGTCATGAAAACCATCTGAGGATGTCACTTAGTTTGTGTAGGGAAATAATGAAAACTCAGAGGAGGAGGTTATATATTAAGGGAAGAAAGAGCAATCAGAGTTATACTGAGTATATTCATAAGGATGTGGCAGACACTGCTGTGGTCAGTGTGGTGTTCAGCTGGGTCAGACATGAGCTGGAAGCAGCAAGGCCAGCTGGATGCAGGAGTGTTCCCTGGACAGTAAACCCAAAGGAGCTGTGCTTTGGTATCAGCACAGACTAACAAGGGCAATGTGAATGTGAGGGTGGTTGTGGCTGTCCCTATAGGAACATTCACTGTGCTCTGGGGGAAGCTGTCAGTGTGAGCTTGTCAATTCAGCAGCACAGCCATGCTCTGCTTTTTTTTCCCACCTTGTTGCTGGGCTGCTGAAAGGACAGAGTTGTGTAGACTGCAAAGAGCCAGGCTGTCTTGCCTTAGACAGTCTGCTGTGAAGAAGAGTTGTAGCTAACACCGAGGTTTTTATTTGTTCATTCTTTTTTCTTTGTTAATGTTATTATTATTATGTATTCCTTAAGCTATGAACATATTTTATTATTATTCACAGAATCAGGGAATCGACTAGGTTGGAAAAGACCTTTGAGATCACTGAGCCCAACCTATGGCTGAACATCAGCTTGTCAATTAGACCATGGCTTTGTGCTACATCCAGTCTGTTCTTAAACACCTCCAGGAGTGGTGACTTCACCTTTTCCAATGCCCAGTCACCTCTTCTCTGAAGAATTTCTTCCTTATGTCCAATCTGAACCTCCCCTGTGGCAGTTTAAGATGATGTCCTCTTGTCCTGTCACTGGTGGCCTGGGAAGAGAGACCAACCTCCACCTGGCTGCAGCTTTCTTTCAGGGAGCTGTAGAGAGGGATAAAGTCCCCCTGAGCCTCCTTTTCTCCAGGCTGAACAACCCCAGCTCCCTCAGGTGCTCCTCACAGGACTTGTGCTCCAGACCCTTCACCAGCCTTGTTGCCCTTCCCCAGACTTGCTCCAGCACCTCAACATCCCTCCTAGACTGGGGGCCCAGAACTGGACACAGCTCTCAAGGTGTGGCCTCAGCAGTGCTGAGCAGAGGGACAATCCCTGCCCTGCTCCTGCTGGCCACACCATTCCTGACACGGGCCAGGGGCCATTGGCCTTCTTGGCCCCCTGGTACATGCTGCTCATGCCCAGCTGGCTGCCCATCAGTACCCCCAGGGCCCTTTCTGCCTGGCTGCTGTCCAGCCACTGTCCCCAGCCTGTAGCACTGCAGGGCTTTGTTGTGGCCAAAGTGCAGGACCTGGAACTTGATGCTGTAAAGCCTCATACCCTTGGATTTGGCTGTTGATCCAGCCTGTCCAGGTCCCTCTGCAGAGCCCTCCTGCCCTTCAGCAGATCAACACTCCCCCCCAACTTGGTGTCATCTACAAATTTGCTAATGGTAGACTCAATCCCCTCATGCAGATCATCAATAAAGGCATTAAACAGGTCTGGGGACAGCACAGATCCCTGGGGAACACCACAGGTGATTGGCTGCCAGTTTAAAGAAGAGCCTCTATTTCTAGTATTTTTTCTCAGAGGTTTCCAAATGACGGTTACTTATGGATAGAAGTACTGTCACCTCCTGTTTCTTGGGCTGTACCTTCATTCAAAGATCATCTAGTAAATGGGGCTTATTTGTGACAGCATGGACATTTGTTCAAACTGTCAGTGGCTAATTCACTGGTACATGCTCTTAAATCTATTGGATTTTGCTCACTCTTTTACCTGAGCACTGGTCTCCAATTTAATTAATTACTGACCAGTCCTAGCAGTACCTTTTGCCCTATTAAATTAATCACCTGCTCTTTCTTCAAAGCTCAGCTGGCATTCTATAGAAATAAAGAGTTACTTAATTTAATCTAAGCCCTTTTCCAGTGCTTATCACATCCAATCTCTCTACCAGAGTATCTGTGAAGTTGACCTGGCTTCTCAGAAAAGATTTCCTCTTTCCTTGTAAGTGATTTCTTGAGTGATGCCCTGTTTTCAAGGGGACAGCATAATTCTCTAATGGCTCTTTAAGAAATTAGCCCTCTTCTTATGGAAGGGCTGCAGAAGTCTGGGCAGCAGCTTCTTTATCTGGCACACTTCCATTCCCTGCAAATGGTAGTTCTCTCCTCAAGCACTGATTCCTTTACTTTGATGACTGCAGTCTTGACCTTTTTATGAACTTTTCTTCCATCTCCTGGAAAGTGTGTTTGAAAATTATTTCAATTTATGGTGCCTTGCTTGACTGTGCAAGGCTTTTTCTGACAAACACAGAGGCCAATTAAGTACAGTGAGGGTCCTTTATTTGTCCTTCAGATTTGCATAAGAGATTGCAGTTTGAAATAGAAATGGTTTTGAAGGAATATAACAGCTTAGAATTTTTAGGTACTAATTTTTACTGTACTGCCAAAGGAATGTGAGAATGGTCTCTCTTCCTGAAAAGCATTTAGTCCTTAGCAGCCTGTTACCATCACTTGCCTTCAGTATGAATAGTCCTTTAAACATAGTTCTTCTGGAGTCCTTTACAACTCTCTAAAGTTTCCCCAGTTGTGATCCTAAATTGAGGCAAACATAGTTTTTCAGACAGTCAATACTTTCATTGCAAACTTCCTGACTTTATTATACTAACAACAACTTAACAGTTGCTCATTTGGCTGAATAAACAACATGAGGTGGTAACTCAGGTGGAGTAAATTAGTGTAATATTGCTTCAGTCACTAGAGTTACAGCAGTTTAGACCAGCATAGGCTTTTGTCACACATTTTTATTTAGAATTTCTTTTCATTTACTCTGGCATTCTTAGCTATAATAGAGAGAAGCTTCACAAATATAATTCATTCATCCAGACAGTTCCCTTGGGAACTATCCCCTAACTAGTCCCTTTGGAAAGTAGGGAGGTATGGTATTCATTTCACAGATGATCAACTAAGGAACAAAGTGATGCTTTTTAAAGACATTGTCATTTCTAAAATTTCCACTGTCTTGATGCTGTAAAATATTTGCATCACAGTACTGCAGAACCATAGAAATATTGTTTGGAAATGATCTCAAAAACCTTGAGGTTTTACACCTACCCAAAAGAGAACAGGTTTGCCATAGCTTTTTCCAATCAAGTCCTGAAAACCTGCAAGCACAGAGTCTATAACCTCTCCAGACAATAGCAGTCAACACTGAATTGACCTTCTCATGTTTTTTTCCCTCCCTCTGTTATTTAATTTGAAATTCCTAAACCACAACTTATGGTGGTTGCCAAGCTTTATATCACTTTATCTTCAGAACTTCTGTAATTGTTTAATGTAGTCATAGGCAGGTAGCTAAATACCCTCTTGCCCACTTGTCTGTTGGATTAAATCAGCCCAACTTCTTCCACTTGCCCTTGCAGGCCATATGCTCTCAATCTTTTACTATCTCAGTAGCTCTATACTGGACCCTCTCCAGTTTCTTAATATTGGATTTATGCCCTTTCTGTACTCTAATGTCTTTAAAAAAATCATTCCAAATACAAATAATGCCTAATTTTCTCAAAGCCAGCCAAGATAATTATTAGCAATATTTTCTGAGAAATTTAGGAGCCAAAAGAGATAGATATGATATTAGAGATATTTTCAAAATTACCCAGATATCCATCAGCTTCTGTAAGTATCTAGAATAATCTTGGCCTGCTTCCTACTGACTCTCAGGCAGACTTTCCCTTACTGGCCCCAGTGTGACTGCATATGAAAGAAAAAGTGGGTGGATATAGATTAAAAGCAAGATCAGGGTGTTTGTGGAGCAAGGATATGTATAAAGGTTTGTTTGGAATGGTTTACAGTGATTGATGACCTCCCAGGGATTGTATTCTTATTGAATCCACCAGAAATTCACTTAACCATGCTTGCAAGTATTGTTTCAATCTGGGTGTTTGTTGGTTTGCTCACAGACCTTTAACATTCTGCATCCTTATTCCTGAAAATGCCCCCAGAAATAAAACAGAGGTACTGTATGATCTTTGGATATCATTCAGTCTCTAGAATGAAATAACTAAGGTTATTAACATTGTTTATATTGCTATTGCCTCTAGGAGCTGTAATCATTAACAAGAGGATCTACTTCAACTCCATGCACTGTTTAAATGCAGAACAAAGAAATAATCTCTTGTCCAGCCTATATTCAGTGTAAGCATGAGGAAAAGGAAGCAGATGGGTATAAATACAAAAGCAGTAAAATGGCATTGGCCAGAAGGAAAAGCAGAACTATCAAGGTACCAGAGGATATCATGAATGTTTGTCTTGCAGTATTGGAAAAGGAGTGGGGCTCTCATTTGTGAGAGAAAAATAGGATTGAAGTAGAGTCTGAGGAGAAAGAACAGCTTTGAATCTCGTAACTGGAACATAAACTGATGATGAGCACCCACCACAGGACTCCTATGTGACAGTGTAAGGTTTTAGTAAGGACACAGTAAAGAAGATAAAATTATTTCTTATGTTTCCCTGTTGGCTGGTGTAAACAGCTGCTGGAGGTGCAAGTACTTCTGCTTGGAAAGGTGGAAGCTGAGGCTACCTGTGGGTGACTGCAATCCCTGAAAAAGTGAATGTATTAAAACTGGCAGACTAGCAAAGCGCTAGGTGTGTGAGCAATTAATTTAGGGCAGGTTTTTTTACCCTAGGAAAAGGAGGGAAGCAGTGGGGATAACTGCTTTGTAGAATACTGGGTTTGTCCCTCTTCTTTAAGGTGTGGCACTACTATAGTTTCTCCCCTTTGGTGTGTTTGGCTATATCAGCTTGACATTTCTCCTTCAACATAACAGAACTACAGAATCATGGCAATCATCATTACTGAGAGAGACCTTCAAACCATCAACCCAGCACAACCTTGATCACTCCTAAACCATACCTCCAAGTGCCACATCCAGACATCTCTTGAACCCTTCCTGAGGTGATGATTCCACCACTTCTCTTAGCAACTTATTCCAATGCCAAATCACTCTTTCAGTGACAACTATTTTTCTAATATCGAGGCTGAAGCTCTTCTGGCACAACTTTAGGCCATCTTTCCTCATCCTTTCACTTGAGACATGGCAGAAGAGACAGATCCCCACCTCACCACAACAGGTAGTTGTAGGAAGGAGTGAGGTTCCCCTGAGCTCTCTCTTCTCCAGGTTAAACACCCCCAGCTCTCTCAGCTGCTCCTCATGGACTTGTGCTGCAGACCTTTCACCAGCTTTGTTGGCTGTCTCTGGGTTGCTCCAGCACCTGAGTGTCCTTTTTGAAGTGAGAGGCTGGGCACGATGCCCTGCTTGTCCTGCCATGCTGTGGTGGCTCAGGATGATCTGCTCCATGGCATTCCATGGCACTGAGGTCAGGCTGGCAGTACTCTGGGTATTTCCAGCCTTCCTTGTGGATGGTGTTACCTTCACTTATTTCCAGGTTACTGGGATGTCTCCGATTAACCAGGACTGCTGCTAAATGCTTGAAAGTGGCTTGGCTCTTTTGCCAGCTTGCTCATTGCTCTCAGGTGAATCCCATCTGGACCCACAGACCTTTGAGTGTCCAGTTGCCATAGCAGGCATTTTCCACTGGAATATGGGGCCTTCACTCCATCCCATCACTAGCTTCCAGCTTTGGGAGCTGAATATCCTGGGGATAACTGGTTTTGGTATTAAGGACTGAGGCTAAGAAGGCATTAAGTACCTCTGGCTTTCCCTCATGTGCTGACACTCAGCCTGCCTCAGTTGCACACATTTTGCAGGGACACGAGTCCTGCAGCAGGCTGCAGTGCCCTGCAGTGCTGGTGGCATGCAAGGATGGCAGTATTTTCATCCCTTTTCCTGCTGACTGCTGGGATGGCACGTAGTGTTCAGGGCCTGCAGTGAAGTTTTGACCACCTGAGTAAGTTTCTGTCTCATTAACCCCTTCCATTATTTCTCAGCTCTTAACATCAGGAGGTGAGCAACAGGAAAATCACAGGCAAAGCAGCCATTTAATTAACACATTAGTGCACCATCTGCCATACCTTCCTGACTCATGAGAGCAGAGATCTGCTCTTACTGCTCTCACTCTCCTTGCTATAAACTTTATTAAGAGTTGAGAGATGGGGTATGTTAGACATGAAATGTAGAAAAAACCAGAGAGGTTCTTATTATATATTGAATGGCATGAGCAGTTATGCTGAAAGTGAGGGGAAGGAAGTGGGAAACCAGGGAACAGGTCTAGTGGAAGAATGGTGGCTGCACAAGAGTGTAAGGGTTATCCACACTGATTAATGCCTCTTTCAGACATTAAAAAATCATTGTTTCTTTTGATATCAAATAGCAGAGAGTCAGGTTCCAGCTGGTCCTGGTTTGCCTGTATAAAGCATCTTTGTTGACTGAACCACTGTGAGACAATGGAAGCATGTAGATTAATCTAACACAATAAACCTAGAAATGAGGTAAAAAGGGTTTGTTCCAAATTCTAAACATCCTTCTGAAACACTGTGAAATGTACCTAGAAAATTAAATATGTCTTCCTTGTCTTGACAGGCTATATTTGAAAATTATTCCTGTAGAAATTCAAGTATAACTGAAGAATTTAAACTACACCTGTGAGTGTGGACCCTGTGCCAGTTACTAGCTAGGGAGATTTACTTCTTAATATGCTTCCTCTGGGAACACCAATAGCATTTGAATCTCTGAAACTAAGTTTTATCAGAATGTGTATACTAGAGGAAATGTAGTGTGAGAAAGAACAGAAATAAAGGGGCATAGCAGGAAAACCCATAAGAAAAGAGGTTTAGATATTTGGGCATTCTCTGAGGACAAGAGTCTTTCAATGACATCCTAAATGACAGTCCCCTCTGAGTTTTGTTTGTATATCTGCTCTTTGCCTTCCTGCTGGCTTTCACTACTTTTGCAAGCCCTTTTTCCATGAGATTTCACATTTTTCCTGAGTTATAGATGTTCTTGAGGTTCTTGAGGTTCTTACTCAGATGCTCACAAATAAGAATGAACTTTCTTGTCTTCTCAGAGTCTTTTGCCTGACTCAGTCCAGAAACCATTACTGCTAAGCTCAGGCACACCTATGCAAAAGAATGACATAGAAACATATTACAAAAATTAAGAAAAAGGTATTAGTTGCCATAACTGTGAAATAACATTTACCTGCAAGATCCTTCTCACATACCAGAATCCTCTTTGCATAACCTCTACATTTTGTAAATAAATGTGGATGGTAAAAAATTAAAGAAAAAAAAACCACCTACAGTTAGCTTATATTATTTTAAAATAATTTTCATTTTAAAATGACATGAAATGTTTATGGTGATAAAGTTTAAAGCTTTTTGATCTTGAATAGGATGTAAAAGATCTGAAAAGAATATACATATTAATATGTTATTCTTACAGGTTTTGTCGAACTCACATAACTCCAGAATAAGACAAGCATTAATGGACAGGTCAGGTCACCTGGAATGTTTTTACAGCTGAATAGTTAGTGTTTTGAAAGGCTACAGCAGATGGAATTTTTCTTATTGAAAGTCAACTAGTTTTCCAAGGTGTGTGACATTTCAAATAACTTTGTGGAACAAATAAAAGGCATTCTTATTGGATTTGTTTCAATTGTGTTGCTGAGTTTGAGGCAGAACTATGTGACAAAGCTCTGAAACACACTTATATTTATTTCACAACCTTATCAGAAGTTCTTAAGTTTTTTTTTCCTGCAGTTTGTCTTTAGAAATTTCTTTCTAGACAGCCTTTTGTTTTTCCCTTCTATGTTATGCCTCTCACCCAGGCATCCAGCACAAACTCAAGAAGTGTCAGGTTTGCATATGTAATCCCTGCTCCAGCTCAGCCTTTGGTTTCTAGACAGGCTCAGGTTCTCCTACTGCTCATACATAACTTGATAGGGATAATCTTTGCTTGTCTGACCCTGACTCTTTCATTCTCATCCTCCAGGCATTTTGTCTGACGTCTGATACTATCAGACATGACATCCTTTCAAGTCCCTAGAACCAATGTGCAGTTTTAGATACATTGCTCTGTCATTTTGTTTCACCTTACTTTGTCTAATTTCTTCTTTCTGTGCCTGAAAGCCTCTATTCTTACACTTGTACTTACCTACTAGAGGCTTATATTAGCATATCCTAATTTTCTACCTTTTTTTGAAAAAAAAGCACTGTGTACTAAAGCTACATATTGCTTATCTGACATGAGTTTCTTATATCAACAAAAAAGTATATAAGGAGTAGTCCAGTATTTAAATTTAGGAGCATATATTTCTTAAGTGTATCCTAGTTCCTCCTTATTTTAAAATGTAAAGGCACATTGTCATTTACATTCATATTTTAAAGCAGAAAGGTCAAGATAAAAGTCTTTATCTTCCCACCTTTTCTAAGAATGACAAGTCTGAAAGTCTTCAAGGAGTTGAAGCTGTTCTTTATTAAAGCTATTGTTTGTTTCTGGGCAAAATATGAAAAATTAAATTCACTAGAAGGTGTTGCTTTTTTATTTGCATGAAATCGACAAAAATATAATTAACAGTCCAGTTAGGCCATCTTCCCTGCAAAGTACTAGATAATATTAGTACTGATGCAGAGACACATTCCTTTCATGCTTTTTTATCAAATACTGTTCCCCTCTGTGTCTTTTAAAACCTCAGTTGTTTGCTAGAGCTGTACAAAAATCACTGCAAACTGTTGTTGAATTACTAAACATTCAAAAGTGCACTAATAAAACACTGTTATATTCCTTTAAAAGTCACCATGGCCATAAAAGTCATGCCCTTAAGTCATGTTGCACTTTTGAAAGTCTACAGTAATACCTCAGGAAAGCAGCTCACACTGTTATCAACAGCACTGGAGATGTTTATAATAATTTATTATACAGCATGTCAAAACCAGACAGACCTTGCATTACAATTTTTGCCTTTGCCTACATGCAGCCAGCAGTGCATAAGACTGCTATAAAAGCATGGATATATTAAAAGAATATTCATCCTTTTGTTAATGATCCTTTGAAGAGGCTTTTACATTCTTTCATGTATTTTCCTGTAGAAACTGTCCACTTGATCTATTACATCCAATAAAGAGACCTTGTTTGCATTGACAGCTGGAGTGTTGGAAACAGACAAATGGAAACTCTTGAAATGAATGTATCGATAATGGTTATCTTTATACTCTCTAGTTCTGCTGTGTCAGAATCCAAAAACACAGATGGTTTAAACTGATCTGAAGGAAAGCAGACCTTGTTTTTGTTTTGCTTGGTGTTACTGCCATGCTCTGCATCATAAAAAAGAAGTGAGCTGCTGCAAAGGGCTGGGACACGCACCCCGCAGACCCAGGCTGCCAACCCTCCTGTGCAGCTGCTCCCTGCAGTCTCTCTGACTTCAGACAGTGGGGCTAGAAAGCAAATAACAAGTGACTAAGGACATGAGGACTTGAAACAAGGACATGAACTTTTGCCTGAGGAGTGAAATATTGTAAACAACTCACAATCAGAAAGTCTCCTGACCATGACTGTGGTGTTTCATAAACAGGTTTTTAGTAGTGTTGCTCTGCTCTGAGTCCAAGAGCAGTGTGAGATATTGAGTAAGACCCTGGAGGTTGCAGGGGTTTCAGATCTCTCTTACCTTAGACCTTGCACTGAGCATATATATTTAAGTAAAATTTTTAAATTCTGACTTTTTTTTTTATTGCCATACTTTGCTTGAATATATATGAGAACTCAAATCTTTTCACAGCAGAGGCCTCATATGAGGTGCAGGTAGTATAGACATATGAACTGGAGATTTATTCACAGTTTCTACTGTCAGATAAGCAATAATAATTTAAATTATTCCTGATATGCTTTATTTTCACATTAATGTAGCTCCTAGCAGATCAATATCTGGTTAAAAAGCTGTTTAGGCTGGGCAAGTATGAAGGCTTATGAACACAGAGTAATTCTTGAACAATGTAAGTATGGGAAATCTATAGCTAATAATAAGTGACTATGTGGAAAGGGATGCTTAGGGTCATTACAAAATTACAGGCTGAGTCTGCCAGCTAGTTGGTGGTTCTGATCAGTTGAAACATTTGGTGTTTTATCTTCATTCAAATAAATGTGTTTATACATGCTGTTCCTGGCTGCCAGATGTCACCATAGATCTGAAACCTGAGGGAGGTTTTGATGCAGAAATGACTTTAGGGAGATGTGGTAGAGTGGCATGGAGTATTCGTCATTGCAGTAATTAATGTAAGCAGTAATGACCTCCAGGTCAGGTAGATTCTTATAGTTAATGACTGTCTGAGAGTGAACATTGCCTCAGACCATTAGCTCCTCCAGACACTCATTTAAGTGAGCCTTAACTGCCAGTCATTCTTGCCCAGCATTAATGATACTCATAACTAGTTTCCCAAACTTCCCCTATCATTCAGTGGCAGGAGTGCTACACCTTCTTCATCCAGAGACACTTTAAAAGTCTGCTAGTTTACATAAATTTTCCTGAAAAAATTATTATCTGGCTAATAGTTCACAACTGACTTGTGCTGTAGTAGAGTGGATCAGATATTCACCATTTCCCTATTCTTAATTTAATTTGATGAGAAAATGCATGCTGAGACTAAAACATTTTGCATAGAAATAATTTTCCTGGGACATTATAGTGTGGAAAATAGCTTCAAACAAACCTGCATTGTGATGATTCACATCTATTCATATTTACCTGAGCCCATAGCAACAGAGGTTTTTGTCTAACTGGTTGAAAACTAGTACTGCCTGATTTAACTGCTGTTTTTGAAAATGGACTCAGGTACCAGTTCCTTCTACCACTCTCAGTACCACTCTCCTTCATGAGAGTTTAAAGAACAGTTTAATCTAGCATTTGGTCCATTGCAATGTCTCTACACACCTTCCTGAAAAGGATACACAAAAGATCTGCATTCCATTCTGAAGCAAACAAATTCAACTTATATCAAGAGATTCAAGACTGAATGACAAGATAACTTTTTCAAAAGTAATTCATGTTACCTGAAATGGAAGAGTTTGCAACTCATGGTGATATTTCTCTTTTTACTTTGCCAGTTCAGGATCTTCTTGAGGGGATTGTAGTTGTCTGTGCTCCTAACTACACTTTCCCCTCTGTGACAATGTTCTTGAAGAGATCAAGTTGGTCTTCTAATTTTGACAAATTGACTAAATAAGCCTTTGGAGATATGACTAGCATAAAATTCAATTAGGTAGTTAGAAGGCACATTTTCAATAGGTTTTTCTAAATATATTTTGGTGAGGTCATTAATAACTAACTTTTTATTAACAAATAAATTAGTGGGAAACTTAATTCATGTTCATTACACTTTGAATTACTTTTCTAACAGTCCTAAATAAATTACAACAGTTCTGTTGAAGATGTGCTACTAAAAATTTTTAATTCCAATTCAGTAGAAAATTTAAAAGTAAAATACTTCTAAAATTATGTTAGAACTATGAAAATTCTCTGATTTGCAAAAAATTGAAGTGTTTTCTGAATGTTACTGAATTCAGGTATGAATTGGAAATATGAATCTATGGATTCTTCTATGTCCTTAAATTTTGTTCTATATACACCACAATAGTTAAGGTATCAGGTGTTGTCAAAGGCTCAAGTCTTTTACAAATGTATTCAGAAGTTGTTTAGCATATTTACTGCAGCAAATCATTTTGTAGTATGACCTATCTCCCTTTATGAATTGCAGTTGTCTTCTATAAATTCTGAAAAGATTTAAAAACTCAGGGGAATGTAATGCAAATCATAGTACTTTGTTCAGCTCTTGGTCATTTGCTTAACCCAGAAGTAGAGAGGCACTTAAAACCATAATATAATTGCAAGTTTGGCTTTAAAATTAGTCTTCAGAATAATATTGCATAATTGGCCACAGAGACTTCTACTTTCACCAGAAGGGTTTGATTTTACATTTTGACTAAAAGGTCAGAAGCTTCAAACCCATGTGAGACAAAGAGCACTTTCATTACCCATTTGAATTTTGGTCAAGGATTCCATTACAAAGAAATGCAAAGATGAACATTGTGAAGAAGTCACTCTTTCTAGTACTGCTTCTCTCCATTTCCAACTTCAACTCTTCATTAACTTTCATATTTACACAACACAGCTGTGTTACTTTTTGTGCCTCTTTGTAATAAACTTTTCTCTCTGAGTTTCTTGGAGTACATTTAGATTTTTCCTGAGATGATTTCCAGCTTTTTGATTACACCTTTGCATTTTTCTTGCTCATAGAATATGTTTAACTTTTGACTTTATAGAATTCCTTACCGTTTTTTAAACACCTAGGACTTTAATTCCAAATGCTCTTCAAAGCATCTTTTGATTCTATTGAACCTTTATTACACTCTCATCTTCATAAATCCATGTTTATCTGTAAAAAAAAGAAACTATTTCCCCTGTCCTACACTGCCACAATTTTCTTAAGAATCTCTTGCAATTCAGAAGCATCATGGATTATACTTTTGTGAGATTGATGGGAATGTTGGTAGGATGGGATTTCTGGAGGTCATCTTCCACAGAGGTAGATCATGTGCTCAAGAACTCTGAATGTCTTGGAGACTTTCTTCACTTTCTCCTAGACTTCTGAATGTCTTAGAAACTGTCTCTACTTTCTCCACATCCCTCTAGAATTGCAGGGGACCACAACCAGGCACTAGAAGCTATTTCAGATGCATTTCCCCACTGCTGAGGAGATGGAATATAGTTTCCCTTACAAGACAAATGTAACTTGCCATATGAACTGCTCTATCATGGGAGAGCATGCTTTTCACCTTTGTGCCCCTCTCACCTCACCTTTGCAAAGGTTTTCAAAATACAGTCTGCTAAGTTTTTGCACTCAGAAGAGAAAAAGCAAACACATGAGAAACTGATTTGGAATATGATTAAATGATGGATCTCTACTCAAGGAGTCAGCCTTCTTTCTCTTGTGGGATGTGGAAAATTTGTTGAAAATATAGTTAATTTGAAATGATGCCTTTTTCTTTGTTCTGTGTATATAAACAGTTGATACACCAAAGGTTGAGATTTCTTTTCCTTAGTTTCATGTAGATTACTTTCTTCATGTGCATGTCTCAGCAGCAAGGCACATTTTTAAAAGACTGTCTTCAGTAATATCAACCTGTTAGCTTCACTTGTGCTTCCAAAGCATTCAAGGACACTAATAGTCAGAGCTGTCAGCAATCACATCACTCACAAATTGTGTGTAGACTCAGCAGATCCATCTAAAGTGAGTGCTGTTAAACAAACCAGCCCCAGCAGATTTGTTAAGCAGTATTCTCTTGCTTTAAGCTTACCAAAAGTGCCTTTTTCTGCAGGCTTGGACCTGGAAAAAATGGGACTGAAAAATGTTATTCAGATAGGTGAACAGCAGGCTAAGTCTTCTAAACCCCTTGGTATTGGAGGATAGCTGGGGTCATCCAAAATAAGTCAGTTTAACAAGAATTCATGTGTCATGGGTATGAGCTCTAAGGGAGCTTGGGTATCTGTTTTGCTGAAAGGGACTAATTATTATATTGTATTGAATTGTGCTGTATTGTGCTAGTTTCAAGTGCCTGGTTTTGGTGCCCTCTGGTCAAGAGGGATGATGCAAAACAATTGTGAGGCAAGTTATTCCCCCTAAACCTGAAGTTAGTGTGCACACTGCACAGGGATTATTCACAGCTCTGAGGTCCAGAGGGTGATAGAAATGTTCTTCAAGGTTGTGAATGATTTTTCTTATCTTCATAACCATTCTTATCTTTCATTATCTTCATCCCCATGACTACTACAGACTTATTTCTGAAAAGTTTTGAACTAGACCAGTATTTCTGTGGCCTCATGGCAATATATTCCTATTGCTGTGAGTTTGGGAGGCAGGTCAAGAATAGCCCTCAGCAAACAGGACTGCTTTTGGTATGAGAGGCTGGAGGAAGTGACTTTACATGGATTTGTGAAATATCACTTTGAGCTTTTTTGCTGCCTGTTTTGCTTCCAGTTGCCTTATTTGCATGGCAGCAAGTTATTTCTGGATCAAGCCAGCAGAATGTGAGTTACTTTATTCAGCTCTGGGGGACAGGCTGCTGTTATTGCAGGTGCCCTGTGCCTGAGCATCGCCTGGGACGAGGGCAGGATATTGAAAAGGACATGACTGCTTGTCACTAAAGAGTGCACTCACAGCTACCAGCAGCTAGCAGATGAGCCTGCAGAGATTTTAGGAACTAAGGTCTTCTATTGCCCATCTGAAAGTTTTTAAGTCTTTATACAGGGAACAAATGAACTCAGTATGAACTCACAACATAGCAGCAGCCCCATAGGATGCAGTCAGCATGGGTACCCTTCCAATATTAGCTTATCCAAGGTAAGTGCCCAGAGTAGAAGTAGGAGGAAATTTCTGTATGTGCTCAGGCTGTGGGCAGTGCATGCATTTATAGTAACAGAATGCTGAATGACCAGAGTTCCTCTCTCCCTGACATTTTGAGCTATAGGCTGTGGATCCCTCAGTGCAAACATTAGGTTGTCCCTTTTCCCATTAGCAGCATGTAATTTCATAGCAAGTTTTGTGATTTATGTAATACATCTATATAAAATTTAATTTTATTTTACTTTACTTTAATGAAGTATTTTGTAAAAAGTCATGGTTTTCTTGAAGTATCATCTGCTTTCCATAATTTTAAGGTGTGGAGGAATAAGTGTTATGGGTGTTTCAGGTATGAGTTGCAACAGCAAGCAGGGGAAGCAAGCAATGCTGGTTATGCTGTACCCCAGTCCTTTCCAGCTCTACCTGTGACTGGCAATGTCTGTACTTCTCCCTCATCCCTCTCTCTCTTTGCATGCTGATCTTGCTCTGTTGTGTGCTCCTCTTCTATAACTTTTATCATGTTATCTTGCAGAGAGCCTGGCCCAAGATCACTTTTTTTTTACTTTCTGTTGTCTTGCTGGCAGAACCATTCATTTGTTTTCTTGTCTGTATGTTCTATTCTCAGCCTACACTTTATTATATTCATCTTCACTTTGTTGTTAGGTTTTTTTTTTCTTTTTTCTCTTTTCTAAGAACCCCTCTGCTTGTAATCCATAAGTCATTGCAGGAAGGACACACTGATTGAAAACCTCTCTCTCCAGGCAGAATGGTAAATTGCTTTTCATTATATGATTCGGATTTCTTGAAGTCTTCAATTTTATCTAGGTCCACTTTTATTGAAAAAACAACATCCAAAGCCAAACAGACAAATCAAAATTATCTTTTGAGAATGATATTGAAAGTAATTATTTCATTTTGCATATATCTAAGTGAAATTTATTGCAGGAGTGCAAAATTGTGATTTTTTTTTAAAGGCAGAGTAGATGTATTTATTGCTAAAAACCCCCAGATGATTTACTAGCATGGCAAAGAAAAATGCAGGAGAATTTCAGAAGTAGTATCTTGCATGGCAGCATTAAGGACTGTGTCTTTCCTGGTGTTCACAGTTTTGCTAGCAGCAATCTAGGAGGAGCTGGTTGTGGGATGCCTCATGCTCTTTTTTATAACTTGATTTGGTGAAGAGCCAAATGAAGAGCCCTGATGTCAGTGTACAGGAATCTGACTTTCTGGAGTTATTTGTGGAGCAAAATTGTTCCTGCACAGATGCATTTCCTTTTTTAATTTCATTGGTCATGCACTAATGAATTTCTTTCAAAAGACCAAATCAGTTAGTAAGGACAAAGTTGAATTTTTATTTTGTAGACAAAAATTGATGCATTTCTTAGCCATTGATAACCAGCATCTGTTCTTTATTCATGAAGGTATAGAATAATGAAGAAAATTATGAAATTGTTGCCAGATATGGAAGAGGTAGGAAAGCACATTTTAGCATCTTTCTAATGTCCTTCTGCAAAGACATACGCTCACAAATACATATAAAGGTCAGGGAAAGCCTCCAGCAGCTGTGAAAGTAAATTTTGTTTCATTCTATTTTTATTTAAAAAAAAAAAAAAAAAAAAAAAAAATTAAAAAAAAAAATTAAAGTTTACTGCAATTCCTGAGCACTTGCCCTATCTGTAAAACGTATGGAAGATTTAGGCAGAAAACAATTTCATAGCTTGGCACATTTCACACACCTATTGTACATTGTCTCCTGCCCTCATGCTTGTACCAATCTGTTAGGATGGCACTGTTTCAAGTTGGTCAGACCCACCCTAGGAAATTAAAGAATCTGCCAAAATTAGTATGAAGCAAAGAAGAGGATAGTAGTGAGATTTTCCCCTCCTCAAAGTATCTCAAATCTGCATTATCAGTGTACTGGAGGCTTGTTGGGTTAACTTCTGCTCTATGATTCTTCTGCAGAACAAGAGGAGCCCATTATATATTCCCTTCCAGCTTTTCAGATTACACATGCACTGATCCACAAAATTAGCATATTGGCACATAGGAAGTTTGATTCAAATGAAGATGTCTCAAATGAAGAGTTCAGGTGAAAAGCTGGGTGTTGTCTCCCTTTGCTCTGCTCTTGAAAATCTAACGAGTTGAGGTCTGAGTATTCAGGATCAGACTCTGCACATAAAATTGTTCATACTTAGTAGAGGTTCACAGGTCTTGAAAAGCCTAATGTTTGACACTTAAAATAATAGCTTTGCTAGGCAGGCAGTGCTATTTTTCAGCTTCTGGATTTTAAAGACAGACTGAATGCACACAATAAAAGATTACACAAATGTGTATCTGTGGCATAATGTATCTAGGAAACGCTGCAATTATGAAAATCTAATGCCTAGTGGTTAAAATTGTCAGAACCCTAACTGCAGGTAATATAATTATTTTTTTATGTTGCCTGAAAGGGAAGTTATTAGAAAAATTCCAAACAAAACTGAAATTCTCAATGTTTCTGGAAAGTTTCATATGCTATTTGGGACATCAATATTGATAGCTTGAGTTCAACTTCTGCCTCTTGCCAGTGGGCTGTCCTTGCCAGAGTCTTCTCATAAAACAAGAAAAATAAAATAGATGCATAGATGTATTTTTCTGATTTATGTAAGAGTGCTATACACATAAAGAGAGATTGATAGAATAAAATTAATCACTTTACATAGATATCAAATGTGCAAATCTCTGTTTACACTACATGGGAAAAGAGCTAACTAGAATTTTCTTGCTTTGCTGGCACTGGTACAAATAAGAGACACCTCTGATGAGACCTGTGGATTTATTCCAGATTTATCTGATATTATGAAGAACAAAAGCTATCCTAATTTGTTTATCTCTTTAGGTAATGTAATTTACCTGCAGTTCAAGTAATTTCATTTGCAATCTTTCTTTTTTTTGGTTGGAAAAATTTCTATAGTTCTTCTGTAAAAGAGAAAGATTTTCCAATACTCAGGAACAGTCAGCTTATGCACCTACAAGAATTCTCTGCTGAAGTGAAAATCTTGAACCTGTGTATTTCAGAGAGTACCACAGCAAATGACACATTCCCTGCTGACCAGAGCAGACACTGCTGCTCCCCTGATTGAGTGGGTTCCAAATTTTCATGCTTATACCTGCATCTTGCATGTGGGAATTAATCCTCAATCTGACTGCATTAGAGCTGACAGCCCTCTAGGCCCCTCCAGCTGTCACCAAAACAAATCCTTCACCAGCCTTCCTGCCTGTCCAGAATGCCTTAGGCAACAGGGCATACATTTTTCTTGTTTTCTTGTTTGTGCCCATCTATGGTGACACAGATGACAACGTGGCTGCAATAAAACTGAAGCATTCCCTGGCAAGAAGAACTCCCTGGCTTCCTTTTCTCATGCAGGTTAATTCAGTTTTCATGATATTTGACTCTGATGCTGTGGATGTAGCACGAAACTAAAAAACCTGCTGGCTTTAAAAATAGGTGCTGCTGGTTGCAGCCAGAGTTGCTGACTGGTGTTTCATAAACATTCACATCCTGGAGAGAACTGGGGGTGATTTAATGAGCTTTGATGTAGAAGTGGAACTAACTAGCACACCACTGTGTGTCAGTTCACAGAGAGGGCAGGTAGACCTCTGGGACACAAAAAACAGCTGCTGAGATGAGGCATCCCTTTGAAATGCTAGTAAACTTTGCAATAGTCACTTCTTGAACCAGGAAATCAGCGAATTGTAATAATTTGGTTTCTGATCGTTGTGAAATTCCTTTGATGACCTGAGTTGCTAAAGGTTTTTTGGAGAGGTTCTAGAGACCAAAATGCCATTCAAACAGCCTTACTTAAGTCCTCCTGTCTTCAATCTATTTTAGACTCCCCTTTTTCTCTTGTAGACCCCTTAATCTTTTCGATACTTTTCTTCAGGCATCAGGCAAGTAGATAAAAGTCCACAACAAAGCTCTTAGTAATTCCATCATTCTTAATTCTTTAAAAAGAAGGATGGGATATTTGACTCCCTTTTCCCACTAAATGGCTGAGACAGTTCATTTTGTTTTCCCATTCTTTTTACATCTAGACAATCAGTACTGTTGTCAAGAAGGTATGGCAGGAAGGTCAGTGGCTGAGGTAGAATCATCATTTACCTCTGCACATCCCAGATGTTTGCTGCACATCCCAAATGGTGCCAGGCACAGGGTAATATGAACCCTTCACCAGTTTTAGGCCTGAGAGAAGGATGGAGGATTAGAGACTTCACTTCTGCTGTGCTTTATAATAAGGATCTAATCCTAGCACAGGATCTTCATGCTGGAGAGTAGCAAGGGTATCCTGTCATCTCTCTCAGGGTCAGGAGAATGAGAGTGCACAATGGTAGGATATGCTGGTGCTGGAGATTCTCTCTCTCTCCTCTCCATCTTGCACTCGCCTCTCCTCTCCTCTCCTCTCCTCTCCTCTCCTCTCCTCGCCGCTCCGCTCCTCTCCGCATCCTCTCCTCTCCTCTCCTCTCCTCTCCTCTCATCCTCCTCAGTCCTCCCTCTCTCCTACCTCTCATCGTCCTCATCCTCTCTCCTCGTCCTCTCCTCCTCCTCTCCTCTCCGCTCGCTCCGTCCTCTCCTCTCCTCCTTCCTCTCTCTCCTTACTCCTCATCCGAATTCCTCTCACTCTCTCCTCTCCGTCTCCCGCATCTCTCCTCTCTGCCTCTCTCTCCTCTCCTCTCCTCTCCTCTCCTCTCCTCTCCCCTCTCCTCTCCTCTCCTCTCCTCTCCTCTCCTCTCCTCCTCCTCTCCTCTCCTCTCCTCTCCTCTCCTCTCCTCTCCTCTCCCTCTCTCTCTCCTCCTCCTCTCCTCTCCTCTCCTCTCCTCTCCTCTCCTCTCCTCTCCTCTCCTCTCCTCTCCTCTCCTCTCCTCATGCTCCTAGTGGAGTTTCAGTGTGGGAAGGTGGCAGGGGCCTGTCAGGAGCTGGGAGAAAGAACCAGTTTCTGGAAAAATGAACAAACAACCTCCTGGTGACTGACAGGTCTGTTGCTGCTGTCATCCCTTCCGTGTGACACTGCTCCTAACTTGGTTTTCCTTCACTGCTTGGGCCTGGCAACCTGCTGGACACAAACCCACACTGTGCTGTCCTCTGCTGTCAGACAAGGGAAAGGAAGCTTGAGCAGCCAGCATGTTCCCATGGCTAACACCTGCAGAGCTTTGATGGGAGTGGTGGTCAGAGCATCACCTGCTCCATCCTGAACAGCTCTGGGGACCTTGAGCAAAAACCTTCCCTGCCCAGCCCTGGCATTTCCCACAGCAGTGTAACTGCTAACAACAATATGGTATAACACAGTTACTGTGTAAAAATAAGATCCAAAAATATTCATCACTCATATTTGAAAATTAATATATTACCGTCCTGAAATATTAGTCATACAGGGGTTTTTTATCATTATCTTTTAATAAGTGGTTAGCATATTTTGAAAGATATATTTTGGAAGAATTGAGACTATATTAGTATTCATTTTCAAAAATATAAAAAACATATCTTTCTTAGTCAACAGTGTAAGGAATGTCAAACCCAGTCATCTATCTTGGGTGGAAATGCAATCTGGAAATTTGATAAAAGTTATAACTGTATCAATATTTACCCATAAAAGACTAGAATCAATATCTAAGTCACAGTACAGGTCACAAGTAGTCAAAACATGGTGATTAAAGAGAGATAAATACATCCTGTTGTCTTTGGTCTGTGTGATAAAATTGAATGTAGACCCAAAGCTGACAAGAATTTCCTGATAGAGCAGCTGGTATGGCAGCAACTATTTAATTACCTGAAATATATATTTGCAATCAGACAGATTTCCTCAAATAATCTCACTTGCTCAATATTTTTACCTGTTCAGTGGGTCTTCAAACAATATGTGAGCTGCAGCCTGTTGAATTCCAAATATTATCTCAGGAGATCCATCCTTGCAGAAATGAAATTGCAGTTTGAAGATGTGACAGCTGCAGGAGGTGATCATTTTGGTCTTGTTTTTGGTAGTGATTAGATTTGAGCAATCAGGTCTGGTGGAAGGTGACCCTGCCCAAGGCAGGGGTGTTGGAACAGATGATATTATGGTCCCTTTCAGACCAGGAAATTCTATGATTCTGTAATTGTGCCCAAGTTAAGATGCCAAGAGGGATGGCAGTGGATGGATGGGAAGCCAGGTGGGTAAAAAAATTGCAGAACTCAGAGAGTTTGTGGCTTTAGAGGCAGATTGTAAGTGCAACACTGCAGGGGTGTCTTTGGAGACCTGTCCAGGTCAACCCCCTTGTCAAAGGTGCAAGGTAAAGCATTCTTATCAGGTTGGCAGATGACATCAGACTAGGGCAAGTAGTTGGTATGTCCAAGCAGGACTGCCATGCAGAGAGATAGGAGGGATGGCCAAAAGCACTGTGAAGAAGAAATGTACACCAGCATGCTGGGACTTTTTTTTTTTCTTTTTTTTTTTTTTTCTTTTTTTTAAAATAAAAACCTTTGGTTGATGCATTTTATTACAAATTATTCAAAATCAGACAACATATCTTGAGGAAAAAAAATCTCCAAGCACTGGCTTTAGAAAGCTACCCCTCTCCAAAAAGTTATCTGTTTATGTCTTTGCTTGCTAATGCAATGCCACAGAGCTAGCCAAGACTGGAAGAAAATGTTCTGAACACAAAATTTCAAAATGGTAAAAACATAAAAAATGACCTGAGAACCCATGGTTTTGTAGTCAAGTACTTATCAGCTAATAACCCATACAAAATGTGCTATTGATTTCCACATCTGTAGTAAACTCTGTGGTGTCTTCAGATGATGAAAGTTTCCAAAGTTCTCAAGTACTTTGTGATTTTAGGTGTACTGAAAATGGAAGAAATGGTTCTCTAACAGATGTTTTAACCTCCTATTTAGAAGTAAAAACTGGATCCTGCCTTAGGAACTCATTCCAAACAAGATGAATAAAGGATGTTTGCTTTCTAACTTTTGGAGACTTTTTGCATTGAGTTCTTTACAAGTTCTGATGCATACCTTGAAGGCTGTCACCCTCAAAGAGGGTTCTTTATTATAAAAGGGGACCTTTTGCTATGCAAAAAATAATTGCTGGGAAAAGAATTATCTTCCTTTTCCTTAAAAAAAAAATCAATTTCTTTACTGTCATCACAGTTTTAGAGGAACATAAGGTATTAAGTGACCATTGTAGAGTAAACAAAAAAATTACTTAAATTCTTCTTTTAATTTAATACATGTCTTTGTAATGAGCTATTTCCAAAAATAAAATTTTCAGGTCAAGGTTAGTCTCTTTTCACTTTGAACATATCTACATGCTATAATACCTTTTAATTGCTTGGATAATTGCCCCTGTTGTAGTTTAACACCAGAAGCCAAGCACTGCACAGTTGCTCACTCACTCCTCCACCAGCAGAATCCAGGAGAGAGTGGAAGGGTAAAGCTACAAAAATCATGAGTTGAGATAGTGACAATTTAACAGGGACAGTAAAAGCCATGTACACAAAAGGAACAAAACCAGGAGTTAATTCAGTGTTTCCCAAGGGCAGGCAGGTGCTCAGGATCCCCAGGAGAGCAGGGCCCATCACAGTGACTTGGGAAGACAAACACCCTCACTCCAACCTTCCCCTTTCCTTCTTCCCTACACATTACATACCTAGCATGATGTCACACGTTCTGGAATATCCCTTTGGTCAGTTTGGGTCACCTGTTTGGGCTGTGTCTCCTCCCAACTTTCTATGCACCTCCAACTTCCTCACCAGACTGGCAGTGCAAAAAGCAGAAAAGGCTTTGGCTCTGTGCAAGCCCCGCTCAGCAATAGCAAAACATTTCTATAATTAATCAACCCCATGTTCAGCACAAATCCAAAACACAACCTCATGCCAGCCACTGTGAAGAAAATGAACTCTACCCCAAAAGCAGCACAGCCCCCAAAACACAGCCATCATATTATAACATAGTGCTGAGACAGATGATTTTGAACCTTTCTTTTTTTTTTTTAAATTATGTATGCTGAAATTATGTATAGCTATTTCAGACCAAGAATTAAGCATGTGTGTTTTGAAAGTTTATAATAGTCTCTTATTTTTTAAGTTGAGAGGTAATGATTTTTTTTTGCATATTTCCCACATAGAACCTGAAAGCCACCATTTTGTGGCACAGATTAGGGTTGGACTGTAATACAAAACACTATTGCCTCCTTTATGCAATGAAAATGGAAGGATTTTTTTATGGTGTAAGAGATTCTCCTTTCTACTTCTGTGTAGTCTCCCTTGAGAATTGGTTGATTTTAAATTAATTTGTTAAGGGAGCCACTGAGAAACATTCCTCATGTTTTTGCTTCAAAAATAGTGCCATTCTCAGATGTCATGGCCTGAGTCTATCCACTAGCTGCTGCTGGCTTTATCTGCTCTGAGGGTGGATTGTCTTTCCTTCTTTGCATAATTATTTGCTGGTCAGAAGAAAGCATGAGGAAGATGGAAAGCTTCCCCCTCCTAGTCATCTGAGAAAAGTTTGAACCACCACCTCCTGAGTTCCAGGATGGCATCACACAGCATCCCTGTTAAACATACCTGCCATCTCCTCAAGTCTGGCCTCTGTGTAAACAGAAATAAGAACACTGGAGAGCTGGAGTCCAAAAAAAGTAGCTTGATTGTTGCCCAGTTGTTAGGAAATTCTCATGGAGTGAAAAATCAAGACTGCAGTGCCAGGCAAGCATTCATATTCTAGCAGACCATTTGTGGCTGAAATCTAACATCAGCTCAAAGCATAACACTGTAATTTTTCTGGCTCCATAACTCTGTCATGCCTGACCTGACCCATAGTTAATCTTCCAGAATGTGTTTTTTTTACAGTCTACTGATACTTGGCAGCCTAAATTGTCCTGGGCTGTGGTCCTATGCCTCTCATGAGGATGAGAATCTGGATAATCCACATCTAGGATTGAGAGGTGTAACAATAAAATTTTAGAGAAAGTGAATCCTGTTCTTGAACTGACATAAATGTTCAAAAGAGGGGCAGGTAAGGTGGATTCTGATTAAACAGTGCCACTGTGTGATAGTGAGGGTAGCTCTGACATGCATAAGAAGCTGGGAAATCTGACCTGGCACTCATAATCCCATGCTTCTCTGGAGTAATAGCTGGAGGCAAGATATCCTGGAGCATCTGGGAAAATCTTCCCCTGAAGCAGGATTCCCATGTTAAAACTAGCATTATTTCAGATGTGGTGTGAAGTTTTTGTGTCAGTGCCCAGTTACATGTTTCACCAAATGTAGGCCATCTCTTATTAACTGCATCCTTCTAGCAAAGGGAAAGCTGAATTACCTTTTAGACTCCAATGACTGTATTGACCTGTTCTTCAGTGATGACAATGGGAGTTCAGACTTTAGCTCACAAGCTGATGTCTAAATCCTATGAAATCTGGTGCTTAATTTAGAAGAATTTTATTGCCCTCACGAGGCTTTTAAATTCTTTGTGCAATCAATCTGTACTTGGACAACTGGCTGGGTCTAGCTGGGCTTCAGAGGTGCTTCCCTTTTTCTTTAGGTTGGAAAAATAACCTGGACAGATATGATAGACAGAGTTAGATTGCCCTGCAGAATTCTGTGCTTGAAAAACTGACAGGACTATTTTTTGGTTAGAATTCTAAATTAGAAAGAAAGGAGTTTACCTGTATTTACAAACCATGGATAATTCTTGCTTGATTTAAGAACCTAATTACTAAAAAGAGTTCTGAAAATCTTTTCCTAATACATAGTCCTTGAGAAGAGCAGGAAATAAAGTGGTTGGGTCCAAAGAGACGCCAAATAAGAAAATACCCATACATACTAATCAATTTCAGTTTTGTTTCTTTTTATACTATGAGGTCCTTCAACATTACCTTTTGCAATTTCCTGAATCAATAATTTAGGGATATAATAAAAAAATAATTCGACTGATAATAGGGACAAACAATAGGGTTTTTCTGCTGTTATTGATCCTGATAACCAGATTTTTAAAGTATTTCAATTCTTAAGGATTTGATTCACAAAAGGACTTGGATTTTTTGATGGTGAGCACTCATTATGTAAATTTTAGGTGCCTGTTTCCTATGTTTGCCTCCATATGTTGAACAAGGCACATTATCTGCTTGTACAGTGCATACAAAGTAAACATCTCCAGCTGGGCTTCCCAATAGTGCCCAAGATAATCAACAAGAAAACAATCACTGAGACCAGAGCTGTTCCTTAAATCCCACCTCTACCTTAACTCTAAGTCACAGGGATGAGCAAACACAAGCAGCAGATCCCAAGCAGATCCCTTCCTCATCTCAGATGCTCATTCTATGTTTTCAAGAGGGGAGTCAGGAAGTGGCAGGCATCACTCTGAACACCCAGCTAGAGGAAGGAGGTTTACCAAAACTGAAATAAAAGCTCAGAATTCAGCACACTTCCAGGGTGTGAGAAACAGCTACTAATCCATCTGAAAGTATTCACACAGTCCTTGCTCACTTTTGGACTGTAAAACCTACTCAGTGGGCTGTAGAGATCTCTCTGTCAGTCTTGGTGTAACAGTGCAACTTAAGAAAGAACTCAGCCTTCACATCACCAGGGAGAAGGAGCAGCAGAAAAAAAATCAGTGTACTCATCAAGAGAATTATTTAAGAGAAGCTGCTGGTGCCCATTTCTTGTTCAAAGCAGTGGTGGTGCCTTTTTCATTAAATGGTTAGTCAAAAAAGTGAAAGTTTAAGTATTTGTGAGTTTTTGTTTTCTCCTATTGAATAAAAAGGAATTTTAGAAGCTTCCTCATTGAGTTTTTCCATTTTCTACATGAAACAAACAGAGTGCTCTAATGAGATATGGATTTACTGAACTCATCTAAGAACTTCAGCAGACTTGAAAAAGCTGTAAAGGACACAGAAAGAGTTGAAATTAGGGACGGACTTCTGCATGGGAACTAACTGAGCTTGGGTTTGTAATCCTGAAAAAAGAGGTAACTGTGGGGCCAAGAGCAGTAACTTGCATAGTCAAGGGAGCAGGTTGAACTGGTTAAAGTTATTAACTGCTCCTCATAAGAAGTAATGAGGTATAAAATGACACCAGTGAAGAACAAACAAGAGGATCAGTACTGTAGCAGAGTTAATTGGAGGAACTCAGTGCTACAGGATGGTCCACTGCAGCTTAAGAGGCAATTTTGTCAAAACCAGATAAATGGCTCTTACTTTATCTTACAATTGTAATTAATGGACAGAACACTTCAGTGGGAGTGCTAGGGTTGGTAGTCATGCCTATCTTATCAGTAATTGAATTTCTCTTACTGAGGCCATTTCTGCTTTCCTTGCAAAGAAAGAGGCTTCTTAAAAAGTAAGTAGAAAAAAATACAGCATTGCACTGTTTGAGACCTAGCTGGAAATGAATCACAGCTCCCCAAGCACATATTCAGCTGAGTACCTCTCAGGATTCCTCCCTCAGCACATGAGAAAAGATTTGATTGCACAAGTGAGCCCTATGACACTTTTTGAGAGAGAAAAACAAAGTTTGCTCATACAAACTGCTCCTGGTGCTGTATCCAAGGTGCAGCTCAGCCTCGAGCTCATGCCTGAGGAGCTGAGTCTGCTGTCAGTACGTCTCCATCTGCTGATTGCCAACAGAGATTTCCACATCCCCTGGTATAACGCAATGGAAAGCATACTCCTGATGCTGTGATGGATGCCTGCTTCCAGGAACAGGCCTTCTGTTAAACCTGCTCTGGCAACTATGGGAAGCAGAGACAAGCCAGAGCATTAGAGAGCATTTCTCCTGATGCAGCTTGGGGCTTGGATGTTTCTTGTTCCATTGTTTGGTCTTTGTTTTTAAAAGAGATTATCCCAGTTTAATCCTGTGTAAAACAATATTAGATGATTTATGTCTTATCATCATGGAAACAAATGATGATCTCAAAGGAGTGTCAGGACAATGCTTCCAAGAGCATTGATACATTGGTTGAGAAGAAATTCAGACTCAGTAGTCAATTAAATTGAAAAGACCTCTAGCTCTTTGTGTCTTTTGTCCTAAATCTTCATCACAAAGAGTCGTCAGCATTACATGTATGCCAACATTAAATCACTGGAACTCCAAAGGTGCATCAGAATGGCAGCATTGCTATCTTGCCTCTCATCTCTTGTAGCTTACATTCTCCTCCCTCTTTATTTCCAAAAGATATTCTAGAGTGTGAGCTGAAGTTTAATAGTAACTAATTCATAGCTTACCTCCAAGTTTCTGGGCTAAATAATATCACTTTGGCAAAAGCCCATGTAGCAAATAATTCTGGTAGCATCATAAAAGCCCTGTACACAGCCTTATTTTCTGAGTGATCTTTGGCTGCTCAGATAGATTTCCTGTATGCACTGCTTTCCTATGCTGAAAAATCCAGGCCATATTTTGTTTAACATTAACTTGCCAGAAAAAAAATCCCTCTTTCCCTGAATATGCATGTAGGAAGGAGACAGAGGAACTGCACAGGGTTTTATACAACTGCTAATGTGTATTTAAACAGGGGAAAATGAAGCCTTTAATATAAAAGATTTTTGCCTCTTGTATATACTTCTAGGGAATATGTATTTTGAGTTGCTTCTGGGTAAACTCTGGGCTGAGCTCAGCTGCCTCAGTCTCCTCCAGTGCTAGTGACAGCAACATTAGCTGAGCCCTCAAACACCTGAACCAGCCTCAAACACCTGAACCTTGCTGCAGCTGGACCCCAGCTGAGGGAGCCAGGCCATGCAGAGTGGCACTAGATGGCAGGCAGATGCAGGGATCCCTGCCATGTCTTCTGTGTCTAATATGATTTAGGGAGTCCTGACTTAATTTTTATTTGCATATAATATAATGCCAGACATCTGTTCAGTGCTTTATCAACATATAAGCCAGTGCATAAAAGTTTGTACTCTCCTGCTGGGCTCAGTCTGACATGCATCAATTCAGAGACATTGAGCAGCAGATGCAAGTATGAGTGGCATCTTACTTATGGGAAACAAGCTCTGATTTTTTAATAGAAATAAGTCAAATCAGTAGGCAAATACATTGGGTTTCAGCATCCTTTTAGTTTGCGAATATGAAATACATTAGAAAATATAAATGTCTAGCATTTTCTGCTCAGAACAGCATAAACTCTAATTAAAGAGGCACTGAATGTTGCTGCTCATACACTGAAAGCACATCTGTGACTGCTGTGTGATACCTAAACATCCAGGCTAATGCTAAACCTGAATCCACTGGGTTATTAATAGCAGCACAACTGGGTCAGCAGCATAGTGAGTGTGAACTGATTTATTGTGTTTCCTGGGTAAGTTTGTAGCCTACCCTAAGCTTTCTACAGGTGTAACTAGACCACCATTGAACAGAAGTTAGGTGATATAAAGCTTATATAAATAATTTCTGTATTACAGTTACTGAAATGCCAAGGTGTTCAAATATGTATTATGTTTAGATCAGTCAAGGAAGATGCTAGGCTTAAATCTGGGTTCAGGGGTCTAAGCTTCCTCATTTGGGCTCAAAAATTAGAAATTTTGTAAAACATATTCTGAGACTTGTTACCATATGGAATGAAATCCTTGAAAAATGTGCTGTTTCTGTTTTATGTAGTGAGAGGTTTTTGGTGCACTATCTGATCTGAAAAGTTAGGAGGCTGCACAGCCAGCCTTGCCATCTGCCTCCTTCTGCATCAGCCTCTTAAAAAACAGCCAGCTCTGTTTGACTGAGGGATCACAGTATAGACTGATAGAATCATAGAACCATTAGGGTTGGAAAAGACCTCCAAGATCAAGTCCAACATCACCTCAACACCACCTTGCCAACTAAACCACAGCACTAAGTGACATGTCCAGTCATTCCTTGAACACACCAGAGATGGAGACTCCACTACATCCATGGACAGCTCAGTCCAATGCTTAACCATCCTTTCTATGAAGAAATTCTTCATGATGTTCAATCTAAACCTCCCCAGATGCAAGGGAGGCCACTTCCTCATCCTGTCACTGGTTGCCTGAGGAAAGAGACCAATCCCCACGTGGCTGCAGCTTTCTTTCAGGGATCTGTAGAGAGGGATAAAGTCCCCCTGAGCCTCCTTTTCTCCAGGCTGAACAACCCCAGCTCCCTCAGATGCTCCTCACAGGACTTTTGCTCCAGACCCTTCACCAGCTCCACTGCCCTTCCCTGGGCACATTCCAGCACCTCAACATCTTTCTTAAGCTGAGGGGCCCAGAACTGGACACAGGACTCAAGCTGTGGCCTCACCAGGGCTGAGTACAGGGGGACAGTCACTGTCTGCTCCTGCTATCCACACTATTGCTGACACAAGCCAGGATGTCATTGGCCTTCTTGGCCACCTGGTCACACTCTGGCTCACATTCAGCTGCTGTCAACCAGCACCCCCAGGTCCTGTTTCCTGGGTTGCTTGTGTAGCAATCAGTGCTGTGCTACACCAGCCTGTAGCACTGCAGGGCTTTGCTGTGACCCAAATTCAGGATTTGGAACTTGGCCGTGTTGAACCTCACACCATTGGCCTCTGCCCATTGATCCAGCTTGCCCAGGTCCCTCTGCAGAGCTTTCCTGCCCTCCAGCAGATCAACACTCCCAATTTAGTGTTGTCTCCAAACTTACTGGGGGTGATAATACTGCATCATCTAACCTCCAGGCACCTGGTACCAGGCTGGTGGCTAGTTATTTCTTATTTGTTTAAAGATTTAGACCCTGAGGCATCAGATTAAAGAAGTCTTCACTCAGTATGAGATGCTCACACAAAGCAGGCAAAGTCAGCTCCATTTTGTGACTTAAATACCTTATGGCCTGGAGAAAAGATTGTCAAACTGAAATACTTTCTAAAGATTGGTCCTAAGGTTGATCCTAAGTACTTTTCTCTTAACAGATGGATGCTGATCTTCCTCTTCCAATTCTCTGGGTTAAGTACTCACTGACAAGCCTCTATTCTTGTCTTTTTTCTTCCTAAGCAGATTGGTGGTCATGTTTTTTTCCTCTCTAAGATCTCTCCATCTAGTAGGCTGCAACATACTCACTTTTGTACAGCAGGAACCAAAATAGTTTTTGAAACTTTTCTAGAACTATGACATCTGAAGTTTTGAGATATCCTTCCATCTACATCCCCCACAGCTATGCTGCAGATGAGATTTTTGAAGATCTGGTTTTGATTCTATGCATGGAAAAGGAGATTTAGTCTTCCTACTCCAAATTGTTTAACTGTACTTTCAATACAAAGAATAATCATACTTTGCTTGTGATTTATGATGAAACCAATTCAGGTTTTGAATTTTTTAAAATCTAAAATATTTAGGAACTTTTTTATCTTGAGATTATTTAGTTATTCAGCAAGGAGATCACGCACAAGATATAATGATTCTAAGCCAACATTTTCTTTGGGTTCTGTGCATTTTGAAACTTAACTTATTTTCCATTACTTGTCTTTCTACAACTAGACAAAAATTCCTAAAAAAAAATAAATTGGATTTGTCAGAATACTATTACAATTTTTTTCTGAGGTACATTGTTGGAAAAGAAAACCCTAAGAAAATGCAGAATGGCTACAAGCCTACTGATATGATTTAGAAACTTTTTGCAGAAGCTACATACAACACGCTATTAAAACTGCAAACACATATTCAATATTTTTGTTTTATAGAAAATTTTATAAATATTCAAATTTAAGAGAAACAATATGGAATAAAATGCACTAGGAAACTGATATGTAGACAAAGGTTTATTTACACCATACAACATTTTAAATATTTTATACACAGCTGCAGCAGAGAAAGCTGTTCTGAGCTTTCCAGAGAAAACTGCAATAATAAAGATGTGAAATATATTATTCATATAAAAGTGAGATTATTACTTTATTGCATTTAAAGCAATGAAGAATGTAGCTCAACAGACATTCATTTAATGACAAAAACTTTGCTTTTATATTATAAAGTAAAAAGTGTAGTAATGGCCAAACAGACTGTTATAAACTTTAAAAACTGCATAAATATATACATTGTGCTTCATGGTGAAGTTTTTTGAAAACTAAACCAAATGAAGCTGTTACAACATGAATCGTTGCTTGAGGTTTATCTATAAAGATTACCTTACAAATCCATTCCACGGGTACTTACAACACACGATGGTAAGAATTGTACACCTGGTTCTCCACTAGCTGCACCAGTGGGAATATACTGTACGAAAAAACCACTGACATTTGGCACAGGAAGAGCCTGACATAAAGGAGTTGCAATGTTCAGACAGGAGCGTCAGGATTCCCAAAGTCTTTTTATTGTCAGTGCAATTAATTATTTTAACTTTGTTTCTGTTTTGTTCAGTTCCTTTTTGTTAAACTTCTGTTTGAAAGTCACCTTCTTGCACGTCTAAAGGCAAGTTCAGACACTTCTCCCATTCTGCTGGTCTGAGTTCTAAAGCATCTTTTGCCTCTGTGTCTAATACATTTATCGTTGTATAGTGTTGGTAGTCACCTGTGGTTTTGAAACTGTCCCATGGAGCCTTGCTCGGTCCTGAGTTCTCCTGAAGACCAAAGAAAGAAGAATTAAAATCATGGATGAAACAAAGCAGTTTCCATCTATAAAGCTGATTGCTGACGTGCTCTCATGAGAGACAGAAGCTGGAGAGGGGAATGGCTTTGCAGGATGCCAGGCTGGCGGGTGCTGCGACTCTCTCTGTCAACAGTCAACACTTTGGCAGGCTCCTCACCTGAGCTGCCAGCTAAGCCCTTTCTTTCACAAGAACCATGTGTGAGGAATGGCCTGAGACATCCAGTACCAATAGACATCTTTCTAAGAGTGGGAGAAAAGCAGGAGAAGAATGCAGAAAAGAGTGAGAAGAAAAAGGAAGGTAACAGAAGAGTTTGTTGCCTGAAATGTGGAGTGGTTTGAAACAGAGACTGCTGGCTGTATTTTAAACTGTGGCAGGTACATGGCAGAATGACAGAAACCTTGAAAATGCTGCGAGAGCCACCTTGCCTTACAGGCTGATGAGCTCATGTATATAAGGATTAACAGACTGAAAGGTGGTTATTGTCTACTGAATGATGGTTTGGTTTTTTTAATGCTAGGTTTTATAAGGTAAAATACTTCACGGACCAATTTAACTGGAGATTTCTGCTGTAATATGATGGGTGGGATTTAGTTGCTAAAATCCAATACTTTTGCACCATCTAAGATGCCTTTGGACTTTTTGCTTGATCTCCAGCTATCTTTCATGAGAGATGCAGATCTCCTTTGAGTCCTGTATCATTGCTGCCTGCACTGTGTTGTAAACCAAGACCTCTGTCTAAAATAGCCTGAGATGCCTATATTTAGGTACCTGGATGACTCTCTGGCTGTCTCACAAACAGACCATTCCTCTAGGCAGCTTTTATTAGCAGCCCTTTCAAAAGCACAGCACCAATGTGAAACAGAGTAAACACAACTCTTCCACTGAGATTCCCTTTGAGATTTTGAATTAATTCAAGCTTTATGTGAACAGCAAATCTCAAGTAGGGAGACAAATGAAAACATTCCATGTCAGCTGATCTCAAAAGGGGGAGTGAGTGAGAGCTTGATACAAAATAACACATATCACAGATAAAGGTTCATCAAAGAATCAGGGCTAAATTTCTGCTGGATTAAGATGATATAAATGATGTAAATCCATTGGCCTCACATCTGTTTAATATCTCTTCTTCATGTCTGAGAGCAGCTCTTCTGAAAAAGTTATAGAATACAATAATTCTAGCTCAGTTCCATTTAACATACAATTTTCACATTATAAAATTATATAAAAATTATTACAAATCAAAATATTACTGATAGAAATATGTCAGACTAAATTAGCTGTTTTAATTAGGCAGAATCAAGTATTTCCTTGCTCTCATTATCAGATGTAGTCAGGGTGTTATGCATGTGTGTATGAGTGTGTGTGTATAAATTTGAATTATAATGATAGCAGCCTCAACTTAGGATGATTTAATTTTTGCTTTTCCCATGGTAAATATTTATAAACCTATTATGGAAAAAACATGGCATTACAGAGATCTTGTTTGCTTTCTGGACAATTGCATGTATAGGTAAATCTACTTGGATTTGTTTGTAGTATGGAATTTATTATCTCCTTGCCTAACTAGAGGAAAAGCCTTATTGGAGAAATTATGTCACTGAGCTGCTTTCTCTGTATAAAGGCACAGTAGGCACACACAGATTTGGAATGTATTCCCTCCAGTTCAATTACTTGTCATTCATAATGATGTTAGTGAGTTAGTTGTGGTCTAATTGTAGAATGTAATGAGTCTTGTCATAGGCTGGATTACTGAAAATAGCTTTGGTTCTCATTTCTGAGGTACCTAAAGGCGAGGTCTTGGGAAATGGACTGAAGTGAAAAGGCTCTTGTTTCATTGTTGTTGTCTAGGATCCACCAGATTTTAAATATAATAGAAGGACACTTACCATACTGCCTGATTTTGGTACATCCCGAAATCTGTCCAGAGTCTGAAATTTCTGATTTAACTCTTGAAACAATTCCATATGCCTCTTTCTTGTATGCATGACCTTCTGCAAAATGGAATATACTTGCTTATATTTATAATTGAATCTTTTTTTTTTTTTTTTTTTTTTTTAAGAGAAGCATTACTTTTCCCAACATAATAAAGTAAATTGAATTTGGCAGGGCCATCTTTTCCCTATAGATTTGACCAATGGAAGTGAATTGCCCTGGCCCTTCTCTCTGCTGTGTTTAATGTTCCTACAGTGTACAAGACATTGTTTTAACCCTATGTTTATTGAGTTCCTAGAATTAGGAGCCACTGTTTTTATGCTAGCGTGGAAGTCTCCTGAAAGTAATGACAATTTCTCAGAAGAATATTTCTCTTGCATATAAAGACTATTTTCAAGAACCTTTATGGTCCCTGTTGGAATAATTTTTATGAGAATGATGAACTCAGAAATCTTGGCTCAAAATGTAAAATCCCCAAATGTTATGTCTTTTTAATTAGACATCTTCTTGTCATTCAAATCATCATAAAATGCAGTTCATAAAATTGCATTCATATTAGGAAAATTAGGCACTTTTTTCCATTTTACTTGCTTTCTTATTTCATGGACAAAGAAATTGGGAACCACCCTCCCTCTAGCCCATGCCAAGGGCAGTCTTCCACAGCAACTAATTATATGTTATTCCTGTGGAAGAGGGGGAGACCCCAAAGACCCCCCAAAATTCTCACACCCCAGTGCATGGGCTTCAGCCATTTGGAGAGTGAAGCTGGTTTTCAGACCTAGATTGCAAACTATTCCCATCAGAGCTGTTTCCAAAGGAATTCATGCTCAGTTATGGATTCAGAGCAGTCTCTGGAGCCAAGATGAAAGCTGCTGACTGTTTGAGCAGTCTCATGGTTCTGTGGTCTGAATGGTCTGGGGATGGCAGGGTGTGAGGATGCTTCACCTCAGTCCAGCAGTGGTAAGCTCAGCTTTGCTTTTCTTAAGCTTTGTAACTGCTTGAACTTGAATTACACCCAGGGCAGCAGCCAGGAATCCTGACAGACGAGGTGCAAGACACAGGACTTTGTGCAAGTCCTGATTTTGTGTAAAGCCTGATTTTCCCTGGGGCTCTGAGTGAAACCCTGCAAATTTCTATATGAGGTGCCTGGGTGTGACCCCTTCCATCAAGTAACACCCTGTCAAGCCTAGTTTAGTACCTTTTAAAAGGGAGTGGCAACAGCTGACTCCCAATATTCCTATATCAATGCCACCTTTATCTTTCATTTGCATCATATCTTTAGAGATTTCATGAAATCTTTTGGCCAGGCATTTCTACTGCTATGCTGTAATACCTGTATTAACCTCAATACAGCCACACAGTATCTAGAGAATTTGTTCACTTCTCAAAAAAGGAGTTAGGCAATATGTCTCACAAAGAGACATGAGCCATCAGCAATTAAAGATCTATTAACTTGAGTTGCAGGGTGAATAAGGGAAAATCTTTTGCAATATTTGGTAATAAACTCTTTGGAAAAGGTAATTTAACTAGATATAGCTATCTAAATTTATGAGGGGAATTTCACCTAAGTGACTTCTTGGGGATTCTTTTAAGATATTGCTGCTATGGTAGACAGGAGTATATAACAGCATTCATATACATAAAATTAAAAAAAAAAAAAAAAAAAAGGTTCTCTCTCAAAGATTATTATTGTTTTAAATAAGGAGACATGGCTATGAGAATAAAACAGTTTTGGTGAGTTAAGAAGCTAGCTCTAAAAAGGAGGAAATAACATAAGGCTGTGAAACAAATATCAGCACTTGGAAACTTTTTAGTAGAAAGCTGGGAATATAAAGAATGCTACTTTCTGATATATTTTCCTTAATTGTGTACCCAAGATGTCATTAAATAGCAAATATGAATAATGCAAATGTCTTACTCCGTTCATTACATTATTCCTGAGGAGAAGCAGGTGGGAGGAGATATAAAATACTTGCACTGGGAAGTCTGCCAGAAAAAAAATCTTTACATTTTATTCTTAATAGCAGCATGACTGGTATGAACATGTACCCATGGATTTTTTGGTTACTTTGTGTTTTCCTGGCTTCCATTCCATAATTTCTACCCACTGACACCCACTCCCTCCCTATTGCTTATAAAGAACAATCTGAACTGAAGGTGTAGCAACTTAAATTTCCAACTTTGACTCTCAATTTCTAGACTTGTTTTAAATTTCTGGTTAGAAAGCACCATCTTATCTTCTTTCTAGAAAATATGCCCTGTTGACTAACACTGGCTCTTTTATGAGAAAACAACCTATACTGCTCTAGCAATATAAAGCTGAGATCTTGACCACTGATACTAGGATGACTGTGGTAGTATTACAATCTGAAAAGGATGGAAACAGAACTTGCAGTGTCCTTTTTTCTTTAGGTGCAGCCCTGCAGCTGCCCACTGGTGCTGCATCCCTGCCAGAAGCACCAGTCAGGCACCAGGCTGCAGGCACACATCTTGTGGTGTCTCCTGAAGGTTTCATTACTCTTGTGCCCCACACCCTAAAGAGGGTCAAGCTGAATCAACACCCCTTCCACACTTCTACCCCCACTCTCAAGCCAGATAAAGTGTGTGTTTTGAAGACACTATACCTTACTCTGATGATCATCTAATCACAGAAAATAATTCAGTGTGCATGGCTGTCAGCAAAATGGGGACAAGTTCAAACATAAGCTTGTGCCCAGCTCCCTTTTTTATTTATGATAGGGCTTTAGCTGAACTCTAACTCAAGGCAAATGCACTCATGAATATTTCATGACACCCCACCTGCAGTGCTGTATTCAGCTTTGGGGTTCCTAAGATAAGGTCTGTGTCCTGTTGCAGTGAGTGTAGTGCAGGGTGACAAAGATGACCAGAGGGCTGGAGGACCTTTCCTATCTTCAGCCTGAGAGAACTGGGGCTGCTCAGCCTGGAGATGAGAAGGTTTTTGGGAGATCTTACAGCAGCCTTGCAGTACCTAAGGGGGGCCCTACAAGAAAGCTGGAGAAGAAGAGCATATCAAGTGGTGATGGCTCTAAGCTGAAATAGGGTAGATTAGATACAGAAAAAAGACTTTTATGATGAAGGTGATGAGACACTGGAACAGGTTGCCAGTGAAGTTGTGGATGCCCCATTCCTGGAAGTGTTAAAGTCCAAGTTGGATGAGGTTCAGCCTGGTCTAGTGGAAGGTGTTCCTGCCAGTGGCTGGGGCTTGGCTCTAGATGATCTTTAAGGCCCCTTTCAACCTAAGGCTATTCAGTGATTCTATGATTTTTGGTCAATCTCATAAATAACAATATCATCATCACCATCATCACCACCACCACCACCACCAGGTAATTTAATTTGCCTTGGAAATTTTCTACATTGTCACAGTTAAAAATGTTCTCTCTCAAATCTTGTACAAAGCAGCTAAGTTAAATGAACAGATGGGGGAATGCCTTCCTAGCCCTCTAATGGAAGTGTTTTTTCAAGATGTTATAGGTATGATCAGTTGCCAAAGTTGGGAATGGGAAATAATTTTTCCCTGCAGGCATTTGTTTTTTTAACCTTTGCCTTCAAAAGATGTGTTCAGGTTAGTAAGAGAATTATATTAAACTTTTATCAGTTATAACAGTATCATAATAAATACCTATGGCAGATGAAATTCTGAAAGAATGCAGCTCCAACAATCAGTGATCAAATTAGGATTTTTCTTGGTGAAAGTCTACTGATCTGTGGAAAGGAGACAGTCTAGTACTCACACTTGTCCTGTGTATCCTTACCCTCCCTCAGAGCAAGAGATGATTTGAATCCTGGGGATCAGGGTAATAAGGCATTTTCTGAATTATTTGGCATAAACGTTAACAGAGTAGAATGGCTGATAGAAATGAGAGAGTGGGGTGACTGGGGAAATCCTAAAGTCAGACTCTTTCATAGAACTTAAAGGTAACTGTGATCTTGAATCCTAAAACACATGCCAAGAGTACTGTTTAGTTCTCCTGTACATTTTGTATTTGCCAGCATACACCTATTATAAAGCCCTCCAGGGAATTTCTACAGCATCTGTACTTCTGTTCAACATAATTAGAATGAATTTTATTTGATCTGACAGCTAACTGTTAGTGCTGAGACTTAATGAAAAAGCTACCTGTCCAGCTCTAGAGAAAAAATGACAGGAGTTGGAGGGATTAGCACAGCCTGCAGCAGCAAGGATCCAAAATGTCCAGACCAATAATTTTGCTCATGTTTTGGACACTGAACTGCATGAATGAGTCCAAACTTATCTTTATTAATAGCAAGAAAAGAGCTGTAACATTGTTTTATGTTGACCATTTAGCAAACTTTAATGTTCAACTAGATTAGTTAGTGTTTTACAAAATCTAACTGAGGACAGTATATTATGTAGCAGAAATAATTCCTGCTGACAGACTAAGCCCTGTTTGTTACATTCTTTCTTTTTTTAAAATTTTTTATTTATTTTTTTTTTTTAACCCCCTACCTGAATGGATAATTTAAGACTGCAATGGTAAGTTATTTAAAAAGGGAAAACAAGATACAGGTGCCCAGTTTTGGAACACCCCCTCTCTAACCAGCTTGAGATCTATGGTCTTAGTCTAGCTGTGTTCACATTGCATAGCAGCCTGCTTTGCATTTCTTCTGTGGCTCTTGGAGAAAAATGGCCTTCCTTGTGTTTTTTTAATGTATTTTTATTGTTTTTCTTTCAAATTATTTATATTAAAGTGAATGTTCCATTGGAAGCCACTATAATAGTAATTATTTATTTTTCAAATATGAAACCATGAGTATATGGTAATAATTCAAGCATGTCCAAGACTACTCTCTGGCAACATCTAACATGGAATATTATCCTTGAATACTAAATTCTATTAAATTCTCTTAGTTTCCCAAATAAAAACTACAAAATCAAAATGTGTATTGTGAACGGTGCCCAGATTGAACTGAGACTTAATGACACTCAAGAACTTCTTGGAGAGACAATGGTGGTTCAGACTAAAATAGTGAAGGTCTTTCTAAAAATTAATCCATATAAAAGCTGGCATTTTTTTGGCAACCAGGAATATCCCCTCAAATGTCTAATTTATTGAGATAGACATAGCCTGAGTATTTGTCTTGAATGTATATAGAGATGTGTGAAAGGTTGAGGGTGTAGAGACTGCAGAGAGAGTGTTGAAAGGAAAAGGACAGAGGTAGCCAAACTTGTCCCACCCTTGTCCACATTGCATACTTAACATTTATTATCTTCAGAACTACATCCATGTCATTCTGTGATTTGGTATCCTCAGGAATATGGAAGGGCATTGTCACAGAGAGTGCCAGCTGGCACTGGTCACAGACAAAGCAGAGAAAGTGGTAAACATTTAAGTACTATGTTCAATCCCTTTGGCTCAATCTTACCTCCAGACTGTATTCCATTTTGCAGTCAAGCTGCTTTGGGGTATCCAAAGAACAGCATTTTGGCCACACCACACCATCTCAATATTTTCTTGCTTTTTTAATTTTATTTTACCCTAGACAGCCATACTATGTGTAAGGATTCAGGAAAGTCCACAGACTTAATCAGAAAAATCATAAAGCTGGGGGGTGGAATGGGGTTAGTCTGCATCAATACTTGTAAAACACAGTAGCAACTGGCACAGTATTGCTGCTGCTCTCAGTTCCTCAGTTCCAGTCACTCCCAATGGCCCCATCATTTCCTTTTTACAAAAAACATATTTTCCTGCATTTTTTTAGTCATTCTTAAAATACTAGCCCATGGAACAGCAATATTGCAAACAAGTTAAAAATGACACAAAGCTGGGAGGAGTGGCTGATAGCCCAGAGGGCTGTGCAGCCCTTGAGGAGGACCAGGGCAGGCTGGAGAGATGGGCAGAGAGGAACTGTCTGAAACTCAACAGGGGAAAGGGCAGGGTCCTGCACATGGGGAAGGATAATTCCCTGCACCAGGTCAGGCTGGGTGCTGACCTTTTCCTGCTGGAAAGCATCTCTGCAGAAAAGGCCCTGGGTGTTCTCAACAAGCTCTCCAAGAGCCAGCAGTGCCGTGTGGCCAAGCAGGCCAGTGGTGTCCTGGGTGCATTAGGAAGAACACAGCCAGCAGGCTGAGGGAGGTGATCCTGCCCCTCTACTGAGCCCTGGTGAGGCACATCTGGAGTGCTGTGTCCAGCTCTGGGCTCCTCAGGATGAGACAGACATGGAGCTCCTGGAGCATCTATCTTTTGAGGAAAGATTGAGGGAATTGGGCCTGTTCAGCCTTGAAAACAGACAACTGAGAGTGGACCTTATCACTAGCAGCATCTCAAAGGTGGTATGATGTTTCCATCATGAGGTTTCCAGGCTCTTCTTGTTGGTGCCAAGCAACAGGACAAGAGGTAAAGGGCATAAACTGATGCTCAGGAAGATCCACCTGAATATGAGGAAGAATTTCTTTGCTATGCAGGTGACCTTGCACTGGCACAGACTGCCCAGAGAGGGTGTTTCCCTCACTGGAGCTATTCAAGAGCCATCTGGCCATAATCCTGTGCCATGTGCTCTAGGATGACCCTGCTTGAGCAGGGAGATTGGACCAGGTGACCCACTGTGGTCCCTTCCAACATGACCCATTCTGGGACTCTGTAAAACCATGAGTCAAGAGAAAACATATAATGGGAATCCTGTTTCTTGAGAGCAGAACATGAACCACATTGTTGGTGTTTATTTAGAGTTGGATTATGTTCCTGAGTGACAGGAGGAATGTTTTAGTATCTGTTGCCACAGAGAATGCTCCCACTGTCATATTTCTACTTTTCAATGACAAAACCAGTAATGTTTAGAATTCTTTATATCACTACAGTTATAAAACTTCTGATTGAATTTAACTTTAGAGTTGCTTGCTCATCAGAATTTTACAATTGTTTCATATTCTTCTACTTCCTTTCTATGCATTTATCCTAAAGCACATTTAGGGTAATTGCAAACAGGGGAGTTTTTGATGTTACGGTTGATATGTGCTGATCACAGGCTTTCAAATTTTAGCCCACACTCTATAGGTTCCATACAAATATAATTATTTAGCTTCTTTGGAGACACACATAATAAATTATGTCAAACTACTTCTATGCATGAATAGGCATCATATGTGGAAACCTCAAATTATGAGCAGACCCTTGAAAACTAAGTGCTGTATTCCTTCTGGTAAAAATCAGAGAAAAAAAATCAAATAAATCTGTTAGAGACTTAATCATATTGACTGAGATAGAAGAAAATGGTCATTAAGGAACACAACTAAAGCTTCTTACTCAACAGGATCTAAGTTGGAAATTATGCATATCCAACCTAAAGAACCTTACACGAACTTAATTTTTTATATAGCATGTGATCCATAAGCTTTGACAACTGCAGCACTACATCATTCAAAATTTGACACATTCATAATCACTATCTGGATGTGAAAGTTGCATTTCTGTAAAGTAGTATTGAAGAAAGAAAAAAGAAATTATTGAAAATCTCTAACTTCTGCTGTGATTTAGCCTGTCCTATAAAAGTGTCACACTTCTTCAGAAAGTAGATAGCCAGAAAAAAAAAGGAAAAAAAATTCAAAAAAATCAAACCCAGATGAAAATGAAGAGGCAAAGAATTTAAAAACTGAAATCATGATGGTTAATATTGCAATATGACAGTTTGATCTCAGAATATTTTGCAAACAAGTTGCACCAAAGTAGTTTTAATGAATTGTTCATCATGTTCTGTACAGTACCAATTGAACAATCCTATTGAATCTACTGTGCCAGAAGGCTAAAATCTGCTAAAATGAACACTTCACATTTACTTTGAGGAAAATACTTTTAATATTCAGGAATAATGCAGTAAAACTTACTTCAAAGTCAAGGTCCGAATAACGTGATTTTCTTCTCTATTAAGCAGTAAAAAAAAAGAAAAAAGAGGTTTTATTAACAAGGGGACTATTGAAATCATATTAATGAGTTTAAATAACATTCTTGTTTTCCTATTAGGTATATATTAGGTATTTTGTAAGAAGATGGAGATTTTATCTTGGTAATTTAAGATTAATGTGAGACTTTGCATAGTTTATTAGACCAATATCATAATATTTTCTCTGAAATAAACCAGACTGCATTTCACTGGAATGCACAATGTGCATGTTATTTGCATGCAATTGAACCTGTTGGAGAATAAAATATTTCTATACTTTTTGTGGTATTTGAGAATGATAATCATATTTATACAATTTGACACAGGTGCCTATACATATCTATGATTTAGACTTTTTATAGATTTACAGAATTTGATTCTTTCCTATATCAGGCTTACATTGGTACAACTCCATTGATTGTAATGGAATAAATGACAGCAAAATCAAGCCGAAGCCATTGCTTCAGCTTGTTTGTTTGCAATGACAATCTGAATGGAGAAAGCAATGACTTTGTTTTAAACTTATGACAAATCTGATTCAAAGCATCTGATACAAAGCAAGAATGATTTACTAGTGAAGTAATCTCTTGTATAAAATGCAACAGAATATGATTGCTTAGACATGTTCCAAATAATTTAGCACAGAATATTTTAGATTCAAAAAGAAACCAATTATAAAGTCAAATTATATCAAAATGAAGCAGAAATATTATAAAGAAGGGATAAAAATATCTTTTTTCTTTTAAAGTTGGAAATTAAATGGCTTGCAATAGATTAAAGAGATGTAGAAAGAAGAAGCTAGGTTGTGAGAGCTGAAAAGAATGCAAAAAACTTGAGAATGGAAAAAAAAAGATACATTCATCTTCAGGAAGGAGGGTTAAAGAAGAAAAAAGTACTCCAAAACCCAACAAGGCTTGCTGTTGAAGTTTAGCCCTAATTTTTATGATAGGCTATGATGGCTTTAAGTCATGGTGAAGGAACTTTTTCACACTGCACTTAATTTCTCCAGTGAAGAAGAATCAAACTCACTAAGTCAAGAGGAAGAACTTTTCTGATTTTGATTTTATTTGGTTTAACAAACCTGCAGGTTTTAGTAAGCTGCTTTGTTTTCCTGAAATTGAAAGGAATGATTTTAAAAGTCTTCCAGCTGTAAAAAGCAGAAGATGTTCAGTCTCTGAGCCCTTGATTATACCACTTTGTGACACATTGTCTGGTTTTGTAGTAAAATTTTAATGCTCCAATCCACAATAATACAAGGAATATTACTGCAACACTGTCGACACTTTGATGCCTAAAGGGCTCTGAGGCTCTATGAAATACCAGTCTTAAGTTAAAACAACCAACAAAGCAAGCTTTGGAGAAGCTATCTTTAATGATCAAGGCCTGGTTTAAAGAGAATCTATGCATTTGTGATGAGGAATGATCTACTTTTAAGGTGCAATTAGACCACATCCACCACTGAAAAGACTCAGTGGTTACAAAATAAGAAACATGTACAACGGATAATGTGGTGAAGTTTATGGGAGTAACTTTGAAAAATGTTTGAAGAAGCTGTTTTTAAGTAATAAATCTAATACCATTGAATCCTAAGTAAAAATACAGCAAATTTGGGAAAAAAATGTGCAGTTTGCTAGTTACTGTGATTTGTAAAATTGAAATATTAGTATACTGCTTGAAGTGTGCTTGACTGCAGTGAAAATGTTCCTGGCACAGCTGGATTATTCGGCTTTGCACCCAGACAAACTCTATCACCGTTTACATCATGAAAACACATTAACAGACTGCAAAATACTCGGTTGTGCTACTGTCAGAGAGTGGCAAGTGTTGCAGTTTTGCTGTTAGTTCACACCAGTTATGACCCAACAGGGCATATACCACAGGTATATATAAATCCTCAGTGAGGATTTTTCTAGGACTCAACAAGAACCTATCACAAAAACATTTATTTTAAACTTATATAGTAAGAAACATCTGTTCTGTGCTCGTGCTTCACTTTTTTTTTTCATGGCTGCATACAATGAAATACAGTACAAGTGCTGCCTGAGCACATTCTCCTAAAACATAAAATCTGTGTGATTGCCACAGGAGCAACAAAGTTCTGCAAGTTTTGAAAATCAAAGGATGCTGTTTATGAATGTCATCTGGAACCATGGAAAGTCATTTGCAGTATTGTCACTGACACCACTAGGGACACAATCAGGTCCTCCTGGCTGCTACATCATTGTCCTGAAATGACAGCAGTGTTATTTTTTGAGAGGGAACATAAACAGAAGCATGTAGTCATTGGGAAACTTACAAGGATGAAGGAGTTTCCCTTCAGTCTCAGTTGAATTTTTACTCCACTGTCCTAGTTTCTGCATGGTATATAACAGCCATAAAAATAATTATATTAATTGTGACTGCATATATTATTTTCTTATATGAAGTTTGTTATGTTAGCTGAGGAAAAAAAGTTTTTCACACATACCTAAATGCTTTCAGAAATAAACCATCTAGCTCATTCTACACATTAAACTGACAAAAGGCAACTGAGTGGTGTAAGGGGGAAATTTCCTTGTGTCAAAGGAGCTGCTAAACTGGACACACCAATATGTTTCTTCTCAAAAAGCTGTTGCCTTTATGAATCTGTAAAACTAAGAATTATTTTAGCAACATGAAAATTACACTGGAAGCGGGTGGGCTTTTCCCAAGGATCAGTTGGAGACTCACTTGAGTATAATGTTAAAAGAATACAAAAAAACTGTAAAGGATATTATCTATGGTTTGCCTCATTTAGTATTTTATATTTGACCAAGTTCTGTTATGATGTTTCAGGAATGACATGGAGAAGGGTAATGACATTTCTACTACAATACCTTCTGTAAGTTTTCAGTAGTTTAAGAATTTCCTTGGGAGGAGCTTTTTCTGAAATCTAAAATGTGCTAGGGTAGGGAATTCCACAATTTAAATATGTAAACATGACAAAGGAAATTATGTTGTTTATCCCTTTGACATTTCATTTGATGTTCCTCTTTTGGATATTATAGGAGGTATAGTTTCCTATTCACTCCTCACTCATCTGTTCTCCAAGCTGAAGAGCCCCAAATGCTGGAGAACTGCAAGGGTAAGTAATAAAGGGATTGTATAAAAAACTGAAGATCCACGTAATCAGTCAGTGTCCGGGAGTTAGCTGGTGTAATTCTGAAAAAAATGAGAACTATGGGTTGGTTCCAGCCAATGTACAATCACAAATGCTACAAAAAGAGATCAATCTAAGCAGGCAAGGGTGTGATAGACCTATTTATCAACTCCAGTGACAGTTCTGCATTGCTGCTCTACACTGGAAGAAGCCAAATCATGCCTGTAAATTGGGGAAATTTCAGAGGGGAGGAGCAGCAAGAAGCACTTTTAGGAGGAAAGGATAAAAGAGTGATGCAGATTTATGTGACTTTGTCACTGGAAGAAGCAAACACAGAAGCTTGCACTGAAACCTTAGAAGAATATGAACATTGGTAAACAAAACTGGTGTGGGGAAAAACCTGGAAAAGAACAGAATTTGTATTTGGAAAAAGTAAGTTTATGTAACTATGCAATAACTGCTAAGGGAAAGAGTGGAAGCCCTTCAATCTAGTCCTGAAAGTGAAGTTCAACTGTGTTTTAGAGAAAAATATTGTAGAAAATGTTTTTGCATTGATAGGAAAGATGACCTGACAAGAATTTTTCCATCTCTGATTTCTATGGATCTTTAATCTTAATGGATAAAACCCATTTTATGTAGAAAAAAAAAAAAAAACCCTACCCTTTATGTCAGAGCCAAAATAAAACTCTGTGAAGAGATTTGTGGCAGTAATTTATTTTAAATCAATTTTACTTTGTGCTAATCATGTATAGCTTCTCTGTGTAATTCCAGAACAACTTTAAACTCTGCTGAGGACAAAAATAGAATTTCGAAGAATAATTTCCATACACCAGCACACACTAATCTGCTGGCACCAGGAAAGAGCTGCTCCTACTAAAAGACTAATAAAATCCCTCTCCATGTCTGTAAAATGAAAAATGCCTGTTTTTCTCCTTATTCTATTCTGCATTACACCACTATCTGATTAATTACATCAGATACTCCTAAAGATATATTGCATTGTGCAAAGCATAATTGAAATCAGAGATAGGATATTATAGTGAGGGCTATAACCATGCTTCCATTATTATAAAGTCTCATTATCAGCAGTTTATAATTCACTCTGAGATGAGATTTGACATACAAGATCTTAGCCTGAGGAGGATTTTTTCCCAGAACAAAAGTATAGAAAAATCTTTTTTGGCCCTCAGAGATATAAAGATGGAATGTGGATAGATGTTTTTGGTTTAAAATACCTTTTGTGAGTATATAACTGAAAAACACTCTAGTATTTGAATAGAAGATTGTTGGCTACCAGTTGATATTCATGAGCTAGACATAAAGCCAGCAAATTTTCATTAAAATGAATTTAATGTGGAAATCTCAAGTCTTTAAAACGTGCTAGCAAATTTAGTACACCAACACACAGCACAAGCATAACTTCAAAGATCTCACTTTAAAAGTATTCTGATAAATTATTGTGGCCTGCTGCTCCCTGTTCTTATACAGCAGCCTGAATATTTATTTACTCAATCAACAAACACAACTTGCTTTGTGTTTCTGAATGCTCTAAGGGAAAAATGTAGCACTTGTTAAATAGACAATGATAATATGAAGTCTGCAATATATGCTGCACTTTATAAGGCTGACTAAAATTTCAGTTCACCACATCTTCAATAAACTCTGCCTGATTCTATCCCCACTTCTGTAAGATAAACTGAAAATAAGCTGCATCAATTTCTGAAGTCAGAGGACTCTGAGACCTACTCACTCAAGTGAAAGAGAGGGTTGATTTTACTGAGTCACAAAATTGGCAAGAGCTGTCTCCACAGCTTATTGAAGAATGAAATGAGGAATGGGAGGGATAGAAATCTGAGATATAGAATGCCTGAAAATAAATGCAATGTGGAAACATGATAAAGAAGGAATTCTTGTGGTGCTTGTCTCTATTTTTGTTCTCTTTGTTGTTTTACTTCTCATGTCATAAATCAAAATAATGTCACACCATTTTGCTTTTGTTCTGCCCGATGCTCTGGTACTTTATTGATGGGATTGACTATTTTAACTTCGTATTTTTTCTCTCCTTTCCTGGTTTGAGGATATTATTTATTTATTTACTTATTTATTATTATCATCATTATTATTATTATTATTATTATTATTATTATTACTATTACAGATCTTGTTCCTTTCCTGCTGTTTTTATCTCATTCTTCCTAATATATTTCCCCCCTCCATTTCTGCCATATTTTTTACTGTTTTTATGTCTTTTTTCACCTCTTTACCTTTACCTATCTTTACTTTTTCTTTGCACTTCACTGTCTGTAACATATCCCCTTATTTTCTCAGGTCTAACAGTATTTTCTTCCTTAAGTCCCCTGTCAGTGATTTGGCCAAGGACCTACAGAGCTGACTGTCTTTGAATGTATTAAGAGCTCTCATAAACGAATACAGAAGGATTATTTTAGTCAACAATCAACTCACTACACATAAAGATCTCACAGCAGAATCTGAGACAGAAAAAAGAAGAAAATATGAGGCTGGAAAGAGAATTTCAGTTCTTTAAATGACAAATAATTTGTGAAGTCCATTCCTTTCTTTCTTACAAAGCAGATAACATTTCCCCCCCTTCAATAAATGTTTCTAATGCCTGTCTTTGTATGTTCTTAATTTTATAATTTTTTTATAGTCTTTGTCTTCTTTCAGCTCTTTTCCATTTCTGCTCACACTACACTAACCATAGTTCCCTTCAAACAATCATTCATTCTTCTTCCACAAAGGTAACAAGACTCTTCACAGGTATCTACTTCTTCATCCTTTTTTTTTTTTTTCCAATAAAAAGATATGAATTATTCATCCTGGAGATATGTTTCCCAGATCAGCTTCTTCATCCACATTCAAGCCTCCTAACTTTCTTCTGCATCTAAGTGTCTGGGAATGCAATACTTCACTTCAAAGTAATTTCATTTTAATGAGCACAACACTCAGTGTACATTTCCCAAACAAAAACCATTCAAAAAGACTGTATTGAGTGTTTTCTTCATTAAAATCAAAACACTTTGAACTGAAGGAGCATCCTCCAAGCCACTTTGATGCCAAGGTAGCAAAGCCAGTTTTAATCCATGCATATAAGGGATGTTCAGGAGATTAACCAGATGTTTGATTAGTCCTCCTCAGAAACTCCATGATGTGCTAATATGCCTGCCTGTGCTTATAATCACATAAGTACTGTTGGGTTCGTACCAAAGAAAATAAAAATCACTGACTTGCACATTGTGAATCTGCACATACTTAAATTTATACTTATCTGGGCAATACTTGTATGTAAATATTATGGCATTCTCTAACTATGTTTTGAAAACTAAAATTCTTCCAGACATAATAAAGTATTTATTGTTCATATCAAAGCATTTCCTTCAGAAAAAAAAAAAAAAAACACATAAAAGTTTTAGAAGAAAGTTTGTAACACACAGTAGAACTCATCTGACTAAATTTACGACATCAACATTTTTGATGCCTGTGTTTGAACTACTCGTTCTGGCTTCCTCTATGGAAACTGAAAAGAGATGCCTGCACTAAGGCATGTCATTTACTTCATCCTGGAGCAGATGTCTAAAAGTGGCCTAGAAATGGCTATTTGTCTCAATTGACTCTATAGGGGAGCCAAATCTGAAGAGCCCTTTTCCATTTCAGAAGGGGAATGTCTACATTTAGATATTTAAGGGTAGGGGTGGTGGATCCTCCCTTCAGAGTTAGAAGTCAGGATATAAGTTTTTTTGTGCTGCTACAGTAGTTTTGTTCCAACTACAACTTCCAGCTTTAGAGCTGGTCTGCTGGTCTACCCTCCTTTATCAGGATAAAGGTGGATAGGGTGATCTTGACTGTCCTGCTGCAGGTTTTGCTGCTCCACAATGTCTGACAATGCCCTGTCTTTTGAAAATCTTCTACAAAACAAATCTCTTGCCCTCCCATTTTTAATTGTTTAAGGGAGCCAAAAATGTTAATCCAGATGGTCTATTTCAGTCAATAACATTTTAGGTTTTACCTGAATCCTTTCTTCTTACACACTGCATATGCAAAAACAAAATCACCTTCTTTATCTGGCTGGATCTGCTTATCAGGATCTGCTTGAGACTCTGATTTTCTTCTATATACAATTTTCTTTCATGTTCCTATCTTCAATTCAGTGCAGCACATCCTTATATTTAATTCAGTGCAGCACATCCTCATGAAGTAATGTTGAGAATCACAAAGGCAGACACAAAAGCCAAAACAGTTTCTTTCATTTCTGACCTGCCCTAATATCTGTCTTTTTTCCCTAATACATAGGATTATGCTGGGTTTGATGAGGTTTACAAACATAACTGGCTTTCTGGACCAAAATACAGCCTGCTAAACCTAGTGTGTTTCCCAAGTTAGAAGACACTACATATTTACTATCTTACTGTATTTTACTGAATTTTCTACTACATACTTAGTAGTCTCTTCTGAGCATAAAAATTATATACAGAATGGTGACAGAGATTCTGTGTCTACATTCTATCTTAGAGGTAAAGTTAAAATATGATACAAATACAGTTAGAAAAAGAACTTTAAAAGAGCAATACATTATACTGATAGGTATTCCAAAGTGCATCAGGATCTATAATTTTATGTATGATGAAGTATCTATTGTCATGATTTTTACAACTTAACTAAGATCTGCTTTGTTGTTGTTTGTTGTTGTTATTTTCAGGTGTCCTAGATGAACTTTGTCACCAATGAAGGGAAAGAGGCATAACCAGAAATTAATTTAGACTGGATTGTATTATGGCATATATGTTCATCTTCTCAAAGAATTATGAATCTTCCTCACATATCCATATGTCTAATATTAAGTGAACTGGATTTAAGCCTCTATATCTGATAAAAATTATCTGAAAGATGGTATTGTAGATAGGTGGGAGAAGATACTGCTGGAAGGTGACCTTAGCTATTCTGCTTCTGAGATTGCATTAAATTTGAGAACTCTGTGCATCACCTAAGATCTATTAGCTAATATACCTGAACTGAGGGCAGTAATTTCTTTAATAATGCAGACTTGCTTTGAAATAGCCTGTCTATCTGAGCATTGAAAGGGCAAGCACTTAAGCTATCTTCTTGAAAATTTGTTCAAGATTATAAATATTCACTTTAACAACAACCAAAACATGGATAATTATTGATTTCTCACAGATCCCCACATTTCATTTTCTATTAATTTTAAGTTAAATCAAGTCTTGTAAAAACTTGTGGTACTACACACACAATATAAACAGCATGGGAAATATTTTGCTTTCAAATCTGTAAAGGCATCTCTTGAAAAGAAACTAAATTCTGATCTTCTGCCCAAATTCTTCATAAAAATCCATCTACATAGAACTCAATTGAATTTTAAAGGAAATATCCATAAGTTGCCACCATTTATGAAGTATCAGCTACAGCTGCATCTAAAAATTGAAAAATCAGGCCAAGTCTCTGTTTCCCTAAGCAGATGGGTCCAAACATTGTAGAGTAAATAGCTAATGGCTTCACGTTTGCACATACAGTAAACTTTTTTGCCATGTGTAACTTCTTTCAGAGAATGAGTACCATGTTGTTCTCATTTGTCTTTCTCTGTCCCATAAAATGCCAGGTTTCACAACATTTGACATGCTGGTGAGATGTATTCCCAGTTTTTAAGGAGATCCAAGTATGAAATTAACTCCAGCTCACTCCTGGCTTTCACAGGTAAAAGCTAAATAAGAATGGCAGTGTTTGATGCTTAGGTCTTAACAATTTATTTCAATAGTTTTCACCTTGAAAATGCTTAAATCCCACAGACAGATTGTAGTAATAACTGAAAGACTTTTACAGGCTTTTCAGTTTACTTTTGCAATCTGGCTGAAGTCTGTGATACTCCACACGTAGCCCACCTGTACTTATTGCACACATCAGTTGTACCAATGCCTGCATGCACATGCAAACAAAGCTAAATCAGTAAACAGTGAACTATTGGATGGAAGAATCCAAGATTTATACCAACGAGAGCAGAAACAGACCTATCATATCTGAGACAGATATGATTGTCAGCAATAAAATGGCAAATATTTTCAACTGCATGTGCTTGCAGGTAGGGCCAATGATTAGCACTTGTATCTTGCAGGAATATGTTTCTTCTCATAGCAACACAGAATTTTCCAGTGGACTTTACCTGGTAGGTCACGAAATCCTCGGCAGTCGTGTGGAATGTTAAATCTCCAGAACTATATTTTTTCATACAGACTGGCTCTGAAACTTTAGTCTTGTTTTCTAGGTATAAACACTTCTGATAATAAGAGAAATATGAACAGCAGTGTATGATCCCAAACAATAATTTATACTGAATTAAAACATTAGCTTCACCCCTTAGACACAAGACACAATTTATTGTCTTATCATAAAATTAAAACAACACAGCATGCAATTTGTTTATGCACCACTGACCTCTAAAGAGCTCAATGATATTGTGGATCCAGTTTCGCTTCTCGATAATCCTGCATTGTCATCCAGCTCTGAGGCAATGAAATTCTTCACTGCTGTGCGGGGCTCAAATGGCAAACTCTGCATATGTTCTTGGGTGGGAAGATGCTGGTCTAAATTGATATTAAACTGGTCCATTACAGAGGGATTCATATTGAACTCGGGATTAACTTTGTAGTGCAACAGCCTTTCATGAGGCAAGGTGTCCATGCCTATATTCATTTTGCTCTCATCCTTCAGTGATGGCTGGGTGTTTACAGAGCCCCGGGGCATGACTATGTAGTCGCTTTCCATCATCCTTTCTTGAGGATGGACTATGTCCATGTCTGCGCCTCTCAAATTGTCGTCAGTGCACAAGTACACGGTCCTCCGCAGCTCACTGTTGTCTTTTTTCAAGCACTGGTTGGCCAGTTCACTCATACTCATGGGCATGTGGAGGCCTGTTGGTTGCTGGATGATGACTTTGGAGATGATGTTTCCAGGCAAGGTTGAATAGCTCATTCCTTCAGGGTTGGGTCCCTTTTCCTCCTCTTCATCATTTAGTGAAATTCTAGAAAGGGTTCCTGTTATAGTGGCTGCTCTGCAAGGCCCAATGTCTTTATGCAGAACTGTGGGTCAGAGGACATGATTCTTACAGCATGAAACCATATCAACCTAACACTGTTTTTTCTTATGGCTTTATCTAGCAGTGCTTTCTTTACCAGTACATCTCCTAAAATCTTTTCTTTCCACTTACTAACTTTCATTTTATAAATATTGTTTGTGGAACAGCTTTTCTGTGCTTTTGGGTTTTCTGTTCTCTTAATCTACTGTGTATAACTGTCATTGATCTCTAACTAGCATCAGTCATCTATATGAAATAAAAACACTTCATTTACTCCTATTGATTTTATACATAGATTTTAGGTGACTTAGAGCTTAAGCACACGCCTGCCATGTGAAACTCATTAAGGGTTCTCCAAAAAAATACACTATGACATCTATACTGCTATTATTAACTCCACATAACCTCCTGGAAAATGTCAAACAGATTGTAAAGCAGAATCATTTTGTCAATCCATTGTAATGACCTACCATAAGATTATAACTATGAGCATGTGTTCATAAACTTCTAGATGTTCCTTTTCACTGACTTTTAAAAAATCCTCTGTTAAATTTTGTTTTAAATAGAAGTGACAATTACCACATTGGTAAGAAAGTCCACTCATATCAGAAATAATACTTTACTGCATCTGGAAAGTTTATAAAAAATAAAAATGTGTTTTATAGCAGTGATAATCCACTTTTTTTCTAGGTTTAGACCTTCCTGGTCAAACTTGTAGCAACATCCAGCAATTTTCATTGGGGTGAGGTTTAAAAGTTACTTATCCTGTCATAAAATTCAAAATTTCCAGAAGCATTGAAGAATGGCTTCAAAAGCAAAGCATCTACTCAATCACAATTATTCATCATAAAAATAAATAAAAAACCCAAGTCTATAATCCAACATCTGTAATGAAAGAAAAAGGGTAGAAAGAGAAAAATTAAAGTAACCAATTAACTGGGTTCATTCCAGCTGGCTGCAGGGATTTTCTGGTCCTAGTTGAAAATATTTTCATTCACACCAGCACTATTTTTTACAACAAAACTCAGCTCATGGGCTGAGACAGAGAGACAATTTGAAGTATCTAGGCATTACATTTACGTCTCTTCTGGTTGCCCAAGGGCTCTGATGACCCAGATCCCCCAGTCCCTGCCTGTCAGTTCACTGCTTTTTCCACAGAAAGCAGCTCATAAGACATCTGACTCTCTTTCCTCACACTAAACTAACTCTCATTTTTTTCATTATGAAAAGAATAATTTGCTTCTACACAACTGTGCACAAATATCTGAATTCAGTGGTTGCTTCATTTAAATTTTTCATTATCAGAAAGTGAGTTCAAATGCTTATCTAGTAAAGCCTGTTCATAACAGCATTCAGAGTCAATCTCCTCTAGGACACCTCTGACAATGTCCTCTGTACTGCAGAACTATATTATCAAAGGTAAGAAGTGGGAACCACGTCGATCAATGCTGGATTTTGTCTGCATTGGATGGTGACACACAGAGATTTGTGCTACAATGCACTGTCCTGATTCCTCCAAAACACATGTGCATATTAAATCTGATCTGTGGGGAAAAACTATGTCTGTATAGCAAGAAAATCAATTGGCAGTTTGTGGGTGACTGGAAACTCAAACTTCACCTTAATTAGACCATTTTCTTGGCTCCACATACAGCCAGTGAAGAGAGAGTGTCCTTCAGGTGGCTGATGCAGAACAGCTAAATCAAGCTTCTGCTCTGACTCACTCTGTGGAGAGGACACACTCCCTCTTTCCCTCTGCTGAAAACTCAGGATGTTTAGGCAAGGTTGTTTCCCTAAGAAAAACTGTCCTTTGGAAGTATCTCCTAGATGAAAAAAAATTTCTAGAGTTTAAATAGTAATTTATTTTACACTGCACTATTTAAACAAGGTTGGCAAATAAAAAGCTCAAAATGTGTTGTCTTTAATATATGGAAACAAACAAAGCCAACTGATTAAAGATCACACTACTGAAATACCTTAAAAAAGCCACAATATTTCTCATTAAAGTTGAATAAAACTTAATTTCCTTCAGCTATTGTGGATTTTACTTAGAACCCTAAAAATCACACCCTCTCTAAAATGAATGCAAATTGATGTGTCCTTCATATACACAGCTGTCAAGATACACTATTTTTAATATTTTGATAAAGTAAAATTATGTTTTAACTTTTGCTTGTGTACTGGGGAATGAAAGCTTAATGTGTTAAGAATTATCTTCTTTCCACAACTATTTGCTTTCTAATAGAGACTTACACCTTTGACTACTTTCAAAACATTGAATTCTAGCTAATGGCCTTGGTAACAAAATTAAATAAATGTATTCATGCAGTGACATAATTTTTCATATTTTCTTTTATTTAAATTAATAAACAGCTAGACTCCATTATTTTTTCTGGCTTTCACTTCACAAGGAACTCATACAAGGCTACTTTTTGGTTGCTAAATACTCTGTCAGTGTTCTTACCTGACCGACAAGCAATGTCCACATCCTTCTCAAAATCAGTCTGTAACAAGAAACAGTGAAACACAACAGCCATTATTAACTCAACAACAAACAACAATTCCTTTTTGCCAGCTAGGGCTTCCAAAATGTCCTACTTACAGGATCATACTCTCTTAAAAGTGGTTTCTTGTTGCTGAGAAGGTGAAGTGTAGTGTTTTACAACAGCAGAGATGTACAAAATTTCCTAAAGTGTAACTGTGTGGTTTTCAAAGTATGCTGCCTGACCAGAAAAAATTAAATAAAATAGGTGGAAGTAGAGTATGTAATTTTAATAAAATGATACAGTGTATAGTTTTTAATGTATATGGAGGAATAACTTCCACATCTTATCAAAGGATCTTCTTTAAGGAAGCTTTTCATGGTAATGCTAGGAAAAGAAGTATGAAAAACAGCCTGCAATACAAATTACTATGAATAAGTGAAATTAAAATAATCCATCCTTTTTTGAAACTTCATTTATTTGTTGTGAAGTCCTTATTTGTTATGAAACATTCTGCTATTTCTTGCTACTAATGTAGTCATATAAAATTTTTGCACTCCCTGAAAACAAATATTATTTATTTCATTGTGCAAAAATTAATTGTGATAGCTAAGAAAGAATTTTAACATTTGGAAATCAAAGCACACCTTTCCTAGTTAAACAAAGCTATTTATTCTTATAGAATTTATTTACTTTTCTATTTTTATTTTCGCATGAAGTTTATTCAATACTAAATGTTCAGTAAAACTGACCTCTTTCTTGCTTGTAAAATCCAAACATTAAATTCTTTTTTGAGTCATCATTTTGAAGGGCATCTGCTTGCTGTACCTTGCATTTTTGCTAAGCCTTGCATGTCTTTAGGGCCTGATTCTAACCCCATTATAGTCAATGACAAACTTTTTTTCAAAGTGAAGAGACCAATATGTTGTCTTAATAAATTACCTAATAATATTAGCAAAACTCACTATCTCTTAATTTAACACACTAATTAGGTTCCCCCTGTAAAATGCCTAGCACTCTCTCCTTGCCTTGTTTGAGACCATTTTTAAAGATCTCATGAAGGGATATACATCAGTACTCTTTACACCAACACTAGAAAAAGTCACTATGTACTATTAAATTATTTTTTATTCTCTAATACAAGAATCTTTTGTCCTAAAGAACACTGGTGGAAGATACTAATTCACTGTACTCCACTAAATAATCACATCAATAATTTAAAACTAGCTAAGATATTTAAACAAGCAGATGATAACCTAAACAGTCTTTTGCTTAGGTGTTGATATTTCAGCTATGCAAACTTGCCACATACAATACAGTAAGTTTCTATTTTTGTTAGGCATACTAAATTCATAGTCAAATAAGAAAATAAAAGCTAACCATGATTTGAGCATGTCCATTAGGAAAAGAACTTGAAGAATCTGCATTGATTGGATCCTGGCAATTTCTTAGCCGACATCTGAATGCATCTTGAACCTGTGAAAAAAATATCTTATACTGATTCTTGTGTAACATCATAGACTCCTATTAGAGATTAAATTAAATTATATGGAATACAGTGCATGACTTTTCTTTAGACCACTTCATAAATCACAGGCAATAAACATAAATTTCTCTCATTTCATACATTTGTTATACTTTGTGGCTGCAATAAATTTGTCAGTCTATCACATCGAGACCACAGAATTAGTTTTATGTGTGGCCAGAATTAGCTACTGGACAGTGATTATATGGTATTTAAGTCAATTCTGTCTTGGTGATAGTATTTGGCTTTGTCTTACTCACTTTGGTAGAGGCCTGGTAACAAGATTAATAGATATATTGGTAACCATTGCAAGACAAATGTACCTTCTTGATAAATGTATGACTCTTGAAAGAGTTCTTTAAAGTTATTGTAATCGGACAGTTATTGAAATCGGTTCTTAACAATTATTGTAATTTCCTAATTATACTTGAAACAATAAGTCTATTTGAAAGATACACTGATTCCAATAATAATCTTTAACTTCATGGACAGGAAACCTAATGCATCTCTTCTAGGAGTAAAACTCTTCAGATGAGACAAATATCTTCAGCGTGAGCACACGAAAATCATTTTGCACATGGATTTCTCGAAAGTACAAAAGGAAGTTATCAGAAATTATTGTTTATTTATATGATTCATAAAGTAAATTTGAAGACTTCTCCCTAAAACACAGCATATTTGAGGAATAATTTTTTATAGGAAATGCTATTTTTACATTCATTTTGGACAGAGTGTGCATCTAAAGAAATAGTATTATCCAACATTTCTGTTAGAAACGTGCTTCAACAGAGGGACACATTCAAAAGGAAAATGCGGTTTCTGTTTGCTGACAGTAGAATGCAAACATATTTTACTGCTTTCTCTCAACAACAAGGATGTCAAGGCAACTTTTGGAATATAATGTTTTACAATGTGAATTTTAGTGCCAGAAATGCAAGTGTCTATATTAAATGCATAATCATATTCCTGATTGCAAGACGTAACTTGGAAAACAGGAACTTGGGTGATACAATTTCTTGTTCAAATATAAAAGTACTATGAATGGAATGCCTATAAAAAACTACATTCTATTTATTATCTGTAAAAATTAGTTGATGTCTTATTCAGAATAATTAAAAAGGGAGAAAATTGACTTCTACTCATGGACATTTTGAGAACAGCAAAAGAGGATAATTCATCAATTGTTGCTGATGAGGAGCTACCCCCTTTAAATATATCATATTCTAATGCGAGTTGTTTAGAAGCTATCACAAAAGCAAAATGAAATTTAAAAATATTCTAATTAGAAAGCATTTTTTTAAAGGGCTCAATCCTTAAATGAATAGAGTGCTCTGCAGTCTTGGTAAGTGACTGTTGAAGGTAGAAGGAGCCAAAAATAGGGCAGAAAGAAGAATGAAGCAAGGTGGGAAGGTTTGGATTGATTTCAAAACACCGAGACTTACCACATGTTGTAATTTAAAGTGTGCTGTATCAAAACTCAGATTCTGATTTTAGGTCACTACACTTGCTTTGGTTTTCCATGTGTTTGATGTTAATTTAATTTGGCGTCTCCCAGTTGCTGCAAATTTAATCCAAGTCTTCGCTCACTTTATCAATGCTGAAGTTAGGTCACACTTCAGAGTTTTATACTCTTGGATAAGCACTGGCACAGTGATTTGACAAAAAATATAATAAAAAATGTCTCCTTCAAAGCATGCCCAGCTGTGCTGAATCTCATCTCAAGGCATATGATGCTTGACCCCAAAGAATTGTTACTTCAGTACATACTGTTTAACTTACTGCACTCTGTGCAGTGGCCTCCTAATTTTTGAGACTCTGTGTTCAGTTCTAATAGCTCCAGAAGATCTCAACAATCTCATGTCATACTTTCAGTCTCTTCCACATTAAAGCAGTGAACCTTTAGGATCCTCTTAAATGTGCATGTTTCTCACAATGCTTCTGAAGTGCAAGCAGCATATGATCTGAACATGTTAACAGAATGTCAAATGTAGCATTACCCATGATACTGACATATGTTGTAATTTCTAGGCATCCTCATCCAAGTGAGAATCAAAATGGTTGAACTTTCCAAATACCAGCACACTCTTCTAAACTGCTTGTTTAAAATTGTTGTTTGAGTATGTAAAGACAGTGCTGTCTTTACAATTTTCTTTGAAACATAATCTTGTTTTTCCCCCTGCCTTTTAACATCGTTACAAGATTTTCTTAGAGCCAGGCATAGAAGGAGAGACAGATGTGATGAACATGCGGATACCAGGCAAGTAGTTTCCTTAGCAACAGTAACCAGCTCCAAGCTTTTATAACTTACCCTTGCCCTACTCATGTACTTTTCATTTTTCTCCTGCATTCTGAAATGTGGGCTCTAGATGCCAATGATGAATTTAATCCAAATGCTCTCTACTCCGCAGAGCACAGCTAAAGAAAATATTTCATGTGGGTTCCTCCCATCATCAGCATTAACATAAGTTACTAAGTGTGATTCAAATCAGCTTTAAAGCATCTTGTGCTCAAGCAGATCAGGCAAACTGTTTTGTTGAGATACAAAAGCTTCAGTGCTGAACCCTTGTATCGTTCTGTGACACATTCATCACCATCTTCCAATCCCAATTAGGTGTTTAAAGAGCAAGGTGAGGAAAAAATAATGAACAACTCTAGGGTCTCTGGGCAAAATAAAGGCAAAATAAAGCAATAATATCTATCTACCTTGAATTTTTCTTCCAAAATTTCCAGTCTATGAAAGGTCTTATGCTTAAAAAGTATCATATTCATTTTAGAGGTTAGAAGTATAGAAAGATTGAATGTCTTTCCAAAAGACACTGAATTGATGGTGGACAGAAATAGATGACACATCACTTAGTTCTCTTCCAGTTAGCTGGTGAAAATCCCTGGCTTCCTAATGCAGCCCCTGTCACTAAAGGTCTTCAATACAGTGTGTTAGAGAAAGTAACAAATATTTCCACCATTTATGTTTATAGCAATACAACTAAGAGAAAAAAGGGGCTTTTTATATATATTTGTAGAAGTCAGTCTCTTTTTGTGATGTAATGACAATAAAGGCATAGTAAAGCAGGGCTGTCCTCTTTGTTTGAATTTTATGGAGATATATTCCTCCCCAAATTTCTTTCCCCTGACAGTCAAAATTATTGTTTTGCCTGTGCTGGCATGCTATAAATAATAGATCAATCTTATAGGCTATAACTGAGATAGCTTTCTAGCCGTCATCAAGAGTGACAAATATGCTGGCAGGATTTCCTTGACAGGCACTGGCAGAGCTAAATGCTTTTGCAGACAACCAGAAGTACCAGACTATTGTTTCAGCTGGGAGGCACCATGTGCAGTGCACAGCTGGCACTGCCCACTCTGCATGATGGCCACTCTCTTGGCCTGTACTCACCTGAGGGTCTCTGGAGCTGGAAAGCCACACTCCAGACCCAGACTGAAACTGGCTGACTGGACTTACATCTTTTTCTGTGTAGTAGACAATTATGACTTTGCTGCTGTACACTGAACTAAATAATTGCAGGCCATACACATTTTTGAAATTAAAACTGATTCAAGTGCATCAGCTTTTACTTCTTTGTGCTTCTTGAGGAAATTTCTAAGAATGATCTTTTCTCATATGAAAAATATTGCCTTAATTAATTCCTCAAATGTTTTGACCAGTTTGCAATTTAAATCTGGAAGACAAAGGAAAATTAATTGTGTTCTGACAAACAGAGTTCAATCAGCAATATAGGGCTTCTTTGTCTTTCACCAACACCACTATCATTGTTTTGGCTGGAGATAATCTACTGATTAGTGAATAAGTTGTCTCTATACATTTACTTCTGCCTAAGTTGCCATGGCTGAAGAAGAAAGAAGAAACATCCTCTCTATTTTCATAAGGCAGAACCTTATCTAACATTGGTGCTTTTTGGGCCTCACTGGGAAATCTTCTCATGAGGTAATTTTTTAAAAATACCATGCAAATAGATTATTTTGCTGCTTTATAAAATGTCTTTCTTCTAGAATTTCCATGTTAGAACTGTGATGTGTAACTGCTGAGACAGACTTGCAGGAGCGACTTCTGTTAGTTATTCAACAGAGTGATGATTCTTTGTAGTTAGATTATCTATCTATCTATCTATCTATCTATCTATCTATCTATCTATCTATCTATCTATCTATCTATCCATGTATATCTCTATATATATATCTGCATTTTGGTAAACAAGCAGTGAACAAAATAAACCATAACTAGCTAGATATCTGATTTCCTATAACTAAAGAAAAGATTCCTGTATAAACATACTTATAATGCATTATTTTTGTATATTGCCTACATTAGAAACAGTGAGCTAAAAGTGGTTCCAGTCAAGGTATGCCACGAATTTGAAAATTGAGTTTACATATAGAAAAGACTAATTCCACCTCAATCACTACAGACCTGTCTGCAAGTATGGTCAGACAAGAATATTTCTATGAAATTTTCAGCATTATTGAAATATTCCCTGGGAATGAAGCATTTGCAGCAAAGAGCTGCCATTAGAACAGGAAATCCATTTTAACTCAAGGCTTAGGGCATTGTTGGAAGATGTCTTGATTTTCAGGTTTCATCAACAGTCAAAATACATTTTTTTTTCCAAATAAGCTTCTGAATTACTGCACTGATGCAAACTTAACTGCTGCTTTATTATTTTCTTAAATTTTATTTTACACTGTGCTATGCTAAGTTATATCAAGAATTTCTCATAGATTTTAGTCTTTTTTTGACAAAATCAATGTCTGATATCCAGGTATATGTTTTAGCCTCTCTGCATCCTTACAACAGACACAAGAAAATGGAACTAGGACAGAAGGAAATGGAATTAGAACATGAGAAAATGAAATGGATAGGGGAATTCAGATTGGACATTAGAAGAAGGTTCTTTGCCCTGAGGTTAGTCGGTCACTGGAACATACTTGGTCATGGCTCCAAGCCAAGGTCAGAGCTCAAGGAGTGTCTGGACAATTACAGTGATATGGTTTAGTTTTAGGTAGTTTTGAGAGGAGCAGGGAGTAGGACTCAATGATCCTTATGGGTCTCTTCCTACTGATGACATCCTATGACACTGTGAAAGATAATTTTATTCATAATGCTTTAGTTTTGAATGCTTCACATGCAACCTCAAGCAAAAGGTATATATTTTAAAATAAAAATGCTTCCCTAGAACAGTAAGTGCGAGGTGCAATCCCCTTTCCAGGCTAATTAATAAATCCCAATGGATGCAAAAATTTCACAGTATGAAACCACAACTCTTTCTACTAAAAACAGATGCAGTGTCTTACCATTAAAAGAATATATGAAATTATTGCTTTCAGATTTCAAGACAAGACTACCCTCTTTCCCAAATGTAAATCATATTGGGAAAGAAATTGCTGAAAAAAATAAGGGGATTGCAAGACAGTTGTACATAAAATAGATTTTTCTTGAGTATTATCTCTTATTCTGCACACATTCTTATCCTGAACAAAAGGAAAAGTCAAAGGAAGAAAAAATAAAAGGTACTAAATGAGTAAACTCCCTCCATCCAATATGAGAGCTGATAAACCAAGAAATACAAAAGCTCATCACCCCTAACAGCGTGATTAAAGTGAGAAGGAATCAGCACAGTGTAAGGTGCTAATGTCTGTAAGATATAGATTTTTTTTTTAAAAATTAAAAACATCATGATTTGATAAGTTAATCACATATGCATACTGTAAAGGGTAGGGATATAAATCTCATGCAAAGTGGTACAATGCTGAAAAATTGAATAAATTATGTCACTCATAATTATTTTTCATTAATATACTGAATTTCATTGTTTAAAGGGTGTCAGTGATGAAGAAAAACCTCTGTGTGAGATTCCTCACCCACCATTGACAATAAACCTTTTTTGAAACATCTTCCTAGTGTTTTTTTTCCTTTCTGTGTTTTTTTTCAGTCCTGAGGTTTTCAAATAACTCTTATTCATTCCAGGGAAGAATGTTGGACATTATAATCTAGTTTACTGTTGTGGTAAATATCCTGAAGTTGATAAATGACTAGCACACAGGTATGCCCATGGACCAGGAACTACTCTCCAGTCCAGCTCCATCTGCTCATTTTTGATGGAGGGCCCCATTACCACAGATCTGCCAACAAAGCTTTACACTACTGCTCTCAAACTCATCTCAATAGAATGTGGGGTTAGTTAGCAGGTTAGGCAGGTTGGAGAAGCTGTCACCAGAGCCAGATTAACGAGCACTTGTGTAGGAGCTGAGCCATCAGATTTCAGTGGTGATGAATCCTGTGGCAGGTGGCACTGAGCTGTGAAGGGCAGCCCAGGGTCCTGCTAGTCCTCACAGCACTCATCTGTCTTCATCCTCACTGTCCCCATAACTTTAGCATGTACCTGAGTTTGTAGATCTGAAATGGCAGATCTTCACCAACAGATCACATCATCTCCTGGTGTGTTTGAATCTGTTTTAGAGTGTAAAAACCTATAGCTTTTGGTCTTCAGAAGGGCATCCATGTTCACCTTTTCCTACGTTTCTTGGGAAAGACTGACACTTAGAAATCAACTGTACTTGGGATTGAGTAAAAGACACCATGAATTAAGTTGAATTAAGTTTTACACTGATATTTTGCACTTGGAATTAACTGATATTCCCCCTCTCTTTCACTTTTTCTCTTTTCCTCATTTACTTGTTCCTACACATCTGGCCATAAATTATGTTTCTCTTTCCATGAAATATATTTCTGCAGAGCAATGTATATAACATTAAAGAGCAATTGAGAGATTAGCAGGAGCACAGCCCTTTGGAAAACTGGGAAGCCATTCCTCACCTCCCTTCGGAGAATACAATGGACCATGACAATAACAAAGCCTTGTAATGAATCAAATACTGCAAAAAGTATCTGAAATAATATAGATCTTTTGTCTGTCATGGCCAGAACTGCAGACATCCAAGTCAGTGCTAGAAGTGGCAACACCACACAGGAGCTCCAAAGGGATGCCCTATTGAAAAAGAGAGAAAAGCAGCATTGTAATATTGAAAAAAATATTAAAAGCTCACTATTAAAAAAACAAACCATATTTAAAGATGTCACATTATCAATTTAACTTGAAAATCATAGACAAGAATGTAACAGTCGTACTTTATGTTCTAAAGAATATCCTGTATTCAGTTAATAAACACATTTGCAATTTTTAAAAAAGTATTTAAATGTGCTTAGCACTTTATACAGTGTTAGCAAACACAGTTGTCATCATCAAACTATTGTCTCACATGCACTGTATAAGATTTGTAACAAGAAGATGTAAATGATCAGGACTAACATGGCATTACTGGCGGTGGTGGCTGACAAAGCTGTTGTTGAAACTACTCCACACTTGGCACATTTGAGCGTCAAACCGCTATGAGGCTCACTCATCTGACTGCAAACAAACAGAACACCCACAAAAAGAACAAAATATTGAATTGTCACCAGAAAACGTTGCTACTGAAATTTTAGCTTTTTAAAATATGACGTCATGCAGAAAAAGTAAGTAGGCTTATTCAAGATGAATGCTCTATATTGTTGCAAAACTGTATTTTTATTTTACATTATTGTTAGCTTTACACATTAATGCTATGGGGCTTAATTTCATGCAAACTCTATTTCTTCCATTTAACCTAAAAAAGGCCCCAAATGTGATCAAAAACTGCTCAGTACACTGAAGTAAACATAAGCACGTGCTAAGGTAGACACACAAAGGAAATCCTTCTATTCAGACCTGATGAAAGACTGTTGCATCTAAACGTGCTTGAGAAGGAGCACAGGCTACTTAAAAGAGGAGTGTGAGGTATGGACCATTACAGAGCAGTAATAGGGAATGAAACCTGCAAAATTTATTCAAGCATCACATCAGTAAGTGCATACTGTATATCAGAATTGTACTAGTGACCTGCATGGCCCACTAATACCTGGAATGGTTTTATTCATGTCATATAAAGGTCTGAATAGAGGGCTTGAAACGTATGGAATCAGATGAAATAAATATTAATTGGTACTAGAAAAAGGGTGACCTGTTTTGCCTTTTAATAAAACACAGTACACAAGCATTAAGCTCAAAGCATTTTATACAGACAATTGTACCTCTGCATCTGTCGGGAGAGTTAAAGCACAAAATCTGCAATTTAAGTTTTCCATACAGCATGCATTCAGCTTCTTGAATCAACTAAGTAAATATTTTTCCTATTCCTTCTCTTTCTGCTATCAGAACAGGGAGTAATCACAGCTGAATAAGGTGTGATATAGCTGACAGGAAGGATGTTTTATCTATTCCAGCTGGAAAGTGGTCAACATGATGAAGATAAGTAACATTTTGGGTTTTTTCCCAGTTATTTCAATGAACTGAACTCTTTGCTATTGCCAAATCCAGCACTCACAAGACTTTTAACATACTGTCCAAAACAACATTGAACTCCACTGTTTTTCACTTTGATAAACCAAATGATCCACTAAATTGATTTTCCACTAAAAAGTACAAAGTAGATTTCTCATAAAAAGGCGGTTTCTTCCATTTAAAAAAAAGTGAATACTGAGATCTTTTATAAGATGATTTAGGGGTTAGAAAATAACTCCGTGAATCCACATCAGTTAGCACCAATTAAAAATATAGATTAAAGAATGAACTAGAAAAATGCCTTGGGAAAGTGTAAACTAGGCTGGTGAAAGTACTTTCTGTCTTTTCCTGGCAGTGCTTCAGCATTATTAACTTAATTATTCTCTTTACCTCTACAAAACTGCTCTGGATGTTGCAAATAAAAATAGAACTTAATGTGTGTTTAAACCAAATGTGAATTTTCAGCCTGGGCATTTGCATATGCTTCCTCTTTTAACAGGAAAAGGATTGAGATCATGATTGAGATCCATCAACATATTTTTGCCCACTTGTTGATTCTCCATATGCTTATTAAGGTGAGAAATCATATGGATTTAGTATATTTTGCCCCATTCACTTGTTTTAAATCCTAGGACCGAACTTTTGGTTGAAGTTTTAACAAATACAAGTTCAATGTTTGCCAGGAAGAATGAAGCTGCCTTCCTGAGCATGGCTGGCAAAAGATACTTGAAGAATGAGCAACAATCACCTTTCTAGAGGAGATCAAATGATGAATCAATTTCCATGCCCCAAAGAATGACTCAAGAGATGTCATCTGCCAAGTAGTATCAAGGAATGCTGTTGCCAAGCCACCATCTCTTATTATCACACAAGTTAAGATCGTTTCTCATTAGGGTAGCTACATCTTTTCCCCAAATAGCTGGGTTATTTCTAACAGAACAATCTCTCATTCTTTATCCATTTATTTCAAAGATAGATTATTTTCAAATAAAATATTTCTTTACTAAGTCACGCAATTAGAAAGCAAGTTATTTGTTTCATCAATAAAATAAAGTATAAGCAAACAGATTTATATAGCCTGCAACTGACTAGCTGGGAAAAAAAAAGAAACAGTTAAATCTAAATTGGAATATCTCTACAAAATGTGCAAAGCCAAACCGGTGGCTGTTCCAGCTCTTTATACCACTGGAATTAGAGCATATGTGAATTTGAATTGTCATTGCTACTTTTGAAATAATTTGGGAAGTTTCATAATATTCTAGATTTCACTAGTGTTATTACAGAGTTCAGAATGTTGATGGAGAAATGCAGACAAAAGTAAGGTTATGAAATTAATGCTTTCTAATGAAAAAAGATGAAATGGAATTACAGAGTTTGGTACATTTGTCAAAATGATGGTAGCAGAACTGAAAAACAGAAAGACTTGATCGAATTAATATGAGATGCAAATCACACCAGCTAAAGCATTTATTATAAGTGTACTCATCAAACTTATTGGGGATGCTACTGTTAGTTACATGGCAAAATAATTAAACGTGAATCTGCAATAAATTTGTCTATAGCAGTAACACACAGAAAAATGAAGATACCATCATTTATCATTGTTAGAAATGCAGATATTGGTGGAGTTAAACTACAACCTGGCCCAAAATACAACACTAGAAAATACAACTGTAAAAATCATTACTCAAAGTTTAAATACACTTTCATAAGCTTTAGGAAAGTCATGATGCAGTTGTGAAACATTTTTCTTCAATAAGCAATGAACCTAGGTTTGCTGCTGCATCTGTCACCCACTGCAGAACAGTTTCTGATACCACCACTGTGATAATCTTTTCTTCTCAAATTGTAAATGCAAGTAAATAATCAAAAAGACATATTTACCTTTTTTTTTCTTTTTTAACCCTTAAACCATGTAGATTTTTTTAACTTTAATGTTCTTTTACACTAATTTAGAAAATAAACGTATGTAGATGTTATGTAGATCTAAGAACAAAGGCAAATTCTTAATGTAGTCAAAATGGCAGAATAACATTGACCTAAGTAAGGGATAATGGTAGAAAATTGACCCAAGTAAGGGATATATTGTTGTAAAATTTTATAACAAACATAATTAACATAATTAACACTTTATAACAATTAGCATGAATGACATTTCTTGCCATAGTAATTAAATTTGACATCTAGACAAAAATAATCAATTCCTTCAGAACACACAGTTCATAAAACTGTTATCCTAGCTGCAACAGCTTTACACATGTAACCGTCTTGTGAAACCTCTGCTCAGATTTGTTAAATCCTCATTCTTATTAACTTAATACTGTTGTACTTGTGTTTTATTATATCTAGTTTGTTTAGTTGCATTCCCTCAGGATAATGCAACAGCAGCTTTTGAGATTAATGGAATCTGTTAGAAACACTGTTATACTGATATAAAAGTTCACAGCACAATCAAAGCATTTTTGGTGAATATCTGTAATTGAGAATTGGTGAAAAAATTTTAATATGCATTAAAATAACCCAGTTGTTGCTTACCCCGCTCTGTGTTTGAGTTTTTTATCTAGGATTCCATCCCTGGAAACAAGTTTATTAAATACCAAAATGCCAATCACCATGTTGACCTGTCAAACAGAAAACAAACAGTTGATCTTTCAGTGTCTAAAAATATTGCATCCTGGCTGTATTGTATTACAAACCTGCAAAATGCCTCCTCGTACATTTCTGAGAATTCCTTCAAAAACTGTGTAGCAACATCCCTGAACACATCAAAAGGCTGAATTCTCAAAAAAAGAATATACACACCCCCTGCAACAGGCTTGTTTGGGGACTTTGAATTCTGCCTGGTATGAAGCTGTATATGGGTACATGTCTGATGGCCAGAAGCTGGAGTAATATAACTTTAATATTCTGTCAGTTTTAATTGCAACCATATATATATCCTATTCCAGGCAAACCACTGCAATTTGAGTTCTCTGCACAGGGAAGAGCTAGTCAGAGCACAGCTCCTTTTTAAACATTCATGGCCCATGTGGGTGTTCCCACTTATGCAGAACTAGCCCGTGGTTTTCCAGATCTTCCTGCACATAAATCACTGTCTATGCCATTCACCAAAATGTCAGTTTTCAGCCTTGTTTGGCTGAAATTTACTATTTTTGTGGACCAGATGAATTCCTGGGATGTCTGTTTAGCCCCATTAAGCCAAATGGTGTTATGATCACATACATAGATGGAAGATCTAACCTAAAAATATTAAAATCTTTCAACTGTTGGACTTTAGCACTTAATGGACATATTAATGGCATTTAATGGACAACTTAATGACTGTTATTATCCATTTGTATTATTGAACTGAACTCTATTAACCTGTCTCTGCGTGGTCCTATAAATAGGTAATACCAGTTTTGGAATCTATTAAATGAATGTTCCTTTTTTTTTATTTATTAGAGAATGACTATCCTTTTTTCCTTTCCAACTGTTTTTTCAAAACCTGTACCTAAATACATAATTGTTGCTAGTCTGCCCTGCCAATTCTATTTCAACTTTATTTTCAGCATTAACATTTTTCAGCTGAGGTTACATAATTCTTTGGCTTATACACTTAGGCTTAAGTGGCTGCATGGAACAGTTCCTTTCCACAGCTACCAGCTAATGGTAGGGCAAAACTGCAACTGTGAACTCCCAACATCTCTGAACAAAGACTTGCCAATTAAACAGAGAACATACAGTTACTTCCATGTGAAAATTACGACTGGCTTTTTGTAAACATCCTTGGCTCCTCTACCCTGACAGGGACTGTGAGTTGTACAAAAGGATCCTGGCTTGACTCCAGGCAATGATGAGACAAACTCTATGGGAGTAGTAAACACCCATTTCAGGAATATTCACGTAGATGAATAGCTATATCTTTGATGACTAATAAGGCTGATTCTTTTTCACAAGAGAAAACCAGAAATAACTAGTGCTGATAGAGTTATCACAGTATGAAATTTCTGGAGTGGAAAGAGGAATTAGATTCAAAATCTGTAAGGGAAAAATGCTAAATAAATTGTTGTGAAAAATCCATACAGACTGCAAAACAGATGTCTGATAGCTGATGGCACAGGTAGGATGTAATTCATCTTACCCTGAAGTAGATATCTGAAATACTTCTGATGGTTTGATCTCCAAAAGTATGTATTTTTCTTCACTGACAATGAAATACGGCTGGGATAACTAACTTAGATGCAGAAATCTACATTGCAGATAGCTACCATTAGGCAAAAATGAGCCCTATACCTAAATACATGCCCAGAGATGTGGAAGATTAATACACAAACAAGTAACATTTCCCAGCTATGACAATCTTTTCTTTGCCTTCAAAAGCAGTAGCCATGGAAAACTTGCTGGCAGGTTCCAGTCCTTCTGTTGCTTTTGCTGGCACAGCAATCCACTGCCAAGCAGCACTCTATCAAGACTGTCACTGAGTTTCACAAGGCAGTGACAATTGCGTAGATGCTGCTGATAATAACTCAGTGATGCCTGTAACAAGTTTTCTGTGCCACTAATCAGTACATTATTCTTTCACAGCTTACCGTGTAAACATGGAGAGATAATTGGTATAAAGAAGTGATATAATTAAATGAATCATGCATTCAAAACACTGAAGGTATGTTAACAGTGATCTCAGTATTTACAGCAAAATGCAATGTTGTTTTATATCTAAGCCTTTATAATGGAAGCAGAACTTTCTATAATTTCATACAAAAATAATGGGAATTATATTAATGTTTACCAAGACAACAGCAGCTGCAGGTCCAACGAAAGCATAAAGTAGTCCTCCTTCCAGAGACAGCCAGCAGCTGGAAAGAACATTAGAGAAGAACTAACACAAATTAAAAATAAGTATAACACATTGTCAAGAATAATTAATTAATTACTACATGTATTTTTCTGATGTATGAGATTCATATGCCCACACAAAAAAAGAATTGCTTATTTCAGCAGAGAGCTGATATTTCCATTACCAGTGCTTAACATTCCAAAATCTTTAATGTGTTATACATAAACTGAAATTGCCAAAATGTATAAAGAGCACAATAGAAAGTAAGTTTGCAAATACTTGTTAAATCTCCTCTAACCATGTATGATGAGTTAACTGAACAGGCCTTGCAAAGTAGGTATCTAGAAACATTTCTAGTTCATCATATCTGATAGTTCTATACTTAAAAGGGATGAAACAGGTTTCTCCATGTCCTGTCATTTAATATTGCTATTAGAACTGCACCTTAAAGACAGTATTTCCATTAGAGAAAAATCATATATGATACATGATCTATTCTGTATTCTCTCTAATATTTTGCAAACAATTTAAATGTATATTTTAAAGCATCTGAACACTGTATTTTCTGAAGACCTCCTAATCTCAGAGAGTTTGTCATTCTGCATCAGGGCTTTCACTGAAAACCAACAGATTTCCAAACACAGAGCACTTACAGAATCAAATTCTAAATATTTGACACACTATGATGTAAAGCTTTTCATATCTGCAAAAGAACAGGAGCTTCACACACTGAAGTAAATGCAGCTGTGCTATTTTCCAAGTGATTACACATTCAAAGAACATCATGTTTATTTGAATGCATGATCACACCTACATATAAGGACACTCCAGTATACAGATTCAAATAATTTACTTGGATTTCATATCCAGAAACATTCACATCAGAACCACACATATCTTCTTTATTTTCCAGTAGTGCTTTTGTACTTTTTGAAACCAAGTAAAATAAATGCAAGCACACCATAACATTAATGGTCTGTTAGGGCTGATATTCTCACTGCAAAAATAAAAGCATTTTCCATTGCAATGAAGCCGTGTGAAAACTGTCACATGAACACAATGGCACCAGTGTGCTAAATTCTGGAATGATAAATGGATGCAAATAGTTCCTATCTGCTTCACAGTTAAAAAGGTAGTACATGCCAAGCTATTGTACATCCCACCTCAGAAACCACCTACAACACTAATGTTCAATGTATTTTTGCAGTGTCAAAGAAAAATGCTTTCAAAATTTTCTGCAGTTTTTCCTATTTTTTTTTTTTTTAAGCTAGGCTATTATTCTCAGTCTGGGAACACAGACTTCTGAGAGGGGGAAATTCATAATGCACTTTCTTACCAATATGAACTTTTAAACTTAGTGAAGATGACTACTTTGAGTACTTAGGACTTGTAATTAAAATTTTCATGGTTTTGGAAGACAGTAGCAGCAGTTCATAAAAGTAGCTGATGTATTGTAGTTTGAACATAACTTCAGTTACCCACGCCAAAAAAAGGGTCTAGTAAATAAGAAATACAAAACAGCTTCTACCACAAAACCCTTTGAGACCAAGGAAAAAAATTTCCATCCCTTTTCCATTTTATCAAGCAAAATGGCTTCTCAGAAGAGTGATTTCCACTTAGAGGCAGAGCTGAAAAAAAATGCAGAGGTCGTCCTTTTATCACTTAACCTCTTTTTTACACAATCTGAATTTTCAACATCCTGGATCTTCACCAGTATGTGACATCATTACTGCAATATACTCAATGTTTCCTAGTTGATGACTAAAATTAATTTTTCCTCCATCTTCTGTTGAAGACTGTCTGCAGATATATTATCAAGTGCCTTCCTATACCACAAAGCAATTCTTGTCAATCTTTAACAATTTTTTCCTTCTCCTCTTTCTTTGCTCTGATAGTTTGGGTTTTTTTTCTGTTTTATGGTTGTTTTTATTTTGTTCTCCTGTTCTGTCTTCTTTCTCCCTGATGTGCACATAGCAGAAAACCATATAAATTGATTAGTATTAAGAGCAGCCACCAGTGGCTTTATGGGACCATGTTACATGGTCATAAAATTCTGCTGAGTGATGAAGCATCTGTACACTTGCTCCTGTGTCCTGTACATTTTCTGAGATGTTTGATACTCTCCAGGAGATTGGTTCCTTCTCTTAAGAGAGCATGGCAAGAGTATGACTATGACAGAATTTTAATTTTTGCTGATGCAATAAATTCCTGGAATTTATCTGCACTGTATGTTAACATGAGCAGTTCATACACTTCATTAACTATAAGTTTAAGCAGTGGTACTTTGATTGTCTGGAAAAAGATAGCAACGATATTTATTAGAGACATGTCTGGAAGAAGTTATTAAGCTTTCAGACACACTAATCTTTTCCAGATAACCTGAAATATCTAAATACTTGTCTCTGCGGTTTTTAAAAATATTTTTAGGAAATTCCTTCAGTCTCTGTATCTCCACCACTACAAGTGTCTGAGTGAAATATTTTTATGTAGTTTTAAAAATACAGAAATATATCTGCCTAATAATTAGGACTCAGAAAAAACGACAGAATGAGAAACTGGTGATCACAGAAATGGCTCCAGTGGGAACAATTCAAGCACCCTTTATACCAAACTGAGAGCTGCTGCAAAGATTTTTGGACTTTCTCCTTCTTCATCAATCTCTTCATGTGTGGGACTATGGAACTGGAATAAATTCCTTAATTTTCACTTTTTATGTTCTCCATTTAACTGCTTCATTTTCAAAATGAGCATCTTAAAGAACATGAATAGTCTTCAGCAGGGCGTGTTTCTGATAGCAACATTTGTTTAATTGACTGCAGCCAATTAGGCAAAGAGGCAAAACATAGTGTAAGCAATCAAAAAACCTACACACAAGTGCTTTAGTTATGGAAGGAGAAGCAGGACAGGAGCTCTGCTTTTACACTGCCCAACAGTTGCCATGAGACACAATTCTTTGCTGCCTTCTGGAGTGGGACAGCACATCAGCTAGTGATGGAGGAGGAATCTCCATTCCTTGTCTTCTCCGTTTTCCTTATGTAATTCTGATGTCAAATGTCAAGAAAATATATTTGCAAATAAGATGAGAAAGCTGAATTATGATTCTATTTGTCCCTTGTATGCCTTCATTTGTTCTCTTCTCCCACAGTACCATGTCAGCTGGATTTGCATCCTGGGAGAAGAGTTGTTACGTGTACAGAGACCTGCTCTTTTTCACTTTCCACATTACTCTCAATGAATGATTTGTTGCTTTGTCTGAATATTTCAGAATATCCTCTTTTAAAAATGTATTCAGCCCAGAAAGGAAGCAGGAAGCAATGTTAACTAAAGCAAGTACTCACATATGAATGATTTCAGTAGAGCAAATGTAACAGGAGTAATCCTGCAAGGGACACAGCTACATCCCCAATGGGGGTCTGGACATCTTTATTTTGTGATTTGTAATTCTCACAGCCTACATGGTTTTCCAGTTGTGGTTTAAGGACTAAATAGTAAAGAAAACCAGCAAGATGAGTACATAGTTATAAAAGAATTCAGAGGAGTAGGTTCTCACTATAACACTCAAAAGGGGCTAAGAGCACTGTTGCACTTGCCAGCTCTAAGTGTAATTAAGCATTTCAGTTACATAAGACATTCCTCATTGAAAAACTCAAGATGCACGTTGTCACAGTTTATAACTACACAGCTTAGTGGTTGGAGCTGGAGCTCAGCAGGAGATTTGGTTTTGTGTTCTTACCCACCCAGAGCTGCAATGCCAAGATAGTGAGACATACAGGGAAGGGAGGGGGAATCCTGATCTCACTTAGTAATGATGCTAAGGAGAATAATTAAATATTCATTGAAGTGAGGACTTGACCTAACTCATCCACATCTCTGATGAATGCCCTCATTACCAGTCTACAGAGTCATATTTCCTCTTTCTGTCCAGATGCATACTCAATTCCTCAGGCAACGTGAGGAGAGCTCCAAACAGGCTGACCAAAGGAAGCACACTCTTGCATCATAATGGTGGTTGGAGTGCTCCACTTGCAGGAGGAAGGCTCAGCTCCTTCTCCATCAGAATATTGAAGGGCAGCCTCTCTGAGGAGTTAATTTTCCGAGGTGCTAAGTACACACTGGAATCAGCCAGCTGGCTAAACAGGAACTGTATTAGTTGAATGTAAATGAAGCACACAAATTTCCTCCTTTCTGTCTCCCAAATGCAGCACAGTCCAGGGAATGGTCTGGATCAGGGTGTCCAGGAGAATGGAGAACTGTTTTGAGATGTTTGAAGGACTTTGGCTCCAAGCTGCTCAGGGGCACTAAAGTTGAGGTACCTACTTGGTGTGCAGAAACCTGGATGCCAAAGAAACTCTTGCTAATACAGCTTTGGACATGTTTAAAGGTTGGCAGAGACTACCCATAACATTTAACACTCTCTTTTGTAAATCTATATGAATGTTAGGTGTCTAAGCAGACCTAATGCTCAGTGTTTCTTAAAAGTTTGCTATTTCAAAATCTCAAACAAAATCTAGGATTGCTTTGCTGAGCTCAGTCTAAGACTGGCATGTTCTTTTCTCTTTGTTCATTTGTGGATCACTCAGTGACTCTCAGGGCAATTTCAGATGTGAATGCATACCTGTAGAACTTTTAGAGTATGCTATGCAGTTCCTGATGGGCATGACAATCTTGGTAATTACAAACATAGTTTATCATTTCAGATTGACTTACTAGTGAGCAGTTCCATATCCTTTTGTCTTGGTAAAGCCTATTGATATTGCAACCACTAATGCTGGCAGTCCTGGAAAAAACCAAAACAGTAATAATCAGCAGATGCTGAGTAAAATATTGCTGTTCTGCCTGGACAAAAAATAACAGGGTAAGCTAATGCAAAATGGACAATTTTACATGGAATGAATTATTTAATGAAGCATGTTGCTATTGTAGGAATTGTTTTTCTGAAGCACTGGCAGGGAGGAGGACACTGTTTTCTGCCCACGGTGTACTTCTTGGATGTAGCTAAATTACTGGTACATTTGACAGGTCTTAACTAGAAAGAGGTTTCATGAATATTCAGAGAATGTTTCTTTTTTGTTTTATTTTGTCTTCTTGATATTATATTACTTTGCTGAAAATCTTCTAAAATTTTGTTAAAACATATTTAGAAAAGAATGATACACCAGCATTGAGCTCGAGATACAGTGGAAAGGCTTCTAACCTAGTTTTCCTTTTAGTAACATGCTGTCTACTATATTTCAGTTTTACTGAAGATGATGATATTCTTGAAATTACCACTGCATTAAGTGTTTAATTCCAATGACTCTTAGGAAATTAATTTTACTGACTTACCCCATCCAAGGCACAGGAAACGCTTCCTTATGAGCCGTGTCCTAATTTTTCCAGTAACAGCCATATAAGACTGCCACGCTTCTGTCAAAACCCAACAGAATGAAGCTAAGAAGAAGAAGTGTAAAAATGCGGTGGTTGTGGTGCAGATGCCCTGCAGGGAGCAAAGAGAAGCTCATGCTGAGTACTTAGGGACACTCATTTCTGTTTTCAATTCAAAGAGTTGTCATATTCTATCATCTTGACCTTTATCCTTAGCATCAAGCCTCCCATTTCTCCCTTTATGATGTGGTGGCCACAGAGAGCAAGAGAAAGAGAAATGTTGATGGGGATTAAGCAGAAGAGGTTTTGACTTGTTTTCCCAAACACTCAATGTTCTGAGCAGACACAAAAACACAAAATAAATCATGTCAGCAGATTTTTCTCTACACATTTACTTTAACCAGGGACCATCATAAAGCCATTTTGGTAAGCCAGTTACAAAATTACTGATTATAAAATCACACTGAGATGAACAGAGGAAATACATGGATATAAACACTCCTAATTGCCAGCTATATTTTATTTCTCTCCATGAAGAAATAACTTGATTATAAAATTTAAATTTTATTTTTTCAATTTTTAAATTTTATAGAATATTAACCTCTTGGAATATACTGCCTTCGATATTTTTAGGCAGGCTTAAATATGATAAGCTTAACAATTGCCCTGGATATTGTTTTTATGGGTATTGGTCATTTGTCTGAAATACTGAAAAGTATTTTGAGCACATGCAATTGGCTGTCTTTCGTCACTGTAGCCCTTAATTAAACTTGACATTGTAGCTTACATAAATGAGCTTCTTGGCATAAATGATGATCTGTGTTCCACTGTGTTGCTTAAAATGCCAGTAGCAGGCTATAAAATGCATGGTACCCCAGAACCAAGACCACACCAGCAATGTTGAGAATACCATCAGTACAATTTATCCTTAGCACAATTTAAAGTGTCAAAATTATGCTAAGATCAAAAGAAAAAAACTGCTCACATCTCCAACATCAATGAGGTAAATTAATGAAAAAATGAAAAATGCAGGTATTACTTTATGATTATTTCTTTATGCATCATACACATCTAATAGTTACCTTACACTTATCCTTGTATTTAGGCTAGTTAAGAGTCTTAACTAAAATCCCAGCTGAGAAAATTATTTAAGAAGAGAATATGCACATTCCTGCTTATATATAGTTGCTTGTACATATTGCTGATTCAAGGCTGATAGGAAGGATATGACATATATGACACCCATGTATTACCATCCATGCTTTTTAGTTCATTTTACATTCTCAATTACTTCCCAGTACGTTTTGGGTTGAATTTCCTGTGGTGTTAATTTTCCAGATTCTTATCTGAAATCAGTTGTGCTGGTTAACTCCAATAGTTATTTCAAATAAATAGCTGATAGCTGATACCAGCTGACATTAGCATTAGCTGACATCAATTGCTGAACTTTCAAAAATATATGCACTTGAAGAGTCAAAATGTAATGCTTTCCTGCTTTGAACTTACAGATGTGACAGACACCTTGTCTTACAACCCTGAGTCAAACTGTTTATTTAAATCTAGAGGAAAGGGGTTCTGTTTAATTATATGCAAGAGAACTGTTGATAATCAAAAAACAAACAAACAAACAAAAAAACCAGAAACAAGTAATGTGAATTGGAAAAAAATAACAGATCATGAAAAATCACTAAGTATTCCATCCTAGGCTTCGCCATTAATTCTTATGATTAGATCTCCCTAAGGTATATGGATTCATAAAATCTATCCAGTTAAAGCCTGACTAATAGCACTATTTCCTGTATATGAAAAGAAACCAAAACCCCAGCCAAACCCCCACTTATTTGAAATGAAAGTTCTGCAGTGAAACACACAATAAATATAAAAGAAAATTCATAAATGTATTTTCTTTAACTGGTTGGTTCATATGTCATGAATTCCTACTATGCAATTCTAATTTGCTTTCTTATCAATGTTCTTGTAAATGCTAGAGAGTTCTGTCACAGCAAGAATTTGACAACAAAATTTCTTCTGAGGACCACCACAGAATCTTTTAGGAAGGAACAGCATAGGTTAAAACAGAGCCTAAAAAAATGTGAATATACAATTTCCCTATTAAATAATGCAAATACAAACAAATCCTGATCTTTTTGGTGAAAACACTGCTAACTCTTATGGTTGATTTGAGTGCACACAGTAGGATTTAATTCATAATTTATCCTCTATATAGAAAAAAAGAGAAGAGGCAAATGTGGACACAGCTACTGTGGAAGAAAGAACTGTGATGAAAATGTTAATGATCATGTTGAGCAGAAAATGAGAAGACAGAAGCAAGTTTTATGAGAAACGATCTGTGCTCTAGCTGGAATATATGACTGCTGATTATATCCAACTCTTCAGAGCAGCAGACAGAGGTCTTTAATGAACAGCAGTGGTAAGCCTGTATCACTGATTTAACAGTGTATTTGCATCACATGCCATCAGAAAGATGCAAATCAGGCTCAAAACATCACCAAACAACCTCTGTGGGATTGTGATGACAGGCTCATGTGCAGGCAGGGCTTGCAGTGAACTCAGCCTCCCTCCTGGCAAGAGGAACAGTCCTGGCAAAAAAAAACCTGCTCCCTCCTAGGCATAGCCATGGGCTCAGCACAGTTGTCCAATACCCCACTGGAAATTTGGCTTTTATGTACTTCTCTGTTCTTCCCCTTTGATAAATAAATAAGGAAACAATGCTGTTCTGTCTGGAAAAGCACTGCACCTGGAAAGTCAATTTCCAAACAGAAACAAAAATTCTTTTTCACCAGAGGTTGTTATTAAATGAGCCAACTGAATATCTCTAATTTTAGAAAGTATGTATTAGCATTCTTTCTTTCTCACCAAGTTATGGACTACTGCCAACCACTCCTTCCTCTCTTCTTCCTTGGCCAGGACCACCATCTCCCCTCACCTTCCTGCACATGCAGCAGCATCACTTAAACACCCATCACCCACAGAAAGCTGCAGTGTGTCAGCCTGCCTGCACCAAGAGACAGTGGTACACACTCCCCACTGCTTTAGGAGGAGATGTTCCTCACTTGATTCTAATTCTAGTTTATTAAAACTCACAGAATTAATTACCTGTGCTGAGGACCTGTCAACCTGCAGCAAAATTAATTTTAACTGCCTATTTTATTAATTATTTCTTCCCTCTTCAGAAATTAAGTAAACTTTAACTCCATCTTCTTCCCATTACTCTTATTCTTGGCTCCCCATATTTACTTATAAATGAGGGAAAGGAGTTTTTCTGTTGTCAGAATGCATAGTTTCATGGACTTCAATAGAGTCTCAGGTGTTAAGCTACCTAAGTAAGATCATTCATCACTTTTTAATAAACAATATAGATTGGAAGCAAGAAAGGGGCATCAAATTATGTCATTGTCTCATACTTATAAGACACCTACTCCCAACGAGTGTACTGAAGCACAGCTGAAAAATCTAAAACACAATGGAAATTCAAAGCTACATGTTCTAGTGATTAATATTTTTTAATATAATAACGATGATTGAAGTAGAGAATAGGTCAATTTTTATTTCACTGGACACAATAAAAAAGTAGGTCCTGCAAAAGTAGGTCATAAATGTAGCCTCAAAATAAGAATTTGCCAATATTCTTTGAGCATTTGGCTGTTGTGTTTTGGTCTTTTTAAAGGAAAAATGGTATTTCTTTAATAGAAAAATATGTTTTTAATAGCAGTATCCTCTGATATAGATCTTCCACACAAATGCAAAGAGGTTTAAGTAAGAACACCTGATTTGTGTTCTTCCCCTGAAACTGGTTCTTTTTCCTTCAACAAAATTGTTGGACTGTCTCTGGATTCTGATAAACAGTACAAAAATCAAAGCTATTTGAAGCTGAAAATGAAAAATGAAATCTGTATTGGTGGCAAAATTAACAGGGCTAAAATCCACACAGATGATTCAATGAAGCAGGAATAAGAGGTAGTAACAAACCATTTAAATAATAAAATTTCTTAGAGATTTGAATCTTGCCTTTGACTTATCTCTATGGAGATAAGCTTAAGGAGATAAATTAAATGGGTGCTATTCTTATGATATTCTGATCATGTACTGAGTTTACAAAAAGCACCTAAAGACAAAAAAATAATGAATAAATGAAACAAAGAACAAACAAAACAATGATAATGCAAAGGACACAGTAAAAAGCAGAAAAGTTGATCTGTGCCAAAATTTATATATTTTATTTTCTTTTAGTGACTCTTAAGCCATCAGCTCTCAAACAGTGTATCTTACTCTTTTTTAAATAAAAAATGTAAATTCATAAATTCAAAAATTCATAAAAGAAGAAACTGTTTATTATTCTGAATTTTATTTTTTATTATCGCCTAATTTTAAACTGATTTGGGCAATATAGTATTGCCTCAGGAGTAGCAAACTGTCACAATACAGGGATACAGTATATTGGTCAGATAAACTGAATGCTAGAATAAATACTGATTTATAGAATAAAATGACATAAAATAGTGGCACATTCAGATACTGTGGGACAAAGAGGTAAGAACTTTCTTTCCAGGAGTGGTTTTCTGGAGGAGAGACATATTTGCAATGAGAAAAAATCTGGCAATGGAGGCTGTCTCTTCAGTTGCAATCATATTTAACACTCTTAGGATTTAAATGTCTGAGAAATCATAGCTGAAGTTTTTCAGCTTTATCTTCCAGGATCATTAATATTGCTGACACTTTAAAGTCTTGAAGATACCATTTAAAAAATCCCATGTTCCTTTCTTTGACAGACTCCAGTGCTGCTAACACCACCTGTTCAAGCAAAGAACTCAGGAAATCAGATACTGATATTGAAAATACCAATACAGTAGAAATAATTGTTCTAAAATAATGTTATTTGTGTTTTCAACCAACAGATTATGAAACTATTTATTTTAATTAACACAAAGAAAAACTTCAGGACCTTCTAAAAGTCTTTTCTGGTGTTCTTAGCAGTTGAAGACTCAAGACTACATTTTGTTCCAATATCTGACATGATAGCCCAGAATAATTATCACTTGACTTGCATTTGTGTGATGAGATATGCACAGTTAATTATTATACTGAAGGATTCTATATGAATACAACACAATATGAACGGGAGCCTTTACTTGGATTTTTAAAGCAAGTTGTTTTTGCAGTGCAACAGCAGCAATCTTTGAGTAGTTAGGTGATCTGCCTTACAAAGATAATGAGTGATAACTAAGGACACTACAATTTTTGTCCTTCTACTCAATCATTTTGTTTACCCACAAGAAGCAAGATGCCTTTCAAGGTTTGATAAATAGCATATAAACTGGCTGTAAATGACCCAGCTCTTTCTGCAATTCCTTTGATTTAGTTTATAGCTACACTCCCATCTTTATCAACAGCACGGCAATTTCACAGCAAGTGGTTTATTCAGTACCAATTTTTTTTTCCTTTTCTTTTTGGTATCATATGCAAATTATCACAATAGTTGCTAAAATTTGGGACCTTTTTATGTGCCCAGTCTCAGGATGCAATGTAATTTGTTCAGCTACTTTAAGATGTTTCTTCTCTTTCAGAATCTGTCCTTTTATCTGACAATATAGCCACAGAGATCCTACTGCAATAGTATAAGTGTATCTGGAAGAAAACTTACACTTTAAATTATAACTTTTCTCTGCATTTGTGCTTTCCACATACACTTTTAATATCCTTTTTACTGTTTTCTCGTGAAGTTTCTTCGGATTTTACAACAAATCCAGTTCTTGCTCCTCTTTTACCAAGATTTACCTTGAAGATATTTTTCTAAAGTCACCCCTCTAGGAGTAAAGCATTTAAGAACTATTTTCACACTTATGAAGACTAATCAGAATGTCTCCCATTTTTCCCAGGTGCAGAGCTCAGCAACAGAAGTGCTGTTTATATGTGATCCACTAGAAGTATATGGAGCCTTCTTTTAAACTTCTGCCCTTTGCAGTTACTTTTTTTCAAAGTTCTCCCCTTGATAGTTGTCACCTTTATCACCCAAATCAACAACCTCTGCATTCAAATCTTGTAAAGTATAGTTGTTCTGCAGCATCAGTTATGTCTATGGAAAACTGCTGGTTTTGATTCAAAATAATTCCTCTGCTAGTTGCTATTCTCATCCAGATCTTATAATACACATAGTACAAAATAATTCTATCAGCTAGATGTGAAGGGATAGTTTCCTGTCTTTTGGGGTGGAAAAGAATTCATTAAAGTTTCTAGCTGCATGTGAAAACCTTTCTCATCACTCTGTCATGTGGCAGAATGTCTACACTAGTAACTGAAAAGACATCCTTAATGCACTGGCATGTGAATAAATTGTCAGTGAATTCCTTGGCACAGTTTTGACCTGGGCCAAAAATGGTTCTCCCAGCCCGAGCCCACGCAGGGACTGAAAGAGAGCCTGGGCCAGGAACCCTTCCTGATGGCTGGCTTGCACTCAACATCCTCCTGCCCCGGAGGGCTTGGGTGTAAGAGATGGAAGCTGTGTTGTGCTAGTTTGCCTTGGGGCTATAGAAATATTTGTAGCTCATTTTGGTGACTAGGCAAGATAGGGGCAAGAAGTCTAGCTGGATAATTCATATTATGCTGAGGTATGACTAATATATGAGACAGTAAAATTCATTCCATGTTGTTTGCAGCATTCTCTGGAGATTGTCAGTTCAAAGCTCAGGTTTGTATTCTTTAACTCAGAATTGCTTTCTTGGTGACATGCCTACAGTAAATTGAAAACCAGGGGGAAGACAATTCCGATACAATTTCTTTACACTTATACTCATTTTAGTCCTCTGCCTGGTTTGGATTGTTATTGCCAGGTTATATTTAAGCAAATGAGTTCTGCACAAGCAGCATCACAGAACAGGTTACTCAGAGGCAATTTCATTTCTTCGATTACAAAACCTGGCAAAGGAATCTCTTCCTTCTGCCTTTGTGCTGTGAGAATGTGAATTTTCCTGGGCAGGCAGGAAATGAAGGAATAGGACCCTCGACTTGTTTAAAGGATTAATTCAGAAGTGGAAAGACTCCCATTCATTTAAAAGGGCTTTATACTGGATGCTACACCTATAGAATAAGGGATGAAATGTGCATGAGCAGAGGCTTGTGATCTTGCTTCTTATCTTAAGTGCTTTAAATGCTTACAAAGTATTGGATGAGCATTTTTTCTGGTAAGTGAATATGGCCTACTTCACATCATGAATATATTGTGTTGACTTTGATGTTAAACACTTTAAACAAGGTAAACGTCAGCTCTGTCAGGACAAAGCAACTTAATATTTTAACTGTGACCTCAAATAAGTGTGTTTTGAAGTTTATGAAGCTCAGAACAAGAGGTTTACAGAGATAAAAGAAAATAAAAAGCCCTTTAAAACTCTAAAGCATAAAATAAATTTATACAATTTTTTTTTCAATTCTTTTCTAGCTAATTAGTCTCTAATTTTTATCACAGTACTGTAAAAGTGATGCTTCCCTATGCCAGAGAAGAGGCTTCTTTTCTAATTGTCTTCTTTTTCTTGGTGGTAGTTTTTTTTTTTTTTTTTTTTTAATTGTTTGTTTTTGGGGTTTTGTTTAGTTGGTTTTTGTTTCCTTTTAAAAACTCTTTTGAAGACAAAGTGACCATGCTCGGTTTAGGTAAAAAAAGTGGAAATCACTGGTAAGCTTTCTTAAAACAACTTCATTACTGAGCTACTGAAGAATAAGAATTGAAAAAATTAAATTGAAATTAATTAAATTGAAATTGATCATATCTAAAAATTGCTCTATAAAAATAGCTTTGCAAAGTTTTGCATTACCAAGTCTGAATGATTTATTATTTAAAGAAGGATCAAATGTAGATTTGTGGATAAAATATAGATTTGTTTTTTGAATTGATAACAAGGAAAATCAACCTGGTCTCTGAAAACCTTTGAAAAAATAGTTATTTTCTTGTACCTCATTGTGGGTAACAGCAATATAGAAGCAGAACTGAAGGTGCCATGTGAACAGAAGGGACTGGATTCATATCAGTGCATGCACAGCTTGGCCTGAAAAGTCTCTGCAACTGGGTGTGACTCAGAGGAGAAAAGAAAATGCCTGCTGGCTGTCAGAATGCTTCTACTGGGCTGTCAGAAAGACTTCTACTTACTTGGGAACTATGCAAATTAATGTAAAGATTATGGATCAGTAATAAAAAAGCTTCACTGATGTTATTACACTTTGGTTTTCAGGACGGTTGTTCCTCAGGAACTGTTTTTAGGCTCTGAAAATTCCATATTGTTTTAATTTTAAAATATGGAATGTGTAGTGTGCTCTTTTAAATGAAGACAAATGCTTTTGGAAGATTTGAAGAGATATAATAATGAGACAACTACATTAACAGTGAAGAAAAAGCTGTTTGGCTGTAACATACAATGTGCTGTATAATAGTTTCAGCTTACTAGATAAAGATATTCAGCTTTTAAAATCTCTCTTTGGGTTGTTATAAGTAATATTAAGTAATAGCAAATACTTGTTTGCATTAGATATATGGCTACACCTCTTTGGAAAAGAATGAAGAATACAAGAGTCAGTAGTCAATTAGCATGATGAACAACCCATGCTCCAAAGGTCCTGAGTCTTCCTAACTTCAATTTATTTAAAAGTTCATGATGGGGGCTGTGTGAGTAGCTAGGGGCACTGAGCCAGGATTGGCAATGAAGAGGTGGCTGAGCTAAGCACAAGGGTTACACATGAGTCAGCAATGTCAGCAAAGTAAAGAGTGGTTCAGAGAACAGTTGGGAAGGATCTCCCAATGGAGTTCTGAGAAAAAGAGGAGGAGGTGTCCAGGCAAAAAGGCAAGGAATTGAAGGAGCTTCCTTGGAAAAATGGCATACCATAAGAGGGTAGTAGAATCAATACTGATATGGAGACTTCAGATTCCTACATGAGGATCCAAATGTAGCCAGTGCAAACTGATGTCCTGGTGAAACAAATTACCAGGAAAAGCTGTCATTAGGTAGACAGAAAATACTGCCTTGTGTTGCCCCCCAGTGCAACACATTCTTGTAAAAATTTTTTTTCTTCCAAGAAAATGTGGTTATCACTTGAGTATCTCTACTCTTAAATCAGATGATCTGTTTTCTCTATTTTAGATTTTGATGTTATTTGCTAACAATAAAATTACTGTAATTATAGGGAGTTTTCTCAGCAATGAAAATGAAGCCTAGAATGAGAAGTTCAACAACAAAGCCTACAGTTGTCTTTCAGTTAGTCTGACTGTGATGATGATAATCCTGCCATATGAAAACAATCCATCTTCTTGTCTGGGGTACTGCTTTCAGCAAAGATTCCTTCTCTGCATATCTGTAAGAGCTGCATGCCTTTACATGATCGACTACCTTCATTCTTTTTTCAGGTTTTTTTTTTTATTATTATTTTTTAATCATAGTGTATACATATGTCTTTAAAGTATTTATGTAAGAATATGATAACATGAAAAGGATGATTTTGCCCCTTAAGAGCATCTTCAATTTCAAGCATGCTCAGTTTTCCTCCAAGGACAATATCTTTTAGGATCAGCAGTATGGAGACAGTAAGAAATGGTCTTTTTAAAATAAGTAGTTTAAGTCCAAAATAGAAAGAATCCAGGAAAGGGAGATAGTATCTACATTATTGTGGCAATCCAAAGTCTTCTCATACCACACAAGTACTTGCTAACAAAATGGGTAAGAGCAGCATTCACTCATCCTGCAGCCAGCTGGAATGGTACAGAAAATGTCTGTGTCAGTAAATTTCTCTCTACTACAAAATCAGGTGGCTATATCCAAACTGATCCCTTGCCAGTTCCAACTATCCTGAGCTTGGGGAATTGACTGGGATAATGCTAGCTAGTGTGGGACAAAATCATGCCAGGAGGCATGCTAATTATTCCAGAGTACAGATGACTTTGTGCCAATGCTTGGGGTCATGCCCACCTACAGAGGCATGTAGAACATTTTGACTTTGTTCTCTTACCCAGTAAAACATGAAGTGGGCTTGAGCAAATGTGGTGGGCTGACCTGGGCCAGCAGCTAAGCACCCACCCAGTCACTTGATCACTCCCCCAGCAACACGGGGAAGAGAATCAGAACAGCAAAAGTGAGAAAAAACCTGTGGGTCGAGATAAAGATGGTTTAATAAGTGAAGGGAAAAAAAGCCTGCACCAAGTGATGCAAAAGCAGTCACTCACCACCTCCCACCAGCAGACTGTTGCCCAGCCAGTCTCCAAGCAACAGGCACCTTTAAAAGACCAAGGCTGGTTGTATTGCTGAGCATGTTGTCATACAGTCTGAGATAACCCTTGGTCACTTGGGGTCACCTGTCCTGGCTCTGTTCCCAACTTCTTGTCCACTCCAGCTGACTCACTGCCAGGGCAGCTGAGAAACAGTGAAGGTCTTGATGCTGTGTAATCACTGCTCAGCAATATTCATTTTACTCAGAAATCAAAACCACAATACCTAGGATTTTGTGAGGAAAATTAGCTCCATCTCAGCCAAATCCAGGACAGAAACTTGAAAATGAACCTAAATGCAGTGTGTGTGTTCATGTGTCCCCACACATGCTTATGAGCAAACAGGAACAGATGCTTTCAAATGTGTTCATAGAATGTGTAGAGATGTACACACAAATAGGCACTTCTAAAAAATTAATGCAAATGCTTCTGAAAGGTATTTATGGGATACATATATGTATATATGTAGTTCAGCAATTTTTACTGTTTCTTTTAGTTGAAAACCTTTTTTTTTTTTAGAAATACATATTCTTTTCCTGTAGCCTTAAAATCAGAGCCCATTATCACACTAGAAAAGTGTGAATAGAGTGGAGACAGAGTGATCTTTGGGTGGATAATGCACTGCAAAACAAAATTTTCAGCAGACAGAAGACAGAGGAAACTGCTTTACAGCTCTGTATCAGACCTTGTCAACCTGTGTTCGTGAGAGTGAATTGCAGAGTGAGGAGAAAGAAAGAGAAACTCAACTTTGGGCAACTAGCAGTGTCATTGCAAACTTATTATACAATAGCATCACAAATCACATTAATTCCTCTTATGGTAATTTTATTAATTTCTAATGCCTTTAATGCATTAGCCATGGGTTGTTTCCGAGGCCATCCATTTTTTGTTCATGCAGAAATACACATAATGGCAATGAAGCTGTCTCATCCTCAGGATTAAATTGCATCTGAAAGACAGAAATTCCTAATGGAGGGCTTTATTTAATACAAAACATAGCTTAAAAATAGGCTATAAATTAAGAGCCCCTCTAAATACGGAAGAGGGGAAAAAAGAGTAGTTATGAGTTTCTAATGATATTAATGAAATCTCAGTGATTTTCACATAGATGGGAGATTGTAGAGCAATGCACACTGAGGAAATCAAAGGAGGCAGTTTCTTGTCATTTTATACCATGGCTACTGAGATCACAAAATATTAGATAATTCATAGAAGCTGAAAGAGAAGAGCAATAGTATCCACAACCAGAGAGAAGAGACTGATCACACGTGTATACAGAAGTTTGACTGAGAACAGAAAGGAGAATAATAGGTTAAAAAGTCAGCTAATATTTTGACATTAGTTCCTATTAATTGCTTGCACAAGAAAGAAAAATGACAAGAATTTTTTTTCTTAGAAAAGGTGAAACAGTTTATGCTGCTAATACTTTGCATTGTCTTCCAGAAAGGTGGAAAATCTGTGTGGTATCACATTCATTCAATTATCTTTATCAGCTATGTTAAACCAGTAGGATAAAAGGTTTAATATTTATGACAGAGCAGTGTGAAAACTTTCACAGTGATTCCTTTAGCACAATTTAAAAATTTGTAAAGTTGTGATTAAGAGCACTATGACAACCTGGTTGTTTTAAAGGAACAAAGAATGAAATGGTTTTGTAGAACATTCATCTGCATCAGAAGGAGCTGTAGCTAATAAAAGCTCCTCTATCATCTTACTTCAAACCAGGTGTCTTGAATAAGGAAAAAGGAGTATTTTTACTGGTTCTGGCTTTCATGCCTGTTATTCCACTTCCCTCTGCTTTTTCTCATAGAGCCACAGACAGGGTTTAGCTGAATTAGTCCATACTTATGGTGTAATATGTCAGCACAACCTGAAGGAGGAATCTGGGACATCATTACTTTTAGGACAGCACTGGTACCTCACAGATACCAGTAGGAAGAAGGTTCTTCCTCCTCTATGTTCTAAATACATTCTTCCTATGGAAGTCACTGTAAGGAGCCTTGTGAGGACCCAAAGCTCTCTGCAAGGACTCATATCTACTGGTTTCACTTTTGTCTGACTCCCAGGGAGTCTAAGAACATGAGCTTCCTGATGGGAACAAAAAGAGGTTTCCAAATGAGGAAGGAAAATTTTCATGGAGAGAGCACACAGAGATTTCAGCAAGATGATCTACAGAGAACCAGCCTAGCAACATGATAGCTTGCTTCAGGAGGGCATTATCTATGCTCTTAGATAATGCTTTCCAAGGAATTTGAAAAGCTTGCCACTAAAGATGCCTACTGCAATAAAACACTTCAAGTGTCTCTGTATTTCAGGAAGCAGGAGGAAACAGAAAGTCTACATGATCAATTTAATATAAACTAAATCCAATATATACATTTCTGAGCAGTGGACATCTAAGCAGTGACAGGAGGAAGGCAAGCAGTGTACCAATTCCCCATTATGAACATATGTTTAAAAGGCATTTTGTTCTTGTATCACTGGAAAGAAGATGACCTGAGATGCCCATAGTTATTTGGACTATTTAATCTGCTGCTCCACTTACAGCAGGACAGTGGCCACTTAAACACACACACAGGGAAGATATCAATGTTTTATAAGAAGGTGATTTGTAGTCTCTAATAACATGTATGAGATCACTGTGTGAATGAACATGTATTTTACCAGAGAGGATGGACTTACACGATCCTACACCTTTATTTCTTTCACCTCAGTGCTGTGAACTGTCTGTTGTCTGTGCCTGGGCCAGGTTGCAATCTCCTTGAGAGAGGAGGTCCTGGTGTCTCCCTCTGTGCTGGTGCTGAGCCCAGCACTCCAGGACACCTGATAAACATGACTGCCAATAACATAACCCCCCAGGGCAATGCCTTGACAGAAGTTTAATACTAGTAGTGTCTTTACCCCAAGGGATTTAATATAGCCTTCAGAATAAATATATCAGTGAAAGTCAGAGAGGAAAGAGCAAGTGCATTTCTTGAAGTCCTGTTTTACATATTAGCAAACAGAATGGCTTAGTTTACAAAACTGCCAATTTCTCTTCACCCCACATATCTGAAGAATGACTGATTTTGCAGTGCTACTTACCCAAATCTATCATTGCTTAATAAATTACTCATGTGTGTCTGGCTGCCTCTCATCATTGATTTTAGTTCTAGTCAGCTTTAAGTGTGCTGCTATTTCCTCATTCTTTCCTTCATTAATATTACCTTCTCAATCCATGCTGGGAATGTAGTTTCTAAAGATAAATTGCTTTCAGCCCTTGAAGATGGCAATGCTGTGATGGCTTTATGGTAAGTGCTTGCTACTAATTACTTGAAACTACTGTTGAATAAACTTCATCCAGATGAAGTGACTATTTAGCGGCACTCTTTTTCATTTCTCCTGTAAATAATTTTGCTAATTTTAGCCATTAAATTTTAAAGCTATTTTTTTACTATTTTGTTCTACATTTAGTTGGCCAATTGCAAGACAGCTTGCTGTCTATATGTGGTACATAAAGACTGGTTGATATTATTGACATTATTTTAAAAAAAACTTTTCTGGTGAGAACACCCATTTTAATTACTCAGTTGATCTCAGTAATACAAATACATTTCAAAACTTCCTCTTAGACTTTCTTATTCTATATTAAAAACTATCCAATATTACATTTTCAATTAAATAAATTGCAGAGTTTATAGTATTTGTAAGAAAATTGCTGGTGCTTAAAAATATAAGCACATTCTGATGAAGCTGAAATGATGACACTTTGGCTTGTATCACAGCACTCTGGGTTTTACACAAAGCACAACAGCCAACAGGATGCAGCCGATCATCTGCAATTTTGTCTGAGTGTTGGATACACATGAATCAGTCTCATCTGTGGTGCTTTTTAAAATTTACTTCCAGTTATTGTGAGTGACTGTAAAGACAAACAACTCTGCTCAGGATACAAATAATGTAATTTGCATTCAAATAAAATTTTAAGTGTTAGAACTAGGATGCTCAAACTATTATTTTATTTTTATGTCATTGATACACAAGAAAAATGGAAATGTGGAATTGGTGCTTTAGGATTTGAAGGTAGCCAAAGTGATAAATGAGTTTAAAGTGGGTTAGAGAATAGCCTGACTGATGGAAGCTTTGGATGGAGTCCTGGCTCAGGAAATCTTTAAATTGCTGACTGCAAAAAATCATGAAGTGATATCAGAGATAGGATCAGTCATTCCCTGTTTCTGTAGTCTTTCCTGTATGACTGGTTAGTATAGACAGCACAGAGAACAAGGCACATCACTAAGCTGAGCTGATACTGCTGTTCTTACATTCTAAAGCTGGCAGGTAGCAAAATTATACCAGATAATTTTAAAAATCAGGTCACTTCATACAGGATAAGAATTCTTCCAGTGTGGAGAAAATCCCTTTCATCTACACAGTGAAAACAAGCACTCCTCTACTGCCTGTTACACAAAGGTCCAGATCCTCAGTAAAACTCTTCTGCAGGTAGCCCAGACCAGCACCAGCTGCTTTCATTCCAATACTGCACAGGACTATCATCCACACTTCATCACAGCCATCATTCTTCAGTTTTGGCTTTTTTTCCTCCAATAAAAAACATGTGTATCAGACTTACTATTATTACATGCAACTTTGACTTATTATAGCTAAATAGGAATTTCAAAAGCAGATTTCCTCTACTTTCATAAAGATTTCTTTTTCCCTGTGAATTTACTGGCCTTTTGAGGGAGTCATTTTGGCAGCTCTTGGGGTATAGTCCTATTTCCTGCTTGATTGTGGGCTTGATTTTCATACAACAGCAGAAGGGAGAGGCAAGAATATACTGAGCCAGATATGTAAACCTGCCAAAATAAGGAGAGCTTAGGTATAAAGTGCAATATCAGAAACCACTTGTTAATGTACTAAGAATGTGTAAATCTGCTACTACAGTAAGTGAAACTGCTAGCTAGATGGATGACCTTGGAAAACTATTTTATTTTGCTGCCTGTATTTGTCTCCCTAAACTAGAAAACACTGATGATGACACACACACCACCCTCTTTAAATACAAACTCAGAAAATTCTATATTTAGAGTAATTGGATTGAATGTTAAATGTATCTCTCTTTTTTCCTAGTAACTTTTTCTCAAAGAACAGGAAAGAAGTTTAGTGGGATGTCTTTGAAATATCTATTTAAGCAAAAGGTCAAATTTAAAGCAAACAAGTGCCTATTCTTCCAAACTCAACAGGTGTTTGTATGTGGACATTGTGTTTATCCTTCTATCAGAATTTGTCACTCAAAAGAATAATGAAAGAAGGGGAAGAGAGAGACAGAATTTTTTTTTAAAACCCAAATAGGTTAAAAAATGTTGCCATAGAGACCAATTCAGACAGTATAAAAATAGCTTCATGTATTGTTGATATTGTCCTTTTGCCTTCTGTTATTCTATCTGACTGAAGTAGACAGCATCAGGAAGATGCCCAGAGTCATCAAAGGCAAAGTAAGAAGTCCCTGGAGGATCTCAAAGGTTATTTTGAATTTGGATGGCTACCTGAAAATTTGGGTTTAATCACTTGATTCAAAGCCTAACAACATACCTTCTGGAAGCCAGGCCAAGAAATTTGGCTTTTTACAGCTGTTTTGTTTTATAGGAGCTTCCTGAAAATTCTACAAATTCTCTTCTTTTAAAATGAAAAGCTGCATGTGCTTATATTTTGGGGTTTGGTTTACTTTTTGTGAATTGAAAATATTAGTAGGGTTCTTGAAATTGAGGGCTGGTAATATTCATCTTTCATAGTCTTACTGCATATTTGTAGCCAGTCAAAGCTATTTGGAGGTTTGAGTTTTCTTGGGTTTTGTATGTTTTTTATTTTTAGCAAAAGAACAAACTGATGATAAGAACATTAATTCAGGATAAATTTTCTGTTTACAGAAATATTGGGTTCCCCCAATCAATTTTGATTTCTTGTATCAATTTTGATACAAGAATCATTGCCTGGTCTTTTTTGTATATGACAGACAGACTTCTAGATGCATTTTCTACTTCAAAAACATATATTTATTTTTATTTAATTTGTCAAGTAAGTTTTTAGAAAAGGAATGCTTCAGGCACTGAAACAGATACTTTCAGAAAGAAATTTTTACACAAACAAAAAAGGATTGCATATGTCTAAAATAAAAATGCACAACTGAGAATAGCAGCTGCACTGCTTCTCACTCTTGTGGCTTAACCCCATTAAACAGGACCAAGTGAGCCTTGCACTTGTTTAGTTTATCCCAGACATTGGACTGCTTCACCTTGTTGTAACCCCATTTTCTAGTCCCTGTTTTGAAACTGATGTGGCAGGCATACTTGTGCATCACTTTTTCCAGAGGTGAGGGATCTGAGAAATGTGCCGTGATGTGTTAACAAAGCCACCAGAATTAATGGAATTATATCTGCCAAAACATGGTGATAAATTCCAAGGAAGTAATCTTTCCAGGGCAACTGAGATGGAATGGGCCAGGTCTTTGCACTCTGTGTGCCTTTTTGTACTGGCAAGGGGATTGCTGACCATAGGAAATTCCAAAGCCATAACACTGGCAGATATTTCATCCCCTTGGCCTGTGGGGTTGAAGCCTGGTGAAGGGAGGTTTGCAAGGCTCATCTGGCCCTCACAGCTGGGCCTGGGCTAGAACTCCTGCCAGGTACAGATGGGTTTGAGTGCAAAGCTCACCCTGATACACAGCTGTTGCCCATACTGTCTGCTCAAGAGATTTGTTTTGACTGTTCTGCTGTTGGAAAATCTCAGTTTGACCACTAGAAAGGAGATGTATCTTTATATCAGCAGATGAAACAATGGGCTGGGCAGTGGTCTGTACAATATTTTAGAGAAGAGGGCTTCAACTCCAAGGATGAAGACAGTAAGAAGAAACAATGTCCACATTTGTGATTTTTTTCAGCTGAAACTCAAATATTAGGCATCTGCATTATATGTGGCCAGCCACAGTGACACAAGGAGTGGAAAGAACTATGCTGTCCAAAGGAGAAATAAAGAAAGAGAAGCCTTGCAACACTGGTAGCAAGTGTGAATGGACAGGAAAAGAGGAAACTTCTGAAAGAAACTCAACTCCCTACAGTAATGAAGCCAAGATTACAAATGTCTGTGTCATAAAGGCCACTGTGAGGGCCTTGTTCTATCCAGAGACTTCAGCAGCATCAGGGGCTTGTAACATAATTGACAATATCAGGCAAACATTCTGATCCATGACACAGGTGACATTGCTGAAGACCTGTATGTCACTTCCCAGAGAGTCAATGGAAGAAAAGGATGGAACACAATACAAGGGACTTTTCATATTAATAGGCTAGGCAAAAAAAGATTTGGTAATGCCAAATCTCTTGAAGGGTTTCAGGAGTAGGAGAAAAAAAAGAAACAGGATTTAGCTGCTGTGGTTCAGTCTTGCTGAACCCTGCAAAACCAGAATGTTGAAAGCAGACACTAATAAAAGACAAGATAGCTGATAGCATCAGAGATGCTAGCTTGCCAGCACAGCTTTATTTAGACCCAGATCTCACACCAGGAAAAGTGAGGTCTCACGAAGCCTTAAAAAATAGCAACACAGTTTACATGTTAGCAGCAAAAGAGGGATTTTATCAGGCAATATTGAGGAAAAGAGGAAGCCACAACTGTGAAGAATTAACTGAAGCCCATCAGGGAAGTTGTACATTTATAAGGACAGGCAGACAAAACCATTTGCTGCCTGTAGCTCACTGGGCATTAAATTGAATTCCAGTGACCAAAGTGTTCCCACAGTCACATGTTAGTGCAGGTTCCTGGCAAATCCACCCAGATGAAGAATTGCTGTACACCTACAGGAAAGCCCGTATCAGGAGAATGTGTATTTAATGGGTGCTGGTCACAGACCTCCACCACCTGAGAACCTTCAGAACCATCACTCAGACTGTCTAATTGCTAGTGCTTGTCCATTCTCTGTAAGCAGAACCAGTTGTGGCTCAAACACAGCTTCATCTATAGTTCTAAATATCCAAGTATATGATCAGAATATGTGCATTTACAGCAGAGATGTTAACAAAAACAGTATATTGGTAAATACTGATTTGATGTCCAAAAAATGGGTGTCTCTCTGACTGGAAATATGAATTAGGAAATTCATAAATAAATGAGAAATTCAGACAATTTTAGAAAAACCTTTACTATCAGGGGTGTTTCTAATATAAGATGATATCTGGCTATGATGAATAAGCGGAGAAACATTTAAAAACTATTTGTAATTTTTACATTTATAGAGTCACACATGTGACTGTAAAAAGTTTCAGAAAAATATCAAATAAAAGAGCCATTATAAGATTGTGGTTTTTGCAGAGTTTTTCTGTAACAACAGCATCGTTGGGTACATCATCTGGTAATCAGCATGCCATAGACAAACACACAGACAAAGTAGTTGGAAGAACAGTCAAGAGTTATGGCCATAACTCTTGTGAAAAGAGTTTAGAGAAACTCATGTGAAAAGTCTTTAGAGAAAATGACTGATAATCCGAAGTGGAAAAGAAAATACTAGCAATCCCTTTTTTTTTTTTTAATTTTTTTTTTTTTATCCTAACACATTATAATGGAAAAAAATAAGAAAACTCAGGAGAATTCTCTGGTTCAAAACTTTTGCATGACATTCTACATCAGACTTCAAGATTTTGACTGAATTTTTTACCACTGAATGAAAAGGCAAAAATTTGAGACAATGGCCACTATCCACTGCTTAAATGAAGCAGCTATCAACACAAGAAGAAAAGGCTTTAAAGAAAGATTTTCAGGTCTACATTGACCTTGTCTTGGAAAAAATCCCAGTATCTGACAGCTAATTTCAGCAAATTAAGAGATGAATAACTAATGGACTAGACTTGCCAGGAATCTGCCGAATTCTGCCAAAGAGGAAAGTATTAGTGAAGTCAGCATTTAACAAACATACTATTGTTTTGGAAAGACTGAATTGATTGCACACAACCGATGACCAAATATTGAAGAGACAGCACTATCTAATCTATATTGTACTTCAGAAAGAGATCTCTTCCAAAATTTGAGTGACACCAGGATACAAGTAGAGTCAGCATGCTAAGAACAATAACCTATATGGTAGCTTGTTCTGAATGAGTTCAGACACTAGGAGAAAAAGGTGATGGAAATAAGCAAACAAAAACTATACCTTAGCAGATTCCAGAAAACTCTTTGGCGAGGGGTGTGGAGAGTTTTTAGTGTTGTTATTTTAGACTTTGCTTTTGTACTTGTTTTTTTGTTTGGGGTTTTGTTTGTTTTGGTTCGTTTTTCCTAAGAACAACATAGGAAAATTCCTGTAGCAGTGACTTTGCCAAATATATCAACTTGATTACAGTTTCAAGACTTCATCACGTGCCCACAAATCAAACCATTACTTCCAAAATGCAGACCATGACTAGACTAACAAGCTAAGGAGATATAGGCTACAGGTTCCATGGTCTCTGCCAAGCAATACTCATCACACTCCACTGGCCACACAGGCCAAAAGGCTGCATGGATACACCTTGCTTCTTCTGGAAGGCAAGAACTTTTATGGATTACCCTCAGAACCAGAGAAGAGTTCCTGGCTCATTTAATTAATTGCAAATGTATAGACAAAGCCAAAGTCTCTGAAACTCTTGTAACAAAACATGGATCTTATTTTCTCTTCCTGAAAACATTTGATTAATGCTTCTCCTACTGCCTCAAGGCTTAATTTAAAGCCAAAATTTTCAGTAAGTTTCCTATCATTTCTTTTTGCTCAAACATGCCTGGGTACTTATTATATGAAATATTACTGATAGCCTCTTTCTCCCCATGCATTTGTGAAGTGAGAAAATATTTCCCTCCAAAAGTAATGTAAGGACAAATATAGTGATGAATGTGAGACTCCCAGGCAATGAATTATGAGAACTACATACTTTTCTTTAAGCCAGAGGATTTTAGGGAATTTTAAGACAAAGACCAAACTAATGCTTTTAATAATTATCACTAATATCTTTATAGAAAATTTAATAAAAACAGACAGCTTGCTTTGTCCTCTTCCAGGACATTTTCTGACAAGCTGTCAGGAAATAATTTAGATTTCACTTTCACATTTAATATATAGCTTTTATAGTAAAGGACTTATATTCTTTTCAGTGTTTGCAGATTCAGCAATAGTAAATTTGTACTTCTTCCCTTACCTTGACTTTGTATTACCTGTGTGTGTTTCAACTACAGCTGTAATATTTTCAAATTTCTACTACTTGAATTTCTCTGGCCATTGCATGTCATTATGAATAAGCACTAAATGCCTCTGTATTTGTATACCTATATCTACATCTATATCTATATCTAATCTATATCTATATATACATCTATATCTATATCTATATCTCTGTATCTATCTTAAATCTTGCTTAATATGAGATAGAAGTGGGAATATTGTTGTTCTCATTTTGTGGCACTTAGACCCACTTTCAACAGCAATATATGGTTATGCGGAGTCTTTGGCAGTAAACAGCCAAGTCTTTTATTTAATTCTTCTAAATAACTCAAATTTTTCATAGTGTAGCACTTTCAACTAAAATGTTTTGGATGTCCACAATGTATGTGGCAGGTCCCCATTTTTTAAACATGACCTTTCTTTCATCCTTGCACTCTTTTATGAGATTACTACAGAATTAAATAGGGATTTGGAAGATAGCAAACTTCACAGTTCAGATTCTTTCAGTTTATTGCTCTTCTTAGCTGCTGATACTATGGAAGATGTACTAAAGTACTAGTTTAGAGCAATTAAACTGGAATATTATACAAAAGCACTTTCACCTTTCCTATTAAAATATTAGGGATAAATTATTCTTTTCAGTTATTGTAGATGAAAAAAAATATATATGGAAGCAGGAAAAATTTTGTTCATCAAATAGAAAAAAAACATTTAGTCATTTAGTATTTTCATTTACATTCCAAAGACAATAACAGAAGCATCAATATTAAAAAATAAACATTGCTTGTACAGGTGATGATTCAACACTAGTAAAGTCATTCTAGGTGCCAACAAAAAACTGAAGAACTTAAAGCCTTATGTAAAGTGTTGTGTGTAAAATAGTCTTGAATTTTGCAGTATTCTCCTTGTTTGAAAACTGTTCTCTACTTTTGAAATGGATGGCCAGCATCAGTATCAGCTCACAAAAAGCAAGAGAGTAAGCAAATCAAAGTAGAGATGAGAAACCAAGTCTGCATCTATAGGCTAAACATCTCACTGATGCACCTCTAGATGCCTAAGCACCTGTAATAGTTGGGTTTTCCCTTTGGAAAACCCCTCCTCTATTACACATGTAAATCCCCTTCTTTCTAGAGGGAGGGTGTGTCTGTGTAAGGGTGTTTGTGTTTGCTGCAAATGCATTTCTCATACTCCGGTGGATGGATGATGGTTGTGTCAGATGCCTGTTACGGAAGAAAAACAGGAACATTGTTTCTTCCTCTTCTACATTAGTTGGTTTTGCAGGTCTAGAGACTTCACATTTCCAATTGTATTGTTCTCTAGTGATACAAAAGTTTACTGTTGAGTAATGGAAAGCCTCCCATTATTACAAACAGGGGGCAAGATGGCTTACTTGACACTAAAAGATATATTGGTCAAAGTCACTTGGCTATTGCTGTTACTGCTACTGCTATTTTATGCAAACACAGTTTCACTTCTGCTTCACTTGATATTTGTATCTCTTATGTCTAAAATTTTATATTCTCTATTCTCCACTGCATAAAGAAAACTACAGGCTTGCCTTGAAGACAAAAAACATTGATGTCTGGCTTTGGACAGTTTTGATACTTGCATATTCCCAGCAGTTCAACAAAAATTTAATGCAGTAATATAATTCTATGTGCCTTTCACATCAACATTAACTTTTTAATTGCACTTACTTTTCCCCCCTAATCTTTCTAGGTTTTATTTAATCATTATTGTTCTATTCTTTCCTTTATTTCTGTTACAACTATCAATCTCCTCTGAACAGACTGTTCTCCTTTTCTCTTCCATAGTCCCTTTAGCCTCATTTGCCCCTGGCATACTTTTCTGTCATAAAAAAACCTCTTTAATACTCCTTATGGAAATCTCAGATTCTTAATCAGAGGGACACATTCTGGAAAGATGAATTTGCAGTTTATGTCCTATGCAAAAAACCCTTTTATTTTTCCATATACATGTGACTACAAGCAATTAAGTCTTGTAATCATTAAAAAAGGACAATACCCAGTCATTCCAGAATTCTGACCAGAAAAGCCTAAGGTTTGTAAATTCTGCTGCTAGCTCCTATTTGTTCTATGTGGATCATTGTATTTTCTCCAGAAACCAGATTCCATGAATGATGGATAACACATCATTGCACTGGGTGCCATGACAGCTAGTCAATGTGCTGGCACTCTTTCTGTATAATGGTCCCCCCACTTTACATCATCTTCTCCACTTCCACTAGAAATGCTGGAGTGTCTCTCCTGCATTGTCACTGAATAGGAGCTGTCAAGTCCCTCAGCAATCAGAGGGCTGGGCAGTCACCAGCCACATGAAGTTCAACAAGGGAAATTGCTGGATTCTGTGCCTGGGATGGACAACCCTGGGTGTATGGACAGGATGGGGAATGGGATGCTGGAAAGCAGCGACAGGGAAAGGGACCTGGAGATCCTGGTTGATGGCAAGTTGAACATGGATCAGCAGTGTCCTGGCAGCCAGGAGAGCCAGCCCTGTCCTGGGGCAGCAGGCACAGCATCACCAGCAGGGCAGGGAGGGATTGTCCTGCTCTGCTCTGAGCTGGGGCAGCCTCAGCTCCAGTGCTGGGGCAGCTCTGGGTGCTGCAATGTAACACAGACATTAAACTATTAGAGAGTGCCCAAAGGAGGGCACAAGGATGGGGAAGGGCCTTGAGGGGAAGCGTGTGAGGAGCAGCTGAGGGCACTGGGTCTGTTCAGCCTGGAGGAGACTGAGGGGAGACCTCACTGCAGCTACAGCTTCATGGAGAGGGGAGAGGAGGGGCAGGCACTGATCTCTGCTCTGGGGGGACACTGACAGCACCCAGGGAATGGCCTGAAGCTGTGTCAGTGAGTTTTTGTTTGGATTTTTGAGAAAGGTTCTTCACCCAAAGGATGGTTGGGCACTGAACAGGCTCCTCAGGGCAGTGATCACAGCCCCAAGCCTGACAGAGCTCTAGATGCACCTGGACACTGCTCTTGGGCACATGGTGTGACTCCTGGGGGTGGTCCTGTGCAGATCCAGAAGTTGGAGTCATTGATTCTGGTGTGTCCCTTCCAACTCAGTGTATTTTGCGATTCTGTCATTCTGGGATTGTGCCATATTAAACTTCTTTCAGTTATGATAACCCTGCTGCTTAGGTATGAATTTAGGCCACTTCTATTAATTTGGTTTTGGTTGTCTGGCTTACTTTGTGGCTTAAATGCTAATATATGTGATGTGCTGACATTGATCAAAAACAGGAAAAAAGCATAATGGAGCCCTGACCTTGCTTCCCAGTTAGAGAACTTGCATAAGATATTAGAAAACTTCACAGATATAAGTGGACTTTTGTCTAATCAATTAATTACACAGTTCTGAGGTTAAGTTCCTCCTTATTCTATTTGTGCAAGTTAATTGATAAATCTATACAAATACAAGAATCAGATTTTAATGGTTTTTCCAAAAGCTGTTTCTGTTGAACTCTTTAATTATATGGAATTATAATGAAATACTTAAAGACTTTCTTGGTCTTAAAAATGTAATAAAAGTATAGCTTATTTCTTTAAAATGTTCAAAAAAAGTTTCCTTATTGATCAGAGTTGGGTTTTTTTATACAACAATCTATACCACATTTTGTAATGAGGTCTTTGGGAAATGATGTAAGTAATATTCTATCAGATAAATGGGTAAATGAGAAATGGAAAAATGTAATGCATCATATCATGCTCTCTTCACAGCAACTCAGCCAAAAAAATGTGAACACAGGTAGAAAACTCTTGTTTTACTTTCTATAAAGAAGGTGGGGGAATAGTGTTCAGACTTGTACAAGAAGGATAAATTATACTTTACATGTTAAATTTTGGGTTTTGTGCTGTAAGGTCCTTCAGTTGGTCCTACCATTCAACTGATGACTCTAAGAAGTACTTAACATTACAAAACTTCAGGGGCAGCTATGATCAAATCATTAAAATATTAACTGATTATATCTTTTGCAAATGCAAAGAACAAAAATTTTGCTGCCTCCTTCCCTCCAAGAAAACTCACATTCACTTTTTAGTCTTTATAAATGGTGAGCTATGAGGCTTATTCTTCCCTCACCAGATGAAACCTGAGCTAGTAAGACCACCCTGGAAGATCTTTTTATGTCTTAATTTTCAAAAGAGTTGATGAGTTTTTATTTATATGTTACTTATGTGAGTGATATGAATTTTTGTAATGGCAGAGATACAAGGGATATTACTTGCACAGCATGTGTGGGCAAGCAGAGAAAAATCTGCAAGTCTGAATCTTGAAACAGAAAAGCTTGTACAATATTGTCAAGATAAGGACAAAGACTGTTATAAACAGGGATTTGTAGGTATGAGAGAGAACACAATATTTCCAGTATTGGCAGATGTTTCTCTCTGAGTGGCTGTCATTAGTCTGTAAGGATGTGAAAATAAACTCTCATCCTCTCCTTTGGAAAGGATGAGTTTGGTATATGAAAAAAAAAACCAGCCAGGCTGAAAGTGGGATCTCATCATTAATCTATATAATGTAAAATAAGTGAATTTTGAAGGAAAAAATAACCTTAAGGCTTCAAGAAATTGTCTTGAAGTGCCTGGTGTTCATTCAGAGAGATTTGCTATGCAGTTTACTCTGCAAGACTCAATATGCTTTTGTTGCAATAAGTCTTCTTTGCCAGTCAATCAAAGAGAAAATTGAGAGAGTGGCTGTAAAAAAATTTGCCAGCAGTTGCTGGAGTGTAATTGAGTGTAGCTGATACACCACCAGTAGCTTGCTATGCATTCCTCCCTTAAAACAAGGCACTGCTAATGGCACAGGCATAACAGGGAGGAGTTTCAAAATTTCACTTACCAGCAGATTTAGCCAGTAGCTTTAAAAAGTCATTGTTCCTAGGTACTCCAGGGCTAGAATGGGGAATCTTATTTCCTTTGGGTTTGAAGAGGCTCCCTCTGCCCTGGAGGCTTTATGGGGCAGGTTATCTCAGACAAACTGCTCTTCCTCTCCCAGGATTGTGGCCTTACCCACAGCCTGCAGCTTTGTGTTTTCAGGGAATATTTCACACTTAGGTCTTTTCTCAATGGGGAAGACTGAAATGGGTATTTTTGGAATGAAACTTGAAAAGGTATTTAACTGTAACAGAGTAGCAGGATATATAGTAGCAATAAATCTGTAAATCACTGAATAGGCATTTCCACAAGGCTTTGTATTGTGTCTCTTTACTCATCAGGGCAGGTCACTCAATGAGTTTCCCCTGTTTGAATTGACAAAGGATAAAAGCAGGAAAAAAGCTAAGTGAGAGAAGCTAGTGAGATACTAAAGTCACACTTGTTGCATCATGTTCTAACTGTGTTTGATAGGATGGAAAAGGAAGGTATCTTCTGTTGTTTTAATGCTGAATTAGGCAAACTGAGAAATCTTGCTGCCTATACAGAGGTGGATAATGACAACTGTCATTGCACAATTCCATTCTGAAATATTATGGTATCTGGCTGTGACTTTGCTATGTTCAGGTCTTCCATTTTTCTCAGCTAGTCAGGTAAAAATTATTAACTTTTCTCCATTATTGTGTTAGCCTATATGCTAGAAGGGAGGAATGCAAATAAATGCAGAAGTGTAAGCTTAATCAATTGCTGGAGACTTAGTAAAGCTTTAAAGATGTGTAGAAGATACTAGAGAGTGTCCTGAAAGGAATATGTTGCCATTGATCTGATTTAGTCATAAATGGCTGTAAAGATTTGCAGTAGAAGCAATATTCTTCTTACAATTTCAATAGTTTATGCTCAGACTTGTCTTCAAGATATTTTAGAATAAACTTGACATTTATGGAAAATATTCTGGCAGTAACTGAGTAATTTTGATTTGAGAAACAGATCCTTTCAGAGTTTCCCCTTTTAAATGTCAGAATGTTTTAATCTTCATTATTTTTATACCTGGAAAGGATATTTGGAACCTCAAAGAACAACATGATTGATATTTTTACTGATCAACTTAGAGTGCCTGAAAACTTGAAATCAATGTAGAAATATAAAACAGGAGATATAATACTGTGCTACCTACAAGATGGTTTTCTAGTTTTACTTTTCTCCCACAAACTTGAATGACTTAAAACAATTTTTTTAGTGCAACTTCTCTTGTTAATTGCTCTTGCAAGAGGGTGACTGTTTCATTCTGCTGTGGCTCCTGGGAGACAGAGTTAGAGCCTTGCTGGCTCACCTTGGCAGGGAACTTGTTACCTCTCTCCAAAGGAGGTTGGAAAAACAATTTTTCTCAGATATCTTAAAATGCAGCCAAAGAAAGGGAGGTGGAATGAGCTGGAGTTCATTGTTCATTTCTGACTAATTTTTTGCTAATACAAATTTCCAGTAATGGATGAGTTCTGATCCAGAAAAGCCTGTGTTGAGACCTTAAGGACCTTCTATTCAGAAGTCATCACTGCCTTTAATACTTTTTTATTTTTAAAGGGCTTTAAATCATGTTTTCCAAATAGGTTAATTGGCTTTAACTCTATATTCTCCATCAATACTAAGAGGCACCAAAAATTCAATAATTACCATGAAACGTGCTATCATTTGTTCAAAACTCAAACTCAAAATAAGGTGACAAGAATGGTCCTACATGCTAATGAGTTGCATGCTGGTTGTGCCTGCACACTTCCATTGCTCTGCTTGTCCCTATATTTTCAAAATATGACCAGTGGTTTAATCCTGTGGCTGACACAATACCCTGACAATGCATGCCCTCTGCATCCTTATGTAATTACACTTTGTAAGTATTTCCCCACATTCTTTCACAAAAGGCAGAAAACTAGTGTGTATTTTCTCTTTTTCAGGACTCTGTCTTTCTTTAAGAACCACAGACCACTCTGGCCTCAGCCTATGTATCTGTTTTGAAGTCAGTGGAATGAACTTATTCCACATTAAGTGGAAACTCTAGCATTGTGTTTTAATTCCACTAGACTTCTGTGAATATTTAGTAGCCTTTACTTTATTATGCATGTAGATAGTAAATCTCAGATGTTCCAGGATGGGTCTTCACACATGGTGACAGTGTACAGAGCACAATTCAGGGACAGATGCAACAGGTACACACACACACATCTTTCCCCTGTAATAAGTTTGGTGCTGCTCTACACAACTGCTGTTGAAATACCCTGTGAATTGGTGTATCAGAAACAGGGCTGCTATGGGTCTCACCTAGAGCCCTTGGTCACTACACAACAGTGGCAAGGGAGGAATTCAGAACAATGTCCCCTTTTCTATAGTCTCAGCTGGCCCAGCTCTTGACTTTCAGATTGGCTTTATGCTACTGAAATAATACCACAGTGGGCTGAGAAGATCATATTGACATGACCCTACAAGGGCTGCTAGACAGCTTTCTGGCCATTTTAACTCTGCAGCTTGATGATAGAAGAGTGCACCATTCCAGAAAAAAACTCAACAAAACAAACAAGCCAAAAAACCCAGCATGAGCAGCCACAGTTATTTACTAACCTAAAATTGTTAAATCAAAAGCAAAGTATGGAAACTGATGGGATGCTCTTTGTCAGATGAAATGATATAAACCAAATTTGACTCTACCATAAATTGGCTTGATGCTGGCAAAGTCAATGGAATTTAGCCTGCTTATTCCAATAATCTACTTGGCTCAGTGCCTTGTGGTCTTGCCTCATGAGGCACTCACAGCACTAAAAATGCTCCACTTTAAGCAACAATGACCATACATACAAAAGTAGACGTGTATTGCTGAAAATATATTGTCACCAAAAGGTGCAAAACCCAGAAAAAAAATATTTACATTGATTGGTAAATCGTTGGTGAGATCAAACACAGAGTCAAGGCAATTAAAAGATTTCAGTGTATTAAAATGTTGTCACAGGATAACAGTCTCCCAGTGATAGATTCTGAGGATATTTACCTTCAAAATAAGAAATACTAAACAGTGAACCATCAATTATTTTCTACTGTCCTGAGGAATTAATAAATTAAAAAAGAAAGGGGATAAATTATTGGTGATGGGTTGGTGGAGTTATCAATTAAATTAAAGATGAATGATTAGGTTGAAAAATGTTTTGTCTAATTAGAACTCAACACTTGCACACAGTTGTGACAAGGCAAGATGAGAGCCAGGGACAGAAATAAACATGTGAGTCTTGCTCCTGCCACGAAGTGGGAGGACTGACCTGAACTTGGAAAGGGCTCTCTGTGATTTTAGGGCAAGTAGAAGTGCTAAGCTTGCAGTGGTGACCTGCAAACCTCTCGTCAATGCTTTCTCATTTTCCAGTTCAAACATTGCTAACTCAGCACTCTGATATCTGTGCACACTTCTTTTCAGGGCTCCCAACATTTCATACACTCTGAGCAGTGGAGCCTAGACATCTTATGTAAGGGCACAGATGGCATTAACTTCCATGGCTTTTCTGACTAAAAACTTCCATATTACTGAATTAACACCTACATTCTTACTGCAGATCTGGGCCTGAGATAACAAAGCTGCCTCAAACACTGCTTTATAGACACAAAAAATTATGGGATTGTAGGCAGTCATTTGAATAACTCGGTAAAAATTATTGTACATAACATGAGAAAACATTATGCACATGATATTTTATTTGTATATGTCTGTTGCTCTAAAACATATAGTTATTTTTTAGGTTGGTCATAATTTTAAATTCTTATGCAAGACAGCTATTAAAAATTCATATTTTTAAAGAGTGTAATAGTCAGAGTTCACTTATGTACAAATATATTTCTCCTGTATAAAGGTGATATTTATACATGGCAAACAATCTGGCAAAAAATTAAATAAAATTATTTTGGGTTTTTGAAAACTCAAATAACTTGTTCTAATATAATATACACCAAAAAACCCCAATTTTAAAAACGATAGAGATCTTTCTCCTCTATGTCTTCACACAATCAAGAACAGAACTATGAGTAAAGTTCATAATAAAGTTCAGAGTCAGCAAAACCTTCAACTCTCCAGTCTATTCTCTGTGCTGCTACTGCATTAACAATGTACGCTCATTTAGCTTTTAACAGACGATTGTACTTGACATTATGTACAAAAAGCTCTAATCCTGGAAGCTCGAGTAATCTAAAACCCATCCCTGACAAGATTTCACTGCTGGAAGCCTAATTTCAAAATGTCAGCCAAGGCTGAGGAACCATATATTGCACGCTCATTAAATGTAATAAATGCATTACTAACTTTTCAAAATCTGCTATAATCTTGTCTGCAATACTGGAAAGGGTGTGAGACCATATAAAAATGAAAAAATGTTGCCTTTCATGCTATGTGATATATGAAAATAAGGCTAAACAAGCCTAACAGCTTTCATTTGCTTAATTGCATAGCGTTCAGCCAAGATTTATCTTTCTGCGCATTAAATGATACTTCTCAGCTATTTATGTGATTGGAAATCTATCAAAGCTCTGGCTTAAAACAAAACTGTGAAAGTTCACATTTTAAAAGTCTATTTCTTTATCTTAGAGTATATCATAAGTACATCACAAGAGAAATATAGCAATGACAAAAATTTAGAAATAATCCAAATATCAACTGCTTTATCAGCTTGATTTTTTTTTCATTTAAACAAAACTTGACACTGTGATTAAGAATCTAAACAAATCCAACATATATGTTAAATGAACCATTGCAATGGTCGTATTTTGTTACAAATATGTATAGAAACCAGTGATAGAAAATAACATGATGAGCATGCAGACCCACTGGTATGAAAAATGGGTTATATACAGTAGCTCCTCCATGTGCCAGGGAGCAGTGCTGTGCACCAATCCCAAAGCATCCCTGGATGCAGCACTCCATCACTGGCAGCAACAGAGCTGTGACCAAGGACCAGCCTAACTGCTGCTGAAGGATTGTAGCTGATGTGTATTTAGGTAAGATTGAAAATTCTCTAAATACATGATTACATCCTATTACAATCAACCAACAGTACATTCCTGTTATGGAAAGATAATTAATATCAACACTTTCATGCATAAATGCTTGGTACGTTATAATCCTTGTTTAAGAAGGTGTTACTGACAGGCAGTTTGGTTTCACACAGGATCAGAAGAGAAAAACAGTTTTAAAAATTTAAATTATCTCAAGTTGGCATTTGAATTCCACAGATGCTGCTTTGTGTAAATTAGCCCTGAGTTTTACCTTCCACTGGTTTCAGAAAAGCAGGAGACTCCTAACCACATTTTAACATGAATACCTGTAGTACAAAACTTGACAGTGGGAACATATGAATTTATCTTTTTACCAAGAGCATAGCTTCAAGAGAGAAAACAATGCAGTGTTGGGTATTTTTTTTGGCCATTTGCTCCATCACTGTAGTTTTGGTGTGCTCTCAGAACACAGAACAGGTTGAGCCCTTCAGAGGTGGTGCTTGGGGGAATATCTGGTTTCTGTATCATACATGGGTTTGGAGGCAAGCAAAATGCTAAGCAGTTCAACTCCACAGAGGAGGTACATTTTGAAGCAAGTCTGAAATTTTACCTGGAAGTCTTGAGACATAAAAAATACATTCTTAAAAAAAAATTTAATTAAAGGTGTCTGGATTGAATTTCCAGACATAGAGCAGTAACTTCAAGTATTTCAGTCCTTCCAGAAAGGGCATTTATTCTAGACTACCGATGTTCAAATGACATTTCACACATATCATTGGGGATGTACCTGTGGAATGTGCTTAATACTTAAAATACAAACTATTTTAAAGCTCACTGTCTATGCATCTGTGGTATCTTATGCTACTATAAGTTAAGCTGCCACAATGTGAGTGGATTTCATGACTAGTGGGCCTGCATATTAGTATTTTCAAGAAAAGAGTAAGTTATGAATACTATCTTATTAAGAAAACCCAAGTTAAATGCTAAATACCATGCTAAACTCTCTAGTTAGATTAATAGTAAATCAATTTTTTCAACCCTAAAGGCAAAGAGGAATTGAAAACCGGGCTGGAGTCCTCCATGCTTCATGAACTAGTAGCTCACACATGGCAAGAGCAGTAATAGAAAAGCTACAAAATTAAATATTTCCAATATAAAATTAATGTTTCTCCTGCTGAGATGGAGGAATCTAGAGGCCTAAAGAAAGAGGCACAGCCACTTAAGAGAGCCCAACTTGTCACTTCTTTTTGTGAAAGGATTGGAACACCCATTGTCCCCTGGGAGCCTTTAGGCAAATCAGCTTCAGTAGATGCTTAAAAATGCAAATATGGCAGCCTTGTCAGTTTTGTGATTGCTCACAGAACAACTTAATAGAAAGAGTAATAAATTCATCTGGATATAATATCATGACTACTTAACGTAAGACATGATTCTCAGATCATTGAAAAGCAACTGCATCACTCTGCAAAATAAGATAAATTCAAGCTGCTTGCCCACAGATCTGTAACGTGCACAGTTTCTTATTGCCATAAAAATTGCTGGTACTTCTAATAAAAACTAAAATTCCACGAATGTAAGACAAATTATATGGGAAAATACATGATATATAGAACCAGGTGTCAAACATGTAGAAAGATATCCAGTGTGCTGTTAGAGTAAAAACTTCACCTGCCATTGTCACCTTTCTTGAAAGTCTAAACTCTTTGAACTCTGAAATATTTCTGAACTAAGGAAGGCTTATTATTAATTGAATTCCTCTATTCGGTTGATACTAACCTCATATGAGACTGAAGGAATATATAAATGATATTATGTATTAATATGCATTAGAATATTGTAATATTAAAAATATTGTTATTATTTTCCTTTGATTTTAAAAGACAATAGCCATTTTAATATTTTTCAAACATATCTTCAAACACAGGAAAAAAGCAAAATAAAGCATTTTACCTTTTGATTCAACAGCATATACTCTAGGTTCCCCATATCCTTGTCTTCAGATATTTTTGTGAATTGGTTATATGTATCTGGCACATTGTCTTTATTTCCATTATTTGCTCATACTGAAAATGCATCAATGTTGCATTTTGACTTCAGGATTCTGTGCCTGTTTGACTGAGTAACTAATGAATTGTATTCTACTCTCATACACACTTGCAGATCCCATCACAAGCAAAGGAAATTGTGTATTTGAAAAAAATATTATCTTAAAAATTCCTATTTGGAAAATCCTACACATACCAGTGTACACAGGCACACATATACACACATATACATGCACAAAGATATGTTACATAGGATTTGATGGAGTTTTTGTTTTTTCAGAATTTATTCCAAACTGCTCTGGAATTGTGTATTTTCAAGAGATACACTGAATATTCTCTAAAAACCTAAAACAAAAATATGATTTTTTAAAAGAATAATGGAAATACAAAACATTTACCCTTTTGAAAGAAACATACAGGACTTTTCATAACTGTGTTAAGTATGTGGAACATGAATTTCTGCTCAGGAACAATGACTTAAAAACTAATTGGTTCACATGGCTGGATGATAATGGTTACTTTAGCTTTAGACCCTGCCACAATCATTGCAACAAAAGACTATCTTAAATTGCATTTTTGCACAGGTTCCAGAGTTTTTGTGGGACAAAAATTTACTTCAGAACTGCAATCTGACTCAATTGTAGTGCTATAGACTATCACAATCTGTTGATTCTTACCATAGCTTTGTACAAATGGCTAGATTTTTAATTTCAAATCCACTGTAACTCAGTATACAGAAAACTCTCCCATTAGAAAAAATGGCTTTAAAACTATTAAGAAACAAAAGGGATTGCTATATGCATTGCAAAGAAGAGTATCTCACAGGAAAACAAGTTAATACAATGCAAATATAGATTTTTCTTATGTGTTGGATCTGGCACAATTAGGTTTTTATTACGTTTTGTAAAAGTATATTAAAGGTATGGCATGATGTTACTTTGGCAGGCAGAGTGCTGCTCCTTGGATGGGTATCTGGAACACCTTAATCCTGTCCCAGCAATATTTGTGAAACTTCTGGGCCTTTATCCACTCTTGCTTCAACCTAGTGCTGAATAAATAGCCATCATTTCCAAAGCATTGCAGGGTTTTAAGCTAAATTTCAAAGCTCTGCAGGATTTCATGCTACACAGTCCCCATTATAATCTGGGGGTATTGTGCAGCTTAGAAAGCACTATATGGAAAATCTGCCCCTAAATGAGAGCTGGGAGGGAATAAATCCCATATTTGGAATTAGAGAAACTAAAAGAACAGCACCTATTCTATTACTCTTTGACAAGCAGCTAGAAGAATGAAGAAGGGTATATTTGCTAGTGTATTCAAGCTACCTTGTGCTGAGCTCTTGAAATAAAGCAATTGTAAACTAACTGCTTAACTAGGCAGCAGAGGCTTTATGGCTTGTTTGCATTTTGAAAGGAATGCAAAATGGTTGAATAAGACTTCAGGATTGATTTTCACTGTTTTTCACTTTACCTAGTGATTCATACTGATGTGTGCTGATTGTGATGGTTTTCAAGTAGTTCTGCTGTTACATTTTTCCTGCCATTTTGAAAGGCTTTAGTGGCTGTAGGAATAAGTTAACATCCAATCCTGTTTAATATTCTTCAACCAGCCTATAGTTAAACATTGATTGTAAAAGGTAGATTTTACTAAACAGAGAAACATGGAAGTGACATCATGTTCTGTGCATCAATCTAATGTTCACAATCTCTAATAAGATAGAGATAAAAAAAGGCCTAAGATCAGTCTGGAAAGTGGGTGTTTAACAAACAATCTCCTTCTTTATTTATTGAGTTACGTTTTGTTTCCTTAAAAAGTTTCTTTCTGTTAGCAGATTAAAAAAAAAAAAAAACACCCCACAATTTTGTAAAAGTAGGTTTGATTTTTAAAAGGCAGTGTTAGCCATAAATTAAGTAAAGAATGTCTGGCCTACTTTAGAACATAACAGAGTACTTGAAGGCACAAGTACAGCAAGGGAGACAGTGATGGTCAACTTACAAAAGAAAAATATATTGCATAGTGTGATTTCCCACAACAGCATAAAGCTACACAAGACAGCACAGCCACATGCCAGACTGGATGGTTTCCTGAAGGGACTTCAGAACAGGCTCTTACATCATTAGACTGTTTTGTTCCTGTGCATGGGGCAGTTTCTCAGTCCTACTGTGTGCCATGGGGCTGCAGGAGTGTCAATGCTGCATTAGTGATGTTGTCTGGCTTAGGACTTAACCCCGAGCTAGAGCTACTGAATTTGGAGTGGAAGCCTCCTGAATTGATTCCACAATATGCAAAATATACATATATGACATCATTGCATACTATAATTCTATATTAAGTACATATAATAATATAATCTCTGCTCCTCACAGCCTTTTAAAGTATAGCTCAATAACAGAAAGAAGAGCAAAACATTTCTTTTGAGAAGCACTGCAATGGAGAACTTCCTGCACACAATATATGTCCCACTGGTACAACATAAGAGTCTTACTGAGCTATCACATCTCATAACCACACTTTATTTCTCATTCTTCTATCTATGAGGCAGAGCTACTGCGTCTAGTTTTTATAACTGAGCATGAAATGTTCAACTTATCCTCGCTGAGAAAGGAAATTTGATAATTTGAAGGCAACAACAGAAGAGGATAGCCATTACTCTAAAGAGATTATCTGTTGAGAAGATTGACAGTTGAGTGAAAGTAGACAAGAAATGTAGAGGGACAAAGCAAATAGGAAGAACTCCGCCTCTTAATTTACAAAATTTAAGAGAAGCAGAAAAAGGAGGTGGAAATAAAACAGAGAAGGAACTTACTTTCTTCTAACATGAAAATCCTTAAGGAAGTTGCCTCTGTCAGTGTCCAGGCTGGAGCCTCCAACAGTCCAGGAATGTTATGAGAAATGTAAGAAATGATTCTGGAAACAAAAAATGCCCAGCTGGCCAGAGCCACTAAAGACTTGAATATTGTAGCTGGATGCTGCTTTGCTTTCTTATAAGTTTCAGTTCCTTACTATCATCAGAAAAATTTTCTTCAGTGAAATACAAATTCTGAAGTAAAACTATATGATCAAAAGGTAAGGCTGGTACCCTCTAAGCTGTCTTTATATTTGAAAATGGAGAAGGCCTGTGTAGAAGTCCATGAATTTCCAAATATTGGCTTTGATTATAATGTTGGATGACAAAGAACTGGCATGAAACAATGGAATGAATCAGAAAAGCCAGACCAAAAGCTTAAGATCACAAATCATAAAAGCAAGGAAACCAAATAATGAAGAAAGAAGATATGACAACTGAAGGGAAGAATAGAAAAAGAAATGATGACTGAGGAAATCAGAGACTATGCAATGATAATTTTTCTTTCTTAATCTTTAATTTGAAAACAGATTATTTTTTCCATATGCAGGCCTAAAAGACAAATCTCCAGTCACATGAACACTCCTTGCAAGGATTCATTAAGAATGGAAAATGCAGCCTTTAAAACTAGAGCAGGGGCAGTGTAAAGTGGTGCTTGGCTCCTATAAAGACAGTGGCTGAAAAATTCTCTCTTCTCCTTTCTGATGGCCAGTAAAAGACATTATACACTTACTCCTGCCAAATAATCATAAAATCATAAAACTGCTACACTTAGACCTCTGTGAGTATCAAATCCAGTTGTCACCATTACCATTCTCACCAGTTATGTGCATTTTTCACACTAAGAAAGTAACTAGGAAACTAACTATGAAATAAAACAAATTTACTGTGACTCCCTTCTCTGCGGTCAGAAGTACCACAGCTCTGTTTTCACAAGAAGAATTTTTCCTTGGTGCTCAAGAGGAGAGGAATGGGTGGCTGTCTTGTCTACTGAGCATGTTGGTTGGCTCTTCTCCACCCAAATTCTCTATGTGCCTGGAAGGCACTGCTTACAATTAAAGACACAGTAACTGTATTCTAGTAACACATTACCTTAGTTTCTAGTATTTTTCTTCCTAATTAGAAGTCATCAGCATACATAAACATTCTTTTTCTGAAATGCTTTGAATTCTGTTCCAATTCAGATTTTTTTATTTTGAAAGGTAAATAACCATAAAAATATTAAGCAAAATGCACCATGCCCCATGAAGCTCAAAGAAACACAGATTTCACCATACAGCTTCAGATGGAAAGCAAATGCTTCTGTATTGTTTTGAGAGTGTGTGACTTCAAATTGTTCCTAAGTAGCAAAATTATCATTGACTGAGCCCAGGCATTTTATTATATACAAATTATGATATTATTTAATAATACATTAGTAGCCCTTTAAAGGAAATAAAATCCATTCAGTTATTTTAAGTTATTAACCACATGACTATCCACATGATTAACCCCTGGCTCTATGTCTCACTTAGTCTTGTATTAAAATTTAATGTATATGCGAGGCAAACAGTTCTCCTCTAAAACAATATGTACTAACAGACTATCTGCAGAAAAAAAATAGTGCCTCAGTGGGAGGAGATGAATTTTTATCTGGCACAGAGCTATCCATGTGGAATGCACTAAAATCAGAGAACATCTAAGAGTAGGGAGCATCTTAGGGAAAGTAAGAAATGTACTCTAGTCATTGTGACCACACAGGTGGCCATCTAACTTGTAATTCCTAATGTTTAAACTTGTAAATCCCCAAAGACGTTTTTTCTGCCAGATTTCAGGCTGGAACACCAGACAAACTCCACTATAGTCCCTGAACATGGCAGGCTTCTCTGTAAGAAATTCCCAGCTGGCCAGAGCCACTAGAGATGTGAGTACTGTAGTTGGATGCTGCCTCTCTTTCTTAGCAGTTTTCTGTGCTATACTGTCATCACAAAATTGCTCAAAATGAAACTGAAATGCAGAAAAATCCTACATGATCAGAAGGTAAATCTCGTATCCTGTAAGCTTCCTTCTTTATTTGAAAGTGGGAAAGGCCTGTGGAGAAGCCCCAGCATTCTGAAATGTGGGCTTTTATCACAATGCTGTTATTTGCACATGTAAGTTTATAGAGTAGAAGGTGTGACTTTTCTTGCCTGCTGGGTGTTCCACTGGTGTATCAGCTTTTGAGGCCTAAATATTTAACCACTCTAATCTGCTCTACATGTGGAGCTCTCAGCAGGTGACACCTCCAGGCCAGTCGGAAGCCTCTGCTAATGCAAAAAAATAAATTAATACTTTGGTTCCACTCATGTGTGACTGTAATCAATAAGAGCAAAGTTTGTCCCCTTCACAGCACTACTTCTTCTAGCACAGCTTTTCCCTGTAGGTGACCCTATCCTCACTGCTGGCTGGAAACGCAGCATCTTTTTTGCTCCTTTTTATCTGTCAGTTTCACATCCAGCCTTCCTCATAACATCCACTGTTTCTGTGCACCAACCAACATTTCTATGGTCAAAATCATCATTAATGAGGATTAGTATAGCTGAACGGGTCCTCACTCTGTTACAGGACAGCTGGCAGATCTCAATGGGCTGGCATTGAGAAAAGAGTGCAAGGCTGATACATTTATTCAAACTTTTTTCCTATGGGAGGGGCAAGTATGAAATAAGCTGAGTTCTGACCAGAGGGTAAAATAAGAGAAAAATGTTTATATCCATTAATAAATCAAATGGAAAATTTGTTGCTGTTGGAAATACTCCCAGAGCCTTAATGGTAGGTTTATTTTTATCAACAACAACAATAATTAATAATTAATGCTATATGCCTCTCGGATCCATCTTGGCAACTAAAATTAGCAAGTATAAAATGTTACATTTTAAACTATATTCTTAGCAGGGATGTCTCCTAAAACATCTTGCAGACTATACCCATGGCCATCGCACTCTGGAAGACACGATATAGCTAAATTACCTCTGGAAAGTTTATTTGTATTCTCTCTGCTCCTCTGCAGGGAATTCCCTTATTGATGCCCTGTGACCTGCATAGATCAAATAACTCTGCCTGCAGAGCCAACAACTAAAATCAGTGCCATCCTCTGAACATGAAACAGCAGCTTTAAACCAACTGGTACTTACAGGTTTAGAGCAGTCTGGCTAATGTTTCATTATAGATCTATTCTCATATTTTAGAAGCTACAGAAAACAAAAGCCTCTAGCAGACCATGGTGAGAGAACCAGACTGGCACAGGGGAGTATCATACATACGAGCCTTGTAAGAAGTTTGGAGAAGGAAGCTAGGGACTGCACTGGAGGGCTACTTGTTTTGTGGATTCAAAATCATCCATTTTTTTATTCCCTGGTTTTCAACACTATTTAGACAACTTCCTTCCAGAAGTTTAAGCTTTTGTAGCACACTAGCAGATTTCTTCCCATTAGTTTCTAAGTGACCTAAACCAGTTCTTATAGATGACACATGATGACAGGTTTAAATATGGAGAACAGAAGGACCATGAGCTTAGATTAGAAAAGCCCATCTGAGTTCTTATTATTTAACTCTAGGAGAGTGCCACTGACAGATATCAACATCCAGTTGCACTGAGTGTAGCATACACATATTTTGAATAGCTATTCTGTAAAGCGCTCCTTTGACCAAAAAAACCCCAAAAAACCAAAAAACCAAACAAACAAAAAAAACCAAACCCAAAAAACCCAAACAAACAAACAAAAAAACCCCAGACTGATTTGTTTCTTTAGCTCTGCTTTGCTCCTCATACCTACCCACTGAAATATTGAAACTTCAATGAACTGAGATCTCCAGAGGCTCCAACACATAATGCAGTCATCATGGTATAACGAGTGTCATATGAGCTGTATCAATAACCTGTGTACATGCTCCTAGCCATGGCAACTGCAAGGCAACACAATTTGGCTTAGTTCTGATTAATTTCAGGCTTTGCATTTGCTACTGGAAAAATGTGTGCACTGGGATTAATGCCACAACTCTGAGTAGAACATTTCCTATTTGAAATCAGCAGAAAATTTCCTACATTTTGAAAGATGTTTGATTGTTTAATGCCTAAGGTTTAACAAGGACAGATACATTCTTTAGGTATTCATGGACTATGATTGAGTCTTCTCAATAGTGTTTAAAAATCCCTCTAGAATATGTTTTTACTAGTGTTAGGTATTATTGCTGAATCTTCTTTACAAAAGGAAGAATCCTTTAGAAGTGAATGGAAGCAGATGATCAAGTTTAAGTCTTACATATTTGTCTCTGCAGTGATTGCATCAGCAGCAGTTTATGAATAACTACAAATTGAGTCTAGCAACAATTCTTGTCCATCATTAATGCTGTCTTGATACATAGATCTAACAATTATTCCTAGCAAAACCAGTTTTCTTCCACTGTAGTACAACTGCAATGCCTTGTCAGATCATTCAGTTCAGTAAAATGTTATTACTATTCTATATCCACTTTAAAAGATAAGCAGTGTCAAAATTAAGGTTTTATAGCAATAATTAAACTGCTAACACTCAAGCATGAATTCTGATTGACTTGACATAAGAGGATATACAGTAAAAGACAGAGACTTAAAAGCCCTCTTAAATATAAGATATGTAAAATCTAAATGCAAATAACAACAGCTTTACAATTAATCCTATCTTTTTAAAAGCCAGGTTTCATTAGCTGTACGTTCTGACACATGAAGTTTTGTTTTCCTGTATGGTTCAGCTAAGCTTGTTATGGAAGCCATTCTCTTTCTAATCCTTCACCTAACTCGGAGTGGTATTTAAAGAATAATACATCCATTTAGATTTCCAGCTTAAAGAAATTATTTAGCAAATATGTGATAGATTGCAAATGCAGTTTTTCATGAAATGGAAAGCACAGAGCACAAATTATATGCCACAGTACTAATTAGAGACAGATATGTAATCACTTACTAATGGAACAACATTTTGTGCCAACCTTATTCATACTTCCTTCCAACTGCTGGACTCCTTGTGCCAGATATATTTCAATTTTCTTCAGGAGAGAGATACACTAACATGTTTTCCATCCTGTTTTTAAACCCAGAAGTCTAGTGCATACTGAACTTTCTTGACATTACAGGAATTCTATCAGTTTTAACAGCTTGAGGCCTTTTTATTACAAACATGTACACTTCCCTGCAGGGTTCTGGAAATCTCACAATTACATTCATTAAAAATGTCCATGATTATAGCCAAATGGATGCTTTGTAGATTCACCTTTACAGTTTCCGTTCAACAATTATTCTGAGCATAATTTTCTATTAAATTCCACAAAATACCTACTTATTCATCCACAATGTCAGTTTGATATGAATTTTGACAAAGCCATTAGAAGAGAAAAATACCAGAGCACATTTACTGTCAAATTTGTCAGTACCAGGCTTAATGTCTGTGGTATGACTCACTGACATTCAACAAAATAAGCATGTATGTCCATGAAAACAAGTATAAAAAGGTCATGCAGCAGCAGTCTAAATTAGAAGCATTACATGCCTTTTACATTAGCACCAAGAGGATTACTAGGTACATAATTTTGGGTCCCTGGTCATACCTAGGAGTCCCTTTTTTTGACAAGCTGAGCATTCCTCTCATGACAAAACCCTGCTGTGATCCAGAGAGTCTACCAGCATTGATATATCTCATGTCATAAATATGCTCAGGTCACACTTGCTGGATGCTGACTTCATTGACTAGGGCACACAATGACCACAATTTCTTTCTCAGACAGAAAAAGCAGGAAAGGTCAAATTTTGTGTGATCACCCTTGTCTTTCCATCTTATTGTTAGACTCAGTCTAGAACAGAGATTTGCATACTGCTTTTCCCACTTCCCATGAAATTTCACTTAACAACACCTTGAAGAAAAGAAAGTGGAAACTAGAATGAAACTCTGATCAGCCCAGTCAGAGAATCAGACCAATCCAATAGTCATTTTCTGATAAAATGGTCTCATTGGGATGATTGCAAGATACAGGGCCTAAAAACTGTGACCTAGGAGAATAAAAGGAAAAAAAATGCAAAACTGTACAAATGAACTTCATAGTGCATGTCAAGGTTAAAGCATACCATATGTTCCTAAAAATATGCAGAACCAACAGGGAGTTGTAGCAATGTTTAAATAAAAATCAGTATAATAAGTAGATAATCTCTTGCAAATTTACACTATTATTTGTCAAATTATAGTCCTTTAAAAGCGATTTTGTTTTCTACTGTTTCATTCTGTTATACAGAAAGAACAATGATGTAATTATTATTGTTGTAGGGCAGAAGATTTACATAGCATTTATCTCAGAGCTGTGATTTTTTGATGTATTATTTTATCAAATATCTATTTAAAAAATAAAAATCTTGCTATGCTTCTGTCTCTGTTTAGGTTTATGTGACAAAGAGTTTCTATGCCTAGATTCTCAAAAAGGGTAATTCATATATGAAAATTCATTGGAAATTCAACTTTTGTATTAGAATGAAAATAACCAAGTAACTTGGTTTTGATGTTGCTGCTATCATTCTTACTTAAAACCTTTAGTCTTGTGATGTTAATTGCCATGGTAACTCCATTTTAGAATAATTTATACTATTGCTTAGAATTGTTTATTTTTTCCTCTTTCTTAAACATAAGATCATGTAAGTGAAAGACATGAACATTTAACTGTTTATAGCTTGTTCTACTTCCCATTGACTACCTTTCTGTTCCTTTTGAAATCAAAAAACAGGCAAAAGAGAGGTGTGAAAAAGGTGTGAAGCCCAAAAATAGCTGCTTGAGTCATCAACAGATTGTCTGAAATAATTCAGAAAGGTGTTTGCAAAGAATGAGCTATTTTCCTTAGAGCTGTGGGAATGATTTCTAGAAGAGAAAAAAATCACTCTAAACAAGTTGTGAAGATCAAGGTGGAAAAACAACACAATTTTGGGGAGAGTAGGACAGCAGAGAGCTACTTCAAGAAAATCTGAGCTAACAGCATCTCAGAGCACCCTGTCAGTGCCTATAGAAAGGTCACTGACAAGATGAAGCCAGGTTCTTCACAGCGATGGGTAGTGGGGTGACAATGGGCATAAAGAAACCAGAGGAGGTCCAAACCAGATACATGGAAACACATTTTGACCATGAGGACAGTCAAGCTGTGGATCAAGTTTCCCAAGGAAGATGTGCCATTTCCATGCCTAGAGGTTTTCAATTATATAATTACATACTTTATTTTTATATAAGGTCCTGAGCAACCAGTTTTGACCTAGCAGCTGGCCCTGCCTTGAGAATGAGGTTGGATACATTTTCCAACCTGAACAATTCTGGAATTCTAAAATAGTTCAAAGAAGTTTTTAAAAGGTTCTGGTGATAGGAGACAGAGAACACCTGCTCCTAAAATCTAACCAATTTCTTCCCTGTAACCTGTTTACAATCAAAGTGTCTGTTTTGTTTAGATATAGCACATTGAATGATAAATTTGATGTATTTTGAGAAACAGTCTGACAGGCACTTTTGAGAAGAATGTTACCTTCTCCTCTGAGGCAGGTAACAGTAACATGAATGACAATGTTTAGTGATCTTGGGTAAGAAAGATCTGCTCCCAGAGGTTCTCTTGAGCATCTAAAAGCAGGTAGTTAATTCAGCTGATGTTAACAGGTTTTGTCAGAATTTGGCATGGTAAAACAGCATTGCTTAAACAGCCCTACTCCTGTAATAGTTATTCAGCTAAATTGGCTTTTCTCCCTTTGGTTGTTTCTGAGTTTCAAAACAAAGCAGACAGATGTGTGTGGTGCAGTGCACTCTGACTCCTGATCTATTTACTGGTGTGTTTCTGGGATGGATGACACACACCAGAGACTCTCTGGGTCAGCTGTTCAAAATACTGTTACACCAAAAAACAAAAAAAAACCCAAAAAACAAAACAAAACAAAAAAACCCAAGAAACCAAAAGCAATCAGCAGAGTGGGTGTTAATTTGGAAGTCAGATACTGACAAAAATGAAAGGATATATTTTCCTGGGTTTCAGCTTCTTAAATGGAGGGTATTCCCTTGAAGTTCTACAGAAAGACTTGAAATATGGAGTGCTACTGCTTGACATACTGAATTTCCTACTTCCTCATTGATTTTCTAGCACAACCTTAGTGCTGTGTTAGCATCATTTCTCTGTTCATTCCATCTGCTCTGAGGTCTCCCCCGCTGTTTCCTAGGAGATATATTGCCATGATGCCTGCATCTGTAAGTCAGTGGCAGATATGGGACAACAGCCACGTGCTTAGAGGCAGCATTAGTATCACCTGAACACTTGCAGGTTTCTCAGGGGATCCCACCACCCACCGTCTCTCAAAACCTGAGGGAGCTCTAGTTTTGCAGTCAGCTACTTCAGAGTGCTATGGGAATGGGATGCTTGGCCTCTCAGCTTCTTTCCACTTCTACTAGCTTCTTTTAACCTAACACCTCTATTAAAAAAAATGATAAAAGTGGGTTATTTCTGTCCAGTCAGTCTATTTAGTGAAAATTCTAATCTTATTATCTACACATTTTTATGGGGTTTTGTTTGTTTACAATGTCAGGCTACTGACAGTTTATGTTATGGTGATCAGGACACTCCTTTTTCATATCCTTTAAGGGATGGCCTAAGAGATGAATTTCAAAATACAATAGTAAACATAATAAACTGGATACTGCAATTAAACATGAATGACACAGAATATCAGGGTTACTAAATCTTGCATTAACACCTTTCCCTGCTCTTTCCATGGTAGGCACACAGAAACCTGACTATGGCTGACAAAATGCACTGTCTTACAGCATTTTTAAAAAGATGTTTTAAAAATATTTAAAAATATGACACTTTCTCACAAGTGATGCAAACATCAGCAATGAACCCTTAATTATAGCCAGTATCAGATTATACTGAAAATAATTAATTTTTTTTCATATGTATAAGGAATTCTATTGTTTATTTCAAATTGTATTTATCTTTGTTTACTTCATAGGAACAACAGATATACAGGAACTGTTTCTATCAAAAAAGCAAATATGAGGTTTTTTTTGCAAAACTGAACAAACCAGGATATTTTCTGAATGTATGAAAAAAGAAAGAGAATTTATTTTAAAAATCCACATAATATTAATCAATAACTTATGGGAGGTAGATAATCTATTCATTAAATGAGATCAGAAGCATAGTAAAAGTTTATAGCTTAAATATTAAAGGCCCACATATAGAAGAAATATAGCCATTTTTCTTGATGGAAAGAAGAACATTAGGAAACATAATATAGCAAGAGTTATGATACAGTGAAGGCTACAAATCACTGACAGATATTTCTTAAAATACCTGCCAGTCTCTTCAAAGTAAATACTTTTACTTTGAAGTAAGAGTAATCTATAAAGTAATGCTTTTGTAGATGTTAGTGAGATTTCATAGGTTTTGTGACATAACAGATATTTGAGCAATTAGGTTATAAATGAGAAGTTTTATCCTTCCTTAATTCAGGAGACTTAATTTCAGAGTTAAAACTAAATTCAGTTGTTAAAGTGTAGCAATTGCATATAATCAAGTTTAAATGTGATTGTGTGACTAACATTTAATAGTGCGAAGAAAATGAGACAGAAAGAAATACTAAAGCAAATTAATATTCTTCTCATGCACAGTGTAACACCAACTATATTTAAACAAGGTACATAATTAATTTCATAATATTTTTGCAATTTCAGTGACCTGTATTTCAAAGCAGTATCTGACAGAACAGAAATCTTTTACACAGTCTGAAACATTAAGAAAGCTTTCAATAAAGTTCTATGTTTTCAAAGGTATAGGGAAGCATAATGAAAAAAACCAGAACATTTCTCAGCTGTGTCCTTCAACACAATGCACAACATGTTTTGCTAAGAAGGAACAAAGGGGTGAAGCCTTTCTGTTGACAAAAGGTTTTTTGCTATCCCAGTCCAAACCTTACAAGAGAAATCATACACCCCTCCATAACTTCCCTCATGAACTATAAAACAAGTTGAAAAGACCTAGACCTCTGTTCTACTCTTGGTATCCTCAGGTTACTTAAACTGCTAGTTACACTTTTAAGCAAGTAATATGAGAAATGGAATATACTTTTTAGTTTGAAAGAATATAAATTCCTTCTACATGTCCTCAGTAAAAATTTTGTCCATTTCTGCCAATAGGAGGTGATCTTTTTTAGTGAAAAAAGACAGAATTTAGTTGAACCAAAGAGAATGCAATTTTGAAACTCACTCAGCTTTCATTAAAAGAAGCTTTTGTGAAAACATCGGTGATATACTCAGATTTCGAAGAGCAGAGTTAAACCTGACATTCTAGAATATCAAGGATTTTTTTAAACCAGAAAAAAATAGCAAAAAATCTGCACTTATCTAGACCAAGACACTCAGTATTTTTTTTCTATGTCATAGATGTCACTAAAACAAGCCACAGAAATTTCTTGGAGAATGAACAGCACAGAAGTTAATAAAAGTAGTTTGTAAAATGTTTAATACAGATAAAGGAAACCACAAACTGCAAACAAATCAACAATATGCTGTTTTACTATAAATACCTCCTTGGTATGCTTAATTTGCATACTGTTCAACTTAAAACTGGAATTCAGCTTTGACGACATTTATGAGAACTTACTCAAAAAGGAAATATAACCAAATATAGAGCTACAGACAATTTAAATTCAGAGCAAAACTAAAGCACAGAAAAAAGGGATACACTTCAGCACTGTCAATATTAGCATCACCATGTGGATGTAACTAGCTGCCCCAATAATATAAGAATAGTATAAACAGAAGAAGTAGAATGGAACAGAGTAAACAAACTCAAACTTAGCATATTACGTTGCTCAAATGTTCTCAAATACATTAAAAAAAAAAAAAAAAAAAAGGGCTCATCTTGCCATAAAATACTTCTTCAGTCTGTATTCACCAAAAAATTTTTGTTGACTTGAATATTATATTGTCTTAGAAAAACATTTCCAAGATTTCTCCCAAAATTTTCAAACACTAAAAACTCACATGGTTTCACTTCCAGTAAATAATAAAATCTCAGAAATAAATCTAAAATATTTTTAACCTTGAATCACAGGTCTGGTCCTGATTTCTGTCTAAAGTTTTCATTTACAGATTTAATTTTCCAGCTCAGCAAAATGAAAACATTGTTTTCTAGAGTTGCACGTATTGCAATCTAGATGTATGGACTAAAAATCAAACACTAGCTTCTTTGGATCATATATGATCTTGAAAATGAAAAAAAAATATTAGAACTTGAATTAAAGTACATCTGATGCCTATATACATCCCTACTTACAAACACAGTGAAGTCATACCCAGACATGATTGCTTTTTATTTGAATAAATTTTCAATAAACAGTGGTGTTAGCTGGCCATTTTTGTTGATGGTGCATTCACAGGCCAGCCTCTTGGAGTTGCAATATATTAATGCATCAGCTGACACTGTGATAAAAATAGTTTTGGTTTGTAATAAGGGATGTCTTCCTAGACAAATGTATTTTGCCTTTGATCCATTAGAAGGGCTCCCTGGCTAGAAGTTCCTGGTTGGTAGATTTATCAAAAGCAAGATGTGGACTCAAAAATAAGACAAGTGTAGCAAGAAGTGTTACTTTACAGCAATTTTCCAGACTGCATATTAAAAATATAAACTTTGTGATGTGTTTTTTCTATGTCAATTATTTCCTTTGATATCTGCATTTTTGGATATCAGAAATAAGCCAGTGTAATATCTCTGTAGTTTGAGAAGTTCAGGAAGAATAAGTGAGGAAGCTCAAAGAGATTAAGATTAATAGGAAGGAACTAGATTAAGGGCATGTTTAGTTCAGAGTTCCCTGAGTTAAGTATCAGAGAAAGGCTTCCAGCATACCTAGGAAATATGTTTTCCAACACAGTTGTTCTGATGCCCTCAAATCTGATTCCACAGTGGCAATGTACACAGGAACTTGCAGCTACTGAACCATATCTATTATTGAAATGCATAATAAAATAGTATATATGACTCTGTGTGTTAGTACTGAAATTCTAGTGAGGATTCATTCTGTACTCTGGTATTCTGAAGTTGTTAGCACACTGCTTTCTTTTTCCCCCTGAATCAAATCTGTAAGAGTTACATGGGTTTCTTCTGGAAATCCACATTTTGTTTATTTGTACCTCTACACAAAACTTTAAAATCATACCAATAGCTTGACTTCAATATATGTGCTGGAAATGACTATGCTTGGTTTGGATATGTTTTACAAAGTGCAGCTATGGACTTACACTGAATTTATGAGAATTTAGGCATCTAAATTGCTAAGCACTTATTTGAAAAGAAGTAATGATTAATCACAGGTGTGGTGTAGAAACAGCAGTTCCTATAGCAGGTGATGAACATTATTTCACTCGATATTAGAAAAATTAAGATGAGCAGTGCCCTAAGTAGTTTAACACAGTGGGAAAAATATCTACTTTACAAGCACTTGCTTACTCCAAAACTTCACAGCACTCTATCACATATTGCCCAGTTAACTAACTACACACTACTTTCTATTCCAAGCAATCCTGCAGTTATGTTTGATTTTAAGCAACCACTTATTGCAATTTGTGAAAGTTGCCTAGCATCATGAGGCACTGGGTGACTCCTCAAAAACACTGGCAAGCCTGCTGTTCTACAGGAGGGGCACAAATGACAATGATGTTCAGAGAACAGATTATTAACAAATCAGCAATACATCACTAAGTAAGGTATGCAGGGTTATTACTTTCTTATAGCTACATCAGTCAGAGATCTAACAGTTCTATGGCTTGTTATGATGTCTGTTCCTGCACATTTTCAAGAATCGTACTCCAACTTCTAAGCAATTTCTACTTGCCTTTTGAGTACCAGTGTGTTAATAAAAAGACAAAAACACTGTAGCGCAATCCTATTACAACTATTATAATGAACCAGAATTTGTGCTTTTGATGTTGAGCCTTTGAACTTTTTTGCTTTGAAATTTAGTTATAAAACACACAAGTCTACCACAGAGAACACAGCTTATCTAGAGGGAACAATACCAAAAGGGATTTTTGGAAGGGAAAGAAAGACTATGCAAGACGGTAAATATTTTCCCTTGTCTCTTAATATTTTACCAAAACCACCAAGTCCTATGAGTATAGGACTAAATGAATGTAATTATTTTAAGCTAAAAACAAATAAAACAATGATATTAATCTTTAAGGGAAAATTTAATGCAATCCACCTCATACCTTGTTATGTGTCTGAGTTTGTCCAACCAGAATAAGAATATTTGATGAGATAATCGACAGGCAGAAATTGATTAGAATTATGGACCTCTCAGATCTGATGTACCTGTTAAAAAAAATAAATAGAGGGTACAAATTTTCCAAAAGGAAAACAACTAGCAAGTCACACAAGGTTTTGGTTTAGTTCTTGTGTTAAATATTGGAGATACTCTAAAAGAGAGATGTTCCCTTTCATGTGCTCAGAAAGAGTATTAGAGAGCCATAACAATACAAACATGGAAACTACAATATTTTGATAGATATTCCACAATTTCCTCTTAGTATCTTAATGTATTTAAAAAATAATCTCCCAATGATTCTTTTGAAAACTGTTGTCAACATGGTTCTAGCACCATACTGATAAATAATGGGCTTACATGCATTCATGTCAGGAACATCTTATGCTCTCTGCTTGTCCCTGGGAATATCCACAGCTGGCACAGACCACTCATAATTACTAACTTCAGCAAAAATACAGTGATTTACATAAACAGAAGATTTGATCCATGATGCATAAGTAAGATGCAGATTGGGGATGATACTATGGCAGTGAATTTTGAAACACATTATTGGGATAAGGATAACATTAATCTTGATATCCCAATTGTGTTGTAATATCTTCGTAAGACTGAATGTCAAAAAATATCCAGAAGTGTACAGAAAGATTAAATTATAGCAGTGAACATCACAGGCAACCTTGCAAACTTATCATAATAATTAAAAAATATATTTAAGAGGAAAAAGTCAAAAAGTCTTAGCACATATTTGTTTTCAAGATGGAAGTGTTCCAATTTTTCTGTATACAGCCCCTTGATATGCTACAGGACAGAAAGAGAATGATTATGGTTACAAATGAAGTACCTCTCTGACCTAATTTTTAGAGCTTTAACAGTAAATGTTGACTACAAAAATAAATGAAATGTAAAGGTGCTCATGCCATATCTTTACATATTCTATGACCTACACTAAATACTTATCACTGGAGTTCAGTTAATATTGCTGTCTCCTCCTGAGATGCACACCTATAGCTGACTCTGAGGAAGTAATAGAAAAAAGTTGTTGAACCCACAAGAAACGCTGAGCTTTGGACATGAAAGTAATTATAGTCCTTTTTGTTTGCATATCAAGAGATACAGCATTACATTTTTTTAGTTAGAGAGAACAACCCTAATACCACAATTCACATTCTTCCTTAAAATATAGCAAGGCTATATTCTATAGCAAGGCTATAATCTTAAGGCTAGCTCAGTGTACTTGCAAACAAATACAAGTTCACTGCCTTTGCTCACACAGAGAGCACACGGCTGCTTTCTAACTTGTTAACTATTGATTCACCTGGGCCAATTCCCATCACTGAGTGCCCATGGATTAGAAAGGATTACAAAGTGCTTGAGTAAGTACAGAGCAACAGAAGCTCACAGCATTGACTTAAGGCATAACACACAACATTTCATCTACACTTAGAAGTTCACAGAATCGCTTGGGCTGGAAAAGAACTTAAAATCATCTAGTTACAACCTCCTGCCATGGGCAGGGACACATTCCACTTGCACCAGGTTGATCCAAACTCCATCTAAACTGACTTTGAACACTCCAGGGATGGGGCATCCACAACTTCTGTGGGAAAACCTGTTCCAGTGCCTCACTACCCTCACAGTAAAGAATTTCTTCCTTGTATCAAATTTAAATAATGGAGTAGACCAGTTCCACTGAGCATGACAGTATTTCTATCCAAGTGCTAAATATATCAGGAGTGCAAAAATAACACTATAATTCTTCAGATGGGAATTATATCCTGAAATACTCTCATTCTTAGTTTTGACAGACAAGAATTGATAATTTTTATAGTCTTTTATCATAACTTATGTAACAAGATATTCTTAATAATTATATATATTTCTAATCCTGAGTCTCTGTGGTACATAAGAGTGACAGAGAAATGGGTGTAAAATTATCAAGCTGCTCCTAAATGCAAAACTCTATCGGTTAATTTTATATTACTCTAGAATTTATTGTTTCATCCCCTTGTTTCTTATTACTTTCATAAGAACCAATTTTAATTTAATTTTTGAAAAAAGTTAAACAAGAATCCATGTCCACTTTTTAAAAATATTTATTTTTTCACATGACTTTTTATCTTACTTTTCTGTTTCTTCTGCACTAAGACATTACGCTATTACTCATTACTTCTCAGATTAATTTACTCCATAAGGATTTATTGCATTTTTAAGTCAATATAATATTTTAATATTGTAAACTCAGGACGGAAAGAAAATCTATCACTGGAATATACCACCACACTATTTAAGATTATTTAATTTTGTGGTCTTTATTCAAACTTATAACCAATATGAACAAACTCAAAACCAGTTGGCTGAACCTCCCTAAATGCGCCACTTCAGTATTATTTTATTTATAAGTTTCATTCAAAAATGTAAATGGGAGAAAAGCAGCTAAAGGTATAGGTCAGAAACCCCACATGAAATATATCATATATCAGAATCCTGCATGTAGCACTATGAATACGCCACCAAAAGAGCAATACCATTCCCACTGAAGTGGAGAAAGAGATGAGTGGGCAATACCATCAGCAGCAGGCCAAAACAGTAAAACTGATCAATCACATCAACAAATGCATCAAAGCATGCACTACTTTTTCCCTTTTTCTTTCTCACTTTCCAAACAATAGATGTGGGCTCTAATGCTCTCTTTACACTGCAAGTCAAATAAATATAACAATGCATTTACATTTAGCTTTTTTTTTTTACATACCTCCATAATGCTGCATAGACAACTGCTAGAGTGATCAAGGCCAAGCAGGAAAGACCACTGCCTACTATTAAGGTCACTGAGGGTGTACCAGATGATTCCATGATCTGTAAGTTACAACAGGCAACCATGAAGAAAAAACATACTCCAGCAATTAAACCAACAAGTCAATAAAAAAACAAACCAAAAGGAGCAAAATTAAATGGAGACAAACTATCACAGATAGCTTCAGTAGTATTGGTTATGAAGAAGAAATCAACTTAATTCCAAAACTGATCCCCAAATAACTCTGAGATCTGCTTAATACATTCCTCAGAGGCCCCTGAGCTTTCAAATGCCTTGTAATACCTGCATGATACTTTGAAAAATAAACTAGTAATATTACACTGTAACAGGAGACTATGATGTTAGCACAAGTTTAAATGACTCTCCAGTTAACATCAATTAAAATATATACTTCTCTTCAGAAGCAGAAATATTTAGAATTGTGCATTAAACATACAGCTTGGTTTCACTCTAATATATTGAAGATCATCCAGTAATTTGTCCCATCATTTGATTCAAGCTTGTTGCAGAATGACCAAAGTTTCTGACTTTTAATAACTTTGGCTTCAATCTACTATTCTCACATGCTTAATTTCCTTGGGCCTATGACTGCTTAGAAGGAATGGCAGAATATCTATAGCAACAGTATCACAGGCCTTCATAAAAAAAGCTACAAATTCAGAATTATTTCATTTTTACTCTGTTTATTAATAAAAAATGAAAATGAATTAATGACCTTGAAAACAAACTAGCTTTCCCTGCTGTAAAGGAAACTATTATCCTCAGATATTAGGTCAGTTTTTTCCTCTGTATATATATGTGCTCATGTTCTGAAATAGACATGAATTTTTCTAATAAATATGGAAAAAAATTTAGATCTAAAAGTTTTAAAGCCTGGTTTACTTAAATATTCTTTAAGCTTCAGGGATATATTGCAAATTATATTTATCAAGATATCTTTTGTCACCCAAATAGGATATAAGACAGATGTACTTTTAGGCCAGATCTCAGGCAGAAAGTAGTATTTTATTTCAACCACTTTTTTCCCAAATGGATTTATTTTGCTATTAAAAAGAGTCTGTTCGTATGTTTCCAAAACCAGGAAAATGAAATTATGCTTCAGCATGATAACTTCACAAATATTTGCTTTTCAGCTATTTTTACATTCAATAATATTGGGAGTGTCTGCTCATACACTTAATGTCTCCTCTTTCTCATGAAAACTTGATTATTTTTCTTACATCATATGAAGAGACTACATAGAAAATCTGTGCTGAAAATGTCCAATGCAGATCTGCAATCTGTTTAACTACAGTATCTAGGGTTTCCTACCAAGAGCAATAACAGAGACCTGTACGTTCCCTTAATCGTTCAATACAAAAGTTTTCTACACATTTGCAGCACAATTACAAGGCTTTCTCTAAAAAAAATTATAGAGTTCGAGAGCATGCAAATTTTACCAGGATTTAGTTGTATGACAGAAACTGGGATTCATTTATCTGAGACACTGTAGACACTAGGAGACTAACATTTGACTACCTGCAATATTAAACAATTCCTCAATGCAACGCCTGCAATATACCTGAGAGGAAAGCTGGACCAGCTCCCCCCTCCCCCCGCAATCCCCCCCGCATTCCCTTTTGCATTAAAACTGGATTTTTCCCCCCCTCTTTGTTACTTACTATTTCTCTGGGTTGCTGAGCCAAAATGGCGAAGGTAGAGAGACGATCACATAAGCATTTCGTATGGGATGCATCGGTAAGCACAGTTTTACATCCCTGGGTGGACCAGGTTCCCAAAGAGTCGTTCCTGCAAAGGAGAGAGAGAGGAGGGGGTGGGGGAAATGGGGGTGATTACGCCTGACGGCCGGTTCCGTGCGGAGACAATGCAGCGGGACGGGGAGCGGCGCCCGGCGTGCCGGGACAGCGCCGGGGACCGGGACTTGTTGTGGGGCCGGGCAGGGCCGGGCCGGGCCGGGCCGGGCAGGGCAGGGCAGGGCAGGGCAGGGCAGGGCAGGGCAGGGCAGGGCGGAGGGAGCGGAGGGAGCGGAGGGAGCGGAGGGAGCGGAGGGAGGGAGCGGAGCTGTCCGGGCGGCGGTGCTGAGCGCCGGGCGCTGCTGCGCGGAGCCCCGCCAGCCGCGGCAGCAGCCGCCCCCTGCGCTGCCAGCCACCTCCGAGCCTCACCAGAGCACTGCGAAAAACTCATCGGGGGAAGAGGGGGAGGCTTTGTTTCTCTCTCTCTCTCTCTCTCTCTCTCTCTCCCTTTTTTTTTTTTCTTTTCCCCCTACCGGCTCTGTTTCTGCCCTTTTGTGAGAAATGTGATGTTCTGTAGTTGCGGTGTCTTTTTGGTCCCTTTCTTTCTCCACTCCCCACCCCCCCTTTCGTGTGTGTGGCTAGGTTAAAAGCATGTGGTTCTCAAACGTCTGTCTGGGTTATGCCAGTTGGACCGGGAGATGCCGGATCTTCTGTTCTGACTGCTATTTTTGCTGAGGATTTTGGATTTTTTTTTTTTTTTCGGTTGTTGTTTTTAGCTAGCAGCCTTAGAAATTTCACCCTGGAAACGGCAGCATCAGATGCCTCCAACTCCTGCCTTAGCTCCAGCAGAGGGGTGGATTTCAGTACAGCAGCACACATCACCAAAGAGACACACGAGTTCGCCCTCCAGACATCACTCAGTCAACTCGCCTTTCCCTGGCTCCCTCCCCCTTCTCGATTCTTTTTCGTGGGGTGGCAGCACCAAGCTAACCCCAAGCCAAAGCATTCGTTTGGTGGCACCTCTCACCAACCGCCCCTAAACAAAACACGATGATTAACACAGCCCCCGAATTCAATTAGACATTCAATATGCTAATGCGAGGTCTGAAACCCACCCCAGCAGAACAATAAAAATGGTATCAACCCACGTTTTCTTTGTGCAAGCAAGGAGAAGGAGAGGGAGAGACAAAAAATCCTATCTCCTGTTTCCTGAACTGCAGTGGGGAGGGGAAAATATTTTCTACAGGAAAAAGGAGTTGTTTTCATCTAAAGCAAGAATATTATCTTCACATGTGTTATATTTAGAGAACAACTGGGTTTCTTTAATCTTTTTTCCCCTCCTTTCATGTCCAAGGAGCAACTGCAGTGACTCTGCTGCCAGCAGCAGCATGTGTGCTGTCAATTCCTGTCCATTTCACCTCAGGTCACTAAATGACTTTAAAAAAAAAAAAAAAAAAGGAAGAACGAAGGTCGAAGAAAAAAGAAGAAGGAATAAAAATTTCCAGACCCTGTGACCACCCTTGTTTCACCTCTTCTGCCTTGACAACACACCTCTGTAAGTGATTCTATATGCCAGGGCCCTCATGCAAAGGCAATTTGTTATCCCAAGCCTGCTCTCAGAGTGCAGTTCACCCCAGGCCACCTCAGCATTTTGTGCCACTAGTTTTTGAACACACCAGATGTAACCCTTACACACTATTGTCTTCACAATAGAATCCTGTAATAAACAAAACAAACAGCAACTGAGGGAAACAATTGAGAGAAAATCACCAATTCTTCAAGCCACTAAAGCAGTTTATTAGCTTTCCCTTGCAAATTGTGTCTTTCAGAGAGCCACAGGCTAAATCAACATCCACTCTGAAAAACAGTTACATATTTTAAACTCAGAAGCATTATCTTCTAGAAAACTTAAACAATTTATTTTATAAAATATAAAAATGTCTCTTCTCTTGTTGTGGCACACAGTTAAGACCAAATGAAATGTGTTTATCTTTGCTGATTAAATATTAAGGATTGATAGCTTAAGAGAAATTGACATATTTAAAAACAAAAGGATGGTATTATTCATCCTCAGAATAAGATTTAATAAATTGAATTCACCCTATGCTGAAAAGCATTAGATGCACAATACATCCAGTTAGCACTAAATCCTTGCAGATGGTGTCCAGTGCACAAGAGTTAAACAAGTTCTAATTATAAAATCACAGACACCAGTTTAGTTTAAAACAAAGCATCTGTTATAATTGTAATTATATTTAAAGTATTATAAATCATGAGCAGTCCAGTAGGTTTACACTGGCTCATTCAGTTTTTCGAGTCACTTGCACAAATACAAATTTCCAGTCACAGAGTAACTGAGCCACAAATACAATACATATTTTGCAAAAAAAATTCAATACTACTGGAAATTTTGTAGAATTTTCAAAAGCAGTCTGAAATGAGCAAAGCAGTCTAACTGGATTCCAAATTAAGACATCATGGCAGGAGCAGAGTCAGTCTAATATGGACACTTATTGTTCATTTTTTCAGTGATACATTTCAATTTCTTGCTTCATAGCATTATGTTTTTATATGTTGCAGATCAAAAATTCATTAAATAAGTTCCTTCCCTCTCTTCTAATCAGTGCAGTTAAAAAGAAAAAAAAAAGCCTCATTAATAAATATATTTGTAATCAGTTGAAATTAGAGCTAACAGAAACAGCACAGAATGTTACACTAAGTCCATGAAGGAGCCTGAGTAATGAGCAGGACCAGAAGAAAAGTGCAACTGCAATTTGTTGCATGAGGCTTATGCCAGTAGAACAGCAAATGCATGTTTACTAATTCCCTCAGAGATGCTGGTAACTTTGGCTTGTTGACTTATAGTAACTATTTGGTTTTAGGTATCAGTAAATAAAGAATGGAATTAAAACAGATACATTGCATTTAGTACATCTCAATGCAACACTTTTTATGAAGTACTCCATCTATGATGTGTCCTTCTTGTAATGCAACTCTTCTGGTCTAGCCAGAATCTATCTCATACTTAAAAGCTCCATTTCTTTTTGGTGTGATTTTTTTTGACTATATGTCTAACATTTAGGGTTATCATATGAATATGCAAAAGGGCACCTATTATTCCTGTGGATCTTTCTTGTTATGCAGAAAGCTATAAAGGAGTGACAGGTACTATTAACACATGTTCTATTTATATCAAGGGAAATTATTGAATTGAAAATATCTAGCAAATATAGATGTAGGTTCATGCCCATTATTGGCAATTTCTGTACTCTTCTACTGAGTTTCAGATGATTTAATCAACCTGGCAGAGCTCCCATGATAGAAGCAAAGGAATTCCCAAGAAGCATAGATTCACCATTGCAGATCTTGTGTCATCCTGCAGTGGAGGCAGGGAAAAAAGCAGGGGAATCAGGGAAACACAGGGGAAAAAGTCTAAGTAGGATGTAATTTGGGCCACAGATCTATGGCTAATATGGCACATGGACCAAGAAAACCCTTAGCTCCAAAATTTATCTGTAAGTCTGCCCTTCTCCAAGGAGTCTTGCAGCTACTGGAATGCGAGAGTGTCTTTTCAGTTCCCTTTCAGAGCTTAAGGTGAACTTCCTAGTTCTATGTAACAAAAACCATGGCCAAATGTTACATAAAAAATTATTTTAATAGTGCATTATATAGAAGGAAAAAAAAGTGAGTTTTACTCACATAATGTATTACACAATATTGCATAATTATGCTCACTACTGAAAAAAATGATATTAGCATATCTCAGATATCAAAATGGAAATGTAGTTTATAAGACAGGGCAATCTCCATAAAACAAAAAGTTCATTCATGATACAACTGCCCATCTGACAATGACAGTCAGGCCATATTTTTTATTCTAGCTATTGTTTCCCTTATTTTCCAGTGTCTGTCTTGGTCTCATGACATGGCTAACCACCTACTTTTTTAAAAAAATAATTATTAGTATACATCTTTACTAATTGTTTGTTTACTTTAACTTCCTGATATATAAAAATCAGTTTTGACTTTGTTATCAGACACACTCACTTAATAAAGGACTTTACATCATACCATACATACACTGTCTATCTATTATTGTATTTTGAAGAAATGTTTTCAAATGAAATACTTTATCTTTTTTATGGAGATTCTATGAGATAAAGGAAGCTAACAACACCTAAACAAACACTTGTCCCTCAGACTAGTGATCCAAGCAGTTGCCTGGGTTTTGATCTTAATAAACAAAGAGTTAACATCTTGCTATACATCTACAAAGGCAACCTACTCTAGTAACTTCTTTGCTGACTGATAACTGTGGCTAAATTAGGATAAGAAAGCTTTTTGCTATATTACTTAAATATCAGCAAGAACAGCAATAACAGCTTTGTGGAAAGCAAACTACACAGAATTTAAGAAATTATAATATTATTTCTGCTGAGATGATTTTAATTCTTCCTAATTCATGTGTATGTACACATCTATTTTTTTTTTCTGTTCAACTAGAAGCTGCTTTTCCTTTAGAAGAGAGTTTGGTATTCCAACTCCATTCTCAGTAAAGAATTACATTCAACGATAAGAAACCCACGGAAAATGCAAACATCAGAATTTTTAAGCTAGCAAAAGGCAAGAGAAAAGCTCATAGCCCTTATGAATAGCAGGTTATAAATATCACTGTGCCTGTTCAGATGTGCTAGCTGGCACATTAGTGAAGATAAAATCCTTCCCACACCTGCTTGCTTCTTTACACCCAGACCTAAAATCCCAGAGAAATCATAGGGAAGGCTCAACTGCAGGAGTCTCCTTTCAGTTGTCTGTGTTCATACATCTGAATCATGACCTAACTCTTAGCATGCACAATTTCTTATGTGATCAGTCTTACTCCTATCAGCAGTGTATAGCAACACCTGGTTTATTGCCACAGTCTTTCTAAGGTAAAAAAAAAAAAAAAAGTAATATAAAAGGAAAAAAGGAAAAAAAATAGGACAAAAAATGTGGATATGAACACACTTTCCTTAATAATTGCAAACTGCAGTTCAAAAAAGTATTGTTTACCCTGAAATTGTTAATACAATTAACATTATGTCGTTATGACTTAGGGTTTTCTTACCCCTCACAGAATTTTAAAAAATTGCATGAAATTGTGGAAAAAATAAAAAAAAGAAAAAAAAAAGAAAAAAAACCAACTGCCTTAAGATTACATGTCTAAAATACTGTAAATATCCCAATAATTATGTCTGCATTTGTGTGGTATCAGAAGAATGAACTGGGTGATTAATACCTTGCAATTGGATTTCCTACGAGAATGCTATAGAGAATTCATTTTCCCAAAGACTAAGCCCACTTTTCCAATTCAGACATTGAATTGTTAAATTGTTCTCAAAGACATACTTGTAAACATCTCTTGTCAAAGAAAATAGAAATCTTTGAAAATTCAATTTTCTCACTGCTCTTTATATTAAAAGTAAATGCTATATAAATAATTATTTTGTAAAACAAATGTGCATCTGGGCTGAAAACCAAGTTTGATTTTAATATGATTTAAACTAGAGATATTAAACCCTAAAAAGTAGGATTTGTAACAGAACCACTGCAATTATAAGCATACATTGTTAGATTAACTTTCTAATAAAGTACAACTTAAAGAAAGTTCCATGGGAGGATCAAAAATTGGCTTGGTTATGTTTGGTTACTATAAATAAATGATTCATCAAAAGGAGAGTTATGGAAGTGAGTATCAATGCTTGTGGTAATATTTTATTAATTCCTATATTTCCCTGTCCATACAGTTTAGGGCATGATCTAGCACACAGTATGTTTGAATTGTGCTGTAATCAACAGCTGCCCTGCTAATAGCATACTGCAAGAGTATCAATGTGCAAAATGAAAAGAATTTCTAAATAAATCATATTACAAAACCGGGATGAAACAAATACTAGAAGTTTCCTGCCTCCTACTGCATAATTCTTGATTAGGGGTCCTCTGTACTACTGCTGCTACACAGACTTATCATTATTTGAGTTGTCAGATACATTCATGTTTTTGAACACTGGATAAATGACAATCCTTCAGCTCTATTTCTGTGTCCTAACAAGCCTAGTGGACAGCACTTGAACAAGACCATTTGCCCCCCTTTCTCAAAATTATAGAGGAAATCTAAGAAGATAAGTATCCATGCATCAAAATCTTGGAGGGAAACCAATCACTTTCCGTGGCTTTATCTCTGTGTGACTCTGCTGATGGTCTCAGAGAAAGTACAACTGAGGTACTGGGCATTCCCCCTATGTACACACTGCCAAAGGATGCTGGTATCTATTTAGAATTTTTGAGAATTATTTCTTCTTTCCTCATGGATCTTCAGAATGACTGGTGCAGACAAGAGACCCTACTTCCCTTCCAGGTTACCTTGGCCATTCCTATCTTGTCTAGGAAATCTTGTCAAGTTCTCAGAAATTATGCAAAGATCTTATCAAACTCAACGAGAATTATTGTGCCAAATTGACAAACCATACTATTTGTGAATCTATGTTCATGAAAGTTCCTATTGAACCTGATCAGACTTAGTGTTTTAACAATAAACCACATTATTTGTGAATCTGTGTTCATTGAAGTTCTTACTGACCTTGACCAGATTTATAGTGTTGAACTGGCTAACCACACAATTTATGAATCTGCTATTGAGAATGACACCCACAGTAGTGGTGCCTCTGATATCTCATTGAATGCAATCAGACTTACAGTGCTGAATTGGTTATAATCAGAAATTAAGCCTAGCTGCACCTATCTTAGATCTCAGAGGACTAGCTGAAAAGCAAAAGGGTTCATTTTCCACCCAATTTCTATACTCTTAATGTAACACACTCCTCACAAAATCAGTAAAATATTTCATGTTCTTTTGTTTAGACTATAAATATGTATGTAGTTTTATGATGAACAAAGGAAAAATTGTCATGTCGTGCTTTCCAACTGATCAACCTACAAAATCTTTCATACTGTACTATAATTCACATGGACTCCTAGCAAAAAGGAACTTTGTAAATTGCCTGTGGCCAGAGGCTGGGAAAGATTAGGGGCTCACAAGTTTATCCTGGAAATTAAGAATGTCAATCCCTGGTATCTATTTTTAATGTTTCTTCCAAAAGACAAGCAATAAAGAACCATATCATTAGTTCAAGTTTCAAGGCCAGCATGACCAGCAGGGAGAGAAACAGGTGTGAAACAATTGAGAGGAAAAGAAGAGACTGGGCTTCCATCAGTGTTACTGTTACAACATCCTATGCTATCCTACATCATATGGGCAGACAAAACTAAAACCACTACATGTCCAATCTCCTCAAAGCATGCTTTGGATCGGGCTCCACAGATACTGATTGTACTGGAGGAAAAAAGTTAAGACATGTAATAAAAATGGCAGAAGCAATATGTTAAGTGGTCAGACAGTGAAGGGATGCTCACTGCTGTGGTGATGCATGTGAGAGCTCTCCTTTGGAGTTAGATGTTTACACACTACCTTTTAAAATCTCCAGTTAGGTTCACCTCACGGATGGAATCTCCATAGCTCAATGTTTAATTGAGTTCTGTTCAATTTCATGCTGTTTTTGAGGGGTGTTGAGTAGATAAAAATTTGCAGCAGATGACCTAATCCCAACCTACAGCATATTCTGGAGCAAGAGTACCCTCACTCCTTCTTGCTGAAGCAGAATTATGCATTGGGCCAGAAGGTAAAGCAAAGCATGGACTTTGTAGCCACGGTGGAAAGAGACAGGGTTTGGCATCTGCATTCCAGTTCCTGTCCCATTCAGTGTTCTTTACTCTGCAGACTGAGCATTCAAACTTCAGTATTAAATGTTCTCTGAAGATCCTTGGGTTTCATATTTGCTCCTTCATATCTTAGCTGTATGACTAAGAACCCTCATAGTTATCAGCATCTCCTCCCCTGTATCTTGTGATACCACCTGCTGCTCTTACACAATCCTACTGTGTATCCTACAACTGTTACCAATGAGTTCTCTGAAGAACATGCTGTGGGCTATGGCAATTGGAGATAAATTATCGCCCTAGTGTACAATTGTAAAGAAAGAAGTAAAGACCTTTTCCTCTCTCCTCACATTTTGAAAACAAACTTAAGCCAGATTGAGATAAAACAACCAACCAAGCAAAAAATAGGACATAGTTACAAATGTTTATAAGAAAAAAAAAGAAAACTGACATTTGATCTACTGACATGGAGATCATGTCTCCCCTTTTATCCAGACGTTAGTCTGCAAAATTTCTTAAGAACTCAGTTTGAAAAGAGTTTTATTTTCTCTATATGTCAGGCCTCAGGTTATGTCCTTTTTCTTTTCAAGACACTTGCTTTTTATAACCAATCTTTTTTTTTTTTTTTTTTTTTAAGTCCTTCCCAGAAGCCTAAACAGATCTAATCTGTTTTTCTTCAAATGCATTGATTTCTTTCTTATTTGGGAGATTATCTGATCACCCCTTTTAATTAAAATAGGTATTCTTTTTCTTCCTTAGAGACATTACTTTTTGAGATCAGATGTTATCTTTTGTACCTGACTGGCCAATTAACAACAGCTTCAATAAGAGTAAATCCTTATCTCCCTATTCTCTCTTTGGTGAGTCAGCATACATCCTGACTGAATCTGCATCAAATCTTTTACTGGTTATCAGGCTGCACATTAAAAACACATTTGATACAAATACCTCAGTAGGAAAAAGGCATATAGCTTGATGTTGGCTCCTGACTGAGATTGCACACATAGTAATAAGCTAGTTTGTGGTGACAAGGGGTTGCAGGGACTGATGCTTTACATCTTAGGTTAAGTATTTTCTCTTCAGCGAAAACCTTACCTACAGAATGTAGAACAGTAGTCTTTCCCTTTCAGACAATCAATATTTAGTTATAATAGGAAAGAATAGGATTACTGGTGAATAGAGGGAATTAGAGTAGCCTCCTTACTCCAAAATGCCCTACAGCCTAAAGAATTCATCCTTATAGCATGGAGATTTCATTCTTCCAGCACAGAAATTCAGTCCTCTTGAGAAGGTTCTTAATCTTGCAATGGTGGGATCCCCACCTTGGGTCTCTCCCATCCTGGGTGAGCTTTCTAACCACTGAACTATCAGACAAAATACCTGCAGTATAGGGCTTAATATATGTGCTGTCCATGTTTTATGCATCAGCCAATTCACTGTTAAGTAAAGGCCATAGCCAAGACTGACAGAAATGACCTGCTAAGTACCTTGATGAGAGTTGATGCTAATGTTTTTCTGAGCATGTTAGAAGAAAGACTTGATGGCCAAAACAGCTTAACATAAAACCCGAAAGAACCTCTGGATTCTAGATTCTCCAGTTTTACAATGGCTGGAGAGGAGGTCTGGCAAAGCCCATTGGGGACTGAGTTGTGGGTACCGCCCTAAATCATGGAATAACTGAAACTTCATTAAAATGGGGCAATGAAACAAATCTGAGCAAGCAGTTGAGATGCACTGACTTTGTATACGCCCTGCTATGAGCAAATTTAATTTAATTCAGCTAAACATAAAGCTTTTTATAGCTCTTATGATCTGGTTAAAAACCAAAACTAAACAATCCAGATGTTGCCCAGCTGGTAGATGTAAGATATATGGAAACCTCTATAATTCACAGGGCTAACATCTACATCACTATAAAGTAATGCATCTTTTTTGTCCAAACCATTTTCATTTTTATTTTAACATGTGGGAAAATCACTGTGGTTAGAGTCAAACAAAGTCAAATACAGATTTAGGAAATGGAGGTTCTCTTGTTAAAAGAAAAAGAAAAGACAAGAGACAACTCCATAGTGCATTTTTTAGCCTCTTCTAAATTTGTTTTAATATTGAGGTTCTTGTCTTTCAGTGAGGTTAATTACCTTGGCACTTAATGTGTCTGCTCGGCTTCCAAACTGAAAATGGTTTGAATGTAGCCTCTTTGGACTCCAGCCATGTGAGGTACTGCTCACCTGAATCTTCCTGAGTGTTTGTATTTACCAACCAACTACCCAGAAAGGTAAATTACAGCAAACCAATTTGCTTTTACCACCTCTTCATACCTGTGTAATGGTAGCATTGCCTAAAGAACAGACAGCTGATGGTGATTATCTCTGGAGGTAACACCTTAAGTGTTTCACTGAGGTTTTTGCTAGGAGTGCATGGAGAAGGATACATGCAGCACACTGCACAAAACATACAAGCAGATGCTGGGGAAAGAGTGATGGTCTGCACTGTGCCATGTCTGAACAGCCAGCTTTATGTACGAGGGATTGTGGCCATTCAACAGCTGCAGAGGAGGCCACTGTGGCCTCCACAACTGGATTCTGTGGACATGCTTCAAATTTAATCTGCACATGTATAATATGCTTGATGCACTCACAATGCAACAGACAATTTGCATTTGTAGTAACAATTATATATCTGGAAGTCTCAGAAAAATTTACTGCACTGAACAATGCAGGATTTAAGTCCTCTAACTCCTCTGGTAAATCCATTTCAGCTAGTCACATGCCAGCTAGAATGTTTAGACAAATGTGAGTGCTGGCATTAAAAACTGAATAAATTGTTTAAGAGATTGGACAAGTGCTTTTTTTTCCCAGTCTAAAAAAAGGGGGTAGAGGAGGTGTTGAGGAGTATGTGACTTAAGTAGGTGCCAAAGAAGTGCCTGTCTGAACAAATGAGTAAAGATTACTAGCCTATCCACTTTCATCTCCTCAGAAATTTTTTGTTTGTGTGTGTGTTCCTGATGGGAAACACCACCAATACTCTACAGGTACGAGAGTTGTAACAATGACACTGTCTTCTGTTCACTGACAAAGCTGGCATAGTCTTCAGCTTTCAGATATGGTGGAAAAGGACTGAAAAAAGTGTCCTACAATAATTAATATTCATACACTAACAATTATATAGCTTTCATAGCCTTTCTGAAAGCCTTGAAACAGACAGACAGTGTCATCCTGAATCTCAACATAAGGCAGAGATCAGTTCTAGGACTGAAAGCCAAAACTAAAATACGAAGGTAAATTACTTCTAGATTCAAAAGAAATACAGCACTGTACTTATTTCCTTGTCTCTCCACATAGAAGTAGAGATGCTTGCAGCACTTTTGACGTTTATAATACTGTATCACTTAGGAGATTGAAAATGTATCTAAATATGTATCTAAAGCATATACAGTAAAATATTTCAGGTAATGTTGAAGCTTTTTGCTCTCATTGGTATGAAAGACATATCTCATGATGTCTGTCTGTCTGTGGAGTGTCACATAGATGTGGCATGCTTTAGTTGAAAACACCAAATCTGAAATGCCTTTACCTTCAATCAGACATAGTATTGCAAAGAGAAACTGTTACAGAGCCTTCTTACATTTTGAAGTAATTTACATTCTGTTCTGTTCTCATGCTACTTGATGTTTTAAAAGTACAATAAATAAATAATACAATTAATTGGGATTACACTACTTACTAGCTAGGACATACATCCTAGAAATTACATAATGAGAGCAGTTGCAATTATTGTCTGTGCATGTATAGTATTCAGGGAATGTCATGAATCCACTTCATGTCAGTGAACACTCTATATTGATTGGATCTGTCAACTTCAATGGAATATCCTCAGTATAACTTACATCAGAACCTGGCACTATATTTTGATCTCTCAGACAGCTAAATGATATCTAAAATTACATATAAGCAAACATCTTTCTATTGACTATGCACTGGAGAAAACTCATGCATATATTTTAATCCAAAGATGCTGGAGCATGTCAAGTACATGATGTGTTCTTCAGTTATATTAGTTTTCGGCAGAGGTTTGGAAATAGCGAAACAGAAAATATGACAACACTGCTCTAAAAAAGTCTGTGATATGCCCACATTTTGAATGCAGTATGCAGTTCTGATCTCTTCCTAGCTTTAACAGATCTAGTGGAACTAGAGGGATCTCTGGAGACCATGGAACAGCTTCTGTAAGGTAAGTCCCTCTGGTCTGGGTAGGAGGTAGTTGAGGGAGCTCTGAGAATGTCTCTAAGAGTGCCATGGTAAAAGTGAACCAGAAATGATTGTTATTCCTTGTAATGTATGGTCTAAATGCATTAAATGAAGTTATTAGGTTGTATATTTAAAACAAACAATAGAAGGCTTTTTTTTTTTTCCACAGGGCATAGTTAAATGATGGAAATTGTCACTGCAGGAGGTTATAAATGACAGAAGATTATGTGAATTGAAAGAGCAATTAGATAAACTCAAAAGCAAAAAAATCTTTTAAGGCTACAACACACAAAGATAAATGATCTGCCTATACATCCCAAGCCTATTGGAATTTTGGATGCATACCAGGCAGATAGCTGCTAAATAAGTACCTTGCTATTAAGTACTCTTCTAGGCATTTGTTAACAGACTCTGCAGCAGGCAGGATACTGGGGCTAGACTAATCTTTTGCCTGTTCAACCCAGTTTAAGCTTAAATTATTATTCCTGGCTTAAAGAATTTGCTTTCAAATGAATCACATTTCAGTTTGCTGCTTGTTTCACATTGCCTGTAAGTTTCTGAGGTGAGCATCTCCACTGCTGGCATAAATGGCAGGGATGCTCTCTGGTGCAGTGCTCAATGGGGCTTCCCAAACCAGGGGAATATCAGGGGAACAAGGAGAACAGCCAGGAGTCCACAGCTTGTGTGATTGTGGCTGACAGAAGCAGCAGTGAGCAAGGTCCCCCACTAACCCTAACCCCCAACCCCAATAAAAGAATCTCTCAGGGAGCACTACCAGGGCATGTTTGTGCAGGGTATGCGGGAAGGCACAGAAGCCCTGAAAGCTCAACCAGGAAGCAGTGGCATCCACCTGGCAGAAAGCTACAGCCTCTCTAAGCTCTAAACCCAGCATGACTGATGCAGCCAGCCATGGTGCTCCAGGGGGAACATGCTGACACTCCGGAGTCAGCTGCAGGCTGCGCTCTGTAGAAGGGAGGAGTGAGCACACCCCTCAGGAGGTGCACCCAGGTAGAGGAACTCCTCTGATTACTGACAGAGCATGAAAGAGAGAGAAAACACCACTGGAATTTCAGTGTACTTTCCCTGCGACAGGCCTGTCAGGCGGACAGGATGCATGATATGGAGGATTCCCTGACCACTTTCACCCTGGCTGGACAAACAGTCCTTGCCTAGAACAGCAGGCACATTTTCTCTGTGACTTTTCAGGTGCTCTAGCCTAAGAGTGTGAGGCTTTGCATGTGGAACTGAAAAACAGGAAGGTTCATGTAGCTTGGAAGTGTCACCAGAGTCCCAAAAGGAAAAGGAGTCCACAAGACCATTCCTTAAGAGGGAAATCTCAAAGGTGCAGGAGCAGGCTGTTACCATATGCCAGAAGACAAACTGGAGGAAAAGACTGCTCTGTTTGAACAGAGAGCTTTGGCTGGAACTCAGGGTAAAAAAGGGAGGGCATCACCTTTGAAAGAAGGGGTAGGTGACTCAGGAAGACTACAGGGATGTCAAGAGGTTGTATAAGGAGCAAATTAGAAGGGCCAAAGCCCAAGTAGAACTTAATCTGGCTACTGCTGTAAAAGACAACTAAAAGCTACATCAGCAACAGACAGAATCCACTAAAGCATACTGAGGGACCCAGTGAAAGTGTTCACTTACAATTATTTTGCCAGCATTCCTGGCTAACCAGGGCAGTGTCAACTGACTGGAAGTTGGCAAATGTTATTCCAGCTACAAGGTGGACCAGAAGGAGGATACAGTGAACTACAGGCCTGTTAGCATGGCCTTGATGCTGAGAAAGGTCATGGAGCAAATAGATCATCCTGAGAGACATCACAGCAGGTACAGGAAAACCAGAGGATGAGGCCCAGCCAAGATGGGTTTAGAAAAGTCAGGTTCTGCCTAACCAAGCTGGTCTTCTGCAACCAGGGGATCTGTCTAGTGAATAAGGGAAAGGCTATAGATGTAGTTTTCCAGGAAATTAATACAGCCTTTGACACTGTCTCCCACAGAATTGTCTTGAAGAAATTAGCTATTTATGGCTTGGATACATAAAAATTGGATGGCTGGGCCCAGAGAGTGGTGATCAACAAAGTCAAATCCTGTTTGCAGATGGTCACTAGAGGAGTTTCTCAGTTCTCATTATTGGGGCTAGTTCTTTTTAAAATCATTATCAGTGTTCTGGTTGACGGAATTGAACTCAATTAGTTCACAGATGACACCAATTTGGGTGGAAGTGTTGATCTGCTGGAGCGACTGGAAAGATTCTCAGCAGCTGAACATGAACCAGCAGAGTACCCAGGTGGCCAAGAAGGCCAATGGCATCCTGGCCTGTATCAGCAATGGTGAGGCCAGCAGGAGCAGGCAGGGATTGTCCCTCCATACTCAGCACTGGTGAGGCCAGACCACAAATCCTGCGTCCAGTTCTTGGCCCCTCACTATCAGAAGGACATTGAAGTGATGGAATGAGTGCAGAGAAGGGCAACAAGGGTTGTGAGGAGTGTGGAGCACAGCTCCTATGAAGAGTGGCTGAGGGAGCTGCAGTTGTTTAGCCTGGAAAAGGAGCTGCTCTCCACAACTCTCTGAAAGGAGGTGTTGTGAAGTGGGAGTCAGTTTCTTTTCCCAGCAAGTGACAGGACAAGAAGAAATGGCTTGGATTTGCAGCAGGGAAGGTTCAGATTCGGCTTAAGGAAAGATTAGGATAATTGAACAGTGCAATAGGATGCCCAATGGAGTAACAGACTCACCCTTCTTGGAGTTATTGAAAAGACTTCTAGATGTGGCATTTAGGGACATGGTATAATGGTGGACTTGGCAGTGATGGCTTGATAATTGAATGTGATGATTTCAGAGGTCCTTTCCCACCTTACTAATTCTATGATTGTTTGATTCTATAGGCATATTAAACCCAAAACATAGTGCTGAGACAGCAGTATCTTAACTGTGTCTCAATATAAAGTTGAGGTGTCATGACATCCTAAACTTACAAATTTCATTTCTTGGCAAACATAAGTGGACATTGAACAGAATTTAATCTTTATTGCTTTGAATTAATGTTTTATCTCCTATAAGAGAGAATATCTTATGTCCTTTAATTTATAGCGTGGACTTGGTATGCTCACATCCTGAAATGTATGACAGTATTCTATTGAGATATGTATTTGTATGCATATATACATAAGAAATACATAATAGAAGCTGCAGTGGAGATATTTGTTATTGTATCTCATCTGATTTCAATATACTTCAAAAGATCTACTGTTAACATTACACTATTGATGACTTTACACCATTTATTCAGAGCACGAGCTTAACTGTTAAGCATTTATAAAAATATTTGCTGCTTTTCTTCACAGCGTTGCCTTTTCTCCATAAAATTATACCTCCTGACCCTTAGAATGGTCAAGTTTTAATCCCAAGCCAGTAACATCTACTCTGTATTTAAAATGTCACTGCTTTTAAGTCCAATACCTACTAGTCCTGCAGGGCTAGAGGCAATACCTTGTAAAGGGAAAAATCCTCAGCTTTGCAATTGGACTCACAGACCTTGCCTCTAACCCTGCAGGCCTGTCAGCTATCAAACTTTGAAGTCATGACATTTGAAAGAAAATGTACAGAGGAGTTATTTTATAGGAACAGAATACCACTTTTAACTTCCCTCAGAAAGTTTTTATTGCTCTTTCTTGCCCCATGCCTTCAATGAGTAAGATATCTAGTTTTACAGGTGGGTGCATATGAAAATAGCACTTGTAAATGCTTTAAGAAGTAACTTGGTCTAAAGGTTATATGATAGAAACTTATGCAAATATGTCAGCACTTTTGGAAAATGGAGGAATGAAACACTTTCTCAAGGACAGAAATACAGAAACAATGACCTCAGCTGTAACTTCTCTTGTGTTTTAATGTCTAATATCTTTTTATCTTTCAGGTCATCTAACATTAAAACTAATTAAAATGATCGCAGCATTAGTGAATTAAACTATCCTTCATTTTCAATATATTAATAATTACTACTATGTAGTACAATGCAAACAGTAATTTCCTGCAGATTCCTGTAACAGAATTATAAAAATACTAGTACCAGTACTTCTTGGTGAGATTTTTGAAAAATTCTGCTTCAGAAAAATATTAATTCAATCACTTTAAAATGTCAAGTATTTGACAGCTCCATTTTTCTATGTTTCACAAATTTCCAGTTTTTAACTCAGTTGACTATAAAAAAATTAAAATTAATAGATTTTAAACAGAATTAATTCCACTTCTACTGAAATTACTGTTTTCAAAGTCTGGGCTGTTTTTCATTTCATCAATTTTAACTCTGGAATAACCTTCTGTGAGTAAAATTCAGATTTTTAGTGTAGGAAATCAAAAATGTCATAATCCATTGCTTCTCTGAGACTATGGATCAGCATAATATTTAAATACATCTATAAATTCACATACCACTAATTTCAGCAGATTTGCCCATACAGTCAAAAGTATTAATATGGTCAAGTTTCATGTGAAATCACAGCTATTTCCAGAATCACAAAATATCAATGCATTAAAATTCAAAACTAAGGATCAGTGGTCACATATTCTAGATGGCAAAATACTACACTGCTGTACTTGATGATCAGAGCAGATCGTTCTTGAATTTTAATCCTGGTGACCTTTAAAAAATGTAAATTCAAATAAATTATCTTTATAGTATTACTGTAATTTCTATTAATAATATAATTTATTATTCATTATTAAACCTGGAGTGCAGCAAATACTGTAAACACATTTATGTTAATTTAATAGCTTTTTGCAACAATTTGCAGAATTAGCAATCAATTCCAACTTGACTGCAAATAATAGTAAAAATCACAGAAACATGCCTCTCTATCAAAACATTTTTTAAAGGCCCCTCTGTACATGTAATGTAATTAATTGATCTTATCAGCCCCTCCTCTTCAATTTCTAAAAGAAAAATGACTGGTAATACATTCCAACCTTGTCATTTCCATGATCTAGAACTATTTGTCTTGATGTTTCTCAAGTGCTTCAGTTCCTAGGAGAAGTCACTTGAAGTCCAGACTACCTATACAAGATTGCTAGTGAGTGACTTGTGCTGAACATCCAGGAAAAAGATACCTCACCTTATTTATTGGTTGGCAATATCAATAGGCAATTAAATATTTGCTAGTAGTTGCAAAAAACGTTTCTTTGTTAAGCAAAGTTCGTGCTAATATTGTCCCACTTAATTGTCAGTCATTAGTGTTCAATGTCATCAGGAAAAGCACATTTACTGGGAGCAATGCTGGTACAAGTCCTGACAGAAGCCAGTGGATGGCAAGAGAGATCATGCTGCCCTTCTTTCTACCTGCATACTGATAGTTCTTCCATGAGTGAAATCATGTGAAACTCTTGTAAAGTTTCACTGCTGACATGAAACATGACATGGTTTGAGTAGAGAGAGTTCCATGGAGATACCTATTAGAAAAATCAACATTTACAGCTGAGGAAAAAATATTATTGATGCAGCTGCCCCTGTGCTACTCGTAGTGTTAGGCGAAAACTGCGGCATGAAAGGGAGGATAGAGAACAGACAGGGATGCAAAGATGGCAATGCAACTCAAGAAAGACCATGGCCTGGAGCAGCCATGAGGAAAAGAAACCCTGCACTACTTGAGATGGGTGTCAGGAAGAAGCAAAGCTTATTGCATAATGCCTCTGTGCATATTCTGTCCAAGAAATTCTTTTACGTCTGAACATAGCAGATGGCACTTTAATTAAAAGTTCTGTAAACTTTCCTAAAACATCTTTGTGATTTCTGTGTTCAGCATGTTTATGTACTTCCCCCATCAATTAACAGGTTTTCAAATATCTCATCCTCATTTAAAAGTATGTGAACTTCTGCTTCATGATGAAGGACAAATCCAGCACTACCTGCATGACTCTAATATAAGTTTTGCACAAACTTATATGAAAGTTGATGGAAAAAATCAGGAATGGGATAGGAACATGAGGGAAAATGGTCTTGGATATGAGGAATAAACATTTAAGAGTTTTTGATGAATGAATACCGATTAAATTATTGATTAATACCAATTTATGTTTGTAATAGCATTAGAAGTTAATCAGAGAAAATAGTAAAATTATATTAATAGGATTTGCTCTCAAATCATGGAAAACAGGTGTGTTTGTGAGCACAATATTTTCCTCAAAACACTTTATTTCTTATTTGAAAGTCAGTAGATGTAGTCTTTTAATCAACTTTGTAAAAATTACTTTAGAGATAAATATAAAGACTGAAAAACAAGCTGCACCATTAGATTTCATGAATGCTCCAAAAGAACTCTGCCATTAAATCTCGTTTTCTCTTGAAATTAAATTGTTTACGTAATATTTTTGTTCCTTTGAATTGGCCACAGAAACCTTGATATACAAGACACATCACTATTCATATAACTGAGAATGTGAGCATGCACACAATTGCCTGTGCAATGTTATGTATGTAGATAGTCCCATCTTTAAATATTTAAGTCCATGAAGGATGTGGTTCTAATGCTACCATGTATCAATGAAATAGTTTTGAAAGCTGAAATGCAAATGACAGCCACAACCTGATTGTGGCTTGTTTCACAGAATTTATGTAAGAATTTATCTGAGTATGTTCTAGTGTAGTCAGCACACGGTCTCCTTATCTGTACTCATATTTAGAATTCCTGTGAAATTGCTGCCAGAACCTGCAAAGGGCACATTAAGGTTTTGTGAAGGTCTTTCTGGATATGTTGCTTCTGTGTCCGTGAGGCAACATATCAAACATAGCCACAAATGCCTGTTCTGTGACAAGCAAGTCACCATATCAATGAAGGGAAGAGGCCTCCAGCTATCCTGTGACTCCTACATTTTTTGTTTTACCAGCTTTGGGTCCTTTCACAAATGCATGCCATGCATTATAACTCAGAGAACTAGAATAATGGTTTGAACTGTTCATTTTTTCTTTTGGGTAAATGAAAGGAGATTGCTTCATAAAAGAAAAGACAGTATATAAAAATACCGAAGCTTTATTTTGGAAAAGAAAATTCTTACTAACTCCCAAGGGAATTGTGTGGAAAGCTCCTGCACACTTAAACAGAATGTCTATATATTTATGACTCTAGCTATGAAGTTACAGCAACATAAGGTGTTTCATTTTGTGTTCACTATCAACCAAAATTGCTTCTCTTTTCAGCTAATCTTTCATCTCTGCAGTTCCTCTTTGGAATCTCATTAGATTAATAGGTCACTAAAACATAGTTTGATCATATTTCTCAACCACATTTCTTCAACTTATGAGTCAACTCTGCAACATATGAAAGCCACATCATTTCTACACTCATTTCCTCTAACATATTTTAAAAATTTAGATCTAAGGAAAGATCTATTTTTTCCCACCTTTTCTTCTGTGTCACAAGGTAGTAGGTATTTTAATTCAAGACAAACATGAAAAATAACAAACCACATAGATTTCAAACTCATCTGACTGAAAGATGTGCAAAATCCTACATCTAACAGATAGGATGGTTGGAGGATATGCAGAAGAAATTAACTCTTGAAAGACAAGCAACAAGCAACTGGATTACTGGAATCTTATCATGCCTAGGTAGACCTAGACCAATACCTGGTATTTGGTTACATATTGTTGACAAACTGTGATCTGATGTTTGAACTTACTATCTTCTATTCTGCTAGGTATCCCAAGAGATGTGAGACATAAAATATTTTCCTTCCTTTGTAAGTCCACTGAAAATAGAAATATATGTGTATATATATATATATATGTATGTATATGTATATGTCTAGAGAACATTTTGATAATTTAATCCTCTACTGAAACCAGGCATCAGGGCAAGGTTCAATTCAACACACAATGCGTGATGAAAAGGCAAAACAATTGGAGAGAGCACAGAAGAGACCAACAAATAAGATAAAAGAACCAGAAAACGTGACCTATGAGAAAAACTGTAACAACTGGCATATTCAATTGAGAAAAAAAGAAACCTGAGAGGAAACACGACAACAGTTTTATCATGTGTTTCCAGGAAAAGAAAATACTGCCCTATGTTTTTCTGCCAGAGACTGGAAAAAAAGTGCTTAGACTGAAGTAGGTTCCTAAGGAAAACTTCCCAGCTGTAGACACAATGAAGCCTTGATCATACTGCCTCGGGGAGCTCTGGAATTGCCATCATCTCAAGTTTTTAAGCCTACAGAACAGTCTACTGGGAACGGGTCAGGGGAAAAGGTAAGTGATTTCCTGAGTAACCTCCTTCAATATGAGCCAGTGATTTCTTCTAAAGGGATCTGCACTCCTGAAAGTGCTGAAGTGCCTCCCACTACCAATGAGTGTAATAGAACCATGCTATAGCTGGTACATATGGGAACAAAATTGAGAACTGGACAAAGTAAAACTTGGCAGTTTATCCTCATGGCTTAGAAAGCTGTATGACTTTTTTTTTTCTTTTTTTAATTGTTGTATGTTTTTCTAAGGATTTGCACAGATGTGACCTATTAGATTTCAGAACTGAGCAGAGCTGTTTTACAAATGCAAATGTAAGATCCAAAAGCAGCTGAAGTAAGCAGAAGAGTTTCAGCTGGCTTTGATGGCTTTGGAGCAGGTCTTCAGTGTGTGTGTTCAAGGTCATATGTGGGCTTCTGTGTGTGTGTGCTGGGGAGAGGAGGAAACATTTGTACAGGCAGTTACCCTGCCTTTGATGTGTTGGCTTTGTGTAATTGACTCAGGGGTGTATTTAAACTGCCTAATTTAGGAATTGAAATTACTGTGGCATTCTGGCTCAGAACTGAAAAAGTGAAGCAGCCTAATCTCTGGGGAGGACAGGCTCCCCACTTGTCTGTTAAAGAGACTTAATCTCTACACTTATATGAGACACTTATTATAATCTGAATACATACTTTACAATCAAATTGAACATGTTTTTAAGCATTGGACTTATCTGAAGTGTCTGAACAGTGCTTCAACAGGCCTATAATATGGAACATAAAACAGAGTATCATGACTCACAAAAAAAGGAAGTAAAGTTTAAACATTTAAAAGGTCATATTTCATTTTTACATGATGCAGAAACTATTTTATGCGTTCATAACAATCAATTGGAAACAGTTGAATTTTCTTAGTAATTTGTGAAGCTAATTAGTCGACACACTGAGAAATCCAAGCTATAAAGCTTACCATAGTCAAATCAATGATAATAAGAAATACTTTTCCAGTGTTTTATTGTTCTATACAGGAATACAATAATATTGCAGAAAATTGATTTTCTGTGGAAAAGTTCCCTTGTTAAGCATTGTAATCATCATATTGAAGAACAATGAGATTTGTAAAAGGGACTAATATCAAACAGTATTAACAAAGTTCTTTCTGCCACAGAGTTAAACCCAGCCTGTGAAACTGAATCATGAAGTAGGTCAGTGCTCAAATGCCTAATTTTTTTACACAATGACCCCCTGTGAGGTACAATGTTCTCTTTGAATTATTTAGAGTTGATAAGCCATATTACCTCCAGGAAGGTAGATAAAGCTCTGTATAACACATTTTATAATTCTGAATGATTTTTTTTTTTTTTAATCACTGACCTCTGCAAGCAACTCCTGTTGAGTTAAATAGAAACTTTTTGGACCAAAGATGTATGTTAATACTGCAGTATATTACATATAAACAATTGAAAACAAAAACCCAATGCTAAAGTGACTGGCAATTAGAAAGGACAGTTTTTAAAAGTTGTATTTTCTTAACAAGTGTCAGAGCTCTAATTTTGATTATTCTGATGAATCTATAACTGTCTTTTTCTACAAACCTCCTCTATGACCTTTTCCCCCCCATTTCCCAGAGGCTTGGCTTCCTGTGCTCAAGGTCACTTCTGCTCTGCCAGAACTGTGTGTCTTTCTGGCTGCTGTGAAAACACCTATGCTATAAGACAGAAGGTGTGAAAAGCCAGGACAGCCCAGGACACACTTCACCTGCTGTCTCAGGGCTGTGCTGAGCCCTGCCCATGGTTCATGTCTGAGCCATGTTGTTATGATGTGCTTGGCCTCCCCATGCCAGTCCTGACCTTGCCTTGCTGACATGACTTCCCAGCTTGATCTCAGGCCTGTCACATCACTGCAAGCTCTCTGGTGACCAGTGGGCTGTGGATGAACCTGCACCTGTCATCAGTGGCTTTGCTGTCAGCCCCACCTTCCTTTTGGACCTACCCACTCCTGATGCTCTCTGAGGTCAAGGTGCTGCACCATAATCCAAGTACATGTAAAAAAGGGACACATACAATAAAAGTTCTTTCTCATTTTTTGTCTTAATCCATCAAGGGCAATAAAAAAGTTTCAGCACCTTTCTGAAGAGGCTGGGATCCTTATTAACCAGCTTTAGGAAATACTGTGTTATCCAGTACCAAATTAGTTAACCAAATGTTATGCAAATCAGTTAACCAAATGTTATGCAAATTAATACAATGCATTGAACAGGGAAGGACCTTGAAATGCCTTTTCCTATGGTATTGCAAGAATGGATTACAAATGTCCATTAATTAATTAATTATACTAATCACAGCATTTTTTTTCCCTGTATCACAGGAAACATTCAAGTTCTGTTTGATTCCTTCATACTCCCTTTGAAATATTTGCCAGGCAGCAGGATAGAGTGCTGTCACTCTGTCACTCAAGGCTGATAAAGAAATCCTTACAGATTTGCATACTAGCAGCACAATGATAATTTCCCAATGCATCCTATTCTGTAAGCTGACCCCAGTGAAATTGAAAAAGTTTCATTTGTACTAGTAGGTTTTCTTTTTCTTCATTTAAGAAGAATTTTCTCTGTCACTCATATTTTACACATCTATCCTGAACTCCAGTTTAAGGCAGGTCCATAAACACAGAGCTCTATCATGATCCTATATACAATGAATCTCACAGACAGTTTCAGCATTAATAGAACAGAACTGCTTTCTTAATGCAGTTGAGATAAATATCAGGAAATGTTTCCTTTCTCTCTCCTAAAGCATGGTGGGATGCAGTGCAGATAGTAGGCAACCCTAGCTTATCCTGTTGAGAAAGATTGGAGAATGCTGAGTACCCTTAGTTTCCTGTGCATCTAAAGCTTTTTGGTTGGGATGGGCCCTGGGTGATCCAGGACTACTGGGTAGGCACTGTGTATTTATGTTGTGCTGATCTCCTTAGCACAGGAGGAAAATCAGGCACAGAAAGTCATAGTTCTGGTGTGTGAGGGATGTGCCCCTTAATAATTGCATTGGCATTAGCAAAAGGGGAAAAAAAAAAGTCTTAAAACATCTATGTGTATTATGAAGGGGAGAGAAAGTTCTCAGATTTTTGCTCTATGAGGGGACTGAGTTTAGGCTGCAAGTAGAGCTTTAGACACATTTCAGACTGAAATGAACCACAGACAGAACACAAGAATTATGGAACCAGTAACTAAAGTAGATGATGACTGCAGAAACACAGCTATGCTCCACTTTTGCAATGTGAAACAGTCTTGGACTGTGGCCTGCTTTCAGGGCTGTATCAGAATTACTGATGCAGAAGATACCCAGAATGCAAACATGATCCAAACGTGCCCAGAATACAGAATTTGCCCCTCATTCTGTTTTCTTGGAAATCAATTTGGCTACAGAAACAGATTTTAAGTCATTTGATCCCTCTACTCCCATAAAAGCTACTTTTCTTTTTTCCAGAATGATTCAACTTCAACAACAGTAAAAGTGGTTGTGGTTGAAACTCTTTGAGAAGGGAGCTCTAGACATTCAGAAGAAAAATGAGGGTAAAATAGCAGCTTCAAAAGCAAACACTCATGAAGGGCACCACAGAGTTCATCATAAAAATCCATCATAAAAATCCATAATATAATAGATGTGTGCCTCATTGATCCTCCTTAATGAAAGCAACTAGACAATTATCCATAAATATGTAATGTCATCTACAACTGTAAAGGATTGAATTAAGCTTCATTGAGATGTCTGATTCACCATGTCTATTTCTACTTATGTACCCAACATGAAAAAGAAAAATATTTCAGGTACCTTTCTTCAGTATCTCATATTGTCTGATGTAGTAATCTCTCTGTCCACTGCATTTCCTATTATGAATCACATTATGCTTCTCCTCTTCTCTGTTGATTTGGGCTTGGTCTTGGCTTTTTGTTTTGTTCTCTCGTTGTTTTCGGTTTTGGTGTTGGGTATTTGTTTGGTTTGGTTTTTATTTGACAAATTAATTTCAATTTCTCTAACTTTTGCCTAAATTCTCATGTATTCTCAGGAACTTGTTTGGGTTTTGCTCAATTAGAATAAAGCTTGTGAAGAATAGTTCAAGTCTTCCTTGAAGTTCCTCCTAGCAGATAAAGGATGAAAAATGGTCTGCTGACAAACTGTGGCAAGGGTTTTCCTTTCCTTTCTCTGTAAGTTTACTGCAACATTTGATATTACAAACTGTGAAATTTTGTTTTCTACTCCTGAAATATGTCTGGGAATTACTTGTGTTACACTTGAATGCTTCTAATAGATTTAACACCCTACAGACAACTTTTAATCATCCATGTGGAGTCAGACTTGGGGCATCCCCAGGGTTCAGTAATCAGCCCTTTGTTATCTATTATCAATGTGTACCCACTGGATATTTATCAGTCATTATACTAATTACAGCATGGGAAAATGCTTTCACTTTTGGGCATACACTTACATGGATTGATTGATTCCTCTGCTACTGTTGTAAAAACTGGAAGGTAAACTGGGAATGCTTTCTAGTGTGTGTGACAAATTGCTTTGATTTTCTTAGTAACAAAGTAACATGCTTTCAGATGTTCTTTTTTTTTTTTTTTTGGCTAGGATTTGGTACCTTTTCTCCTCAAAATAGCATGTGATCATAGCCTCATTACACTTCATGTTTTCCCTGTATCTTGTACTCAAGCTGATGGTTAAACTAAACAGTGTTTCAAACCCAAGGAAATATTCACTTTCAGGTCTTATCAGAGAAACAGTTATCAATTTGATAGATCAGAAATCATAAGGCCAGCAGGACTAGAGATTAACTGTTGCTCTCTACTCAGCACTGTGAGGTCAAACCTTGAGTCCCGTATCTACTTCTGGGTCCTTTCTGCAAGAAGGACATTGAGGGGCTGGAGCGAGTCCAGAGAAGGGCAAAAGAGCTGGTGAAAGGTTTGGAACACAAATTCAGTCTGGAGCAAGTGAGAGAGCTGGGAATTTTTGCCTGGAGAAAAGGAGGCTCAGGAGGGTTTTTATTGTTTTCTACAACTGCCTGATAGGAGGGTGTAGTATGGTGGGAGCCCATCTCTTTACCCAAGTAACAAGGGCAAGAGGAAATGGGCTCAAATTCCATTAGGAGAGGTTTAGATTAGATATTAGATAAAATTTCCTCATAAAAAGGATTTCCAAGCATTGGCTGCCAAGGGAAGTGGTTAAGTCAGTATTCCTGAAATATTTAAAAGAAGTCTAGATGAGTCACTTGGTTTAGTGATGGACTTCCCACTGTTACATTAACGGTTGGACCCAAAGACCTTAGAGGTCTTTTGCAATCTAAATGATTCTCTGATTTTAGTGATCTGTTAATATCCTAACTTGCTTCAGGTAAACTTATTCATACTCATGTTAGTACTGAAAAAGTTTGTATAAGACCCTGAAATTAATTTAATTTTTATTTCTCTTATAATTAGATCATTTATTTGAGAATCTTGTTTTTTTCTACTAATTCTCTTGAACTGAAAGTTGTTTTGTTTGTCTTATGATAAGCACCTGCTCTTATAGGATTAGTTTGTTTCAAATGACAATACATTACCAAGCTTTCATCATTACAGTCACCAGCAGTTCCTTGAAGATCTAAGCAGAATTTTTTGTAGTTAGCCTCCAACCTGTAATAGCTGTCTTTTACATAAGTAGATATTCAGTTCTTTGTAAGAGGTGCTTTGAAGTGTTATTTCTTGGCTCTACTTAATTCTATACAAATGAGATTGTCTTACCTCCTGTGGCTTGATCAGTTCCAGAAAAAATTCTCTGCAGGTGTTACACAGTTTCTCTTCTCAAGGCCTGATTTTTAATCTGTACCTGGTTCTCTTTAATAATCTGATCTGTCAATGTGGGCCTAAATTTCATTTGTATGCTGATGACAGAAAGATTGATGTTATAAAATTAGCCCTTAATATTCTTTCTGTCACTTCTATGTTGCCTGCATGCTAAGCTGATGACAAGTTTTGGACACTTAGAAATTTTCTACTGTTTAATGCCTGAGAAATATAAGATGCCTATGGGGAATAGATACCATTTTAAATCCTCATTCTTTTCTACATCTGTCATTGTGGGCTCACTATAAAGAATTTTGCAAGTTAGGACCAAGAATCCAGATCTCATAGCAATAAAATCATATGTGACTTTTTATACATGACAAAGTAGTGGCAAGTGTCCAGCACTAGAGTTCCAAACCAATATGGTACACACCCAATAACAATAGTCAGAATAGCCACTGGCAATTTTGAACTGAAGAAACTGACATTAAATTCAGTAACTATTTTGGCTCAATTTTTAGAGTATCTTTTAATTTTATGTGATTATAGCAGAGGCTTTTGGAGCATGTGTTTCAAAACTTACTTCGAAAGTTCCAGTGGTCTTAAAACTATTTTTACACAACAATTAGATTAATATCAGTAGATGGCATCAAACCCAGATGCAAATCCAGTGGACATACAACAAAGAGTGTCTCCAAAATATAATTTCTTGTAGAGCTCTTTGAAGAGATTGCAGTAAAATCTGAGGCCAGGTTAATGTTTTCTGGTTTTGTGTTTCATCTGAACGTGAAACACAAGGCAGAACTGTTGAGTTTGGCTTCCTCAACAAATAATCCCTTAGTTTAACCAAAATCCTACTTTTTCAATTAATATATAGTTAAAAGAACCAAACCAGCCAACTGAGGAATTTTTGTCTAAAATTTGAAAATCAATGTTTCTGTCAATAGGGTCTGGAATTCAAAGCAGACTGAAAGTTTGCATAAAATTTACACAGTCCTCAATTACAGCTTTCTATTTCTTTACATGTGAAATAAATTTCTAAAAAGCCCCCAAACAAGTCCATAAAAGTAATCTCTTATCTCTAGATGAAAGGAGGTCAGCTGATTACAGGTTCTCACCACACATGTCAGAGTAAGAACAGTATGTTCTTCTATGAATAAATGCAACATGTATTTTTCATGCAACAAGTTTTTGTCATTCTCAAGTAAGGTTTACTGAATATGTAAGGCTCCCCCTACGGATTTCTAGATGAGATATTTTTAGATATATTAAGCGATTTCCTCTTTGTCAGCATGGCAGAGGAATTATTTTTCTTTCTTTTTCTAAAGCAATAGTATTTAAGACTTAAAATTCCTAAATATCAACCAAAATTGGTCCAAAATTCTCTAGCTATGATGTTACTGATTTCCCTTAAACTCTACAAATTTGTCTAGAAAAATGAATGTAACCAATATACCAAAATGAAAACTTCTATCAACATGTCTTAGGAACAAATATTTTTATTGTGAGTAGTTGTTCTGTTGCTCATCCGATTAATTTTGTTCGTTTTCTTAGCACTTGTCTTAGTAACCAGGAATAGGGAAAAATGGCTGGAAAACATAGGGGAAAAAAAATCCTAAAGTGACTATACTGCTTGCATGTAATTTCTCACATCCCATTGCTCACTGCATTGATTTTCTCTGTGCTAAAAGTAGGGTTTCCTGTTCAAACAGAGCTGATGGTGGCAGAGAGCCAACTTGCAGCTGGGCAGGTCAGTGGAGAAGTAGAGTTTAAAACAATATATCACTGCACTGCCCTTCTTTTCCTGGTGATAAGAATGGCAATGGGTTCAGGATCTCATAAGGAAGATTCTCTGGGTCAAATCCACAGCTATAACATGGTCCTTAACTGTAAGATTTCAGGTTAAAGCCAGCAGACAGAGTGAGTAATGCAGTTACTGACTGAAACTGGACTCCCCAGAAAAGAGAAGAGGAACTAAGAAAGTTGGGAACTAAATAATTTTATCTGCTTACAGGTGTCATGCAAAAAGAGAGCCATCTCTACTGCCAGAATAAACTGTGAGCATTTTGGAGGTACCTTTGGTGTGAACAAATGTCCCTGGCCACTGAGTACATGCAAAAGTATTGATCCCATGTAGTCAACCTAGACCACAAATTTTCTATGAAACTGTACAAACATTCATATGCATGGATATACATGGAATTTATTCATAACAGGAGCCCATACCATCATTTGCATTGCAACAAATATCTTTACACCAATTTTTGTTATCCACAGCCTTAAATTAGCCCCAGGCAGTTTAGAGCTAGGTGGAGTTTAGGCTTGAAAGGGAGGGCAGACAGAAAGGAGCTTTAGCCCATTCTCTAAGATAAAAATATCTCACTACATTTGCATTTCTTATTCAGATTGAAACTCTGAACTTTTAGTTTTTATGTTAACATATTCTTTTAAAGGTAATGGAAAGTATATATCGATGTTAAAAAAGGCTTAACAGAAGAATGAAGAATCAGTCTTCCAACTACTTCTGGTTAAGAGAAGACATAGAAATCCATTTCCAGGCAAGCTCAAATAAAAATCAATACCAGGATATCTGCATATCTCCTTAATTTTGATTCTAGTTGCTTAGCTGTTAAACAAAATGCCTTTTTAATGTTGTAACATTTTGAGCCAGTTTCACTGGTGTGCTTTGCTTTGTTTGTTTGTACCTCTTCAGTTATGCACAGCAGGCATGAACTGAGTTTATTGAGCTGATTAAGGTGATTGTCATCAATGGAGCACTGTGAGACAGAATGTACAAGTAAGTGTGGCCCTTCCTTAAAAATCAATACTAAGTGTTGAGATCCCTTCTACCTCTTTAGCAGGCTAAGGAGGAATACATTGTTCTTTATTTTAAATATGAAGAAGGTCACATACTTGTTTACATTTTTCTGTGACAATGGTAATGTGCATGTAGTTGAATGAAATTTTGGGCAATTAGACACATTTATGGGGAAAATCATGTGTGTATATGGCAAACTCAAATGCCAGCATATCAATTCAACAAAGGATGCATTCAGATTTCACTCTTGTTCCCTTACATTTCTGAGCATTCAGATGGTTTCCTATGAAATTATAGAAGTGCTATGCATAAATTTTTGTGTTTGCATGGGATGCTGCTCCACACTCTGCTTTGCAAATGTCCAGAAAATTCTGGGTCAATTGTTTCACACAAAAAAATATGCATAATAGGGCTCAGCATCCAGCAGATTCTATCTGAATAGCGGAGAAACTGTTTTCTCTGACTTCATATTTGTTTTATGTATAAACATGTATTAGTCCTTCATAACTCAGGATAGGTTGTGGATGGGCAGCAAAAATCATGCACATATAGGACTAAAGCTAATATGATAAAGCCTTAAAAGAAAAATTTCAATATGCATTGTTGCTGTTGTGCAAGATAAAAGGAAGAACTGGGGGAAGAGCTGGCTCTCCAAATACTGATCAGCTCCTGCCTCTGGCTTTCCCAGCCTACCAAGGAGATCATCACATTGTTCTGTAAATAGTAACTACAGATGAGTTTTTGTGTGTCATATATGGAAAAATTTAATAACCTGTGAGTAGTATGAGGTCTATACATATTGTGCAATAGAAAAAGAAGAAAGTGTCCCTTCCAAAAAGGTATCAAAAAATTCAGCTTCTCCCAAAAATACTCTGACATTCACGATAATTACACAGAAAGTTTTTAACATGACTGTGAAAAATTCAAGAGCATCAGAAATGGAACATATAAGTTTATATTTATGTAGTTGGTTCAGATCAGGATTTTATTTAAGGAAGGATTTAAATGAAACTAAATTGAAATTCTAGTCATGCATATGTAATTTAATTCAGAATTATTTCAGCAGTTTTATAAGGTCTTCACTTTGGAAAGTTTAGAATTTGGATCTAGAGTACACAGCAATTTAAAGTTATTGGAGCGCTTCACAAATTGGAATTCTAATTTGAAAGAATGAAGGTCTCCTAAAAATATGAAGCACACCAATAATTTTAAATTATTTTCTCATTTGCAAGCCCAGAACCCCTACCATTTAAAAGAAAGACATATATTACAAAAAGTGAACTGTTGCAATAATTTCAGATCAGTGAGTATGGTGTAGAGCCATCCTGAGGCACTGAAGTGCCTCACTTTTTTTTATGAAAGACTTTCAGTCTTAAAAAAGAAGCAAGTCTAAGAGTTTCTTCTTGGCAAAACCAAAGACACAGTGAAGCTGTTTGAGATGAGCAACATGCATAATGCACAGGTGTGAGTGAACATTTCAGATGGACACAAAAACCACATAGGTATCTATGAATACATCTGATAGCTTAGTTTTCCTCATTTATAGGTGTGCTCATTTATCAAAATTTGTATTATATATAAAATCAGAAGATCTGACTACATTTTTATCCTCCTCTAGATATTTTTCTCTCTGTGTTAAACTCACTATTCCCCCAGTTCTGGAAACCATACATATTTGACATCATAATCTCTAACCTCTTATGCAAACCAAATGATCATCCTCCCTGTTCCCTGACTAGCTTATACAGCATAGACTCCTTGATGATTTTTAAATTTCAGTTTCAGTCCTCACTCTGCTTGGAACTGCTCTTTTACAGGTTTTTTATGATCTATCATGTGATTCTGATTATGGCTTTCTGATTTTTTTTCCTTCCACTGTGTCTGATCTCAGTATTATTGATTTTTCTTGAGGATCTCAAAAAGAAGGTCAATATCTGCTGCTTTTTCATCTCTTTTGAGCCTCAGCTAACTGTTCTTTAGGCACTTTCTTTGGAGTTCCTGTTTTCTTTGCCCTATCAATTATGAAAATTTTGAAAGCCGTACTCTTTTCTGCCATACCTGCATATGAGTAGCTCTGAATATCACATTCATTCAGGTCGCACTGACTTTCCAACTTCTTCAACCAAGTTTCTTTTCTCTTTACTGATTTTGAGAAAAATATTTGCAAAAAGGGAGAAAGCAGGTAAAGTAGGTCAGAGAACAAAATCAACCTGAAGAAACTGATTGTTGAGTGGAATAAGTTTGTAACTAATTAAATAAGTCTCTTAAAATGAATGAATGCATCATCAAAGTCATGAAAAATGAGGGAAAACTAGAGAGTTGTACTGTGTATATGAAAATAATTTCGCAAGTGAGGTCAACATTGTTTTTATGTCAGAGGTGATAAAGCCTTGGAAAAGAGAAGTCATTTTCCCAGCATCATTCAGTATTACTGGGAATCTAAAGTCTGTTCCCAGCCAACTGACCCCTTTGCTTGGCAGCTCTGCTACCCATGCAATCTGTCCATATCACCTGCAAAAGTACAAGCTTCAGAGGAAGCAGAGAGAGGAATTACACACTGGGAACAAGTATTCATTGCATTCAATAGTGAGCTCCTGAGACACTCAAGAACACCAAAGAGAAAGACCAAAACTGGAATGGAAAACATGAAATCATCAGCTTTCCTGTTGCTGGAGAAAACTGACTCAAAAAGCACTGGAGTATATTAATGAAGAACCTGATAGGCACAATGAACTATGAACTTTTTACTTTTGAGAAACTGTACAGCTCACTAACAAAGTTACATTAAAAAAACCCAAACAAACAATTAATTAGATTTCTCTTATATGTATGTTATATTTTCAAAATGGTAAAGGCTTAAATTTAGGTCAAAGTTTATAACTGTTTTTTTTTCTTTTGACTAATTCCAGTTTCTAATTGAAATTTTCTAATTCCAGCTTCTGCCAAGAGTGGCTAACTCTGAACTTGTTTTTCTCTCCCTCTGCCATTAATTCACTCAACACTTCTTTTCCAGGCCTGTCCTTACTACATATCTCATTTCTAAGTAGGTGCTGAAACCTTCACTTCTACCCCACCAATCTGGAAATGTCTCTTCATTTACTCTGAGTCACTTTCATTCCAAAGTTATGTCTCCTGACTGTGACCCTTTGTACAACCTATACGAAGAATAAAAGTACATACTTGGAGCATCTCTTGAATATATTACCAAAGAAACTCTTGGTACTCGAACTAGAAAAACAGTCTTGCTCTCAAAATCTTACTGTATGAGAAAAAAAATACTACCAATGGTTCAGTGTCTTAAAGTAATTCAATTGATAGAGTTTTATTTTGCTTTGCTTACTTTGCTTACAAGATACAAATTTAGGTATCTAGATACTAGAGTTTTTCTGCAAAAGTTTACCTTTTCATTGAATATTTCCTTTTCCTGAATACTTTCCAGTTAATTACAGTATAAGACACTTCTCCCACAGAGACAGGTTCTAGCCTTGCCTCTAGCACACATTATGGTGTATCTTGTTAGCATTATTTATGTTTGTTGTTTTCCCTGCTGTGCCTGGAGCCTGTCCAGCCTATTGTCTTTCTCTGAGTCTGCTTTCAGCCTCACCCACCTGCTCTGTTCCTTTTGTCCTGTCTGTCTGCCACTGTGAGTTGTACTTTTATTTCTACTGACCTAAATATTGACTCATCTTTTCCCCCTGATTGTTCTTCCTTAGCTTCCATACAAAAACACCCTTACTTTCTTTATAATGCATGTTATTTCTGTGTGATAAAGATGGTTAAGATCTTTCTAAGAAGCATACAAGCAACATATATTACAAATCTTTTACTGCTAATACAATAGAATAATAATAATACCATAGAATAGTCAAAAATGCAGGTATACTTTAGTCAAAGTTACAATATAACTTGAATTAATTTTCAAAGTAAAAGGAGTTTAACTACAAGGACATAACACAGGCCCAAATTCTCTGAAGTCAGTGATAGGAACACTTGTATACCAGAATCAGATCTTTGACCACCAGGTTAGCCCTACAAGGAATTAGGTACTCAGACCTTCACATTTCTGTTTGGCTTTTGAGTGACCTGAAACTTCTTCTTCACTGGGTTGGAGATGCTGATTACTACTTCTTTTTTACTTCTATGAATTTTTCAAGTATTTCCAGGTGACCTAAACACAATCCTGAAAGAATAAACTAAGAATAATTTACTATTCCTCATTTTTAGTGCAGATATACAATATGGAATTCCTTTGACTTAAATTTCTGAAGTGCAAACACAAATTCTGCCTTTTATCAAAGTTGTCATAAATTGAACTTACAAATGTATTGTAATACAAGGCAACTAAAGATCTGAACAAGATTCAACAGCAGTCAGTAGTAACTTTTCCATTTATGTCTGTAAATACCTATTTACTTATGTCACTGTAGTGAAAATGTGCCGAAGTGTGAGCAGTTCAGTACTCATAAAAATGAGAGTTAATTTTTAAAAATAGAGCCTTTTGTTTATATATATTTTTTTTCCTTTTTTTTTTTTTTCTTTACAACTACATTTGGCTTTTGTTTAAATGTGATTTAACTTCATTTTAAGTATCCAACTTAGCTAGAGAAGTACACAGGAGATCCAATTGAGCCATAATCAAGGAAAATTCTATTTACATAAGACGTTTTCCATATATATTTTGCTACCATTTTGGTATTTAAATAGCAAACAGAGAATAATTTTCTTTTATTTAGAAAAAATTGTCATTAAAAACATCTACAAGAATTGCTTGTTGACTGAGTAAAAGTGTTATTCTTCTAGACATTTTGTGTCAGAGAGGGAGGTAATGAATCTCTTTGATCTATCTTTGGAGCACTCCAGATAGTTGCAAGTAGGTTGAATCTGATGTCAGACAGATCAATAGCTTGTAGGTGATGGAGTCACTGGACAAGCTCAGAACTAGTAGAAGGAAAGAAATGGTTACAGGAAATGTTTCTGTTGAAATAGAAGTGATTTCAAAGTGACATAACAAAAGAAAATTAAAACTGCTGTTAAGGATAAATTCTGTAGAACTACAATATACAGTCTCTCCAAGGTAGACTAGGTTCCCACTAAAAATGCACAGTGATTTATATAAACAGGGTTGTAAGTGTAGAACAGAAATATATGATCAAAATAAAAATATAATAAACTGAAAGTATTTGGAAAAAAAATGAGAAGTTCACATGCTGTTCATGACCTTTTTAGTTAGTTCTCACATCTTTGTATAAACTATACTGAAGCTCCCTGGATCATCTCCAGATTAAAGTATACTTTCCTGAAAGTGAGCTGACCAAAATTATACCAAATAAAGTAAAAGTCTTAAAACACCAAATGCTATGCAAACACTCAATTAACTTGAAGTAGACTTTTCCCATGTGGCCACTACTGTACTATCTGCACAGTTTTGTGAAACAATCAGAGAGATAAGCTGTGATTAATGATGCTTGGAGATATGAACTTAGATTAATATGAACTTCTTTTTATTTCTTTTTATGTTGTAGTGCCTGTGAAAATATCCTGAAACTATTTGCAAATGCAGGTTGAATTTGCTGGGCAGATGTGTCTGGAAAAAGTATTGCAGAGAAAATTCACAAAAAATTGTAGTCAAAGAGAGGTAGTTCTCTTTCCCTATCCCCTGGGTTAAAGCACTGCCATAGGATACAGAAGGCCTTGGGTCCATTCCTCTGTATTTCTGGAGGGATCTAAATGCCCTACTTCTCAACACAGTGTCTTACTCTTCTGAAAGAGAATTTTAGAGCAAAACCTCTTAGTGCCTCAGGCTGAAGCAAAAGACATCAGCATTGAAACAGAATAGACATGTTTCACCAGCACTTTTACCTAGAAGTTAGGAGGTAGGTAATTTCCCATGTTAACAGAGAGAGGTTTATAATCTATTCTCCTGTGAATCTCTAATTATAGGTATGAAACAGAGCTGTACCAATACTGACACTGGGATCATCTTCTCACTTTCATTAATTCAGTTCAGTAAGATTTGTTTATAGTTTCAAACACATCTTTTTGCCCTTTCCATTTTCATTACTAGCTCTCTTCTCTTTCTCCATCTTCAAGATAAATTCATGATCCCTATTCAATTCATCATTATGTAAATGTGATGTAGAGCTTTTGGGAAGCAGACTGCTGGGTTAGATCACCCACCAAGTGTGGTTATCTTAAATCCAAAGGTGCTTATTACTTCCCAGCACCCTGCTTTGTTTCGTGGTACTCCATTTGCAGACTTTGTTGTTATTTTTTTAAACCATGGTGAGACTTGTGAGCCTTTTTCCTCCACTAGAAAGATAGTATAAAACAGAGCTAAACAATGTAACTAAATAATCATGGCCTGATTTCTCGACATTGCAGTTCAACACTTCTAAGTAGAACAGCACTGACACACAATAATTTTGTGATACATCTATGGAACATTAAGATGTATTTATCACTAAGTTGCAATTGGGCATCATTTCCCCACGACTAGCTGCAATTTTATCCATTGAAAAAGTGCCTCAGCTCTGAGTCTGTGGAATTCAAACTCAGTGCAGAAGAATCCAACTTTCTGACAGTGATGTGCACTCTACAGAGGACAAAAAGGGTTCCTTTGTATAAAAGCAAAAAGAGCAAGCTATTTCACTTTTTGTCAACAGGGAAAGAGCACAGTTTAAAGATATACATATCTAAAGATGCAAACTTTTACTATTAAATTCATAAAAGCTGTATTTTATGATCTGTTGTTTTATAACAGGAAGACAGCTTTTTATGAGCATAGCCTGTTTTTAATTATAGACACTGCTGCTGCCCCTTATCCAAATTTTCTGGCATTCACACTTTTTTTTTTCTGTGCTCAGAATATGTTTACTGTAGCTTTCTTACCTTTGAGACCACACTTAATTTACTAGTTATAACCACACTGTGACCCAAATGAAATGTTTCATCTCTCTAGGTCCCTATGCAGGGCAATGTAAGAATCACTTAATAGAAATTATGAGACTAAAACAATTTTTCTGCTCCTATGCAGCTGGAAGATCTTTGGTATCTCCTTCTACAGGAGCTACTGATTACTAACTTAGTTAGAAACCTACATGGAGTTTGAGGGAGAACACAACAATGCAAGTGTTGTAAGCAGCATTCTGCCTGCTCCTAGTACTCTGAACACCAAGGAAATGCCTTTTGCTGAAATACACTATGAACAGGTCTGTGGCAACAAATAGTTATATTTGTTAGCCTCTAATTTTTTGCAGTAATCTAGTTATCAAAAAAGATTGACATAATTGTTGCATCAATTTTTAAAATGATGCTTTGATAAATTTTTACTAGGAGAAGTATTTTTGAGATTGACAGAATTCAGCATGAGTTGTCTTGATTATAGGTTAGTTTTCAATAATTCTGGGACAATTTAAACCAGCATCAGCCAAGTTTAACATGATTTCAAGGGAATTCACCATATTCTCCAGAAAAAAAAAAAATACAGTTGTGGCAACTCCAGTGATGTGTGCATTTAGTGTAACTGTGCTGAAAAATTTAACAATGTAATGTCTTACTTGCCCACACCATTATGCCCAAGAGTTACCTTCCCCCTGTAATAATTACAGTCATAAGCAGAGGAGCTAGTTAGGCATTTCTTAGGCTCCTTCATACCATGCTATCCATTGTGGAAGCAACTCCAAGATGTGTCACTTCCTGAAATGCACAGGACCGGATAGCAGCAGTCCAGTCACTGACACATGTTGGTCATTTGAAAAGCAGAGTTTGAAAACCTGGCTTTAAAAAGCAGAGTGGTTTCCATGCATCCCTGAGCATAAGGCAAACAATTTTGCCTGGATCTGACATGTGGAAATAAATGTACTTCTGTACTGCAGTGATCTGGAGGCAAACATAGCATCTACACTCAAAAATCTGAAGTTGCTCTTCAGCATTTTAAAAATGCAAATAGTTGCTACTCAGGGCAAACCACATAAGATTCACTCCACCTGCTTTGCACAGATCTGACTGTACAATACAGCTGGGCTTACAGATGTTCTCCATTGCTAAGACAACACAGCACAGCCAGAGAATACCAGTGAACAGAACTCCGAATCTACAATTAGCATAAGTTAAGAAAGTATCTTTTATGCTTGATAGTTATCCCCTTGTTGGAAGAATGGACAATAATGGGGCACAACCCTTGCCTCACTCATTAAGTCTGGAAAAACTATGGATGGCCCCTAACAACAAAATCTACTTCACTATCACCAAAAATATAACAGGAATTTGCTACACTGGTTGTACAGATGGGGTTATGTGGTTAAAATAGGCAGACTAGCTTTCCTCTCTCCAAACAAAAACTACCATTGCTCTCAACTGAACGATCAAAGAATCAGCTTTTAAAAAATGTTTTTATGTCATGAGGATCAAGTAAGAGTCACTATCACCACAGTGTGAACCCCCCACTAGTGTCTGTTTATTTATTTGTTATTAAGACAAAGTAATTTTGAAGTGAAAGAAAAAAGATAAGAGTGCAGACAGGAATCACTCTGAAATGAGTCTTTCACAATACTTGTATGAACATGACTCTATACAGTAGAGTAGGAAAATGTTTAATTTAGCTCAGCATCCTTTCTGATGTGGAAGACAGCACAGAAACAAGGCAAGCCTAGTGTGATATATCTCTGAATATCCTTTGAGGTGTCAGGGACTTGGAGACTTCCTGACCTGGAGGTTCCTTTTGAACTCACTGTACTTAATAGCATTTAGAGACTTGACATCAGTGAACATGCCTAGGAGGTTTTGGAATTCATTTCGATTTTTGGCTTCTAAAACATCTAGCACATTCAGCTTCACAATTTAATTACTTACTAAGTGAAAAAGTGCTTTGTTTATTTTAAACCTCTTACCTGATAATTTCATTAAGTGCCTACTCATCTTCCATTATTATGTTTTCTGCCTTTGCAGTATTTCTACTTATTCGCAGTGCTCCAGAGCCACTGCCACCATCTCATTTGATTAATTGACAACATAACCTTAATGTCATACTCTTTCTATTCAGGCATTAAAGTTCATTTCATAGAGACTCTATGCTACATTTTGACACAAACTTAACCCTCCCTATGTTATATTTTAAGGTAATAGTGAACCTTGCTATTAGATCACCATTATCATTCACTCATAAAATTTCTGATGTATTTCTTACAAAGAAAGTTGCATTCAATTATTGCATCTTACTGCTTAGGCTTCCAACACATAAGAAGAATTACTGATACCACTGGTGTTTTGATACCTTTTTAATTTAATATTTTTCATTGGAATTACTTTTTTTGGAGTAGTTCTTCACTGCTAGTCTTTTTTTCCTAGGGCAGCTTTACCTTCACTTTTCAGGTATGTATCACTATAAACTATATGCTGTTCTATATCTAACAAATTTTCCTACATTTTAAAATTTCCTATAATGTTTGAATTTGCAGTGCAAGTAGCCTAACCTACTTATATTTAGGGAAAAGTCCATGTATTTTAGTTGTTTTTAATCTAAATGTCTTCCCAGTTTCTGTATCTTTATACAGCAAGTGTGGATGATTCTCTACATGTGATATGGTTTCCTATGTCTTGTAAAGGAAACTGGGAACATTTAAAGTCTTTTTTACAGAGGAAATCTCACCATTTTACATTTGGGTAGCATTTTACATTTGGGTCCTATCTTTTACTCTTTTTGATTTCCAACATCCTACACATCACAGCCACTCCACTGAAGATGATGTCTAAATGGATGTTTTTGGATGCTTCAGCACATTTTCATTAAGTACGGAAGTCAGTCATCAGTAAAAACTCAAACCTGTCTGTGTGCATTACACCAACTGCTATTTACCTAAAATATGTTCCACTCTTCTTATCAGTGAAAGCAACAAATCCATTCTAAAGGTTTTTGTGTGTTCTCCATCTTTTTCAAAATATTTTCAGAACAGCAAATGAGATATTAAAAGTCTTCAAACAGTTTTTGAAGAAAGGCATTAAATTTATATCCAGCAGCACCAAAAATGCTTTATGACAAAATAATTTTTTTTAAAGACTATCTTTGAAACAGAGAAATGATTCCATGATTTTCTTACACTGATAAGGATTTAAAATAAACAAATTGTTTTTTTTCCTCTCTGTATGTAAGATTTTACTTTTTCATGATCAATAACTCTACTTCTTTTCATCATCATTTCTGAGATTCTCAAAACGTCCAGTGTTCTGTCTGGAGGCTTCATTATCACACTCCACTATTTGATAGCTAGAAGCGTTAAGCATGTAGAACTAGCAAGAAAAGTAATTTTCAAAAATTTTACAAAATCCTCCTAGGATAGCACTCCTAAGAATGTTGTAAGGAAAAGGCAATATATGCATTCAATTTAGCTGAGTCTATTAATAAAAGGACTGATTCAGATCCAGGGGATTCTGACTGAGTACGACCACAAAGGCTCTGAGTGAACTGCAGGGATGACTTCCCATGCATCTCACTGCCAAAAAGAGGGCTGCTAGACACAGTGTGACTGACTTTGAGGAAGAAAGTGTATATTAGGAAGAAATTAATATTCTTAGGGCTTCTTCACTACAAAAAGGTATTCAGACATTTCTCTCTTTTCTTCTTGTATTTTTAGTAACAATTTCTCAATTTCAATAATATTCACCAATGGGTTCTCTTCAATCATATAAATACATCAGGGAAAATGTTTATCTTTGAAAAGATCATTGGGTTTTTTAACGGAAAATTAAAACCAGAGTAATTTTCTTTACTTAAAATTTACATGGAACCATATCTGTTTATTATCCAAAAGCCATATTGTCTTGTGAAAAGATGGCAATAATCTCTGGCAGTCATACATTAAATGATTCCTAGCTATTGCCACTTGCAACTCTACTACAATAATTATAATAGTAACAAGAAATATGAATATGAACACTAATATTAAATAAAAACCCACAGAAATAATATATGTTCTTGAATTACTTCTTTTGACCAATGTGTATCTAGCAGTTAAAATAAGGCAAATATAAACAAATTTTAGAGAAGCATGATGGACAAGAATGAGATGGTATATGTGGCCATTTAGCTTCCTCTCTCATTTTTGCAATTCACAATTTATATTTTAAGAATCCAAATATACAGCTAGTGTATGTGATTCAAAGAAAGCAGTGAAGAGTCAAGTCCTGTGAAGCACCAGATCACAAATGATATTCAGGAGTGTCAGATGAGAAAACATGGCTGTTTTCAGAGTTCATGAAAGTTGTTTTCCTTTTAGATAGTACCATTAAACTGACTGAATAAGATGGATAGAAACATCTCTACACTCACAGGCCAGTAATGTCTCAATTTTTCTTTTGCCTTTAGTGTCTTATTCCATAATAAAGTGACAGCTTACTGTTCTTTATGATGTGCATTTTATAAAGCACTTTTATAAAGCATCAGTTTTTTTATATATATGAAGCAGATACATTTATGGAACTTACTGACAGCATAATATCAGTTACCACATCTTCTGCAAAGTTAAGAAAGCTCTCCAAGAAGTGCTGTCTTTTAGTGTGTCAGGCAGAGCAAACAAGCAGTACCTACCTGGTGACACTGGCTGCAGTATGTTAGGCTGAAGTATAGAAGGCAAAGTTTTGTGGTGATGGTATTTTTCAGTAAATATGCCATCAATATTAAATGCCACAAGGTTTGTGTTAACCAGAAAGTGTGAGGACTCAGGACAGGTCTCCCTGTACTGATTTCAGTTGTGAAAGCAGTTTTATAGCAGCTTAAATGTGCTTTTGCTTAGTTTACAGTAAATGCAAGTAGTTATTTTGTGTGTGAACTGAACTTTCTGATTGCAGAATAAAATGGGAGGTGGAGACACGGGATAGTACCAGAGTTCCCAAGAAACACAAACTGCAGTTAATACAACCACAAAACACAATCACAACAAATCACAGTCAATTAGTGGTCACTACATGCTTGTGGCTTTATAATGAAGTAAAGCCAGAAGTGGAAGTAACAGAGAACTGCTTGACTGGGAACCAAAGAAAAGAAAGGGCATGTGAGCAGACTGTGTTAAAACACATATAAAAATAAAACCAAGCATATTCAACACCAAGGAAGCAGCAGCTTCCACCCTGAACATTGCACTTTTCCTGTTGATGCCCTAGAATGCTGATACCTCACTGTAACCCTTCCCCCTATTCTGCCTGAGGAATATAGACAGCATCAGCTTAAGACACAGGAATATTTTACAGGGAGTCAAATACCAGAGAAAAGGTGCACACAGTATGATTTTTTTGTATAACAGTTTACTCTGCATTACTAGTGAAGCTTTTCTGCATTAATTTGGTTTGTGATTCTTGGTGGCATTGTAGTTGAATTAATGACAGATTTTTGTCTTTTGATAAGCCTGTTAAAATTTCAATTAGATTAACCCCTTAGCTTTACATATGGTTGTTTGCTTTTGCCTGTAACAAGATTTTGAGTGTTACAATAGATACCAAAATGGAAACAGAAGAAGTTTCAAAAGTTTATCCTGGTATAAAGTAAAACAGTAAATTTCACATTATTAGTAGTACTTGCAGGGGAGAAAGACGATTGTAAGTAGCTGGCTGAAGGTAATGCATACTTCTGAGTCAGTTACACGGTATAATTCTCTAGAAAATGCAGATGAGAATAGGCTCATCATTTGGATGGATGGACCTTGATTAATTTTTGTTTTTAAATGCAGTTATGTTTCTTTCCAAGACTGGGGAAGAACAGCTAACAGAAATGTAACTGTTTGCTTTGTCTTAGCCATCAAAGTGGCAGAGAGTGACGAGAAGAAGGATCACTTATTGTCCAGCAGCATTTGGGCATACACAGCCATATCTTCTTAAGGTGCAACAGAAAATCTGAAAGCTTGGACAACAGGCTGCCTGGAACAAGATTTAAGGAATCTTGAAAAAAGAAGAGCAGACACAGAGACTCTGAGCTGACATTTTAGAAATAATTTTTCTACGGACCCAGCAGGAACTACAGTTTGCGGTAATGGAGGATTTGCCTTCTTAAATTTTTTAAAAAAATTATTTCTTTAATTACCTAATATCACATGTTATTGTCCTCTTTTGCTTTACTCCCCTTGCTGATGTGAGATATTTAAATTTATTTAAGCACAATATTCATATTTGATTCATAGCTGCATCTGCCTTTTTGAGATTCCATATTTTCTAAGAAAAATAAAACAGTCCCTACAATAATAAAACATCTCAGGCAATATCCATTCAAGGGATGCTTTCATCGCTGGAAAATTTACAAAATGTAGTAAGTTTGTCCTAAGTATGTTCTATCATCTTTTAGGTTGAAGACTCTTCATTGAACCAGCTGAACTCTGATCTGTTTAGGTCACTGCTCGCGCCGGTCTAAGCTTCCTTATTTACCATTTCCTGTGCATGCATCTCATTTACCAATATGCCATCCAGCCTAGGTGCATCACCTGAATGGAAGCTTGCTTTCATGCACATTTGGAGAAACTATTGTTACTGTCCTGTGAAATCATTGCTATGGGTACCAATGGTAATACATCATGGAATTTTCTGAATTCACCTTCATTATAAATACCAATATCTTCCAACATAAAAGTGTTTCAGAATTTTACCTCAAGGGGAACAGGCTTTTGTATTTCTAAGATGAAGAGCATTTTTTAGTTTGAACTCATCTGTAATTTCTCAAGTTCTTCTTAATCTTTTTTCTTTAATTATCTTCACTCTCCTTCAAATTTAATATCATCTTCAGATTTCATTAGTGTGCTCTTTTCTTTTTCTTTCAGACTTCTAATGTAGACATTAAACAAATATAACTCTTGCCAACTCTTGCTAACAAATGCAAACTTTTAGATTCCTTTTCCTAATATGCTGCTATTTAATATTTCTGGTTTATGTACTCATTTAGGCAGTTTACAGCCCGCATGGTTATGATCTTATTGAAAGCAGTACTGAATAAAATTTTAAAACTGAAAATTCCAAAGATCCCATATCAAATGCCTCACTAGAATTCAAATGTATATGATCTACTTCATTACCATTACTCATTAATTTTGTAATTGCATCAAAATAAGAAATGATGTTTGACTGATGAATTCTAATTTCTCACTGCCTACTGTTCATGGCTGTCTTGTCCCAGCTATTAATGATGGAATATTTATTTCACTGCTTTACAAGGCACTCAGAAAATATTTATGGCACCATAGTTGTCATTATCAATCTTTTCAGAAAATACGTAGGTTTATTTTTCTCAATCTCTTCCGTACATTTTCCTTCATCTCTAAATTTTTAGAAATGAACTCTTGTAGGCTTACTGAAGTCAGTAATTCTTTTGGTCTAAAAGAAAGCATGTCCTTGCTTGTGTTTGGAGCATATCAACATCTTCATGAACAGAGCTTTCAGAGGGACTTCTCTCACAAATATATGGGATGTAAGGTCAGCTGTTATATACTAAACATTAATCAATGGATATTGGGTCCTGTTTATAAATATATCAACACTCTCTTGAGAATAAATATGCCAATATTCAGTTAATTGCCTTAATTGCCACATAATCTTTGAAATTTGATGGCTCTTTCAGAACATGAGGGTACCCAAGCATTGGACTATGTTGCTAAGAAAGGCTGTGGAGTATCAGCCTTGTGGCTATTTCAAATTTGACTGGATCTGACCAACCTGCTTTAAGTTGACCCATTCAAGCAGAGCAATGAACTAAATGACCTACTGAGGTCTCTTTCAGCTAACATGATTCTGTGATCTGATGAATTTAATTTCTTGAAGGCTTAATTTTCAGTCTCAAATGTTAATTAACTTCCTGTAGTCATTTGTTCTCATGTCAGTGTTACTTGTGCATACAATGCTATTCCTTTTCTGGTATTTAGTCCTCATTATAAATAAAAATTTAATATATATAGGTTTCAGCATTAGTACATTTATTAGCATAATAAATCACAGCTTATATTTTCTGTGATAACAGGTTTTTTAAAAGGGGCTTTTTGTTTATTTTTCAGGTATTATCAACGTTGTCTTTTTTCTAATGCTTTTATTCTCTCAATATTTTTTATTTTAAAAACATTCTGCTAATCACTTTCAGTCACTGATATTTGGCTCCCTATCTAGGCTAAAAAGAATACAATACAATTGTAAGTATATATCATTCAAATGTAAATTGAAACTTGATGATATTTTATATTCCCATCTGATTTTGTGCATATTATCCACTTAGACATATCGCGTGTGCATAAATAAGATTTGAATATGCTAATTGTTTCTAAAGCATATATTTAACTATATTACACATTTCAGGAGCATGACTTTGAATCAATAGCTGGCTCAGTTACTTTTTAGGGTATGAGAACACCCAAATTTGTGGCATATTGCAATAGTTCTCAAATGAATATCTATCCAATGATCAGGTATGATTTGATTCACAAATTAAAATGATGAGCTAGAATAAAATCCTTTCAGTACTGGACCTTGCCCTGCCAATGTGAAAGGCAGCTGGTCTTGTTTCCCAAGCTGACTGTAACCGTAGATGTGTAAAGCAACCAAACTCTCTTATACAACAGAAACAAAGTAAGACTTCTTTACACTGCAGCTTTGTAATTAAATTTCACAACCTTAATAAGTTCTACTGTTTTATGCTGTTGTTCCTAGCTAGATTGTACTACCAGACAGTGCAAAATTGTTCCAAATCTTTTCACTGGAACTTACCTCGAACGAGCTCTCTTCTTAATATCTTGACTTCTTCCTTAATTACTATTATTTGTGCCTATTAACAACTCTCCAAATCTAGACTACATTGCAATTAGACAACTTCTCAAATGGGAGAAATTGGTGCCCTTTTAAATTTGTAATAAGGTGATATATGTATGCTATGTTGTCAACCCAGTCCTTTCACAGCTGATTCACTATAATCTGCAGGCTGGTATCTCCTTACACTTCTTAACTGAAAACATATTGGGTAAATATAACTCTCCATTCTTTTTCTTCTTTGTGGGAAAATAGAACTAAACAGTTGAAAACTCTTGGGCTTGAGATTTGTGTATTGCAAGCATGTGCAGTTGATTTGAGACACTTGCACAAATTTAAACCAGAGAAGAATGTAGCACTGTTAGCTCCATAGCATGTACCCTGAAAGAAAGTCAGGCTTGCTAAAGCATACATTAATTTATCTTTGAAGTTTGATACCCTATTACTCGTTCCAACAACAGCTACTTCCATCCTTCTATATTTACCACTCTTCCAAATATGTCTCTAGTTGTTTCTTTCATTTTGTAACACATTTATGAGATGTTCAAGGTTTGAAAGCAACTTTTTAATGTGTTAGAAAAAATATTTATTGCTAATTCTTTACTACTGACTTCTAATTTGCACTGCAAGCATCTTTGTGACATGATATTATGCAACTTGTAAGCACAAATCATTGAATTCAGATACAAAATTGCTCAAAATACTGTTCTTCTGCCAGCCAGGTAGTTGAACATGTAGAGATTTGCAGACTGTTTAAAACTCAGCTATGCAACTATGGATAAAATACTTTAAAACAGCCCCAACTTTACTTATGTAGAGGATCTCTTTAACATTCAGACATGCACTTTCCATCAAACCTGTTTTGATTGGATATACAAATTAAAAACTAGTCCTAAGAGCTACCAAAAATGTTCACTAGAACACTAAAAAAATAAAATGTGCTTTGGTTACATTAATTAGTGGCCAAACATTATTTGAAACAAAATTACATGTCCATTGCACTTACATCAGGAGTCACTTGATTCATGGGAATATCACTGGAATTACAGTTAAAAAAGGAGAAAGAATTAAAGATATTTTAGTGACACAGAATCCTTAAAGGATACTTTAAGAATTATGAGAGCAAAATTATAGCTGAAAATTTTCCCCAGTGCAATAATTAATTAACTGAATTCTTCTGAGTCCTGTCTATTTTTGGAATTTTCATATGCCTTTTACTTAACAAGAACATAAATACTTACTATAACCTGCAGAAATTTTAAGACCATTAGAAATTTATTTTAAAATTAAAAAAAAATTACCACTTTCTCTATAAGAATATTTATCAGACCCTCTATTAGGCACAAGAGGTCACTGAACTTGCAGACTGAGCAAAGCAGACATGCTAGAAACAGACCTGAAACTTTACATTATTCTACAGATTTCTTTTACTTCTTTTTCACTGCTGTGCATTTTACTATAGATGTAACTAACAGAAATGCTTCTCAATACATACATTTTCAATAACTGTATGTGGAAAAAAAAAAAGTTATTTAAAAAGCATGGAGCAAAAAGCATTCTTTCGAAAGAATGAAGCAGAATTATACCCAAAGATGGATCAGGGTATTTATTAAAAAAACAAATCTATTTTTTTCAGGCATACTTTCTATTATTCAACAATTCTTAATTTACAATTAAACATAACTTTATTAAATCTGGGAAAAAGTACCAGTGCTAAGAGCTTTGCTGGACTCATACAGTGAACATTTCTGAAAAATATATATTGTGAGGTACATTTCAAGGGCAATATTTCTCACTAAAGGGTAATATTTCAAAGAAATTTATGCACGTAATTAAAAAAATAAATTAGGAAAGCAAATCGCTAAATAAATGTGCAAATAACAAAGTTCAGCTTAAAAGCAATGGATCTTTTTCAAATGAGACAAAAACTGAGTTCAGAACCATGAACTGACATTGTAGCACATAACAATTAAAAAATGTTCTCAACACTTAGTCTCTGCTCTGCAGCTTTCACAATACCTGAAGTGTTCAAGACATGCATTCTTACATTGGTTTAAGCTATATTTAGTACTCTGTGCAAGAAAAATTAGATACCTTAAGGCCCCAGAAGTTAAAAAAGAAATTTTGAGACAGATTCTGGACATGAAATTTCTGAGAAAGTCTGGGTTGAGTCTCAGTGGTGAAGGCTGCAGTATACAAAGCTGCCACATCTCACCTGGCTAAAGTGCACAGGCTCCTGAATCAGCACCTGAGCTTTGCTGTGCAGGTGTCTCTGCACAAGGTGGTGCCTGGGCACCTTGATGATCCACGCTGGCAATCCATTGCTCACACCACAGATCATTTCTGGGTGGTTTTCACAATGAGGAGCAGAAGTAGCTGGTGTACAAATGGCTTGTGCATGGCTGTATCTGGCCTTGGGTATGGGACACAGGCTGGAAACATGCTTGAGAAACATTCCTAGAAATAGCTGGGAACTTAAAATGGGTACTGCCTGCTGCAACATATTGTGCACAAAAAATGGTTTAGTAAATCCTGAGCAGAAGTCTGCTTAAATAAGCCTCACTACTTGGCAGTTTCCTTGGCTACAGAACAAAAACTGAGCAGGGCGATACCATTGGAATAGCTTGTGATCCTCCTTTAGTTTCAACAGAGGTCATGCTGTTAAAAAAACTTGTAAATAAATGCCTGCTTCCTGCCTCCTTCACACTAATTTCTTTCTGAACTCCGTGAATTTGAACTTGAATTTGAATTTTAGCTGAAACTAACTGCAGCATATATGAAAGCTATAACATTACTGGTATACGCCTCTATTAGGAAATCAAACCAAATTAGATGGCTTGACAACAAAGAAATAAATAGGTTATTTAAAATGTATGTATGTTGATTACTAGCATTGTAATTTGTTTTGTATGCCTTATGTAAAGGTCATTTTAATTCCTCTTAAAGATGTGTATTAATAATATTAAGAAGTGATTAAGGACAACATGAGAAGTTAAGAAAAGATCTTCAGGGCAGAGGCAAAAACCTTAAGCTTTGACCTTCCCAGACAATACCACTACATTTTAAGTGAGGGTGATAGGGTGGTGTGGAAAGAAAAAAGCACTAACTTTACTGAGTCAAAACTCATGCAAATTAATAAACTGAAGGTTTGGAAAAGGAGAAAATTAGGTTTTTTTTACCACCTTCTTCCTGCAAGGCTCTCACTCTCCATTTCTGATTTCTGAGATAACAGTCATTTCAGTCTTCATACCCCGTTGACTCATTTCTTCTTAAACATTTTGGGAAGGACTGGTACTCCTGCTTCCCCCTCCCTCCCTCCCTCCCTCCCTCCTGCTTCTATTTACTCTTGTTTAACAGTCTATTTTCTATTCTCAGTTTCTCTTTCTTGCCTTCCTTTTGATACCCCTTTTTCTCTTTCTTCCTTTTCTGGATTGCACTAAGCATATAATTTTTCAGTGTTTGCTGGAGAATTCAGTGATATCATCTGTTCCTTGTTTGCTGTAATGTGCTTCACTTATGCCAGCAAACACAGTAGAAAGCCACACCACTTGGGGAATGTTTACCCAAATGCTTCAGGAAGGGGGAATGCCTGAGTACTTGCAACAGAAGATGTGTAAAAGAGAAGGGGAGTGGAAAAGGAGAAAAGAAACCTGTGCAGAGCTACAATTACTGGAACTCTTTTGACTGATGGTGTTTGATGATAAATGTCTGAATCACAGAGCCTTCACGGTAACAGGTGTGTAAAGCCACCTACACAAAGTAACTCAGATTTTTTATGTCCTTCACAAATGCTCTCAAGCTGCACTGTGGTTTGAACAACACTTACATTTACCTTTTGAAAAATGGTGTGAAGAAGAAGTATTGCCACCACATTTACATTTTTATAGTATGGCTTGCTCTGAAACTGTTAGAGGAGATTGCCTGGCTTAAAGCCTGGCTCAATGATTCCTGGAGGATATTTTTTTCTGCAGTATCCAACTACCATATGGAGTGCCAAGAAGCATAAAAGAGATTTCAGAAGCAATTCCATGATTACAGTTACTATACATTAAAGACACAGAAGAACAGTTGTAAATTATCTATATGGTTCTTGGATAATAAATTACTTTACTCACATCACAGGTGACAGGCTTCTATTACAGATCATTTTGTTTAAATGCATGGCAATTTTTTTAAACAAATGACTTCTAGCTTCAGAACTCCTGTGATTCTGACAGTATCTCATTCCAGACCTACCATTAAATGCCTTCTGAGTGACCTTGAGCAAATTATTCTTCACCCCACTGACCCGGTTGTCTCACCTCCTGTGGTCTGCCTGTCTTAGGTAATCAGATAGTGACTATCTCTAGAGTAGAGAGATAATTTTATCACTTTTTAAATTCTTAATGCAATGGAGCCTATACTAGTCTGTAGGAACTTCTGCAATAAATACTTAATAATAATAATTAATCATACTAATAGGATGACTTTTGGAACACGAGTGGCAAGAAAGAGTAAGAGTCAATTATTTCAAAGATTTGGACCGGAGGATGAGTTGCAATGAGCAATGGTTGAGGACCATACAAGCAGCACCACCTATAAAGGCTTTGATTGAAATGACAGCACAGGGAGGACAGAGGGAGGATAAGAATCCTGTTTTCCATAGCAACCTCAATTCACTTAGATATGAAGCTATTCTTTTCTCTGCTGAATTTGTGGGATATTTCCTATGATCACTTCTTTGTCCATTGAAAGTATTTCTGGCCACAGCCAGCTCCTGGGTAGCACTTACTGCTCCTCTTGGCAATCAGCCAGCTATGTTCTATATCCTTCCCAGAGCCTCTTGGGTTTCTTTGCTTACTATTTATAGTCTTCTGGACCCTTTTATTAATTGGACTTCTAGCTCTGTAAGTTCATGAAACCTATGAGGATTTCAGATTTTTTTCTAGGATAGCCCCAGTAAAAATGGACTCTCCAATTCCTGAAAGAAGTGAAGTCATGTTCTAAACTTCTTGATTAACTTGCAGTGGATGTGTATGTACTGAGACAAGCAGGTGTCTTACAGCAAACAAGAAGTACAAGATTATATAATTTAAAATTGCACCAATGCACAAAATGACTAAATTAACATTACACAGCTTCAATACAGCAATTTTCCAACTGTCTAGAACTCAAGTGGTCACATGAATACTAGTTCTTTTACCCTAGGATTTTTTGGTTTTATGGAGCTTCTTAAGTTTAAAAGATAAACAAGCAAGACTTCTCAACCTCTCTGTTTGAAATCCCCTTATGTTTTACTGACAGTCCTCTGAAGTTTAGGAATTTTGTTGTTTTCTTTTTTTCTCCTCAAGTTCTGAGTGGAGTGCATAACAGTAGTCAGAGCCTTTTCACTTTAGAGTGTATTTTCAGTGCACTTGTTTTTCATTTCTCCTCCCCACTTCTGTTGCAGTCTCCCTTCCTAAAACACCTTTTACTCCCTCCCCCTCTACTGTTTCAAGTCTGCCCACTTGGTTTCTCTTGCCAGCATCTCTCTCTCTCCTACTCATCATGCCAATATTCCTTCTTTACACACCCCCAAATCTTCCTCTTCACTCTCAGGCTTTGCAACTAGGCTGTTTTTTCCCCTGTGTATGAAGACACAGGAGTTTTCCTCTGTTGATTTTATATAGCCAAGTTCCACACCAATATTTTGGTGCTTTCAAAATTCATTTTAAGAACACCTGCTATGCTTAGAACAGAGGTTATCTTCAGTAAGTTTAGTGATCAAATACTAATAAAACTCAGCATAATATATTCTGTTATTTTTCCCAAATTCTTGTCTTGGCTTCATACAGCATAATTGTTTTCACTGAGGGGGCTACATGCATTTGTTTGACACTGCATATGCTATGCCATAGCATGTGAGACCCAAATCTTCTCAAGGAGCTAAGTTTTAGATACCAGGGGAAAAAAAACCACCCTGTGAATTCAACACAAAGAAATGACTGATAATATAGCTTAAATTTTACCCCCTTTACATTTTAGGCAGAGAGCAATAACTCACATACACATAACCAGTCCAGTCATACTTAGACAAAGTTTTAAACAAATGAAAACTTAGATTTATATCAGAAACTGGAAAATAACTTTTAAATAAATCAATTTTAAAATTATGGGGCTACCTGTGCCCATTAATGCTTAGATGTACACTGTAAGTGTTAATTCCTTCCCATATTGTGTTACTTTTTGTACTTATCTGTGCAGTTTTTCCTCCTGCCCCTGCACAAGCACTTGAAAACTTCTAGGGAGTTGGAGGCTGAATTGGAAGTCAGCAGAAGGCTGAATTGGAGGCCTCTCCTGAGTCCCTTACAGCTACTGCCATTTGTTAAGATATGAATTCCCATCTCTGAAAGACTGGCTCCTCTCCTTGCTGGAAAGAAACCATACCTGAGGAAAAGATGTGGTAAGAACCAGGGCCACAAGGGCACAGCCAGGACATCACATCCCTGCTGTGCTACAGTCTTGGGGCTCTCCCCATCTGGACACATCATTTCCCCTGGTCCATCAGCCCCTGCTTCAGAGACACCACAGCAGGGCTGGTGCCAGCCCCTCCCAGCCCTGCCTGGCCTTTGCCATGATGACCTGGGCTCTCCCCTGGGCTCACCTCCTGGCCTGGTCTCATCTCCTGGCCTGGTCTCCACCCATCCTTGTTCCCATTAAGTACTGATGCCCATGTCTGGGGCTGCCTCAGTGCATCCCAGCTGCCCCAGAGCATCCCAGCTGCCCTGCTCCTGCCTGGGGCAGTGGGATGCCAGACCATACCTTTGGGGCCCTTTGCTGCTCCTGGGCCACAGCCCCTGGGCTGCACCCTAATACCACCAGCAGAAACCCTGCCTGTACCTTTCACCTTGCTGTTGGAAGTCTGAAACATCAGGGAGCAGCGAAGCCAAACTTTAACGCTGTTGGAAGCAAATCAGTTTCTCAGAAAGGTAAGCAAAGCAATAGAAAAAAAAAAAATCTGCCTTGTGCATTTCACATGCTGAGGAATGGTTCAGGTGATGCAGAAATAATGAGTTTACTAGGCTTCAGTGATGAAAGGGAAATTTTAGAAACTCATAAGTGCACGAAGTCATTGCAAAGTTTCTTATAGATAATTATTATTATGTCCTTTGACATAATGCTTATTTTTCTGTTCCTGACATAAACAGAACATAATAAATAATAAGGAGAAGGTCAATGCAATGCATCATTTATGTTGGTTTTAATATTTGGATTCAAGAAAAAAAATAGAACTTTTGAATAGAAATAGTTTGAAAGCAGCCTGAATATATGTGCATTTTATGGATCTTAGTCAAAAGGGTAAAATACACCCACATATTCACACATAACACAAACACACTTTTTAAATGTTTCCAGACTAGCTTTTAAAGTACTTTCAATTCATTGGTTATAAAGGATTTGGGTATTTTATGTGATTTCTCTGGTACTCCTAAATTACTCTATCTGATTTCCTTATAGATACATGACAGCATCTTCTAAATGGTAACATAGAATGCTTTCTGGACAGGGAGGGAGGTCATGGTCCTAGGGACCCTCAGGAAGGAAGCTGGTAGTCAGCTGATGAATAGACATTATTTCCTGGAAATCATGAAACTGAAAAAAATATTATTTTTCAAGACTTCAGGCTTAGTATGAAAAACACAAATAATCTAAGATGACTCTTGTCTGAATCACTGCAAAGAGTATACATTTACTTCTTGTGGCAAGGAAGATATATTTTGTATTTTTCTGTCTACAGAATCTCACGTGGTTATTGTGGCAGAGAGAGAGAAATAGAAACTGAGAGAAAAGAATAGCTACATTTTTCAGCTTTCTGGGTCTGTTGTCTTAGTGCTACGTGGTGTAAGAAATTGGGATGAATCTGTGAATTGCATTTATAGACACAGAGGATCTGGAATCTATAGTAAGCGTTTATCAGAGAAGAAGGACCAAATTAGAATTGCAGCTTGGAATATAATTTCCAAACAAGATTACAGTTGCAGTCTTCAATGTCCCCATGAGAGGAAGCAAAGAGGCAGGCACTCTTGCAACCAGTGACAGGACTTCAGTAAATGGCATGAAGATGACTTAGGGGAGGTTTAGACTGGATATCAGAAAAAGTTTCTCCACCCAAAGTGTTGGGCACTGGAAGAGGCTCCCCAGGGAGGTGGTCACAGCACCAAGCCTGACAGAGATCACAAAGTATTTGGACAATGCTGTCAGGCCCATGGTGTGATTCTTTAGGTGTCCTGTGCAGGACCAGCAGTTGGAGTTGGTGATCCTGATGGGTCTTTCCCAACCCAACATGTGATATGATTCCACTCCATGATTCCATGAGAATTATCAGAATATGCCTCCCTTGCACTATGATATAGCAGTCCATGTCAGTCATTATCTTACCCAAACTTATAAATATAACATGACTGTAGTATGGTACAACTGCTTAAGAATAACCCCAGGCAGTTAAAGAGCCTCAAACTATCACCTGCCATCACAGCCAGGTTATTGCTCATTTACCCAGGGCCACAGGCAAGTGAGGTGTTTGATCCCATCTCTCAGCACAGGCTGTTTTTGCCATGAGCAGCCAATGTCACACTTTAAAGCTCCTGATTGCAGTGGAAAGATGCCCATAATAAAGTAACAGTGACAAGAGCAATAGAAATGCCACTTCCCCTTTGGAGAAATTAGGAGTGGAGAACAGAATTTTAAACCTCACCAGGATTGATTATTCCTGACTTTTCTGAGATAATGAATAAGGAGAAAGAATTAAATCTATTGTAAGTCAGATAGCTTTCACCTGACAACTGAGAAACTCTAGGACATGCAGATAAACAGGTCACACATCTGTGAACTGAAGCAGTATATTGTAAGGGCCTCATCTCAGCACACTGTAGTTAATAACACTTCTTCTGGCTTCATAAAAAAAAAATTACTTAGGGACTTTTTCCTTCTACTCCCACTCCTATTCTCCACCTCCCACTCCTGACATATTATAAGAAAAATCTCAGACACATGATGGAACAGTTGATTTTTTTTTCTATGACCCACTCAATCAGAAATAAAAGAAGTGCCACTGGTAAAGCACCACAGTGTATAAGCAGCAGAATAAGCCTGAGTGTCTTTACCACAGTTGAGGGAGACACTGTAAATGAGCCTGTATAATTATTGTCATGTTGTAGATGTTACACAAAATTCTGCACCAAGAATTTATTTTCCTGGATTTTGTGGGAAGTGGATAATAAAAAAGGATAAAAGTGGCCAGGAAGTGAATTTAACTTCCATGAAAAATGTAGAATATAAATGTATCTTATCAAGTAGATAAAGTTAAGCCATCTTTCTTTCTGTCACTTTATCACAACAAATTATGCAATAGAAAAAGAACATAAAAATCTCTCTTGTAGACAGCTATGCAGAAATATTAAATAATTCACTAGATTCCTCCAGAAGATCAGCAGATGATGGCAAAAGAGCAAAACCTTTGCCTTTTCTCAGTGTGACTGGAAAAAAAAATACACTAAATCTGGATACAGGTGTAGTTTTTTTTTAAATAGGAAATGAGGAACAATAATAAGAATTACTTTAGCAGCTCTCAAATATTTTGAGCCCAGTTTATTACTTTGTTTGTTAAAAGGCATCTATACCACTAATGTTTCTCTAAATGAAATTTAAATCTTCATTGAATGTAAAAAAAATTGAGAAAGATAAAATGTCTTGGTCAGTCTCAGTACACATACTTTAGAATTACTTGCCATTCTCCTGCAGTTTAACAGTATAGCTCTTAATCATGGAAATTACATAGGAAAAAACCCATCTATTCAATTTAATTATAAAAAAATTGCACACCTGCTGACGATTTAATAGGACTCTAGTTCAAGAGAAATAAGTACTAGGAAGTGATACAAAACTGCCATAATTTTCAGGAGGAATTGCCACTGATGACTACTGAAGAAATGAGTCAATGATTGCTTAATGAATTCCTGCTCTCCTACTCAGGCCAAGCCATTTGATTTACTGGTTTGTTTCTCCTCCAACAATACAACTTTGCTGCATAGGCAGAAACCCTTCAAGGCAGAGATCATCGCACTTGTGAAACGCTGGATGTGTGTTTGTACAGGTCCTACAACAAATCTCAATCCCTTCAGTTCCACCTAGAGGCACCAGTGCACAACAGCAGCAGGAATCACCCAGCTCGGACGGATGGACTTGTGCAGGGCGGGGAAAAACCAAACGAGTAAACCACGAGAATACTATTTTTATGGATTTGTGTCTTTTTGTCTCATTCTCAGACCCAGATAAAGCTTTCCCTGTGTTAAAAACATTTATAAGTCTGTTTCTGGGTAGATCCTCTTGGTGGAAGCATCAGAGCTGACCTGCAGGTGCTCCACTCTCGTCACCCGGTCACTCCGTCACCTGCTCGGGATGGGACACATCCAAGAACATCCAGGTACATACCCGAGCAGATAGGAAATCAGCATGATCACGAATCCCATTTCCTGAGGTCAGTTTGGTCAATCTGAAAGGTCCATTTGTCACAAGAAGCAAAGATGTAATCATCTAATCATGCCAAAAGGTCTGCTAAAATACACTTTCAGATTGATCAGGTTGAGAGTATCTTTTCTTCTGTACCTACAGAGAACTCTGGATTTCTCTGATTAAACTATTGGAAAGGAAAGCATTAAAATGATGAAGCATTTCTGTGAGTTTTATGCCTGTGAAAAACACTAATTTTATTTTATGACTCCTGGTTTTCCTGTATTAATATCCAGACATACCATGGCCACTATAATACTCTTTTGAATGTTGTCTTAATGATATGCAATTAAGTGAGTTGCCAAATGTGCTTTAAAATACTTGACTATCTGCATTTCAGTGTTTGTACCCTCAGCAGAAGTTAAACAGCTGTTTCAGAAGCTTCTCATGCAAGGTTTCTCATGGAGAAATTTTTTCACTTAAATCTGCCCAGGTGAATAGTCTTTTGGACCATATAAAAATTTTGCATATCTTCAGTTTCAACTGGAGAAACTTTAAGAATTAACTAGTGTCTCTATTTAATTTTTTGAAGCAAATTTATGATCACTAAATCGAAAGTTATTTCATGTAGTTAGTTTTTTGCAATCAGTGTGTTTATTGCTTGCCAAAATCTTTTGAAATGGCAACATATAGCATTTTGTTCCTGAATATAAAAATTTCTATCAGCTCAGAAGTGTTGAAATAATGAGGTCCCACCATTTGTGCAGTACAGTTCTAAGTCATATTTATCTCCTTACTAACTTTAAAATAGCCTCATCGAAGGTCAAATCTGACATTTGTATTTAAGAAGCATATCTAATTCTATTTCATTAGAAGATGCTTTTCCAGCTTTTTACAAATCAATTTTGACTCAGATAGATTACCACTTAATTCTTTGTCCTCCTCCACATCATTAAAGTGCAATATTGAATCCATGTGCCCTACTTTTGTCACTCATGTGAATTCAGATTGAAAGTGCTGTGAAGAAAAGGTTACTAGATTTTCTCTGCCCTGACTATCTATTCTGAAAGAGAAGTTTAAATAATGCTATTTTGTTAAATCTTGCAAAAGAAAGACTGAGATATATTTGAGAACAGCAGCTATATTCACCAGAAAAATTATTGATGGAAAAGAGTGGTTTAACCTGGATAACATTGGCACATTGACAGGTCACAATCTAACAGGTTTTGATATACAGGTTTTATAACCAAATCTTATGATTCCTGGCCAAAGCTGGTTGCAGTGACCCAGGACACCCTGTCAGATCCTGCTAGACACAGAGTGAGAAAACACCATGACAGTGTTGCAATTAGACTCTCTGTAGTACTTTGAATTTTCACTCTCTCTTGCATTATTTTGTAAAGACAACTGTAGTACATGTTAATTCTTTTCTGGGTTTAATTTCTTCAAATATGAAAAACTATTAACTAATGAACCATGTACAAAGGAAACTTGCTAACAACTTACTGCAGTAAAACAAATTTTAGGTGGTTCAAAGATGTACCTGTGTTTCTGGAGAACAGTTAACTAAGTAAACTGGATCATGCTGTTGCATATGACTTTAAAATCCAAATCAGTCAGTCTTGAAGTTTCACCCTAACATAGGTAAGGTCAAAAGTTATTATATCCCCTGCAAACATTTAATGTAATAAATAAATTAAGTTTTAAGTGTGATGAAATATCTTACATTTGAAATTAAATTTAGGAAGAAATATTGAAAAAATTAATTTATCATAGAGAAAGTCAACTATTAAAGAGACTCAGAACACCTGGATTCAAAATTATTCAAAACTCATTTCAGTGGCACCCTTGCAACAGACATATAGATGGTATAAGTTAATGTTAGTACTGTCTAACACCTGAAGGTGTGTAGCATATATATTTGCATAGAAGTTTATGAAGAAAATAAAAAGAGAAAGCTGAATATTTGTCCCCATGAAAAAATGTCTTTATCTTCACTTTGGAATGGGCGTATATTTAATTACAAGATATTGTACGTACCTGTAAAATTCAAAGGGTAAGTGAAAAGAAAGTGGTACATGGAAACATAACAGTGCCAGAACAATTCTGCAGCAGACAATGCCAGAGGCAGTGTTGTAAATACCAGCACATCCACCAGAGAAGATAGCCACAGCACTGGATGTTTTCATAAGGGTTGGAAGAGACAGATTTTGAATTATTGCCTTTGGATCATGAATTTTCAGTCATGTACTGCATGTGGATTTGTACACATTGGGAGATTTTGTGGGAAGGAGGCAGTATAAAGGTCTAGTGTTCAATTCAAAGTGTTACAGCATATGATACAAGCAGACAAATCTTGATTCTGCCTTTACTTGCCTGCTAGGTAAAAAAAAAATGCCCATGTGTTTGAAAATTGGTTTAAATGCACTTAGGTAGTAATGCAGAGGGGATGGTCTACATGGAGATATTATCTGACCTTCCCAGTATGCACCAAGTTTTCTACAATGTAGATGAAAGTCACCCAAGCCACAGCTTACTGATGTTCAAATGAATATTTCCTAAGTCAAGTATTTTTTAGTACTCTTGTAAACAGACTTAGAACCAAAATGAATTAAAAAATAAGAGGAGAAGGAAATTTTAGTGTAATCTAATCTGTAAACAATTTTCACTTTGGAAGTAACAGTCAACATAACAGTCTATCAGGCATGGAGAGCTGAAAATTTTTCAGAGTAGCTCACATTAAAAGCTTCCATCCATTTCTTTCACCCCCCTGCTATGTAATAGATTTACATCTCATCTCTGTATCTGAGAGTTTGGCATTTGGGCAGTATGGCTGGGTGGGAATAGAATAAAATATTAGGATAAAAATGAAGCTATGGCTACATAGCTACCTGATTTAATAATTCCTGGATTTCTAAATAGTGAATATTTATTGAGTCAAAAATATGTACTGGATACCTTAGCTATTCCATCATTTATAGAAATAGTTATATTCATTTAAATCTACCCTTCTGAGCTGGGAATTATGCACTTTCTGCCCTTATGTTATAGGTCTACTCAAGATCTTGTAAGTTACAGTGACATTTCTGCAGCTGGTTCTCTTCCTGCAATGCTCTCTCTCAATAATAAACTCCAAGCCCACCAGCATGATGAAGTATTTCGCCTGGTCATTTTCAATTTCTATACTAAGTTTCCATATGGCATAGTAATAGGAAAAGAAAAGACAGTATGATTGACAATCCCAAAAAGTCCTAGGTAGGAAAATATATTCAGCTATTTGAATCACTCAGAACTACTAGAAACTTTTAGCCAAATGTTTTCATTGTGATGTCTTTTACCCACCATAACAAAAAGACGTGATGTAGCCTTGCAAAAGGGAACAGTGCATTTTTTTAGGTAATTATATATTTCAGAGAAAGTGAATTCAGATTAAATATATTGTTCATCAGCATGAAAACCTGATAGATGAATAATATACTTTTCTCAGATAATAAAAGAACAGCTTACTGTAGCTTCAGGAATATTTAAGAATTGAAATAACTCTTTAAATCGTTCTTAATAATAGGAAGCAGAGAATATTTGTTCTGAGCATCAGGGCACTGATATTTAGTGCTGTCTGGTTGACATTAACACATGCTTAAACTAGATCAGAAACCTAGTTCACTTGTTTGAATTCTCACAGCAAAACAAAAGAGAGACAAAGAATAGAAATAAGTATCCATATTCTGTGAGTGAATATAAGGAAGATGTAAGCTAAAAAAGTGCTACAGAAAAGTTAAGAAAATGAGAAATATGAACTTTGCACAGCAAAAGAAAATTACATGTAGCTACTTGAATTACAGTCTTTTCTTGGGTTTTTCTGATCCTTCCTTGAATGTATAAGCAAAGAGATAAGGATTATTATTTTCATAATCTATTAGAAAATATGGTGGCACCACCATTGTGTATTTCTAATGAATGAACCAGATTTAGTCTGTTCATATACAATATAGGGGAAAGAAGTGGCCTATGGCAATGCTCATTATATATATGTCTAGCTATATTTTCTTATAGGTTATGAATTTCAGTCAAACCGTGAAATTAAATTATAAAAATTGCTGGAGTATTGCAGGCTAAAATATACATCTAGAGAAATGAGCAGACCTGAGTGTATTTTATAGTAGAGAGATAACATAATTTTCTTGAAATTATACGGGAAGAGTTGAGAAATGCAACATGAATTGAAATATCAGGAAAAATATTGCTTACAGGAAATTCTGCTGATCAGAAAAAGCAAAAGTTTATTTAGTACTAGCAATGGACTTTAACAGATTACTTCTTACAGAACTGCTGACTCAAGAAATTTTCTATGTTTTCCTGCCTGAAAGACCCTCTCTATAAAACTTAATCTGTCCAATTCCACCTAAGGGTTACTTTAGAGATTATTTTTTTCCCCCAATGTCCACAGTACAAACATAGAAATAAACTGCAATATTAAAGTGAATTATTTTAACCTCCAAATTTTCCTCTGAATTCACTGTTGATATGCTGGAAAATATTTGCTCAACATTTCCACTGATTTTATGTGGAAGACAGATAAAAATCTTTTGGTATAATAACTTTCTAACTTTTGGGTTCTAAACCCCATTTCTGCTGCTCTGGATCAAAGACTAAAGGAAGGCAGGCAATTTCATTGTCCACATGCAGCATCTGCAGCATCTGCAGTCAGATTCGTCCTTTGGTGAGTCTCACTCCTGCACTTAAACACTGACCTGGACCACTGACTTTCTGACTGGGAGACCTTGCTCCACACAAAAGAAAAAGCCCAAGTAGACAAATACCAAATGGCCAATGTGAGTGCTAAGTGTGTGCACACACAAGCAGATAGAAAGTTATTTGGCCAGTACTTAGCAAGGCAAAAAGTTGCCATTCTTTCAGTGTTAAACATTGAATGAAATTAATTTATTGAAATGCGTACTTTATATTAATCACATATCATAGTCTCAATCTTACATCATAAGCATGTATAGTCAGGAAACTACTATGGCCCCAAAAAAGTGTATTTATTTTTATTTTAGTCTAAGAAAGAGTATTCCTTTGCCATGATATAGCAGTGATTTTTCTCAGAAAAAATAGCTCCTTAAATAACTTCAGTTTACAGGATCACAGAAAATTATCCTGCCCATGCTGAGCTGTTTCTAGCACACCTTGGCAGCTATCAGTATCCAAAGCAGTGTGAAGGTAGTGTAGGTGTATCAACTCCACACTGCAGTACACTGCAGTGACTAGTGTAGAAAAAAGTTTATAATCATTACTTTTCCCCTTGAGTCTAGATGTTTTTGGAGCTGGCATCTCTAGTAATACTTAAAATATTGTGATCAATGTTACAGATCACTGGATGGGAAAATCAAGGAAACTAGAAATAGCAAAATGTGGGATGCTTCTTGGTAAGTGTTGTTTAGCAGTTCATCACAAGTACAACACTGAAATGTTGCCATTAGTCACATATACTTGTTGCTGTTTTTATGCACACAAAAAAGGCTTAAAACTGAAAAAAAATCTTCCAAACTAAATAACAACACTAGTCGTCTTGGTTTTAATATTTTCCCTTCTCAAATAGAGGGTTTTCCTCCTTACTTTCAAAACTACACAGAATAGGAAAACAACACAATATATAAACCAAAACATTTCCTCTGGAAGTTTGCATCTCTCTGTACACATAAGGGAGATTCTGGAAGGTTTGAGGATATATGATGGAAGACAAAACACTTTTTTTTTTTTTTAAATACTTGTGGTGTAATTTGTAACAAAGCACATAAAAATTTCTAATCCCATGCTGAAGACAACTTCAGTTGTGCTACCTGAGAGATGATCTTGAACACTGCCTCCTTGTAGATTTCAGATAAGGATATGTGTTTAATCAGTCTCAATCTAATTCTTTGGTGAGATATGAGTCTCAAGACAAATTGTGAAACGGGAAAGTCGCATATGAGAATTATTTCTTAGTGAACTAAAACATCAGAATCTCTTTCAGTTTCATCTGATTTTTAGAAGGTGCCAAATGACTAGCAGGAAAATGACTGATTTATATCAGATTTGGACTGATTCTAGCCCAGGGAAACTGTTGCTGTGGGGTAGGCATTAAAGATCCACATTTAAATAACATGGTAATTATGGCACTGAAAATAAAATTTACAAACCTGAGAGTTAGATGTTTAACTTTCTTTTAATAGTGAATAGGGAGTGTTAGGTACTTTGGGACAAACTGCGGCTTTGAATAAAACGCAGATAAATCAATAGAAAGCTGCAAAGTGAAATGTTAAGAATTTCACTTAGCTAATGCCTACAGGGACCAACACCTGAAACTACTTTCCATTCATAGATAACAGCATCATACAGATAACTGGATGATTCCTTTTTAAATAGAGCTGCCAGAAATATAGAAGCAGCGTTGTCTCAAACATCTTCTACCTCCAAGAGGAGACACCTGGATATCAGGTCTTCATCAGATAGAAGGAGTTGACAAGCACATTATCTCTGGGTCTGGAAATTCTAGATTGAAGATCACTCTTTATACAACCTGTTGCACTGTGCTGCAGTCTGCATAAATATAATATATAAATATACAATTCATAGGGCCAGGCAATTACAAATAGGCAGACTGTGCTAGCCAAATGATGATGTCACTTCTCTGGAAAGTTTGGGAATCCTGTTTGAGGATATATATATATATTTCATACTACAGAACCCCTGAGAGTTCACCTGGACTCAGAAGTTCAGTGGGTTCAATGTCTACCTCTGAATTCTTAGTGTTTTCACCACTCTTGAAGTCAAACAAGCACATCTGGGCTTCAGATTTCTAATTATAAAGTGGCAATTATTTTCCTTAATAAAATAACACTAACAAGGGCTAGCATACTGGTATCATACTGGTATATTAGCTGCAGCAGTACTTCTTTTACCAACAGAGACCTCTTACAGCTGAATGAAATCAAATGTGCAGCTTCAGTACATGAGGAATCATCTTATAGTGTGCAGCTTTGGTGCATCTTAACCAGTTCTGGTAGTTCACTCCAATGGGAAAAATTATTGACTGGCAGAAAGGACACCACTGGACTTTCAGCTCTGACTGAGGTTTTACAATAAGAATGTGCTTGATTAATATTAGTTGGTTTGATTTTAGTCACAAACCCATCCAAAGTTAAATGAAAGTCACTGAGAGAAAATATGACACTTCATAATGCCATTCTGATGCAGAATCTTTTCAGAAAAATGCTGTATTTATTTTGCCCTTATTTGAACAAAAGATTTCAGTGTATTAAATTCTCTCTGTCTGTATTTTTTGTTTAAGGGCTTTTAGATGTCTTGCCTGGAGTTTTGTTGAGGAAGGAAGTGTAACATTAAAACATAAAATGAAGACTGTGGTGGTCAGATGGACAGTAAAATTGCTACAAATATTTTTTACAGTAAAAGCATCTCTCAGTCATAATAAAATACCAAATTAATCTATCTCTTTAATACTTGATTCTACTCATGTCTACTTAAACTACCAAACTTTTGGATGCCATCACTGTCCTCACTTGAGAAATGCTTTTTAAGACACCTGTACACTTCGTATTAAATATACCTATTTTCTTTTAAAATTTAGCTACAGTCGTACTGTGGCCTTTATGAACCTACTGAAGTTTTCTTTCAGCAGATAAATAATAAAGGAACTTTCAGTTCAAGAAGAAGGAGCTTAAATTTAGGTAGACAATCAGTGCCAATAATTTGATAGACAAGCTCATTTAATGTGCAAATATCAAACTAAACTGATATAGACTGAAGATAATGAATCTACTTACATAACTAATTGGAATGAGTGCTATATAGCATTTTCCTATATTATGGTTTTGGTTTACATTTTTTTCACTAAAATTAGCAGTAAAGACTAATCTGCTCTTATTATAGCTGATGGAAAAAAATTGCAAGTGTCATTGACATAGTAGTTGTAAAAAATTCTAACATTTTCACCCAGTAGGAGAGCAAGTTGAAAATACAAGGAATGTTATTTGCAGGATTAAAACATTTCTTTATATGTCACTATCCCAAAAGGTTGAGGAAAAAAAGCACATAGGCTAAAATAAAAATAACTTTAGATAGACATTTCTAAGTTACCAGATTGTATGCAGAAGAGCAAAATAAATAAATATCGAATTATTTGTTAACCAGAACTTTTTTCTCCTCTGGAAAGAAATATGATCCTTATGTTATTCATTGCCTTTTACCACTCAAGTAACTGCTTGGGAGTTTCCACACGTTTCACTGATTACATTATTGTAAAGGGCAAAATATCCCTCAGACTAAAATTTCATTATTTTTACACATCCTTTTGGAAAGAATGCATGAAGTGTAATAAAAATGTGATTTAATGATGAACAGAATTTATGTCCTGTATACTGAAGAAGAGACTAAAATATGAGGTTTAAGTGAGAACTGAGAGCAAGCAAAATCCAAACTTGATAGCAATTACTCAGTGCATGGAAAACCAGTTTTGGAATATTTATAAGACACAATTAATGAAAGGCTTCTTTTAATGCTTCTGGTAATGTTTCACTGTTAATTAGTTTTCCTGCAATGTAGTCCAATGTAGTTGCTGACACAGGTAATCCATCTCTGCAACCAGGATGTTTGCACCTAAATGGTTCTACTTGTAGGTGTAAGTGCTAACTGTCTTGTTAAAGTAATTTCAATTCACATGACAAAGTAATGGTGCCATATCAGTGGGTAGAGGAAAGGGGAGTGTGATGTCAGCCATTCAGTTACAGCTTTTAAGTTTTAATTCAATTAAGAAAGGTTAACAAGGTGATTTCTCAGCTTTTGGCCTTTAGGAACTGATTTGAGAAGCAATTAAAATCGAGATACAACTGATATTAAAAAATCATGGAAAGTTTGTATTCTTTATTTGTGTCACTATGCAGAATCAGACTACATTTTCTGCTTCACAAAAGTAAGACCATCTCATTATTAAAAAAAACCCCAAAAAACAAAGAAAACAAAACAAAACAACAGTATTGGCAGAAGTGTTAGCCTGAGTGAATATTTGCCTGTGTAAAGTCATAAATTGTAAATTGTGACTGGAATTAAAATCTGAAAAAATCTGAAAAACTACCTAAACCACGCAAAATTTTGTGTTGCAGTTAAAAAAATAGAAAGAAAGAAAACAAAGCCTTGATCACCTATGTGAAATCCTAGGCTTGTCACTTCATTAATACAGAATATAGAATCTACACTGCTTTTAAACACACACTGGAAAGTTTGTTCAGTATCAATTATGGTATTCAAAAAATTATGCAATATTATGGCAAAACATCAGACCATTTAATTTACCAACTGTTATAATGAGAATAGATTGACTGTGTACCACTTAACCAACTTCATTGTAATCTCTGCTTGTTAAGTGTGATAACATGATGGAAGACTGATAATATATTAGATTTTCACTTCATAAATAGGTTTTTAAAGAGGGTAAAAAATGCCTCAAAAATGCTATTGAGAACATAATTAACCTTGTAGGATCACAAATATACATTTTTTAGTATCTTACCCAAGTGTGGTGAGAAGTTAAAGCATTATTTTATTGTATCCTGATTCTCAGTACAAACTATATTTTAGAAATTAGACATTAGGTTTCAGAACATGTCTTTTTCCTGAGGAGGACTCATTTCTCCTTTTATTTTATTCAAAAATGTCTATCAAATTGATTACATATTTCCATTATTAACTTTATTGAATGCTTTGCCTGTCCTCTGACAAGATACAGCTATTTTGTTGCTTTTGGAGGACATTTCCTTCATAAAGTTACAACTTGTCACTATGTCCTTAACAATGAATTTATGAAGTTGGAAAATGTCTACCTTGAAAACCTAATATAAAATATAAAAACTAACATAATATTTTAATTTACTTCTGAACCTCTTTCTTCTATACCCAGTTTTGTGAGTTCAATGTCAATAGCATATATTCAATATTTTCAAGTATACTTGTTATTTTTATGAGCTTTATGAGGTTTATGAGATCATTATTTCTAGTCTCATTGTCAGGGCTATCTCCTGAAAAGAAAAAGCTGTGAAAACCCCTGGTACTCCACAAAGACTTTGTCCATGGGTTATTTTAAAAAAGGGCATCCTTAAATCTTTATAAAGTATGTTATGCCAACGACACAATTTGAAAATCCATATGCTGAGGAAGAAATTGATATCTAGTGCAAAATTCAATCTGGTATTGAAACTTCTAAATATAAGCACCTATAGATATGTAAAATTTGCAAGTTTCCATTAGTCAAAGGACATCTTGCCAGTAGAGACTGTAGAGCCTAGAGGACAGTTTACCTGTATATGGTACAGTGGCACTTGCAGCTATACATATTTGAGTATTTAATTTCCTCCATTAATGTAGTTAATTCTGCTGTTGGCAACTGATTAAATTTACTACATACAGTACTACTAGGGAAGCCTTCTGGTGTCTGTGTCTTCTTCTGCTTTAAAAGGCATATTTTATCTTCTGTACATATATCCTGAAATTGTTCTACATGCCTGTATTAACATTAACCCTTAATTCTAAGGCCTATTCAAACACATTAACATATCCAGAAAATACCTTCTTTTTGGACAAAATAAGCAAAAAAGAAATTCAGAAGAGAAATTATTAAAAACATCAGCTTTAAAGTTGACCACTGATGACCTATACTTCAAAATCAAATATATATAATTTTAAAAACTTACTCACTTTCCCAGAACATTGACCTGGGTTTTCCTTGGTTTTGTGATATATTTTTTCCCAGAAACAATTGGATTAATCAAAGTAAACTGAAAATGTAAAGGTCTAGTCGAACCTAAAGGAACATAAGTTGTATAGGTTATAAAATGACATTTGGATAATAGCTTGAACTAGCAGTGGCACGGAGAGGTTGTAACAGAAGAATATCTCTAAAATAGAATACACAGTATCTGTAGAAACTCCATACACAGCAGAATTTGTCAGCAAATGCCTTCTCACTTCCCAGTTCTTCCCAGTTCTTCCTCACAAGGTCAGAACAAGCAACTTCTCTTCAGAGATTAAGATGGCTTTTGTCTGGGATTTAATTTTGTATCATCATTCTTAGATAGCTGTGTACCTACACACTAGTATTTCATGGTTCCTTAAAATGACACACAAGAGATGTTTCTATTTTTGCAGGAAGGTAAGAAAGAAGCCAGGATGCTGTGGGTCCTTTCACAAGTGGTAGACATTTCCTAGACTAATGAAAGATGGGTAATTTTGTGGCTAGGTCACAGGGCTGTGGACCTAATAGCACCTTGTTCTCTAATTTTAGATGAAACACTGACTCACTATAATATCTAGAAATCCATATATTTCCTTTGATGAAATTTTTCCTATCTACTAGAAACACCTCAGATAAAATGAATGTTGTGAGTAGTCAGATTTTTCTTGTGTTAATCAATTGCAAAAATATGAGAATAGAATAATCTGCTTCAGATGAAAAAAACAAAAATTAAACATATTCTATCAATCAACTGTACAGGCAAAGTATGCAAGGAAAAACAGATTGATGATAGATAGATGATAGACAAAGAAGAGGCAATATGAAGAGGTGTTTGTTATCTAATTTAAGATCAATATATGTTCTCCAATATAAATTACATTGAGAGTGTGCAGAACTTGATATCAGACAAATACACGTTGCAGCATATAGAGCATGCTTTGCTGAATAATAAAGAAATAGATGTTCAAAATTTTTAATTGTACTTCTTGATGAGGTTGGTGGTAAATATTTTTACATGCTTTATTCCTCAAAGATTTTAATCTCTGTGTGTACATAAAGTGAAGAAGTATGTGTGTAAGTGCATGCACAAATTGTGTACCTAAAACATCAGATGTTTGACTGTCCACTTACAAGAAAAAGGGAGAGAGAGGGGAAGAATGGACTGAGGATGTGATGTGCATAGAAAGAGATACTATCAACTTACTCCTGTACATGCTACAACTTTTAGAGTATAAACTCCTTAAAAAGAGATTAGACTGCTTCCTGAATGCTGCTGACTCTTGTCCTCTTTTAAGAATTTCTGTACTAGCTGCAGGGCACTATATTGGCTAAATGCAATCCAAAGTTGTTCAAATGAAATAATTCTTTTTTGTTTTATGTATTTATTGTCTGTGTTATTATCTCATATTTTATATATTTACCTTTAAAGCTATTTTTATATACTAAAACCATGTCTTATTTTTGTGAGTAACCATTAAAGCTGAACAGGTATCAAAGAAATACACACCAACATTTAAAAATGACATTTAATAGCTCTATATTTCAGTCAAAATAGCAATTGTGACATAGTATAAACCTAAAGGATTTAGTTTTAAGTCTGGCCAAATAATGTACTCTTTCCAAGCTAAGCATAGAAACATATCAGACTCATTATAATCACTGATCTTATTTTTCTAGTTCTCTATTACTCTACATGTCAGTATATGCAATCCCTTAATTATTGCCATTCACATTGATGGAATGACTCCTGGATTTGTGTCAATACCTGCGCTGTGAGTCCGATTCTATTTTCCAAATCCATTTTAAGCTTGGGTCTTTTAAGCATATACTGGTAAACCTGACATTAGGATTCATGTTAAGTCATGAACTGACAGTCACATGATTGCATGTTTTTGATATATGCAGAGATATTTTGCTTTGCTTCCATAGTTATGAGTAGATAGAACAGAAAAAAACAACCACTAGTAATTGCGTCATTAGGATAACATGTAGTGTCAAGAATTATACCTATAGCCTGTGAAATTTATAATGATATGGTATACTCCATTACTTTGAATAATAGCATAGTTGCAGAATGTTATCCCGAGTCTATGCACTTGAATGTATATGCATATTACATTTAGTTAACAAGAAATTTCTCTTACTCAACATTATCAGAGAAGATGATGATAACATTAAAAAACCATCACAGCTACACCATGCTTTCAGCTAAAAATCTATTTAGTCATAATCTAGCAGCTACATTCAACACAACAGTTTTTCTGTGAAATTGCTTTGCTTGGAGCTCTTCATCTAGCACATTACCTTCCATTTAAACTCGCTTAAATCCTGATACACATTTGTATTATTCTCATTAAAGTCTGGCCACCCTGCTTAGCTCAAGCTTAATAAACGACCTTCTATTCAAATGAAGTGATAAGTTGTACAAATATTGTCTCTGCAATCTTTAAATAATTCAGAATTTTAAGTGATAAACCCACTAACCTTATTTTTATCCTTGTTTCTGGTCATTTCAGTTTTAAGGCTAATTCAATTAATATTAGATATATTCCTTTAATCAAATGCCACACTTTATCAAATGCAACATTGCCCTCGAGTGTTTCTGTTTTAAAGGAATTAAACCAGCCTAGCTCATGGGAGAAAATGGCAAGTTGAGATGCATCTTCACTGAGGTTGAATTAACTATGATAAAAACATAGTATATGGTAAACCTCCTCCATGTATAATCTGTCAGAAATTGTAAGATAAATATGAATTGATATACACACACCTTATGCATTCTCTCTGCTGAGACAGAGTGCATGATGAAGTAGTCTTATTTAATGACTTGATGATCTTTTGATCTGTTTATCTGGCATACATTGAAAAACTGCTTATACAGGATGAGATTTTAAGTACCACAGGAAAAAAAAAAAGAAATGGAAGCATGCATAACTAAGAGAGAATCAACATAAATATATCAAGAAAATGATATATTTTATCTTAGATTTTGCAACATGATGCAAGTGCATAGCTACTTTACTAGTATTTCACTGTATTTTTCTGAATACTGGGACACATCAAAGCCAGAAAGTCTTAAACCTGTCTTCTTCATCCACTCTGCACTGAATTTCATGTCTTGGTTCAAATTCAGGAAACAGGACTACAAATATAACTATATCGTAATGACAATGGCGTCTGGAAATAAACCATACAGATTTTTTTTTTTTTTTAAAGGATTACTTTTCACCAAATAAGCCTGTTTAAAATTTTTAGATTGAACAGTGACTGGATTTTGTCAGTGAGGACATAGAGTGAGGCCATGGATTGACGTCACGAACAGACACGTGAAGGTCTTTGCTTCCCTCTAGTGACTGGTCCAGGAAGAGATTTCATTGAATCTGCTCATCTTACTCAACTTTGGCTCAGAGATCCAGCCAAAGATTAATTATGTGTAAAGACACCTGAGAGGTCAGTGAGATGCTGATACAGCATTAGAACCTGTTTGTGACAGCGACTGATAACATATGGCAGATTTACCCTGGACACACGTTTGACTGGTTTTGATGTAGCTTTACAGATTTATCCGGCAGAAATACAATTTCAATGTTGATAATTCAGGAAGAACTGATAAAGTTGGAAGACGACCTCCAAGATGCATTCCAAAACACAATTTCAAATATTTATTTCAGGTCATTTCGCCAAAAACACTTATTGTATTAAGACAGACCAGACTTCAATGATGTTCAGTTCATCATGATGAGTTTATCAGAGGGAATACTTATTATTCAGGGGAATTAGAAGACATTTTCAAGTAAAATTAAGCAACTCTATATCCTGCAAGTGCAAAAAAAAAAATATTGTATTGTGTTTCATTATATTATCCTTACCCCATTACTAAAACTAGCTATATTTATACCAGTTGTAGTTCTGCTTTTTTTGGGGGGAGGGTTGCCTTGTTTTTGTTGGTTTTTTTTTTTTACTGACTGCAAATAAATTTTAAAGTAACAAATAATATTATTTACTTACAAGCAATTTTATGCACATGACCTATACCCCTATTTTCAAAGGAACAGGTGCACAGCTCTTCTCACATGGACAAGCAAATATTCCCCAGATTATTCAACTTCTTTGGTAGCACAAGCAGATTTTATTTTTATTTAAGCATGATATAATACAAGGACCTTCAGTGCTTCTGCACTACTTCTGTTGGATAAACAGAGCTAAATTCTCCAAAACATACAACAGTCATGAGATCATCAAAATGAATGAGAGAAAAAAAAAGAGAAATATAATTATAAAACTATTTAAACTTCAGAGATCTCTTCATGGCAGAAGAATGATATTGGCTTTGAGAACAGCTAGTGAACATTGTCACTTAGAACTCAGGAATTTGAAACTCTAACTCTACCAGGGTTTAATGAGTGAACTTGGATGAACAGATTTGCTTTCACCATGCTCTAGCACCCTGCAGAAGAAAGCAAGGGATGATGGTATGAACCTCTGTGTTAAATGTTAAATTGCAGGTGTAAAAAACATTAAGAGCTACATAACATAAAGAAAGGTTGATAAACTTTTGCAGTTTCAATTGTGCTATTTTGTACTTCTGGAAACTGTATTCCATTTAGTAAACATTGTTTTCTCATATAAATCAGCCCAAGGCCAGCACCATGCTGGATTTCCTGATACTTTCCGCTGCATTTCTTGGTGATATTTTACTAAGAAAAAAAAAATTGCATTTTATTTGACTTAGTGTGATCCATGATTTTTTTCTGAAAACCTAGATACCAAACCGAATTATGACTGGTTTTTTTCTGTAGTGAGGTTTATTCAAACTGCTCAATTATCTTTTGTCCTCATTATACCCTAAAAATCTGTCAAAAGTCCAATTACAATCTCTAAATTCGATTATGAAGATACAATCACTGGTTCTTTTTAGTTACATTCCATAATTTAAATTGCCTGATATTACAAGAAACCACTATTTTTAGTTGGTGAAAATCTACATTTACATAACAGCAATAAATAGCAATTGAGTTCTCAACAAATGGAACTGATTAATCACCCAGTAAAAATTAAAAAGTGAATTTATTAGCAGGAATTAATTTGATTTCTTTTTTTTTGCTCTAAGTCTCAGAACACCATGTAAGCTCTGTTCATGGCCGTGTAGGTGTTAGTGAAGAGCAGTGGTACAAAAAAAGTACTAAATTATAAATTCCTCCCATATATACTGATTCATTTTGTGTATTACTTAAGCAAAGAAAATTTTGGCCTGACTCTTCTTCAACATAAAGAAACTCCATTTATATTGTACAATATTTCAGAATTATTTTCTGCATTACAGTATAATCTTAGCAGTTTGTGAATTTAAAAATTTTTGAATTTAGTTCTTGCACAGCTTGCATGGTTCTCTACTTCATCTGATTCAAATCAGTCAAAGGCTTTTAGTTGTGTACAAAGGAGTTTGGATCAGGTTTTTCATTCCATACAGTTTTAATGAAAAAGAATGTGGTTCTGTAAAGTCTTCCAAGTCTTTATTCAGGGCTATCAGGAGTACAATGTGCAATGTGCTGCTACATGAGTTCCACTAGGGAAAGTTCTTCATAAAAACGGGCATTCTAGTAGGCATTTAAGTTCATTAATGAACATAAGCATAGAAAGAAACATGGAAAGAGAATTTTCTGCCTTGAAAATGGTGCCAGAAGTAAAGTCTGACTGTAAAGCTGGACCAACAAAACTGACTGCAGCCAATGGAAGAAGCAAGGTTTATCTGGTATGTACTGCCAAACTATACTTACTGTCATTCAATTTCCTCAGTATATTTCAGGGGACCAAGTTAATATGTCTGTGAAGTAATATATGGTAAGGGGAGGCTTCTATTAATATTTTCAGAAGAAAATTCTGGCTTAGGATATCCTAATGATTTGATAATTAGTTTGACACATTTTGACAAAAGTTACAGATAGTTGTCTTAAATATATTTTAAAAGGTTTGCAAGGCTAGGACAAAAAACAAACAAACAAACAAAAAAACCCCCAAACCTTTAGTGGTCCACTATGCTAATTTCAAAAATCAAAGTGGAGGGGAGCGAAACACAGCAGATTAGTGCTCACTGTCATTTTTACCACCAGGCAACAAAATGCATAAGTTGTTTGTTGGCATACACACAAGTTCATATTGCAAAGCTGAGTTGCAGAAAATCACAATTAGTTGGTAGACCCTTATTTATTTGTTTTGAAGAATTCTTTTAATGGACTATTTCTCTGGCCTTGTATCCAGGGACAATGGGAAAAAATAATTAAAAGATGTAGGGGATAATTAAAAAAAAAGTAATTTTAAACTTTTTTTAACCCTCTTTAATGGAGTATGCTACAATATGTCTAGAGAGTAATTGTAAAACTATATAAATGTATGCATTTTGTAATTTTGCATGTATGGGTATCCATACTTTCATGTAGCTTAAGAATAGAAAATCTAAACCATTGCCCGTAGAAACTTGCAGTGTAATAGGGAAAAAAACAGAGCAGATGCACCACTTGTCCTAATCTAAAACTGAACCAGGTCAAAATTCTTGCAATATTAAAAATTTCAGCTAATTGCATTGTACTTCTTCCAACTGTATAGTCAGCAGGCTCAAACTATTATGAGCACACATATGGTCAAATAAAACGCTGTCATACTGTTGTAACATCCTTCTGCAGCAACTGGCAGAGAGAGCTTCAGAATGCTAAAACCCTCTGCTCACTCACCCAGTGCTGGGAGATGTCGTGTTGCAGTGCATACAGATGTGGAGCACACCAGGAGCACACCAGGACTCTGTCCTGTGGAGGACACATGTGCCCACCTTATGTCCAACACATTTCTAGAAGAACAAACACCAGCTGCACTATTCTGCTAACCAGCTGGTGACTCTGGAAACTCCCATGCAAGATATCACTTCCTCTCTGTGGCCCAACACATCTACCCCATGTCATTCCCACGCCCTCACTGCAGTGGTGTGAGCTCAGGGTTGCACGTGAGGGGGATACTTCCCACAGTCAGTACTGTGGCACCTACCTTTCCAGCCTCCTACTGTATTTTGAATCCAGCACCCTGGTTCAAGTTTCCAGAGGCTGGGGTCCTCTAAGACAAGTAACTAATTTTGTCAGACCAAACTTACATGGATGCTAGACATCCACTGTGCTCCTTTGACTGGGATAGAATTGTCCTCACAGTGGCTAGTATGGGGTTATGTTTTTGTGCTGAACACAGGACTGATAATACAGAGATGTTTTTGTTATTACTGAGCAGGGCTTACACAGAGCCAAGGCTTTTTCTGTTTTTCATGCTGCCATGCTGGTGAGGAGGCTGGGAGGAGACACAGCCAGGACAGGTGACCCAACTGTTGGTTGAGACTGTTTTTACCACCTTCCTATCCTCTCTTGTTTTCCTTCCAGAAAGCTAGGAAGGGCAACAAAAAAGCTTTCAAGTTTTGTTTCATCTTAAAATCTTTAAAATCCTTCTGTGAGGTAGCAAAGTCAGCACTAGCACCTGGCCAACTCTTTTTCCTTCTCTTTGTGGACTGAGACACTTGAACTAATGGATCACAAACAGCTCCTGACAGCAGCGATTGTTTGCTCATGCTAGATAATGAAAAGAGAAAAGACACAACACTTTCGCAATTTTTTGGTTGGTTGGTTTAAGGAACTGAATTGTTTCTCCTTAGAATGTTAAGTGAAAATATTCCAAGAATTTTCCTAAGAACTAGATGGAGAAGTGTTCAGTATGTTAGGACTTTACTGACGGCAACATCTGAATACATTTTCTGAAATGAGTAGGTGAAGTTATCACTCACTTCTGAGGGGGAAAAATCACCACTTACACACAACTGATGTTACCAGCTTTGTGCAGGGAAGCTGGAAGTATCAAAGGAAGCACCAAAAATCTTAAAAAAAATCCTGGTTTCAGTCACCACAGAGAGATGTGCTCTATATTTTGGGATAATAAACTGAAATAAAATGTTGTATTATTGGTTTAATACATGACATATTATTTTGTTCTTTAGTTCCACTATCTTGATATTGTACACACATTTGACTAGATGCCTAAAGAAAGTGCACAAGGCTGCCAGCTTGATAAATAGGAAAACTTATAAAAGACAATCGGAAGGATCATCAAATCTCATAGAAAGAATGGATTAAAACTTCTTTTACCGAAGTTAGGATGACCAAATTGTCACAGATACCAATGGCAGTAGAGTAAATTTGATGATTTGGTGTGATTAAACAACTTAGAGATCCAGAACTTTCTTCAAGGATGGAAGTTGGAGACCTGTAATCATTGATCAATCTCCTGAAAAGCACATCCAAAATCCAAGCAGAAAAACCTTTCCTTGCTGCTGAAGAATTACTAAACTGACAAGATCAGTAGAGGCAGTATCATTTACCAAATGTGAATTTCCAATGCAGATAAGGGTATGGAAGAAGTGGTTTAAAAGGTGGAAAAACCCATTAGAGGTTGCTGCTGGCTGGAAACCAATGATAAAAGCAAACACAGTTTCCATCTGAAAACAATTTAATTTAAAACACCTGACTCTTGACGGACTATTGATTAGTTAAGCACTCTCAACTACAGCAGACTACTTTTTGTTGGGTTTATTCCAGAATGCTTGCCAAGTCCTGGTTATGCAAAAATTATCCAGTTTGGAAGGACACGAGTACATCACAGCTCTGTAGGATTTGTAATGTGAATTAGGCTATTAATCCATCAAATCCAGTTGCTTGCTGGTGATGATAACTAATTCCTGAGATTTCGAAAATGTAGAAAAATAGAAGAAAACTAAGCTACCAAGAACCCAACATAATCATGAGCACCTAACCAGTTGTATAGTCACCAACATATTTATTTGTTTAGATTTATAAATGATAGAAGTTGAATCAGCATTAAAGAGTTTTCATAACGTAAAACTCACAATGTCAGAGTACAAATTCTGAAATACTCCTGACCAAATACAAATAAAAGTGGCCCAAATGGAAAAGGAAAAAAATAACAAAAATTACGAAAACAATTTTTGAGTAAGCTAACAGTAGAGGTGTTCTCCAAAGGGATGGAAAAAAAAAGTAGAAGTTTGCTATTGCACATTCTGATAAGAGATAATGTCACATTCTAAAAAATATCACACATACATGTGCAAAACAAGTGACAGTGGTGTCCATGCAGACCTTGCTGCATCTCATCTTATTGAGAATATTTCAGGGCTCATATCACTTTTAAAAATGGTCACATCTCAGAGAACACCCCCAGGCTTCACATTTTCTAATATATTCAATAGCTGGTATTAAATAATATACCAAGAAAAGATATCCTTCAGAACACAAAAGCACATGTTTCTCCCTCAAAACCCTCAGACTATTTTATGTAAGCTTTATGTAAATTTTAGATGTTTCTCAAGTTTACTTTTCAATCTAGATTCTGAAGCATATGGAAAGCAGTTCTTATATGTAGCACTGAATTTCTCCATAAAAAATACTAAGAGAAATGCAAAACAAGTGGCAAACACAAAATGCAGTTGTTTGCAACTACTTCGCACATTCATTGCAAATATCTGAATAAAATCTTTTAATCACTTTGTTAAATATGCATCGTGGTGGGGTTTTTTTTAGTAGTCTAATTGTACTCAAATGTGCCTCTGATATTCTGGACAGGAACAGTGAAATCAAAGTACTGAAAGTTGTCCATATAAAAAATCATAAACAAACCACTGTACCACTCTGGTATTAGCCAAATACTGGGAAGAGAAAATAAAGAACATGTTCCAAATGTTTTGCTTTTTATGTGCTTCTAATAAGGCATAATATGAAGTCTCTTATTTACTTCCACAGATTTCATGGAAATTGAATATATGATATCAGTGGCAAATAACAGTATTGTGATTCTTTTGCAGAGGCACAGTCTACAGCACTACTTGTATTTGGAAAAAATTCTAATATCATGTCTGAAGTTTCACATTTTTCTCAGCCATCAGTGTGCTGATGTAAACCCAAGCTCAAGGAAAAAACCACACAAAATCACAAAACTCATGCAATTTCTAACACTGTAGATAAGTATGTATTAGAAGACATATATAATATACCTGGATAAGTACAACATCATCTTTAAAAAAATAACATGGCAACCATATAGGGTTCCCTCTTGAAACACTTAATCTGCATCAATGCAAAGTTCACCTTGACTTGAATGGCAAATTAATGTGAAAGATTAATGCAGAAAATTACAACTGCACAAATTTAGGATTAATATTAAACCACAATTGGATTTTACCAGGTTTTTTTCCTACAGTAAAATTTTACTTTTTTGCTCTAGAAGGGAAACACTAAAAAATGTAGAAGACTAATAGTAAGATTTCACTGCTTAGTATATAGCTATTATTTTAATAAACTAAAATGAAAATTTGAACCAACAAAATGAAGATTGCTGTGGGGATCACACTTGAAAATAGTATTTCTCCCTGCAGTAGCAGAAATGAGTCTTCCTTAGTTATTTGTCTCATCATTTACCCACTTGCTTGTTGCCCAGCAACTACCATGAAGAAACTACAGTTCTTAGCCATTCTCATTTTAATCTTGAAAGCAGATTAAAATTACTATGTAAGTAGTCTCTTTCTGGTGAGATATTGAAATATTTCAGTTTCTATATCTGCAAAAAGGAAACCAAGTGACTGGAGAATCCAGTATCCCCACTCTGTCAAAGGTTCACTTTCTCTGCCCTTGTATCAACCCATTTACAGACCAACTATTTCAATATTATCAGGTACTTTGTAATATTCGAGCTATAGCAATAGAAGCAAACATCTGTCACTTACATTCTTGAATCATCCCACAGCACACAGTAGGGATTCAATGTGCCCTAGGAAGAAAACAAACAGACCTATTAGTTACCCATATGCAAAAAAAATTTGTCATGCTTGAACTAAAAATTTATTTGGGTCTTCTCCTTCAAGATCATCCTCATACTCTGATGAATTGATGCCACTGAAATGGTAAATCCTTAGGGTTAATATTTATAAGGTGTTTTGAAGACACTTGAACCTCAGAGCAGAGTATATGTGCATTCTCTGCTCAGATAAGGAAAGCATAAAGTTGTCTATTTGGTATATCCTAGTGGAAGTAAAAGATGAGATCTGTTAATCAGCTAAGAGACTTGACTGAACATTTCTGGTGTTTTTAGAGGGAGATCTTTAGAGCTCTTAGGAACTTGGATATCAAAATCAGTAACGAATTTAAACATTTTAAGCACATGTTGGGCAAAATGTCTTGAGGTTGTGATTTCAGATTCACACATTCCACATACAGTGTCCAAAGGTTTTACCAATTAGGTCCTAAATCAGCAGAGTTTTTTGCTCAAAACATTTTTTTTGCTTGTGGTTGAGCTTTACAATATCAGCTCCCATCTTGTCAGAGTTTGTGGAAGATTTCTCTGATTTGATTTAGAACAGAAAGGGAATCTAGGTTTTTATTACAGATCACTAAACTATGGAAAAAAAATTGGGAAATTAAAAAAATCTATAAAATTATACATGTTTATTTTGTTGCCTAGGAAGTGTAGAGACAAAATTAAAATTCACTCAAATTGACTTACAAGTACTTAGAAGTGCTAAACTATATTCTTGTTCACTATAAGCATTAGATATTCCCAGGAGTCAAAACTACATTAAAAAACCATAAAATATAAAATAAAGATGTATTTTTAAAAATTGCAAGTGATTTGAAGAAACAGGTGGAGTTCATTATTTTTGGATCTCAATGCAGGAGAACAGTGTAGATGCAGTAGATATAAAGGTACTTTCATATAAACAAAGTACACCTTAATATTTTACTCTCAAAAATTATTTATTTATAGAAAAACATGGCAATGTATAAGGTAAAAATCAATTAAATATTTAAATTATTCCATCTACCACTTTATCAAAGATAAAAAAGGTCCTCCTGGAGATGCTTGTGAGAGAGGCATTTAGGGAATTTTCGAGCCTCTACTTCAGTATTTTGCTGACTGCATTGAATTTTATGAGTAGAGTATAAATATTTAAAATCAACATATACTTATGGCACTTTATATTTACATAGCACTGTACAAACATAAATAAAGGATGCTCCATCCCTTGAAGTATTTATAATACAAAGAAGAGGAAGGTGAAGAAGGCACAGGATAAAGCAGTGGACAATAGGCCAATTGAGATTCAGAGACCAGATCCTGCATCACTTGCCAGGAGTTTTCAGATACATTGATGGACTAAGAGATAGAAGGATAAGAATTAAGAACGAAAGAATACCAATGCAGAATTAAATTTTTCTTTAAAATGTCATTTTATAAAGAGTAATAATTTGTATAGTAAGTCTAACTGAAGAAGTTTTACTTAAAATCTGATACAGCTATATGAATATTAAAAACATTCTTCCATAACTGCACCATAATAAGGCTTTGCATCTTTCAGATCTAAGACTTGTCTTTCCCAGCAGTGGACATCATACAGCTTATGCTTGCCATTCCCACAGTGCAAATAGAATGGGTACAATAACATTTTCAGAAAAAAAAAGTCCATTATAAAGAAATCTAAAAAATGGAGGGGAATAAAAACCTTTGCAGATAGCTGAAACACAATAAAAATGCTGTCAGATCACACATTTTGCTCTCTTTGAAATATATTCAAATGAAAAGAGTTTGTTTGGCCATTGCAGTCACTAATGAGTGATTAGGCAGAAACAGGGGAAGCAGGATAAATAATACCCCTGTTCCACAAGAAAGTCTTGTGGGAGGGTTTGTTACACCAGAACTGGCAGCTTGCAAGGGCACAGAACCCTTTCAGAACTTCTTCCTCTTTTGATACTTGATCAAATACTCTACAAGCACGGCAGGGACCACAAAGAGCCTGTTTCTCTATTTGCTTCTTCGCCTTTAATCTGTTGCTCCCTTTTTCACAGCCTTTCTGGGGTACCCCTTGGCAATGCTGCACTGCTGTTGTAGAGCTGCCTCCAACAGCTAGGCTCTCTGTGAGGGCAGTGCTCCCACCAGCTAATTACTCAGCTGCAGCTAAGAATGCAGCTACTGTGCTCATTAGCATTTACAACTGCTTAGCATTGATTTATACACTACAGTACATTACTTGGATATCTCAAAAATGGGCATATGGGTGTGAGTGTGCATGTGTATGTATCTCTCTCTGGCATATAAAACTGAACTTTTGAGATGTGATTGGCAAGTTTGACAGCTACCCAGCACTGTGCCAACTGTGTTGTGTAGCCAGGGTTTTCAGTTGTACTGAAAGCTTCATGTCCTATGCTACTGCTGGCTGGTTATTCTATGGCCCTGGAGTAAACTTCTCTGCTGTCAGAAGGTTGAATCTCATACTCCCTCTAGAGCAAACAAAATTCTGTTTGAGTTGCTCATTTTTTTAAAAGATTGCTTTAATTAAAGTGTACCTTTAATTAACTACTGGAAAAATGTGGCCATGTTCCTCTATATGTTCACAGTTTATAAGACCAAATCTGTTCTCAAAATAACAGATCCCAGAATATTCTGAACTGAAAGGGATCCACAAGGATCCTCAAGCCCAACTCTTAAGTGAATGGCCATAGGGAGGTTGAACCCACAATCTTGGTGCTCATTGTTATTAGCTCAGTGCTCTAACCAACTGAGCAATGATGTATTGCAACCCACATTCCACTCTGGTCAGCTCTCTGTTATATTTTTATTTACTTACAAATCCAAATACCATGCAATATATTTCAAACAGCACATGCAATTGGGATTTGTACTTCCCCCAAAAGATAATCCTGCAGTTTTATTAATAAAGTGGATAAAAAATGAAGAAATTACTATAAATATTGAATAAATTGGTATTTTAAGCCTGATTTTAATTAGCTGTATTAATTCTTGGTAAATGATCCATTTATCTATCATTTTCATGTCTTATTTACTTAATTTAATCAGTAGATAAGGAGGTGAAAGAAAAAATATGTGTATATACTCCTATGTACTAGTAGGCATGCTCTACAAAATACTTAAAATATCATTAAATCAATTTGCAAACAAGCTGTTCTGAATAAATGAACAGCATTTCAAAGAACAAAGATTTGGAAAGAACAAATACAACACTGACATAGTAAAAAATCAGATGAAAAAGAACATATCTTATTTTGTCTTTAATAATTAATCTATTTAACTAACATAACATTTAATCTGTGAGCCATTAATGCATGAGGTTAAAATATTAAAGATATATTAACAATGGTTTTATCTAGCTCATTCTATGGTAATATATTATAATATAATTAATCCTTATTTTCAGCAGAGAAAATTATAGCAAAGAATTAGATTCAGTCTAAAGGAATACTGAGATTTACAAAATATTATTTCTGTGAATCTACAGCCCTATTTCTTTAAACCACAGTCCCATTATGAAGGCTAAGTCTTGAACACAAATGACCAAAGTTTAACGATACTAAAATTATACGACTGATTTGTATTCACAGATTTTCTGGAGCAATATATTGGCATTGTATCTGCCAATCCAACTTGTATATTCAGGTGGATTAAGATCCTACTTAAATATAGTATGTATCAAAATTGATCAAAGCACTGGATGCTTCTCTAGATTATATTATAGGATAAAAAACTGAACAAAAAAAAGAGAAATTATCTGATATGTATTGGAAAGGTTATTATCTTTTTGTATTGTCAAGACATGAGCTCATACAATATTAATTAATATTCCATTACTGAATGGTTGCCAAAGCAAGGTGACAATCAGCATGCCTAATCTGATCTTTTGTAACAATGAAGTTTAATTTCCAAGTTCTTCAAACTTGGCAAAAACTTGCTCTGTAAATTAATCAAAGGGACTGATAAAAAAAAGATGAAAAAGAAAGCCCACTCTAAGAATTTTGTAGGATTTCATCTTCTGGGGTTAGCAGTTCAAACTTTTATTAGTCTAGTCTTGCCTGTGTTGTCCTTGTTTTATTAGCTTGTGTTTGGTCTAGAAGTATGTTCAATGCTGATAAATTGCTTAGCAGTATTATATTCTTACATGATTTTAAAACTTCTTTTCTTGCATGTGACCAAATTAATGAGATTTTTTTTTCTTACCTGTTACCCCATGTGCCACCTTACCTGTTACCTTTGCAAGTAGTGCTTTCAGTTTCAAAATATGTCATATTCTGCAATTTGTGTAATAGCACCCCAATCATTAAAATCTAGCACTGAAAACTACTACAAATTCTTCTTAATAATGATCATAATAAAATAAGTATTCTATTTCAAAGGTGATTGATTTTCCCCCTCATATATAGGATTAATTTGTGTTTACTTCAGCAAACACTGTAATATTTTTAGTGAAATACCTGACAGAAACAAGTTATGTTAAAGATTGAGATTTTGTCATAATATATATGATGTAATTTAGGTTTGAATGAAAATAAAACAGAACATGATATCTTTATGTCCTAAAACATCTTATAAAAAAATTGAAACAGAAAACTATAAAACCCCAAATTGACAAAATTCTTCATCAATACACTTTTAATGTTGTTGAAAGGCAAGGAGTTAGCTCAGTTCATGTTCCTACATTCCTTTTTTTCTGCCAAGCTTTCACTGAGATGTTCTTTGCACTGGTATTTTTCTGGGAACCAAATGGCAGGTCATAATGAGCACTGATTGCAAAATAGTTTTTTCTTAACCTTGAGTAAAATGTTGATGAAAGATGTAGAGTTCGAAAAGTTTTCTTCATACTTTTGGCCAGACTCACTACTTCGATTTTGCTACTGACTGAAGTATTTGGATCTTCTCTGGCTGAATTGTATCTGTATGAACACCTGAGTAACTTCTTTTAGCTTAAAAATTACAGCTTTAAAAATTCTTGCATAACGATATTATTTGCAAAAGCCTGAGTAGCTGTCTCTTCTAACTGACTCTTTATGACTTTATAAAAAGAAAACTCTAGCTCTCAAGAACATAAACAGAGAGAGTTTATATATTGTGACTTCACATAAATTACCCCCATGCTGGTTATTTAACATTATTTTGCCAGTATTATATATGAAAAAATTGAACACAAAAGATATATTTTATTCTCCCTGTGAGCACTGGGAGACTGCTAAAAACAGAAAGAAAAAAAATCTTTATATTTTTCATATATTTGGAATTAAAGAACTTTTTTCATATTTGGGACTAAAGCCTGAAAAGTATAGAATTTAAATAATTGCACACAATATCTCAAGCATTTATGAGGACTGTAAGCTAAACTGGAACCAGAGCATTTTTGTAATCTGCTCCAATGGGTTAAATAACAACTGGCTTTTATAAAATAGTGAAAGAAAGGAAGAACTTCTGTAGCTCTATGACCTATGCAGGGATCAAAAGGTAAAGTAGTCAGTACAATAATGCATTTCCAATTGTAACTGTGAAAGCAATTATTGGAAACTATTCATTATAAATTGCTCTTTAACAAAAATCCTCAACATTCACAAAACAAGTTTTAATTTTGTTCTGTTTATATGCATGCATGAAACAAGTATACAAAACAATATTCCTTTCATTGATTATTACACTATTCCTGGGCTTGAATTTCAGAAGTTAAACTGTATTTTATTACCTAGTATTTAAAACAACACTAATTTTTTTCTCCAATGTGATCTGGAAAATACTCTTGTATAAACATATCAACTACCCTTGTACTTACATTAGACAGGTGGGCCAGTTCTATCTCCAGGAAAGAATCTGTGGTTTTAGGCTCAGGTCGTATAGTAACAACAATGATTTTTGAATTAACAACTGTAAAATTCCTGTAAGAATATGTAAAAAATGGAAAATGTAAGTGTTTGGAAGGTTAAATGAGACTTCTAATATTACATTTAAAGATTTTATCTGGTATTTTCTGTGACTTTACTTGACAATATTAAGGGAGAATATAATTTGTTTGAAAGTGGTGAAAACACTTATTTCTAACTGTACTCAACATGTCGATGACTGAAAAGCACCAAAGATGCAGAAGTGCAATTCCTTAAAGTACTATTTATTAATTAGAAGAATGCATTGATGACACAAACATTCTATGCATGTTTGAGTGTATCTCATCTACTTATTTCAACATACACCCACTAGATATGTTTTATAAAAGACAATAATTTTTCTTCCAAAGTGCTGTGCTGGGGTTTTTTTCTGACTGTTAATGGTAGGATTGTGAAGATGGATGAGTGCAATTGGAGACTGTACAGTTCTGTTGAATCTGTGCTCATGAAAAAAACATACCTGTTTCCAATTTTGAAAAAATTGTATTTGGTATATGAGTGGGCAACTCCATCACCTGAAATACTTTTTAGAATCTAAACCACAATTGTCCCCTGAGTGAAATCCTGCCAAAACCAACGAATTTTTTTCTCATACATGAGATTAGATTTGATCTTGCATTATTGTACCAGGTTATGCAAAATAATAACTTTCTATCAATTCTTCTAATACATCATCAATTTATTTTTTCATGTAAAATGTGGATTGCTGTGTATCATAGCAACCTTTCCAGGACAGAACTAGTAGTGCCAAGGTCATGCTAATACAGGCATAAAGACATGTTGACACGTTCATGCTGGAGATCCTTGCTTCTTGTGACCCCATCAGGTTTAGAATGACCAGCAGTTATCAGCCTGACTGTTTCTGGTGATCATTATGGTATTTACTTTGTGTGCAATGCTGCTTTCCACACCTCACAGAAATGTTATCAAAGAATGTTATCAAAGGATGTTATCAAAGAAGAAACTAAAGAGTTTAGATGTAATTATAATAGACAGTATAAATATTATTTTGCTTGTGTTGTTGTTTAATTGTCTGTTTTCTCTAGGGAGTTTGTATTTAGGAGAGAATTCCATTTTGCTGGATCATTGAAACAGGAATTGCCATGGCTACAGTAATAGAAGCTTAGCTTAGCAGGCATTTCATTCAACACAAGGAATGAAATTGTACTTTTGGGGCAAGATATGAGTTCTAGTCCAATTTTACTCAGCCAAATCACATAATGAAAATATAATGGAACTGATTTTCTATTTTACTTAATTCCTATTTCTTCCCTTCGGTTACACTTTTAAGTCTCACACACTTATTGACAAAAATGTATCTATCAAGCTAAAATTTAATGTTTTAGCTAATTAGTGCATTCTGTAGAGTTACAGTAGCTGAATATCTGTAATTATAAAATAACCAACTCCCCCCCCTCTAGACAAATAAAACTCCATATAAATAAAAAACTTGATTTTTCTAAAACATCATGAAAAGTGAAAATGGCACTTACTATGTATTCAGAGATTATGTCAGTTTTGGAAATTCATGGAAACTATTGTAACAACTGCTACTTCAGTACTCTTTTACAGTCAGTCCTTGTGATTGAAAAAAAATTTTCCTTGGTCTATCTCATTTTGGTGAAGTTCTGACAATTCTAGGGTGAGATCTGAAAGAACATCTAAGTGCCTAGTTTTTAAGTTCAGTACATTCATTTTACCTCGGTCTCATTAAAACTCTACAAATCCACTTAAAATCTCAAGAGCCCCTAGCAGACTGTTTCACAAGAAAATAAATATAACTGCCTATATTACTGTGAAATGAAAAGTGCATCCCTCATTGCTGTCCTGTCTGGGCTGAATGTCTATGTGCATATTCATGTTTAACTGCTTGGACAGTTCCTGGAAGAACACAACCAGTATTCTAAAGTATATTCTAAAGTACATTCTAAACTCACATAGCATATTAAGATGCATCTAAATTAAAGCTCAAAGCTTTGCAGTCAAAAAAATTTCAAAAATCTGAAAAAGCTCAAAACCACTGGTGCCAGTGCCATTCCTATCTCTGTTGAAGATCTTTTTTAAACAACAGCCCAGCTTTGAGAACAATTATCCAGTTAGACAGTTTTTACAAAATGTCCTTGGACATTTTTGCTTCAGTCCCTCTTAAGTTGTGAATAAAATAGAATGGAAATGATCTATCTCACACTTCCTGGGCAAGTGCATTATCTTACAGTTTTTTTATAGTGGAGAGTGACTTCACCATTAGCTCCTTTTCCTTCATCAAAAATAATCTAAAATTCAATTTTAACGAGAAATTAAGTTTTACAGGATGGTGCTCTGCTGACTGTCTGAAAAAATGCTCATCATGGTTAAGTTTTGAAATAAATTATTCAAAAACAATCTATTAAATTTCTTGGAAATGATGGCTGAATAAATCCTTGAAGATTCAAGATAGCAAAGTGATGGAGTAAAAGCTCAAGAAATGCTTTCAGAGCTGCTGTCCCCTGGAGCTCTTTTTCTGATCTCAGTCAATAATGTTATTAATAAAAGAGAGTTATTTTATTAAGCTGTTTTCCTACCAGGGTATAAATTTTAAGGGTACACTTTAATGTAAGGGAAATCACATTGATCCTATATAGTATGAAATTCATGTCTTCTTCTCTTTTTAGAATGAATCCATGTTACTTAAGAAAAATGAACTTATGAATAAGGCATGTAGCTATGCCAAGACAGCACGATCGAAGTTATAGATCAATATGTAAAAGTTGTATGCATTACAGAAAAATTACAGATGCTAAATCTGTAATGTGAAACAATAAAAGCCTGCATGAGGTACATCCTTAGCCTAACAAAGCTGACCCAAAGAAATTTAAGGACCTTTTTGGTTTTACAGCACATGAAGTTCAGGGTTAGGAATGATGTTTCAAATAGGGAAAGAGAACATTCCAGCAAAGAAAATTTTAGCAGGAAATTTAAGGTGGTTTTTTAAGTGATAGGAAAAAAACTTGATACAGCAAAATCATTGAATCTTTATTCTTATTTCTTAAAGGAAAATTTTAAAACTATCCTACATTATGGCAATATGTAATGTATTCCTTCAGAGTGCTCAAGAGAGAAATTATAGATAATATCTTTTAGATGAGTATTGTACTGAGAATCAATTTTCTGTGAACCTAACAATAACATAAGTGTGCTCAGGGGTGCAAGAGCTATGGAAATAATACACAGTCTAAAGTTCTGAAAATATTCGATATTTCAGTATCTGCTATTAAAAAATCTGTAAGACATTGCAAGAACAGTACAATGCAGCAAAATATATTAGGTAATAAAATCAGATGAAGTTTATTTACTTGTGCATGGAAAAAAACATTCTTCTATTTTTCATAAGGAAGAATTTTTTCTTTTTGTTTCCCTAAGCTCTTGCTTAAACACTCATGGCAAAAAATCTCTAAATGAAGATCTGAAAAGTACATGGCCATATTGATGCTTTCCTAGGACTGGCAGATTTTTCCTAAGGTCTACCAAAAAGAACTAACTCTAAAAAGCCAGTTGTCACTGGTTCTTTGAGTGTGGGGTAAAAAAAAAAACCTTTTACAAATATCTCTTCCCTCCTGGCTAGTTTCAGAAACTGGTACAACAATAGGAAGTGCTTAGTGACACTTCAGAAATGGATGAGATGTCATTTATATCATGCCTTAAGCACAGATGGCCCTTGCCAGCTCTTTCAGGCTTCCAGGTGTCCTCTCAGAACATCACTCTTCAAACTGTGCTCTGTCTCAGAGACATTTCTGTCCCTAATTTACAGCTCATCATTGCTCAGCATATTGAAACTTTCTTAGGAATCAGTTTTTAAATTTTCATAGGAATTAGCCTTTTTTTTTGTTTTTAGATAGATTGTGGCAAGAACCTCTTGCTTTTCCATTCTTTGTTTCAAATCCTGATGTTTTGGCTAAGCAAAGAAAAGAAAAGTGACCTGGTGGCTTCCCTATTACTATCTTTTCTAATTATTGTGAGTTCATTGGCAACTATTGTGACACAATCTGCATGTGTTTCTTTTACTGCAAAAGGGCACTAAAAGACCACTGGTGCACAGGATCATATAAAATAAGACAGTATTTACAGACAATGAAATTATCATAACTGATAATTAAAAAGAGGAGGTGAAATATTTCCAATTTTCTTTTGCTAAGGAAAAGAAACAATGAAACAAGAGGCCTTCCTGTATCTTTTTGCATGTGCATGGCACTCAAAGCTGATATGCTCCAGCTGTTCATCACATGCATGTCTTGCTTCTAAAACAGATCCTCTCTGTAGCTATGCTATCCATTCTGAATACAATTTGCATTTAAAATATATTCAGAAAACTTTTGCTAGAGATTTCTGTAAAGTAGAGCAGACAATTTTAGTATATCAAGTTATGATGTCATTACAAGACCATTTGTACTAACTGGACAAGGAGTAGACTGAAGCACAAGTGGACTGAGCATTAATGTACATATCACTGCATATACTTCTGATCAAACATTTCTGTAACTAAGTTTAATATGGTTACATAAAATATAAATTAAGCCAATTTGATGAAAAGGTTATTTCTATGATACAAGTAACTAAACATGAAAGAAAGATTAATACATGCATATACATTATAAATATAATGAAAAAAATATCCAGCAGTACTAATACATAAATAGTCATGACTTTCTGCTTTTATTCTCTTCTACAGTATATTTATTATCCTGAAATAGTTCAATTCATATTGTATGTATGAAATTCCTTACCTCAAAGTGGGCAAAATGAGTTCTAAATTTTTGTATAGCACTGCTCCAAGTACAAATACAGTTGATTCATCTAGTTCTGAAAAGAGTAAGGAGAAAGATTTTAAAACTCTCTTTCCCAAGCTTTCATCAGCATGAAAACTTCTGAATATCATTTATCTTTGCAATACTAGTTTTATTTTAAATAAACTATCATAATTTTTAATTATCTCCTAGAAGTCTGTCATAAAAATTTAGCACTGTCAAGAGCATATCAAAAGATTTAAACCATCAAAATTCACATTTTCAAAAAATCCATCATTGTATGCTGACATCCATTCTAGTTCATTTACATTTATAATTAAGCATTCTCAAAAGAATGTCTGGAAATTCTCTAATGTCAGAGTTCTGCACTGCAATGATATTTATAAATTGTATCTGAAGTTAGGCTATTTGCCTGTTGAGCTTCTTTGGTAAGAGTTATGCTGGAATGACTGCTGGAACACAGCAGCTTCAGGGGGTTCAGTAGAGCTGCACTTCAGCTCACCTCATATCAAACAGGTTAAATCTTGGGCATAATAACTAAGTAAAGCATTGTTTATTTGGTGTAGAAAATAATGTCTAGGATTTATGCAGCACTTTTTCCTCAAGGTGCTGAAATTAAGTCCATTCATTACTCTCTAGGATAAATTTATGGGTACTGCATTTCTTTTGAAGAGGAATAAAATAACTCCCATATTATACAGTGATCCCATGAGACAGATTCAGAGTTGCTTTACTAAAGCTAATAGAAAATTAACATGCTGATACACTTTTTTACCTGTTGACATAGGAGTGAAGATATTTTTTGGAATGACAACCCTGTCCTCTGAGTTCCGTGCCCAATCAACCATTCCTTTTCTTCCTTTCATGGGGAAATTGATGTCAGTTAAAACAGATGCAGCAGGAAGCTTCTGAATGCTAGCCACTAGTAAGAAAATTAGAAAATCACATAAATTTAAAATTATTTCATATGTTAAAGCATCATACAGTGACAACAGTACAGCAATAACAAAACTTAATGACACATTTCAAGTAAAGCAGGAATTCTCAGTACAGTAACTGGCTCAGAAAGCATAATCTTCTGTTTATTATGCAGTTCTACTATGGATTAATTGTGTGGTATTGATCGTAACACTTGTCAGCCAGATTCTGATTAAATTTCTTAACAGGGATTATTGAATGTACCAGCTTATACCCTGAAATTCACACATAAGGACATTGTTGTGTCTTCAGACCTAATTCTAAAATGATCAAATGTGACAATAAAAGTAAGAGGATGCTTAAAATTGCTTTGGGAAACATAACTTCTAGATACAGGCTAATGAAGCAATAAAAGAACTTTTATCCTCTATACAGGCACAATTTCAAGATAGAACCATCAAGGAGATTAACATATTAAAAGATCTTGTTGTTTTCACACAAAGTAAAGCAGCATAGCACCTAATTTCTCTTCGTTGAAAGAATAATCTCCATTCTGCATTCTTAATTTGTTTTTTCCACCAAAAACCTCCAGCACCCAAACAACATCAGTGTATATGTATTATTTATAATACATATATCAAGACAGAAGAAATAGGTGTCAAATCTAATAATAGTCAGTTTGGAATTTGGTTTACTCATTTCCGTTTTTTCCCCATTTTCTAACTCAACTATCACCTGGAAATCAGTTTCAGCTTTGCTGTGAAATTTAAGTACAACTCCATGGCAACACAGTCAGTGTCTAGTAAGCCTCAAACTATTTTAAAGGAATTGACAGGGCTGCAAAGGTTTATATACACTCAGAGAGATGACAAACACCACACTGGGAGCCTAGCTGCATTCTTAATGTGCCATGTTGATACCATTTCCTGTGCAATGCCCTTCCTAATCAGTTTATGCAGAGGCTAATGTGGTTGGAAGAGTTTGGATATCAGAACTATACTTTGATCTGCATAAAGATTTCACTGCAAGGACTCTGCAAGGGGGTTAAACAGAAATACAATGGGGTACAGCTGTAGAAACAAGCAGAACAGTAAAATTAAAATAGAAAACCATTGGGTGACTCATCAGAAGTTTTTGTTTGAAAGAAAACTGTAAGTCAAATCCAAAAGAAGAGTAAAATTTAGAAGTTAACAGTATTAACTCTAGAAATATAATCATTAGTAATTGACTCTTATTTTCAAATTAGACTGGTTATGTATCACAGAATCACATTAACGAGGTGGTACTTGAGGTTGTTTCAGACTTCCCATTATAAAACTATCATCAGGGCTTTATAATGCTAAATGAAATCCCCTCCAGGCTGCAATTGGCAAATCCATTCCCAGCACCAAGGGGATGCTTAGTCATGTGAATTTTCAGGTGGTGTGTGGAGGGAATAGAGTTCAGGTGTTTCAGAATTACTGGGGCATAAAATGGATTATGTGCTTTCACATGCAATCAATGATTATACAGAATATATTAACATTGTAAAAATGGATTTTTTCATTAGGTCATAAAATTTAAAAATAATTTTATTTTTCCCATAAATAAAATTAAACTAACACTTATTTAGTTTTAAAAATTAAATACAGCCTGTAAAAGATAATATTGGGATGTTTTTTATTTGTACAGTATTTATCTGTACATCTATGTATCTATCTAATTAGACAGTAGAGCCTTAATATTTCATACGCCTTTTGGATGACAGTTTCCTTTATTGAAATAGGAAATCAATGTTATTCAATGGAATTCACTCTGCAAAACAGGAAACCACTTTAGGACTGGATAAATGGTGAGGGTCTAGGACAGTACTTTCTGTACTCTGTCTCTTTGTATTTTAAATAGGGTCATTTGTCATGGAACCTAAGCAATACTCAGAACCAAAAATTCCAAAATATTTGTTATTGTTTAGGTGATGAATAACAAAAGCAAAGCATAAAACCTAAAACTTTGACTTAAGGCTTATATGGAATAAATATAAACGTATGTGTTTATTGGCAGTGTTTGGTTTACAGTTGGATTAAATTATCTCAAAGTTCTTTCAAAATTCACATTATTCTATAATCTTATATATTTCCATTCTTGGTTCAGATAATTTTTTTTACTTACAATCAAACAAAAGTCTTGCTTATCAAGCCTGATCTCCATATATGACAAGGTAACCCACCTAGCTGATCAAGGGAAGCCAGTAGATGTGATCTCCCTGGATTTCAGTCAAGCTTTTGATACTCTTTTACAGAATTCTTCTGGACAGAATGTCCAGCATTCAGCTGGATAAATGCATCATGTAATGGGTGAGCAACTGGCCCACAGGTCAGGCACAAAGGATGATGGTGACCTGTCACCAGAGAGTTACACAGGGCTCCATCCTCAGCCCTGTTCCTGTTAACAACTTCATAAACGACCTGAAGGCAGGACTGGAAGAGGCACTAAGCAAGTTCACAGATGGTACAAAACTGGCAGGAGCTGTTGAAGCTCCCTCGAAGGCAGGGAGACCTTCCCTGCAGAGAGACCCTGCTAAATCAGAGGGCTGGGCAATCACCAACCATCAGAAGTTCACACAAGAAAGTGCTGGATTTGACACGTGGGATGGGGCAAACCCTGGACTTCCATACAGACTGGGGAATGAGATTCTGGAAAGCAGTGCTATGGAAAGGTACCTAGGCATCCTGGGTGATGGAAAGTTGACCATGAGCCAGCTGTGCATATTTTATGTCCTTCAAAGTCTGCCTCTTGCAGATCCACACAGATTACAAGGTCTTTTTTTCAGATACTTTACCAAACAGTTCCACGAGGATGTGCCTAATGATGCTCCAAGGTGTAAGATAATTTAATGGAATTTGACTGGAGGCAACTATTTCAGGTCTATCAACACAACCAGGTGAATACATGAAATAGATTCCAGCTCTTCAGTATCACTTTAAACTGTATTTTATATTTTAGGAAAGCTAATATTCTTATTAAATATTACTCTATGACTCATTTCAATGAAACTTTGGCTCATGATCATCTGTATTTCCATTGTGAATTGAGATTCTCTAGCTCTGTTTTAATCTGCAGCATAAAATAATTACTTAGTGTGAACTGAAAGTTAACAAGCCTTTTAGAGGAATATATATATAATTCATGTGCTGGGTCATTTGTATGTCAGAAACTCAAATGCAAGGTCCTTTTACATAGATAGTAAGATTATCACTTGACACTTCATTGTATTCTTCTTATTTTAGGTTTGTATAGAAAACAATGCTTCAAATTCTGGAACCCAAATTATTAAGTTCTGCAATTGCCACACAAGGACTGTCTTCTCATTTGAAAAAAAAAAAAAAAAAGTTTCTCACAGGTTTGGTTTTTTGGTGTTTTTGGTGGTTTTTTGTTTTGGTTTGGTTTTTTAAAATTATTATTTTAAATTACCATACCAAACCATCATGTCCTGGTGAGATGGAACACTTGGCAAACAAGGATACTTTTAGGCACTGTGGTATGAGTATTTTTGTTTGTTTGTGCAAACATGCAAATTGTATACTAGTGGAAGAATAGTCAAAGAGAACATGAATAAGAATGAAAATGTAAAGTAGGAAAACAAAAAGATGAAAAAACAGAAAAAAAAGAAAACTGAAATTAAAATTACCTAAGCAGAAGCTGGGGAAAATCTTTATGTGCCATGTTAAATTAAAGTCATCTAATATATGGAAAATTCTCTTTTTATTTATTTGTATCACAGCTATTTTTATAAGTCTTGCCTGCTGTTTTGGACACCAAAATATAAGGAAGACATTAAGCTACTAGAGAGTGTCCAAAGGAGGTGAGGAGGATGGTGAAGGGTCAGGAGGTGAAGCTGTACAAGGAGTGGCTGAGCTCACTTGGTCTGCTCAGCCTGGAGGAGACTGAAGGGAGACCTCACTGTGGTATTCAACAGTCTCATGAGAAGTGGAAGGGAAGGTCCTGATCTCTTTACTCTGGTGACCAGTGACTGGATCCAAGGGAACAGGCTGAAGCCCTGTCAGGGGAAGTTTAGGTTGAATATCAAAAAAAATGTTCTTCACCCAGAGGGTGCTTGGGCACTGAACAGGCTTCCCAGAGAAGTGATCACAGCCCCAAGTGTGACTGAGTTCAAGAAATGTTTGGACAAAGATCTCAGGCTCATGGTCTGATTCTTGGGGTTGTTCTGCACAGGGCCAGGAGCTGGATTCAGTGATGGATCTGTTCCAACTCACCATATTCTATAATTGTGTCATTCTGTGATCGAGTACAGGTGCTCTCTGTGCAAGCTGCAGGTTGAACTCTGGGTGGTGGAAGCCTGAGACAAGAGGCTTCTTTCAGTACTTTTTGATGCACTTTGGTATAAACTACAAGACAATCGCTCAATAAAAATGCATTAATATTTGATGATTCCCTAGCAAATATTGATTCAACAGAATCCATGTAAGTAGTCTAGTCTAATCAATTTAGTGATTGTTTTAAACTGTAATGGATTAATTCTTAATATTCTTTACAAATACTTATTTTCCCTTTAATTTTTATGTTGCAATTGCAGACAACCTGTTTGATACTGCTCTACTGAAAATTTTAGAATTGGCAACTACTGACTGATAATACTAAAATCAGTTAATACAAAATATTGTTGTAACTGATTAAGGCCAAGCTGGTAGGAATAGACAATTTTCCATCACTATAAAAATGACCTGGTTACTCACAATAATATGTGAATGAATTTAAGCAGATTATTTGGAACAGCACAAAAGTAATCAATTAATGTGTCAAGAAAACTTGGAGTGAAAAAAATATTGTAGTTCCCGTATGAGTAGCTCTTGTAGATCATGGCCTAGAAAAGAAAAGCTGAAACATATTGTCTTGATCCCTACAACCCTGAGTGAGTTATAAACTTCCTAATGCAACTTAGTAGCTCTCTGATTGATCAGGCTGCTAAACAACAACTAGAAAAAAGCAACCAAGTAAGTGCCATGAATCATTTCCCCTCCTCTTTATTATTCACCCATTAGCCTCCTGTATTCAACAAAAACTGGCAAAATTTCAGAATTAGACCCTTGAATAATCAATTTGAACAGAAAATCAGATTCACTGAAAATCATGACAGAAAAACAACTGGATGTTTTCTCATGGACTAAGTGCAACTTCATCTCTCACAATACAGATTCAAGTTTTAAAATTACAGCATGCACAGGACATCTACTCCAAGAGTCACACCATGTGCCTGAGAGCATTGTCCAAATGCTCGTTGAACTCTGGAAACCCTGGGGCTGTGAAAACTTTGGTACTGTGATGCCTTTTCCAGTGCCCACACTCTGAGTGAAGAACCTTTTCCTAATATCCAACCTGACGCCCACCAACACAGCTTCAGCCATTTCCTAGAGTCCTGTCACTGGTCACCAGAGACAGGAGTGCATTGCCTGCCCCACCTCTTCCCCTGATCTATGGGTAGCTACAGACCTCTCCCCTTAGCTGCAATACCAGTTCTGATTCTGCTCTCTTGTAAGTGATAACACTATGGGTTTTTTGTGCTTCACAGCACAATAATCACATTGGTCTCTAATTTGCAATAACTCAAGATAAAGAATTTGATTGCATTTCAGTTAAAGGTAATGGAGAATGAGTATATTAGCAGTCTCACTTGCTATTTTCTTATCCTATTTTGACTTGCTCATTGATGGTATACTAAGTATATATTATTCAGCATTTAGTAAATTTGAGTTCATCAATTAACACATTTTGATTTTTGTAACAGACAATGTTTTACTGCCCTTCTGGAACAGCCCCTGCTAAATCTATTTCTGGGTAAAATAGTATTGCAATTGCCTTAGATGATTTTCACAAAGAATATGAAAGGTTTCTGTGTTGAAATTCAGAATACTGAGCACTTCTGTAAAACATCTACATTAAGATTACTCAATTAAAACAATGTTTATACATTACAGAATTATTCTTTTGACCTTAATGACAAAACCTTTGTTTTTTACAGACTAAATAAGCTTATTTAAGTTAGGCCATGTTGGATACACGGGAAACAAAGTCTTGCCTGAATCATCAACAAAGAGCCAGATGAAGATTGAAGAAGATACTTATAACAGACATTCTCTATCCACTTAAATCTCATAATTATTTGCAACAGGCACAAACGGTGAAACCCCCATTTAAAAGAGAGTGATTTGTGCATCTCCAGATTTTCTACAGAACTCTGCATGTGAGCAGGCTTGATTAAAATCCTTCTCTTAGCCCAAAGATAAACTCACTTCTTACCACCTACAAGCTTATGTACAACAGAAGGACTGTGGTGAAGTGGCATCCTCTTACATGAACATGAGAAAAACAACAAGGCAACTTTCCTTCTGGAAGTAACATTGATGAAATCCCCTCACAGTGAACCAACATCAAACCATGTTCAGAAAAAGGCTCCTAAGAAAATGTTACTTAACCATCTACTACTTCTTATGGCCATCCACACAGAAGCAATAAATTCTTAAATTAGAACCTAGTGCTCCATGGGCAGACAAGACAGGAATGCCCCTAGAAGCCTGCTGTGCTCTTGCTTTCCTCAAGCTCATCAGCCCAAAGCAGCTATTGCCTCACTATTCAAGCTTTGGGTAGCAAAACACAGTACCAGTATGGGCAAAAGCAGAAGCAGACATTTAATAGATATTTTCACTAATCAAGGATGAACTCTGCATGAATCCTTTGGTGTCAAGCAAATTGTGGCTTAAATAGGCTCACTGTATTTGAAGGTTAAGAATAATGCTTTGATTAATCAAGAAGCTACCTTAACAGTGATCTCTGAATATTTCTCTTCTGTTTTCTATAGACAATGCAGTGGGGAAAAGTTACCAATTACCATAATATGATCAGTATGATATATAGGACAACTTAGAAAGCAGCATGGTTTCAGGCAATGACCAAGATGCATTTAATAATAACTCAGATTTTTCCTGCAACTTACATAATTAAAAAAAAAAAACATAGACAGCAGACAAGTACATTCTTTTGGTTGTGTGTACTTTTGTTGCTCAGAACTAAATTCTATACTTGAGGAAAAACTCAAGAATATACACATTTCATTGACTCATGAAGTATCACATATGAATAAGCAGTCTCAGAAGTGATTTCTGATTACATTGTGATAACTTTGTTCCAGGTATGGAAATAAAATCTAAAAATTAAAAGTTCAAATAATAATTAGACCAATAAAAATTGTTGTTGCAAACAATAAATCTTTGTTTAAAAAATGGAAAATATTAAAATTTATTCCCTGAGAAAGCTAGTGAATGGAAAGCTGTGGCATCACAGAATTTCTGCATGTTCCAGGTATTATTTCTAAATGTTCCATGGGGATAGGAGTGGGGGGGAGTAGAAGCTCAGAATTTTTGTAATTTTCAATCATTTTTTACTATTTACTAATTAGCAATGCACAATGTAAATTTAATATGGCTATCTGAAGCTAGGAAATGTGGAATGTAAAGAACAAAATCAATCTGTTAATCTGAATAACAAGTTTGAAGAAAACCCAGTTGAACTAATGAAAATGTAAAACAGGTTTTAATGAGCAGATAGAAGAAAATTAATTCTTGTGATAAACTGAATACTTCCTGGAATATACGATAATTTAGAAAAACGCTTTAAACATATGGTAGGAAGCTGAACTTCATTAATTAGAAGACAACTCCACCTTCTGGGCATTATTTTGAAGAAGATGAAGATATGAGCAGCCAAACAGACCCAGAGCCACATCAAAGGTACTCTGTTTCTGAAGGAGCATAGTTTCCATTCTTCTTATTATTGCTAAATAATAATACCTACTAAAACTATGGTCCCAGACAGCTTCTCCTGCCTTGTCATAAAATACTTCTTAAGGAAAAGAAATATTTGGCATAAAGCAAGACAGAAGATGGAGACTGCTGCAGGATATGGAATAAACTTGCACTTAAGTGCATGAGTTTTAATTTATAGACATAAGGTTGAAAACCATGGGCAATATTGAGGGGCAAGGTCACCAACAATACCATTTTAGATTGGCTGGGCAGGTGAGGTGCAGGAACCAAGCATTTTTCAGTCACTAAGGTGACTTGATAAAGTGTCTGTGCTGATGATTCTAGCTGCTCTAAACAAGAGCAAAGAGAGTGAGACAGAAGACAATGTTAAGGAAGTGAGCTCAGAAGGTGGAAATGATGAAGCAGAGTACAGAGAAAGAAGAAAAACTGAGACAGAGATAATTTACATGTTTATTTATCAAGCTTATTCAAAGTTAGATACCCAATAAAAACCATTAGAGAAAGACAAAGAGGACTTGACAGAGAACAAGAGATCAGTAAGGAGGCAAACAGATATGAAAATCAAGGAATTGATAAAAACATTCTATGAACATTACATTGCTTGGAGTGATGCAGAGCAGAGTAGAATGATTGCTTCCCAGAAGCAGTAAATTGAAACAAAGAAGAGATGGGTATTATTTTACCTCTAAGGAAATGATAACTAAAGCTATCATTCAGAAATCTATAAAGATGTGAACTAAGTTATTCAGGATATTGAAAGATGATGTAAGAAGTAAATTCACAGGCATGGAGATAGAAAATGTGATGTAGAAAAGCCACATACAAAGGGAAAAATAATAAATAATGGGAATCAATATATGTTTTAATCATAGCTTTTTGTAGCAAACTAAAACCAGATCTCTACTATATCTTATTGTTGAACAGCTTTTTCATAATCAGACAGAATGGCATTGTGAAAATATTTCAGATAACACTAAAAGAAAACTAAAACTGAAAAAAACCTGTAAATTACTCTAGCATAGAAATGCAGTGGTTACTAGTATGAAAGCAGCTAGTGAATGCTGAACAGGAAAGATCGATTAAAAACCACATCCTGCAAAACAGTGGATATGGAGAAAACACTTGCAGCTGCCTCCTGTTTTTTACAGCAATCCACCAGGAATGTGTAAGTTTCTCCATTTTCCTTCCCAGAAACAGAAGACAGTGCTTTCTTCACACTTCAGCTTTATCAAGGTTGAGCTATTTAACAGGTAAGATCCTCAAAAAGCTCAAGCCTTTAGGTAGGTTTACTAACCAAATTAGTCCCCTCCTTTATATGCATCTGCAGTTGATTTCTATTTTAAAACCTGGCCAAGTCAGAGAAAGAACTTACTGATCTAATATCACTTGTTAGAATACTGAGTTTATGTTTAGAGCTCTTGAAGTAGAAAAATCTGCATGTGATTAGGTCTCTCTCTGAACATGGGGCCCCTCCATCTGAAGTCATTATAAACCATACCTTACCTTGGATGAGAATGTACATTAGGATTCAAGGCTATTAACATCAAGCCTCATCCAGGAGGAAAGGAAGACTAACCCCCTATTTGAATATTCGTTTGACTACTGGCATAATATATAAATCAAGGGTTCATAAGGAAGGCAGGTTTGTTTAATTTGTCCCTGATAACTGTGAGAAGTCTCAAATTAGTGCTTCACTAAATTCTTGACTCTGGTAATTTAGGACACAGAATTTAGTCACAAGCTTAGCACTTCTTGGTCAGCATCAGACTAATTCTCTAGGGTTTATCTACCATTCTGAGTTTTGCATTCAACATGATGCCCAAGCTGTCAGTACCAGTGCATCCCCATTACAGACACAGACACAGACACAGACACAGACACAGACACAGACACAGACACAGACACAGACACAGACACAGACACCTCTACAGCTCAAGCTGCAGGTACTCACAATCAGTGAATTTATGCGACTTTGTAGCTTAGATCAAACTGCAGTGAAAAGGGCTGTGAGAAGTGGGGCCCCATAGACCCTTCAATCAGGAGCTGTACATAAGCTGAATCTGCTGTGGCTGTGTACAGCTATGAATTTTGATTTTCTGAACCCTGACCTGTGGATTCCAGGTCAAGACTTAATGATCTTGGATCTACCTTATCACTATGGGCTTTCCTGAGGACCACTGGACCAGATCCTGACCCTGATGCTTTGATTTGACTTCTTGGCTTGATGTCAGATCTGCCTCATTGTTAGGGACTGACTTGTCAGCTGATGTGGAATATTAGCTGGATCTGGCTAACATCACATACTTTCTCTGCTCTTCTTTGGATGCTGTGGGACCTTGCCTTTGCCAGTGAGGCCAGTGTGTGCACCTTACTGCCTCCTGTTTTCTCTCACTGAGCAGCCTACTCTTGCTTCTCCCTGAACCCAGCAGCCAATAGGCATATGCTGGAATACTAAATGTCTTCCAGACAGGCTTGAGCAGAGTCACACAGAAAGTATGAAACAAAATTTAGAGAGATCTCCTGTGTCTCAGTTTCACATTGAGGCCATGATTTTAACCTATCTCACAGGAGTTCATAACTAGGTCTTTCTATTCTGGAGGCATGTCTAATTCATCTTGAATATTCTCCATAGAGGACATAAACTGGATTAAGATTTGCTTAAGGGATTGTAAAAGGCTGTCCTGAGGCACTGTGAAATATAATTGCCAGGATAATGCACACATGCTTTATTTAGATTGTTTACATCATGCATGGCAGAACAAAACCCAGTACCTCAGTGGGACATACAGACACTACCCAACCTAAGTAGTAAGTAATACTAATTAGACTGAGTTTGATTTACTTGTTCACATTGTTGAATTCTAAATTAACTTTAATAACTAGGGAGAAATATCTCAGTGCTTTTATGGTCATTTCAATAAAACAACTGCACAATGAGGAGATGCTTTAAAAAAGATCTAACTAGAAAATTTGGCCTGTAAAGAATAACTGAGTTTGATTATTATGAGCTGTTATAACTCAATCACATGAATCACTATGGCATGTGGACCTTGTGTTCAGCTCTTGTTATCTAATTCTGGTCATCCCATCTCCAGCATCCCTCGCTTTTTCCCTCCCACTCCTCCCAAATGAGAGGCTTTTCTTGTTGACAAAGCTGTGGGAGGAGGAATCAAAAAAGATCCAAGCATCTAAGAAAGAAATGGAAACAAACAGTAAACTAGTCAGCTAAGTCAGATTTTACATCATTACTGTTTCCCTTGTCAGAATTCAGGTGTCTTACATTTTCATTCATATTGAGTGCAGTTGACAGAGAAAGATAGAGATGCCTAATCAGGGTTGCTTGTGTTGCCTTCTCAGGGTTTTAAAAAATCATCTGAATTTTGATGCACAGTGAGCTTAAACTGCATATACAAATACCGGATTAACCCTTGCTTGTACTGATGAGTCCATAAAATGCACATTATCACTGAGCTCAATCCCAAAATAAAGCATAGAACGTGGTCAAAATAATCAATTCAAGATAAAACACATTATTATACCTGCAGCAGAGAGGCTTCTATGTCTTAAAAAAAAAAATCTATTTGGATCCAGACCAAATTTTCAGAGGCCCTTAGCATGCCTTCAGTTTTGCTTTTACATGCAGTAGAGAATGACAAATTTTGACAATTGATGTATAGAAAGTACTGTGATTAACAAAACATCTCAGGTGTTCCTGAGGTGTGACAGATACAGTCATAAGGAGCCACCATAGTGCCTGGCTCCATGACACTTGCATTCCTAACACAAGCACCTGATGGGACTCAGCTCTCTCCTTGGAAATACACACTACCTGCAACCTGTTTTCTGTTACAGTTATCTCAATACAAATTTGGGGTTTATTGCTATTGTTCTTTCTTCAATTTCATGTGCTATTCATTGCAGTATGCTAATGAAATATTTATTCAGAATAGGAGTCCCCCAAACTATATAATGCTTCAGTGACCTATCCCTTACTTTCTGGAAATATTGCCTGTAGGCAGAAGCTCTGTAAAGCAATGTAATTCTATATTGTTCAATATTCCAGAAAATACAATTATACCTATGAGAAAAGGAAGAGTTTGTGCATGATTAAGTTTTTTGAAAAGCAATTATCATAAAAATAAAACATAAAAAATAAGAAACAGGGGTATAATTTTTGTTTTCTATTGATCAACAGTTTTTGTGAACCACCAACACAACAAAATGGCCACCATTAATTTCCTTTAGCTGAAAGTCCTAACAAAGAGTGACTGAATGTTAATGTCAAAGAAGCTATAAATTTAGTTAAAATGTTAGCAAATTATTTTTAAAAATAATCTGTACATTCAGTCTTGAAAAATTGTTCAGTGTCAAGCATTCTACACCTGAGTCCAGTTCTGCTATTATTGCCATACCTTATTTGTATAGTTATGTATATATATGTATAGGAGTAAATATAATTATGTCCACAGCCAGATCTAGAAGATAGCTAGAAAAAACTAAAGATTTCTTGCCTTCCTATAGTATTTATATTATAATCCCTAGTCAAGATGGCTTTCCTACTACAAATCATACCCTGGAGAACTGGAAAATCAAAATGTGCAACTTACATATGATCCTTCTTCCCCACCATATCCTGATTATAGCATTGTTACCCAACAAACAATATTTTACAGGATCCTGGAAAGAAAATTGCTTTTTTTCCCCCTGTAGTTCTTTTCCTGTCTTTGCTCGGTGTTGTTTTTTCACTGCTATTGCTTTTATAGAATATTTTTTATGTACTAAATGGGTTTTCTGTCTCTAATCCCAAAACATCTAAATGGTGCTTTATTGGAAACTAAACTGACTGCACTCTGGTGGCAAAGATTCGTAATAAAATTGCCAAACTGAACAAAAAATGAACCAAGTTAGGGGTCAGTGTAAGGATGCTCAGTTATTTGATAATATTTCAAAACAGTCCTATTTTTTCAGAAGCACAGATGTGGTCAGCATAATCTGGACCCATCTTGACGCGAACTGTGGCTATTAATGAAATATTTATGATTTAAAAATCTGTGTTCTACAGTTACATTAAGTTTATTGCAAAGGGACATTTGCATTGCCATGAGCCATTTTCAAAAGGTGCTCAAAGTCATCATCCAGTGCATGTGCTGAGACAACATCCTGTTTCCAGTGCTTGGAGAAGGAAATGAATTTGACATAGAATAATTTTGCCCCCAAAACTTACACCTGCAAAAGTCACACCTGCAAGAGGGGTTGGAATAAGGATTTAGAGAACTACAGGCCTGTCATCTTGACCTCCATGTCAGGTAAGGTCCTGGCTGAGCAGATCCTTTAGAGTGCCAACACGAGGCGTGTGATGGACAGCAAGGGGATCAGGCCCAACCAGATGGGCTGAGGAAAGACAGTTCTGCTTGGCTGATCTGGCTCCCTTCCATGACCTGCTTAGTGGATGTGGATGTTGTCTCTCTAGACTTTAGTAAAGCCCTTGGCACAGCATTCTCCTGGAGAAGCTGGCAGCCCATGGCTGAGACAGGGGCACTCTTCACCGTGTTAAGAACTGTCTGGGTGGCCAGGCCCTGAGGGTGGTGGTGAACGCAGCCATATCCAGCCAGCAGCCAGGCACTAGTGGAGTTCCCCAGGGCTCAGCACGGGGGCCAGTCCTGTTTACTGCCTTTATCCATGACCTGGGTGAGGCAATCGAGTGCACCTTCAGCCAGTTTGCAAGTGATACCAAGCTGGGTGGGTCTGTTGGAAGCTGGAGGGTAGGAAGGCTCTGCAGAGGGATCTGGACACTCTAGATTGATGGGCAGATTAAAATGGTATGAAGTTCAATAAGACAAAGTGCAAAGTCCTGTACTTGGGTCACAACAATCTCATGTGATGCTACAGGCTGGGGGCAGAGTGGCTGAAAAGCTGACTGGTGGAAAATGACCTTGGGATGCTGGACAACAGTGGCTGAACATGAGCCAGGGTGTGCCCAGGTGGCCAAGAAGGCCAATGGCATCCTGGCCTGTGTCAGCAACAGTGTGGCCAGCAGGAACAGGGCAGGAATTGTCCCTCTGTACTGGGCACTGGTGAGGCTGCACCTCAAATCCTGTGTCCAGCTCTGGGCTCCTCATTGCAGGAAAGACACTGAGGGGCTGGAGTGAGTCCAGAGAAGGGCACCAGAGAAGGGTCTGCAGGACACTGCTTATGAGGAGTGGCTGAGGGAGCCGGGGGTGTTCAGCCTGGAGAAAAGGAGGCTTGGAGGGGAACTTTTCACTCTCTACAGCTGCCTGAAAGGAGGCTGCAGCCAGGGGGAGTCATTAACATCTCCCTTAAGTAATGAGTCACAAGACAAGAGGAGATGGCCTCAAGTTACACCATGGGAGGTTTAGGCTAGATATTAGGAAAAAAAAAAATTGAATGAAAGGGTTCTGGAACATTCTGGAACATTCTGCCCAGGGGAGTGGTGGAGTCCCCATCCCTGGAGTTATTTAAAGATGTGTAGATGAGGCACTTAGAGACATAGTTTAGTGGTGAACATGGTGATGTTATGTTAATGGTTGGACTCAATGATCTTACAGGTCTTTTCCAACATCACCATTTCTATGGTTCTATACACATTAAAAATAGAGCTGATGAGAAATTAGTGGAAGTGACAAAATAAGTAAAATCAATAAAGTGAAACAACTCATTTAAGCACATTAATAGGAATAAACAATTCTTATCATTCAACAGAGTTATAAAATGTTAGGAATTATATACAAGACAGGATAAGAGGGGAATGGAAGCGTTTAAATAAAATCTGCAAATATGTTTTAATAAGCAAATCCTTGGGCTTATTAATAATGATGCACTAAATTTAGGCTATGTTTATGGAATTTTTATATTACGCCTTATTTCACTTTTAGCTCTTTCTGCACCAGATCAATTCAACACGGGTCCAAATGATTAAACTGAGAACAAAGAAACCTCACTTGAATAGTAACTTGACTTCATTTTTCTTACATTCCTGGGAAAATCCTAGTCACCAACTACAAAATCATTTTCTCCTTTAGTCCAAACTTCAATGTATTATAGAATGGATCTGAATGAAAAAACATTCTAGCCTTTTATATACTTCTACTAGATTAAACTATTTCAACACGAAAGATTAAGACAACGATATGAATACTAAATCCTAAAGTTCTTGCCTCCAAGATGTTCAAATGCTGAGAAGAAACAAAACAGTATTTTGGTAATTTAACAATTTCTAGCTTGTCAGACAGCCTATGATAATTGTCTAACACAGCTGTGAGGTAACATAACTTTGTTTAAGATTTTTTATTGGAAGGTCTACCTAGATTTCCATGAAGTACTAAATAAAAACAAAAATTAAAAAAAAATAAAAATTAAATGTTCAAGTTAAACAATCTCATTTCATGACCAAGCATAGCTAGGAAAGACTTTAAACATTTCTAAAACCACTGATTAATGCTGAATACCAGGTAAAAATGTGGATACAGCACCTACTGCTATCAATAAAAATTATATCTATAGGGAAAAAAAGCCATTGAAAATGTGCATGTAGCTCTCTAGACAGAGACTCTGTCCAACCATGTATTAAAAAGCTCATGAGTAAATAAGCTCTTAGAGAATTTAAAGAATGAAAAAATCATGAACAGAAGAAAATTCTAACAAATGCCTACAAGAAAAAAGAATTACCAAATTCCTACACATTTACTTGTCAACCAATTTTCCCATCTCTGTAAGAAAATTCTTTAATGCATTCTCTAAGTGCATGCAAAAAACCAGCACATATAGTCAGCAAACTGCATCTAATATCTTGTCAAATAAAATTAAACCCAGTATATACATAAACACTTCAAAATCCTCTGAGCTTTGCTGTTGAATATTATTTCCAAGCAGAAGTAGTCCCATATTTGAATGTCTTGTCCTATTGATGTGCAGTCTCTATGACTTAGCTTTACGAGAGTTTGGGGTATGCATAATTTTAACTTCTGAAAATTATTTCTGAGTACAACCACAAATGTAAAATAGATGATGCAGTATAAAATCACCAGCCATGTCTTCCAGTAGTGGAACTATTCATCCAAGAAACAGGTAAAAGTTCAATTTGGCAAAGTTAAATGACATTCATTTTGCAGAAATTAACTTTTCTTTGTGCATTGTTGACTGTGAATGGAGACCATTATTTTTCATTGCCTAGATAGTGATGCAATTTTCAAAGCTAAATGAGCATTAAAAACATTCATTCCTTGCTTCTGCAATGAACAATCTAAGATACCTAATGGCAAAACGAGACATTCCCTCTAATCTTTATGAACATATTCTATTCCCTTGAGGTTAAAATGAGAAAGGAGGGGGATAAGCTTGCTATGTTTTTGATAAATGTTTCTCTCACAAACAAGGGAAGTCTTGTGTGTGCAGATGCAGCCTGCTTGCCTGCCAATCCCTGAAGATCCAATCATCCTGATGACTGTCCCACAGTTTCTTACCCTTGGGCAAGCCAGTCTCTTTTCATTCCTCTGCTTTATTTGAGGTGAGATTTTGGTGCCAACATAAGGAAGAAATATCTTTCACCAAGGGGCACAATTCATACACATATGGATGGGTTTCCAAGTATTTGCCTTTGATATCAGCTCATATTCTAGTTATGCTCCTCTACAACAGAATCCCAGACAGGATTTTTGGAGAAGTGACTGTACCCATATACTATTTTCCCACAGGTATTCTTGAAATCAATCTCATTTCAAAATTCTTGACTACTGAGTAACAGAAGACAGCATGAGGCCATAAGATTTTACTAGTGTTACAAAAATGTGATTTTAGAATGTGTTACAAAAACCAGCATATAGCTAACCCTGCTATTAATCAAAGTAACTGGTGACCTAAATGGATCTTACATGTTAAAAAACAATCCACAAAATAATAGACATTAAATAACATCATAAGCACTGAACCACAGATTATATGAAAAATCATTCAAGCAATGAAATCAAATAACTTTTCTATGAGACCATTTCCCAACCTATATTAACAGAAAATTAGCAGAATAATGCTGCCTAGGGCTGATTACATTTCTCTAGGATTGTAAAGACTGTTTGTTTAAACAAAAAAAATCACAACAATAGCAAGCTATTTGGTACCACTGCAGGTGATTTAAGTATTTGTGCATACATAAAGTGGTATTTGAACTGCAGGACACAGAGCTGTACCACACATTTTGATTGAGGAAAATTTCTTTCTCTGTCTCCTTCCCGCTGTAATAGAGACTTCGAGGAAAAAAGTGAAACATGAAAGTTATAGTAATCTGTAGTAGAATGAACCTCTGGTTTTTATCACAAATCCAATCTAAGATTCTTTATCTCTGCCTTCAGAGAGTGCAACAAATAGGATCCTAAAACTCATACCTGAAGTCAAGGGAAAGAAAAATACTGTGAAATGCATGAACTTATAGGTTCAGAAATCACAAGGTACAAAATATATGTTGGAACTTTCAGGCCCTGCTCGTGATTTTAGTCAACAAAACCCTTTGGACCTTTTGGGGTGCTTTAAACTGATCTCATTGACACTTAGCTCTGTTGGCATTATACAATCTGACCTTAACAGAATGGCAGAGATATATGCAGTATCTTAGATTCTATATACTGAAGTCCAACTCTCTATATTAAAAAAAGAAATAAAAAAATAACACCCTCATGAAACTGACTTGAAAAATGAAATATTTCTATCCAGTTCGTTACCTCAATTGTTATGTTACCTTCAGACTAGCAGTTTGAAAAAGGCAGACTTTTACTGCTATTTGGAATTAAAATCTATAGTCATCAACAAGAAAATAATACTTTTTTTAATACAGGAGGTTGATTTGTCTAGCATGGATGGAAGTTTCCTCCCTCCTTTTTCTGTTAGTTTTACTGTTTGGTTGGTTGAGTTGGTTATTTTTTTAGCTTCTTTACATTTTTTTGTTGTTGCTGTTTGTGTGGTTTGGGTGCTTTGGGTTTTTTTGTTTTCCTTGTTTTTTCTTTCCTCACCCTCAAAAGGCCAGAAAATGAAAAAGAATTTTGGTGGTATGTCACATCATTAACTCAGTATAAACCATGTTAACTTCATACTCACAATGGAACTTTAGGTAACAGACCTGTTTCTAACCCAGTGCAAGTATTAGGCAGAGCTAATAGCTGGCTTTATTCCTGTTTTAACTGACTTATAAATTTGGGGAGTTTACTTTAATTTTATTTAATTTTCCTTCTTTTATTTTCAGCAGTGAGTGAGTAACAAAATGCTGTAGAAATCATTAAACTGAGGCTGAACTTTGCAGTACTTAGCCACACCCTCCCTGGCTGATGTACTACCAGATGATGGTTGGACACTCTTGAGGTTGCTTTCAGGGCTAGAAAATCCCAGAATGAGCAATTATTCTGTGTAGAGCTGCATCTTGTTATTGGACTGTGGAACTCCTGTTCAAGGAAGGAAAATATTGTTTGGAATATCTTGACACTACACTTCATTGAACATGATTGCTGCCACTTGGCACTACCTTACTATGAAATGAATTCCCTTGGGTGTGCACTGACTCCATTACTGCATAAATGCAAAATTACCACCATGGATGCTTAATTTATATCCCCTTAAGCCTCATCTACCTGAAAATTGTTGGAAGTCACCTAAAGGTCCACCTGTCTGAGGCAAAGAAGTGAATAAGGTCAGGTATTTAATTTCTCAGGTCAATAGTTAAATGTACCAGTTAAAAGACAGCCTGTCATACAAACTGATTCCTTTAGAAAACATCAGCTTTTAATTGCTCATCTGAAGAAACAGAATGATTAAGAATGGAGTTTACACAGGTAGAAAATTAGAAATTATACAACAATATGAGATACATAAATACTGGAGAAAGGAATTTCCACAAATGGGCTGTAGATACCACTTTCTTTTTCAGTTGGAGGTATTTTCTTTAATGAGAGGAGTCTGTATGTTGGCATTTTTTATAGTTTCAATTTGTTTAGAATATTTTACTCCACTTAACATAAGGTAGAGAAAGGAAACACTTTCAATTATTTTAGTTTCCTATAGCACCCACTTAAAAATACTGAATAGTTAATTTATTTAGCTTTATCTTTAAGGTTACTTAATAAACTGTATATGAAAAACTAACTTGGAATTATGACTACTACTAGGAGTATAGCTAAGGAATCAAGTTAGGTTTTCATCCACATTTGTGAAGACTGTTTGATAAAGATTCATACAGACATTCCCATGACATTTGGAATTTTCAGTCTTAACTAAGAGTTGTATTTTCTCAGGCTCATGGAGTATGCAGGTTTAGAAAAGAAAGAAAAAAATCTACTCTTTTATGCACTTTTCACAGCAAGTTTTCAGGGAATGTGAATCATTTAATAAGCTTATTTTATACTGAGAAAGAAATACGAGCTCTCGAGCATTTACTTCAGGCATTAAGTCAGATGCTGCAATGAGCCCGACCTTCAAAGTGTGCATGAAGTCTTCCCCCTTTAATTAGTGGAGAAAGCTTGAGTCTCCTGAAAGTCAACATATTGATCTGACCAAGGAATTGCTGAGACTGCTGCAAAGGATATGATATGAATATATATAGAGCAGAAGTATGTAAGATTGCAAGAAAATTGCAATTGACCTTTCTCTATAGTTTCCCTATTCTTTTATCCATTTTTTCTCTTCTGGAAGCCTTTAGACATAGACTATTACATCCGGTTTGAGCAAGTAAAGAATTTAGAAGGAGAGTGATACTGGCAGTGTGTAAATTCTAGGACTTGAAGGATTTTTTGAGAACTTAAAAAAAAAAAATGTGGTAGGTGCTCCCTTTCACATAAATAGAGCATAGCCCCAATCAAAGCATAGAGGTTTGGGACAGGAAATGGGCTACATCTAGGTGTGAAACAAAGAGGGTGAGAACCACAAGCCAAAGTAATGAATGAAAAGAATTTTGGTGAAGACAGAACTTAGAACTTCTCTGACCACCATGTCTGCAATCCAAGAACAAGAGTGTGACCAACTGTGCACCACAGGGCAAGGAGAAAAGCATTAATTATGCCTATAAGGACTGTTTTCTCACCTGGCCTATTCCTTGAATGATACCTTGACAATGTTTGGGTAGGTGCCACAAATTAAACAGTGTGGACAGGTAAAGGACCATTCTGAAGCCTGCATTTTGTTCTTTTTGATTAATGTTTATTAACAGTCTTAAAAGCCAGACACTAGCCTTAAATAGTGAGATGATGGACACTGGCTCTTGGGATGTTTTGAGATGAAATGGAAATAGGCAATAGTCTATGTAGAAAAATTATGTAATAAAATATATGAAAAATAATACTTAATTGTTGATTAATTTTGTGTGTAGCTTATTAGTTATTAAAAAAAAAATATAAATATTACATGATTTAAAGAGGACACATGTTTCTCTATCTATTAGGAATGTATTTCATTGCAAAACCATGCAACTTTCACTTTATTTTACCCTTGTGAGAATTTGTTCCTGACAAAAACAACCCATAATAAGTACATTAATCATTGTAGAGGCATTTACATATGAAGTATGACAGACTAAAAGGAGTGATTCCTGTTTACCTCCTTAAAGCAGTAAGTGCAATTCATATACTTGCTTAAAGGTGAAATTTTCCTTTGTGAAAACATGGGGCACTCTGAAATAACTTGATGGAAACAGGACAGAAATCTGAATGGCTTTTGAGGGCCACTCTTCAGGATCTGAATTTTTATTTGTCTGGTAGGTGTAATTTTCTTTCTATTAGGAGAAAATGTTGAAATATTAGCAGCTAGATTTGTATTAACTACAAATACCCACTTTAAAAACCACACTGTGCTTTAGCACTAGACAGATTCAGAACAAGAAGTAATTTAATTACAAATGAATTCTGAATATCTGTGTATAAATTTATTGAAATACTTGTTTCTTGGCTGGAAATTTTAGACATTTTCTTTATATCTTTGTACAAGTTAATATCAAGGCTGTGCTTTTTTTTTTTTTTTTTTTTTTTTTTCTTTAACATATTTAAAAAATGACCCTTTTAAAATTTTAAATAAATTCAGTCTCTTGGTATATTTTAGGCCAGTATGACATTTGTGATATATGAATCAGAGGATCTCAAGTGCTGTATTGAAGACACAAATCACTAATTCTAGTACAAAAAAGATAATCAAATTAAGGCAGGTGCCATTCAGGTAAGTAAACAAACTATATAATGTGAAGACCTATCTCTAAAGTATAAACAGGATTACAATTTACAAGACATGAAAGTCTTACTCTTGGATAAGGTGAATGAGCACACAAGAACAGACAGGAATCCAGCTTGCTTATTTTCTAGCATCCCCAAAGCTCATCATGCCTATCATTGCTCATGTCTTATAGCTACAATAGGTACATTTTCCAAAAGCTCCCATGGTCACAAACATTTCTAAGTGTCCCTAGCTAGAACTGGAAAATTTTAAGATACATTCCATATGCCTACAGGATTAATTAGTGTTTTTCTAAAATTTCATGGACGTGAACATGGAATGGGAGATTGAAGTTGTAGCAATAAAGTACTTTTCAAGAAAGGAGACAATGGACACTTTCAAAACATTTTCTGCCATATGGCATCCTAGACTGTGAAGGCAGAAATCAGACTTTGTTTCCTGCCAATGTTTATAAAACTTATGTAAGCAGCTCAATTTCAAGTTTTAAATGAAATGTTAATTACTATACTAAACCAGATTACTCATCAGAGTACCAGTGTCACAGCAGTCATTTTCAAGTTGAGAGATAACAGGTTGTTAGTTAAAAGTTGATTTATGCATGGAAATATGGTTTGCACCTCTTCATTTTTTCATATAATATTATAGCTAGCTGCATTTTCCATGCAGACATAAATCTACTTGTTTCTATTTTGCATCTTGTAGGACCTTGGCCTCATGCTTATTCAGAATTAAATGTGTTACAATAGTTAGGAATCTTTGTTTTTTCCTGTGAGCAAGATTAAACAGAGATGTCAGTCTAGTTTCACTTTGTATTCACTTTTCAGTTGTGTACATGCAGTCCCTTTTAACAATCTGTTCTCAAATATTTCTTCAAATCATTCCAACTCTCAATCTGATTTTTAATTTCTATTCCTTATTTATTTTTTATTATTTTGTTTTGGTTTTTTTGATCATTCAGCTCTGAACATCTCTATGTTCACCAGGTTTTATTGACTCACAGAAAACCACTCCTCCCTGCTTTAGATGAAATGAATCATTGAAACATGAGCTGGTCACTAGGGTGCTTTTACAGCCAGTGGCAGAACTTCCACAGCACAACCCATGCCCTTATTTTAGATGTCTGAGATGATAGGAGCTGCTCTCCCAAGAAGGACTCTCCCTTGATTTTAAAGGAAGCTTAGGGTGACTTTGGCAAATTTTGTGATGCTTAAAGTAAGTAAAATGAATCCAAGCCATATAATCTCCATTGAAAAGAGTGTTGCAAGTGATAGCTACTAAATTTTTTTTTAAAATTCTGTGTTTTCTTTAGACTGCTAGTTTTGCACACTAATGCTGTTATTTTCTCTGAATTGCTTGATCTACTCTCTCTTAAATGCTCTGTCAAAACTGAATTTAATCTGCCAGTGTATACCCTCTCCTTTTCATTTTGCTGTACCTTCTGAAAATCTTCAATCTCTTCTGCCTTTGACTAGTCTAAGTACCTTTGTGATATCTGCAAATATAGTTTTTTTTACAAAACTACTGATCTTTGAAACATCAGTATTCATAAAATAAGCATTAACAGAAAGACGCTTTTCACATGTTGAAAATTCTCATTTGGTTTTTAGTTTCAGTTCTAAATAACATGCATGAAAACATATTGCTCTTCAATATTATTTAGCTTTTCATTATTATAATCTTAGAGCTGTAAACTTGATTTTTGACAACAGAATGTCCTTTAACAAAATTTTTTTGTTGCTGCTCTTAAGGACATTTATTTGACAACATCAGGAAAATTTTCCATTACAAAAGAATCCAAATCTACTCTAGAAATACATATCCCCTAATACAGCTCCCTATTTCCAGTTCCACATTCCTCCAGTACTTTTAAAGAGAGCTATGCCTGTGGCACTTCAATCTTCCAGTTAGAAAATTTCTTCTTAAGTTAAAGGTTGAATATTTCTTTATAGCAGTTCACCCACCTTTTCTTACATATCTTCAAAACTCTTAACGGTTCACTGTGATGAGAACTCAAATCAGCCAAAGCACTGAGATGATCTGCTCAGGTCTTTAGTGCCCAAAGAAAAATTCAAAGGGCTATTAAAAGCCAAGGTTAATTCTTTAATCTAAAATCAGGAACTCATCTTTTAAAACAGACAAAATTGAAATTGTTTAACAAAGAATGGTAACATCATGGTTTAAAAGCTTTTGTCCCACTGCATGCTGTATCCTTGTAGTGGATCTGTTCTTTCAGAGAATTCAGGAACTTTGAGTGATAGCAAAAGCTTCTGTTTGCTCACACTATCATTTTTGTGTGCCTGCTCAGCTGGTCTGGAGGAGGAGGAGGAGGAGGAAGAAGAAGAAAAAGAGCAGGATGAAGAAGGAGGCTTCTACCTCCTATCAGAGGCTTTTATTTCACCTAATCATTTCTTAACGGAATATAATGCAGAGCACAATGATAAAACAAATACCATCTGTCCCCACCATGCATGAACAAAGCAAATTATTGCTTTTACATTTGTTAAGTTTTTCGTGGTATATTCACTATCCTTGAGAGGAAAGTTCATAGAAGATAGGCCTTGCTTCAATGGAATTTGCTTTAATGCACTTGAATTGACTGAGCTTCCTCAATAACCCAATAAAGTACAGATACTGGATTATCTGGATTTGAAACAAGTCTTTGATGTTTTGTTCAGAAGAAATGAAAAATTTGTCTTAAAAGCCATCACAATGAAAAGTTTAACAGAGGCATGACAACTGTCCTTTTGGTCTTCTTAGCTATTTTCCAATGTGCTATAATGTGGCTCAGGATAGCCTACTGTACAGATAATGTACCTTTCATCACTTCCCATTTGTCATGAATTGAGAACGTGCAATGGAAAGTCATTGCAGCACAGCAGTTGTGTAGTAACTTTTTAAGTCACGTATACTTGTTTCTGTGCCTTGAAAGAAAGAGAAAATAAAACCCCTCTGTGGAAGATCTCAAAGGATTAGCATATCTGTGAAGCACAATCAGGTGCTAAAATTTATATCAACTATTTTTCAATTAGAAATGTCATTCAACTGGCAATGAATTTGTAAACTGAAATTAGTAGAAGGAAACCAAGAACTCACTGCATTACTGTGAAATTTGCAACAAAATTGGATTGCTTTTTCTCTGACAAGAAGAAGCAGTTCATATATAGTTCATATATAGTTCATATTGAGTTCATTTTTTAAATAATTTTTCTGAACTTTAAAGAGATTTGAAAATGAAAACACAGCAAAAAGCATTTAAAGTATGTGAAGATGCTGAGAGAATATTTTATGGTAAATAACTATTGATTAAATAGGATCCCTGTCAGCCTCACATCTGTGCCTGGAAACCTCACAGAAACTATTCTAAGGCAAATGGAGGACAGAGAGGTGATTAAACAGAGAAACACAGCTTCACCTTGGGCAAGTCCTGCCTAACCAATTCAGTGGTCTTCTGTGATAGAGTGACTCCATCAGTGGGCAAGGGAAGAGCTACAGACGCCCTCAGGACTTCTGAAAACTTTTGACATGGTCCCTACAACACCCTTCTTTCTAAATTGGAGAGATAAGGAGTTGATGGGGAGCACTCTTTGACAACTTAGAATTTGGTTGGTCACATGCAGAGGGCAGTGGTTCATGGCTCAGTATCCTGATGGACATTGATGACAAAGGTATCAATTTGTCAATTCATCAATGACAAAGGTATCAAATGCATTCTCAGCAAGACTGTAGTAGGCACTTTGCTGAGTGGTGTGATTGACACACACCTGAACGATGAGATGCCATCCAGAGGGAGCTGGGAAAGCTCAAGGACTGGGCCCATGGGAACTTCAAGAGGTTTAACTAGTCCAAATGCAAGGTGCTGCACCCGGGCTGCTGCTACCCAAGCCCTGGCACCAACACAGGCTGAGGTGATGAACTGATTGAGATCAGCCCTGAGAAGGACTTGGGGATACTGGGGGCTCAAAAGCTAGACCTGAGCTGGCAATGTGTGCTTGCAGCCCAGAGATCCAATTGCATCCTGAGCTTCATCAAAAGCAGCAGGGTCAGCAGGATGAGGGAGGTGACTCTGCTCCTTGGCTCTGGTGAGACCCCACTGCAGTGCTGCATCTGGCACTGGGGTCCCCAGCACAGAAAGGACATGAGACTGTCCAAGTGGGTCCACATGAGAGTCAGAAAAATGATGGGGGCTGGAGCACTGTTGCTATGAAGCCAGGCTGAAAGAATTGTGGTTCTTGAGCCTGGAGAAGAGGGAGTTTCAGGTAAACCTTATTGCAGCCTTGCACTATCTAAAAGGGACCTATAAGAAAGATGAACAAACTTTTTTAGCACTGGCTGCTGCAATAGGAGAAGGGGTGATGGTTTTAACTTAAACAGAATAAATTTAGACTAGATATAAGGAAAAGGTTTTTTACAATAAGGGTGGGTAAACACTGAAACAGGTTTCCCAGAGAGTTAGCAGAAGACACTCCATCCCTGGAAACATTCAGGGTCAGACACGATGAGGGTCTGGGTAACCTGAATGAGTTGAAAATGTACCTTTCAACACAAAACATTCTATGATTTTATTCTATGATCTATTGGATTTTTCTGTTTAAAGATGAATATAGGTAAAATCTCATCTCATTTGTGCACAATATCTGCTTCCTGCATTAAATGTGCTTGTTGAGTTAAAAGAATATTGTTATAGATAAGCCTTCACACATTTATAAACTCTTGTTGGTATAGAATAATTATTGCTGATCAGTCAAAAAACTGCATAATTTATTCTTTCCAGTTGAGATCAACATAAATATTCCCTAAGACTCAAGTACATAGGCAGTTATGCCAATGCCCTGAGGACAACTACACTAAAACTGAATTATTCCATATACATTCCTTTCTTGTTAGTGAAAATCAGAAATTACTCCTTGCAGATAACAGCCTTCTGTCCTTATCTCAGCATGTCACCTGAGTTAAAGTATTCTGATCAATTTGCACTGCAGTGACCCTGTCCTTTTTTTGATGACTGACCGAGCATAGGGAGGATAAACTCATGCCAATATATCAAGGCACAGAGCTAGGTAGTCAGATTAAACCTATAAATTAATTTTCAGTTTTCATCATTCATTTCTCAGGTTTTGTCTATTCCTTTGATGGTTTTAATAGTTAAGAACAGACCTCCTAAGTGCCTAAAAATATCTTATATGTGGGAAGAGCAAGATATCAAAAGAAAGACTGTAAGGATTCTGCAGCTATCTAAACTAGCCAGTGCACAGTACAGTTTCTGATTCAATTGGAATGTCTCTCCTGTTTCCCATGTGAAGCCATGAATATGTAGAGACACAGATTATTTGAATGCATCTTCTTAATTTCAATGCATTTTCCTGTTTGATTATTTTTTCACATTTTTCAGAGGACAAACGGATTAGAATGTACAACAACATGCCAAGCAGCATGGACTGTGCCCTTTAAATAAGCTCATCTTTTTGTTTTTGTAAGAAAAATGTAACAGAACAAACATTTCAGAAAAGAGACTTTCCTTTATAAATTTGTGCAGGGTCTAGCATAATGAAGGACTGACAACTTGAAGAAGCTTTAAGTGGTATTAGAGTGAAAACAGTAGTACCACAAAATAAATCACTGGGTAAAACCCTACTGCAATGTTTTCAACATTTTAAGACTGCCAGAGTTCTTTCTGGGGAGTTCTTTGACATGTCCCCAGTACAAGGTATTTACAGTCCTGTCACTCTGTAATATGAACTGGAGAACAATAATAAATATTTATTATTGTAGAGCAGTGAGCTAAATACTCAATAGGGACAATCCAACATTTTTTCTCCTTTATTCCACCAACTAACTTCAAAATGACCATATTTTCTTACTCATTCCAATGACTTGCTGAAGAACTGTCTGACATATATGTGCAGTAAGATGCTAATTTAAAAACTGCAAAAATGTACTGACACCAGAAGTTTTGCTATCAGACAAACACATATTTTGGATATATTCCTTACATTCAACTTCCTAATACTTTCCTGGCACTATAAAAATGCAGCTTAAGAAAGTTAATTGAATAACAAAAGTACTAAACAAAGACAAAATTATTAGAAAATAGCTTTCCAAACTAAGTTTTTTAGTTCAATTTTAAAAAAATGCTTTCATATCGCAGCTCATTTACGACTACTAATAAATATAATTGCATTGCCAGGCATTTTTATATTTGATGTTTGTTATTATATAATTATTACCTGGCAACTCTACAGCAGCAAAAACAAAAGTTTGAAAAATAAATCTAAATAAAACTTTGAATCTGTTACACATAGAAAAACTAACATAAGAAATTCTAGGCTTTAACTATTTTGGCAATTAACGTATATTTTTAAAAATTATTGTTTATCTATGCTGATTATTATCACATCATAACATGTGCAAAGACAGTTCTTTGGGAGAATGGGATATTAAAAGACAACATCAACAAAATAAACACTTCCCAAGCTATTAAGTATATGAATATTATCTTAATTAGCACAATTTTATAAATTAGCATTTGAAACATTATGTCTCCTGAAAATACTCTAACATGTACCTACAGTTCATTGTATTTTGGTGAGTATTTTCTTAATTTTGATTCTAAAATCTTGCATTTAGATCTTGAGACATGCTTATGAAGAAATCCAACGTGTAAGCCATTTTACATGTGCTAAGCCACAGAGGGGATAACCAAGCAACAGATAAGCTGGAGGAGGAAGAACAGTCCAATCTCCATTGTAATAGAAGCAGCAACTCCACAGTACATACTTGGAACTTCTGATTTTCAATAGGTCATAAATTTGATAGAACAAATTTCTATTTCTTACCTACATTTCCAGTCATTAGGTACGAATTCTGAAAGTCCATCATTCCCATTCCAACAATGTGTATAAAATCTTCAATCACCTGCATTAACTCCACTGAGCCTGGATAGATCTAACAAAGGAAGGTCAGACATGACATTTACTATAGTATCAAAATGTCTACAGCTGCAAATTCAAATAAAATCCAAATGCCATCAAAAAAAGATTGAGAACTACCAGTCAAACAGCTCTTCTTATACTTCACTACTAAACACTTACTGCTACTTTAAAATAATAATTTTGCTATAAAATCCTCATATAAACAGATACTACTTCTCACAAAGTTATATGAAATCAACTGTGCACTGGAACTGTGGAATTGCAACTTCAGAACTACTGATACAAACAGTAATGCAAATCTTTCTGTGACCTTGCCAGTATGATAACCTTTATTGCATTAATCAACACATAAGTAAGTTAAATTTTTACTGGTAGTACCATATTTTGCTGATATGGAGTAGTAGAATCACAGAATATCAGGGGTGAGAAGGGGCCAGTGCAAATAATCTAGTTCAAACCTCTGTGCCAAGCAAGATCAGCTATAGGAAGTTGCCCAGGAACACATCCAGTTGGATTCTGAATGTCTCCTAGGAAGACGACCCCAGAGCTTGTCTGTGTAACATGTTCTAGCATTCAATCACTCCCACTGCCAAACAGCTTTTCTTATGCATGAATGGCATTTTCTGTATTATAATTTTTGCCCCTTTTTTAAATTCTGTCAATGGACATCATTGAGACTTGGCTCAGTCTTCTTAACTTTTTTTCCCCTTTCAGGAACTTTTAATATTGTCATGTTTCCAAGCAAAATAGTGTCAGCTATTTCAGCCTATCCTTGCATATCCAATGCTCTAGTCTCACAAACAACTTCATGGTGTTTTTCTGGGCTCATTCCATTACTTTGTGTCCTGTATTGAGGAGCCCAGGACTGGACAGAGGAAAGCAAAATGAATTGCTGTAGCCTTGGCATTGCTAATGTAGCTTCTCAGTTTTTCTTTTAAAATGATAAAAACATATTTCCAAGAAATATAATTCATTTGCAAAGTTGTAAGCTACTAAGAAAAACTTTCTTAAAGACTTTAGTATTTAACATAATGATTAATCTACAAAACAGCATTAGGGATCATAACAGTTATTAATAAGGCTGAAAGTTCTGTTCATATCACATACATTAAATAATTTGTGGTTTTTATTGCCTGTTATGAATGAGAAAATTTTCAGTAACAGTATCTTGCAATGGAAAAATAATGGATGACCTGTTCGTGATGCTTTTTTGTCAGTCAGTGAAATGTCCAAATTTCACTTTTTAAGCAATATTCAACCCATTCTTTCCACTACTGAGACTGTAGAGTCTGAAAAAAGCCTACATAAGCTATAAATTCCAACATGCTGCACTCTGTCATCATCTTACTCTATCTATCTATATTCATTAATTGCTTGGTTCAGGATAGAGAGTTTCACAAGGTGCTTTGTTTTCTACACGGATCTTTTATAAAAGGTAGGGCAGTAATACTGTTTGGAAGAATAATTTGTTGTGACAATTATGATTCTAACAGGTTGCAAATGCTGCTTCAGGTGACAGAGACTAAATACCCATTTTCCTAATGATGAAATACTGAGGTAGTAAGTGTGATTTTTGCATCCATCTCATTCAAAGCACACACACTCACAGATTTTGTATTAAGGAAAAATTTCAGTGAGATTTTTTAAACTTTCATTCTTGCATATAAAATTGTATAGTAATAAATTGTTGAGCACTCAGTTGAGCAGGTACTCAGTGTTTTTATATAACTGAAGTACTGGTTAATCAACAGGATGCCAGCAGATCTTGATGAAGAACATACAGAATAGCTCCCATGTTTTGAAACTCCAGTATAAACTTACACATTGTAGATTCAAATGGCTTCCTGAGTGCAGTGCTTTACATCAGCTCTTAAACAAAAGGCAAGTATTAAAGTGAGCTCTGCTTATCTGAATGCTATATAATCTGTAACTAATGGTTATCAACTTTTGGCATTTCTGCTAGAAAAACAGTTGTGCTGAGGCATTGCAGCTGTATACGTGATTTAAAGTGAGCAATTTGCTGACAGTGAGTAAGATTTTTCTTTCCAGAAAAGTATCTAGAAAACAGGCTAAGAGAATCTATGCTAACAGTAGCTGTGGAGTTTAAGAAAACTATGCAAGCTGGTAAAAAGGTTGGTTAAACTGCACCTAAGTTTGCAATGTTTTATTACACAAAAAGTAAGAAAAGTAAGCTGAGTGGCTGAACCAGAAACAGGATCACCATTATTCACTAGTGCCTGCTCATTTCTCCAAGCTGTTACGAAGAGTTAATTGCTCCCAAAGTTTCTTTGAGCTTGCTTATGTACTTCACAAGAGTAGTAAGACCAGTGGCATTGGTTTTTTGGGGGGTCATGTCTCAGAGGCCTAAGATTTAGTGTATTCCTTAGCTTTGCAACCAGGAACCTATGTCCCCACCACTCCTGTGTTCAGCTCATCTTTGTTTGAGTTTCTGCTGTACCTAGGTCTGTGAGACGATGATTTACCAGGCAGAGTGAAGGAGTGATGGAAAAGTAGAAATAACTTGTTCCCTCTCTGCTTCTCAATACTGCTCCTTCTATTAGCAGTAATGAAAAGAGGGAACTGGAGATATACTGTTGCCTCATTGTCTCCACATTCTCAGAATTTCCTCTTAGGTGCTGTCATCCCCAAATCTCCGGGGTCAGATGGCTGACACGGCATGGGTAAGTAGCAAGATGGAAGTAGAAGACAAGGTTGATAACACAGGAGTGGTATCATGTCTTATTAGTGGGGCTAAAATAATTGCTTAATATTGGTTTCCTTATCTTGGTGCTCTTTATGGAAAGTGCTCACATGTATTTGATTTAGTTTCTTCCGTCCATCAGCACTAAAGAAAATTACACACTTTGTCTCTTTTTTTATCCAGCTCTTTCGGGGGGAACAGAAAAACAGCAAAAGAAAAAATATGCTTCCCAGCTGAATTGTATTGGGTCAGCTGCAGTGTCAATGTGCCTACTGCAAGGTTTGAATTAGTGTTGAAAAGTCTTGATCTTCCCTTTCTTAGTGATATCATAAACATGAATTTACAGAACTGAGCATAAAGAGCTTCAAAGATTTTTAAGCACCTTGTTATTTATTAAGAACGACACGAAAAGTGAACAAATTTTAAGTATCTGTGGAACACAGTGACAATGACTGCCCAAGAGTAGAGCAAAGACCGATGTAAGTTGTTTTCTTGCCTTTGGCAGTGGCAAAAAGCTGATGCCTAAGGAAGAGTATAAAGTGGGAAGAATATAATATACTTGCTGGGAAAGTTTGGCCCAGCCTTTAGCAGTTTTTTTGTTTGTTTGTTTGTTGTTTGGTTTTTTTTTTGTTGTTGTTGGTTTGTTTTTGTTTTTGTTTTTGTTTTTGTTTTCCCAAAAGACTGCCTTAAGTAAAACCATGTTTTTTCTTTCATAAATTTGCCTATTTACCTTTTCAACTTCTGTTCTTCCAGTTGCAAGAAGTTCTGCAAGGTATCCTTCTACAGAGTAAGTATCTCCTGTATTCATTCTTAATCTGCCACTATTTAATGTCCTTTAGTTATTTTACAAGAAGGACAAATGAGTAGATGAAGCACATTCTCCTAACCAGTCTTGATTTTAAAAGCTTCTATTACAAATAAGTACATGTTACTCTTTTCCATACTGAAATATCTTGCTTTGTTTAATCATTCTTCATAAAGAAATGTTTCCCCTGGCTTTGAGCATCCTCAAAAATTTCTTCTTCACATAATTATGTTCATCCCAATTGTCAGTGTTATCTGTACCTGAATAAATTTGGCAGTATTATGGTCATGTTCAATAACACAAATCTTAACATTGTCCAGTAACTTCTTGGTGTAAGCATGTAGGAAATTCTTGTATCCAAAAAAAAAAAAAAAAAAAAAAAAAAAAAAAAAAAAAAAAAAAAAAGTTTTCATTTGAATTTTAAACTTTCCTATTTTATAAAGTGTTATCATCATATCATAGTCCAGAAATTTTTCAGTCCTGAGGATCACACACCTGGTCTTCTAAATGCAACCTTACAGGAATGATCTATTGTTTTCATTTCTCTATGTTGTTTAGGGGTGTTGTGTGAAGTCTTAAGGTGAGGTCTGACATGTATTTAACAAAAGCAATATTGCAGCTAGTCCTCAATAGCATTTTTCAGATTTTGTATATACTTTATTACAATGTTCAAAGCAAAGACTTAATAATAATCCTATGGCAGGTTAAGAAAAATCTGTTTTTTCAAGAGAAGCAACTTACATTCTAAATATAAGGAATTAGCTAGTGGGTCCTGAAATTCTCCTTTTTGAAAAGGATCATTTTTCCCTCCAAATACTCTCTCACTTAGGATTTCCTTTCAACTATAGCAGGGTGTATCTTTAACCTGATATCTGAAACCATATATTAAATTTTGTCAAATCTTACCTGTTGCGCATCTTCCCATTTCTCTTTGTTTTCTTCATCTAAGAGATTACTTATGATTTGAAAGAAGTTCTGAAAAATCAATTAAATAAAAGACTAAGTAAAATGATTTCAAACATATGAGCTACCACATTCTTAATCTGACATTAAGAAAGCTCTTCTTTCTCTATGCAGCTCTGCAGCTTATTTTCTGTAAGTGGAAGAGATGACATAGCAAAATAATACAGCAGACTAATAAGAGGGCGCATATATTACGGTAAATTTTAAATTTTTTCATATATAATCAGGTTACACAGTACCACTTTGCATGAAACAAGAACCATTTTAAACTTGCTAAACTTCTAAGTGTGATGATGTTCTATTTGCAAATTGCTCTCATTCCAGAAACTAGACAACCTATAGATTTTGCAAAAAAAACTAAGTACATTTGAGAAAGCACTAGTCTCGAGTCTTTAGTTTCTATTCAAAGTGAGAAAATTATCCTTAATAACCATACATAGGGCATTCAATGACATTTCACTGGCCAATACTGTTTCAAATCAGATGCTTCTTACTTTTACAGTCACACTTGACTCATCCCTTTTACGAATTTTAACATACAAGGAATAAGCAGTTTCTGTTTCTTTGACCTTAAGTTGTTAATTTCTTTTTCTGATTCTCCTATTCATTTAAGTCTAAGAGGAGAAAAAAGCAGGACTGTTAGATACAAATCATACACTAAAAAAAAATCACTTTTCTCCATGTGTTTGTGGAGAAATTTCCTTTCTAATTTTGTCTGCTCTCTCTAGCAATTTGTATTCCCAACTTCTTCATCCTTAAAAGCTAAGAATTTGTGCAGTCTGTTCTCATCTCTGTATCACATTTTGTGCAAAATGTCAGTTTTGTCTACAGCCTGCCAATTATAATTTATCTGTTCCTTCATAAAAGATACATGTAGTTTCCAGTAACTTTAGTTGAAGTGTGCAATTAAGTTCCCCTCAATTTCTAAAAATCTTTAACTGGATCATCACACATGTGACCCTGCTGGAACTCAGATTGCTGGTCATTATCTCACCTGCACTTACTTCTTAGCCATTTTGGGGTATAAACAAGACTTAAATAAGGTTTAAGTAAGAAGCAACTTTAACTCACTGTTAAGAGAAGTACAAAGGATTCAACTGCACAAAGACTAAAATTAGAAAGGAAAAACTTCTAACATCAGTGTATGGTGGGTATGCTTGAAAAGACATTAATTTCAAAGTTGAGATATTTCAGATATTTTAGGTGTTTCACTACTATATAAGTAAAACATTTCAGGATGCAAAATTGAAGGAAACTTGTGAAAACTATTTTTCTACATAATAACATTTTACCAGTGTAACCTAGTCCCAACACTAAGCATTCCACAAGAAGGAGGATCTATCTTAGCCTAACCATTAGGAAGTTAACTATGCTAACTATAAAATTCACACAGATAAACATTTCTTTAACTTGACCAGATTTACTCTACAGGTGACTGACATTTTGCTGAATTTAGACAAAATAATCCTGTTCATTAATGAGGCAACAACTCTTCTCTCATTGAGGTCACTAGCAAAATATCCACAAGCTTCAGTAACACAACAAACTTCATGAAAAGAAACAAAAATGGCTCAGCAAGCTTCTGTGAAAATTTTAAGTAAGCATTTGGACAAGATGGGAATTAATTATAGGACATAATAGAAATATGTTTTCATGGTTTGGTCCACTTCACAGCAATACTGAAGAATTTCCACTCAAGTTGAAAGAAGAAAGAGTAGATATAGTCCTATGCTCTTATATACTCAGAATACATTTAACCCCTTTCAAGCATTCCATAGCAAAACAAAGCACAAGGCAAGGAGTTATATTTGGTGTTTGTTACAAAGCATTGGCTAGTTTAACCTGGTTGGACAATCACAGTTATATAAATGCAACTTCAGCAATGAAAAATGTACATCTTCACTGGTCCCCCAAGTAAAAGAAACTATATTGGTCAAAGCATGCCAGTTTCATGGCACTATAATCACATTTACTGTAGGGCATTGTAATTTTGGTGAAGACTTCTACTAGGTAGAGTTGGCCTTATGAAGATTTTGCCTGAAGGAAAACACTTTTCTAAACATGGTAGTTCTCAACTCATCCAGTACAATATTGTAGAAATGCAGTGGATGGAAATTTTAACTTTCATTTATTAGGGCATCAATAGCAGTCTGGCTGCAGCAGCATGGAACTCAGTGTGGGATAATTTATCATCCTAGAGAGTTTTTTTGGAGATAGTTTTGCATTACATTGAAGACACGGATTCCCCAGCAGTCTAAGCCTTAATTGCAAAAGTATCCATGTCTGTGTAATGAGATCTATCTGAGAGTTGCCTAGATTGCATGAAGAGCACTCAGGGGTTTAAAATGTTTCTTGCAGATGATATATTACATGGGTTTGCTAGTAATGTTATGTATAAGTTAAATGTTATATTTATTTTAGATACAAAAAGCATAAAAATTACCAGTAATTGACAGAAATATATGTGGAAAAGTTTATAAATAATGCTAGACTCAAGCACAAACAAAAGATGAGTAATAACTTATATATATTTTTTCACTTGCCAATAAAGTCTAAATTAGATATATCAACTTAGTAATTATAATATATTTCTTCTTGAGATTTTTTTTTCTCTATTTTTAACCCTGGTTGGTGCCACAGTTATGATAGCACTGGAGGGTGAGATGTGTGCAGGTTTTTCAGTTAAAGTGATTTATCAAAGCAAACCAACACTTTCTGAATTAAACAGAGATGAGCAAATGGATTTGCTGTTTCAATAATGAGCAGATATGAGATGTACTTCAAAAATGTGACAGGGGAAGAAGGGTTAAAAAGACTTTGGCCTACTTTGACTACTCTCTTGTTTACTGCATTAATCATGAAAGAAACAGCATTGTCCTTTAGTAAAATGATTGACAGGTGTGAAGGCTAAATTTTAGAAGCATTATGGATCTGATCTGAGGGTATTACTGCAGTGAACACTGGACCTGCCTGTAGAATTAAGCTTCTTTCTTTCATAGCTGGGCTTATATATTACTGAACTGGTCACTATAGAAAATGCTGGGACAGTCAGAACCAAATGTTGAAGTCCTTTATTTTTGCACAGACTTTTTTGATGATCATGCCAGTTCCAGCTGGGAATGGACAACTACATTTTCCTAATTTAATTTCCTTCCTTTCAATTTTTTCTTCTGCAATACAATGGCTACAGTTCTCTGTTCCAGTCCAAATTCTTTGACCCTCTCTGCAGGCATAAAGCTGTCATAAATCCTTTTATACAGCTAGAGAAGAATTCCTCCCTAGGAGGAATTAGTGGATAGCCTTAAGTCACCTCCACTTTTGGACTTCAGCATAGTGAATGTGTGTGTGGGAGGGGGAAGGTGGAGTGAAACAGTATTGGACAATCCTGTTAAATCCTGACTCACAGCAATGGTCCCTCTGGCTAATATAAAAGGGATTATATTTCTCTAACTTCTCTGGGGAGAAACCTTTTTCTTTCCTGTTAGTTGCTGTATGAGGGGATTGTTCAATTCACTTTGCCATTCTGCCCTGAAATGTAGTTACTTTCTTGCCATCCTGTCCTTAGAAGGAAGTTCAACCACTTTTAGACCAGTTCTGGATAATATTCCAAAATGTTGCTTTAATTTTACTAATTTAAAATTTGTGTTTTCTTCCTGATATAATCATTCCACATAAGCACAGCGTCTGTCTCATAGCCTCAGTACCTACAGAGGATATTTTAAAGAATTCCCATATTAAATGAAAAACCTTACTTGCAGAAGAATTGAATTACTCTTGTCTTGCAATAATTTCTACTACTCTACTGATATTTTCACACACTGATGCAGAAAACCTTATTGTTTAACTTTGTCATAAAAAGTTATTTTTGTTCTGACATTGTATGTTCAAGTATCCATATGTATTGTTGCAAAAAATGGTTCAAAGATGCAGAAGGAGTCATATAATAAAAAGCTTGGCACTAAACACGTATACCTTAAAAACTTTATCTTACTCTTGGTATTGTCTGCCCAAACAAGTGGCATTTTCAATGCAGCACATCAGGCAGCATCACCTTCATTTTGGAAAATCAGCTGGAAAATTTCTCACTTTTCTGTTCATTCATTTTGTTATGAAGTCTCTGAATCACAACTTTTGCACTATTCATGAATATCAATACTGAATATAAAGTAGGTATTGTAGGCATTTGAAGGACTATCTAGATGGACAGAATGTATAATAAACAATTATATTCAGACATATATACTTTTTCTTTCTCAGCTATAATTCAAGTGTTGTTTTTGTATGGATCTTAAAAATACTGTTGCCCATAATTCATCACAACTGACTATTCTGACATCACCCAAAACGAAAAATTATGGCTTTTAGGGATTTTAAACCTCACTCGTGCTTTTCTGATAATTTCTTTAAAACCAAAATCCATCAACAAAGAAATTCTACTCTTTATCTAGTTAAAAAATAGACTGCAATTAGAACACCCCACAGATCTACATAAAGAAGAATTTCCATACAATTTCAATTTTTACCTTTTTGTCACTTTGACGATGAGCTAGGAAGTATGAAAGTAAGTCATAATGAAAATAAAAATTAAATACAATATTCCAGAGTATGGTAGAATATGACATATGTCATATTGTTTCTCAGAAATTGGCAGTAACTTTTAAACTTTAGTTACTGAGCCAGGATTTCACTTTATACCATCAGAAGTCAGTAAGAGGAACCTTGCTTAGTATATCCCCTGGCCAAACACATGCTTTATTCTGCTTTCACCTACTTTGCTGAATACTGTGGGGGGTTTTTTGCTTTTAATTTTCCCTTAGCTTCATGTTTGTTTGCTTTTTTTTTTTTGTACTTGTTTTTTTTTCTGACTTGGAGTATGAATGGTTTTTTTAAACTGGGATTGAAGAACTCTTTGTATTTAGGCATACAAATACTGAAATACAGTTCTTTTCTTTGATCAGAGAAATCCTTCAGAATATGGCTTACCAATTTTTATATTTTTAAATTTCTTTATTTCTAAATTATTAATTAAAATTCTTAAAACAATATTTAATAACATTGTCGAATTCTGCCAGAATTTTATTAGAATTTTAAAATTTTAGAAACATTAGAATTAGAAACATATTAGAATTTTAGACACATTGCAGAATTAAGCAAAACTTTTAGTACTAACTTCAGTGAAAAAAGAATCAAATTCTCTCTATGTAAGAGAGAAAAGGAATCTAATTCTCTCTATGTAAACTGCAAGTGACCTGATCTGCTAGGCCCATCCAAATCACCTGTATCAAGCACTGATTCTAACAAAGACTTTGTAGGCTATCAGACTGTTGATTGCATGAAAAATCTTCAGTGAATAACATCCTGCTTAATAGTAAAACTATTAATGACTGGATGCTGACTCTCATTCAATAAAAAAGAATTGTTCAGCAAACATACTTTTTGAAAAGCATTGTTTTGAAAAAAATATTTTCAGTTGGCTACAGGCCAACACAAGAAGTGTTTGTTTTACTGTGGAAATGAATTGTTCTTTGTGCATAGAAAAACTAGAAAAGTGAAAATATAATAGCAAGTCTTTAAAACTTAACTGTGAAAAAATGTCTTTTCCAAGATATCTCCCCTCATCTGCATGCATCTATTCCAAAGTGTATGCAAAATTTATGCTTACCTTTACACAATACATATACATGACCTGCATTAATAAGTTCATTAGTAATTTATGAATGATCATTAAGCTCTCTTTTTCATAAATATTGTACACACCTGCCTCCTTAGTATTCTTTTTCAGTAATCTATAGTCTTTGAAAAGTGTCTAAAATTTTCAGATATAAGATGAAATCACTATCCTTATCTGGAAGTCCTGAGTGATATTTATTTCAACTAACACTATGCAATGAGTTGTGCTGCCCATTATGCATAAATAATTATATATTATATTATTTTGCTTGTCCTCTTGCACAAGAGGAGTTAATCCAACATGTGAAAATGCAAATGTATATCAAATGCACTATCCACCACTCCTGTGCACTTTCAATGAGCTTTATTTATCTGAAATGAAGAAGCAATGCCAAAATTACATAACATCGTGGACAGATTTTGAACTGAAATGAACTAGTTTTGAACTCAAATGAACTGGAATGAAGAACACTACCAAAATGCTTAGTGCCAAAAAATACCAACACCTCCTATCAATCAGACCAAACCTTGAAAGACAAAGATACTGAAATGTTACAAAGAAAGTATTTTACATTTTTCACTTGCTGCATTGGTTTGAATGTTTGTCTTACTAAATGTATTTGAGTCTTTTTCCTATTTTACACTTGGATCTTAGTTTTATGTGAACTTAGTTTTACAGCAGACTTTCTTTCCTTGGTGGGCAAGACAGTTGCCAGGCAGAATACTGCAATATACAGACATAAACTGCATCCATTACCTTTACAGTGCATCTCTTACCTGCACCCCATCAGACGCAGGGATATAACTTGCTCTTTTAAATGTGTCTGTAACATTTCTGAGAATTTCCACAGAAATCAGAAGGTCCCCAGCATAAAAATTTTTCCTTTGTGTTAAATCCAAGAGTGTCTTGGTTACTTGGGACATGCCATCACCAGCCAGCATCCTCTGACCCTTGGCAAGATGCTCTTTAATCTGAACCAAAAGAAACAAACAAATTATCAGACCTACTTTACTGAGAAGAATGTATGATAAATTCTAAAACCAGCCAAAATATTAAGTGTTAAAACTAGTAAAAAAAAAAAAGTCCTGTTAAAGATAAGACAAAATTAGAAATCTATGGAGATAGAAATATTATTTTTATCAGAGCATGATCAATTTTATACTGAAAGCTTCTGAATTCCTTGTGTTTCACACATTTTCTTCTTGGAACTCCATGGATTGGACTGCAGCTTTAATTTGTTGTCATGATGCAGCAAAGAACTGACCTTCCTCAGAGGAACACCTGGACAACAATAGCTGCCCCTCATTAACAACTAAGACCTCTGAAAGGAATAAATGCTAAGGCAGTAATCGTTATAATCTAATTTACTATAGGAGAATAGACCTTTCACCTCTGCCAGCCCAGCTTGGCTGGTCAGTCTAAGAGAAATGCTTTAGTTAGGAAGCTAGTTATGGTGCTCCTTTCTGTAGCATGAGCACAAAGGTGTTAATTTGGAGCAATCCTGTTTGCTTTTTCCATGAAATGCAAATTAAATTACAAATAGCTCCTGTGTGCCAGGATAGCTCCTATCTGCCAAAAGAGCATACTTTAGCAGTAGCTCTCCCAGCAGATGTGTTCAGGGCTAGTGATCCAAAACAAATATGCTAGAAGTACCCTCCTGATAAGAGCCTGAATTTGTGGATGTGTGTAATTCTCAAAGCTGACTCAGCATCCTGGGAAGAGTATAGAGTGTATATGTGCATAGAGTGTCACAAAGATAGGACAAGGCTAGACAAGGCTAAAACAAAGAGCACATGGGTTAAACAACCTGCTTTTAAATATACACTTTTTTTTTTTTTTTTTTGCATAAAAGTGCAAATTCTTCTGAAGTGAAAACAAAATATCATAGAATCATAAAATATCCTGAGTTTTAAGGTTTTCTGACAGAAGAGAATTACCCAAGACAGACCTCACTCAAAGCAGGAGGACTGAAAATACTGTGCAACTGGCAACAAAAATGTTGTCACAGTCTTCAAAAATGTACCTTCAATTGCTTCTTTAACTTGCTTTATTACTGACCTACAGAGGAAAAATTACTAGTGTAACATATAATTGAACTGGATTATATTGAAAGTCTCCTCCAACCTTGATGATTCTGTGATAATAGGACAGTGATATAGAGGGAAGAGTGTAAAGATACTTTTTGCCACTTCCAGACCCCCCCAGAAACTTCATGTCAATATGAAGGCCTTCATTATAACAAATAATATATAAGAATATACTATATAATAAAATTGTTTAAAAGGGTTCAAAATAACTCAAAATAATTTGTGAAAGCAATTTTAATAACACAATCATTGTCTGACATTAATTCTAAGGAGCATGGGTTTTTTTTTGTTCATGGTGTAAGTTCATATTTTGGTTACATTTTCAACCAGTTGTCAGAAAAACTAGATATATGCAACACAGATAGGGCTGGGCAATATGGTTGCTTCAGGCTTCTTCCATGACCTTAAATCATCTTTAAGAGCAGATGGGGATTGTTATGGACCACAATTGCCTTGACAAAACCTCAGAAATACTGAAGACCTGGGAGAATACCTGCCTGCTGCCTCATGGACAGGGAGTGAATTTATTCTATACCATGGGTACAGAGGTACAAGCATATTAATATTATTAATATTAAGAGAAAAAAAAAACAGTGGGAAAAAAAGACCATTAATTGGTTTGTTTGGTGGGTTGCATTTTGTGAACAAATATTTCAGCAGAAATTACTCCCTTAGTCTTCAGAATACTGCAATACATAATCAGGAAAGATGCTTGCTTGTAGAAATAATTTCAAGCAGTTTCTATTCCTTTTAGAAGGAGATTTTGAACATAATTGTGTAGGAAAATAATAGTGAAGAAAAAAGTACGAGAATAGAAGTAAATTAATTTCAGTAAATTCAGGAATCTGACATTTTACACATAACATTATGAGCTACTTTTGTGGGAACAAGTAAAAGCAAACATGAACTTGATTTGTGCATTTTTGCTGAGAAAACGTTCTTGTGAAATGTTGCCATTTGTCTCATCTGCTCACACATTGTGTCTCAGTAGTAAGTGAAAAGAGCATCAGCCAGCACAGTAACACTAAAGAGTAGAACTTTTGCTGTAACTCATCCACCTGTTCCTCATACCAGAACATATTTCCAGGTTTTGAAGATTAATGATACTGAGTACCTTTTGCTTCCTTTTGCTTCATCTGTATGTTCACCTCTCATTTGTTTTCCCATGCTCCTGCAAAACTTTAAATTCTCATTTTAAAGATGGCAGGGGCCAAGTTGTGATGGTTTTGGGACATACAAAGCAGAAGCCTTGGCCTCAGCTGCTTTTGGAATGCAAATAATAAACTGAAATGATCCTACTTTTTTATACTGGTTTTTATACTGTCACTGTCAAGCAAGTAAAATTATGTTTTTTTGCAGATCTCTAACAGCAGAAGTGGGAGCTGTAGTAAGCCTTTAGTGCCTTCAGGAAGACATTTTGGTTGCTCTTTGGACACAGTGATAGAGGTCTAGCAAGTGCCCACAATGTCACAGGACTAAGTTATTACACTTGCTTCAAAAGTAGCCAGGGTTGTGATGCAGGTGGTTCACAGTATCTCAGAATTTGCTGGCTCTTAAAAACTACTGCTCCATTTGGAACTCTTTTTTTTTTTTTTTTTTATTGTTAAATTACATAACCAGAAAGCTCAATTTCCCAGCCCAAAGATTCTTTCTCCTTCATACACAGCACTCATACACAGTTCCAAGAACACCTTTCTTTTCATCCTATCAAGCTCCAACATGGAAGTTCTTTTCTCCAATCCTTAGCTACCTCTCCAGGCCCACACTGCCTTGAGTTAGACTAGCAACATATTCTTAGAAACATCACAGCAAAACAGAAGGTTGCAATGTGTTTAGCTAAGAAAAGTAGTGAAAATTAGAGTTAATTAAGAGATTTTTTTTTTCTTAGACTAGCAAGCAATATGCAGGGGAAAATTAACAGCCTCTTTATTATCTGTTTCTTATATAATGTATTTTCTTGTTGTAAGACAGCTTACAACTCCTAAACACAACTTTAAAATCACAGGCCATTCACCTAGTTGATGTAAACTGGCACAATGTCATTAAAGCCACTGAAGATATTCAGATTAGCGTAAATTGAAGGTAGCAAATTATTACACAGCTATCAAAATAATCTTTCTGCATGAAAATACAGAATATTCTCATCAGTAGTTAGCATAATGTCTTTCTCACCATAATGCCTATTTTCTGTGCTATGGTCACTGTGATATTATGCACTGCCTAAGGAAGATATTTTGGTCACCACTCTAGGTCCTTGTAGTTCTCTGTGTGAAGGTCATTTTTTAGTGGTCTTACAGGCAGGCTCATTAAAAATAAAGTTTATGAGCCGAGAGATAGTGAAATGAAGCAGCTGTTAAACTGACACTTCAGTTGTCAGCCCAGCCTCTATCTGCCTGCACTGTATGCCTGCACACTTGAAAAATTACTGAAATGTTTAACTGGACTTTGACTCAGGGTCCAACTGCCTTTGTCCCCTGATTTATCAGAAAGTATGATATAATAAAAATGCCTCTTTAAAAAGTCAGATCCCCCAGGCCGCCAGCATTGGAGTACAATTTATTATTGCATAGTAATTACTGCAAACTTAACTGCTAGATGTGGTTTAAAAGGACAGAAAACAATGAACCCTCAAGAAACCTATAAAAGACTGAAAGGAATTATTAATTTGAAGAGTAACTACACCATCAAGCATCTTTCATTATTTTTTAAGATGATGTTGGATTCATGGCCAGGTATTACTAATGATGTCATAAACACATTTTATGGTCGGAGGGACCATAGGAACTCAAATTTTAAGCCTTACATAGAAATGTGGAAAGATCACTTGAAATAAAAATACATCCTGAAATTGATCATAATCTGCAATCTACTTTGCCTTTTAACTTCAGAACTCGAGACTAATATTTTTCAAATTATAGTGCTCTTTAGATGTAGAAATTGTAAGAATAACCACACCACACTTGTAATGTGATGTCATTGTGAGAAAGTTGTTCATATTTGAAAAAATCTTCATTACAGGCAGTTTTTTTCCTGATAATCAATAGACAGCCCTTTAACTGTTATGGCACAGGACTTTATTTTCCCTCAATATAATAAATGATTTATAATTTATTTGTCTATTTTCAGGCTGCTTCAGTGTTTGAGAATATAATTTCATCCATCTTTTAAAAGAAACAGAGTAAGGTCTAAAGATAGGCCTATGCATCTTCAGGTATGCATTCAAATATTTATAACTTAACGTCATGCAAGAGATGTTTTCTATATATTCAGTATTTTATGAAGGAAGTGCCTCAAGCAATACAAAGTAATTTTCCACTTTGTCATCAGTGAAATTAGTTAGTAGTCTCAAATTCAATCATGACAGCACACTATTAAATAAACATTTTGTGCAAAGAAGAAGGCAATCATATATTCCCTTTGTGTATAGCAGAAAAGGGAAAAAATAATTAGTATACATTGTGTCCAGGAAGATTAAGGATATAAATTAAGGAAAACTTTACAGCTGTAAAGGAAAGTAAAGACTATGAAGACTTCCATACTGGAGGCCTTAATAACAGCCAAGAAAAAGAAAAAGCTGGAATAACACAAGTATAGCTGATTCTGATTGGACACAGGCTTGGGCTGGATGGTCTCATGAATTTCCTTTCAGTTCTATAATTCTGTAACACACCCCTGCAAATGCCCCAACTAAAGCCTCCTATAATTTACCCCCAACCAGAAAAGTCAAAGTTTAAGGAGTGTCCCTAAAATTGAACTCTATCCATCCTGCATTTATACAATCTGGACCAAGTTTTTGCAGAAACTGTGCTTCAATCTGTGCCTCTATGCACACAGTTGAAACCTCTACAACCCAATGCTTTAACGAACTCACTCAAAATGGAAAAAAAAAAAAAAAAATTACAGGTGGAAATAAAGTGGGATAACTTCATTATATCAAAAAGATGCTCTACTGTCACAAACTTCCAAATATTTTTAAATGTTCCTTAAAATAGGGATTTGAATTTAGAGAAAAGAAGATGGATGAATTACACAGAATCTTTGCTGCTTTAGAGATTAATATCAGGCAAACTGAATACCTGCACAAATGAAATTACATGTGCTCTTCCATATGTGATCAGGTTTATAGAATAATCTTTGGAAAAAAATCTAGTATGTGTGGAGGTCAAAAATGTTTTCAGACAAATGTAAACAGCTCAGGGTAATGCTTCACTCTTTCAGTACTTTTTTTTTCCCTGCCCTCTTTTACAAGAAGACTCCTATTAAGTTTTTCATGAGATTTTCTTACCACTTTAGCCCATTACATGATTCCTTTTTGAAATCATCATCATCGACATCATCAATATTGTCAATTCTAATCCTTGAGCTATAGCCACTAAATAGGCAACAGAGAAAGTAATTAAACATTTTCAGTATTTTGATTTGCACATGGATCCAACAACACATTTTAATGGACATTTTGAATAGATAATAGTGCTCTCAGTAGAATAACAAATGAGTCTTGGTATTAGGAATGAATAATCACTGAACATATCACTTCTTTTTTTTCCTTATACTTATTTTTGTGTTTGTTGACTAGGGCTTATATTATTACTTTATTAAGTACTCTTAAATGTTCCAACTGTCTGTGATTAAATCCTGCTCACGTTGGCATGTTGTGTGAGAGATCTTGTTGTTGTTATTGTTGTTTCAGTTTTTAACCAGAGGGCATGTCTTCAAGATTTGTGTTATCTATGTATAATGCAACCTGACAAGAGCAAGAGTTGAGAGAAAAAAAGAGAATGACAACTCTGAAAGGGTTGCTTTCATTTTATGACAGACATAACATTGCTTGGGGTAAAGTCTCCTGGTCCTCCATACTGACAGAATGGCTGAGGCTACAGGTCACAAAGATATACACTACAAATGATCTGTTTTTCAATTTTTTATGCTACATGGTCATCCTTGTAAGTATATGTCCCTAAACCATAAAATGCTTCTCATAAATGCTTCAATTGAAATGCTTCTTTGATTTTTACCAATTTCTATATTTATTTCATTTTGTTTCTGTACGGTCATTTCCATGACATTCGCTTTTATTTCCAGGACAAACCAAGAAGGTTTTTTTCCAAGGAAACCAGCATTATTTGGAAACCCTAATTTCTGCATGGGTGTGCTGTGTAAAATAACAGGCAAGAGAAAAATCCTTTGACCCTCATATACTTAAGGGTCTACAGTGGGGGAACACAGCAAATGAAGTAGTGGAAAAAAGGAAGGGAATGATTGTAAGTGTAAGATGCTGTGACTACTTTGTCTCCTGCTGCCAAGCCAAACTCTTGCAGTCATTTCACAGCTAGCACCACATTCAGCTGGTCTGAAGGTTCCAGCAGTTCTAGTAGATTTTAAGGGACAATTAGATTTAATCTTTCTTTATGGAGGTTTTAAATGGTTTTCTATTGTTTTACCTCTGGCCATACCCTAGCAAAGTTCATCTGTGACTGCAGTGTGGGTTGGTTGGCTGGGAATATCAATGTGATTAGGGAACACTCAGCTGCTCACTACTGCAGAAGACACAGCAGCAGCACCAAACACAGAAGCACATTTAATTTAACACACATATTAATCTTCGGTAAATGTGTGTGTTCTAGACATGGAAAAAATATTATGGACCCTGAAATGATAGTGGGGACTTTTCTTTGAATTTAACAAGTAGGATTGATTGGCTGGTTATTAAAAAACTGGTATTCAAAAACAGAAAGGAAGAAAAGGAACTCTGCAGGTTGAATTAAGTTGTGATGTGCTTGTGCAGAAAAGCAGACGCATGTTTTCTCCTACTGCATAGCATCCCTAAGATTGAGGTACATGTATATGTTGGAATAATCACAGAACCATAGAATTATTTATTATTTAGAATTATTTACTTTGGAAAGGACGTCTAATATCAATGAGCCCAACTGTTATCTCCTCATTACCAAATCCACCATTAAGCCATGTCCCTAAGTGCCACATCTATATGTCTTTTAAATATCTGCAGGCTTGACAATATTTTCCAGGAAGAACTTCTCCTAAGATCTAGTCTAAAGCTTCCCTGGTGCAACTTGGGGTCATTTCTTCTTATGCTGTCATTTGTTACCTGGGTGAGACCTCCTTCCAGGCGTTGTAGAATGCCCTCACCATCAAGTCCACAGTGATACCAAAGTCATTAGCCTTTCCCCCCTAAAGTTTTAATCATTTCCTGTGTAGAATGAGAAAATGTTAGTGAGGCAGAAGAAAACTGTTGCCTGTCAAAACCTCTTGATCAGTTGGTCTCTGATGAGAGAAAAGTTTGTCATCCTCCAGACAAGATAACGGAAGTGACAAAACGGAGCTGCAGATTCTGCCTTACAAGGGAATCAAGGAAAGGAAAGCAGATGATTTACCGACACCCCACCTATCAAAAGCTGTGAAGGTGAAGAGGAATAGCTGGCATATATCAATATAAGTATAGACTGAGGAAGAACAAAAATGTTGTTTTTGAGGCCTCCGCATTCAAATCCATAAAACTAAGCCTGGCTGCTTTGCTCTGCAGCTATATAAAAAGAAATGAAGCACTAAACTAGCACCAAAAAAAAAAAGAGCAGTAAATTTTTTAGGAGGAAGCCTTTCATTCCCCAGAGTACAGCAGTCATTTCAGTGAGGAGCACATGGACAGGCTGATATGCTGCCCTTGTAATATAATTTGGAAAAACAAAATCATCGCTAATGAGCTGCAGCTGAGTAAATCATTATTCACCTCAAAGCTCTTTTTATCAAATTATATTTTAGCCAAGCACTTGCAAAATTGTGAATAACACTGCTGTGGAAAAAGTTGAAGCAAAATTACAGTATGAGCAGAAGCAGCAGAAAGGCATTTTTATGGCTGTAATATTAGTTTGGTATGTAAAGATTCACCTGCATAAGTTCCCATGCTCCTTTGTAAGTGCTAATATTTTGACATTAATGGGATAATTCATATGTAGATTTTTCCTTCCTAACTCTCAAGAGTTAAGAGATATTTTAGTTTTCCAACTTTCTGATAAAAAGCATATTATTTTAGATGTTATTTCACTAAGAGTGGCACTGAGTTCTGGGACCCCCAACACAAGAAGGGCATAGATCTGTTGGAGTGAGTCCAGAGAGGGGCTACAGAGATGATCAGAGAGATGCAGCACCACTCCTCTGAGGAATGGCTGAGAGAATTGGGATTATTCAGCTGGGGAGAAGGCTCTAGAAAGATCTTATAGTAGCCCTCCAGTACCTTTTTACAAGAACATGTAGTGACAGGATGAGGGGGAATGGTTTCAAACTCAAAGAGGGTAGATTAAATTTAGATATTAGGGAGAAATTGTAAACTGTGAATGTGGTGAGGCACTGGAACAAGTTGCCTGGAGAAGTTGTGGATTCCCTGTCCCTGGAGGTGCTTAAGGCCAGGTTGGATGGGGCTTTGAGGGACCTGATCTTCTGAAATGTGTCCTGCCTAAGGCAGGGGGAATGGAACTATATGTTTTTTAATATCCTTTTCAACCCAAACCATTCTCTGATTTTATTAAATTACTGCCTTATTTTTATCACAGTAACTGAATTTAGAATTCCATCATCCAGGCTAGAAAACTGTTTTGTTTTTTGTTTGTTTTTTTTTTTTTTTTATACAATGGTTTTATTATAAAATGGTTTATAAAATGGTCTGTATTAGTAGAGGTTTTCTGATACTCTTGGAGATGTCTTTCAGAAACAAAGTTTCTTGATAACAGGCTTTAGTCTTCATCCTTATTTATGAGTGTAGTTCAAGTCTCTTCCAAACTAGAGCGTTCAAAAGACATGTAGAGGAAAACTCAATTTAGGCAAAGGGCTATTTCAGTCTGTGGTAAGGCAATAATAGATTACTAATACATTTTTAGGCTTATATCTTAAAAAACTATTCTCTTTTTTAAATTTAATAAATCCTGTTGCTTTGTATGAATGCATAACAGTGTAGAAAATAGAAATAATCTATGTATTCAAGTATTTCCTCAATTTTCACAAAATAAATTTCTAATGCTCCACTGTAAGATTTCATGCATTAATGGTTTTCATTAAAAATGGTCAGAAAAGCTTCAATATTCAATTCCTAAAAAGATCATAAAATGTGAAATCTCATTGCTCTTCCTTACCTAACTATTTTAATCTCATTTAAATTTTTTTCATTAGTCCCCATTCAAGTCTCTCCTGGCTTTTAGGTTTTGGACAGCTGGAGATGAGGAGAGTGATTTCTTGTTTCAGTTTGTTTAGATTAGTTTTGTTTTGTTTATTTTGCTGGGTTTTTTTCTAATTTAGGTGGCTATTACCCATAGAATATATTAAGAATAGATGAAGAATTATTTATGTTTCTTGGAAGCATGATAATGCAGGATGTCCCTAATTCTGAGGTCTTGCTTATTTGTCTTACTGCTTGTACCATACCAAATTCAACAGGCTTCAAGAGCATATGAAAGCAAAATGTACTATTATTTGGGGCATTCCAGCAATTTTTTTTCTTGGATAGCATCTGAAGTAGACCTGTAGGGTCTTAATCATTGATTCTATTCTTGGTCCTGCAGTCACTCATAATCACAGTACAAATAAATTTCTAAGTCTCAGGAAAGTTTTTACCCTGTTTATCCAAATCAAGTAAAAAAGCCTCAAACCACACCTGAGAAGACACTAGTCCAGACTAGCCAAGTACTGGGCAAAGTAAACAATTCTATGTTAAATAATTAGGCACATCATTTTCTGCTTCCAGATCAAAAGAAGATAATGAGCAATGAGGAACATACTTCATAATATTATACAGACTAAGTTTGGGTCATTAGATCATCATCTAATCTGCCTTTCTACATATAACAGTCCATTAAGCTAGCAACAGATACACTTTAAAGAGATTAAAATACCTTAGTTAGACTGAAGTAGTTCAGTTTTCAGAAAATGAAACTATATGCCAAGGGTAGAAAGAGAGAACAGGCTTCAGAAAGGTCTACTACTATAGCAGTAATTGATCTGGTAAAATAGTCTGAAAACCCAAATTACGTATGTCATACTGAAGAGAAAAATCCTCCAAATTCTGAGAATTCAGTATGGAATTAAAGAAAAGAAGGAAATTCCTCACTATTAACAAAACTCTGGTGATCAGTATGTGCCTAAGAACTTCCCAGAAGGAACTGAATAAAGGATATCCTCTGCCAGTACAGTTTATTAAACCTTATGACTTTACTTCATCTCCATCCACAATAAAAAAAGACACTTGAAAGAATTTCTTGTTCTAATGTCATCTTTCTCAAGAACACAAGTAACAAATTACACATAATTGGGCAAAATATTCTTCTCAGCTACAATGGCTGGCAACAGACACAAGACACCGTGCTTGACTAAGAGCATTTTCTTAACGCAAAGCTGCAGACACAGCAAACACATTAGGAAAATGCAAGAAAACCAGAACAAAATCTGGACATGATTTGTGATATTTCTTTTTCTGCTTACCAAGTTATTGATTGATCCTCTAGGTTATGATTCCAGGAGGCAAAGTATACCTATTTATCACTCTGAATTTTCCACTTATAGTGCTTTAGGAAGAATAATCGTAATTAGGTTCTTTAAATATTATTATTAGAGCTAAGCAAATAATTTCTAAAGGTTTATTTCATGGATTTGGGCATTCTTGTCCCTTAATATGTTTAGTGAATAAATTTACTTATTAGCCAACCACCTGTATAAGCTGGTCAAACAGTATTTGTTGAAATAATTTGATGATTGATTTGTACCAAATGTAAGATAAATTGTTCATGACTAATTGGTTCTGTTATTCAAAGAGATCTAATTATCATCCCTAGCTTTAAAAGGAACCTGTACTCCACAGTGCACAAGGTAAAATAAACAAACAGAAGTACAGGACATACTTGTAGCACAACTGACATGCACAATTCTCTTAACAGCTTTTCCTCAAACTCTTATCATGTAGGACACAGTGCCTTTTAAAGACATAAACTGAGTGTTGTTCTCCTCAAGTCAAACCATCCCCCTCCAATATTTCATCATGTTCAAGTGCATAGTCTCTTTAGAGGCCCTGTGGTTGTTGTATTTTTACTATGCCAGGAATTTCTGAGTTGTTCCATAGAGATGTAGGAACATTAAGAAGGCTAGGCACTAATTCAGAAAATCAGAGATAAATTTCTGCTGAAGTGGTCTCAACAAAAAGTGGAGATGTAGTATAGACTCATCTCAAAAATATACTGAGGAGATATATTAATTTAAGACTGGGAATTATTCTGAAAGTGTTGCAATAGAACCTTAAGGATAATATTGATATATGTGGTCCACAATACCAGACAATGTAATTCAACCCAGTTTCCCTCTGAGGTGCCACAACCTACATCTGAAGTGCCAGGGAGTGCAGTAGAGGCAGTAAGTCTGCCTTGGTACATTCTGTAAGTGATTGGGAAAAGCCTTCATATTCATGGTGCTGGGGATTATGAGCAAAGTATATTATCTTCAGCATTATGGGTGTATTTTTAGCTTTAATGACTCTCCATCTTTACAAATAGACTTTCAAATGGATTTTAAGTTTAAAATATGGTGCCATTCTAGTGTGATTTACAGAGTTACTATGTTGGACTCAGTACAAGTCTTGAGTCAAGTTGAAGAACATACAGCCATAGCTGGGTTTCAGCTTCTTTAATACTGCTTATTAAGGGTTGAATTTCGTCCCATGTCAATTCCAGATGAGTAATAGAGAAAACTGTAAAAACACAAGTAGTTTTGTGCATGAGGCTATAAATCTACAGAAGTTATATACAGCAAGGAACCCGTCTTCAGAGGTCAGTCACCTGTGGTTATGTGGTGAAATTCTACACTATTATAGCAAAGAATTGTGTTTTCCTCACATTAAACTCTCCATCCCTCCTCTGTCCCAGAAAATCATGCTTTTGTTGCCTGCTGACAAAGGCCTCTCTGCTATGCTATCCTCTAAAGAATGGTAGGAATTGTCTGGGAGAGTGCTCACTGGTATGGTCTGAAATAATCAGAGAAAATGCCAACACATACATGGTTAAACAATGCAGATGACTACAAGGATGGCTTTTAAACTTAAGTTTATTTACTAGAATAACTATAAGCTTCCAGTTCAGCATCTGTTTAGCCAGGTTACCAGGGTCTATGGCCAAGGAAATCTTCTCTGGCTCCCATCATACTAAACACTTTTGCTTAGATAAAATTTTCTTAGGTCCAGCATCATGTGAATTCTACTACGTGATTTCTGGTTCTAGATCATATGCAGCTTGCTTGGAGGACAAAAAGTCAGGAAGTTGTCTGTATTATATGCTTTAATGTATTAAATATTGTATTTAAGCATATCAACATGATATATTATATATTATATATTGATATATCAACTTCAGGAATATAATTTTTTTAAAGACTGTGAATTTAATTTTCTTTTATATATTTCAGATAATAAATGAAAGGGATTCAGTTCAGATTTTATGGGAATATTCAGAGAACTGAGTGATAGCCCCCTCTATTCCTAGTCCGAATTGGTAAAATAACTTTATTGGTAAGTTAAGTGCACTGAGACAACTCATACATGCTTTCATAAGCACACATATTTATTATAGCAACACCGTCTGTCAGCAGCTTCCTTATAAAGCCCTATTTTCAGGGATTTATGGAACTGACATATGTATCGTGGGGGGATAAGCCTACATTTGCAGGGCGATGACCTTATAGGTCTTTATCTCTATTTTCTCTGATTCTTTAAATAAGCTGCGTTGTTCACTTTGAGAAGCAGAAAGATGTAAGACAGACCAATTTTTTCTGTGAACAGCTCCCAAGTGTAAAAGAAGTCCACTTTTCTGCTTTTTGTATGCACATGAGCTGGACTTAAACTTAATGCATCAAAAAGATATGTTTAGGTGCTTGTGTAATTTTAAAGCATTACCTATTTTTAAATGTTCTTTGGCAAAAAGAATATTTCACAGTGTGATTTACTCATAATTAATCTTTCCAAAAAGAAAATATAGAAAAAAAAAAAAGATAAATCTGCTCTAGGTTAGAAATGTCTTTTATTGTTCAACAAGTCAGACTTGCAGCTCTTGAATAACTACCAGTGCCTACTAAAGCCAGGTAAGTCAAACCACTGAATAGCATGAAAGAGTATTTTTCATAGTTGAGTTGCAAACTAGCATAGACATAACAAACAAAATTGTTGCAAGAGAATAAAACACCAAAATCATTGAATGCAAAAATATTACAGCCAACTTAATGTCTTTTTTGAGCATGAACACTAAAGGGAGAGATGAACATGCAGGCAGCTGTGTAAAACAGAAGCTTCTGTGTAGTGGGGGGAATTCCTTCGACAATCTATTCTGTCCTATTTTAAAAATAATTCTTGCTTTGGCCTACCCTGAAACTGAATCCAGGCCTCAAATAAATTTGGTCTAACAAAACAGAAATGCAGCTCAAAAGAATTAATCAAAATCTTCTCTAAGTAGCAATCCAGCTTTGAGGAATGGCAGCCAGGCTACGGCTTTTCAAGCCACCAAAGAATTTTAAACGTGTTACAGAAGTGTTGCACTTGGCTGAGAAGTTGGGAAGTTATGAAGCACAGAGCTGTATCACTGTGCCTCTGCTGAATGATAAACGGAGCAGTGGCCTTTGGAAAAGAATGCAAAGTAATAACAATGTCAGTAGAATATATCATGCAGGGAAAACCCATTGTCCATGAGAATCTTCATTTCCCACTACAGTATAACCTGGCTGAATGCTTCAGCTAGGGAGATAGAGGGTAACTAATATACCAAATATACACCCTGGTAACATATTTAGAAAGCAATATACATAATGCATTACAGGAATCCATATAATCATGTTTAGGCAGTACATTATTGTATAATGCCTATGCTTTGCAAAGAAACTTTTTTTTAGGCTTTTTGAAAAAAACTCACATAGTATTTCTTAGTCTAGAATTACTTTAGCTTTTCCAAGACACTGCAATAGATTTACCCTATAATCATTTCCTATTGTTACATTCAAAGATGAAATTCTAAATTTGATAGTAAAAAAGAAATATTCCTGGCTTCCTGCTCTGCAATTAAAGAAATCACAGTATTAAAAATTCTCAGCAAGTTGTTCTTCCAGTAAATCTCATTCATTCACATCTCATTTTCTAATAATATAAAATATGTCTTGCCTCTGAGCCCTATATAAAATTTCACACAGTGGACATGAAAGAAGGGAATATGCTTCATTTTTCCACTTCTACAGTAAGACAAGGCTTATTTCACAAACACCAGCATTATACAAGATCAAAATACTATCCATTAACATAAATTACTCTTTCTCTAATGTTTTCCTCTTGGTATTGCTTAGCAGAAACCTAAGAGTAAATAAGTAAGTTTCTTTTTATGCCAATAATTAGTAATGAATAAACAGAGCAAGTACTAAAGCTGACTTTGCACCTACTGAATGCTGCAAGTGTCTGTACTCGTTTGATATGCATCTAGCAAAGCTTGGTTGTTCCCAAAAGGCCACTCCATGAACACTGAGAGAGCAGCGTCTGCTAGTGGTGCCTGTAAGACACAAAGAGGACAGAAAATAAGTGAGAGCAACCTGAGAGAATAAACCTTATTTAATCTATATTCCATCCTATTTGAAAAGAACATACAGGGACAATTTCATGCAATGATCATTGGTATATAGAGAGTAACATAAGATCCTGAAACACATCTCAATGTTTACTTGATTGCTCTATAGCAGTGTTTTCTTAATTAAAAAGATTTTATGTTTTCCCTCATTTTCATCACTTTGCCTTATAGATCCAGTCAAACTGGCTTATTGTCAGCTTTTTCTCTGTGGCTATAATGCTCATATGTATGTGTATGCATATGTATATATACAGATACATGTTCATACACCACACACCCACGCATGTATGTAAGCTGTAAGAGACAGCATATGCATGTGTGTATATTTGCATGCATATGCACAAGTAAATATGTGAGGTTTATACAGATATATTCACATATATGCATATTTACATTAGTCTAGTAATAATTTATCTAGGACACAAAGCAAAATATTTCTCCTCTTATTCATCATCATAAGATTTCATAGTACTGTACCTGTGGCATTGAGAGGACATCGATTGAACGCCATGTCCCCAGCTGGGGTTCTTTTCCACACCATTGACATCAAATAGTCTTCAGGACATATTTCATAAGGTGCTGTCATTTATAAATGAGAATTTAAATAGAAACATTAAGATATTTTGCATCAGAAAAATAAGTGTTCAATTCCATCCTACTTTTTCCTGAGATGTGTATGTTAACATAACTTGGGTTAATTCTAAGTTTGAAGAGCAAGAATGAGAAGCCTAAAATTTTGCATATCTGTCTTTGTGATGGTATTTATTTCATATAACCCATGGCTTTATTTTCCCCAGCAAGCAAGCACATTTTTAGGTTGTAGTTACAATGTTAATAGGTTTCAATCTTTCCTTGCTCCTCTATTTTGATCAATAACACTAAGAAACTGTCAGAAGATGATGAGACTCAAACTGCGATAAGTTATAATGCTAATCGTAAACTAAAATTTGTAAAGATTTTTCTAAAATTGAATCTTTATGTGAAAGAATCAGTTCTGAAAAGACAGCTGAAACATGAAACATGCAAAGGTGCTTAACGAGAGCTGTATATTCTGAAGGTTATTATAAAACCCAGTTATTTCTCTGAAATGTGTTTCAGTACAAGTTGGTAATTAAGAAAGTATAGTCAATAATGTGGGGATGAGTGTCTATAAAGCAAAATAACCTTTTACTGGTTATTGCAACACCATTTAAAGGGAAAAATATTGTCACAATTTTGTACTAACAGAACATGGGGAAAAATAAACTTCAGCAAAGTGCTTCATGCTTATTTTATTTATGGTCACAACTACAGATTCTTTTTGCTCTTTATATGCTAGTGTTGATTCTAGTTTATGATTTTTGAGTAAATTAGATTAGCACAGAAAACATCTGGCTCAAGTCATCTCACAACTCACATCAATGACATATTAGTTACTAAAATCTAATTCACTCCAAGTTCAACAGAGAGAATCAGTAATTGTTTATTATTATATGTATTTAAAAAAAAATAATGTAACCCTGCTGTATTACAGCAAAGTGGTTACAAAACAAGAAAAAGAAAACAGAAAGGAAATTCATTCTAGCAGATGGTGTGATAAGGCAGAAAGCAATTCAATGATTCACTCATGGTTGCACGGGAAATCTCTAGCAGAGGCAGGAACAGACTACAGATTTTGCCCATCCCATTATCCAACCCATAAAATCGTCCATCATCCCTGTTTTGTACTTCTGCTGACGGAAGTGTGAGCAAGGGAACTGAGTAGACTTTTGCACAAAGCTGTACCCTCTCTTTGTAGAGGACAAAGAATACCTAGCAGATGGCTCAGTAATACTAATATGAATCACAGTTGGGCAGAAAAATTGCTTGCTAAATTTGCCTCACCATCAGCATTCCTGAATCATAAATCAAGACAGTTGGTGTAGCTAAAAAAGCAAGAGAACCATTAATGGCAAAACCCAAAGAAAGTCAGTTATCTAGAATACTAGCCCTGCTTCAGATATGCCACAGAGCGAGTGCATCAGGACAGTGTTACACTGGGAAAAACCAGATTTTGATAAACATAAGCCATCTGGTGACATAAGCAAAAGCAATTACCATTCTATTATGACCTTATAAACAAACGAAATGTTCTGTTTTGAGGAGCGTAAATTAACATAATAAGGAGGTAATATTATAAATTACATAAATTTGCTAGAGCTTAGAGCTCTCTATATTTGAACTATATTTGCTATGCAGCTGTGGCCATTTCAAACGTGTTGTATTCACTAATCACCACTTTAGGCACTAGTTCTCAGAACTAAAACTCTTCTTACCTCCACATACTGAATGCTAAATGTGAGGTTTTTGCTGGGAAAAAGTATATACATGCATCAGAGATTTCCTATCCACTTGGAAGGGTACTAGTGTGCTTTTGAATTAAAGTTTTCAGAACTCAAGATTATATTGAAACTTTAACCTAGTGCCAGAGATAAACAGTGCACTTGTGTGTTGTGTTCAAAGGAGAAGGCACTCCCAAGACATGGCGTTATTAAGAAAAAGGTGTGGGAATCGCTGGAACTTCGCTTAGCCCAGGAAAAGACCTTTTCCTGGTCTCTGGTTGACTCTTGGCCTTTTAATGCCTCAAACAAGGATCCAGGAATGCTGTGGATAAAAACAAACTCCTTCTTCTCAAAGCTAAAACCTATCTGGCAAAGCTTACTCATCAGGCATCCACCCACATTAAAGCATCTGTGAGGCTGCAACCTGTGTCGCTTATGGAGGCATTATCTTCACACTGGAGTGGTATCATATCTGAGTTAAAAAGTCCTGTTGAACCTGAGGCTTCAACTGAAACCAGTTCAAGAATTTCTGTAACTATGGAACAATTAATTCATAACACACTCACAGATGAATATGAGTTTACTGTACAAAATCATAGAGAACTACTAGAATTTAGAAGGAAACAGAAAACACTGAGGTAAAATCTACTATCATTGGCAAATAAAAGGCAGGCCTCTTTCAGTCATGATGTGAATCAGCAGCTTCTTTCCACACAGAGCATGTATGTTACACCCACCCCTGTGATGGTAGGCCTGAATTCATCCCCCCTGAACACAAATATTCAACAAAGTCAATGGTTTAGAAGCACAGTCTTCTTCTGACATTACTGGAGATAGCATGTGCAACTCCCAGAGGCAACCAACCCAACTGGGATCAATGGAAGCTCAGTACACACAAAGCAAGAGAAACACATGCAGCCTCACAGAGCTCATCATCTACATGGGCAAATAACCAATATGGGAAAGGGTAACAAAAGGGTGAGGCAAGTTAGCTTACAGCACACAGCAGCTCAAATGATGGTAGAACTACAGCTCCTCTCTTGAATCCTAATGCAATGCCCCTGGCAAAATTATCATAAACAAAGGCAATAGGAAAAAAGCTTTTGGATGTCTTATAGAATAGTGTTGCAATCAGAGACAAAAAGCCCCCAAAGGTTTAATTTTATTATTTAGATGAATATAATTTGAAACTTCTTCCTTCTATTCTAGCTTATCTATCTAATACAGCTGTGAAAAAATCTTATACCATTTGTGGCAAATGACTAGCTAGTCTTTGGTTGTTGTGCACTCTTGTCTTTCTGTTAACTAACAAGATAGTCTAGCATTGTTTTCAGTTTTACATTGGTCTAAAGTGCTCCCATATTAGGGCTTATGCTACTGAAAATATCCTTATAAGAAAAATGCTGAGAATCTTTTTTGAGCAAAATCCAGGTAAAAAATTCATATTGGAAACATGTATAGCGTTAATATAGACTTAACTATTAGGAAATTAGGTATTTCTGTGAACCAATACTGTATTGTTGAAGCATGACATACTCTTAAAGCTGTCATAAAAACATAGTCCTATTTTTATGAAAATAAATTTACAGAAGCCTATCCTGTATACTGCTGCACTTTGGTTTTGGTTCTCCCATCTCTTCATTTTTACTGACACATTTCATGGAAATTGCCTTATTTCTCTTACACATTCTTCCACAAGTTTCTGATCATCTTGACTTGTAACTCCTTATCAGATGCAATTTCTTTTGTTCCCCAGCTGTCTCCATTATTCTTATGGGACAGACACAGTGTTCATTTATCTTCTGTAAGTTTTCTGCCATGACTCCTGAGTCACTAGCCACTTACCAACTATAGTTTTTTTCACCTTCTCTGATTTGTTTCCAATTTTCTGAAGTTACCTTCACAGAAAAATATTTTGAGATCAGAATACTGTTGACCTACCAGGACTGAAATTTACATTAGGGATGCAACAAAGCAGCAATAACTGAACCCAAAAGATCTTCAGATCTTTCAGATTATTACAAAATAGAAGGAAAAAGACAACAGTTTTAAAATTTATAGCTGTAAATAAAAAGAAACCACAAAGAATGACACTCAAAATTTGTTCAGAAACCAGGCTTTTTGAGAAACCAAAATTCAGATAGTTGCTGCATATAGGTAAAACTTTACAAAGGGAAGACCTTGGAAAATCATGGCTCAGACCTGTTACTTTGGCTAAGCAGAAAAGGACTATGAGAAAGTGACTTGGCTGAATTAGAGGCAGAAAAACAACTTATGTAACCAACACGTGTTCACATTGTGGTGTATGGTGGTTGGTTGAACTGTTTGTTATGATTTAAAAGTATGTAGCTGGTAACTGGTTAATTGCTTAAAAAGGACAGATTTTTGGAATAAAGCAGCTCTCCTTTGCACCAGCCTGGGGACTCTGCATCATTTGGACCCCCACCTCACAGACAGTGCTTCTGTGCCTGTCTCTCTTAATGCTGCTGAAAGTAACTCAGTCCCTGCTCCAGCCATTTGAAGGGAATCACTGAGAATCTACACAGAAAATTTTGTACAATATTCAGATAACTCAGAATTCAAATTACAGAATGTCCAGGCAAGATTTTCAGTTATCAAGTAAATAGCTCTATTTGCAAAGCACCTTATTAACATCAGTCACTGTAACAGAAAAAGGCTTTATTAGCCTTTTGTTACACAGTTTAAAGCAGTTATAATGTAACTTTTTTTTAAATCTATAGACTCTGGGTGTTACAAGCAGGTGCAGCTTCATACCTTTAACAAAAATATTATGTGGTTCTACACAACTGAGGATCTTGTTTTATGCAAAGCAATGCTAATTCAAGAATAAGGATTGACATTGTAGTTTCCCACATTTTTCAGTGGCTTACATAGAACAAGAAACCTGTGAGACAAAAATAGCTTTTCTGAGTTATTTGAGGGCTAGGAAGAATAACATACAAACAATAAATTTTGCCTATACTTTGAACAACTCTGTATAGTACTTTCCAAATTTTCTTCTTGTTTACAGAATGTAAATCTGTGTATAATTTTATAAAATTTTGGTAATTATACATTTTCTGCATTGAAATCTGAGACTATTTCAGTAAATGTCAGTCTAGAGGTAAAAAATCTGTAATTCATGTCTAATAGTCTGCACAAGCATAGCTTGTTAAAAGGTGCTTTAGGTTATAGTTTGTATAAGCACACTAAATCTAATCTGGAATTAATTAAGTAAATAAATAAATTCACCAAATGGCAAATAAAGCTCTATGTGCATTTGACTTGTAAATACATCTGTAAAATATTTTATTAACAGCAGGTGGCAACCTTTGAAAATTGGACTGCAGCAGTATGGTTTTACTTTTAAATATACAAAAGCAAATTATTTCAAGAATGGTTTTATAAGCAGCATCTAATTCATCTGACTGCTTATTGAGAAGATTCATATTAATCTTCTATTAGTGTTGTGCTTTTATAGGGGAAGTCTACATTACCTGTGGAAATTAGTTTGCTTGGGAATCCAATGCAAGCACTATTTTTACTACCTTTCAAAAAATAAAATTTTTATTAAAATTAAAGAGATAATTTGAAAAGCAAGTTAAATTCAGTTAACTTCTAGAGCATAGTGTTATAACTTTCTAACTACAAATAGTCTTTTTGTTGTTCTTCAAATGCAATGAGATTAATTGTTCTACTGTACTACAAATACCTTGAAAACTGTTCTTTGATGTCTGTCAAGGGATAAACACACTGCCTATGAAAAATATGGGCTTGATAACATAAAATTCACATCTGATAAATTTCTCATTTCCTGACCCAAAGCATCCCTGCCATTTAAGTGTTTCTCTGACTACCAGAGAACACAGCCAGCAAAATGTCCAGAAGTCAGATTGCTAGATTGAATTTTTGCTACTTCCTGGCTTGCAGTTAGATCACATAATTTCCCAAGTGGATGGCTAAAACATCCTACCCTACTGACACCTTATTTTTTATCTTTCACCTATCCAACAATGTATTCCTTTAGTTTAGGACAATGTGTGTTTATGATAAATACTCTCTGGTTCACCAGATATTCTTCTTTATTCATCATTTTCAAAGAAGCTCAAAAGTACACTTTTATTAGCTTTTAGTGGGAAAGACTTAAATCTGTTGGGAGGGCAAAGTAAAAAGTTATAGAAAGCGTTATATTAAAAAAGTGGTATTTAAGCATTATATTAATGTTTAATAATAGAAAGATGTGTCTTTCTTCTAAAATTACTTTCCTTTTTATAAAATGTTGCTCGCATATTCTTTCATTCATTCATTCATTCTCTACACTATGGTAAGGCTCACTTTATCCCTTATTTTTACTGTACTGGAATTTACCCCAAATGTATTAGAGATGTCACTTGTACACTGGATAAAAGGAATTCCAAATTACAAAACCAGCCCTGATATTCGCAGATACAGTGCATTCAAAGAGATTTTCTACAGCAAATAGTTCATGCTCCAGATACTATAGGCATTCCTCGGCAATAATTTTTTTTTTAATGATAACTATTTTTACTATGGTATTTTACTTTATTCAAAACATGATGCATTGCTTATATGTCTAATAGGGCTAATTGGCAGTGACTTGTCTAAAGCAAAGCCAGATATGGCTCTTTATGGCTATTACCCTACAGACATTGATCTTGTCTTTCCTAAAGACGCCCATTGAATTAAACCATATTGTAGTGCAAATAATACCAGCAAATATATTTTCATCTCACCAGGACACCTCTGCTCACTGCACCGTCTCACTTCCTCCCCAGCTCCTTCACACTGCTGCCCAGTGACAGCAGCACCTTGACAGATCCTTATCCGCCTCTCCCAGCCACCGTCACAGGATTTGGAGCAGCCACTCCAGTGGCCCCACTGGTTCCATTGGCCATTTGCTGTTTGGAAAAATGCAATTACAGTGGTGATATCATTACAGTCATAATGGGGAATTACTCTTTCTAAAAATTTATTTGCAGAGTGCTGTTGTGCTATAACAATATTCATTTACAATATGCCTAAGTACACTTAAAAGAGATTAAGTAGAAACATTTTTGCATGTGATATTTTAAGATCTTGATTTTTACATGCTTTGATAAAGCAAATGAAGCTTTAAAGGTAAGTCCATATAGAATCTACACAACCTGGAAGGTTGCTTTTGTACTGTCATAGGATCATGAAGTAGTCTCAGTACAAAAGGGAATCAGTTCATACATATTCACTTTCCAGGTTCATGAAAAACTTAAGTTCTTTAGGCTTCAAAAAAATATCTGCCTAAAACTGCAGTATGTCCTTCAAACAGCAATAAAACAAAAAAGGTGATGTGCAGCCTTCATGAAGCCTTTCAGGGCATCATTCTTCAGCTTTTTCTATCATTAAGTAAGAATGAGGTCCCAGGACTTGCAGAATCACAGAACTGTGAGGGTTGTAAGGGATCTCTGGAGATCATCTCGTCCAGCACTCCTGCCAGGGCAGGGTCACCTAGAGCAGGTGACACAGGAGCACCTCCAGGAGGGTTCTGGATCTCTCCAGACTCCACAACCTCCCTGGGCAGCCTGCTCAGTGCTCTGCCACCCTCAATGGGGTGTTACTGTCATTGACACGGAGCTCCGTGTGCGGTTTGTTTCGGCTCTGCCCCTCGCAGCCCAGCCCCAGCCCTGGAGCCGCCCGGGCCGCTCGCCGCTTCCCCACTCACCGGTGCACTCGGGGTTGTGGCACTCGCGGCTCTCGGCCCAGGGCCCGCGGCACTCGGAGCCGCCGTGGGCCGCCGCCGTGCACTGCCTGCTCCGCTGCTGGGTGCCATTGGAGCAGGTCACCGAGCACTGGCTCCACGGGCTCCACTCCTGCCACTGTCCGTCCACTGCCGCGGCGCCACAAAAGAGAGGGACACAGCAGAGTTACCAGCGCAGCCGGGCGGGCGCCGCAGCCCTCGGGCCGGGCCCAGCCTGCCTCATGGCAATCAAATACAGAAAACAACCTACGAGCTGCTTTCAGCTAATACAAAACTGCCCTCCTTTCTCTTCAAGTAAAGAGCATCCCATCTCCTCTAACTGTACATTGATATAAAAAAGGATAAATAACGATGTTGAGCACGTGTGGTTTGAAGGATCTTATTAAAAATAAGGCCTTATAAAAAAGACTGGTCTTTTTAGGCAGAAGTCAGGGCCGTTCTTGTATCATGTAAATAAACCCTGAGCCCTCTGGAGTGATTTATAAGAGATTGTTCAGACAGGTCAGATTATGAAGTTACTGGTCCTGACGGTGAAACTAGATGTCTTTAGTTGAACAGGAAAAGGAAAAACAGGAGTTACCACTTTGCCTCACATGCAGTATCTCTTCTGTGCATTCACAATTCTGAATATATTTTTATGATTCATACTCCCTGAAAGGTAAATAATCCCAGTTCCTCAACATTCTTTTTGAGATAAAATTTTTCAGGACACAAACCGCCTGCCTTCCTTCCCTCATTATCAGATCCGCTGTTGTGTTTGCATATTGCATAATCCTCTCTGAATTTGTCAAGTTAAATGCCTGAACAAAATGGAAATGGTGGAAATGGCTCTGTATTTAGTAATTTGTATTTGCTCATGCACTTGAGTTGGGATGAATATTCTCCTGAGTAAAGGTTAATGGGTGTTATTAATAATTTTGTATACCAAAAAGCTTCTTGAGGTAAATGAAAATATTAAAAATCAAGACAATGAAAAACATAAAGCAATTATGCCTCCGTACAAGTTAAAAATTATATGGTCCATAATAATAGGACTAGACAGTATGTTTAAAAACAGGCAAGCATTATGAAACGTGTTATGATGAATTGTGCTAATTCAGGACCCTGCATTCATAGAGATTGCAGCAATCATCAGTTCCTCATTGCCCCTGCAGTTATATATAATCTCAAAATGTAGGTTCTAAGATAATTTTGATTAATACTCATCCTTGAAAACCTGGTTCTATAACTACTAGTGCTATATAAGCACCACAACTCCAAACAAGGAATTTCACTTGGTGCACTTGCCAAACCCTGTTTTCAGGATTCTTCTACAGGGGAGTTGGAATAGCAGCTCCCTAAGCTGATGGTGTTAATATCTAAAATAGAAAGCAGAATCTTTTAGTGATTAAACATACTGTTCTGTATGGTTGCATCATTGTTCAGTCAATAATGGAAGTAAACTATTTTGCTAATGTCAGACATTAACAACAGAACATTTCAAAGATACTATCCATATCCTGGGCCCAGGATCTCAGCACCAGTGAATTAAAGGAAGAGATTTTTCGAGGCTTTTCCCTAAAGTTCTGTATTAAATATTCTATGTAATGCCTGGTTGTGAACCAGTTCTCAATGCAGATGCCTCTGAAGCTATGAAGCTGCGCCCTGATAATTTATTCAGAAGGAAATGGAAATCTTTCCAAACATGGATGCTAGTTCTCCTCACTAATCATAAAAGGTTTATGTGAAGAGGAAAACATTATGGAAATTACATTTCAATGCACCCTCTTCAGTTTTATTTGTTGCTATATAGTATTATTTAGGGTAGGAAAGATCAAATCAATTATTATACTGTCTTTGGAGAAAACTCATTTCGTGGCTTCTCATATATATTTCATACATCTCTCTTATTTATCTTTAGGAGAAAAAAGCATGTGAGTTTTCTACTTCAGAAATACCCGTAAAAATAGAGAATTCAACGTGAAGATTCCCTTAATGACTTGAAAATGCAAATTGCAGCAAATCTTAATATTGAGCAGATTTAAGCTGTTACTTTTAAATGTAACAGTATAGAAGTGCTTCATTTAGGTACAAATGATGGTTCAAAATCCAAAGTTCTCAAATAATTGTTTATTTTGACAGATTGCGTGTAATATCTTTTGTTTTTCTTCCCAATACTGAAGCAAATTGGATGCATTATATGTACATACATTTTGAAAAAAGTCTAAATTAATAACCATCTAAAGACCAAAAGTTAAAATCAATTTTGAAAGAGTATTTTTTTATTAAGCTTTAATTTTAGTGGATGGACAGTTTAACATGATGTCTCTGCATTGTTTATTTGGTTAGAGGCAATTTTAAAGAATTGTTTTAGCACATAACTACCAGAAATGAGGCACCTAAAATCTGTACTACTAGAACATAGCAGGGATTCAAATAATGTCCTAGCTTGTGTGAGCCTTTCTGTCTGTACACATGTAAATAATATAAATTTTGAATAAATTAGCAATTTAAATATTATGGTTTCACAAATATGCTTGTCATATGATGAGTAAATAATTTCAGTGAATCTCTAAGCCAACATAATTAATACAGGTATGGTGGACGCAAACTAAGTGACCTCTGAATGTCTCCCTTTAAGCCACACTCAGGAAGTTGTTTGCCTTTTGGCTCTCTGAGACCCATCCTGATCAATATTTCCTACACAACATACTGTGCCCTATAGAGAGAGTACTTCAAAGAAACTGAACATTGTTTACATCTGTCTTGAACAGTTGCCATCCTGATTATATACCTTAACCACTACAGTCAGAATTATGAACAATATTGCTCAAAGTAGTCACTTTGGATAATGTTTGTTTTTTTTCCCCTGTGTGCAAAGGGTTATAAAAGAAATCACAAACAACCCACATTGAATGCACTGTAACAAAGCAGAGAGTTGCCATATGAGCTCACCAGGGCAGAGTGCAATATTGCAAGGTTTGTGCTGTGTTTCAGGTCCATCACATGATCTTCCCCCATACTGGGGAGGTATACATGACCTTGTCCTAGTTCTTTGGCCTCGACCACATGTGAATGAACACAAACTCCAAGGTGACCATTCCTCCCAAACGCCATGTACTGCAACAAACCACACAGATTTTAACCAGAAACAGATACACAAGTAACAAAAGGATTTCAAAATAAACAAGATCAATAATTCAAACAGGAGGTATTTTTCCACCTTCAAGGAAATCAGTACATAGGTAAGCTTTATCATATGAAAACACATACTTTTAAAAACTTAGTTAATTTTAAAATAATTACATTTTCTTTAAAGTATATTTAGAAATATACTTTGAAACATTTTCTTTAATCTTTAAACTAATCTCACTATCACAGTTTCTCTTCTTTGACCGTTTTATGCAAGATGACTTTCCTTTTCAGAAGTTAGTTACGATCTTTGGTCTCGGACTTGGTATGTTTAATAGCTCTGATTCTCAGGAGGCAGGAGATTTTGTGAAAATCAGGCATATGCTTTCTGTATCAAGGCAACTCTAAAATCGAGCAGCAATCAAAATTAAACTCTCTTTTGAAATTATTGCAATAAATGCAGTAATTTATTACTATGTCAATATCACAAATTGGCAGTAATCTTAAAGTTTTTTCAGTTGTTAAAATTCTATCAGAAATATGACAGTAGCTTATCAGATTATCATATTATGTGCTTGATCATCTTCCTCAAAAGTTCCAAGACCACATAAGTAAAAGATATATGTACCATTTCCTTACATGAACATATTCATTGATTTAACAGACTGTAATACATGATTTACTCTTGGAAAAACATTCATTCAACAAACAGCAAATACCTTCAGAGTTCTCAATAAATTACAAACTTATACCACTATTTTTATATACAAGATTTGATAGTATTAATATAAGGAATCATAGAAGATAAATCCTTCTCTACTTTAAGCATTTCCTTCTAGAGGACAAACTAATATACAATATCCATGTGTGCTTACATACCATATGCAACCCTTCATATAAAAATTAAGTGAAATTTTCAGGAAGTTCTCTACACATACATTCATAAAACAGTTCTGTATAAATTGAATAATATTGCAAAGCAAACTTTACCTATTTTTCTTCTGCTTAAATAAGAACAGTTGCACAAATTTAAATTACTCAATGTGAGAACAGGAATTTAGGTAGGAGAATTGCAGTAATGTTAAGCATTTAAGAGAAATCTAAATAATTGGTATCCGGACTGAACATCTCACTCAGTACCACATAATTCTGTTTCTGAAGCCCTGTCTGTTTGAAGGGTGTCTGGAGGGGCAAACTGTGTATAACATCTGAGTGGATCAGTGATAATGATTCACAACATTAGAAGAAATAGATTTTCTGTTTTGTCCTCACTTTTTTTTCATCACTGTGAAAGAACTCCTCATATATAGGTTTCCTTTGCCCTGAAGGCATGTATCACCTGCCCAGTTTCTACAAATACAACCCTTTTCTTGTAGGAATCAGAATAACATTTCCTGAGGTGAAATTCAGTTGCAAGGCTGTGGAAGGACATTCAGTTCCTTGGCATATTATCACAAATTCATCAGTTAGATCAAGGGGAATTCAGCAAGTAGGTAAGTTCTATTGCCTTTCATTAAAAGTTATAAAAATTGTCATTTCAGACACTATGTTGAGATAAAAAGTTTGTTAGTTAACTTCTGAGAAATTGTACCTGGCAGAAAATGTCAAAATTTATTCAGGGAAGATTTTAACCCACTGGACAACAGCTCAGTTGATGAAAGGTTTTCATTTGGTCACGTAAAAGTGGTCAAAAAGACCATATCCTACATCCTTATTATCTCACTCTAAATATCACATCCATCTGTTTTATATATAAAAAAAATTAACCATCAAGAACAGTCCAAATTAATGCCAAAGTGACAGATTTTAGTCTAGTTAGTTTAGAAACCTTGATTAATTGTGACATTTTTTGTCAAAACCAGAAAGTCTAGCACTTCTAAAAATAGTAAATTTATGACTATACCTGCACATAACTCTTTTTGTTTCATTTGTTCTCAATAGGTACTATAATTCTACAGCTGTTTTGATTTAGATATATAATCCAAATGTTGTTTTTTTTCTTGTTGGCAAAGTGTTAGATTACAAATCCAGACATATCTCTAAGATTCCCAGTTTTTATCATATGAGCATAATTAAGGAGAAAACAGTTTTTCAAATCAGATTCCATACAATAACCAGTAATAAAAATGACATAATTTCATCTCCTGATACCACAATGGTTGATTAAAATGTTCAGATGCAATGAGAATTTTAAAAAGTATAAAACTTAGCTAAACAAAATCCAAATCCTAAAAAATTATTCTCTAGAAAACTAATAAATTGCAAAGGTCTTGACTCTATGTAGACATAGAGTAAGGCTTTTCAGGGCACATATAAGCCTAATTAAGCCTATTGCCTAATTTGGAATTTTGATTCTATGCTGTCAAAATGTTCTAAGTTATTTGTTTTTAAAAAAAAAAAAACAAAAAAACAAACAACCAAACGTGCTGAAAGGCTCTTTAAAGGTACTGTCTTTAAGCAGTATATATTTGGATGCATATTTCTTCTGGCAAGATGTGACTGCATGCTAGTAGCAACACAGTACAATTCTTATGTGATTTTGGAACTAAACATAAGCCAAAACAAAGTGTTTCATTTTGGGTGGACTGAAAGCAGCTTCTATCTGTTTGTGGTTTAAATTAGCTTGTGCCAAAAATCATCTTCCATGACAAATTTTATCTCATTAAGTAAAAATTTCACAGCACCTTCTTGCTTTTTTAGACTTTTATATCTGAAACCAGTATTCTGATAATCAAGTCAAGGATGGAATAGGCGTAACACTAAAACAATGAATTACTGAATTGCCCAGTATTATCCAGATTATCTGTAAAATAACATTTTAATTTAAAGTTACTTACTCCCGAGTTTTCTTTCTGGTATTTTATTTACATCTTCTTTCTTTAACACTATTTTCTAAATGCAAAAAAATCCCCTATAGCATCTGATGAATTATAGCCAGATGAGCTATGCCAAATTACACCAGATGGAGAGCTGGCCCGCAGAGGAGTTACTGTTTTCTATAACACAGTTTCAGATGCAAGATTCATTATTTGGGACAAAAATATTCAGATTATTGCCAGCTTCTCTGTCAAAAACATTGCTAGCACAACAAGTTTGGATTACTGCAAAGCATCTTTCCCATCTCTCTGCCACTCTGAACCTAATCATGTTGAAGTGAACACCCACAGTGTTCACAACACACAACTGCTGTGAAGTGGAAGGAGGCGTTAGGCTGTGCTGGCCTTCATCCTACAAACATATCTTGTGATATTTTTATTGGGGTTTAAATGCTTTTGATTTGTTCAGCTTTAAATTGAACAGATACTGAAAAAATACTGTGGCCATTGACATGATGCAGGTAGGTTCAGTACTGTTTACTCCCTTCATCAATGACACAGACAGTAGGATTGAACACACTCTCTGCGAGTTTGTGAAGCACCAAGCTCAGTGGTGTGGCTGACAAACCTCAGGGACAGGATGTCATCCAGAGAGATTTATCCAGACAAGCTGTAGAAGCAGGCCCATGTAAATGCTTAATAATAATTAGGTTCAACAAGGTCCTTCACATGGACTGGGGGCAACCTGGTTTCACCAGAGGATGGGAGATAAAGGGATTGAGAGCAGCCCCGCAAAGAAGGACTTAAGGCTGCTTGTGAATGTGATGTTGGACCTGAGCCAGCACTGGGCATTTGCAGCCCAGAAAGCCAAACATGTCTTGGGCTGCAGCACAAGCATCATGGCAAGCAGGGAGAGGGAGGAGATTCTGCCCCTCTACTCCACTCTGGTGGGACCCCACCTGGAGTGTTAAATCCAGCTCTGGGATCCTCAGCAGAGAAAGACATGAACCTGTTGGGGCTGGTCCAGAGCACTGCAACAGAGATGATCAGAGGGATGGAACATCTTTCCTATGAAGACAGGATTGAAGAGTTTGGGCTGTTCAGCCTGGAAAGGAGGTCTCCATGGAGACCTTATTATGGCCTTAAAGGGGGCCTCTAAGAAAGATGAGCTTTTTGTCAGGCCCTGCTGGAAAAAAGGAGGTAAGTAAAACTACCTGAAAATGCTCAGCTACAGCTAAATTTTGTGGCAAAAGGTGTTGAAGGCAATGGAGAAGGAGAAACAGAAGCTGAGATGATCTTCAGGTGAGGAAATCCCATGTTCTTTCCCCTTGTTTTAGCTGTGTTAGAAATTATTCACTAAACTAAAATGAATTACTAGTACTGCAGTAATGGATCTTTAGGTGCCCCCACTCACAATAGAACCAGTGACAATAAAAATTACTGTTTTGTTGTCTACTATGCTGCACTTCTCTAGAATAGTATTAGTCTGAAATAAATATAAATAATCCAAAAATTAGGTAAAAACTGTTTCCTTCATTATTTTGCTTGAACGATCGGTAATACTATTTTGAAATTTAAAGTTCTGTTCCAATACATACGTATATATGAAGCTGGTGAATCCCACTTTCCAAATTTTCCAGGACACTGAGATCAGAGAGAAATATGTTCTCTAACATTCCAGTGAGTATCTTGGACAGCATATAAAATATGTTAAAGTGTATGTAAAGAATATCTAAAGGCAATTGAAAAAATAGTCCAAAAGCTTTACATTAGTATTTGCAAGATTAACAGGTTCCTTTGAAGCCTGTAGATAGATGCATGAAGTACAGTAGGTCATTCTGCATATTTTTTTATGTTCAAGGGGCAACTTTTTGATTAGGAAACATTCTGGCTCTGACAATTCCACCCCTGAATTTACTAATCATTTTGTCAAATGTCTGTTTTAAATACATTCATGTACGGACTGTGTATTTTTTATGGATGGAGCAGGGATAATCCTGAACTGTGCAACTTTCTGAGTCAGGATACATAATAGAATGAGGACAGAGGATATTTGGGCTAATAATTAAAGGGATGTTTGAAAAATTAATGGAGCTGTGCCTAGGACAAGTATATTTCTAAATTGCTAATCTTGAACACTGCTACAGAGTCATGACCCTGTAGTCAGACAGAGAACAACATAAATTAATAAGGTTATTGTAACTGTATGGAACAATATGCAAGATTAAGCCCAGAAGACTAATTATTTACGAAAGGTAACTCAAGATACACAGACATTATCAGAATCATCTGTGGTGAACTGAAAAATGTAGATGCTAAGAATTTGTAGCTTTTGCTCATACTGGGTATCTAGAAACAAAAGCTGGATCCCGAAGTGTGAGGATATAAAGAAACATCTCCTTTGTGAGAAATATTGAGCACTGTTTTGGGATGAGCATTGTTATAAGTTTGTTTGACCATTTCTTATCTAAGAATTAACTTTCTTTTCTTTGTTTTTGTATGAAAACTTCATATCTCTCTCTGGAGAGAATGAAGATAAAATTCTGAAAGTTAGGTGATTTAATCCTCTTTCCTCTTCTTAGTTAATACTAATTAGCAAGAATCAGGCAGAACTCATTGTGAGAGATAGACTATGTTTTCATGTTCATTCTTCACACAGCTTCGAATGAATATTTAAATCTATCTTTGATTGTTTGCAGTGTTTGTTCATTTCTTTTATAATTCCCCTCTTTCACTTCTTATTTTTGTACTTGAGAGTTCTTTTGCAGTATTTCCCACTTCTGGCACAATCTAAGCTACTCTGTTTTAGAAATACCTCCTATTCTTGTGTGGAAACACTTCCATATGTAAAATTTTACCACTTCTGAAGTATTATAATACAGTTCTAACTAGGTATTTCTACTCTGAAATACTAGAAAATTTCATGTGAATTGCTTAACTCAAGCACAATAGAAAAGCATTAGGTGTTGAGAGCAATTCTTGTTACTATCGTGCATTACCTGGAGACAGTCTTGTAAGCTGCTTTCCATTACAGAAGCTCCCTAAATGCTTATAATGCTGATACACAAACTCTGATGGGGTCACATGCACTTCCCATTGGCTACTTTTCAACACATAGTAACAGCATTAGAGTTGAATTCTACATATTACTGCTCAGTGAGATAAAGTGCAATACTTCTCTGTGTATGACAATTTAGTTTACTTCAAAAATGTACTGAGCTTCTCCAGAAGCTGAAGATGGCTCACCACCCTCTTGGGATCAAATGTTACAGAGACCTGAGATATTTCTATATCTGAAAGATGGTATATAGTATATTCTTTTTTTTTAAATTTCAGTCATGGCAGAGGAAAAATAATGTAGTCATGGGGCATATGCGTTCCCTTTTTCTTCCCATCATAGATAAATTTGATCCACAGGTAGAGTCTAAAGAAAGATGTGCCCTTTCAGCAGCTAACTTGAATATGCCTGTCTCTTCTCCTTAGTGTATAACTACTGCTGAACTCCAACGATGTCCAGATCTCTCAGACAAAAGGAGTAGGAAAACTGTGATGCAAGACACTGATGACCTTTACCATGTGTCAGATGTAAGAGAGTTACTTTTGTCTGATCTTTTTTTTTTCCTTTGATAGGTAGCTGTTGCCCTTTCTTGCCAGAACAATGTAAAGGGAAGTCCATGAAGACATAACTGTGCATAGAACTTTGTCTGGCTCATTGCCTAGAAGAGAGTATTCTAAGTGGTAAAACAATTGCAGTGTCAAATAATATATGTTAACCCACCCTCTTAATTAGTCTCTGCTCCTTAATGTATTCATGATCTGGATCTCTTCCCTAGTTTGTCATTGCACTCATGCTACCTTGTCTTTTCTGAGTGAAAATGAGAGAATATAGACTTTTTGAAAAAAAAAAAAAAAGCAACTGTCAGAAAAGAAGGTGCTCTTGTTCCATATCTTGACAGTTCTGAAAATAAAAATAATAACCTACATGAAAAAAAATTCACAGGTGAATAGAATTGCAATTCTCTGCTTTAACTGAAATGCCTCTATGAAATCCATGTTAAGAATAATAATAATAAAAAAATTATAGTTTCAAATTCTTATCACTATACAGTTCAAAAACATCCACAATTTTATTTATTGTCTGCTAACACTACCTGGACAGAGGGCAGTGTTATTGCAAACCCTTGATTCTCTTAAAGGGCCGCTGCAGTGTGTCCCGTAAGGTGATACACAAGTTCTGGTTCGCACCTGCGACCCTTGACCACAAGTAACTGAACACGTACTCCACTGGGCCCACTCTTCAACACCAGATTCACCTGTATTCAAGACAACAAACAAACAAACATGAATATAGACATAAGTATTAATTATACTATTTCTTTTTGCTGAAGATCATTATCATCTGCTTTTATAAATCAAAGGAAAAAGTACCACACCAATATAAATATTAAAGGTTTATGGAGTAAAGCAGCTGTGAAAATGTGCAATGAATAGAAAACAAAGACACCTACAATGCTGCAATCACATAATGCCTGTCAGAGGGGAACACTTTGATGTCTTAGCATCATTTGCAACTTTATGAGAACTACTGCTCTTCAACACTTCAGAAACACTACTCTCAGGATTCTGTAAGTACATACAAAACTCTTTTTATATAATAGCAAAGGATTTATCTTTGATATTTATACTTATCCCTCTAGAATTAAGGCTCAGTAACAGTTTAAGGAGCCCTACCAGTAAGTGAATTCCAGTGAAAAAAAAAACCAACAAAACAGACAGGCCAACTCCTACCATTTTCTTCAGCAGTTATATAGCATTTGAAAAAAGTGCCCTGAGAAAGAAAAAAATATTTTGTTTGCTAAAGTTTATCCTGAAATGTAGGATGGAAACTGCACAGATCTACTCCTTGCTTTTGACTCACAGGTATGCTGAATTCTTGGGTGCACAACACTTCATTACTACACATAATACATACTACTATATTCAGAATATATGTCAGATGGGATTTATTAATACTGTATATTAGAAAAGAGGATTTTTTTTAAAAATTTCTGAGAGATAGAATATAATTTTTTTTTTTAAGCAAGTAATGCATAAAGTTTCCTTGCATGGATGCTCTGCAAAGAATGCTTGAATTTAATTCTCATGTACAGCTGTAGTACACACAATTCTGGAATTCCTTTCCCAAAGGAATTCCTGTTCAGAAAAAATAGATCCCTTGAGTATTTTCAGAAAGCAAATGCAAAAATAATGTAAATATATAAATATACCTCAGTGAACATTTTCAGTAAATAATTGTGCATTGATGTTTAGCTTTTTCTTTTAAAAATCAGCAGGTAATGTAAAATGGCAGTTAAAACCCTTATTGGATGCTTGATTTTAAAGTATAAGCAATTTTAAAACAAATGTGACTTTCTGTTTTAAAAACAGTAGCATGATAAAATCTACAGATTTGAAGAGCTTGCTTGAAATTTAAGTTATCTCAGTCCACTTCTAGTCTTCTAAAAGTTTTGATACCGATCACAATCAAGGGATTATCTGCAAACCAGGAATATTCTGGTGCTATCTTCCAAGAATGCAGTAAATGACATACTATTTCATCAAACTCTGCTTTGTAGCATGGATCTGTGAATCTCTCCAAGCTGTGTTTCTTTTGGTTGTTTTTTATTTCCCCAGAGGTCAAGCACGAAACCTTTGCAAAGAGATTATTTCTGCTAGACTTCTAAGATTCAATTCTGAGACTATTCAACACTTAAAAAAAAAAAAGAAAAAGTGCTACTTATTCAGTAAAAAGAGAGAATATTTTATAACTAGCATACAAAGCCCTCTGTTTTTAATGAAATACTATGAAATTCTAAAAATTTCTATGGAAAACCACAAAATTATGAGCTTTCTACACACAAAAATTCACCAGTGATTTTTGTAGTCCTTTTCTTTATCTGTTAAGTGAAAAAAATGAAAAAAAAAATCACTGATTATTGTTTTAATAGTTCTTGTGACATGAATTTAGCACTTTGATTAGGCAGTTAGATGGCTTTGGTTCAGTTAGTGATATAGCATGCTAAGCATATTTAATATGTATACAGACATTCACAATTATAAAATGCATACTATAAGCCCTATATGCATGGTAAAAAGATTTGTATTACTGTGGGTTTCTAGGGTAATACTTTTTTATTTCTCCTACATGTTTGAAGTTTGTTAAAATGCTTTAGATAAAGGGTCAAATAGCAGAAAAAGTCTAAACTCTTTCTCAAGATGTTTCTCATTATGTAAAACAATTATATATACTTAGGGTAAATCATCAATATTCAATACAGATATGTTGAGAGTGCACAGCTAATAAAATACAGAAATTAAAATTTTTTTTTTTTTTTTTAATATCCTAAAGTGATAAAAATGTTACTCTTAACACTCAGAATATGATGGAAAATAGCAGCAACATGATTATTAGACTGTTGTCAGACTGTTGTGTGACTGCATTGAGTGAATTTTTAAATTAGTATTAATTATTAGAAGTTCTGAGAATATATGTACTGTCCAATCACAAAAGGCATTATTTCTTGATATACATCATCGTATGTAAAGAAGGCTTTAACATTTGCTGGAGAGAGATCCTCCATATTAACATGCTGCAAAGTGCAAAAAGAGCAAAATGAAGACAAAATAAAGAACACACTTATCTCACCAGCTGCTTTGCTTCCTTTTATAGAATACACTGATTTTTTTGTAATTTTTAAATTTTTAGAGTATTTTGTATTGCTTTCAGAATGATTATTACTTATTTTAAAAGATTTAAAAGAAGGGAAATATCTTCACATATATATGTCATTGTTATTTTACCATTTTAATTTAAGCATGTAAAGACTGCTATATTTTCTAGAATAAATCTATGTTGAGTACATAATCCACAAATATATCTTCTATTGACTGCATTTCTCTTACCCATTTTTTTTCTTTTCTGAAATCAAAACTTTGAAAGGGCTACTTTTTATTTACCTTCTTGTTTTCTGTTAGAGAACTCTAAAAATTTTTATATTAATCATATTAAACATACAATCTCAAATTATCTCTTAGCAAGCTACCAAACTCTCATTCTCCCCTGATGCTTGACACATAAGAGGAAAGATAACTTACTGTATGGAAGGCCTCATTGATCTGTGTAAAACTTACCTGCATTATACTCTCTAAATCCCATAACACCTAAGGGAAGGATCAGTCCAAACACATAAAATGACAAATATAGAACAAGAAATTATTCACACAGTATTTTTTAATAAATGTTTTTGCTGCCTCATAATACTCTCCGAAACCAGATAAATGCGTATTTTAATATCACAATTTGAATATCTTCAATTTCCAGCAAAATTTGGTGGATTAAGTACATAATTCTAACAGTATTAAATGCTTTTCATAGATCTTTTCCAGGACATTTCTCTATTCCTAGCTCTCTGCCTTTTAAAAACATACAAATATTTTGTTGCACTTTTGTATCTACTTTATTATTACACAAAATAAAATATCAAGGCTTAAAATATAAAACCCCATAAACTCAGTAATTACTATTAATATTTCTTAGTGGGCAAATTAATGACATAGATATGTTAGAAAAAAACCTTATGAATCAGTATAGGAAGATATCACAATAATTTTATTGCAAGAAAAATGAATGCATTACAGGTGAAGAAAATATGCAACGATCACTACAAAAGAAAAACAAAATGGAGAGATGAAAATTAGTATGTCCAGAAAGAGCACAAGTATTACTTAAAATGTGTTAACCTGCAGCATGAATAATATAGATTACCCCAAATTTTGGCATCTAAATTTATATGCTCATACATCTCACATGCTTTCAGAACAGGACCTTGGAAACCAATCCTGTATAATTTTGAACGTTCATCTCCCACTCCACTCACACAATGTATTGGAAGGTGATGGTATAAGTGCTGCATTTGTAAAGCAGCTCTCCAACACCCATAACAGATGCACTGCAACGCATGACTAAAAATTATCAAATACAAGATTTGCATGATATTATTAAAGTTTGGGGGATTTATATGGGGAAAAAACCCAGATAATTCTACTGATTTTTTGAGTAATTGTATGAATTCAAGAAGCAGCATAAAAGCAAAGGTGTTATTCTATGTAGTAAGCAACTAACATTATATGTCTGAGCTAGGTATGTAAGTGATAAGTTCTACTTTCCTAAACAAAAACTGCATGGAGACCTAGAGAATTCTAGGCTCCCTTCTTCCACTGCATTTTCTTACAGTAGTATCTGGGAGTTAGCCATAAAAGCAATCCTATAGATTAATACAAGGGAAACAGACTTTTTCCCATTCTAAATTTGTTATCAAACAGATCTACACTGATTGGCTATGCATGTACTTAGATTGCTTAATATATTGATTTCTTCAAATCTGTTAAGTAAAGCACCCTGCCACTAAGGAAGTCAACATGCAACATAACCAGAAGCAACTACAGCTCTTTTACTGAAGTGCATAAAAACTGGAAGCATTATGTACAACTGATGCAGGCATATCTTCTAGGTTAGTTACTATGGAATACAGAGGAAGTTGTTTCAAACCCATACAAAAATTATGGGGCACAAGATTTTCAACTCAGCAACTTACTGGAATGGAGTGTATAGGGTACCAATAAAGACTTAGCTTTTACCAACAGATACATGGTTCATTATTGAAGTCAAAATGAGCAGTATTTTTGGTGTATGACAGCTTAATTCAACTCACCACTAAAATTTTATCATTGACCTCAAAGACAGCTGTGGTAACTGTTGGTAAACAGGCTAATCAGCCTATTTGTTTTTAATTACTTCAGTTCCAGGTTTCCAATATCATCTTGGTATCCTTAGATAAAGATGAAGTTGCTCAAACAAAATTAGAAAACATGTTTTAGATGAAAAACTGTTAGATAATTTGCACATTCAATTAAAAACTACTTACGGCCAATTTCATTTAGCAATTATGAATCTGGAAACTAGAGAAGAGAGCATCGTGCTGGGCCAAAGATAGTAAATACTCAACACATGCACATTAAAGTCACCCCAGTAATGAATTAATTTGATAAATGCCTAAAGCTGGGATTAGACAGTCTATTTATAAAGAAATTTTGAAGCATGTTCTTTAACATTTTTGAAAAAAAAGTTAACATGTCACAGTGACCTGTCCTGTGTTTTGTACGTGAAACTGCTTTTACTACTAAAGAAATTCATGCTTACACAAAATGATTCAGTATTCACATTCACAGTGCATGTTTTTGCATGATCTACCTAATACTTAGCTACTTTATTTATGGACTTTAACTGGTGAAAAAAAAATAAATGATTCAAAAAAAGTATCAGCTTAGAAAACTGACAAATATGCAGCAAAAGATTATGGAAACATGCAGTGGTCTTGCTAAAATTAACAACAGTAAATAGAAAAAATGTAACTGATGTATTACCAGTTTGTGCCATAAATTTAGCAGCATCAGCTTGTTCCTGAGGGACCCTTTTCTCATGAACAGATCGAGGTCGCTGACTTTTAATTGTATGATCTCCCATCATTCCAAATTCTAAAGACAGAATAAAGGTTTATGAAAGCTTGTGTGTAGACATTTCTCAAAAGTCACATACTGTCTCATGCAATATGTTCCTAAACGTACCTGGAAGTTGCTGGCAAGAGTCAGGCAAGTGATCATGGCAGTTAACATCAACTTAACTTTGCTACACTCAGCTTTCAAGAAATACTTAAATTTATGTCTGCAGATTTTCCAATATGATTTTATTTTATGAACCAACATTCAATGTAGTGACACATACTATAAATCAGCTGTATGACACAGGACAAAAACAGTTATTCAAATGCAGACATTCTATTCCTTTGTTTTAAATCAGTGCAAACCACACCAGGAAATGACTGTGACAGTGTTAAGCATTGCTGTTCTGTGGCAGAGCCTGCTGCTCCTCCAGAGGACTTCTATTTCTGCACTCATCTTTCAGGCTGATGAAGCCTTCAATATAGATAACAAGTCATCTTTGGGAATGGTGGCAATAGGAAATTACAAAAATTTAGCCAATTAACTCGTTAATTTTTGGGCTGAATACAGCAGAACAAGTGCTTGTGATCAGAGAGGTTTCCTTCCTGAAACCTCTCAGTTAAAAAGACTACAGATTGTATCTTACTCTCCACATTGATTTTAATGGGAAAACCTATGAAAATCAGTGACATCAAGGCCCAGAGTGTGGGAGACGAGTGTGCTTTAGATGTTTATCCTGCTATCACTGCTGTCATTTACCCTCTCTTGTCCTGTGCAAACCTCCTAGATTTCTACCTTAGCTCCACTTTTCATTTCTATAATGAAATGCAAAAAATCTTTTGCACTTGGAGAGGGACTGCTGTGTCTTCAGCGCAGTTCCCTATGAGATCCTCCCAGGCACACACAGCTGTCTGCAGCTCAGTGCTAAATATTCTGTAAAAAAAACTAAACTGGGACTCTAATTCAGGAAGCGTGTGCTGAGAAATGTGGGTTAACTTTGAAACGACTTCAACTACAATCATAAAGTTTCTGATGAGGCAGAAAGTGTCTGAAACACAAGCAACATAAGCATTAAAAATAACTTTCTGCTGGAAGATTACCTTGCAAATTCAAAATTCTCCCCAATTTGTAAAGGTATGAAGAGAATAAAACTTACCTTTCTGCCTCAAAAAGCACAAAACATTATATGAGATGTAAATATCACTAATAAATATTATTTGCAAACACATTGTCTTGATAAAACATTAAAACCATTAAAATTTCTATTTAAAGAAACAATAAAAGGTATACTTATTTTTAAGAGGTCAATCAGAAGAAAGAGGATTTTTCCTTTCTAGTAAACTATTAATGTATTTCTCCAAATTAGCATTTCTGTTTGTAAATATTCATTAGTAGAACCATTTAAAATACATATTTAATTATTCATTTGAGAACAGCAATGCAGTTCACATTCTAAAGAGAATATTTGAAAATATAATTAATTAAATATATATTTTGAAGATTAAACATTCAACATTTTAATACATCCCAGAAATAAATGTAAAAGATAATTAAATTATATACATATATACACATGAAAATATAAAATATATATGTATGTGTATATATACATATGCATGTTAAAATTTTTATTAATAAATTAAAAGTACACCTCTTCTACAGCTCCTCTGATTTAAGAAAGCTTTTTATTCTGTGGAAAATCTCTTATTACCATCAATATTCTAATGCAAATTATGATTAGAATATTTTTACCATTTTTACAAGGTGCAGTACAGATGACACATTTAAACTGTAATTAATAACATGGTAATGGCAGGAGACTTTTCACAGCTTTTCCCCCAAAGAAGCTGTCACAGCAAGGCAAGTGTACTCTGAGTTTGCTGCCTGCATGATCTCTGCTTGTCAGGCAATTTAGAGGGTATGGCACCATTCTTGCAGAAGATTTAGTTCTGCTTTTTAAGTTGCAGAGTGCAATAATGGGAGACCTTTGCTAGAGGAAGGCTTTCCAGAGGCATACAGGGAGGTGATGGATGTTCTGGTCCCAGTCCTGCAGCAACTTGTGCTGGGTGTGGGCAGTGTCCTGCAGGTCAGAGACTGCTGGTGAAGAGGCAAAGGGATGTCTGGGAGATCAGTTCTCTGCATTGTAGATAATACCTGATGTAGCTCCAGCCACAACAATGGAGTTACAAATATCACTGAGCATGATTATTATGCCTCATTTTTTTCATTTTTCCACTTAAGCAACAACACATTTTCAATTCACTTCAACTATTGCTGATGGTCTTTGAGATGCACTTTTCAGCTAATCTCCCTTTGATATATTAAACATTTCTACAGCAAGTATATATTAAAGATAAATTTTTCATTACCCAGATAAAAATATTTTTTTTTTAAGTTTTGTCAAAAAAATGGGACCAGACTTATGCAATACTCTTATTTTCATATTCAGCTGAAGTACTTAACTAAATGCCACATGAGAACAAAAGCAGTACCAGGAAATGCAATGTACTGGCATGGGTGAAGCCTCATTACAATTCAGGCCTCATGAGAAAATAAAAAAGGGTCAAGTACATTTTTTTAAACAGGATCAGAAATGTCCACTTTCTGTTTATAAGTACAAAAATGGTCTCAAATAGTTTTTAATCTAAGAAGCCTAAGAGTAATGCATTTTTATGAAGCATTTTTTAAATATAATACCTTATTTAAGTTTACAATAAATACTAAATAGAATTAAAATTTCTTTCATTTTCAGATCCTAGGTAATAAACCTAAGTGAACCCATTATGCAGTTTTTTTACCTCAATACTTCGCAAAAAAGCAGTATCTATATGCTTTCTAGGCTCTGAAAGCATTTTAAGTCAGCCTAGAGTATGACTAAATGGCACAGTAATTTCAAGGATCTGTTTGTGTGGAAAAGGTGGTAAGAACATCCTAATGTAGGCAGTATCTGGCAGAGGTGTCCTGCAAGGTCAAGTCAGCATGGTTCAAGACCTGATATTTGGATATAATACCGGATATGTGAATTGACATTCTGATTAAATTAATTTTTATCATTCCCACTCGTCTTACCTAGTTCTTGCTGCTGAAAATAAGTTTTCTAACTCAGAAGAAGGTATTTTTGTAGACATTGGTTTCTGAAGAGATTTTTTTGGTGATGTCTGTCCTAAATTTTATTTGGGTGAAACAGGACAGTTTGTCTCTGATTTTACCTCAAGCACTGATAGCAATCATACTGTTTCAATAAATAAGGGGGAAAGCAAATTCTTTCAGCAACAAATAGATGCATGGTCTAATTCAGAAATTGACAGTGACTCTGAGTTAGGCCTGGAAACATGTTTAAGCCTTTTTCTTACATTTTTAATGCTATAATCTACACAGCATGAAGATAAAACCTATAAATACTTCAAAATGTAAATAAAAAATAGCATTACGGGGAACCTTGAATCATTTTAACCAGACCAAGACTTACAACGAATCATAACACATTCTCGATATTTGCAGTAGAAAACCTGAAGTTTATTTGTCTGATAAAATACTCTGCTGTCAGTGCTCCTTAGGTGGCTATGGAAGTACAAGGGGTCACTGCAACAGAATGCCTATTTTATCAATCCTCAGCTGCTCATAATGGATCAATACTTAAAAGTATTTTAGTGATGCAAATATTTTAATATGGATGTGATGTATCATTTGGTTAAGCATTGGAACAGACTGCCCAGAGAGGTGGTGGAGTCACAATCTCAGGATGGATCAAAAATGACTGGATGTGGCACTTAGTGCTATAGTTTAGTTGGCATGGTGGTGTTTGGTCAAAGGTTGATGATCTTGGAGGGCATTTCCAACCTAAATGTTTATCTGATTCCATTATTTCATTTTACATATAAACTGAGGTATGTAATAATTCCATGCCTTCTAGGACAGTAAAAAAATGGCAGTTCCAAAGCTTACCATTTCGTATTATTTACACCTCTTAACACTAGTCCCATTGGCTTTATCTTTATTGCTTTGTTATGTTAAGTTATGTTATGTGAATTTTTATTCCTATTAAGTAACCTTTTTAGTTTTTAAAGGAGAAGCTAAAATCTTGCAGCCAGTGTAGGTGTACGTTTTTAGGAGAGAAGAGAGGTGCCATGTGCTCTCTGTAGGAATAAAGAAGAAAAAAATCTGTTAACAGTGTAAAAATGCAAACTAGGACAACTGATAAATACAAAAGAAACATACCAGCTTTGAAATGTTCTACTCACCAAGGCTAGTCTTTGCTTTTTTGACAAGTGGATATACTTTAAAATTAAGGTAAATATCAATCAGATTTTATACGTAGGCTGTTTTATCCTATTTTATCCTATGTAACTCATATATTTGTTACATATCTATCCTAGTAATCAGATGACATAATCCATGTTGCTTTGGCTTTTATGGCTATTTTTTATCACATTTAATGGGAATTTCACAATGCAAATGTATCATGATGTACCATCTATGAATTGTGCTATTTATGGTGCAGGACACACTGGCATTAATATAAAAAGCCTTTTTCATCATAGAAGTTGGTGATGACATCATGAATGAACTAAAAAAATAAAAAAGTGATTCTGAGACCTCTAGGGTTACCCCCTTAGGACTTGTACAATGTCAAAGTACTTCTGAGAGTTGCTGAGTGTCATCAGATTGTACAGAACTGCCTGGAAAGTAAGAGCAGTTTCCTGAAAGCTTTTCAGAACCTTAAAAGCACGAAGAGGCAGTCGACTCCCCAAAGTGACTGTCATCTTCTTTCACCCACAGCACTCCAGCAGTGTGATTCATACTATCCTACCCACTTCTGAACTGTAACTAGCCAAATGAGAGTTTTCATTTACTCCTGACTACGAAATGAACAGAATAGGTCTTGCAGCCAGAATGTGCAATAATGCAAACTGTCTCACATGCTGTAACACAGCATCTTCTCTATGCTAACATACAAATATTTCCCAGAAATTATGCAAAATGCTAATGTAAGTCCCTGGTGAAGGGGAAGGAGGAGAGGGGGAAAGGAAGAAAGAAGACTGCAGAAATTTAAAAATAATCAGTTTGTTTAAATCAAATTTTGGGCTGTTTGTTTAAATCCAATTCAGTTACTGAAATTAACTAATTTCAGTAGATCTGAAAAATTTCTGACTTTCAGGAGCTTGGAAAAGTTCTCTGCATATTTGCTTTCAGACCATTCTATAGGTTTTCCCACAAAGATACACAGCAGTAGCAGTACTTGGGGATTCTCATCACATTGGCAACTGGTCAGTACAATTTCTTCTGGTCACTAGATGGCAGAATGTGTGTTGACTTAGAAGCACAATTCTACATTGATTTGAGAAGCAGTGACTTTCTGTTTAACTGTAAAATTATCTCTCATATATATACATAAAAAAACTGTCACTACATTCAATGCACTGAGGGGTTTTTGTTTCCTTATTTATTTTTAGTTCCTCTTTTGTAGGACTGAAGATTAATAAAACCCCAACAAAGCATCCAAAATAAATAAAACACAAGTTGCGAAGGTTTTTTTGTGTTTCTGTTTTTTCCCCCCTTACAGTAAGATCTATGAGAGAAGAAAATCTGAGGAGAGTTCTCTTCCCTACCTCCAGCACTGCTTCACAGTAGCAGGGTACCCAAGCTCCACAAGGAAGCACTTGTTCTCTAATGCTGCATTGGCAGGACACAGAGCTTCAGGGCATTAGTGAATACCATCACTCTGCAGTACAGATTTAAGCTATAGCTTTCTATGGGAACCCCTTAAAATGATATTTCCTCATGAGGCAGGCAAGTTGCCAAAAGGGTAACGTAACTATTAGCTGAATTAGATTTCCATGGGAACCTCTTCTTAGTGAATGTGGAAAACGTTCTTAAAACAGCCTTTGCTTACTTCCTACGTAGATCCTGGTCCCATAGAAAGTCTCCTTTTGGCTCTCCAAAACAGAATAGAAGAGCTTTGATCCGTTTCAAACTGAATGGCATAATTTCTCTCACTGGAGTGAATTAAGATCTGAACTGAGCTGTATTCATGAACACAGTGAGAAAAATATGCTATTACTCATGAAAACATGGGAAGGATTTTATAACAGTGATTTATACAGAAAGGCAAAAGCATTTGTACTAACACAGCATATTTTTTAAATTGTACTAAATTACTGCATTTTATCAAGTAAAAGACAGGTAAGCATTTGTAGGATATTAGATGCAAGATTTCCTTTCTCTTGCACACAGAGATATCCTAATACATACACGTATGCACTCTTTCATCTCTCAAAAAATTAGGGAAGTTAATTATGTATTCTAAACAGTCAACATATTGTGCAAAGGTAATTAGTTTATATTCATCTCTAGGGAGACCCATTTACTCCTAGGACATAACTTTGGATTAATACTACTGCTGGTATTTTTAATGACATAAGAAATGAAATAAGAAATGAAATATTGCTGAATTAAAATATAAATGATATCACAAATCCCAAGGAGCTAGACTTCTCATGGCAATGCAATCTGCTGTCTCTCTGTGCATCTCTGCAGTGACTCTCTTGGCCAGCCATTATCTTTAGTGGGATCTCAATCTGTTTATTTATGGTTGCAGATTTGATCATTGAAGAATATCACAAAGATGTAATATTTCTTTAGTTTAAATGTGCAGAGAATGTTAAAACAATGCAAACTCTATTACTTGCCTTCCTGGTCCCAGTTGCTAATCACCTAGGCAGGAGAAACTGAGCGTAAAAACCTAGTGAAGAGACTCATACCTGTTCAAAATTAATGGAAAATGTCACCATAGCAGGTAGCCGGTTTTTACATGTGCTTTGAGGGATCATAACTAAGCAAAGAGGAAAAGGAGGGGTGGATGGAAGCCCAACTGCAGGTTTACCCCTTTTTATATCTACAAATCTGACATTTGTAATTATCATGGTCAGGTAGGCAGAAGATGCTCTGTAGCTCACATTTTTCCCATTCAAATATTTCCCTAGTAAACTATCCCGAAAAGTTTGTGTTCAAGTAAAATTACTAGTACTGATAAAAAGCATTTTTCATTTTCAAGTTTAATATTTAAATCCTGTAAATTCAGTGTTACGTTATTGTCTCATATTCCATATTGTTCTCTCAAAAGATTCATGGATGTAATAACATATTAAAGAATGAAAGCACAGGGTTTACCTTTATATATTTTTGCTTTTTTAAATGAAAGACTTAATGCATTCTCTTGTAGTATTCTCACCATTTTACTGTTTCTACTATAATAACTTATTCATGTGTAGCCTTTAAAAATTTAAATAATGGTATAATAATAATAATTCAGTATCTTCATTTCTTCTTTATATTTCATATTATTTTACTTCTGCATTAAGTATTTTGCATTTGTCATATATTTACTAATTGAATTGCTGATATGGTTAGCCAGTGCAGGAGTTATTTCAGAATGGCATCATTTTTATATAAACACTCTCTTTCCTGCAGCAAGCTACATAGTTATTACTTACAGGCTAGTATGTGCCTCTTTATTGTTCTGTACAATTAAAAGTCAAGAGATGATGACTGACAATAAACTGTAATTTCCTTAGCTATTCTTGAATTCAGTAATTCTTATTTTCTGTTCTAGAAAGACTGAAAAATAATTAAATGCAGAAAGCAGGACTCACAAGGACATCTACACTATTTCCTTGCCCTGCAACTATTTACCACAGACATTTCTGCAGATGGTTGCTTAATCTTTTCTAAATTATAGAAGCACTCATTAAAATATAAGATGAATTATCTATGAATTTTTGACAGGGAAGTTTACACTCTGTGAAAGATTTTAAAGCTGCATAAAGAGATGGAACAAGAATCAGTTTTTTAAATAACAGGTACTGTAAACTATAATCACTAAGAACAGTTAAACTGAGTGTGGATTTTTTTTAGAATGGTAAAGCTTCTAGGTGAAGCTAAATGATATTGCTTGCCTTTTTAAGAGCATTTTCTTGTCCTTGTTTAAGTCTCCTAAATTGTTTTTATGAGAAAATAATAAAAAATGGAAGAAGTGTTGCTGGATGTGAATTTTGCACATTACATTTTTGTTGTTTGCAATACCACAAGGCTGGGTGTTTTGTATACAGACATCATGAACGGCTGCTAAATTTTATGTAGAGAAGAATAACAGTAAAGGACAAGAGGCTTGGCTGTTGTAAAATGGCCTCGTTCCACCCAGGCAGACTAAAGTTTGTAAGCTGAGAAGGTGCACTAGGTGTTCACCAAACCGAAGACCTACTCTGACTTAAAAGGTTTATATAACCAGTTCACAAGGGTATGTGCCCTTGCTGACTGTCACTCGCAAATTAATGATCACACACATGCAATTTCAAACATGTAATTCCACTCAGTTCATCATGGGAGATCCATGTATGGCACACTGATAGGAAAGATGTTGCAGTGGTTTTCAAAATGGAAAACTTTTAAAAGGTATCTTATGATGCCATAAATCCTTTTTGAATTCCTATGGGACACCTGTGGTTTTAAATATGAGTCACAAATAACTCTTCTCTAGTCAGCAGAATAACCTTAATGGGAAAAGACAACGAGAAGAAATCCAGTGATTCAAATGTAAACCTCAGATAAAATTTTCAGAACCATAGAATTAAAGAATTGTTAAGATCAGAAAAGACCTCTAGGAGCACCAAATCCAACCATCATCCCAGCACCACTATGATGTTCACTTCTAAACCATATCCTTGAGTGTCCATATTCACACAGTTTTTGAACGCTTCCAGGGATGGTGACTTCATCGCTTCGCTAGACAGCCTGTTCCAATGCTAAATAACTAAAACTGAATCCTAAAATAAATCTAAATCCTTCCTTCAGAAATACATGCATGGGATTTTAAGTAGGAAAGCACACAAGAGATGCAACCAAAAATTATCAATGAAAATCTCTTGAACCAAGATATTTCAGGATTTTCATTAGATATTTTCACTGGCTTTAGTAAAATAACTTTTCTATGTCTCTGAAATTCTGATTTCAGAGTCAGACCCAGCAATTCTTATAATGTTTTTAAGGAGTCAAATATCTCACTGGGGCAGGAGCTCAATGTTCTCCTTCACTCTTACTGCATAATCCACACATGGAAAAAGTATCTCAGTGCATCTCCTAACTTGTCCTTCCTACTCTACAGGCCAGTGTCACAGAGTACCATGGCTTATTTAACAGGTGTTGCCCATGAAGTGCTTCTGTAAAAGCAAACTAACTGGTCAGCTGCAGATCTGGGCTAAACAAAGCACAGTGTGTTAAACACCTCTTACAGAAGTTCACCCTGAAGCCTGCATTAAAGAACAACTGAGGTGCAGAATTAATTTCTCACCTACTTAACACCAGACCAAATATCAACAGACAAAATAAAAAAAATAAAAAAAAGAAAAGAAAATGAGGAGATGTATTCCAGGGGCATAATCCATCTGATCATGGTGTACTACTCTTAACACAGGAACAGCAGTTTACTGGATTGAGCAGATGAATCCATTAGAATCAGTGTGACTATGATAATGATGCTGTACAGGTCCACCAAACACATAGATTACTCTGCTTTAATGCTGGTTTTTGAAACGTACATATTTTTAATAAACTTTTTTAAATTATGTTTTTCAGCCTAGTCAGAGATTTCTACTGTGTCACAGCGAAGTGCCTTCTGGGTCACTTCACTGATTAAATTAGAAAGCAATAGAAAACACAATCTAGTTGACACAACATTGATATTCATAGGGAATGATACCAGGGAAAATCATGGGGATGACACTATGGAAGTAATACATCCTCAGAGATGGGAAGAGCTTGCTTGTCTTTCATCAATAATCATCAAACTAATTGATTTTAGTATTTTTATTATTCCTACATTCTAGGGTGATATTATACACTTGAATCACTTAAAAATTCTCATGCATGTCCTAAAAATATTACTGTAACAATCAATACCTTTTGACCTCCACAATGATTAATTGAAGTGGATGCTATAGAGTTCCTCCTGCACATCTCAATAATAAGGATCTTTTAGAAGTGTCTATTCCATAATGTCTATATGAGATACAACTTATGTAATTAATTTCAGCTTGTCATCAAAACATACAATGTGGCTACCAAAAAGCTGTCTTAGCTCACCATGGTCCATCATTAGGGGAAATTATGCCAATAGTCAAGATATATGAATATCCTGAGATTGCAAGCAGGGATTTTTTTGGTGAAGGTGTTGAGTTCTGGACTTAGAACTATAGAGTTTGCAATACTCATCACTCTGGGATATTTGACTGTAATTTATATAAATGCATTCTCAGAATGACATGTAGTTTATGGGCATAAAAATACCTAATGTATTTTGGACAAGTCTGCAGCTTGTTTTGTTTTACTTAGATCAGACTTTCCCTTAACAGCTAGAGACCTGGATGTGTATCATGGCTCTCTAAGAGAGGCTTATGACTTGAATCTCATCCTGCTGCTCCCAACTAGAAACAGTTTTTTGAATCATCTACAGTGCTACTTACACATCTGCCCACAGATAGCCTATAAATCTCTCCAAATGCCTCTACTCCACTGCCTAGAAAGGGCTGGAAAAGAATGAGCTCACTACAGAGCTCAATAGAACAGCTTTTATACAAAGCTATTTTCAAACAAAAAATCAAATTTGCCTCAAATTAGGCTTTTGCCTCTTTTGTGTTTGCTCTCTGAAAATATCCTAATTATTAAGTTACCTGAAATAAGTCCACTGTAGGTTTGTAGAGTAGAATATTTACATTAAAAAATTCTGAATTGTTAAATTAAATTATGCCCACTAGAGACTTACTTTGATTGTCCAACCAACAGCAGAACAGTAAGTCTATTTAGATGACCATGGCTCCAACACTACAACCATAATGAACAGATTAGATGTATTTCATATTCATTCAAATGATTAACAGGTAACTTCAAAAACAAAAGCAGTGATCACAAGTTCAGAAAATTCAGGAAAAAACCCACTATATTGACCACAAAATTTATACAGCATTCGGTCAAGACCATGTTATCATGAGCATGTTAAGTAGGCTGAAAAGCTTATGTTGAAGTTCATAAGGTAGCAGTTCTCAAAAGACCAGAAGAAGAATTCTAGCTTTAGACCTAATACAGGCTGCTCATTCTGGATTGATCTTGTGGAAAAAAAAAAAAATTGTATTTTCCTGGATATATTTAAGTTAGATCTATTTTTATTTAAAATGTTACTTCAACTTGATATTCATTCACATCTCAGAGTGAATAAAGTATTGCTCAAGACTAAAGTCTTACGATTTTAGCAACAACTTTCAGCAAATGAAAATACATGTTTATTTTTAAAAAATCATTATTTGTTTGATCTGTAAGTAGCAAACTCAACTAAAACCTGTTTAAGGAATCCTAGGTTACAAAAGTAACATGCCTTTAGTTTTAATGAAGGTTTTGAAAGTAATGCAGCAATAGGTCTGCAAAGCCTGACTGGAGTGCTCTGTGCCAGAACTGACTCTGGAGCCCCAAGGTACTTACATCTGCAGTCAGAGCAGTTTATTTCCCAGGATGACAGCAGAACCCATTGATGCAAGACATGGTTATACAAACGTTCACCTGCTAACATATGTAAAACATCTCCAAAGGATAGCCTGGGTGCACAAGGTCTACCTCTGGGAAAAGGGCTTGGTGCCATACAACTGTACATGTATACGATCTAGACCATAGAACAGATGTTCCCCTTTTGTCCTTTCATGCAATTTATGCTTTTCAAAAATCATTACAGGTTCCCAAAAGACATGAAGAAGCAATTCTTTATGTAACAGATTTTGTCCAAAAGTAAGTCACTACTGCTAATGTACAGCCCCCTATACTGGTAATCCGAATTAGCACATATGTAGTTTTGATCACCTTATGTTGGATTTCAATTATTTGCCACTATCAAAAGAATAGACTATTCTATTTTACCTCACGTTGTGGTTTTAATACATTAGAGTAACATCACCTACAAATTACAATACTTTGACCTCCGCCAGTGTAAATCAAAAGTAATTAAATAACAGAATTAAATGTGCATATAACTGCTGTGTGAGCAGAACTGGCTCCAGACAGATTAATTTCTCTGGTTTTGAGCAGGACTGCCAGACCCATAATAATGATTTTCTAGCTTCTAACTCTATGTTCTGTTAGATCATGTGGATTCTTCTGCATATCCATACTATTTAATGCTTTAGATTATAGGAACAATTGCAGCTAGTTAAAGAGTGATTCCACTAAATCCTTATTCATGATGAGGTCAGCTTGGATTTGCTTCTATGTAGCCGTTTTTAAAAAACGTAATCACAATAAATTATTCCCAGTGTTAAAAATGAGACAGTGCAATAATCCAGGACAAAAAGAGCCAGCTGGGACAGTGTTTTTCTTGTTGCTGTTCTCTTCCTATTCCAAGGCCTATCACTGTTACTGACTTGAAATGTCGTGGTTGTATTCACTGGGTTTATACTAAACTGTAGTTAGGAATATTTGCCACTACATCTTTTAAGCATTTTCATGGCAGGGCCTGGGCAGCCTGATAAAAAAGCAAGAATTTATTAAAAATAGTAAAACATTTTTGCAGAATAAAATTATTATACAGGACCACTGGTGAATTGGTGCTCTTCTCAATGAATGCCTGTAGCAATAGAGGAGTACATAAATTCTAGTCTGAAAAGAAGATGCTATTCAAAGTACATAAATAAAACTTAAGAATACCCCACCTCACCCTATAGATAACTCTTTTTTTTGTGTGTGTGAGGAAGCATAAATCCCTTAGCTGGTATTTATAGTAGAAGCAAATTTTAAATCCTACACCTGTTTCAAAAACAAGCTCCGGACTTGAGACTAATAGTTGGGGAGATGCATTATTTCCATGGTTATTAAATTACCTAACTCTGGTAGTCAAAACATAGCTTAGGAATTCTGAGTTAAAAGACTTAAAAATTGAGGATCTGGGAAATGTTTATGATTATTTGTAAAATCTGCATAAATACCACTCTTATAAGATGGAAATTATTCACATAGAGTTATTTCTGGTTTCTCTCCTCACTGCTGCAAGGACTAGGTCCTCTTATAGGTCTTGGAAATCTTGAAAATAGAAATTTAGTTGTTGGACACAGAATTTGGTATAGCAGAAAGGAGATTTCTGCAGGCATCAGAACATGAGGAAAAAGTAGCAGTCCTATGATTAACTAAACAATATCTAAAGAAGAAAATCAGCCAAGCAGAAAAGTGGACGAAGAAAAAACTACAACTAACCAACAAAACAAAACAAAAGCAACCCCACAAACAAACAAAAAACCCTAAAAGCACGTATCTCCAGAAGCAAAGAAATCACAGATTCTTACATGTCTGATTAGGATCAGTCTGGTTCTGCTCAACCCAGGAAGATTATAGGGTTGAGGAAGACAGACTAAATTAATCATCAGGACTTCTGATTTCATTGGTTGTTTATGAACTTAATTCAGAGCATCCTCAAGGTATATAAGATGAATGGTACCTGTTTTTAACTGCTCTGTTTTTAACTAAAACTTTACTAGGTTATATATATACACACACACAATTTTATTTACATCATTGTTTACTATTATCTCTAAGCTAAATAACATCTCCTTAAAATGTCAAGAAAATTGCACATGATTATATTGATTCATTTTAACATGATACAGTAAAGGAACAGGCAAACATTAAATTTAATGTTGCAGGAGAGACTGTATCAATAGGGAATTCCTGGGCAATAAGTGAAATTTTTCAAGTACTTATTTCATAAGTACTTATTTCATAAGAAAAACTGTTTCAAGACCAGAGTTACAGGATAATGTAAACGAAGATAAGAGTCTGAGACAAAAGGCAAGAAAGGAAAATGCAGGTAAAAACCACATTTTGAATAAGTGAAAATAGCTTTATTTGTGTTATTTGTATTATAGCTACAATTTTAATTTTAATTTTAATTCTAATTAAAAACAAAGCCCTTTCTCAGTTACACAATTAAGTCAGCCCCATATATATTTGTGTCATGAAGTAAAAAACAGTTATTCCAGAAATAATATCAGTGAATAAAGTTGGAAAAAAAAAAAAGAAAAAAACCTGCATCTATTCAAATACACTAGGATTTACTGTAAAAGTAAAATATTACTTCCTACATTAGGATTCTTTATAATAAAAAATAATATCAACTTTACTTAGTGAAAAAAGAAATAAAAGAATTATAATTATGTGGGATGTAATCCAAGAATCATAATTACATTGAGCATGTAGAGGGATAAAATGTTAAAGACAATAACCAAATGATAAGCAGCTTTGAACCTGCTCAAACCACCCCCTAAGGTTGTTAAGAAATTAACAATTCTAAATTTATATCAAGTAGGAAATGGTAGCTAAGAATCTTTGGAAGCTATGGATCTCTTCACAGTTCCTATTCTATATAATCATGTACTGATAGAGAATTTGTTGATAATTTCTGCACGTGCTGAGGATGAATAAATGAAGTCACCAGGACAGTGAGTACCTAAAACCAGTCATCTTATTCAGCTTCAGACCTGGCATTCTGTTTCATGGCTGTGAATTCTTATCATGTTCAAGCTATTGAGGCTGCTGCTTGTCAGCTGCAGTTCTCATTAGGAAAAAAGAGTTTCAGCTGACTATAAGGTTTGTAGGAGTTCATAAATATTCTGCTACTGTTCAAAACTGCTGCAGTGAACTGAAAGCAGACATACAGACGCATTTTTGATCCCACAAGGAACTTCAGCTATTAGCCTATAAACCATGATCATTCAACATGTTAATTAAAGAACAAAGCCTATCAAATTAAATATGGCATATTTCTTCTGACCTGGTTAAAGGCAAAATAGCAATTCAGTTCTTGAAGCTTTTGCTTCTAATCAGATGCTCTGCATCTTCATAACACTTTCAATGGGATTTCTCTGCATATAGTTTTTGGAAAGGCCTTATAACAGAAGGTGTGAATAGTACAGATTTGTCTCCACTGCTACTGCTTCCTTTGGTGACTTCGTTGGGGAGCTGACCTGTGATCCTGTGGGGCCATGGGACTTAGTGCAGTGCTCTGCAGGGCAAGATTGAAGGCTGAGTGCCAGGCTGCCCTCCAGAAGCTTGTTCCAAGGCCACTGACAGTGAAAGGACATTTTCCTTGATCATCAATATCATGTTCCCTAAGCATCTTCTGCTTGTACATCATTCTAAGGTCACTTTGATATAAATAACTAGTGACAGATGAGGCCTGTGGGGTGCTTGTTAGAGAGCCTGTGGTAGATATTTTATTCTAAGTCTGATCAATTGTGGCACAGCAAGGTTCTGGAGATCTGTGCATGCCACTGTAGCACCATAATAAGACCTTTTCTTCTTCAACCACTGAGTAGTCCACAAACTGTGAGCAAGGGCTTGCAGTCCTGCTTACATAGAGTTTAGTGAATCCAGTTATCTTCACATAGAGACAGCAAGATTACCCAAGCTTGGCAGGAGAGCACTGTCTTCCTTGTGAATAAGAACAATCTCATTTGGACCAAGATGACCAAAGTTAGGGAGACAGATCTGATTGTGAAAATGAGAGCAATGTCCTCTCTTCTCTCAAGGCAGTCAGTGTGGCTGTCAAAGGAGTCTGGATAGCTCCTGCACCAGGACAACAGGCAGGCCCTCCTCCAGTAATGCTCACATCTGTAGAAAGCTGCCACGCAATGACCCTTGAGTATTAGAAAGGACAAAACATAAAGTTGTTCAGTGCTTTTTTCTCTAAGTCAACAAACACAAGGGAACATTAATTTAGAAATATAGCACATGGCAGAGAAGCTGGACCTCAGAAAAAAGAAAGACAAATAGAGACTTTTTTCAAAAATAGGGTTTTGTTAGTTTTTTTTTTCTTAAAAACAAGAGGTGGCCTGTTTTCTCCTACTTATGTTTTTATTATTCACTCTTTTAGAAGACAATCATCCCAGCAGTAGTGCTTGAGATTTGTTTGTGTCATTTAGAAATCTTTCCTTTTAATAAATGTGACATGTATTGATGTGTTTGTTTCATTGGAAAATTGTTGCTCAGCCAACTCAGGCAGTGTAGACCAAATTTTGGAAAATGGAAGACCACCCTTATTTAATATTTTAATTCCTCCGTTTTACTTTCACTCCCATTGATATTTATTTCATTCATTTCATACACTGTTATAGTTTTCTAGAATCACTTAATTTCAGAGACTTTTCTCTGCATCCTCTCCAGCTGTCAGTTTTATTTTGTAAGAGCCTCTGAGCCGTACACAGTTTTACTTGTTATCAGGTATGGCCATGAAAATACCTCATGTCCTCCAGCTCAGACTCTATCAGCCCCCTAATTTATTGTTTGTACACCTAAAATCTCTTTCTGCCCCTTCATGTACCAGCATCACCCTGTGTTCACATTAATTAACATAAATGTCACTACTAACCCATTAATTTCTCTGAATTCTCAGGCACATGTACAAGGCACTAGATTCAATTAGTAAAGCAAAGTACACCAAGATGCTCTAGCCATCCAGAAAGACTGCTCCTTTTTTAGAATTACTTGTTTTGTGGCTGAATATTTACTCTTGAAATACTGAAAAGACTCAGACACAGTACTGAACACTGTGGATACCCAATGTTAATCATGCTGCTTTAAGACCTGCTGGTGGCTCAAGCTGCATTTCATTTAATTTTAATGCATCTGTTTATCAACAACATGTAAAATAACTGAAGATCTACAACTGCAAAAGTGAAAGTTTTGAAAGTCTCATTTTCTGTTTCTTAAATGGCAATAGCTCTATTCTTGCAAAGAAAATAGTATTAAAAACTACAACATAAAACAGTATTTCTACTTTTTTATTGGGAAATATTTATTTTGTTTCAGAAACATGTCCAGATAAACACTTTGGATTATTGAAACTTGGTTGGCAAACTATAAAAAATTTGAGGAAAAAAAGGAGTCACATAAAAATCAGTTTTCTGTCAGATTATTTTAGACATTTTCTCTAATATCAGTGCCAGCATTGTATTATTTAATTATTTACATACTCTTTATTCTGCTTTCAAACATTTTTTTTAACTGAAGGTCTTTTAGACAACTACACTTGCTAAGATATAAGTCAGGATTAGAATAAAGTATTAGTTTGAAATTATGCATTAAGAACTGTAATTAAGAACTCACATGAGAAATACCAAAATTACTTCACGTAGGAGTGGTTATGCAAAGTCTAAACATTTAAGTTAGCACAGTGTGTTAAACAGCATAAACTATTTTTTTCTGTTAGAAGACTGCCAAAATGCAAGAAATGAGCCAGTTGGATTGCACAGGCTATCTGAAAGGAATGGGAAATGGCACTGTGCTACAGCAGCAAATGCAGAAAGACCATGTTTACTGACTACTTTGATCACATAAGGAGAGAAGGAAAAGATGAGGGAAAGAAAACAATCAATATGAGGGAAAAGGAAGGAATGAAAGTATTTTATTTTTAGCACATAGGCACATAAAATTAGTGTTGCTAGAATTCATGAAACATAGTTCTGACCCAAGTTACTACTTATAGCAGATATGTTATACCAAGAGTGGTAGCCTTTTTAATCTAATTTTCAATTTCACCTAGCAATCTCTAAAAAATAATTAGGACACACCCTCATTAGACACTAAGGAAAAATTGATTCTTGGTCTGTCAGATCCATTTTAAAGAGTCCTCGTTTTCCTTTAATATCAACATATCCTGTATCTATAGCACATATTCAGGGGATTCTTTCTTTCTCAAAATCATATTTAATTTAAGTTAATATTATTTTATTTTTATGTCTATTAAACTGTCCTGCTTATTAAATCAAGAGAAATCCTTCATATGCTACAGAGTGACTGTGACACAGAAATATAGATCAAAAATAGCCAGAAATAGATAGCCAGTCAGCAGAGAAAAGTTAGAGCTGTTCCTTTCAGTTTCCCAGAAAGTAAAATATACACATACTGAAGCAAATACACATGGCCATAAGAAGCCTATGAGAAAGAAGTACTCCTCAGATGGAAGAATTGAATTTTTGGAATATTTCCTGCTCAATTTGTATAGAGCAAAAAAGTGAGATGACAAAAATAAACAGGAAATTCTTATAAAGCAGACAAGGAGCTATAAAAGGTGGTCAATGAGCATGATTTTGAAATGCTAAAAGAAATGTAAATCATTTTGTATTAAATTTGCAGTGATCTTGACCCATACAGACCAGCTAAAGTGAATAAATGAAGTTGGTTGGAATGAAACACTGGCAGCTCCATATCTTTATCTTCTTTTTTCTCTTGCTTAGTCAAAATGATCATACTGAGATGATCCAAAAAGAAAAAAAAAACCAAAAAAACAAACCAGGAACAATGTAATGGAAGCAATTCCAGCAATTTACAAAAATGATATATATTTTTGAGTTTTCTTTAGGTTTCCTCTTAGTGTGCCTCTATGTGCATTTGCTCACTCATGTCTATTTGAGATGTTTATATTTGTTTACATATGGGAAGCACATAAGCAGTTCTTATTGCTTCAATGTATATGTATTTTGTTCCTGTTTTGTAAAAATAGAGTAAATCTATGAGAAATTTTATCTATTTTTTTCTTTTCCATAATATGTTTCCTCCACGATCATAGTCTATTTTATTGTAGTATTACAAAGAAATATGCCTAAGAGGACATTCAGAATAAATTAAACTCCTTTTTCCAAAGGTATATCAGATCAGGACTTTGATTTTAAGAACACGATGTTGCGGATCATTAAGCACATTAATTATTTAAGGCTATTCAAAATACACTTGCTGCAATGTGAGCCAGAGCTGATAGTCAAATTAACAAATACTACAGAAATGGCAGCTGTGTAGGTGATGAGCACAGAACATTCACTTGCCTTAAAAAAAAGCGAGTGATTTTTCCTTCATGTACTGCAAAAGTCTTTCACACTACTGTATCTTCCACTGAAATCATGGTAGAAACATATTTAAGACTCCCACAGCTGAATCACAGCTTTATTTACATAACTATTGCTTCAGACCTAGCAGATGTTTGCCTATAAACACATAAATTTTTAGGACAAATTCCTTAAGCCTTTTGAATAATTCTATGCTTTGCACAACTAGATCCTAGGATACTTTCTATAAAAATAAAAAACTAAGATAAATATAAATATAATGACATTAACCCATTATTCATGGCCCTGTATCATATTTGTCAGCATGGCTGACAATAATTCCAGTGATGCCACACCTGATCAACACCATTATAAATGTGTAAGTAATCTAGAGAAATGCAGATACTGCAACAACATTCTTTAGCAACATTTACTACTTCATAGGAGAGTTTCCCATCTTTAACTGATGTTACTGTCTTTAAAATTGCCAGAAAAGACACAGCATATTCTACATGACAATGAAGTCATCAATGTCAATCTCATTCTCTGAACAGCTTTTATCTAAATTAAAGGGAAAACAACTAATATGCATATTAATCTACTTTGTGTGCATCTCAGTGTGACCAAATGGGTAAAAAGGTTCTATGCTGTCATTCCAATATGTATGCAGCTTTGATCTTCCTTGTCTCACTACTCCTTCACATAACTCTGACTTACCATCTCAGCTTTCCAAATACATAATTATGTGTTCTCTTGTAATAAAGATATACGCTGATACTGAGTATGAAATTAAAGACAAAGTGAAATATTATATTTAATGGCATAAAATGTTGGTTCTTAAGCCTGTAAAAATTATTCATTTGTAGATAGCAGGTTTCTCAATGCATATTAGACTTGGTTAGTTATGTACATATCTGAGAGATCATATATTAACCACTGGTGGGAAAAAATATAATTCAGAAGAGATAACTTTTCAACTTAATTTAGACTGCTTTTTGTTGCAAATGCAAATGAAAGGGACAAGTACACTCTGTCTTTTGCTGCCTAAAGCCACTGCCCATTAAACAGTCTAGATGCAAGGCTTGGGTTAGCTCATGAATAACTACCAAAGCATTTCACTTAAATTGGTGGACTAAATTATTCATTCAGAATTAAAATGGTCCTAATTCATTTTAGATTACTTGGTAAATTAAGCTAGAAAGAAGTGAAACCATTCTAATTTTGAATGAGACTTGTCCACAAAGCAGAATAAGTACTTTATTTCGGGGTCATACCTTCAGCTGATGGTGAATTTTTAATGGCATTCTCACAAAGACAAATCTGGAATCTCCCTATCTCACTACATGCAGTGTTTATTTATTCCAAGGCATCTGAGATTTTTAATGTTTTATACTAGTATATTTAGATGTGGACATCTAAATGGCAGACTTAAATTTCTATGATTTGCAAAGCAGTAACAGGCAGACATCCAATAGCTAGTGGGAAACCTGCCTATGTCCAATTTATTTTTCTTCCATGCAACCTCATGGTTTTTTGTGATCAAAGTGCTGCAATATTTTGATATGGTTCTCAAAAGAATACCAAGCTGAATGCTTATCTTTAGCATTCCCTTTGTTTCTGTATCAGGTTCTCATGTGGGATGGGGAATAAGAGTTAGGAGAAAAAAAGGAGTTAAACTTCTAGTATATTAATCATTATTTGGTCATGGTTACAAAATTTCTTATCTGATCCTTTTTACAGAACCCTGTATAACAAAGCCACCAAGATAGAAAATATTAGTTGTACAAAGCTTATGATGAAACTAAGGCTGTTTTTAGCTTTTCTCTTTTGAGTCAAAGTATGTTAACAAAACAGATTGAAACAATACCATCTCAAAATTAGCAGGTTGACTTTTTCTTCTTTTTTTTTCTTTTTTGATGCTAACAGATTGAACTGGCTCTCATGTTCTCCTGTTCCTACATGAAATAAACATGTAGCTCTCCTGAGAAAAGTTCTACTATTTGGCAAGTGATGTTCTTCACATTGTGAAGCAGATCCTCAAAATCTTGCTAGTTTTTTTTTCTTTGTGCGTGTAGTTCAGCCAGCAAATTCTAGCACAGAGGCATGCAGCTAATTAATTTGTTAAAGACTGTGCAGCCTAAATTAAAATTATATAGTCAAGTTTCTGACTTTCAGCATTTGAAGAACTATTTGCAAATGTGATTTATTTGAATACTGCATGGTTGTGTTGTGACCAAGAAGCAATATAATGGCTTTAAGCTTAGAAGAAGTCAGATTTAGGGAAGATATTAGGAAGAAGTATATATACTGAAATAGAAGTTATCTTCTACTAGTGTAGGGACACAAAATTTCTGTTTTACATTTATTAGAGATTATCTGTCAAATGAAATGTAGCAGTACTGATGTTCACTCTGCTCATCCCACCATATCTGTCCACCACACATCAACTTCCCAGTCTCCATAAAGCCAAGGATGCATCTTTTTTGACTACCTATTGCCATGAGATATGAGAAATGATACATAAATCTTGTAGAAATAAGGAGTACATAACATGACATGAGATACACACTGTTAGTTTTCAGTGAATTAAGAGAGAAAAGTTTTGTGTATGTTTTAAAAATATCCTGTTGATCACACCATATTCAGGAAAGTGTGATTTAAGCATCCCAAAGAGACTGAAAGATAACCAAAATGCAGGCTAAATTCAAGACCCTTTATTTCTCATTTATTTAGTAGATAATAATTGCTGTTTAGAAAAAAAAAATAAAGAAAGGAAGGATGAGGAAGCAGAAATAGGATAAAGGATTTCAAATTTAGTAAATCAGAAAAAAAATTTCAATTTGATTCAAAGCATTTTAAAAAGCTATGTATATACATGCATCGGTAGAAACACACTTCTGTACAAAAATCTGCAAGAGCAGAAGTGTTAAGAACAAAATGGTCATGTACAAGTATATTTTTTAACATTTTGAATGGTTCTGTATCAGCTTTGCTGCGAATTGCATATTGAGCAGAGCACCTACATTCTTGGTCCTATCTATTTATAATTCTTGCCCACGAATAGCATTCTAGATGGTGGCCAGTCCACAACTACAACTGTTCTCAAATGCTGCCACCTTAAGGCTAAACCGAAGTACAGCTAGAAAGAAAACAAGCCAAACCTGAAGAAAACGAGCAAATGGGAAAAGACATAGAAGTATAGCACGTACTGAATGAATTTGTGTTTATTCCTGTGTGCAGTATTACCTGAAAATACTTTGGGAATGTAGTTATAGAAATATTAAGTATATAATCACTGAAGGAAGAAAACTAGGCTCTATGATTGGAGGAGATTAATGGATGAGAAGTCTGAAAGTGCAAAGTTCGTGTACCATTGTATCCCTCCTGATTTTAGAATAAAAGCAAAGCAAGTTCTGCAGATAGAGGCAAAATCTCCTATTATACCAACTAATGAAGTTAGAAAAAAATCAATACAACTCTGAGGTTTTGCAGTGCAGAAACCTCCCTGACCCCTCCCATCTCCTTTTTATAAATTGTTTCAATACCATCCCTACAAATTCCTGATTCATCTACTGCTGAGAATACATTTTAAACCAGAGTAGTTGACATTTGCTGTAATATTTTCCCAGTCCTGACTGATCCCTATATGTCAGTGTCCTCCTGTTTCACAGTGGCACACTTGACAATGTGTAAGGCAAAATAAAATCTGATGAAAGCCAAATAAGCGGTTGAGGTTTTTGGGTTTTTTAAAATTGTGACCAGCAATTACCCAGTTGCATTAGTATTGAAGACTTTGTCAAATATGTCCAATTTTACCACTTCCATTGCCAATTTTCTGATATGTAAACACTGAGTTTAGGAATAAGGGTAATAGTGGGCAAAAATGAAATTTGAATTTAATTTTATATAAAGAAAGGCTGATATAAAATTTCACTGGTTATGCTTCATTATTTTCTTGTTGATTTTAGCAAGTTATTTCCAATAAATACTTGATTCTGATACTGGTACTTCTGCACACAGCACAGCCACTAGCACAGATCACAGAACACAGATTTCAGAGTGTATGCTGCATGTAGATATGTTTAATGGAAGGAATAAGAAGGCTTAATCTCTTCTTTAGGCAATTTATGAATGAAATAGTTCTGACTTGAAGTTCTGACTTGATCCTTCTCATGATAACCATGTGAGATTTGAGGTGTTTCAAGTAGCTATAGCTAGCTGAGGACTGAAGAAAACAAAGCAAAACTAAAAAATAAGTGTCCTCTGCTACACTGCAGTTAGAGATATTACCCCACCAGCTTTTTTTCTGTAAACCTGGATTGTTTTGATAGTTACTGTGAAAGTGATAAGCACTCTTGTAGCCTTATTCTGCAATCCATCTCCTGGTTTAGAAGGGATGTCCTCTAGGTGCTTAGAAACAACCATGAGCTTCTCTCTGATTTCTGTGGATGTATTTCATACACTTCTTTCAAGTGTCATATGGTACCTTTAGAATTATGTTTTGTGGGGAACACACTTACACTGTCAATTAACTTTCTTCTACTTATTAGCTATTTCCATCACAGAGAAGAAACAACAGAAAGCATAGTTAATTGCATAAGAGGCCAATTCAGGACAAATGCAATGTTTTTCCATCACATCCCATCACACAAGGTTGCCATTTCTCCACTTCTTAAATGTCTATCCCTTGCTGCTAACTCACAAAATTGAACACTGCCTGTGGCATTTACTGTACCTTCATCTGCTGGATTTAATGTTGTCTCAGCTGCTCCACTCTGTCCCTCAGGGACCAAACCCGTTGCCATTCAGAATACTCTCAGCAGCAGATACAGAAGAACACCAATCTCTCATCCAAACTAACTGCATAAAGGTGATAGCTCACTACAATACTAGATTATTCACCTTTTTTCTCATTCTTTCTTATGTTTTCCTCCTAGTTTATAGCCTTTTTGGTATTAAGCAGGGACCTGAAGTATTTACCATTCTTCACAATTCCTGACCACATTTTATTAGAAATGAGACAAAAGTCAGATCTGCTTCTGGGCAGAGCTGTGTCAAGGATGGAAATTTTATTTCACATAGGATTAACAGACATACAGCCCAATAAGATAGGGCAATGGCTCAGTGATCCAGGAAATGTTCCTGGTAAGATGAAACCTTTCCATCTTACAGTACCCCTCCAGTACTACTCTGGAGATTTCCAGTCTGACTTGAATCAAAGTCATAATGGACAGCAACAAATTTCCAAGTTGTCCATGGAAAAAAAAAAAAATGCTTTCAAGTGTTTTAGTTGAAACTGCTTCTTGTACAATTTGATGAAAGAATCATTTGGGGATTTGGCTTTGAATATCTTTCAGTTGCCTGATTTCTACCCCACGTAATTCTGAGAAAAGTGACTGGATTTCATACCAGTTAGACAGAGGAGTTAACTCCAGTAGTATACAATGGTGCTCAGATTTCCAGAGGAGTTTCACAAAGATGTAGGGATGGAGAAAAGCCGTAGCACTTTAATAAACCAAATTAAACTCTGCAACCAGATACTGCAGTGGTGCTGGGAACAACACAGAAACTCTGTGACTTGAATTCCTCTTGTGCTGTAAGAAGTTAAACTGGAGCAAGCTATTTGCAACATACACAGCATCAACTTATTTTACTCCAAAGTTTTTAAAGAGTCAAGTTTTTATGAAAGTCCTAAAATGCATGTTTTCCTTTAAGATGTTTCCTTTTTATTTACTGTTCTGAAAACAATCCACATATTTACCTAAATATTTCACATTCTATCATTGAATGTATCAAAAAGACTGCTAGCTTTGGTTACCTCATAGCAAGGCCTTGGACAACTTCCAAAATAACAATATCTTTAAAGGAGTCTCTGTAAGTATATGAAGATGTACTCAGTTGGGTCTTTTAACCATGAAGGCAGATGTTCTCATTTTTGGAGTATAACTTTTAGTATTTGGTAGCAGATGGAAATTTAGTTAAGTATTAAGTACTGTGAAATTACAGAGGGGAGAGATGTTCTTTCTTCTTCATGGACCCAGAATCTCATAATATTATAGAGTGTGGACATAGCCCGTGGTCCCTGGCAACTAAGTAGAGAAAGAGTAGGGAAGGTTAACATAAGAGTCATTTTCTAATGTCAAGAATTTCTCTACTTATATCTGCCACGGGCATTACTCAAATACCTTGTTCAGATATTCACCTATTCCTGAATTATAAGCAATTCAAAAGAAAATACAAAGCAAGCATAAAATTCTGCATATAATTCCAGCTTAACTTAAAACTTCTGAACTTCATTAAACTTCAATTAACTTTTCAAAATTATCATCTGTCTTTTATCTTACTAATTTCAACCATAACCTAAAGCAAGAAAAAGAAACCATGAGGGAAGCTATGCTGATCATGGAGAACACTGGAAGCATTACAAAGAAGTCTAATCTTATTACACTTCAGTACAGTTTCAGAACCAAACACCTTAGCATGAGCATCATAAAAACCTGCAATATGCAAATAACACAGGAACTGAAGTCACAGAAGCACATGGACTAGCTTTTGCCTCTCCCCATTTGATTACCTACTGATTGACATAATAGACATGAATCAACACATTCTCAGAGGAGTTCAGACCCTGACCCCTTCATTGTGTAAATTTCTGGTTGATTTTGTTTGAGTCTTTTTTCCAAAGCTGATGCAGTTGAAAGCAAAAGTACAAGTGGCACAACCTTGCAAACAGTCACTCACATTTTTGGACAGGAATCCTATTATGAAGTCCTACAGCCAGTGCACATATGTGATGTCTGCTGTCTACCCTCGTACTCATCTCAACTTCAAAGCACAGTGCTTGTTTACAAGTTCATCAAACCCTTCCCCGGGGATATAGGTGTCAAGCAATGAAAGGTGACTGCTTAGATGCCAGTGAATGATCTGTTTAGAAAGGAAGCATTTCCAAAATGGTGAACAAGAATTGAAGAGTTTCTCTTGTCTGCTATGTTAGTTTAAGTTAGTAATTATGACAGATCCTCACAACATATAATCACTTTCTAAATCCATCATTATTTTACATATAGATGGAACTCAAACACGATTTAGGTATAATTTCCCAAAAGGTTTGCTGGTCTTTCACATTTTCTCCTCAACCTTGAATAATTTTGTGTGAAGTGTACTTGCTGATTATCTTCTACTTCTGAACATCTAGTTTTGCTATATCTTCTGAGGTTCTGTTGAATTAATCACATCATCATTAGAAAAAAATCCTTCACTATTATCTGTCTTACCTCTCCATTCTTCCCTTAATTTTCTCTGTCCTTTCTCAATATTCTATGGTTCTGAGCTTCCCTATGACATTTCACACATTATTCATTTCTTATTCTCCTCTCCCCTCCTCATTTAATATTTTCTTATGAAGCCCAGTCACCCTCACTTCTTATCCACCTTTTTTCCTCCTGCCAGCTGGAATGTGGTGTTTTTTTTTTTTTTTTTTTTTTTTTTTAACTTGTTCTGTTATGAAACTGTTCCCACTGTATTTCATGAAAATAACATCAGAGTCTTCCAGAAGTTTTCATCTTATTTTTCAGATTCTGGTTGAGTGGGAAGGGTAAGAACAGAAGGAAAAAGTCTGATTCTAACCATAAACTACTGCTAACCATAAAATCTCTCACCCTCTTCAAAAATAGTCCTTTTAAGGACTTGTGCAAACTTTTACCCATCATCACTGCATGCTCTTCTATCATGGATAATCACACCTGTTGATAGAGTACCTGCCAAAAACCAGTAGCATAAGAAAGTGGAATCTGGATTTCATACACAATTGAGAATGCCAGTATAGCAGACTGATTTACAGCAGGTGCCTTAGTGACTCATGATGGCCACCTGACTGCCAAAAATGTATTGAGCATGGTATCCTTTGTGGAAGCATCCCTCCTGCCGACAACAATACCAGCTGCTGACATGCACTGCAAAGGAGTAAATCTAGCAGTCTTCAGTTTGCAAGTTTTTTGTTTTCTAAAAAAGTTCAGTAGCAGAGAAGAAGCTGTCTGCTTAGAGCTACAGTAAATTACCCAACTTCAAGTGGATCAGAATTTTGCACTTTAACAATTCTCAGATAGGATGAAGTTGCATCTTGCAACACTACCTCTCCCCCTTCCTACAGGGCTTAAGGAAACAATTAGATGAAGCCACACAAATTTAGAAGTTCAAGTGCCAAATGTGTTGAACTTGTTAGGATGAGTACAAGGGTAAAAAGTGGAACCAGCCTGAATGTGGTAAAAGCATGTCTAGTTTTAAAAGGGAAAATACATCTACAGTCTCCCTAAATAACTGCACAGTGCCTTACATAATGGGGCTTGAATCTCAGTTGTCCCTAGGCACTACCACAAACCACTTGATTAATAATTCATCATTAGCAATGTACATGTTAGACTCACTTTATAGCTGCCTGAGTAATTCTGATTTAGTGGAGCAGTGCTGGAAATAGAAACACAAGAGTACACACTAGCCTAAGGATGCCAGTGGAACTTAGACCAGAGACCAAGTGTAGCAGGTTATTGTCTGAGATGGCATCAAACAGACCTGTTAGCTCAGAGGCAGCAGAAAGGCAACCCTGGCATTCTGTCTTTTTCATCATGATCAGCTATGGAGTTATTGTCAAAGCTACCTTTGAGTACCTATTTTTGATTGTTAATGTCACTGTTGTTTCAAAGTGAACTCTTGGTTCAGGCTGATTTTAATAGTATAGATGTAGTTATTGATTTGGAATTATAACCATGTATGCCAGACTAGTTAGACTGGGGAATTCTAGACAGCTTCTGTATCTGCAGTGTGTTTTGGATCAGCACCAAGTGTGACCTCTTGGAATGTTTATGCTATTTAAATTTATAGTTGTTCTACAATAATTCTTAATGTGCAAACTACAAATCTCTGTAACTCTAAAGCTGGAAATTTAAATTACTTCTGAAAAATCTCTAGAGCATCCATCTTTTTCCAGGTGTTGAATTAATAGTAACTTGAATGACCAAGAACTAACTCCCCTACTTCAGGGTTATCTTGCCTGCAATCAGCTAAAGAACATAGCAATGTTGCCCTCTTTGGTATTCACTTTAGATCTTTTAGTCAGATTTGGTACCATAGCACTGGATTTTTAATCAAAATCTGTGGGAGATCTGCTTGTACACAGGTGTAGAACATGAACTTGTTCTTAGCAGCTTTTGGTACAGACAATTACTAAATGTGGATCTGCATGACAGTTTGGTACCTAAGTTTGCTTTTCAAATAAAACTCATATGAAATAAAATTTATATGAAAGAACAGTATAAAATGGTCTTCATAAAATACTAGGAGAAAAAATAAGAGCTGAATTCTGAAGGAGATCTTGCTTTAAAAATGCTATGAGCTTTCCCTCTCATTTGCAATATTTATAAATTAGTTGTCAAATTGTTTTTGCTATGTAAATATTGTTTACTCCTTGTCACTGTCACCCTTCAGTTCCTATCACCATGAGCCCAGCACTTAAAATCAAGCTTTGAAGCTTCTGAACAAATGTTAAAAATGTTTTCCACCCTGGAAAATCCAAGGCTCCCCACTACTAATTAGTGCTGCTAATATGTTTGTGGCTTTTTTCTTTTTCAAACAGTGCTTGAAAAACATTTGGAAGTGCCTCATATATTTCACCAATCAAAATTATCATGTGTATTATCTTTTTGTATCTTTGATCAAAAGCACCATTATACAAATAAAACCAGCACTCATCAAGTAAATTTAATTTAGAAACCAGCTGTAGCAGACACTATATCAACATGCTAAGACACAGTCAGTATTCACCAGAAAAATAAAACCAAAACCTCTGAGACAATTTTCATATTCCCCTTTTCCATTCTTATATAAATGTGCTATAAACGGGAACTAGATAACTTATTCCTCTGACAAAAAGAATTCTGGACTAATAGAATTGCAAACTTCCAAAAACTGCTCTCTTCCTAATATGCTTCTTCTGCAGCACACTCATTTATCCACAGCAAGCTCCACTGGCAGGTCGGTATACATCTTATGGCTTCAATTGTTTCTATTTTATGGTCACGAAAAGACTACTTGCCACCTTGAAAAATGTGCATGAATTGAGTCATAAAGTGGGTATACAATGCATGAAGATGTTCTTGAATGGACTCAGTAATGTTAGTGGTTTGTGCTTGTAATTCAGGAGCAGTCTGTTGAAGGTAGTGATCCTCACAGGACTGATCTTTCGACACCTTAATATTTTCTAAACTATTTCCCCCTGGACAAAGTGAGCATAGAAAGCATGCAAACAAGAATTTTTTGTTCAATGCCAATTCATAGTCACTTGCCGTGCTTATGAGATAAGGATACGAGGAGCAGAACAGTGGGGAAACAGACCCAGGGTACTTTTCTGTTTTCTGCTGAAACATGTACCAGCAAAAACCTTATTAGAAAGAAAAATTCATTCTGCCTAATAGGAGCTAGCAAGGAACATATGGCATGACATAGATTGTACACATTGAGACATCAGTCAATATGGCAAGAAGCTGAAGCAACATCCACAAATTACAACCTTAATTGCTAAAAATAATTAAACAGATTGGCAGACATTTTAAAAATCACACATAGGCACCCAGTAGCCATGGAAAGTGAGTAGGACTTGCTGATGTAAATAATGATGTAATTTATAGTTTTAAATGTTTTACCTATTACTTGAAATATCTGTACTCAAGAATCTGAAAAACATTCAAGTTCTGTTATGCTCAAGGTTGACTGGGATAATCTTCACTAATGCACACAGTAATTTTAACTCATTCCTTTCTATCATTGTACCTCTACACACTGACTTCTGATTTTAAATTGGTTGGATATTTATGTTGTTCCAAGTTTTCCTAAGTATTATAGTTGTCTACAAACATGCAAAATATTGTAAATTTTTAGAGGAAAGAAAAAAGAATTTTTCTGAAAGGTAAAAGTTATTTTCATTAACTGTCAGGAAATTAAAACCCAAATGGATCTTCTAAGCTGTTTTGGCTTTTTTTTTTTTTTCCCAACTATAGTCTGATGAAAGCTGATTTTTAAGAAAAATTGACAAAGTTCAGATCAAAATTTTTCCTTGGAGAAGTGAACATGTTTAAAGAAGAAGTAACTATATGCAATTTAAAAAAAAAAAAAAAAAGTTTTAATAACGGTCTGAGAGATTGAAGGAACTATGGATAATTCTGCATGCTTTCCTGAAAAGACAGTACAGTGTTTTATACACATAACAGCTGAGTCCAGATAAACACTGATAATTTACTAAAAAAAAGGTAATACCTAAGATTCAGCTTTTCAGTAAACTTTATCATTGCTGAATTAAAAGTGAACATCATGATAAATGAATAAAATAGAGCTGCATGACAACAGCAAAACTGAATGCCTCCCTATTTCTTTGGGAAGAAACCCCCGCCAAATTAGACTTGTCCATATTCATGACCTCTTTTTCCTCCGGCTCTTCATGAATATTCAGTAAACAACTTTTCTTCAATAGAATATTCATGCTTACGAAAAATCTCTGCAAACCAGTATATGTAGGAGTATTTGCACTAGTATACTGGCATATTGAAGAGCTCTTTTATTATTTGCACAATAAACTCATTAACTGATTAAGAACATTCAGTTCAATTAAAAATAGAGGGGTCCTTCACCTACTTGGAAGGCTTGGGTCATCCAACCAGAGAATGCGACTGTGCCACATGGCTTAGAAATCAGTCTAAGAAATAAATAATAGAAACTAAGTGATCGGGGTTAGCACACGATCTAAAACACTTCTGTGGGATCCATCTACCGAGCCAGAGAAATTTGATTAAAAAAAAAAATAAACAAAGTGCCCACGGAGGATTCGGGCACAGACAAGGGCTTGTTTGGCTTCTTAGGAAACAGCCGTCACCAGCTCTGCCGCAAATTTGAAGCCACGACCGCGGGCGGAACGACAGCGCTCCCACCCCCGCAGCGCTCCCGCACACACCGCTCCCATCCCCGCACCGCTCCCGCACCGCTCCCATCCCCGCACCGCTCCCATCCCCGCAGCGCTCCCGCACACACCGCTCCCATCCCGCACCGCTCCCATCCCCGCAGCGCTCCCGCACCGCTCCCATCCCCGCACCGCTCCCATCCCCGCTCCCATCCCGCACCGCTCCCATCTCCGCAGCGCTCCCGCACACACCGCTCCCATCTCCGCAGCGCTCCCACCCCCGCAGCGCTCCCGCACACACCGCTCCCATTCCCGCACCGCTCCCACCCCCGCAGCGCTCCCGCACACACCGCTCCCATCCCCGCAGCGCTCCCATCCCCGCAGCGCTCCCGCACACACCGCTCCCATCCCCGCAGCGCTCCCGCACCGCTCCCATCCCCGCACCGCTCCCATCCCCGCTCCCACTCCCGCAGCGCTCCCGCACACACCGCTCCCATCCCCGCAGCGCTCCCGCACCGCTCCCATCCCGCACCGCTCCCATCCCCGCAGCGCTCCCACCCCGCTCCCATCGCCGCACCGCTTCCATCCCCGCAGCGCTCCCGCACACACCGCTCCCATCTCCGCAGCGCTCCCACCCCCGCAGCGCTCCCGCACACACCGCTCCCATCCCCGCAGCGCTCCCATCCCCGCAGCGCTCCCGCACACACCGCTCCCATCCCCGCAGCGCTCCCATCCCCGCAGCGCTCCCATCCCCGCAGCGCTCCCGCACCGCTCCCATTCCCGCAGCACTCCCATCCCCGCAGCGCTCCCGCACCGCTCCCATCCCCGCAGCACCGCTCCCATCCCCACAGCGCTCCCATCCCCGCACCGTTCCCGCACCGCTCCCATTCCCGCAGCGCTCCCACCCCCGCAGCGCTCCCGCACACACCGCTCCCATCCCCGCACCGCTCCCGCCCCGCTCCCATCCCCGCAGCGCTCCCATTCCCGCAGCGCTCCCATCCCCGCAGCACCGCTCCCATTCCCGCAGCGCTCCCATCCCCGCAGCGCTCCCATCCCCGCACCGCTCCCATCCCCGCAGCGCTCCCATCCCCGCACCGCTCCCATCCCCGCAGCGCTCCCATCCCCGCAGCGCTCCCATCCCGCACCGCTCCCATACCCGCAGCGCTCCCATCCCCGCTCCCATCCCGCACCGCTCCCATACCCGCAGCGCTCCCATCCCGCACCGCTCCCATACCCGCAGCACTCCCATCCCCGCAGCGCTCCCATCCCCGCAGCGCTCCCATCCCGCACCGCTCCCATCCCCGCTCCCATCCCGCACCGCTCCCATCCCCGCACCGCTCCCATCCCCGCAGCGCTCCCATCCCCGCAGCGCTCCCATTCCCGCAGCGCTCCCATTCCCGCAGCTCTCCCATCCCCGCAGCGCTCCCATCCCCGCAGCGCTCCCATTCCCGCAGCGCTCTCCCCCGGCCCGGCCACCGCTAGCGGGAGCCGGGAGCCCGCGCTCGGCCGCCGCCTGCCCAGGGCACCGGCTGGCACTGACCGCCTGCCCCCTGCCCTCCTCCCGGCCTGGGGGACGGTGCCATCCCTCCCTCCCACTGCTTTTGGGCCACTCGTGGCTGTAACTGCTGGAGAAAAAATAATCATGTCTGCTGTTTCATAATTAGGGGGTTATAGCCTGAAAAAAATCACAACAGGATTTTTTTAGTACGAGCCAAGTGCTCTAGAGATTTCTAGATGTTTCTCTTCCTAGCCTCGCTTCAGTTTTAGAGCATCCCAGTGCTCCAGTGTCACAACTTCAGTCTGAGTGACAGCAGGCCTGGTAAGGATTGGTCTGGTTTCTGCGTGCAGACTCTGGTGGTGTCCTCACTGCAGAATCTGGCCCACTGTTAATTTAACACTTCGTTAACTTTCAAAATGTTAATAGGATGACAGCTGATGTTTACAAAGGATACTGAAAGGAAATTCAGAACTAAATGTAGTTCTTAGTATGTGCAAAAGGTTTTGTTAATTTATACTGTTCCTTATTCCCAAAACTCTTACAAGATTTTATGGAGGTGTTGGAAAAAAAACCTCCTGTAGCTTAAAAGCCCATATGACCACCAGACAGAGGCATCTGAGTACAATTGCTCAATAACAATTTTAATGCTATTTGTGAGATAAAATCTGCAATCATAAAAATGAAACTGGATTTCAGGTGCCTTGTACTAATCACGTATTTCAAAAATTTAATTTAGTAACTGCAGCACTTTATGTTAGTGTGTCTGTGAGAAATACTACCTTACACTCATATTCAATTATTTACCTCATTATTATAGTTCCTGGCAATAAAAAAATTCTTTAAAAGTAATAATGAAAGATACTTATTTCCAATTTTCACATACATATAAAAAAGTAAAGAAGAACTTTATATTACTATTAATACTACTACTCCTACTACTACTACTACTACTATTATTTGAGATTCTCTTAAAATGTTAAAGAATTATCAGAGCTGGGGATGAAGTAAGGAATAACAGCTAGAAAGATGTCAGAAGACACAAATTCAGTACAAAGGATGTGTTGAAATGGAACTGCTGAGATTAGAAAAGAAAGCTGTCACAGTCTGGTAATTTTTCCCTGAGAGAAAACGAGACACCTGTGGTTTCACTGCTGCCTTGTACTCCTGAAACACAGTACTGCTATCACTGGGATGAGACCATAAGCTTTGTACTGAGCCTGCAAGGCCTTGGTCTTGCCCTGTCTGAACTCTTCCTGACTTGCCTGAAGCTGGGCTTTTTCCTACAGATTTTTTTTTGGTAGGAGGAAGATAGATCAGGAGCCTACAGCAAATGACAAGTTACTCCCCTTACATTGACACCCTGCTGAAGGTACTGGCTTTAAGATGCAGCAGATGAGTGGAAGGATGAACATAATGCCAGGAAAAGGGCTGAAACTGGTGACAATGCATTTAACAATTTAAACTAGACTATAACTATTTTTTAGACTTTTTCTGTATAGAAGATTTTTTTTTTTTCTGTAATGGTGTTAGGGAGCTGATTGTGTTACAAGAAGGATAAGTATAAAAAATCCAGGCAAGCAGGAAACATAGAAATCTTTTGAGAAGCTTCAGTGGTGGGAAGAAAGGAGGCATACAGAATAGAAAGCAAAGTCAGAAGTTCTCCACTTAAAATACATCAGCAATATATTAGCAGTAAAGAGAACTGTCCATAGGGATTACTTAAGAAATTATATTGAAAATTACTAAAATATCACAGTGATTGAAATGTTTGCATTGTTATAGTTTTAGGGTATCTTAAATATTTTCTGTTTAACAGAAGTGTCTACAGCAGATCTCCACTGAGCTATAACTGCTGCTTGTCCTGAAAAAGGACAAGGCGTTCTGAAATTGTTGGTGAAAATGGATCTCTTACTCATGTCCTCAAGGGGCAGGAGTGAAACAGACATTTTCTTCTAGAGCTCCCTGTAGCTGTGGAAAATTCAGTCCACAGTCCTTCATTTGCCTGTTGATAATAGGGAATTTGCACACCACGCATAGCTCAATCTGCCACATTGCTCACTAGGTCTGTTTCCTCTAACACAGGGCTGTAGTCTCACTTGCCACTTCTAGATACCCTCTTGGATAAAAAATCTAAAACACTAAGGCAAGGGGAAAGTGTTACACTCCACTACAGTCAAGTTGTTCTAGATATAAAAGTACTACCAAGACACAAACCTGTTAGTTAATGCTACACCAGGATTTATTGGAGGCTGTCCTAATAAAGCAGAAAGGGCCAAAGCACAGGATCAAGTTCCTGTGAACTGTCCAGACAGTGTTTGACATGTCTTTGACCAGAGTTGAAGTGTGCAATCCCAGTCCCCTCCTGGCATGGCTGTAAGAATAACATGTCAAGGCACCACCTGCAGAATTTTACTTCAATTGCTAACCAACACAAATTGCTGATTATTCTTCTAAGTACTGGGAAAGAGAGGAGCACAAACAGCTAAGCAAACACGTAACTATCCATCCTCCCCCCTCCACAAACTCAGCTTGCTGTATTTTCTCTATTAGGTACATCCAGTTCTCCAAGATTTCACTGGAGAGGAGACAGACAGTGGGGAAGCTGAGCTGATATGCATGTAATTTCCTGCTGCTCTAAGCAGAATATTTTACCTTTGCCCTTTGGTCTGTGGCTCCTTCCTACGTGCACCTGGACAGGGCCACAAGCTTCTCAGTCTCAATGGTTGTTTGAGGTTTAGTGGGATTTCTTCCTTTTTCCATTGGTCCAAGTTTTGAAGGGAAGAGCACTTAGCCAATGGATGAAAACTCTCATGCCACATTCCCTCAGGGTCAGAGCAGACCCTGATCTTTAAAGTTTACTAATACAGACACAGTCATGATGACTGGCTAGTATATTCTAAGTACTTTGACTGCATACTCTAAAATCACTTGCTGCTTAAATTCATGTTAGCTGCAAAGGCTTATGTAATGGGTTTAAAACATGAGTATTTTCCCTCTTCCAGTCATGCCCAGGGAGTTAGGTCATTGCTATAAAAATAAATATTTCTATGTACATATAAATATACATATTACATAAGAAGAATCAAGTGTCTTGGAAACATTCATTAAGTGTTGAGACAGCTGGGCACTGATCAAGAAAACAACCAATCCAGGCAGACATCTGACCATCAGCCTTCTTTTGGGCTGTGACACAAGGATCCTTGCTTCTGTTATTTGATACACACATGAAGGAGGCTGCTTAGGTGAATGGGCTGCTTTCTCATACACAGTTTAACTCTCATTCATAAACACTATCCCATAGCTCTGAGTAAATTAAAGCTGAAATAGACCTTTGTTTGTATTTTATGTTTCCTTTCTGACTCGTTTCTTTTTATTTCTGTACAAAGTGATATGAGACCAAATAAAACAGGATATAATCAAACTGTCAAAGGTAATAACCCCTAGGGTGGTGTTCAGTTTCATAATGATGAGTTGTATTAATTTTTCCTGAGATTAAAATAAAAAAACTAATTTTTTCAGCCCTAACAAATCAAACACCCAAATATTTCAGTGAAGAGTTCAAGACTAGAAATTATGAAATATTATTCTTCTCTTACTACTGTTGCTGATAATACTTAAGAATGCATTGCTGTGCAAAACAGAACATTCACTCAGTCTTCTGCCCTGTACAATACTAGGTCTTGACCTTCATGTTGCAGACAATTTTAACACTTTTGCTTTGTATTCACTTAATATTTTATTTTAATTTTTACTTCTACAGGGACTACCATCCTGTTAAGAATTTTGAAATATTTTTTAACAAGTAGTGAATAATTGTTCTTTCTCATTATAAAGATCCTTGTGAAGTCTTCAGTTATAACTGTTTCATGTTTTATGACTTTGATTCCTTTTACTTATCCTCTTAATTTTTCATTATTAGAAATTTGATTTTGTCAAACATTCAATAGAAAATATTCTTTCAGATTTAATGAAATGCCAGTAATTAAGTTTATATTTTTGGTATTCTAAGAACCCGGTCTGCCTTCCCAGACTTCTGGTGCATAAAGAATGACTCATTTGTGTATGGTTTTTCTCACCTTATTAACTATATAACAGACCTGACAGTTATTGTGAGATTTCCATTTGTTATTTAATACTGTAAGTCAGGAATATATGTATTTGTTCCTGGTGTAGAAACTGTAGTAGTTTATTTTTTTCCCTTGATATGTATAGCCAAAGAATCTATCAAGTGAAAAACAGAAGTCACATATCTCCTTAGAGAAAAATAGAACACAGTTATAAAAAAGCAGCTGAAAAGTCATTCTTCTGTCTATCCTAGTGACCTAAATAATTCCTGATAGGTATTTGTCTAAACTTTTCTTAAAAGCATCCAGTAACAGAAAATCTACATCACTGCACTCCATTCAAAACCCAATCAGTCTTTCCTTTAAAATGGTTTTCCCAGTGTCTCATGCTGCCCTTGAAACCTGTTATTTGAGAGAAATGTATCTTTTTTCTCATCATAGCGTCTATTTACTTATTCAAAGACTACTATGGTATCTTCTCCTCCTTTTTTTCCAAGGCTTAACAACCTCAAATACCTTCCTCAGCAGCCATAATTTACCAGACCCATGGCCAGTTTCATTGTTTTCCTCTGGACTCTGTAATTGCTTTATGTCTTTCCTGAAGCTTGATGGAGTACTTGAGTTGAAACTTTACTTCTGCATTAAGCAGGATAGAAGGATTACTCCTACAGGTTATATTCCTGTTGACAAATCCCAGTAGGATATTTGCCTTGTTTGCAGCAGCTTAATAACATTGAGTCACACAGAATTTACCATCCACTCTGAATCTGAGAAATTTTCCTGCAGAACTTCTACCCACTTAGTTGTTTACTTTCTTTCACTTAATAGATTATGAGACCTGCAAACATCCAGAACTTTACATTCCTCTTTGCTGAACAGCACTATATCCATAAGACTTATTGACAAGAAGTACACACTTCTTATTCCAGCATCTATAGACACTCACTGGGGAGCAGTAACAAAACATTATAATAAAATCATATAATGGAAACCTGGCTTTCAATTTCATTGCTTATGCTGATATCAATAAAGGTTTAAGCTACTGAAAAAAAAGAATGGAAAATCAGTTAATATATCTGGAAGGGAACACCATTAAGGTTAGAAGGCTCGGTGTTAAGGGGTTTTTTTTGTCCCTTTTTATTTCACAAAAAAAAAATAGCTGAAATGATAGCCTTGGGCAGCTAAGTCTTCTTATTCATCTACAGAAAAATTCTGCCTGAACAGTGGGAACATACACTTCTCCACTAATGTGTTTTGAATCTTGACCCCAGAGAAAAAAACTCCTTGTAGTATGAAGTCAATTCATTTTCCACATGCACTCAGTTCCTGGTCAGTCTGTCAGGAATACCTGCAGCAAGGATTTTGGAACATGGACAATGGTTCTGTAAGGACCATGTTGAATGATCAAGACTATGCATTTTTAGGACTGGGGTGCACAAAAACTTTGCACGATTTTAACAATACTGATGCAGTTGAACTGTTGTGACTTTTTAGTATGGACTCACTGTATATTTACCATCAATAGAGCTAAAATGAAAGGCAGCAGGGACACTCTCTTGATTTAATCCTACATTATTATGTTCCATACTTGCATGGTCAATACAGTTTAAAGGATTTCAACAACTCCCCTGCCTCTGTGAATTCCCCCAGCCCTGCTCTGCACCTCTTTGTACTTCCCCACCCTCCTTCACCATGATGTAACATTTTTGAGCTGCACTGCAAAGCACATCAGTGCTAAAATTAGAGGAGGTAATAGCACCAGGTTTTGGAGGGTTCCATTGCTCCTATTTGCAGCTCAGCTATGCAAGAGTTGCCAAGAAAAAGCTGAAAGGAGGTAACTTGGAATGCCTGGTGAGAAACCATGGGTAAAAGAGGCAAGTAGTGATAACCTTCTAAAACACAATCCCTGCTGCACAACTTTTAATATCATGCTGCTGACTGACTCTCTAATCCACCTGTTAAACTGCACAGCTGGGGGGACAGAAATCAGGATCAAAGTTTTACTTCAATGAATAGTTAATTGTGCAAGAAGAAACAGCAATAAAAATGACAGAGACTGAAAAAAGATGACCCCCACAGAACTGAATAGTTGAGCTGCCTGGTGGCTGCAAACCTGTTTGAAATCACACCAGTGAACCATTTGAAAACTGCCATTTTTACCACTGGGTACAACAGGTAGGAACTATCTCTTTCTCAGGAAAGATGTGATCTGGCTTTCATGCATAATCCAAAAGCCCTGAGCAGAGTCACATGCCTTACTCTGACCTTCAAAGGGCAGAGTTTATCCCCACTTCCTTTCATGGTGTTTTCTATAGAGCAGTTCAATCAGGTCCTTACTCAGAAGCACGTTGAGTTTCATCAGGCCCATTGTCAGTACCTGGCTTTACTGCAGAGTCTGACTGTGCTGTGTGAAGATATCAAAGTCCATTTTAAATGCTTCCTACTGCAGGGAGCCTAAATTCTCAAGGTACATTAGTCTGCACAACATGCTGTACAGTGGACTGTTTCAGTACCCAAGATAGGTATTTCTACACTGGAAACCTGAAGGACAAAAACATAACATAAACATATCTTTACCCCAGGTGCCTCTCCCCTGTGAGGCATTGGACAGGGACTCTGGACACCTAATTCAGTGGAAATTATCTGATTCTCTTAACCAGTGGGATACCTAAAAATGTAAAATTACATCAACTTTCTTGCACAATTAAACTTTCTTTTTATGGAACACAGGGGTATTGAAGAATTTAAGTCCCATGCTTTTCAATAAGATTTAGCATCCTAGAACTGTGATACTTGAAGATAGAGAATTTCTACTGAACAAGTGAGAGACTAATACTCTAACAGAGCTATACCTTTGAGATCTGGGTTTTATAGATGACATTGAAATAAGGGCATAGGCATCTAAACTGGGACATAACCAGGATTTAGGAACTGAAATACAAAACACATACACCTGAAATAGCAAATTTGCTGCTGCCTACTCATGTCTGAAATCTGCAGAGCTCTAAGTTTCCTATATCAAAGCTCTCATGGCACCTGAAGTTCTACTTTGGGATTTACTAACGAGTGAAGCACTGATCTTAGACTAAGTCCTATCAGGCTTCACAAAATAGAGTATTCTCTACTATGTTTGCAGAAAGGACTCAATCTCTTAAACTGTACCAGAGCAGGCCTATTGTACTCCGTTTTTTCTAGTGAAGTTGATATGCAGAGTGGGATTTGAAGAGTTAAAGCACTCAGGCACAATAGAGGTTACAGAAGCTTTCCTTCCCATACCTGTCAGAGGAAATTTTAACTCTTACTTTCTATAAAAGCATTTTATACAATAGCTATACATTAATGGGTGGTGGGAATAAAAAGAAAATGAATCATCCTATTATTGCTGAGGCTATTCCACTTTGCATACAGTAAGATGTGAGTGAAGAACACATGAAGTATGACCATAATTCTCAAACAATGCTTTAAAAAACAGTACAGATCTTGCAAAACAGTAAAATATAAACATATTTAGATCAGGGAAATGAAGCTCTCCTCTATCCCAAGCTAGCCTATAACCACTAGAACACTCCATATACTAGTGAAAGCATCTGTGTTCAGCTTTGTTTGTAAAATTTATTTTATGGTTGCAGATTGTTTTTAATAAACAGTTCAATAATCATTAAAAAAAAAAGAGTATTCTGAGTATGGGGTCCATGGCTTCATATAATAAAAGAGTCTGTTTTTTGCTAAGGCAAAAAGCAAAAAGGCTTTAAAGAAATCTGGACAATAATTAAAAATAGGTTAAAATTTATGAAAAAGTTCCACTTCCTGCCCTCATTTTCCTGGTGCCTTCACCTCCAGCTGCGCTCCCATCCACAGTTCTCAGTGGAGTTAACAGAAGGACTGAGTGTGTTCTGCACAGAAGGTGAGGAATTAAAGGACCTGGTGAGAGGGCACCTTCCCCTTTCCTGACTGCCAGTGATAACTGGTCAATAGTGGGAAAACCCAATTTTATTACAGTGCTCAAGCATATGATTTCTTGTTGTGAAAGAGGCTAGGATTGAAACATTCCTGAAAGTAACTGCATCAAGTATGTTTCTGAACAGTCCATGTTGATACCTGACATTTGATAATCAGGGCAGTAAAAACCTATGTGTTTTTTGCTGGTTTAAACAGCAACTCTTCTTAGAGGTCTGTTTCAATTGGCAAAGGTAATTATTTTTTCTCACATGATAATCTTTCAAGGGGAAGGCTGAGATGCCATATTAGAGAAGTTCATTATCACTTGCACTGCTGTGCAGCCTGTTGCAGGGACCAATACAAGTCTTCCATTTCCAATGCTGTCCATATCACAGCTTGCCTTGATACCGAACACCTTTGAGATAAATCATGCTTTCATATATATTAAGGAATTATTTTTTTCTTCATTGACATTCACTGTGATATGAATGAAAACTAACAGTTACCACTCCCCTCTGTCAATTTCCAAAAAAAATCTTAGTCTGTCATTTTGAGGAGTTAAGAATAGTTTGTTTGGCTCACTACTTCCAATTATAACACAGTGTTTCTGCAAATACAATGACACACCCTTAAGGAGTGGTGTTGAAAGGTGAAATTGAACTTTAATGAACCAGACAGGTTTCTAAGAAACAGTGAGCTCTATTGGACACATGGCTGCATGTTTTGTCTTTTTTAACTTAGCTACATTCAAATAAAAACATTAAAAAATTACAAGTTAGTTACTGTGCCTGAGGGTTCCCACAAAACAAGAAGGAATAGTGAGAAACAACAAATCAAGAAAGTGATAGCAACAAGCCATCCAAATGCAAGTATCCAAACTGCTTAAATTCATGAACTTTTTTTTAGGTGAGGCTTTTCTTATCATCTGAAGTAATTTACTTAGCAAACATCTCAGTGATGAAAAAAATGTCTGATCAACCAATTGAGTATGTTGACAATTTAACCTATATGTAATAGCACAATGTATTACTTTTTTATCTTGAAACAAGAGTAGGAATCATCTGATTAAATGTGGATTACCTATACAAAGTTGATGTTTATAACTGAGCTACCCAACTAGACTAATTTTATAATCAGTGAAGAGAAACGTGCACTTTTAGGGTCTGATTCACCTTGTGATTCATTTTGTGTTGAGGAAAGCAAACCACATATCATCCATAAAACCTGCTGGAGGCCTGAAGTGTAAGTCTAAATTCTAGCACATAGACAACTGACATATGTTATAGATTATTATGTTTACATAGATGTCTATGTCACTTTTACTGAAAGCATATTAGGCAGTAATAATATTTACAGTGTCACATAGCTTTTTCTACTCTGTTACTTTAATTCTGTATAAAACCAAGATGTGTCAAAACCATTGGCAAGGAAGGAACAATTTTTCTAATCTATAAGCTATTCAGTACAAAGAGAAATACCAACTTCATTTGTTTGCATAGCTATTTTTTTCTCTTGGATATTTTCTGTGAATCACCTGTAGTTCACAGATGACTATAAACAATACATCAATACATTTTTCAATTAAACTATTAGAAAAAAAACCACAATCAAACAAGGCACCAGTTTAGTCTTAAATAAATCAAATTGGATCTGCTGCAGATTAATTACCATTTTACCATTTTATCCAAAATTAATTTTATATACTTTGTGATTACACAGTATTCTAAGGAACTTTGAAATATATGAAAATACCCTCTACTTTAGCATTGAAAATGTCCCTAGCAGTTTTCTTAAACTTTGTCATGATTCATGGAAAATGTTTTATGTTTTATGCTAGAGTTTTAATGACTGTGTTAAGATAGTAAGTTAATAGAATTGCAATAATTTTACAGAGCAGTTTCCTGCCATTCCCTTATTTACATGCTAAGTTGTCTGGCTCCCCAAAATAAATCCAAAATTCCTTCAGTGGCTCCTCTGACACTCACCCTCACTGACTTTGCTGCCCCAGTGTGCTGAGGATGAGCACAGCCATTAGCAGCCAAAGCTGGAAGGACAGCATTTCATGCAGAGTAACACTCCGAAAGACCAGGCTGTTTACCTAGAATGTGAGTTATACTTTACCTGCATAACAACAGTCAGATGATGTTATAAATACAAATTTGCTGACCTTTCTTTGTTTCTCCTTGCTACATGAAACTTTCTACTTTCAATTTTGCCATCTTCTGAAATACTGTCATCTTTCACATTGCTAAGTAGTACCAGAAATATTGCCAGAATTCATAAAAAAGGATGTGACAGTAAAATCTGGAGTAGCATTTGGTATTAAAAAATCCAGCCTATGTAAAAATGTGATCTTAAGGGCTAAGTTGAAAAATACATAGGACATTTTTGCAGATGAAAATGCTCAATAAATGGTGATTTGAATGCACATTTCCATCATAAATATTATCTCTCCAGCAGAGGCGACTACAGCAGGGAAAACCTGCCCCATGCTCAGTGCTGCTGCACCATTCACAGGACAACAGAAAATAAACCAATTACAGACTACTCTGGCTGCTACATTACAGAGCTACCAGTAGCTACTCACTCATGAAAGGGAAGTGTCTTCATGCAAATTGGAGACCTACCACAAAATATTAGTGACAGTCGAGTGAGTATGTTCAAGGTTCTATGAAGGAAGACACAAAAATTTATGGAAATACGGATTTCTTCATCATTAAATTTGTTAATGCACTACAAATCTTAATCCTGATGAGTTTGCTCACTCTTTCCCACACAGGACTAAACAGTGAGAGCAAAACACCCCACCAAGGTTGTCACTTTATATTCCAGTCAGGCTTGAGGACATGGCTTCCCAGTCTTGGCATTTCAGCCTGTTGAGTCTAAAGAAGTAACTGTTATTATCCTGCACTCAAAGCCAACATTTTCCACTTGAGACGCAATTCCAAAAAAATTAGTGTCAGATGAGAAAAGCATTAATTCGTTTTCCAAGTAAATTGGTTATCTAATTTTTGAGAACTTGTATTGTTCCTGTGTGCAATGCTGCTGGCAAGAGAACTCTTAAAAGGGGAAAAAAAGGGCGGGGGGGGATGAGAGATATTCTGCTATTGAAATATGCACAGAGAGCATTATGGGCAGAGCAGGCTACTCTAAAAAATATCACCATTCCTTTTTTGGCACTGGCCCTAGCACAAGTGGATTGCATCTGCATTTCAGATTTTATTAAAAAAAAAAAAGAAATAAAATCAGTACCGCTCAGTTATGAGGAAGGCTTAAGTATATTTATTTAACTCCATTGAAAAGTAATTCCTTATAGGTACTGTGTGATTCCTTTGTCAACCATATGATAATATAATTTTTTTCTCTCCTAAAACATTACCCCAAACTATAAGACTTGAGAAACAATGGATACAGAGATCCTATCTGAAATTAATTCCTGCTTCATCACTTCACCTAAGTAATTTTTTATGTATACCTTTCCTTCATATAATCCAAATACCATTTGTAACTTTTCATTGTCTTTATAAAGTGTTTTAAAGTTTTCTTTTGTTAATTGTTTAGAGGAAGGACTACCCTAATGAATCAAATTATTTATTTTATCTCTCATATGAATATTACTATTGTGCATGTTGCACAAGTAAGACATTATTAAAAAAACCCCAAAACAACAAAATTGGCAATTAAGAGGTCTTCACTCCTCGTTAACAATTCCAGCTATTTTTTAAATACTTTATACAGAAGAAGGAAAACTGCAACTAGTAGGCTCATTATAAAAGTATAAAATACAAAATTAGCATTTAGCAATACCTTCCTGAGCTGGAAACATAAGGCTATCTGAAAAGGAAAATTATAGTAAAACAATCATTATAGTAAAGTATAAAACAATCATTATAGTAAAGTATAAAATTCTCCCACTAGAAGATATAGTTATGAAACCAGTGAATTAAAAAAAAGCCTCCCCCAAGTCCTCTCCTGAAAAAAACAAAAACCAAAACCTCAACAACCTCCAAAATAACAACAGCAACAACAACAACAACAACAAAATACAAAAAACAAATACAAAAGACAAAAAAAACCACAAAAAACCAAAACAAAACAAACCCCAACTAAACCAAAACCCTTACAGTTATTATATTTTACAATATTGAATTTCAGTAAATTCAGTGAAAAAAATCAAGATGACACAAGACCTAGCTAAAGATCTCTATCTGGAAAAACCTATGTAATCTAAATAAAATTTTTATACAAATTGCTTTTATCTACATTTTCTCATGTGTTAAGAACAATGCAGCTTCAGTGCTAGGATATGAAGAAAAAGAAACATATTCATATTTTTATCTGTGGATTCATATTTAATAGCACACCTAGACACCAGAATTGTATTATTATATGTGAAATTCATGTTATGTGAAATGAAGCCATGTAATGGCAAAACAAATGTCTTTATTACAATTCCATATGCTTTTTTCATAGGAATAGAAGTGCTATTCATGGAGGTTTGACTAAACTCTAATATGGGCACATCTGCAAATCTAAATTTGTCCTGCAACTTGAATAATGCAGTTTTTATTTCTCTGAAGGAATTATCAAACTGCTGGAGATGGGCACAGGAGAATTCATGTTTATGTTTCAGTGTTGGCTAATTAATCACATCCCCAAACATTCCTGTAAAGCAACTATTCCAGTCTTCAGATATGGAAACTGATATAAAGGGGTAATTGACTTATTTGAAGAGATCAAATATTTTAATAGCAATACAGCACTAATATAATTAAAAACTGAGGTTCCAGTTTCTCAAATGAAAAGCAGCTGCTAGTTATAGCAGCCCTTTACTAAAAGGACATTTCTGGAATCACGTCAGAAGCAAAGTTCAATCTGAACTCTATGCTAGTGAGAGTCAATATTTTAACAGTTTGCAGAAAGAGAAAACAACCTTTGTTATTCCCCAAAATGCAGGAAGCTACCTCCCATTACAGCAGCAATTACCAACCTGGCCAGCTCATGGGAGCTCATTGACACATGCTGCAAGCAAAATCATAATTTACTCTTCTATTTAATTTCCTGTGGATCTGATGGTGTAGGAGGGTTTCATGGACAATATCTTTCATGTGAGTTGTGTGTCAGGTTTATTAGATGAGTAATAGAGCTCTTTTTTTTTTTTTTCTTGTTTATGGCACTGTGGCATATACTATACATAGCCTTCAAATTTTGGAGTACCTGGTCATGAAAATTTTTTGCAAGCCCCAAATTGTGGCAAGTTATTGTTTCCAGCTGATCCAAGAGATACTATTGACTGCAGACAGACAAATCCTGTGCATATTTCCCAGTTCTCATATCTCTATTGACTTCACAAGCCATGTTCCAACTAAATGATGGGATGAGACCCAGTATGCAGCAATGCTCCTGCTCTCCAAGGCTCTCCCAGGAAGGGAGAAACAAACTTGGAAGAAAATGGCAAGCCCTACCTGACCTGAATAACCAAGAGCTCTGGACTACAGGGGCTGTCAAACATGTCATCCCTGATATGTGGATATACCCACAGATGCTATCAGGGAGATAAATGTATTATTTAAAATAATTTCAGTAACTTTAGTCTAGAAGGAATCAAAACATTTCCAAGTGCTATGAAGCACAACACTTAGTAATGTAGGCCTTGCATCAAAAATCAAAAGCCATATTCTTTAAAAAGAATAAAAAGTTAAAAAAAAAAATCAGTTTTTGACATGATATATACCTTTGGCAAGATTCTAAGGCAGACTTATGTCCTCCAAAACAGAAATATATGTATAAGCTCAGTTCATGAGGTAAATTAACCTTTCAAGATCTGCTGCCTTCCAGAGCCTCTTCCCAAGCACAACATTCAATTCAATTTCATATTTGATGACCAGCAGATGATGTGAATGCCTAGAGGCAACTGTGGCCTATCCATGCTCCCCCAGCTGGCTCATAATGGATTTTCAGTCTAGTAAACACCATTGCTCAGTCTCAGTACTGCAGAACTTCTCTAAAGAAATACCATCCCGTATTTGTCTTGGAACACAAGAAATTAGAAAATTAGGACTGAAAATTCCACTGTGCATCTGATTTTTGTCTTTCTAAGTAATGCAGTTGTAGTCCTGAGTTCCTCTGTTCCTGGTGATGGACACATCTCATGCAGGTGCATGTTATTCTTTTAAATCTTAAACTCTGACTTTTAGTGTGCAGAGGTTTAAAATAACAGATCAAAAGTGCCTATAATCTGATTTTAGAAGATCACAAGTAGCATTACCACTTAATTTACCTGTAGGTATTGGTACCCTTATCTAGGGCAGTGATGAGCTATATGAATTAATTATACAGAAAAGATGGCCATGGTTATTCACTGCAGTGAGACTATGCATTATTAATGAGGCTGATATGCAAATGAATCAGTCAGTAAAAAAATTATATGAACTCTTTGCCAAAAACTTGATGCAAATCAACATCTGGTTTAGTCATGGAGGAGAGGCAGTCCCATCTGGCTGAAAGTAAACCATAAGATTTTTAAAAACTTAAAAATCAGAAAGGAGCCTTTAATTCCTGTCTTTCCTATAAAGCAATCAGTCCTAAGGACCAAAAAATAATTATACTAAGGCTTGAACTACTTAAACTGAAAAAACTGTTATAAAAAAAAAAAAAAGTTGAAAAACTCAGCTGTGCTTCCATGGATAGATTCATTTTGATGAGCCTCTTGATCCCTAAGTTAAAAACCTTTACAGCTGATGCAAGATATGTGGATGGAAAAAAAAAAAAAAAAAAAACAACAAAAAAAAAATTACAGGGCACCCCTGCTAGAAAGGGTTATTTTTTAAAAGCGTTCTGTGATACTCAATTCTTCTTTCCTTTTCTAAAGAACCAGGTATTTGACCAATCTGAACCCCTGAATAGTCCATGTTTTCACAACAGGATTCCTTTTCACCTCACTTCCAGTTAAACAGCTCACACAAACATTTTGTTGCCTCCTGAGCTTGATTACGGTTCTGAGCAGACATTTAACTTTCATCAATAATGTTAGACAGAAATCCATAGTATTTTCTTCTCAGATTCCCCACGGGTTTCAATGATTCCCTTCTCCTTAACTGGGGAGACAAATCAGAGACCTGGGCTCTGGTGCTCTCAATATTCATCTATTGATGGGCTGGGAAATGTCTAGACAGTTGTTGTGCATCTGTACTGCATTTCAACACGGACAAGATATATCTTGTGTGTGTGGATGGAAAGTGACTCATTCAGCTGAATCTTGACTCTTCTGAAGAGAGAAGTGAATCATGAGAAAATTTCCCTGTGTTAATATATTTTACTCTAATGTGCTTCCTATATATGAAATGCTTACTTTTAATTTCAAAAATGCAGCACTAAGGAGAAGTTATGTATTGTAATAATTTTGCCAAGAAGCATCTACAGCATTATTTAAAGTAATTTTTATTATAAACTTCTATTCTCAGTTGAAATTTAAGAAAGGTTTTTATTTATGTCTTCAAAGATGCATAACCTTAGTAAGTTTGTATTTTAAAAATATCTTTTGGAAAAAGAATTAAAGAATTGGTATTCCAAAAAAAAAAAAAAAAAAAAATCAAATTAGGAAGATAGGAAATAATATAGAAGAATGTTGTAATAGTGTAGAGTGATGCAATTTCTTTTGAAAAATCATTCTTCTAGTAATTTCTGTCTCTAAACATCACTGCTTTCAGATAAGTGACTGGCCTCATATGTCAAGATTGAAGATGTTATGCAAAGGATGGTGTCAAACAGGGAGTGGCTTTTCCAAAAAGATTACAATATTACTTCTAGATAGTGTGCAAATTATTTAAGATAAATTATCAATTTCATGTAGCAAGGGTATAATTCTAGTCTATATACAGAGGTAACTTATATTTGCTAAGTCAGAATTAGTGTTCATGCTCCTGGTGCTAATACATCAAATATGTTCCTGTGTTACATGGATTGTAAACTTTAGTTCTGGAGGCCTACTGAAAGTAAAAACTCTCTCCCTAATAATATCCCTTAAACAAAATGCCTAAGATCACTGAACACCATACAGATATGAATGGTTCCAGATTTGCTGCAGACTTCATTATCCCATTTTAAATATGGGTAGTGAAAAACAACATATTCAATTAAGTACCTTTCAGACAAAAGAAATTAATTTATATAACTTTCTATAGCACTGTCCTAAAGCCTGAGCAAAAAGTGGTTATATGGTTAAACAAAGAATATAACTCAAGCCTATGACTGAATGGATCAGAAAGTATTGGTACATAGCTGTATCAGACCAACTACATTGATCCCACAGTTGATGTAGGATTTAAGTACCAAATTACATCATTAATTCATTTTTCTCCACTAGCCCTTCCAGAAGAATTCTAATCAGCAAAACAGAAATGAGAAGGCCTTGATGAAAAATAGATTATAAATTCCACTTCAAAATGGATAGAGGCAATTTCCTGTACAGGTAAATCCAGACCCAAACACTTCAGTTCTGCCTGATATTTCAAAAGAACATTTCATGATGATTAGCTCTAGCAATTGTTTAAGAATTGAAAACAATCAGTTAAAATGCAAGTATTTTTTGCAGGAAATATATTGAATGTGTGAACTGTGCAAATCTACCTGCTTCTGCAAAAGTCTGTGAATATTTTTTTTCTTCTGCTATAGGGAATGTGCATTGTGCTTTATCTAAACATACACATTTTCTATTCTACAGGAGTGTCACTAACATTTTCTACATCACACAAGAAAGGTAGGTTATTACCATACTCTACAATAAATTCTTGTAACATGGAGTGATTTTTATAGGGGCATATGTAACTCATTGTCTTATCTCCAAGGCATTTACATTTTCTTTGCCCTGGACACATGAATGAATAATTTCTGATATGAAAAATTCATTTCAGAAAAGGAGAAAAGAGCCAATCCAAAGTTGAAAGGCTTACCTTCTCAGTCCCTTAATTTGACATGTAATCACAAGTTTAAAGACTTCTCAGACTGAAGTATCTTTCCATTTTAAGGAAGAAGAGAAAAAAACCTCATAAAATATTAGTGCATGATGGCAAAATTAATAAACTACATTATGTGAATACATTACAAACACCCCATTTTTTTTATAGACCTCTCTTTCTGTGCATATTCCTTTTCTAGGATGCACAAAAATGCACAGTCTATTGGTTATATAACTTTATGACTTAGGAATTTGCATTTTTCACTGGTATTGTTTTCCCCTAACCCATCTAAAGTGTTCAATCTTACATGTTTCTGATTAACTACTCACCTACCTGATGTCATCACTTCTTGAGTTTTTCTAATGGCTACTTATGTTTAATATATCCTCCCTCTATGAATTTGATTATTCCCAGTAGAAAGAAGTCTAATCAAAGCATCACTTCAATTATTGGAATACTAATATGTCCTTAGGATAACTACATTTACATTCAGTAAATATTTTTAACCATTAAGTTTCACTGTCTTTTGACAACCACTTTGGAAAAAAAAGCAGTTAACCACTTTCAAAAGACGAATTAAATTTGAATTGCTTGCTATAAACTGTAGGCAAAGAGAACAAAAAGACAGTATGTTGTTATAGTTCTGGATTCAGTCTATCTACTGGATACTTGTTTTGTACACATGCAATATGTATTATATCAAACAAGCTATACAAATAGATATATCTTTATTATTACTGAAAGCTCATTGCTTTCAGCCAGCTTGAAACTCCTTGTCAAGGCAAATTCATAGCCCTTAATCCTGTCACCATACCTCTGCTTGCACTCAAAGATGTGAGAAACCTCTCTCAAGTGCCAAGTATGCAGGCATCAGGTCCATGCTTTTGTGTTTTCCAAGTTGATATCCAGTTGCAGTGCAAGATTGATCTCCTTCCAGTTATTTCAAGCATGTATATAATTTATTTTAAAAGTACACTGATATTACCTCTGTGAATTAACTTACTTTAAAATTAGTGAAACATTAATAAAATAAAGTTAATTATAGGGCATCTTTAACTGTTTGTCTTGGCGCCCAAGCATTTATATTTACTCTGCCCTGGACCTATGAATGACTAATTTCTGATATGAAAAATTAATTTCAGAAAAGAAGAAAAAAGACAATCCAAATAGAAAGGTTTACCTTCTTAACCCCTTAATTTGACATGTAATTACAGGATTAAAGTCATCTTAAAACTAGACAGCTTTCTACTGTGTATATCCTAATGTGAAACAGAATCTGGCAATGGTGACTGTTCTGACATTCTTCTCCTGGATTTAGTTTTTCATGACATATCTGGAACAAGGTATCTGCTTTTTCAATTCTCAGGTTGGAAAACTTCAAAGTTAATTTGACTGAGAATTTTTTATGTGATGGTCTATATTACTGTCTGTTCCACTTCAATGGAAAGACACTTAAGCTATTAGAAGCAAAATTACAAACCTGAACACATTGGAAACTGCAGGGTGTAAAGTTCAGGTATCACCCCCTACCTGTAACCACAAGCCTGATGGAGATAAAGGAGAAACTCATGGCCATGTTGTGCATTAGAGAACTTTCAGGGGAACCACTGTATTAAAGACTTGTTTGGCCTGTGAAATACCTTTTGAAAAACAGGAATCTTTTTGCAACTGCAAAATATCACAAAGATTCCCAAGAAAGCAGAAGCATGGGAATCTCATTCTATCCCTGGAAAGCAAGAATATGGCAATATTTTGTAAATCTCAAGTAAGGAATAGGCAGAAGGCAGTCAAAAACAGATAACTCTGTTCTTCATGAAAATAGATGGAGCAAGAAAGCCTTGTCTTCCTCTGCCTCCTAAGAGCTACACAGTGAAGATTCTGTGATGAATAAAAATTTAAAAAAAAGGAGGCTTTTAATATCCTCTTCAAAAAAACCATATAAGGAAATCTCCATTTGCTGTCATCTCTCAGATTTGTAGCAGTTCAGCATGAAGCAATTTCTTTAAAGTCTCAGTGTAACCCTTTATATATTATTGCTGCAAAAGGGACCTGCTGTTCTACTGTTTACCTTTCTTTAGGAGTGCCTCCACATTGGCTCTGTACTTGAACACATTGCCTACTGTGCTAATTCTTGAAGAGGATTTCATTTTAAAAAAATAAATGTACTTCTTTATTATTCACACAAACTGTGTTCAAAAATTGAAAGCTGGACTAAAATTAATGAGTATAATTAGACCAAGGTTGATATCATATGAGAGTCACCTATAGATTTGTCTGTCTAGCAACAGAAGATCTGCTTCAATTACTGTGTATCTATTACCTTTGCACATACATTATGCACTCTGTTTACATGAACCATCACTCCACAGCAAATCTATGCCACATTTAAAAGTTCGTATTTTTATATATATATACATTTACATATCCATTTGTGCACGTGTATACAAGGTTTCAAAGAAAGATTGAGTCCACATATAGCGCCTAAAGCAAAGGAAAATGCAACAAAATACCAGCTTTGGCAACTGAATCCATTTTATGTTTCAAGCTTGTAACTATTTTCTTACAGTGTTAAGTACCTTGGTAGAACATTTGTTCTTTGTTAGTAATTTAGAAAACAGAGGTTTTGTAGATCTAACCTTGACTACAGTTATGGTTGTGCTAAGCTGAGTGCCAAAGACTAGAACAAGTGCCAGGAATCCAAGTTTTCCTATTAAGAAGTCTTCAGCAGTCAGGAGTAGGGTGCTGATGTAAAGTCATATCCGTACAGCCAAACTCAGCTTTTTATAGGCCTGGTTTTTACATGTTTTCTGTTTCAAAGTATTTGTAGTCATTTTACTATGACTTCACTCAGTGTGCTGATACTATATTAAGTGGAAGAAAAGAGGATATTTTCCTAACTGGACAGTGGCTGGAGATGGCCCACATTTTAGAGAAAGATGGTGAGTGACAGTAAAAGAAAACAGAATGGAATTATAAATGTTGATTTTTTATTTGCTCCATTTTGTTTAGTTTGTGCCATCTTTCTTTAAAACACAGGTATAAATTATTTTACAGAAATATGAAAATAAATAATTAATTTGTTTTAATCATCCAACTGTTTATAAAATTGTGATTACTGTACTCTATGAGATGTCTGTAAATTTCAGCTCTGTCCCTGGTACAGAGGTAATGGTATACTGATGTAGTTTCATCTTATTCACTATGGGAAACATAGACACAAATGACCACCAGAGAAATCTGCTAGTTCAATTAGATGATCTTTTGGAGGAATGAGCCACATGAGCTTGCATTCCAGGAAACACAAAATGCATTTTACATAGAGAAGGCTATAGAGATCAAGAAGTACAAAAATGAGTACTCTGTCCAGAAATTATTTATTACTCGTCCTTTGTGACCTGATATTCAGATGATAATAAGGTATGGCATCATCCAATTCCCAGCATAAGGGAGTACTGCATCTAGCAGAAGCCAGCTGTTTTTCAGGGAAGAGATGCATTTGGCAGATGCTAGAACAGAGTTTGCCCAGAATGCACAACTTCCTATTCCTTAATGGTGAAAGCAGTATAATCATGTTTAAGAATAAACAGACTGACCTGTCAATGAACAGAAACTATTATGTGTGGAAGGTGGAATATGGAAGAAAAAGTTGAAAGAGAAATATGTGATTTTTCTACAATAATGGTATAGTGGTCTAAAATTTGAAACCCTCTGAATCCTTTCAGATGCAGTTTGGAAGGGGATGGTAAGAGTAATTCAATTTTACTTTTAAATTATTATAATTTCTGTCAGTAATTATGTTCATCTGGCAAACTGAACAGCTAGAAACAGGGAGAACAATAAACAGAAATGACTAGCAGCATCTTTCTGAAAGAGAGGTTCTGAGAAACTGAGAAAAGAAAGTATGTGGTTTCCTGGCTGTATTTATTTTCTGTGAGCTTGTGCTCTCTGAAGTAGTCTGCTGATCAGCAAGCCATTCAGAAGGTAGTTCAGATATTTTACTTTGAGAATGATGATGATTGCATGCTACCTCAACAGCACAAAATCCACCTAACGTGTCCGTTAGAGCAGCTGTTCCGTGTCACTTCTTGTCACTTGTCTGACAGGAGTGGGCCCTTATACACTTCTTCAGATCAAACAATTCTTACCTAGCAACAGAATTTAGAGGGATAAAATAATAAAAGAAAGGAATTTTTGTGTCTTTGTGCAAGAAAGGACAAGTAGTTCTGTCTTCAGACAATTTGATAGAAAGATTGCTCCCCTATCCATCAGGTTTGTACCCAGCTCCCAGATGGTCTTGAACCCAGACCAGCTCATTTTTCAAGTTTAGAAAAGCTCCCCAGTTGAAGTGTCAGGGAACGTGCTTGAAGCCCAAGAGCCATTTGGAGAAATCTTCAATGTTGCAAGACTCTGGGAGCATGGCTTAAAGAGATATTGGAATTGGCAGTGAAATTTTACAAACGTATTCATGTCTCTGCATTGCATCCTGCCCCAATCTTCTTTTTGTGCTCCAGAGATTCAAGTTTCCTCTTCCACATTTGCACAGTTCCTTCTGGAGCCATGCCACAACCTGCATCACCAGAACGATACAGGCTACAATCAACTTATTTTGGGAAGATAAATCTTTACAGTAGCTTTTGTCCAATTACACTTTTCTTTTTCCCTTGAGAAGGAGGCAAAAGATGGGGAAAGACATGACTGTGTCTCTGGGGTTAATTTGTAATTTATGCTGTCTGGAGAGGTCTCTGTATATTTGAGTGATGCTATATTCTACACAGGCCTGACAATTCTTTTTGTGTAATGTCATCATGTGAAATATAAAGGAAATGAGAACTGAAGTTGCAATTTACCACTGTGAAGAGTCCTGCTCATTCTGATAAAGTATTTACCATGAGAGAAGATAAAGAGATAACTTTGCTTCTACAGTCTGTCAAGACACATTTCAGCGATTTCTTAGCTAAAATTTAACAGATTCTATATTCAATTTCCAAAACAAATTTTCCCCCTTTCCTTCCTCATTGAAAATTCATAATGTTCTGAAAAAGTTCTACTTAAGTTAATGGATAAATAAATAAATTTGTACATCTGTGATGAGTATGAAATCTTTCTCCACAACATCTCTTTGATGTCACACCAGGAGACTAGTGTAATTTGGTGTGAAAAAAATGTAGTCTGCAGGCCAGAGAAAATTTTGTTAATTAACCTATGAATGTTGTTACATGTATTTTTGGTACTTTCTAGCTCCTTAAGACAAAAAATTGTTCCTATTATTATTCTCTTACTCTCCAGCAAAATCACCTCTGACAACCCAGTCTAGTAATTTTACCGTATTTGCTAATGGAGTTGCAAGAACCAATATGGTACAAGATTCTGCTCACATTTATGGCTTTGGAAATAGAGAAGCAGCAGCAAGCAGATGAGAAAGAAAGAATTTATGACATCTCTGTCATAAGTAAATGGTTATAACTTTGCAATACTCAGACTGTATCCATCTTTTGTAGTACAAATTACCCATATTAAGAGGACAGCCAAAGAAAGGCAGAGAAGCATAGTTCTGTTCAATTTATCAGCTGAGGTACTCAATTACTGCTTACATGAAAAAAGAAAGGTGCAGATCCGTCAGCTTTCATTACTGCCTCTTTGTCTGAGTGGGCAGAGCAACCTGAACTCGAGCTTTTGTATTTCACTTTTTACATTTTAACACTGTCATCCAAACGGGGAAAAGTGTGACTGGACTATATAACTGGGAGCTGGCAGACTTAAAAAGAGAGAGGTACTTGCCTTGACCTGTATAAACCCAAGGGAGGGTAGAAACCAGCTGCAGTTTGCATATGGCACACAGTCACACACCTGAACTGCAATGCAGAGAAAAATTGCATCCCAAAGCCCATTAGTAAAGCTTGAGTGACCTCAGTTTACAGAACTGAACAGACAGACCTGGTCTTTTCACAGAATGTTGGTGTGGATTGCTGTGGTTGTAAAACCAAATGATAAAAACCATCACAACTTAATCCCAGACAGCAACTGAGAACCACACAACCATTCACTCACCTCCCCCATCCCACTGGAATGGGGAGAAGGATGAAAAGTAAAACTTTCAGGTGGGATAAGAATAGTTAAATAATTGAAATAAAAGTAAAAATAATAATAACAGTATCTAATAGTAATGATAAAGGAAAAAATCAAAATCAATGAAATGAAAGTGATGTACACCACAGCTGTTCAACAACTCCTGACTGATGCCAGATCCTGTCCTTGCACCCCCATCAGCCCCCCTTCTGTGTTACTCCCTCACTTTTTATCTGCGGTGTGGAATATCTCTTTAGCCAGTTTGGGTCACCTGTTCTGGCTTTGGTCCCTGATGGCTTTTTTTTTCTCATCTCACTGGCAGAACATGAGACAGAAAAAAAAAGTCCTTGACTTAGGATAAACATTACTTAGCAGCAACCAAAACATCAGTGTGTTATCAGCATTATTCTCACACTGGATCCAAAACACAGCAATTTACAAGCTACTGAAAAGAAATTAACTCTATCCCAGCTAAACCCAGGACAGAACTGCAGTGATTATAACAAATGATAAAAAAACAAACCAAAACAAGACAACCAAACAAAAAAACAACAAACTGCTTTCAGAGAAAGTACATTCAAAGTTAATCCATTTGTTTATTAAATAACTTATCACACATACTTTTTCCTTTGGTAATTTGTTCTTCCAAAGGCAGTGAAGGGCAAGGTCTTTTCTTTATGTGTTGAAACTAGGCTAAGTCTAGAAATGTCAGAAGTAATATTTGTCAGCAGCAGTAACTGATGCTGATTATGATAATGCATCTGATTCAAAAAAAGATGAAGCCTTTTGTTTTAAATAAAAGCATCATCTGCCACTATTCTTTCTGAAGGTCAGTATTTCACTGCTTTTAAACAGAGCTATTTCTTCAGTGTGCTTCTTAGCACTTACTGTAGTGCTTATTTCTTGACCTTCTGCAAAGTAATTTTTTTTCCTGAGTTTTTTTTATACTTTGGACAAAGTATATAGAACTTTTTTGTTTCATTCCTATTAAAACATGGAGCAGTACTACTTCCAACACAATTTTGCCTCAGCTTTCACTTTTGGCCAAACTCATAAGGAGGTTCTGTTTTTTTAAAAAATAAAGTCAGTTTCATCAACCACTAGTTACAATTGATCATACAAAAGAGAGATGAAGGACAGCATGAATCCTTTTACAATAGATTCTTTTTGCAGGTCCAGCCTAAAATTGTGCATGTTACCTCCTACAGAAAGCAAAGAGGATCACAAAAGGACTTGTAACTTTCTGCTCTAAGTAGGGGGAAGAAAACCCCAACCCCAAAAACCCCCTTTGACATTCTGAACTTGCCATCAGTAACATTGACACATATATATAAGCATTATATATATTGCAGATATATATGCATATATAACACAAAACTATTAAAAATTGCATTGAATATTCTGCAGAAATACCAAGTGCCAGAATGTATTCAACATGCAATAAACTATTGGAAGTTCCTTACAAACATGATGCACCTGGCATAGGAATTTTCATATAAAGTGTAAATCCAGAAAAGAAACACTCAGTTACATTTTACAGCATAATTTGACTGAAATTTTCTTACAAGGGTAAATTGTTTAATGTAATTTTGATTATATGTGAAAATCAAAGTAGGCTAATACTTTTATCATAATTTTTCTTTGCATGTTTATACAGAAACTGCTAGCATGAGTCATACTGCCTGAGTCCAGAAAGTAATGTGGAATGCTTTATAAAAATATAGCTGCTTTTTCTGCATTATCACTATTTGTTATTAACACTATATTAAGGAGAAAAAAAAAAAAAAAAAAAAAAAGAAAGTATGTTTTTTCTTATACTTTCTCTTAAAAAAAACTTAAAAGAGAGAAATTTAAAATTACATTCTGTTTGAAAGCAATGCTCTTCTTTTTTACTTACCAGCCTTATTCTAATAAATATAAACAAATCATCTTAGTTAATAGGTATGAATATTATTGCCTATGTTTTAAGTGTATCTCAATGAAAAAATATTTCCCTATGAAAATGTTTGCTTTTTTAATTACAAATACAACTAATCACAACTAATTATTTTTGATATGTGAGTACATCATTCTTGTATTTAGTCCATTTAAAGAGTCTTAGAGACAGAATTCGCCTCCCTTGGTGCACAAACAAAGATGTATATTAGTATCTGGATAACTGTGAGTTATTCCAGGGTCTGACATACATCTGGAGAACCTTAAAACAGATGGATCAGAGATGCTATGGAACATCAGTTCCTGAAGAATGTGGAAAGTTGACAGGACAAGACCCTGAACAACCTGATGTAGCTTTGAACCTGGCATTGCTTGGAGATAGCAACTAAATCTGACAGACTCAAGGTTCCTTCCAACCTTTTGTTCACACAGTAATCATCCTCCCTTCAACACATTTTGGTTTAGTTCTCACTCATCCTGTATTTATGATTTGGGATTTCTGGGTGAGCACACACTCTAAAAAGCAGGGGTTAAAGCAATTGGCTACAGCTGTACATCAGTTCTCAACCCATCTAATGGTTTTGAAAAAGTGTACTAAGGTTCAGAAACAGCAAGGTAAAACATTATCTGCCTAGATATTGTTCAGAAAACAATTCTGAACAATTCTGAACAATATTCAAAAGATGTGATAAAGGGATAAAAAAATTATGAACATTCTGTTCAGAAAACAATTCTATTAAATATGGTTTTACTCAGACATATGGACAAAGACCTAAGAAATTTATTTCTACCTCAGCAAATCACTGTATTGAAGAAAATAAACATATCACTGTACAAGTAACTCTCTGTAGCCCAGTAGGGATTTTCATCCTGACAATACTGCATACCAGCCAGACAAACAGTGCTCTGATTCCACATTTGCAATCCATACCTGAGAAGCATGCACAAAAATGTACTTGAGAAGCTACCACTTAGGCTGTAATACAGCTTTGTACTGTCAGAGCAATGATGGATACATTCATTTTCAAGAGAACTAGGATAGCCTTTCAGACCAAATGTATTAAGTCTTCTTACAGCATCCATAACATTAATTTATAATTATGGTATTCTGACTTAGACAACTAATACTGCAAGGAATTGCTTTCATATCACTGCTGCATTGGTTTGGAAGGACAAAAAAGTACTGAAAAAAAGATGAAGATAGTTATTTGCAGTTGTCCCTGCTAAAGCTCTGTGTGCCATAGAATCCATGTCTGCACCAATAACTTAGCCAGGGCTCAAACTCTGTAACACAGCTATCCCTGCTTTTACATCTCCAGCACACTCTCTGGCACAGATGTAGCTTGGGTCATCTAGAACTCTTCAGTCCAGAGTCAGGAGCAAGGCCTGAGAGTCACCCTGGGTAAGGTTCATTCCCAACAGGCAGTTTAGGTGTGACTGCTCCATTTTGGGTGGTAAAACCAACTGCAGAGATTTAAGCTGTGCTTTACCAGCCAGTCAGAGATTGGTCTCTTGCCTATTTTATTTACTGGCACACACATAGTCAAGGAAATGAAAGTACTTAAACAACCCACTATTCTTTGATCAGTTATTTTCCTCAATAAAATTAGCAACTAACAAAGAGGACAAGGACAAAATATTTTCTGTTGTGTACTTAGAATATATACTTGATCAGTTATTTCCTCCAAGTAGATCTTAAAATTTGCTGTAACTTCTTGCTGGATCAGAAAATGTGGGCTTTTTCATTTGTTATGTTTTGTTTTGTTCTGTAATTACTAAGAAAATCTCAACAGAGATAAAAGTGTTGTTTTTATTTTAAAGTACAAATTAAGCAAACAATCAAAATGGCCTCAAAATATTATTTTTTTTTTCCTGAGTTAGAGGTAAGTTGCTGCAATTTCATTAAGAAGCCTGAGAGTGTTGCTATGATGTCAGTTCCAGGAGGATCATGAGAGAAAGCTTAAGGAAGCAGAAGAAACTCACAATTTGCTGGCAGATCAGGCTGAGATAAATCAACAGCTATCAGTTTCAAAATTTAGAAGACCACTTAATGAATCAAGCATTTGAAATAAAGAATACGTGGTAGGTTTGTAGAAATAGGTACATCCTTGAAGACTGGGAATTCCAGTACAGATTAGCAATGGCATTTACAGATCAAAAACATATTAAATGAAATTTCTCAGATATTGTCATTGACTTTGTTGAGTGGGCCTTCAGTAAATCTGACCAGGTTTATAGTATATAATACACAATTTACTCCATCTGGTTTCAGCCTTTATCCTTCTCTCCCTCCACAGTCCCATGACTTCTTAAATTCCATAATCAGATAATTCATACTTTGGCACCTAAGAAATGGCAACACAGAGAACAAAGTGCTCAGAAAGCTGAATGTTAAGAACTGCCTTAGACCAGATAAGAGGTCCTTGTAAATTGATAGTTTGCAGCTGACAGTAGCCATTATCAGATAAGCTTTTAGAGCAGTGTCTCCAACTTTTGTGAAGAAAAATAGTTGCACTTACAGACTGCAGGCAACATCATAGTTCCCTTTTCCTGTCAACCTCAGTTTTAACTTCCACTTCTCCAGCAGCCACAAGCAAATGTCTGTGATTATATACTCTTCTCTAAAGCACCAACCCTTCTCTTAACACTGCAGAAAATAACTTAAAACTCTATTAGCCCTTTTCTTGACCCCATGTCCCTTGGCTTCTCTTTTACCAGTATAACTTAAATCTTGGTTTAAAAAAAAGCATTTTGGAAGAAGTCCTTTCACTAAAAAAAGATTGAGGACAAGGGCCACAGAGAACCTTAACAATGCAGACTGCTGTCTGCAAAGCATGAGTTTCAGCAGCAACAGTGCAAGGCAGGAGGCAATGGGAATACAGGAGGAGGAGCCACAGAGGACCTAGTTGAAAGTGTGTAAACATTTACTGAAAATGAAGAGAAATTAAAAAATTATATGAAAGTGATAAGAACATACAAAATAAAGGGACCAAAAAAGAAAGAAAAACAGCAAGAGTTCTGCCAAAGGATTAAAGATTTTTTTTTCAAAATTGAGGTAATTATCAGAGATGCAAAAATACATTTTTTTTATTAATTGAAAAATTGGCTTATACATATTCCAAATATTTTGCTTACATTTTATTCTACCATGTAAGTACAGTGTGGTATGTCACTCACATTTCACTCGGCTCTGATCCTACTCTCCATGAATTATAGCTGCCTAATTTCAGCTACCACATTGTAATCTGGCTACAGTAAGATGATAAAAAAAAAATTGCCAAACTTCACAACTACTGCAATATTTAAACGGTTTCTATATTTTTCTAAACAATTTATTGACAGAAACCTGAAGAATGATACTTAGAATTTAATTATAACTTTATTTCAAAGTTCTTGCCATAATCAATTTTTTTTTGGCTCATTAAAATTACTAAGATATTAAAAAAAGTGTAGTTTTTTTTTTCCTATACAAGTTTATCAGCCTCAGAGGAAACAACTGGACAAGAGAATTGAGTTCAGCACTTTAGTTATGCAACTGTGCAATAGCATTTTAAACTGGAAATAGGCCACAGAGCATCTATTCTGCAATTTGCTAATCATTGCAGGTCTCAAATCTCCTCCAAAAATTTTCAAACTATTTTTAGATTTGCAGGGTAAAATAATTCCAAGTAACACAACAGCTATCTCAGAGAAGGTAAGCAAAAGAAATAACAGACTTTGGCAAGGACAAAAGATGAACATAGTCCAGAAAACAAAAGGGCAAATCATACAGCACACCAGCCAGAAAAAAATTAATTACGGGCTAAACACACCCCATGCCAGCACCACTAAAGAGCAGTGCAAAATACAGTTATCTTTGAAATAACATTCAGGTTGGTAACAGAAGTACCAAAATAAATCTTCCCAATGTGACAATGTCTGTTCTAAATTATTATGCTCTGATCAGAAGTGAGAACACTTGTAGAACTAGAACTGGTCAAATTTACCTCAGATAGTGCAACCCCAGAGCTGGCTTCACCACCACTGGGGTTCTGACACATCAACTATATACAAACAAAAAATAAAAACTATGTAAAGGACAGACATGTCCAACCATGTGAATGGTTGCACTCAACTCAAAAGATGTTACCTGAACAATCAGTCTTCCATTTAGCAATTACTCTGCTAAAATTTAGCTTTATTCCAGATGATAGAAATCACATATGATTTAGGTTGGAAAGGACTCCTGAAGGTCAACCTGGTCCAACCTCACAGATCAAACAATTGTCCAGGACCATCTCCAGATGGCCCACAAGGAGGGATAATCCACAGCCTCTTTGGACAATCTGTGCCAAATTGTGCTCAGCCACCCTACCAGAAAAAAAGTGTTTCCTGATTTTCACAGGGAACTCCTGTGTTTCACTCTGGTCCTGTCACCACTCACCACTGAAAAATCCTGGCTCTGTCTTCTTTGCACCTTCCCTTTAGGCATTTTTATAAATTGGTAAGGTGCTCCCTGAGCCTTCTTCAGACTGAATAGTTCCAGGTTTCTCTCACAGAAGATGTGCTTCAGGCCCTAGGTTAGATTTCTGTTCTCTCCCTGGACTAGGGGCTCACCTTTAATCTAGAGCAAATGCATTCTCTGGAGGTGATGCAGTTGTCAGGTACTGCAGGCTGGCAGCACAATGCAGGGTTCCTGGGCAAGAGAAGGGCTTTTTCAGTGCCTTTTGTGCTCCCACTTTCTACCTTAATACAAAGAGAACCTTCACCTATGTGTATGTATTCTCACAGAGATGTGTGTGGAATGTACACAGATTTGTATCTGTGCACACTTATCTCTGTCACACTCCTGACCTCATTAATAGATCATGCAATGTAACGTCACACAAGTAGTGATTTGCTAATGGAGGAATAAATGAGAATTTGATTATGGGAAGCAATTATTCTTTTTGGGTGTTATACCTAGCATGCAAAAACTTTAGCTTTGGGGAACATACTAATGTACTACATTAGCTGGTTCATGCTGTTGTAGTTTATGTAGTCAGCAAATTGCATTAGCAAACTGGATGAAGCTGTACTCTGAGAACTCCCTGGCAGGCTACTATGGATAGTTCAAACCTAGCCTACTTCAGAAGACCTGACATCTGTGAAAGGCAAATGCTACCACCTTTCTCTTGAGGTACACTTTGAAGTCTGTGGTGCAAGTTTCACTAAAAGTTGCCAAAAGGAAACAACTTTGCTACCTACTACTATTCTGTTTGAGACAGTGTGTGTGATTTTCTAACTGGGGCATGATCAACTTGGAAATGAAAGAACCCTTAGAAGAAGCAAAATGGTTCTACATTAGAAACAGTTTCTTATAAGTTCCAAGGATGAAGTTCTCCATGAGAAGAGCTCAAGCCAGCAGGCTAGAAACATGTTCAAAAGCTCATGAAAAGACATGACACAACAAACATGCTTTATCTGGTCTACTCCACTTTTTCTGGGCTTCCTTCTTGCTGAGCAATTTGCATTAAAACTGAGTTAACAGCTACCTCTTCTACAGAAGCAAGTGAGCCAAACAGCCTGGGACTATGGAGATAGTAGGTCTAAATCTCAGGGGCTTTATAAAAAAAATGGACAAAGTGTTTCTAAGGAGCCAAAATTAGCTTGAGGCAGCTGTATCTCAGTGCAAAGCTGTGGAGCCTGGAAACAACTCCTCTCTTTCCTATCAAAGAAAGCAGAGATGAAGAAAACATCTGATCTGTGCACCTCTTGAACACAGAAGTGTGAACAAAAAGTCTGCTGCCAAACAGCAAAGAAACATAGAGAGGATTCATGCTTAGATATCAGAAGTGTGCTTCACATTTAAATACAAATGTTGTTTATTTGAGAGGGAACTCTTTCATGTGAGGATTATACCTAACTCTGTAATTGAAGAACAACTTATTCCAGTGAGAACCAGTGAAGATTAGGCTTTTGTGCACTATAGTTATACCCTTTTGTGCACTAAGTAAGATTAGTAATTTTTACAGAAAAGACTTTATTTAAATGACTTTAGTTAATGAACAGGTGTTAAAACACATTTTACAAAATGAAGTTTACGTAAATTCATTATAGGGCAAAGACCTTGGGATGTTCTACAGCTACTTTCTCTCTACAGCTGCAACTAAGCAACCCTAAAGTGAGAATTTATTGGTGGTCTTGGAAGACAGCAAGGGCATCTGTGCACATCCCTTGAAATTCTTGGTGCCTGAGAAAAACTATATAAGCTAATAAGGGACTTAAAAAATATAGTGGTGTCTTGGAGTGCCTCTTAAATATCTGTCCTCTTCTGCTGTGATCCCTCCAGCTGCAGCTAAGGATGAGACAACCCCAATTAAGCCCTTCCCTAGTCCACAGGAATGGAGATCCTTCCCACTCCTTTCTTCAATGTTCTTTCTTCAACCCTTATGGAAAACTTGGCAAACAGGTAGGGCTTTGCAGCATATCCTGAAGGTCAGCATTAAAGAGGTGAAAAAAACAGTAAAACTTGGCATTAAAACAGCTAAATAAAGGACTGACATCTTGCCACTATTATCAATTTCCATGAGGTAAATGAGGTCATGCCTAACTGTATTTATATCAAGCTAAGTAGCCCAAAAGAACAGCTCAAAAAACCCTTTAGGCTTGCCAAGGTCCTAAACGGTCATTATCTTACATAGGACAAATTAAGGGACATTTATTGAGGGACTAGGAGAATCTTTAATTAAGGTGAAGAATAAATCCTGACTTGCATTCCTTATACTTGTTTGGTTCCAAATTGGAGTATAAGTAAAATAGGTATGTTAAAAGAAAAAGAAAATAGTTTCTTACATAGGAACCTGCATGCCAGTGAAGCTCAGGAAGATGTAAAACCAGTGAAACCTTCCAAAATAACTACATTGATTTCTTAAGCCAAACAAACAGAAAAGAAGAATGTCTTCTATTTAATGTTGTCCTAATTAATTCTGCAAGCATTATTCTTGTGCTCCTGTGGAGTTAATTACAAATCAGTTTAGTATAATTAGATATTAATATCCTCAGCAATATTTTCTAATAACTCATAACAGTATCATTGCTCAATAGAGATGTTTTTTAAGTGTAGGCCAGGTCCTACATTCCTGCAATGACCATCTGATTGCTTGCTGAAGACATATTAGGCAGAATTTCAGAATCCAGCCAACATTTAAAATTCTAATATTACAATAGGATTTAACACATTGTTTGGAAGCTGTCTGAAGAATTCACGTGCACAGTATTCATGTTAAATAATGCCAATTTTTTCTTCAAAATTCAGAACACAGTATAAATTTTCAACTCAGCATTTACAAATACATTGGAAAAGATGAACTGTAGACTGATGTTATCTAAAGCAAGATTACTGACCAGTTACTAGACTTTATTGGGATGTGTGATTGACAGGTAGATTTGTCCCAGCCCTTGTGGCCCTCTCTGGAGACATACAGACACTTGAAGCAAAGTAGGCCACTACCACTTCAGTTTCCTCTCAAATGCAGGATGCAAGAGAGAAATTCTAACCACAACTCTAAAAAAATGGCAGGAAGATTATGAAAAGTTATTCAACTCATGAGCAACATATCTTGGAGTGTAACAGGTGAATACAATGCCTTTTCTGTCTTTTGGCCACCACCATCCACAGCTCTTTAAAATTCCCAACAGTAATTCCCATCTTTTCAGTAACTATGAAGTTTCTTGTTCCATAACTACTGATTTGTTCTAATTCTTTATGATCACAACTTCAGGATCAATTTATCAAGTGCTGCATCAGTTCTGTGTACCATAGACAGACATAACTCAAGGTTGAGAGAGCTCTGAGTATCTACTAGACAAATGCCAGTCTTCAAAACATTTTTAGATAAGCCATGTATTTCTATAGCTGGAAATACAAAGAGATAACTAAATTATTTTCTTACTCTATACATTTCATTACAGACCTCAGTCCATACTTGGTCTATAAATGTTATATAGACATCAAGAATCATTTTACTTTGAGAATGTGAACAACCATCTTAACTGAAGGAGTTTAATTTAAAAAAAAAAACAAAACAACAGGTATGTTGACATCTTGTCTAATGTAGAATTCCAAAACCCTCCTCATGAAAAATTTTGGATGATTTTTAAAGAATTTCCTGTCTTTAGAGACCTGTTTTCAGCAAGGTTCAGGCACAGGATTGGTATTTCTGTCATCTTTTTGGCAGCAGTAACTACAACCATAAAGGATATAATCAATGGGAAGACTAGCAAGCACCAAGTACCAACAACCCAAAAAGGGAGATGCTGGGAGCTCTGGAGGCAGGTGCTGCCTGAAAATACAGCTGCTATTGGGACAAGTTAACCAGTACCTTTTGACACTTCAGGATAGAAATTAAAACTGCAAGCTCGTGGCAGGTGGATATATGGAACCTTGTAAAGGGGAGAAAATCCACATTACTTTAGTGGAGAATACCAATAACTTAAGGAAAGCAGTGTGTGGGAAGATAAGGCAAAGCACATGGCTTATTTAGCCCAGCAAATGTGAGACTTGCTGAGGCTAACAGGCACCTTTCTGCAAAAGATTGATATTCTCTCTTAGTAAGATCTGTCCATATATCTGCATCTGTCCAGTGCTATAGAACAAGATTAATTTGGATAATGAAGTAGCCTGCATTAGATGTGGGAAATCGAGCTGAGTCCCTTGACTCCTGATTGATTGTCAATGGCTCAAATAGAAAAATTCTTTCAGCTACACAGGACTGTCTGTGCCACTTGCTGAAATTCTGTGACCAGGGCCTTCCGACCCAGAGGTGTCAAAGGAAAATTAGAATTGTTTGCTCCATCACAAAGCCAGGATCACATCTGACAGGGGCTCTCAGCACTATTTTGTGTTTGAATGGCCACTAGGGTCAGAGGAAATCTCAGGTTGTTTTCAAGTGCTATTTTTTAGGGCTCTACAGCTTTATCTTATGATTCTCTTGTTTGAAGGCAGGGTACACTGCAAAGGAGAAATCTGGACCAAAAAAAAAAAAAAAAAAAAGGTTATAGCAGTGGATAATAAAAATAAAAGAACAACAAAAGAAAAACAGGAGGAAAGAAGAATAGGACTATGTAACAAGATTTTTTATGTGTAAAAGCAACTCTACCATGAAATATTTTTGGGTCCCCACAAGGACTGATCATGCAGAGCTCTGCTTCAGCCAAGTGCCTGATGGGATCTGTTGTTGCAATTTGTGCCTGGCTTAAATTGTTCAGGATGCAAGCATGAGGAACTAAGGGCTCTTCTACATCTGTCAGAGTTAAAATATGAAATTTAGCATTTGCATGACAAGGCAAATGACCAGCCTCTTTGTGAATATGTATGTGAACTTCCATGACAGAAAAATAGCAGAATTTGTCACAGGTCTAAACCGAAAAAAAAAAAAAAAAATGTCTGTGATGAAATATGGTAAAATATCAATATCTCAAATTTTCATTCTAAATCGTACAGAAAGTTGCCAGAATCCCTCATGGAGTGCAAATAGTGTTATCCATGACCCAATGCAATCGTAAAAACATTAATCTAATTCACAAGGCATGAAAGAATTGAGTCATAAACCAAAGCAAGAACAAATTGTAGTCATGCCAGGAAGACAGAAATATCATTGATCTGAAACACAAGAAAAGGGCAAACAATATCTGGACACAGAAACTGGAGGCACACTGGTTAGATGACTTACTGTCTGGACAAACCTTCATGAGAATGGGAAAACCAGTGCACAATAATCATTCAACATATAAAACAATAAAATACTTGAGTGTTCATAAGTAACTGTAATTCCAAGAAAAGACTCAAGTAAGTGATAGCCACCAACCTCACCACCAGCTTTTCCTTAATATCAGATGAAACCACTCAGAAGAACAGAATGGAAATGGAAATACCCTGGAGTCATTTAGACTTACCTCTTGCACAACACATTTCTAGTTCATAAACTTTGCAAAGGTGGGAAATACTCTACTACTAAAGTAAATACTATCAAGCTCAGCATCTTGGAGGATAGCTTTCGAAATAAATTGTGTTATTGGTAAAGACTCCAAGTGATGAATTTACTACTTTATTCAATAAACCATTACAATGATTAATTACTCTCACTCTAAGAAGGCATGATTTATTACTAATTTCTCTTCAACTAAACTCTATCATAAGGCATTAGAACTCATGCTTCATTCATGCAGCTCCATCCACCATGACCAAATTTCTGCTCTTTCTCTGTAATTTTTCACAATGGTTTTTCATTTGCTATACATTACTTTTAATGTGTTCAAAGATTCTGTAGCAGCTTTCCAAAGCAAAAATGGCCATCATCAGCTCCTTTCAGACAATATAATTTAAATATGTTACACAATGAATTGCATAGCATAGCTGTGAATTCTTGAAAAATATTTTGCTTCACCATCAGTTTATTCTTCAAGTGAAGTAAGTGAAGTGGTCCTTTCATGTGTAGGCAGCATATAAAGTATTCAGAGAAATACAAAAGTGGAAACTTGGAATACTATTTTATTTTATGTACTATATTTGAAAAACTAAGTAGGAGTAAAATTTCTGCAAAATCGAACAAAAATATTTATCATCTGACTTTAAAAAAATCTCCTTTTTCTTCTCTCTTTTAACACTGAATTTTGTTCTACTGCTCTTCTGATTTACATCATACAGAGAGATCTACCATACACTTCAGTATTTTTGTCTTTTTACAAGTTTGTACATAATTTACTCTTTCACATTTAATATCATTAAGTATGGACTCAAAGTACTGTCTGAGATCCTACCTTGAAGGTATTTTACTACATCAATGTTTAAGCAGGAAATTTGCTCAGGGCATTTTTTCTGCCATTAAGTTCAATATAAATATTAATATCCTACTAGCTTTATTTTTAGATTTTAATGTTTAGCTTGCAGATATACACTTTAAAACTTTACTACTATAGCCAAGTAAAATTCACTGTGCTATTTATCACAATGTATTTTATGATGTTTTCATCACAGTTGCAGAAACTTGAATTTTGGAGATCTAAATACTGCATTTTTTTACTTCAATCTTTTTATGGCTTAGCCACAGATATATTGGCAGAGTCTTATATAGGTTTATGAAATTACATTTAATCTGCTCCTACTTTAAAAAATATACTCTGACACATGGAAGGGAATTTAATTTAAAATAAAGACATAATGTTTGTAACTTTTTAATAAAAAAGTAAAAAATTTAAGCATCGTTTTTTAGTGAAGGGTAGAGATTCTTAACAGTCAATTATTTTTTAACATTATTATTTTTCAGCTTACCTTTTAATTATCTCTTTGTCCAGGAATTAATAGAATTATTCTTCAGTTTGTCAAATATTTTGTGTTTATACAGTGGGAGAGACATCTGAACTATAAAATGTGGATTTAGGGAGTTTTACAATGCAATTCTGTTGTAGCATATAAAAATATGATTATTTTTTATTTCAATGTGTTGTTCCTGCTAGTAAAATGCCAGTATTTCCAGAGATGGTTGCCTATGGCTTTCCAAACTATAGTAATGAGGCTGCTCAAGCCAAACTAATTTTGATGCCAGGGGGGAAATGCCAAAAAATTGATGCCTAGGAGTCTCAGGCTGGACATCAGGAGGTAAGACACAGCCCCACAAATGCACATTTACACAGAAATGTGTGGAACAGACATCCCAGAAAGGCTGTGGACCTTTAAATTTGGTGTTTTCCAGCATGTAGTTGGATAAACCATAACTCAGCTGATCTAGGGCAGGGAGGCTCCTGCTCGGAGCAGGCACGAGCCCATCTTCAGAGCTCCCTTCCAAACAGCTTTTCCATGGCACTGCTTCTCCAGTTCCATACTGCTCCTGCAATATGTGATACTGACCCCTCAGTCTTCAAAGTAAAAGGTACATGAACTAGGAAATGGACTCAGAAATGAGAAAGAGTGGGGCATAATCAGAGACTTTGACAAGAAGACAGCAGTGATTAATCTGATGCTTTAGACGTTGGCATGCAAATGCAGAATAATTAAGGTAATAATTTAATGAAATAACAGATGCTCATAAAAAAAAAAAAGAAAAAAGTGTATATAGAATATGAATAAATGAAAGTTTAATAGGAAAGAGACAAAATAAGGTAGCTCTATGGGTGGATATAAAGTTGACAAGATAATCATATTCATTAAGTATCAGTGGCCTGTTATGGATGTGGAAAGATATATTATAGGTTTGCTGACATGCTTTGGTGTCAATTTAGGTCTACTTTTAAAAATATTTTCATTAACAACATTTATGATGAGAAATTGAAAGTTCTTATTAAGACAGCAGATGGAAACCAGGTGCATAGATATTTCAGATACACTGGAAGATAGGATTAGACCAAAGAGTATATTGAAAGTTGTAGGAATTTTAAAAAAGAGAGGAATGCATTCAAAAGAGAGAAATGCAATATGATCTACATGGAAAAAAAAATCAATTATGTCACCACAGGACACAGTAAAAGAAATTGGTAAGTAGGTCTTCGGTGGGTAAAATATATCACACTTCTGTGAAGAATGCATACACTGTACTGGGTTGGTTAGACAGGAATGCACCTTGCACACCACATGAATTCATCCTGTTGATAGTATCAAGATGGGTAGGACCTCCAGTTTTAGGCACTTTTTAGTTTTAGGCACTGCAAATCAAGAAAGAGATAGGTACCAGCTAAAGGATGATAATAAGAATGATCAGACCAAATATCTTACCTGTTAACCAAGTCTGAAACAACTGAATTTGCTCAGCTGCAGAAAGAGGAAGATAGGATAGTAATGCTCAAGGATGTAAAAAATTCTTGCCAAAAATAAAGAAATATATGTCCATAGCCGATAGAAGAAGGAACAGCTACAATAATAAGAAATTGAATGGCAGTAAGGATTCAAACAAAAAATAGTAAAACCTTGCTGATTACAAAAGTTGTGGAGCATTGGAACAGATTGTCTACAAATACTTAAAAAGGATTGTGGTGGTGGTGGTGATGCCATAAAGGACAAGTTCAGGAAACACCTGTCAAGCATAAGTATCCTAGCAGACCCTAGAATGGAGTACAGAAGTAGACTAGATGACTTTGTATGGTCTGTTCCAGCCCTCTTATTATGCATATATGAGGTCAATTTGTTAATTGTTTTGGTTTGGGAGGATGTTCTTTTTTCTTACATACAAAACATTATCAAAAAAACAAAACAAAAAACAAACAAAAAAAAAACCCAAAAAAACAAAACCAAAAAAAAAAAAAAAAAAAAACCCAAAAAAAACCAACAGGATTTTTTATCCCCCGAGAGCTTTATGTTTAAAGTTTACTGTTTTGTTAAAATTTAAAGTTACCGGTAGACTAAAATTGTCAATTGAATTCTTCAGCTGTAACCAAAAAATAACTTCCCATATAAAAGTATGCATGGAGTTTAGAATTTCATCCTTACTTTTGTAAGTTCTCTACTTATGTAAAGAAAATAAAATAGTAATTTTTAATTTCATACAGTTTTTTAAGAAAGAAAAGCTGGAATATGGCTGTTTCCTTTCGGAAACAATAGAAAGGACAGACATTTTCTCTTCAATACTTCAGTGATCCTTCTCTTCATTTGTCTCCTTCTCTTTTTCCAGAAAGAATTGCAGTGCTTTTACTTTAAAATTTCTAAACAATTTAAAAACACTTTAAAATGTAACTGCCAATACACTTGGTTGATGTAAGTTGCAAGAAAATACTGTCAATGAATATTGACAGAAAATAATAAAAGAAAAGTTATGTTACTAAAAAAAACCTATATTGAATGGCAAAAGTCTTGAAAATAATGTTTGGAAGGAAGTGAAATCTCCTATGGCATGTGTTAATGATGACCAGACAAAATGCCCATATTCCAATGCTTCAGGCACACTACTATAAAAGAACTGAACTTTTCACTAAATAATTTATGCTAAAATATGTATTTTCTGACATTAGTTTTCACTGCTTGGAAAAAATTGACCTGATTTACATAATAATCTTATGCTGAGGGTCTGACTTTTTAAAAGTCCTAGCTTAATAAAATGGTTTTTAGCACAATTTGCCATTGTATATATCAAGTTTCATTCTAGAATATTCTTCATCAACCAGTAACTATGGACAAAAGTATTAAATTATGTAAGCCCAGACAAATGTCAGAATTATGACAGTCATTTGAGATAATTAATACTAATATAATTTTAAAAATTCTATTTTTTCCAAATGAATTTGTCAACATTTCAAACAAGAGAATCGGGAGAACAGCTTGGATTTTACTGCCAGACTTTCAGCAACTCAGTAGCAATTATTGTTTGACTGAGATAGGAAAGACTAAGGAAAAAATTCTACCCAAGTAACCAAACACATTTCTACATTTCAGAAGTCTACATTGCAGAACTTTACTTAAAACAATATTCTTAGTAAGTGCTTGCCCCAGTCTCATTTTCATGAGGTAAAACCGTGCTTAATATCTAGCACTTCTATGGCAGATCCAATCTACAGACACTAAATTACTGTAGCAAAATTATTCTCATTTTTTAAAGATGGGAAGCTGAAATATTCAGTACTTCAGTTCTCTATCTAAAGTACCCATGTGAATAAGAGATGAAGGCAGAAATAGAAATAGAGCTTCCTGGATATTAATCCAGTACAAATGATGATACCTACTTAACATGGTTTGGAGGCTGAACAATCCACATACTACTAAAACATATATTTTTAAAATATATAGAAAGCACTATAAAAGCAAGGGCTTTCTGTGACTCATTAATATAGGGCATGCAGGCACTGGACTGACAAGAGACAAGCTAGCAGCACATAGAACAGATTATGCTTCTGCATGGTACCCACTGACAAGCTGATGGATGACAGTATCTGGCTGTTCTCTGGTTCACAATTTAATTATGCTTTTGATACATTTAGAATATTTGAAAACCTGAGAGAAATCTAAGGAATGAGAAACACTAATGTTCAGTCACTTCCATACAGATTCTAAAATGAAAAACAAAACACAAAGTTGTACACAAACCTTGATAAAGCTATTATATTTATGCCCAATTTAAAAAAAAGAAAGAAAAGTCTGAAATAAAACTGGAATAAAACCACAGCAGTATAAAAATCTTAGAAGCCTGTCAGTATTCTCTAAAGTGCCTTTTTTTGTTGATCTTCAAAGAGAGCTTCTAACATCTTCCCCAGCTGCTGTGTATTTTGTCTGTGTATGGGCTGAAAAGGTCTGATTGCCCAGGTGTCGAAGTATACAACATTTTCAAGTATAAAAGTCAGAAATCAGTTCTGTTGAATGAAATCTTTGTCAATACAGATAAAAGGTCAGTGCAATTTTATCTACAATATAGGCTAAGGTTGACCCATGAAAAAATGCTTTGTTGCTTTTACAGGCTGCAAAACATAGTCTTTTGACACATTAATTCCTTTCTCAGCCTTTTATCTGAAAAGACATTGGTGGATGTTATAAAAATAAGGCATTCAGTGTTATGTACTCCTTCTCCTAGGAAAGCTCAGTACCATCATTTATATTTTTATTGACTGGTTAACTTTCAGTTGTATGTTCTCATCAGTATTTCACACATCTGTATTAAAACTGTAAACTGTAAAGAGGTAGGTCAGTGTTATGAAATAGGAGTAACAATTTCAAATGCTCGTAATAATCTCTGGAATTAATTTAACAAGCAAAGTGAAGTGTTCAGGCATATTTAAACATATACATAGCTTTATGGAACACAGAAGGCTAAGGTACATGTGTTAAGGTTTTTGACAAAACGATTTTTACTGTCCCCTGCATCTAAAGCAATATACATGCAATGAGGACTGCAGTCACTTATCTAAGTAAGGTTGCTGTCAAAGTGCCTACATACAAAATATATGACTAGCTCTGGGTAGGCATGTCTGAAAACACTTGCCTAAAGCAGTTTCATAAATAATAGGTGACTAAGTGAGACTGTATTAGATCTGTAAGTACTCCTTCCTCTTCCAAATGGGATAAGTATTTTTCAAACACATAGCTGAAGGCAAGGGGATATAGATATCATACATGTATACCTCTCTGTACACACTGAGGTTTACAATTGCACTTCAAAGATATTAGTCTTTTTTGTCATATGAAACAGAATTTTAAATGATTTTAAAAGTTTAGGAAAAATTTTAGAAGAAAACAGATTATAACAAATTAATTTGTGCTAAAGGTGCAAGAAAGGTAACCAAAGTTTTGGTACACAGTCACTTCCTAAATCATTCTTTAGATTATCTATTTGCAGTACCTAAAACCATAATTTAATGCCAGTCAAAGGAAAAAAAATCAGAATTATATAATCTAAGGGTGAATTATTTTTAAAAGTACAGGAATTAATAGGTGTAAAGGTTTTATAGGATTGGAGAGCATGTTGTAATTAAAGAAAGAGGACGCTACACTAAACCCATGCCTTGGCACTAAAGAGTGTACACTAACCAAAACTGTTAATGAGAAATTAGACACACAGCTTCTATTATTGTTAATGGAATTTTCGTGCTTCATTCTCTATGTGCCAAGTAAAAGATACAACCCTTGGAATATTGTTTAAAGAAGGTGCTGCCAAATCATACCCTGCAGAACAAGATATAACTTTTGAGAGGTTATGTGTGTTCTATAACCATCAGCAGCTTATCTCATGTGTTATTACTTTAATGAACTTTAAAGGAATTGCATATATTTCACATGCCTTTTAACTCCTTGTGCAATTCTTGGGTTATCTCAGCTTGTAATTTAGCATCTGTAAAAAAACACTGCTGCATTTAGAAGGCCTTTGTGGACATTTTTTTCCAGATGATTTTTACTGTATGAATAGAGGAGAGATTGTTACTGGCAAGCTGAAATACTACAGTGCTTACTTTAGGCACCAAAGGCAAGACCCTAGATTATTGTCACCCTCTTAAATTCACTGAGGGACCATTTGATCTGTCCCACAGACACAACCCACAGTGCCCATCTGTCACATTTATCCCCTCTAAAGACTGAGGTCTTACTAACAGGTACTGCACTCCAGACTAGCTGGCACGTGCTCTTTGGGCTTCCACCTGTCACCTCTATGGAATCAGTGCAAAGCTCAGCAATCACATTTGCTGCACACCCTTAAATGCATTTAACATCTGTTTGTAGTCCTGTGCTACAGCATTTAGCTGCATTGGCATCCAGAAAAAAATTATCTTGGCAGTTAATCCCAGTCTTCCTATAAACTTTGGCTACCAAATGGAAAAAGTAGGGTTTATTTCACCTGAGAGTCATGTTTTGGGGTTTTTTACCTATGCAACACCTTTTTTTGTTTTTTCATTTTGTCTCAAACTATCATACTGTAACACTGATTATTTTCACAGCTATAATGATTTTCTGGCCATAAATCCAGCTTTTTTTGCAGTATGTATTATTGATATGCTTTAACATTTCCATGGGTATAGTTTCTCTGGTAGCACAAAGTGGTAAGTATTGGAAAAAACATTGGATTTTACACGAAAATTCATTTGTCTTTGGTATTTGCACTAACCATATATTTTAATTATCCTAAACACAGAAAACTCCTAATCTCTTTTTCTTGTATTTTGAAGTATATTGAGGTGCATATGCAATTATACTTCATTAAAAAATACATCATTTGTTCAGCACTTAAATATAAACTGCACATATAAAGTCAAATCTTTCAGTGAAACATTTTCACAGCTGGTAAATTAGGTGGTTTAACTCCATAGCTTCTGCGCAATACATTGACAAACCATGCATTTAAAGAAGACAGTGCTGCTGAAAAAAAGCATGCTTAGCATGCTACAAATACCATATCAGCAAAGAAAGGGGGTTTTGCTGACTTTATGCAGGATTTTTTTCCTCATACAAGCTGCTTAAGTGGGTCACTATATCTTATTAGTTTACTGGCCCAAGGGCAATTTAAAAATCTGACTGAATTTTATCAATGTATATAGTGCTTTAATTTTATTCCCACATATTTATGTTAGTCACAGAGGCAAGCTGAAAAATTTCTTTGTGATTAGAAACTATTGAAATTCACAAGGAAATCAATGTACCTCTGAGAGCTCTGGCACTGAGGGTAACTTTTACAAATGGCAGATGCACTTTGTAGGAGAGCTCTCATTGCCTCATTGGATCATGTTTTTGCATGTTTTTTTCCCTCCTTCATTCCTTCCAATTACTCCTGATAATTTAACCACAGCCATTTAGTCAGCACTGTCATTATAGCAGCAAGTTAACTCCTTCCCAATCAATACGAGCTTTTCTGTAATTTTTCATGACAGCTGGATCAGACCACAAAAACAAACATGACTAACAGACCCTCTGGCCAGCTGACACACCATTATGAATATGTAACTTTAAAAAACCTCTGTTTCCTGAAACTACAGCTGCCAGGAACAATTTGCTTTTGTCTTTCTTCTACACTGAGCAAAGGAATAAATGGAGGATATATTTCTATCTCCAGACTAGTGATGTGACCAGCAAAGGCTCTCATGTTCAAAACTATAAGCAGGGATCTTCAGGAAGAGTGAAATTCTTGTCAGGAGAAGTAAAATCCTAATGCAATGGAAGTTGGTTTTAAATGACACTAAAGAATGTTAGGATTAAATAAAAAGTGCAGTGGCATACATGTAATTAAAACTGTACCTATTACCTGACAAACATATAATACCTGATATGTGTTACAAAATCATTCTGTGCTTTTACTTAAAAAATGAAGTGAGACATCACTACTGAAAGGGCAGACCAAATTTCTCCTGAAACTGTAAGTTACCTGCAAACAGACTGCACTTGCAATAGCATTGAGAGGGCAGTTTTCTAATCCTAGGCAATATGCACACATAGATTTTTGTGTTTGAAGAACAAGACAGCAACAGAAAGCCAGAAACTCAGCTATTTACTGAATTTAAGAACAATATTGCATGAGGAACAAAGAAGAGTGGGGCTGAATCTGAGCTACAGTGTTGTCTGAAAGTCTGTTTGTCCATGTATCTGAACTAACCTAGACCCTTCTCTAAACTAATGCAGAGGAAGAGCACAACTTTGGGGTTTCAACCATAATATTTTTAATAACAGAAAGAACAGAAATTTAAAAAAAAAAAATTAGGAACAAATATTTACTAAATGCAATCTTTTACACTGAGGTTGTACCATCAAAATGCCACCGCTAAAAGCTTTTAGTATTTACTTATCTTTTTCATAAATTGTACTGATAAACAACAAAGACCGAGTTAAGAACTAGTCAATATGATAAAGCAATATAAAGCTTCAAAATTCATTCTACTAAAAATATATATATATTGAAAATGATTCTATTCAAAACAAGAGGAATAGTAAACAGAAAGATAAAAAGCACAACATTTTTGTATAGCAACATATATTGTTTTAAATGTGAGTGAAAAAAAGGAAACAACAGGAGAAAGATACAGTGTCCATTGAAGATGATAGTGAGATAATGAAATACATTAGGGATGGTCACATCAAGACCTACTTCATGAAGGCAAGTATTTCACTTTCTGCTTAGATATTTTTAAATTGCAAGATCACCCAGTAGAGCAAGCTAAGCCCTTATTATAGCCTCCATTCAGTCTTCAAAAACTGATAATGGGATTTAGTTCTGAATTGCAACCTTTCTAAGAATTATTGAGCAAAATGTCCAAATACATTAAATGGTAGAAATACACTTTAGACAGAACGTTAAATGCAAGTTCTATCTTCTTTCACTCTTCAGGAACTAAATGATAATGTGCAAACTTAAAGGTGTCAGCTGCATCTTCAAAAAATTTGTATGTGTTACCTGTTATCCTTTTTCACTATGCTTCAGTGTGGAACTGGAATTAAATGACATACAATCCCAAGCAGGTATCAAGGTCTTGCATTAAAAGGAACATAAATCAATTCCAAAATCTCTAGCACCAAACACTCAGCAAAAGAAATAAATTTATATGAAAACTGAACAGAATTTCTGGCTGAATGCTTAAGGTTCTTACCTCTTCTATTCACTCTGAAACAAACCTGTGAGTTTCTGTAATACCACTGGTTCTCTTGGGATGGAATTCATCAGGCTAAATTTAGATATCTCTAGTAGATTACAATTAAGAATATGTCCATAAGATTCAAATACAGCTCCTCTGACTGACTGAAAAGTCCAATCATTGTGAATAGAATCCCTAATTTTCAGATAGAGAAATGTTGCACAGTCCAAGGAAGTATATAAGAAACTGACAGTTTATGGAGGTACTTTGATTCTAATCAATCTGTCCAAGAAACTGTTTCAAAATAAATACTTCTAGAAGTCCTGAAAGAAGACAGTTAGGTTGCATATTTGAAGCTTGATGCAGATGCTATTCCATGCATGTGATATATACCTCTAATTTAGGATTTTCTCCTGTTATAGACAAAATTCCTGTAGTCAAAAGCCAACTTTTCTCATACTGCTGAATATTTCAACCACTTCAAAATTCAAGAACCTAATGAGTACAATATTTCAATTTTATAAGAATCAAGACCTTGATTTCCAGCCTTCTGTCTAGATATAAGCAATTTGTGTGTTCCTATTTTCACATTTTTAAAATCTTGTATGAAGCAAGAACTATTGTGCTGCTCTGAAGAATAAAACATCACTCATCTTTTAATGCTGTTGTTTTTGAAACAAATTGAAAATAATTTTATCTGTAGGTATTAGTGATAGAAAATACTGACATTTCAGGAAGGAAAAAGGATGAACGAAAATTATAAAATCGATTATTCCCCATGTATTTGACAAAAATAAAACAGTTCAGAAACTCATGTTTTCTGATTCTTGGTCAGTTAGCAATTTGCAGCACCCTTTTAATCTAGATCTAAAGGGATTTTTGACTTCTGGAGAATGAATATTCAGGAAAACTCATAAACATGATGTTAAAATATAGAAAATGTGTGCACATATAGGCACTAGAATCTTCTGCTTTCAATCTTCTGCTAATCATTGTTGCTTTTGTATTCTTTTATGATCAAGTGTCATGGCTTATCTCCAGCTGGCAACTAAGTCTCATGCAGCTGCTTGCTCACCCCCAGCAGTGGGATGGGGATAAAAATTGGAAAAAAACCCCTCGGACACATGGTTTGACATAAGAACAGTTTAACAACTGAAATAAGCTATAATAATAATGTATAGCAGCAATGAAAAGGGGAACAACAAAGAGAAAGAAAGAAATGAAACCCAAGAAGGACAAGTGATGCACAGAACTGCTCATTGCCCTCAGGCTGATGCCCATCCCAGGCCAGTGCCTCCTGGCCAGCTCCCCCCAGTTCAGACAGTGGCAGGGCTTTCTCAGCTCTGCAGCATCCCTGCAGCTGGTTTGGGCAGCTGGCCAGTCTCCCTCCCAGCCTCTTAAGCACTGCCTCACTGGAGAGCACAGGAGATGGAAAAGTTCTTGACTCAGAGCAAGCAAGACTTACCAACACCTGAAACAGCAGTGTGTTATCAACATCACTGATAAAAAAGAGAGATGAAGTAACAAAGAAATGGCAAATGCAATCTAATTGCCCAACAACACAGGATTCTGATCATGGCTTCCAATTCCTTCCTTCCTCATCTGAAGTTGTATAACCATACAAAATCCTTGTGGGATTTGGTTTATGTGGCAATTTCTTCACATGTTAAATCTATTCTTTAGAAAAACTTGAATCATAGCTTTAGAAACATGCAAGCAATTGTGGAAACAAGTCAAAACAGTGCAATGTTATTGTCAAAATTAATGGCACTGAGTCACTAAATTCGCAAACAGTTTTTGTTTCATATACTTTTGTTATGCTTCATTGTGTTTGTAGCTCTATCAATATGATGACAAATTAAATAAAAATACAGGTTATAATAAATAAGCAACAGCTTTGTCAGGATATCTTATTTGACTATTTATACTCCAACACAGAGTGCAAAACACTATAGTAATGCCAAACATTTAAAACTTTTTCCTAAGAAATACACACATATTAGAAATCAAAGCTCCATTTTGACCAAAATAATAAAGAGAAAAAATAACAGTATTATTTCTATCATGCAGCCTTTCAGTACTTAAAGGAGGTCTATAAGACAGATGGGGATAAATGTTTTAGCAGGGCATGTTGCAATAGGAGAAGGGGTAAAGGTTTTAAACTAGAAGGTCAATTTAGATTTGATGTATGAAGTGTTTTATAATGAAGATGATGAAACATTGGAACAGGTTGCCCGGAGAGGTGGTTTATGGCCCATCCCCAGAAATAATCAAGGTCAGGCTGGATAGGGCTCTGAGAAACCTGACTGAATTGATGACATTCCTGCTCGTGGCAGGGCAGACTTTTAAAGGCCCTTTCCATCCCAAACTATTCTATGATTCTACAATATGTTGCTTTTCTTCTTTACTTTTCAGTTTAATATTTTTTGTGTTGCTAAGAAAAAACTGCCTTATCTTTGTGGAGTGATTTATTAATCACTTTATTCATAAATCTGAAGCTGCAGCAGATCCAGTGATACCTGTGAGAATACAGTGCACTTAGGCATTTTCAGAAGAACTGTTTATATGTGCATAAAAATTACTGAGAAGGGAGAAGAAAAAGCCTGAAGCTCTCTCCCTCGTTAAAGACAACCAAGTAGTCTGCTAAAACTGAAACTGCATTTTCCAGCTTCCTTTTCATACTTGTTTTATATCAAGAACACCATTTGAATGATGATCCAAATTCACCATCTTTGCCTTTCTCCCTCTCATCCCATCTCTCAATTTTTGCACCATCCTACATGTCTGAGATTTAGCTGTTTAACTGTCTGCAAACAAGAATGCACAAGTTTGTCTTAACAAGGAAACCACTTGCTGAGAAAATGGCTAACTGGCAGTGGGAACAATTCAGCTTACTCTTCTGCCCTTCCCTAAGAACAGTGCAGAAGTTAAAGAAAGGACAGAGATCTACAGTTGGTACTGCATGCAGACATTTTCTTTATTATCTGTTCATAGACATCTAATGCTTTGGCAGTCTTCCAAATATGCATATATAATACTGGGAACCACTTTCCTTGTAAAAAAAGAAGCACTTGCTGGCACAAGTTTCAGACTTAGTTGAAAAAATCAGCAACTGAAGCTCAGCCCCGTCCCCACAATCACAGATAAAGTGGTCTTTGTTAAACTGGCAGAGCTGAAAGGAAGAATTGAAACTTGCTCTCTCCTCCCCCTTGGCTTTTCTTACATCAGAACTCCCTTATTAGACTTTGTTTTCATTCTTCACATATTCTTTTCTGAATTATGAGCTTTTTCACTTTAATGATATTAGTTTGCCTAATTTTGTGTCTGAAAAAATACAAAACAAACAACTAAGGCTTCACTCAGATTTCACAGATCTGACTGGACCGATGGTTTCATGAGCAATAATCAAAAGTTATTGCATATTAGAAAGCAGTTTAATTGTGAACTCTGATTGTGGTTTCAGGCCCCAGGAAGCAGGTTTTCACAAATCACATGCAAATCCTCTGCAAGTAGTACTTGTTTTCTTCTTTCAGTTGAGAGAATGAATGGATATGGAGATGATCAGGCTGAGGCAACACAGTCCTGGGCAAAGTTCATACATTTACAAATACCAGACAGCCAGTGACCCAAAAATGGTCTTCCAGCCTGCCATATAGTTTCCCTGATATCAAGCTAAACAAAACACAATGCCTGTAGATCCATGAGTCACATAGATTATTAGTAGGTTTTTTTTTAATCAGGTTTCCTGTTGCTTTTTTGCATCAATTATTCTTAATTCAAATTACTCTGTAATCTAATATAAATAACATTGTCTACCCCAGGAGTCTTCCAAATATGATAATTGTCTTTGAGAAAAGTACCTCAGGCAAAGAGTGGTTCCAGGTACCAAAGGTGACAAATGTGGTGATCAGTTGCATAAACATATAACTGCATGTAAGTTTAATTGAGTCTGGCATTAAAACAGAGCCAGCACCAAAACCAGATGGTACAACCACATTATTTCCACTTACTGCTACCTTGGCCATGGTGAAGAGCAGCCTGTGGACAGCACCCTGTTGCAAACAGCAGCTTCTGCTTGGGCTGATAAATCAGCCCTTCCTCAGGTTGCCTGCTCTCTAGTTAGGAGCAAAATTAATACACAGCCTCAGAAAGGGAAGGCCTGACTTACGTGTTATGCCATTGAAATACAACAGCTGGATAATGAGGGAGCCTCAGCCAGGGAGAGCTGGTGTGTGAGCACAGGGTTGCCTGGCTGCAGGCATCTGTCAGGTGCCCCTTATCATCTGATGAAAGCTGATCTGGGAGTCGTGCTGAAGGAAACTGCATCATTATAACAGAACAGTAATTTGCCCTTATGCCTCAAGTTGAGGGATCTGATGCAGCAAGTGTCTACAGAGATAACAGGCAACTTTTTTTTTTCTCAGTGTAGAGGGAGAAATTATCTTTTTATCTCACCTTGCAGGGAAAAGACTGATATAGAGCACTCTGGAGGGCTGTGCTGATCCTCCAAGGGACTGTCTGGTGCCTCCTGGGCTGCTCAAGGCACTACACTGAAGCAGATTAAGTTTTCTGCTGCTCTGTGTCCTCTTCTGTTTTTCTCAATCAAAAGCAATCATGATGTCAGAAGCTCTGCACCATACCTAAGACACTCAAATTAATGATAAAGCATTTCTCAAACAGCTCTCTGAACTTCACTGCAGCTCTAAGGACAGGGTTTAAAAGTGTGGAAGGTGCTAGGCTGAGCTTTATACACCCAAAACTGTAGGTTCCTGTACCCAGAGATCCAACTGAGTATTTCAGAATTGAAGGCAATTTTGGTCACTCAGGAAACTCCCAGGGTACCAGTGCCTAAGCTCCCCAGCAGTATTTAACACAGCTGCAGGAACTGCTCAGTCAGGGGCTAACACGAAATCCCATGTTCTAGGCTAGGGGATGCTTTCTAATCATTGGGAACTGTTCTGCCATCTTGCAATGGCATCTGCAGGATTTACATTTTGGTACACTATAATTCAGAGGAGCTATCAGTACAGCAAAGGGTAAGACCCAAATTATTACAAACAAACAAACAAACCAAAAAAAAAAAAAAAAAAAAAAAAAAAAAAAAAAAAAAAAAAAAAAAAAGATAAAGCTTGTACAGTAACTAAGAACTAAGCCCTGGACAGGTTTTTACAAAAAGGAGTGGAGGCAGCCCTGCAAGGCAACTCCAGCTGTGAAAGCCAGCAGTGTGTGTCTCTGCCTCACTTTGGCTGCTCCCAACACACACCAGCTTGTCTCCCTGTTCCTCCTGCTCTGCTCCTGGTCATGCTGCCAGACATCCTCCCTCACACCAGCCTTGGTTCTCACTAAAGTTCATAGTTTGCTACTGCAACTCACGGAATTCAAGGAAAACTGTCATTCTTTTCTTGCTGGTTTAATTTTCTTAAAGAATTATGTTCTTCCAGAACAAAATTAATTCCTAGAGGAGCTTGAAGAGGTACAGAGCAGATCGAATGCACATGTCAGGAGTGACCAGCAAAAAAGAGAAGTTTCTCTTTTGCCAGAAATGCAAGGTTTTAACTGCCTTACCTCATGACAGGCAATTTTTTTTAAAAATATTCTAGCTAACAGATCAACTCCTCAAACTGAGTTTATGCAACTTCAAGTCTTTCTTAATCAGCACTGATTCCCATTCAAAAGACAGATGCCTAACTTCAAAGCATATCACTCCTTGCACCAAAGAACCTTTACTACAGCTTAAAATGAATACCAGAAAGCCCCCAATAAAAATTTCTAGTGATATTCACTCATGGAATTCTGCAGTGTAGTTCAAATTTTGAGCAAATGAATTTTAGTTATAGAGATGTCAAAGAAATTACATTAGACTTGGAACTTGAGTTGTTGCACTGAATGGTGATATATTTCATATAAGACAGAAAGCAACTTGATGACAGGGTTACCAAAAGTCCTTGATGCAGAGGCACTTAAATGAGACAGTCAAGGTTCTGCCAACACCCTTTGCAGTAAGAACCACTCACCCCCACACAATACTTTGTGTGAATGTCATTACAGAAAATTAATTTCAAAGTTTTCATCTAGCCAATAACTCTTGTGGAAGCTGTTTTTCCTCAGAATGTGACTTTGGGAAAGACTTCTGCACTGAAAACGGAAGAATTTAAGTTGTGCTTTTTTTCCCTGAAAGTATATTTATTCCAACTTATGATGTTCTTCCAAGAATTTCAAAGACCCTGTGTGTCGTTCTACCTAATTTGAGGCATATATCTTACTTAAATTTGAGAAAAGTATTGATTTGTCTGCTTTCTGTGAGCCAAGGGAGAGATTAAATTTTATTTGAAATATTCTTCTCATATTATTTTTCTCTCTAAAAATCTTTCATTTCAGTGACTGGAATGTGTCTAGTGGGTACTTAGTAAAGTCTGTAGCAGAAATCTTCCTAAATTTCTATTTTATTAACACAATAGCTTTACTAATTCTGCAATTGGTTTTCAAAGTTATTGAGGCATTTGAAAATGAAGATCAACCACAGTAGGATTGAAAAATGTCCTTGAACATTCTGAATTTCTACACTGCTGCTGAGAAATGCCTGACAAATGTGTTTATCTGAATTCTTAAGCATCTGGTGCAGGGAAAGGAGTTGAACTCAGTGATCCTGATCCAACACTTATTTATATTTCTGTAAACTAGCCCTCTGTTTTGGACTCAAAAGCACATTTTAAATGTATTTTGCTTCATGTTTTTCTCAGGTAGCTAGGCAGTGGTGTGCCCAGTGGATGTACATGGTACATTTTACAAATCTACTTTAAATGGCACAAACAACAGAAAAAAAACCAATGAGCTCATGTTGACCATAGTGCTTAGAAGCAGTAGTGTTCTCTTTTTGTCCAGCTTCTGACTGTTTTTAGTAGAAATTAATGAAAATAATAAAATCAAACCATAGTTGGATTTTTTTTTACTTGGACATTCCACAAAAAAAAAAAAAAAAAAAAAAAAAAAAAAAAAAAAAAAAAAAAAAAAGGAATTTAAACAAACTGTTGACAAGATTTATGTGGAAACTATTCCTTTCAAGATAGAATAAAAATTCGAGCATACTTTTTAGTGCTCAAAGCTATAAGATCACCTGTTCCCATAAATCTCCTATTAAGTGCATACAGATGAACTGTTCAGTACCATCAGCTGTTTTAACTCTCTGTTGCTTCTTGAAGAAAAATATATTTGGAAGTTTTCTTTGGAAGGCTGTTTTCTGTAATGAAGTCTGAGTTTCCATACCCCACAGAAAACCCTACCACATCCCAGGAATACCAGCCTAATAGGTTTCAAGAGGTTTCTTAAAGCACTCTGTTCTCCAGCCATTCCTCAAGACAAGTCTCTACACATGTAGCTGAGGAAAAGGGACATACACACTCCTTTTTTTTTTTTTTTTTTTTTTGTCATGAGAGCTCTGTCATACACTGAAAAGCTGTCAGCCAAATTCTGCAAAAATCCTAAAGGTTTAGGCAGGTTGTTAATCAAGTGCTTCCCTTGTTTGTAAAACTGAGATTTGCTCCTTGCCTTTGTTTGCAATAGCTGTGTATCCAAAAGATGAGCAAAACCACTATTGCCAACAGAAGTTTGTACATATGTTTTATGTGCTTATCTGTTTGTGTAAAATTCATCACATTGTGTGAAACTGAAGCTGAAAGAGCTAAGGCAATAAACAGAGAGAAAAGACTACTGTATGCATGGTTATAAGCTCATATCTGGTATACTGTATGATATTCTGAGGTCTGATCTGATTAAAAATATTGCAAGATCAGTCAGGGTTTAGAGAAATGGCACAAAAATTATTTCAGATGAAAATATTGAGGAATGCCACCTAAAAGATTACTCAATCATGCTCTATAAAAGGATAAAGTAGAGGTCTCTGAAGGTCATGAGAGACAAACTTTGTCAGAAAATAAGTGAATACCTGGAATAGAGGTTGCAGTTTATCACTTCACCATGTGATGAAGTGGGTTTTTATATCCTGAGGGATTATTAAATTAGTAAATGAAGATGATGTATTTGTTCAGGTTTTTTGGTTGGCTTTGTTTTGTATTTTCCAAAGCATACTCTAGTGAAGCAGTTAATTATTAGATTCTGTGGAGGAGTAACAAGTAAATACTATGCCCTTTATTTTGCAAAAGTTACAAAATGAACCTGCAGATCCCTTCTGAATTCTGAACTTCAGTTCAACATCAGGCAAGCAGCAGGGCATGGTGCATATATTATTCCTAATATAAAGAAAATTTTATGTTATCTTTGCAATAATCAAGAGACAAATTCTGTAATGATTTGTCATTCAAACATTCTTTTGGAAAAAAACAAACTTTTGTCCACTTTGAATTCACTGAACAATTTTTTTCTATTCAGTGGTAAAAGAATTCCTGTTTCTTTAGTATTTTATAACTTTTTCATGAATGGCTATAACTTTTTCAGAATGGCTATAAATATGCTAATTTTAACCAGTAATGGTGGGACTTTGATTTGGTTACTTTTAAGTCAGAGACAACTAATTTTTCTGTTTTTCACACAGCTTATTGTTAATAATATATGCAGTTAAACAATGTACATAAAAAGAGCTAAAATGCTGTACAGTACAAAGGAATTGGAATAGGAGAAAAACCCCCCAAGAAACCTCATCTTATCATTTCATATGCTATCAAAGCAGCTACACAACTTCCTCAAGGATCTTTAGATATGCAAGAATTTTCAGAGAGCTCAGAATTGTCGGTACCTGAGGCTCTGGTCCAACAAGTTCAGAGAATTTCATGTATGCTCTCTGGTACAAAGAGAATACCTCCACAGGCAGCTGCAACTTAGGGTTTTCATAAAATACAGTTTTGAATTATCCTCCTAAAGCATGTGCCCAGCTATTGGCCCAGCCATCGTTTTTGGTGTCGAAAAGAAATGCCTTGAACTTTATTACTGAGCAAGTGGAATAGAAAGCAGACATGTGAGAGATGTTCTTATCTGAGTAGACAGAGGAGTGCTGAAATAATTCTGAGCCATTGCAGCATCCTCCTCTGCCTGTTCTGCAGTACTGCATCACAAAGCTGTGTGCTGTAAAGCCAGTCCCATTTTCTACTGAGAGAGGTGGCTGCATTTCAGTAATGCATGAAGTAATTCATCTACATAGCTTAAAAGGCACTTAGAGCTCCTTTGGGATAAAAAGCACTTAAAAATGTAAGGTATTAGTATTTCTTATGTGTTTAAATTGTCAAATCTTCTTACTTTCTTATCACTCAAATCAGCTTTAAAATACACTTTTACAGCGAAACGTACAAATGCTAATTCACTTCAATTAAAAATCTATTGCCTGCACTTCATTTTTAATGGAGGCAGGTGCCTGGGAGAAATACCCCCTCAAATCTTACTCATGCAATAGGCTATAGAAAGCCAACTTTCCCTTGCATTTCTATCCATGTGCAGGAGCATGCAGTTCTTTTGACTGTGACATTAAAATCCTTTAACTGGGGTCAAAAAATCATTGGGATTTACCTGCTTTCCATTTTTGGGATTTGCTACTGGAATGGTATGAAACATATGCAAGGGTTTGCTACACATATAGTTTCTTTCCCCTCTTCACTCTCCTCCCACTCCACAAGGTTTCACTATGCATAGGATGCCACAAATGCCAGTTGCTAATCCCTCACCCAAATGTCATTTCAGTAATTCTTACACTGCTGAAGAAAGCTTGTACAAGATTTTCTAGTTAAGTGCTTTAGTGTGATGGGACTGTGCTGACATTTACATCAGCACTTACTGTGATTTAAAAGGGGGCAGAAGTGTTTGGGATGGGGGCACATCAGCACACTGCAGTGATGAAGTTGCAATGGGGTTGGATACGGGTAGAGGTTGGAGCACCACAATGAAGATTATTTTCTACCCAATATTATATGATTTTGTGAAATATTGTTCACTTCAAATTATTCTGTAAAGTCAGACTGAAAGAAGCTTATTATTACACACAAAAAAATGCCAAATCAAATTAAAATAAGTGGTTTTTTTTAATTTAGAAATTTGTGACATTCAAAACACTATGCTTTAGAAAACAAGCATTACAGCCTAATAGCTTTTTGACTGCTAAAACTGCAAGTCACTGTGCCTTGGAAACCAGCTGTAACAGCATGATCTGAAGAAACATTTCTCAGATCTAGCCAATAATTTGCATGTAAAGCATCCTAAGAATGTGAAACCATTTAGTCAATAATCTATGCTCTTTAAGATTTATTTCTCTTTTAATTAATAGTGATGCTTCAGTTGTAGAAAATGAATGCCTAATGATGTACTCTGAGCCTTCTTAATGGACGACCATCATGGGCATTACCCCAGCATAAAAAAGTGAGCTGGCAACAGAAATTTAGTTTTAACTCTGCATTTCCTGGGTTTTTCAAGCTCAAACAAGACCCTTAATGTTGCTTTAATGTAGTTTTTGTGGCATAATTCTTCTTAATTCTGTCCATTGCAGTCCTTTGATACTTTATGAATTACTTATCTCACATTAATAAGGCTTAACATGGAGTATTAACCTCCTATACATTCCTAATTAGTTTTTAATGAATTTTAGTTTCCTTGTTAGAAAAAGAGCTAGCTAGCTAACTACCACAAATTTAATCTCCATTACTGGAGCAGAAGACAACCACCCCTGGGGATGCATGTCCTTGAGATTTTCACGTTAAACAAGAATCTTTATAAAAGAGTCAAAGAAGCTTAATATGTGTGTCTTGGCTTACTCCTCAGCTTTGATGGAGTAACAAGTCTTGGACTATTTATAACTAGTGACACAATACACTACATAAACTTTCAGAGATTTCTAAAATATGTTAAGATACTACAAAAAATTTAACAGGCCAAATTGCCAGTCACCTGTAAGCTGGAGTAGGAGGGGAAGAGAAGGTGAACTAGTGTATTTTCTTTTTATTTAGTTCAACAATGGCAGTAGACATGATATGCTGTGTAATGGAAAAGAGAATTTTGTTTTTTTGACATGATAATCACATTTTTCCCCCTGAAAAGTTTTTCTTATGTACTACCAAGAAATATGTTTTATGTAATTATTTTTCAAGGGAGCTGCTGGAATAAAGTTACAAAAGCTTTTTTTTTTCTTTTTGTGCAGTGCTTTAAATAAATATAATTGTGGATAAAATGTATTAACCAGTATATTGGATTAGTAAAATGAAAAGAACAGCATCTTGTTCTGAAGTGCAGCAGCAGGTCAGGAGTGAATTACAGAAGTTTCCCCGGGCAGTGTGCAGGATGCTGCTGAAGCAGCACTCAGTGCTGGCATCGAGTCAGGGAAACACAAACCTCTGCACCCTTTGGCTCTGTTGGGACAGTGCTACAAGGAGGATGTTCTTCATCCCTTTTCTTCCATGTGGGGATTTGATTTCCTTGTTGATTTACCAAAGCCCTACACTTTTGAATTCAGAATACACTGCAGGAGCTTTGTCAGTCCCCCATGCATGCCCTGGGGACTGGAAGAAGATGTGACTCTCTGAGCTGGTGCAGGAGGTCTGCAGTGGAGAGTTCAGTTTCTCACACACTTTTCTGCTCTGACATTGCTTTATCAAGTACACAGGAGTTCTTGTATGTGTGATATTTTAGAATAGGAAGGTGGCTGGAGAGATGTAATTGAGCGAACACCTATGTTAAAGAAGGCTGCATTTGCATATGTTGGACAAGTAGACATTTCCTTTCACTAACAAAAATTGTATTTGATTAATTAATTTTTTGTCAGTAGTCACAAGCAAAAAAGATATTACAGCATCCCAGTGAAAACCTATACATGTAAAAATGCACATTATTATAACATTTTAAATACAGAATTCTAGTATGAAATCTAGAAATCCAGTATGAAGTGAAACTTAAATTCATTTAAACAGTATTTTTCTGAATCCTGGAGTCCTTTCTATTTTCAATTGGAAAAAGTTTATAAATATGTAATTCTCATCATTCATTATGGGGGATAATCACCATGCTAGGAAAAAGCAGAGAGGCAAGTGTTTTAAGAGCTGAATTTCCAGCCCAAAAGCACAAATGCTTGAAACCCTGCATATGCCATAGATCTTACTGGGACTGAAGCCTGGCATTGTGTTTCTGCATCACTACTGAATTTCATTCATTAATCTTTTACTTACAAATAACAGTAATAAATACATGGTTATCATGCATTCATTAATTAGACAGCATATTGCATGCTTCATGTTGAGACCCATCACTGTGTAGCAGCTGATGGGAAACAGAACAGCTGAAAATGAAAGGCTATCCAAATCTATGAAATGCTAGAGGCAACTTAATCACTGAGCCTGACACACAAAGTACAGGCACCATATCCAGATGTGGTTTAGCTGAGTTCACAACCTTATTAACTTAATTCTAGGGGTTAGCAAGCAATAACTTGTGCAGAGCAAATAATCAATCCTCTCCATTAAAGACTGTCATCAGCCCACGACCCATCCACAACTGGCCTCATATAGCACAAGCCTTTCTTGATCTCACTGTGTGTGATGGTTCAGGGGAAAGGGAGCATCCTCTTAATTACACACAAAAAACCAGCAGCTACTGTAAAGTGCTCCTTTTTCCTAAATCCAGCATCAGGTGATCAGAGTGTAAGAATCAAGCCAGACAGCTGACGTGGGACAGAACTATTCATTCACTTACCTGCATTCATCAACCCTGCAGTTTTCTGTAGGATTAACATATCTATCTGCTTCCCAGTCTGAGAGAAACATCATTTTTTTCTCACACAATCTGAAGATTAATGTAGAACTTGGACTATCAGAAGGACTTACATAACCTTTTTTCTGTTATGCAGAAGATTGTTACTGCTCACTCTCTCCTCTTTTCTCCCACAGACTATTCCTCTTCACTTGAAGAAAACAATGCTGACATAAAAAAAGGTATATTTTCACTCCAGTCAGTAATAATTCTTCCACTATTTTTTAAAAATACTCCATTTCCTGATTCAGAATACTCATGTCTTCTGTTTCAAGCATAAGATACAGACCTGCCTAGGATAAAGGCAGAAGCCAATGAAATTTTACAAACTCTCCTATACTAAGCCTTTTGCTAATTCAGATCTGTGTTAGTGGGGACAGACAATATTTTCAATGAAAATAACAATATAAAGGGCAAAATCATAATAACCTTTTCAAAGACACTATTTATTTTCTGTAAAAGAAACACCAAGGTGTTATATATACACCCAGGCTAGCTTTAAATACACAAAAATACAATGGATTGAGCAGCATACAAATTTTTTTTGACAGGAAGAATAAGAACTGCAAAAATTCTTTTCTGCAGCTGCACAGGTAGATGTCTATCCCTCATTCCTGCTGCTGATCACTTTCAGGGAATTCCTCCTGGAGCTGATTACGAGCTTGATCAGTGGATGAAGATCCTGAGTTTCAGTCATCATGAATATTGTATATGTGTACTAACTTTTGATCTGCAAGCACATCATTCATCTACTGAGAGAAACCAGGTTTATCCACTGCTCATTTTAATGTAACACTGCTGTGTTTACCCACGACTCTCATGTACATGCTTTATTACATTTCAAATAATTCTTGGCAGGAAGTTTGACTAGTCTTAAACACACTATTTCTGTAAAGCACACAGAAGCTTCTACAAAAGACTGTGTTACATTCTTGCAATGATCACTACAGTGAATTCTGATACTTCTGTAATACTACTTCTTTCCTTGACTATCACAGCTGAATTGGCCAAAGGCACAATCTTTCAAGCTATATCACATGTTCATTCTAGAAGACTAATGCAGCACTACAGCTATTCCCAAATTTGGGTACAACAGCAACAATAAAAATGTAAAAAAGAAAAATGCAATGTTTAAAAAATGGCAGCAATAGCCCTAATCGTTAATATTGACACTGCAGCTTTTTGTAAGACTTTCAGTAAATATTGGTATTTTAAGATTTTTACAAGCTTTGAAATACGTAACAAAATCTTTCACGTTTAGACCAAACTTTCTACTATTGAATACATTTCTTACTGAACAGTTTGAGAAAATTCTCTAATAACTGCTATATGAAAAAATAATATGAAGGAAAATAAATACAAGTGCACATTGTCACATGGATACGTATGCCTTTTAAACATAATAACACAATTTACTATGAGACAGGAAGGTTCAGGGTACTGCCACAGTCACTAGGTGTGGACTATCCATCAAAGATCATTTTTGAGGACAGACAATTGAAAGTTGCAGTATTGGAACAGGGGTGTGGGTTTGGGTGTGTGTGTGCATGCAAGGGACAACCTTCACAGGTGCTTTTTGAACAAAATAATTCCATGTTTCTGAAAGACTTCAAAGAGGAAGATGATAGGAATAAGAAAGAAAAAAAGAAAAAGTAGAATGTATAATAAGGTGTGTGTTTGGGGAAACAAGCTTCTCCATCAGAGTGAATAGGTAGCTGGCAGGTGATAAGCATGTTCAAGGGGAAAGAATAAAAAAAGAATAAAAATATCTTGACATGAATGATTTCCAAGGTGTGCACAGCAATTCCTTCAGTGTCTACTTCTGTTAGTGGAGCCTCAGCTTCAACCTTGCTTCCCACCCTAAATTTCTTTCTTCCTTGAGTTCTCAGTGTCTTCAGGGAATTTTTCTCTCATTGAGATGATTCTTGTTTGCAGATTCTTCTCTTAACAGTCTCAGGATGACAGGAACTATATAATGTTTTGAATGTTATTCAAATGAGTTCTTGACATGACACTGAGTCCTCAGGAGATTATTGAGGTGAAGGTTAGCAATTCAATGCTAAAATCAGCAACATGGATTCTCTTGCACACTATCTGTAGATATGATTTTACCTTCTGACAAGTTTGTGGTTTTCTCATTTTTTTCTCTCAGTATCTCATGCCTTCACTTTCCTCATTTGGTATTTTCCTCATCTTGATCCATACAATCCTGTGCTGAGTTTAGCTGCATATTTGTGATTATGGCCAGACTTGTATTTGGTAAATCTGAATTACTCAAAGGTGCCATGACCATTTTTGTTTTGCTCTATCACAATTACAAATGCATAATTTCTGAACCACAGAAAAAAATCTGTTGATTTTGAGAAAGGCCACGACATATCCAAGATCCATAAATGCTGATGTTGATCCCAGGGGTGGAATAGATAGGTGCATACTTCCAATAGTTTGCAGTCTTCACAGGACTATCACAACATTATTATTTAACAGATTGGAGACAGACTTCACACTGCTGAATATTCCAGTGATCTGTTTCCAAAAGTGATGAACGGGATGGGATGGTTGGAAAGGCATCTGTGCACAATCCCAGTGTGTGCATTGCTCACTTTTTGCCAATTTTGCCAGTAGGCTCCTAAACTTTCACTTCTAAAATGTTTAAGGAAGATCTCAATTCATATTTATTCATGTGTTATTTTCAAATGATTTTATGTAGCATGGTCTGAAATACCAAGATTCAAAACACATCCGGATGCAGAAGTTTAGAACTTCTGGACTTTGGTTTGGATTGGTTTATTTCATACAGATAAAAAAATTAGGAAACACTAGAAATGCAAAAGCAGAACATGTGCCCAAAGAAAACAGCATGTAGATCTGTTACTAAAGCTGAATAGTTCAGGGACTGAAACCTTATGAAGACATTTTGCTATTGAAAAAATCTTCTTAAAATAAAAGAATTCCTGCACATTTCAGAATCAAAGTGGAAGCCAACAACATTATTAAAAAGCAGAAAGAGAGGAAGGGAGGGACCAGTACAGAAACCACTGAAAATTAATCAATAAAACTGCATTTTAAAAACCCTGCAAAACCAAAACACAGAAAAACAACAGTAACAGCAACAACAGCAACAGTCTGAAAATAATCAGGAAAAGGCTTGCCTTTTTATTTAGCATATCCAGCTTCCTGAACAATTATTTATACAATAAACTGGATTTTAAATATAGAAAACAGAGAAGCATCTTCCTATATTGCTATAAAGATTTCCTAAATAGAGTGGCAGTTTCCCTCCTCCCTGCCCTGACCAAATAAACAAATTAAAGTAGTATACTCTGTCCATGGAAACATCTTTATAATGGAGAACTACTGGGCAATATATAATTGTTGCTGAAGCTTACAGTTATTTGGTGACTAAGATATTGAATATTCTAATTTACTTGAAATCTTGTCATATGAGAAAAGGCTCTGACAATTTGTAGAGCAGAGCAATTTATGAATAAACTGATAGTCCCAGTAATAAACAGTTACTGGAATCTAATCCATATGTAGCAAATCACAGGAAAAGTCTGCATGTTCCATACAGTTTTTTTATTCTGCAAACAAGAATGGTAATGGATATGTAAAATGCAAGTATTTTTGTTTTACCCAGTAATAACACAAAAACATGGCATATCAAATTCTTATTCAAGTCTATGGGTTGCTCTTTCTATATTTTAAACATTTCTCCTGAATATGTATCACTTGCCTAGTTAAAGTTACCTGTAGTATTTATTCTCAGAGAGACCAGGAATCCAAGTCAGAAAAAAGGAATGCTCCACATGACTCACTGCTTTGATTGATTTTCTTCAGCTAGTGGTCTCCCCTTACTGAGATACACTCAAATTTGCCTAAAAAGCTTCTTCTCCCTAAAAAATGTGCAAGCTCTTTGCAAATCGTTGCCATTACACCTCAACTTGTACTGATTTTCTTCCTGTTCAACTGTATGACAAGAGTATATTTTAAGTACAACAGGCAATCAAAGTTTGGGGTCCAATCCATCCCTATATTTATGGGATTTTCAGATCTTTTGTGAAAAGCTAGTTCCACATCAAATTGACCTATTGAGTCAAACTGTCAGTATGATTCTTCAAAGGAAGGAAAAAGAAAAAATAGCTCAAAGCAAGTGATTTTATTCCATGAGATCTCGTTAACTCAGCTTTTTCTACCAAGGGTGTCAGGCAGTACTGCAGGACAGACACTGCAGCTATTAAAACTCCTTCATTTCTGAATTGCAGGGTAATTAAAAGCTAAACCAATATGGGCTGAATGGAATTGTAACCTAGACACTCCTTATAAATTATTACTTGAACAAATGCTCAGTCAGGCAAGAACTGTTTTTTAAACTATTTTTAATTCAGAAGAAACTGAAATATTTATGAATTTCACATGAAACTATAATAATTTTAAATTTGTTTGGAATCTAAAATTTGCCTATCTTAATGTAGCAATGTCAACCTTATGGATCAAGTCTTACATTCTTCTTTTGAAACATTTCCTGAAAAAATTAGGTGGTTTTTAATTTAGCTGGCCTTTCAGCTATATCTTATATTTTTTGACATGGAGTTACAAATAGTCTAAATCTAGGCAATCAGAGAAAAAATCCAAAAATGTTACAATTGTAGATTTTATTCAGGTGCTGCTCATCAGTCTCCACAGATAAACCCATCCCACTGAAATGAGGGGCAAGATTACTCAAGCACACAAATAATCAACAGGAGGTTTTCCAGCCTTCAGAAGCCAAATCCCTCTGATCCAAGCCTGACTTATGGATCTTGATGCCCTGGGGTCTGTTTATAGTTGTGGATTAAGCAAACATCTTCAATTTTCCTTAAGTACCTAACACAAACACATGGTAAAACACAAGCTGGCTGCATCTTAATCTAGAGAGAAATCACCAAGGGAGAGCACAAGGTTTCTATCTTCTATTCTTGGGAACGTTATACATTTTGCAACATTAAATACAGAACAAAAACAGGCCTGGGAGAAGCATTTTCTCAGGGAATGGATGTATCAATCAAATCTAGGGATATATACATCTCATAGCCCTGAAAATGGGCCAGATAGGCTGATATCTTGGATTTTGAAGTTAACAGCAGTTTATCAGTAGATTGCAAGTCAGCTAATGTCAATACAAGCTGCAGGACAAGACTGTAATTCAAGATCATATATTCACATTAATATCACGATTAAAAAAAAAAAATAATGCCAAAACAAATATTCCATCTTCTGTTTTAAAGATAGTGAAAAAAACTACATGCTCCCAAAGGGAACCTGATGGAAGAATTGAGATAAGGATAATAGAAAGGATTAGAGAGTAATATAGTATTATACGCTGATTGGAAAGTCAAAAGAACAGGGGAAAGTGTTTAGATTTCAGGTCATGGAGAAGGAGATTAGTAAAGGGAATAATTGTTGACCTTCATACATAAGTAATGTCCCTTTTTTGAGGAAGAAACTCCATACAGGTATCAATACTTATAAGCATAAAAAAGGATACTAATGGAGTTATTTTCTGCGCCTGATAGTCAGCATGTATCAATAAAGTATGAAAGACAGAGTGAGACTGTCTATTGAGTGTCTAATTTAATACCTGCATGGTAGTGAAAAGCTGAGTTTTGGATAAATGTCCCAAATGGAATAAAATTTAGAAAAACATAACAAAAAAGTTAGCCTACCATCACAAGTAGACTTAATTTTCATTATTTATAAACTTTTTTTTTTTAAGAGAGACATTTAAATCCTATGGTGTAAGAAAATAATAATACTAAGGACAACTATGTAAACAAGTAATTTTTTGTTTGAAGGAATTAAAAACATAAAATACAGCCAACCCACAATTACGAATCTGTTTAATGATGCATGATAAGAATACAATGTTTTCCATGTGATTTAAGAAGAAGCTTATCTAGTTGACGTGATATGGCTTACACTGACATGAATCCATATTCATTACTTCCATTATTCAGGATAAGACCGTGGCAACAAAAGTAAGTCTTGAGCCTGACTGTCTCACTCAGTAGGAGAAAGAAAATCTGTGCTTTGAACTTGATACTTTTTGGGCTTAATGTTGTCAGTAGCAATGATTTCTCTTTAATTTGCCTGGAAAGAGGCTAACCAGAATATAAAAAGGTGCCACAGAGGCACCAGAGTCAGCAGAGGAGTGGCCACTGCTATGTGAACTGGGGCTACTATGGACTCCTAGAGAGAATCTGAAGTAATGAACTAAACAGAAATGGTACCATTTGAAAAACCACACCTCCCTGATTATCCATATTGTCATGGTTATCCATAATGTAAGTCAGAAGATAACATTAAAATAGTAACAATCAAGAAATCACAACAATCATCCCTTTTTACAACTTTTTTATGTCTTTGGTTTTTCTGGTTTTCTTAAAATGCTGTGAATTGTTAAAATAATTTTTTAAAAGATAATTATAATTTACATACTTTCTATTTTTAGCTCTCAACTTCTTTTAAATTTGGAGGAGATTTACAAAAGTACTGTTATAAAAAATCCAATATATAAAAATATTGGTATTTATGTGAGCTTGTCAAAGTATGAACAATCACATAGTATTTTTAGCTTGGGGTATTTGCAGTTAAGCTAAAACCCTGAGTAGTTATTGCTCCAAAGTTGTTTCTGTAAATCGATCTCATAACTTAATCTGAGGAAAAATCCAATGAAGCAATGGATTTTTAACATCAGAGTCTGAGATGGATTGATTTTCCTACTGTTAAAGCATTTTTAAGAGTAAACATCTGAACTTATGCTCTGGACTAATTATCTTCTTTTCTAGCATATTGATTTGATTTGGACTGACAGTAATTTGAAAAACATTCCTTATTCCCTTATCTTCTTTATTGGACATTTATTTTTCTTTTTAATTGGTTTCAAGAAAAAGTTCTATGACATAGTTCAAATATTACTATCAATGTCTTAAGCTGTCCTTTAAGATGCTTTTGTTTCCACTAGATTTACTTCATTCTTTAAACATTCTAACAGAAAGAATTATCTGTAACACCATCCTTTATTCCTCTGTTGGTCCAGCTGATGGGAACCAACAGTTATGTAGTTGTGACACATCAAATTAACCAAGTCACACCTGAAAAACTCTGAATGAGATAGCAACCTGCTTTATACATATTATGATGTCACTTGGCTTGTTAGTCATGCTTTAATCATTATATTTTTTGTGTTCTTGAATAAGAAAAGATATATTTTCTTCTCTTTAATATGTATTATTCAATACTAACATTGTATTGAGCATTTTAAGAGGCTAGAAATATTCTTCCTAAATAATACATTGAGAGAATTCAGTAGATTCTAGCTGAAACAAATTTAGGTATCCAAAAGGAAATATATAAAAAAGGAAGTCCCATTTCAGGAAACAGGAATGTGGGAACAGGTAGAAGAAATGATTCTTTTTAGCTAACAAAAAGAATATTCATGACTCCACTCCTCAATGACATCTCATAGGCACAATATAAATCTGAGTATTCCATTCAGCTAAACCACATGAGTAAGTCTCAAGATCCTTTGGTCCTTACCCTGCATCACTAAGGATAGGATTTGTATTATTCTAGTGTAAATGGCCACACTGTAGATAGCTGCATCTCAACTCTGCAACTGGACCTTCTTTACAACCAAGGAAGAGAATCAGAATGTTCTAAAGTGCAATTCTTCTTAACTACTGAATTAATAACACTTTAGAATTAAAGGTTGGACCAGATGATCTTTTTATGTCTTTTCCAGCCTGGATTATTCTATGGTTCTATAAATTTACTTTTCTTCTGTAAGACATTGACAACAAACAGGGAGACCAAGTCAGATCTTTGAACTTAAGAGATGAATCTCATTCTGCATCCTTAAATTCCATATTATAGAAAAATCCTTTCACTTGCTTTCTTTCATACATTCTTTCCAATACTTTAAAAGTAGCCCTGCTATAGAAAGCCCACATTAATATGTCCAAAGATCCATCATGATTTTTGGAAATTGTGATGACAAGCAGTTGCTGTGATGAAAATCACTATTTACTAATTCTAGTCCCTTTATCATTCAGTGGTTTCTGAGGAGGGAGGCTGTGGGGTTTTGTTTGGAGCTTTTTTGTCTATTTTGTGATTTGGGTTCAGTTTTTTTGGGGTTTCTTTAAACAACTTAGAAATCTCTTTACATCTTTGGTATATTTCTGTATTTTCTATGTTTACATGAAGATAGATATAACAAACAGCCTAAAATTAAGCACATATATGCTTTTTCACTCCTCCTCAACCCTACTGCAGAGGAACAGGAGCGAAATCAGAAGATCAAAAGTAGGAAGATTCATTAGTCAAGATAGTTTAATAGATGAACAAATAAAATGGAAGAAAAACCAAAAGAAGACAAAGGCAATTACTCACCATCACCCACAAATTACCAGTGTCTGATTACCAGACACTCCCTGAGCAATGGCTATCTTCCTAAAAATAGTTCCCTTCAGTATTTATTGATGAATGTAAATGGAATATCCCACTGTTTCGGCCATTTCTCCTGGCTGTGTCCCCTCCAAACTTTCTGAGCACCCCCAGCCAACTCACTGAGGATATAGAGTGGGGAAAGAAAAATCCTTGATGCTGGGTAAACACTGCTCAGCAATAGCCAAAACACTGGTGTGCTACCAGTGCTGTTTTAGTCACAAATACAAATTACAGCAATATGGGCCTGCTATGAGGAAAATTAACTCTCTCCCAGTCAGACCCAGTAAAATATACAAAGTTATAATCATTACCAAAGAGACAATTACTGACCTACCTACTCATGCCTTTAATTTATTCCCAGCAAACATGTGTATTTGCATGAAATAAAGTTTAAAAGTGTCAATAATTTAAAGGAAAAAAATACTACATTGTAACCCCAGTGCCACCCATTACAAAGCAGAATAATGATTACTCTTATAGAAATCTAAACATAACAATACACAGAAATGCATTTTTGGAATCTTTGAAATCATTTTAATCCTGAGTTAGTATTGCACAGAAACTATGAGACAGTGTCCAAGAAAATTTTGTACATGTATTCAGATTAAATTGCATGTATTAAAAAAAAAAATTGCCTTTCACAATCCTTGTTCTTTTGTGATTGAAAGAAAACATCTTTTATTTATTTGAAAGACATCAGGAATACTGTGAATATAGCTATAATAAATAGTGACTAACAAAATTATGAAATACTTTCTTCTTTGCAAGTATGCGGAAAAAAAGAGAGAAAGTAATGTTTTTGGGAAAGGGACAGTTTAAATATTTTACAGTTCATACCTAGCTGACCTTCAACTGAAGGGTTATACAGAGAAAAAAACAATGATGCTACATAAATAGTCAGAGCTCTCAGTGGTGGATTGCATCTTAATGATTTTCTTGGGAATGAGTCCCAGAGCCAACCACTTAACATGACCATGGAAAAGCAGCAAAACTGCATCTGGATGATGAAACTTCTTCCCCTTAGAATTTTCTAAGTTTGTTTTATTTCCACTGAAAAGATTCTTAACAACAAGGATAACATAGAATTATAGAATCATAGAACAGTTTGGGACAGAAGAGATCTTCAAGGGTCAAGTAGTCCAACCCCTCCACCTCTAGACAAGGCCATCTTCAACTACATCAGGCTCCTGAGCCCCATATAGGATAACCTGGAATGCTTCCAGGGAACGTGTTTGGTGAAATATAAATAATGCAGTTACAATTTATATGCATCACAGTTCAATATTATGTACTATATATTTGCACTTGTCATTATTGTTGTTCATTCTCATAATCCAGACTCTTGAAAATTCAAATCAAATGTCATCACTTCTACACAGGTGTAGAAGAAGAAATTACAGGCGACCTCACCCCTGAAAGATCACAGTTGTACTAATTATCAACTAAGAGGAACAGCCTTGCCCTTAATGGGTCACAGCTGTGACTAATAAAGGTAAGTGTGATAAAAGGGGTGGGCTGGCTGCTCAGGAGTCAGCTTGGAGGTACAGAAGCCCTGAGGAAGAAGGAACTATCCAGAGAGACACAAAGAAGGCGAAACCAAGGAAGAGAGCTGCTGCAGTAAAAGATCTGCTGTGGGGTCAGTCTGTGTCTGATGGAGTCAGAGCTGCTGCTGGAGCTGCAGTCCCAGCTGAGCTGGGTGCCAGCTGTGTGCAGAGTCTGCAAACCAACACTGGCAGCCACAGCCCAGCAGCAAACAGCCACACTCAGAGTCTGCAGCTGGGCCCTACAGTGGGAGCTGCTGTAGTCAGGCAGGATGGCAAAGCTGGAAAGAATAAACTGGGATCCTTTTCATGTTCCTGAATGAGAATCTGTGTCTTGGCTCATTTCTACCCCTAATGAGAGGTCTGCTGCAACAGCTTCTAAATACTACCAAGTTAGATCTTTTCTTTTGACAGCCACAACTACCCATGTCACTTATTTTTGAGGCATCCCTGATACCTTTATTGCAAGTCGTATTCTTGAAGCCCTGTGTGCTTGTCAGTGTGGACTGACACTGCTGTCAAACTGCTATAAATGACACAAAAAAGCTAAATCAAATAAACCTAACTCTGTCTATTCAGGTGTGCCTCTCAACCAGACAAAAGCAATCTTATCCATTAAGCTGTATTGATAAAACACAGTAAGACATTTTGTTTTCTCTTATTACTTCCAATGACTGTATTTGACAATTACTTGAGCTGTGGTAAAAGACCCAGACTGGCTCATACAAGGCCAGAGGATTCAAAAGCTTTTCAATATCAGATGTGCCTTTTCTGTGCCCCCAAGTGACAAAGAGGGGGAAAGCTGATCTGACACTGACCTGGTTCTGGACCAATGTACAGCCTTTTGTACAGAATTCCATTCAATTTCTTTACCCTACTCTGAGATGGTACAACAATTTTTTCATGCTCTAAAATTTCTTCTAGCTCAAGGTTAGAGTGTCATACTTGAGTGGCAATGGATCAGGAGTAGCTGAATTAGTCTACCTTGAAAATGCCTCAAATGATGAAAAACAGATTGCCATAACCACCTGACATTTCTAATCTTCATTTTAAGAAAATAAAAATGTTAATAACTGAATTTTTCTTTCCTAATTTAAGCTATTACAATTCTAATTCCTTCTTCAAAAATATTTCCTCATCCATTCCACTCTAATAAATTAAAGCTGTACATAATGAAATGAATTGCTAGGACTAGAAAAAGATGTTTGCTAGAAAGTTAGATAGAAAATGTTGTCAGCCTGGACAACAGAAAGATGAAATGGAATGTGCCTCCTATCATACATAACAGGAGCAGCCTGTAAGTAAAATTAAAGAAAATCCTTCCATGCATCATTTGTTTAACTGAGATTAGTGTATAAACATTAGCGAAATTAGACAATTAATGACAGATCTTTACTCTGAAGCATATGTCTTCACAGCGTATTTATACTCAAACAAACAAATAACAAAAGGTATAGTGGAGCTGTTGACAGTGAGACAAAAGAAAAATAAGGCCAGTAAAAGCAAACCTTTTATATTTTTCCATATAAAATATTTGCTCAAAGTAAAGCCAGAATTTTTCCTTTTTAAATACCAAAGTATGGCCACTTCACTGTGCACATCTTAAGCTTAATTTCATTTTAGTCTTGAAAGGGGTCTTCTAGAATGTCACAGGAGGAGAAGCCCCACTTAATTCTTGCTTTTTCCAGCTTGGCCAGGAGTGTAATTGACCATGCATTTAGGAAAATGCTGTTTTCATGGATTATACTGACACAAGCATTAACATTTTTTATTCCTGTTCCAGCAGCCATATACAAGGTAAAAGACTTAGATCAATATAAAAAGGCTTTCCAAATTTCAGGACTTTGGCTCAGAGATGACTCTGATGGTGCACCACTGAACACTTGAATACTGAATACTTGAATGGATAATGCAAACTGTGAGTAAAGGGTGCATAACACAAGGAAAGAAAAACTACCCCAGTGATATATCAGCCTTCAGTAGCTTCATCATGTAAATCCTTCTGAGTTTGCTGAACTGCTTTTACACCACTACAGTTTTACTAGCAGGACACAAAAATACATTAAGGCATATAACTCAGCCTCCATGATTCCTGCCTTCCTGTACTGCTATTTTACTGCTCTCTAATTTTAATTAGACATATACATTTCTGAGAATTGAGCAGTATTAATTATGAAATATTAGGGCAGGGAAAGCAGGGCTAGTGGCATCAGATATGCCTAGACAGAGATGAAGTACCTTTTCTAGGACAATTAAGAAAGCTTCTATTTTTAAATGAGGCTTTTGACTGAGGCTAATAGCTCTAAACACATCAATACATATTCCATAAAACCACATTGCTGCAACACTACTTCAGTGGACCCTCCCAGAAAAAAACTACTAATTTACATTACTCAAAATGCTGCTGTATTTCTGCATACAGAGGCAAGAGAATCACAGGCCAGCCAGGGACTGGTATAATCTGATGCATTCAAACCATGCAAGCAGCTATGGCCATCAAGATTTCAGTATTTACATATTATGAGGTTCCAGAACAATCTGTAAGAGATATGACAATGGCTTCTAATCACATTAATACAAAGGTAGCAATAGTAACTGCTACTGTCAAAATTTACTAATGAATAGTGGAGTACAAAAAACTGTAAATAGGATAGAGAAAAGAAAGAAATCTAGGTTGTGGAAAGAAGAAGATTACACTTTAAAGCACTGCAATGAATTTATCATTATGGAATTCAACCTCAGATCATTTTATTCTGAATGTTGTTTATTATGTCTCTGTTACTAGGGAGCTTACCCAATTTGAACCTCTGGCATTCTCATCTCTGGAAACTGGTGTAGGATTTTTTGCATTCATTAACCTTAATATGTTTTATCACGTCTCAGAACTAAAAACAAACAAACAATAAAGCAGCTATCTCCTAAACAGCAAGAGGTTCAGCTGCAAAAAACAGTCACTGAAACAAGAACAAAAGGTGACAGTAAAAACCAGTTGATGAACTGGCTAGTGAAAGAAGACCTGTGTAGAAAGAGGACTGAAACTGCAATAAAGTAATCAATTACCAATGGCCAAGGGGCATTTGATATTTGAAAAGAATAGAGATTTTGTTTTCTTCCCCATAAGAACATAGCTTCTTATATGAATTACTGTTTTCATTTTAAGGGGGAAAAACTGAATTATTACAAAAAAAGCAAGCAGACAAACAAACAAAAAACCAAAAAAACCCAAAAAACACTATGGCCAACTGTTTTGTACTGGTTAGTTTTCAAAAGGTAAAGATGCTTAACAGGAAATATTATTTATTTCGAACTTCTAAGCAAAAATTTAGTTATTTCTTGCCTCACAGGGTATCCTGAGACATTAAATTCTGAGTAACAGTTTTGACACGTTTTTTGCAGCCAGGAATCTTCATTTAGAAACACAATTCTGTTCATTTAAAAATCACAACAGGCAAATTGTTACTGATTTCCAAAAGTTTTAAAAATATTTAAAATTAAAATGGACTTTGTGAATACACAACAGACTTATACAATGCTTACTGAGCTTCAGAAGGTCTATGAATTGACTCAGTAAGTCTCTTTTAGGTGTCTCCATACTGTGAAGTGACTCTTTACACTTCTGCAGTGGGGATTCAATGTTGCTGTCACTCACACTACATAGATTCCTACTTGTTTGCACGTTCTGGTGCAATTATTTTCTGTGGAGAAGTCTGGGTGGCAGCATTCATGCCACTATGTGGATACAAGCTAGGATGTCAAACTCAGTCCAAGCACCCTTCCTGTCATTGATAACTAGCACATCTCACTCCCAATGTAACTTACTTTGAAATTTCATTTTATTGTAGCATCTCTCTGCCAGTAGAGTAAAATAAGGATGCCAGCACTGAGAGGAGGAGGAAAAATGAACAGGAAAGTCTGGTTTACAATTGAGAAGCCCTTCTGGTTATTTTGTGAGAGTATCAGGCATATGTTAACAGATGTATACCCTATTTTATGAAGTAATAATCATTTACACTTGATTTTTCGCTGAGGGAACTCTCTATAATTCTAATTTATGAGCTGTTTAAGACATAAATTTTGGAACAGTACAGATGAGGCAACTGTGATTTTAAAGAAATAACATAAATAAATACATAAATTATCAAAACTTTCATGGTGTGTGGCACATCAGAATAAATAAAAGATGCTTATTGTCATAACTATTTCTCACTAAAAGATCAATTATCACACCCAGAACTCTTTTAGGAACTCAGTTCTGATCTTCATTTTCCTACTGCAGGCTAGACTGAAATTATGAAAAGTACACTATTAAAAAAATGTTTTGTGTGGTTTGAGGTTTAAATATTTCATTATCAGTTTTGCAGTTTAGGAAAGTGTGTTTTTATCCCTTTACATGCTTTCTGGTGCTGTATGCTTGGCCACAGAAACAGATCTTAGAAATAACCTCAGGAGAAGAAATTTTTCAAATGTCCTCATTTAGGCAGAATTAAAATTTTAGAACAATTAAAACATTCCAATTTTAATTTTTATTATAAATAATGTAAATTAAAATACTAAAAGCAGCTGAAGTTTGATTTTTCACTGCAAGTGCATTTACTTCAGTTTGTATTCAAAAAGGTGTCAGGCCTCCAAATTTGATGTCTTGAGATTTTTAAGGCCCAAGAAGAAGCAGTTTCAAAGACTGAATCAGAAGATAACCTGCAGAGGTTTTCTATCACTGCTTTCCAAGCAATGCAAGTTATTTGTAAACTGCAAAAAAAGCAGTACAGGCTCCCTGGGAGAGTTCTGTAATTTTACCTGCACCCTAAAATATGAAATTTCAATACATCATATCACAGGATAAAATAATAACCCTTGACTTCAGAGAGATATTTCCATCTGTTATGTATTTAATCATTTAATGATTATCCAATTAAGGTCTCCAGTTAGTGAAAGAATTGTTCATGCTGACCCTGTCTCTAAAAACACAGTTAAATCTAATGAAAGGTTCCTGCATGTTTGAAATTGCAAAATCACTCAGACACTGAAACTGTGAAGTGTGTTTCAGCTTCCAGAGCCACCTGCTGAGCATCTCCACAAGTGGTAAGGGAGAGCTAACAGCTTCACAAGAGTCTTTTTAAAAAAAATCCACTGTGGAGAAGACTCTCCTGCACCAGCCAGTAAAAGTGCTGACAGCAGGTGTTTGATCTCCTGCTTGCATTCCTGCTTGTTTGTGTGCCTGACCTAGTGCTGAGAAAAGGTGTCTCTGTCTACTCAGGAGTGAATCCATTAGACAGACTTTCCACCAAGTGATTCTAAGGTTTTAGACATACAATAACCTTCTTTTGTACTCTCTCTTTTTTTTTTTTTTTTTTTTTTTGGTTTTTTTTTGGGGTTTTTTTTTTGGTTTTTTTGGGTTTTTTTGGGGGTATTTTTTTGGTTTTTTTGTGTGTTTGTTTAGGGGTTTTGTTTTGTTGCAGTTTTATTTGTTAAACCTGTAGCAACATGGTGAAAGGAATATGAGATTTGTGGCAATAAAAGGGAAACAAGGAAACAAAATCTGTATCCTTACACAGTATTGTGAAAATCTGTCAGATATACACCATTGGTCCTAAAGAAATCAGAAGACACTCTGTGAAATTGCTACAAAGAATAAAAAAAATGACATCTAAGCACATGTTCCCAAGTAACTGGCACATGTCACTGCTTGCACTTGGCTGTGATTAGAACAATTGCAATTACCCATGTGTAAACAAATAAAAGTGGGATTTCCTAAACAAATACTTGCAGACATCAGAAGTGCAGCAGAAGACAAAACGATTCTACGGATATTTCCAAACATATCCTAAATCACCAGGCACAGAGTCTTGTGCTTTCTCCTGACCCCATCTTTCAGCAGTGCCAGAATCACACTGGAAAGCAGCCTTGCTCTCCAGGGTGGGGGGAAGCCACAGCAGAACAAGCTGCCATGATCAGATCCTTCTGGGATGCTTCTTCAGCCCTGGAGTCCTGCCATCACTGAAAACATTATCCTTTTGCTTCAGCATGGCCACAGGTCACTCTCCTTCCTCTCTGAATCCACTTGAACAAGAAACCAGCTGCAGGTGAGTTTTGAGAGGGGTCCCATCCCGTTGGGAGGCCAAGGAGAGGAGCTGCCCATCCCCTGGGTGAACCTGGGGTGGAAGGACAGTGCGTGGCTGTGCCGGGCACTGGTGTTTTACCAGGAGCAGAGCTGCAGCAGGACAGCTGCAGGGGACTTTTATCATCAAGCAGAAAGCCACAAAATGACTTCTAAGCACCACCCAGGTTAGGCAGCTGCTGAGCAGGGGGTGTTTGGATTGCCTAGATACAGCCTGAGACCTAGAGTAGCTGGATCCTACGTGAGAGCTAATTCTCTGTGATGTCTCAATGTGCCATTTGTGCTGTGCCACCAGGGAACTCAGACGTGCTGCACTTGCCTACCTGATATGAATTCTCCTTTGATAGTTACCAGATTGCCTATTAGTTAAAGCAGTAGAAATGTAATACATGTGGTTTCTATACCACCTGCATATTCACAGTTCTGCCATGAATTGAGATTCATAAAATGGGATAAAACTTTTACAAACATTGATTTTATGGCAAACTGCCTCTGGGGAAAATCACATCTTTTGTTAAAGCACAGCCTTCTGCCAAATGGAAATCATGTCACTGAAAATCCCCTTCTGTATTGTCCATTTAATCTCTGCTTGTAATTTTTGCAGGGTTTGTTTCTGGTTTCTTTTTTTTTTTTTTTAACTTTTTATGTAAAGAATAATGCTCTCAGCATCAAAAGACAATTCTGGAAGACATCCAAAAATGGGGTATATACAAAACAAGAAATATGAAATACTGTTGGGGTTTTTTTCTACTCTAAGTGTCTGCTCTATATGTGGTACAAGTTAAACAGCCAGTGATAAAAAATAAGGTTAGGATTATCTACTGCAAACCACTGCAGTGTTTAGTATTACAGCTTGCAGGATTTTTATTTACAAATGCTATTTTTATGAGGATATGTGTGAAACAGGATGGCAAAATTACCTGATAGTGTCTTTATTAATGCTGATCAGTTAATTAAAATCAACAACTAATATACAGAATATAACTTACCTGTCTATAGATTTTAATTTAACTGAATGCTGTGTAAGAAAAAGGATAAAAAGTGTGGCTGCAGATTTTCCTAAAGATAAATTCCCTTCCCCAAGTTCAACTGCAAAAGATCTTCTGTTGCTTCCTCTCCTGAAAGCAGGAGCCATACACAGACAGAACATGGACAAAAGGAACTGACAAATGTATGGTTTAATGAGATCAACTCATTGTAAAAACTTTTAGATTACTCTTCTTCCATAGAGACAGCCCTGACTCTGAACCCATATTGCTGTTCCTTAAGAGCTGGGGAAAAAAAGGGTAGGAAAAACTTCCTCCTCAGCTAGACATGATTAGTATGTTCAGTCTTGAGTCAGTACAGTGGGAACAATCTATAGTAAGTGACTTTTTCCTCGACTTTTTCTACAGTCTCAGCTACTCCAGGCAGAGGGTCATCACCATGATTATAGAGATTAAAGGAAGAGGATGAACTTTACAGCATCCTTCTTCTTTTCCCTCTTCTATGCAGAAAGGGAGTGTACAACTGAAAATCCACATAGGAAAATAAGTAACATACTGTAAATGGTGAACAAAGTATCCAGTTGTCAATAAATAGTCAGACTGAAGTCTGAAAGAGCACTTTCAATCTATCAGGTATTACATTCTATTGGTATGCAATATTGAAATTCAGTGTGACCAATGGAAACAGTATGCAGTACTAAAGAGCCAGCAAAGCAGCAGGTCCAAACTATCTGCATCTCATTTCAGATTTAATTATTGCAATAACATCTCATTTGCTTCAAGGTATTATAATTATCTTCTCATTTGAAATGGAGTGGTATTTTAATATGAATGTAGTTAATGAGGCAATAGGTTGAAAATGTCCATAACATTGAGCTTTAAAGTAGAACAAACTGTTTTAAAAATTTATCACTGAAAGTTAAGTGCATTTTCATTCTGCCAAATGCAGAGTATACACTCAAGTGATTTATAATAATTTTTACAAATTGCAGTGGGTTTTAGTTTAAAATTGCTAATAAATGCAGGCATTAATTAAGAGTTCTTCTGCTGCATTTGGCCATTTAGACTGCATCAGGCCATGATTTAAAATGTAAATGCTCATTTAATTTGAGGACAAAGAAAGAAAAAAAGTCTGTCACATCAAGCTTTCAGTTCTCTTGTACATTAATAAAATATTCTGGTACATTTGTAATTTATCTAGATGGCAAAAAACATTTCTTCAATAATGCTGTGTACAAACATTAGCATTTTATGGATTATGTAGCTTCAACATATATTATTTTTTTAAAAATAATACTTTTAAAATTATCTATAATTGATTTTGAATTATAAAGTGTTCTGTGGAAACATTAAAATGAATTATTAGGATGATGACGATTTAAAATTTAAAAATCCTCCAAAGCCCAAAGAGATGTTTCTGCAAAGCTATGTTATAGTCCTGACATAACCCAGGAGAAGATGTTTCCTAAGAAAATATTTTTTTTTATGTCACTGACAACATTTTCTCATTATTAAGTAACCTATGACAAGCACCTCAGCATACATTAGGTATTTCCTTAATGACAACCTAAAGACTTTGAAACAATTGTGACCATTTCCTAACCCATTTCGGCTGCCTGTTAAAGCCTGAAATGCCTGGTAGTTTGCAAGGTGATAATTTCTAGTTGGCCATTAGAGAATATTAAATTTTTAAAGATTTTTTATTTGCTTGTTTTTTGTTTTTGTTTTTGTTTTTTCCAATCACGTGTAAGATCACATATGCAACACAAGAGTTTAAGATGACTCAGGACTACAGCAAAAGGGCTTTGTTCCTTGAGCTTCTGGAAACAGCACAGGTGAATGATTCTAAAACTTCCTCCCCCTCAAAAATATGGCAAAGTTATCATTAAATTACTGAATTATTTTTGTTCCTGCTGTACTTACATTTTGAGTTTTGACCTTTTTCCAAATCCTATCCCTTCAGAAACCTGAGGTTGTTTGATCTGACTTCCTTACTGGCATCCATTCCCCATGTTCTATTTTGAACCCAGTAAAGAAAATACAAACCAAATAATGTTTATGGGGGGTTTTTTTGGTTTTTTTTTTTGGTTTTTGTTTTTTTTTTTTTTTTACTGCAGTTTACTTTTATGTGAATTTCTGCTGTACTATTTCTGACTGCATGCAACATTGCTATTTGGTAACTTCATTTTCTTCCAAACTTCCAGTATTTACATCAAAACTATTGAAACTGAGGAGAGAAGCAATGTGGTGATAGACTTGCAGTGGTTATTTTATCTACAACTCATATGCCAACACCACAATATTGTTTCAAATTCTTTTATTCAAACTTGAGACATTCTCTGACCCTAAAAAACCCAAATCTTGGTAGATTTTTTGCAATCACTTCTGTAGGTTATTGCCTACATCTGGTATGCAGGTTCCTAAAACGTTTAGCTGTAACAGATTGCTTTGAATCCCAATATATTTTTCCTTTCCTGGTTTTCCCTTTTCCAAATTGACTGCCATAAAGCTTTCATTCTTTTATTTTTTTTAATATATGAAAAACTGTTGCACACATCCATCCTAACCTTCTTGAATCTATTAGCAGAAACTGCAAATCCCAATGGGATATAAATTCTTTTGCAGTAGCTCCTGATTAACATGTCCCAGAAGTACAGCTCTGTGTTCCAAAAATACAATACATTTTTTGCATATTCTGCTCTACATGACTTATATGCCTGCTGTGCTAATCAGTCATGTCACTCACTCAATAACTATTTTGAGTTCTTACTGCTTATTTTTTAAAGCTGAAAAATTGATTAAATCAGGATGATGCACAGTAACCATTTTAGCACTTTACCATTGTTCAGGAATATTCAGGCTGTGAAGCAACTATCATAAAAACACAGGTTATCATGATACTTTATAGTTCTTTGATTCTACATCTCCCAGCACTGAGATACAGCAACATACTATGTCAACAGTTTGGAGACTTTGCCCATAGTTCTCACTAATGAACATTTGTAATTTGAGAGTTCAATTTTAACAGCAGGATAACCAGTGCCAAGCTGGTAGTACCACTTCATCCCTAATGATTAAGCCAAAAGCTCTTTCTATATTTGGGTACAGTCACAGAAGAATTGAATCCCACTAGAAAGTACACTCCCACAAACATCTGGCTATTCTTTTAACTTTCCTGCCATCAGTACTCTTTCCATCTTTTCAGCTGTCCAGGAGCTCAGAGCAGGAATAAAATGTGATCACCCAAGTATCTCACAGTTTCAAATGTCCTCTGCTGTACTACTGGGGTCTGTCATTCTGTATTCTTGCCCAAATACAGACCTACATTCTTCTGCCTACAATGAGGCCAAAATTTAGATGTGTCATAATATCTCTATACTGTTGCTCTCCACTTCCACTTCTGAAGTGGGCATTATTTTAATCTTCCCTAACCCACCAGAATCAGACTTCACTTTCTTCATTCTGACAAACAGGATATCCCAGAATCTTAGGAAAAAGGTTCTCTATTTTTAGCTCTTTGTCTTCCCTCTTTATAAGTATTACCATACTTGGCTGTTTTCTTCCTCACTGTCACAGCTTATGACATGCACACTAAGGATGGTAGTTAAAATGTTTTCATCCCACTGAACCTCTCCTGGATGGATGTTGATATCCTCATAAAGACACCAGAATTTTTCTTCCCCTCTGTGCTTGTGCAGAGCCATCTGTAGTGACAAAATAGCATTGCAAAGACATCAGTGTACTGAACATTTCATCCAGCTCTATGTGCAAAAACTAAATGTCAGGTGCCAGATTTATGACTCCACAGGATATAAATATTCCCTCTCTGGAAAGGTCACACAAGATTATCATCAATATATGAAGCAGACACTGACAGCCATGTCTGTTTCAGTACCTTCAGTTGTTTCTGGATCTATAATTTGCTGTGCAGTTGTTTTACAACCACCATAATGATTAGTCAATATGGAGTAACATTATTTTCTGATTCTACATTAATGGTCTTTCATGGAAGTCAAATCACAGCTTTGTCAGGACAGAGGAATTTATTCTGAAAATGGCTTCTTATATCTGTTTGTATAGAGCTTATCTCTTGTATTTTTCATCTAGAATTTCATGAATTCTCTTCAATCTCTGCTTTTTAGGATTCACTCCCCATTAGAGTTCTCTAGAATCTGGTAATTACTGCTAGGCTGTTACTCACTGTCAGAAAACTTTTATTGTTTGATTGTTTGTTTATTTGTTTTTCCCTTTTTAAATTTAATTGATAGAGTTTAAAAATAAAAAAAAAGTTCCTGGTTCTAATTCATTCCTGGGAATTCACACTGGGTTGCCTTATTGATCTGATGGAGTCTTATTGCTTCTACTTTGACTTTGATGTAATATCTAGATGTTTTCCTGTCTAGAGTATTTAATCTTTTTATGTTCTAGGATGAGGACATGCTCTGATCCCACATATTTCCCACATAAAATTTTGGCAAAATCCTTTCTTGACTTGTTTCAATTGCACCTGATGCTACCATAGCTCTCTGCAACGAGGCACTTTCCATACTTCCACACCATCTGTCTCAGTAAACATAACTTCTCCCAGCATGGACTCCTGTCATTTGTACATAGTGGGAGGGAAGCTAATGCCTGACTAGTCTTGGTTACTCATCCTTCCAGGATTTTCATTCTTTCCATGTATTGTATGTTAAAACAGATTTAAGATAGATTACTCTTCCAGATTAGTCCTTCTCCCCTTCACCAGTTTCTTTAGAATGCCCACTTGATGTGACAAGAACTATTCACAATAGTATCTACTCCCTCATATTTGTTTTGGACACTTTTAAGGATCTGAAAAAATATTTTAATATTTCCAATTAGTATTTCCAATTCCCAATACTGAAGCAAAGGCAAGCTTTAGGGAAGTGCACACTTTCCCTAAAGTGTCTCCCCCCTTTTTTTTGCACAGTGACATCTGTGACCGCAGAATCCCATGTCCACTGAATTTTCATTCTGTTTCTGTCTCTGCTGCAAAACTCAGACATCTCAGTGCTTCAGATATGCCAGTACTTCAGTGCAGCAATGAAAAGTGCTGCAGTAAGCACAACTGTAAGAAACAGAGCTTTCATGTGCATACAGCAGTCTCAGACTCAGCTGTTTCCAACTACATCAAAAAAACTTCAATTATGCCCTTAGTCCACACTAATACATGTCCTTCATGAAAACTGTTCTTTTTTCAGTTCTGCTATAACCTTCATTATCTTTCCCTGAGAATAAAAAAAAAAAAGCACAAAACCTCTGTAACAGCTGAGAATGAATATCAAAAACTTAAGATAAAGCACACGATAGAAAAACTATAATTGTTTCAATATCCCCAAAAGTCAATGTGAAGGTTAAACTGTAAGGAAATTCAAGTATGTTAAGAGAAAATATATAGCATAATCCCCATGCAATCTAAATTCTTTTACTGTAGTAACACCACAGAGAAACCATTTGGTTTCTGTTAAAATTTTCAGAGCTTGTGATTCCAAATCCTGTGAAACTGATTTTTTGAACATATTGTCTTCTTTTTTCTTGCTAGTTTCACACCAGTGAAAGATAATTCACACATTTCTTTACCTTGGCATGTCTTAGAACAGAGTGAAGAATGCCAGTGTTTTAGTGAAAGTACATATTTAACTCCTCCACCACTGCTTTCCATTAGCATTTCAAAGAATGCCTTTGAAGCAAACAAAAATGCAAGACAAAGTTTATAGGCAGATGATGATGATGATTATTATTATTATTATTATGCAAACCATTTTCCCCCTAAATTTAGGAGATTTGAAGGCATGTGTCTGAAAGCAGAAGCTGCAAGCCTAAAACTAAAAGAGATGATGGGAACAAGCTACTTAAATGTAAATTTGTATCTGTCTTACAAAGAAATTTAGTAGAAACTGATCTATTAAACAAAATATTTGGTGCAATGGACTCAGTGTGTACACTACATGCATTTTAAAGATTACTTTGGATTTGTTTTAGTATGGTCCAGAAAATGGAAGGCCCTAAGTTCCTACAGTTCATCTGGTTTCTTTTAGTCTGCAGGAATACATGGTATGAGTTCTGAGCTCATTCCCTGCTATGGAGTAAGTGCTGTAAGTGGAGATGATTTAGGGATCCTATTCAAAATTGCCCACCCAATCTACACTAAAATGATCACATAAGTGCATGCTAACTTGCCTCACTGATCGATCTAATTAGGTAGAGCTTATAGGAACAGCTCCAATCTTCACTTACACAGCTCTGTATGCCTGAAAGCTCATCTCCATCTTTCCCCAACCCTTTGTTCCCTCAGCTTGTACAGTAACACATAACCTTTTCCTACAAATTGTCCCACATTTCTGTGCTTAGACCCTCATAGCTCCAGCACTGCTGTTTGCTAGATGTGTGCATGTTTATTCAACCATGAAGCTAAGGAAGATGGGAGCCAGCTACCTACACACTGTTCTCTCTAGTTAATTTACTGGCCAGAAATTAAAAGTGTTCTTATTTGAAAGCATAACTGGCACTCTTACAATAATCAGGCTATAGGTTTGGAAGTTCATGGCCATTTTGTTGCACAAACTGTTGATTGTTGCTAGCTGTATAAGGAATTTTTAACTTTTTTTTGTTCCTAAAAGCTTCAAATTAGAGGGCAAAAATGGATTTCGTCATTTACTTCCTACATATCAAGCTTCTCTTTTTATGCCTTACTTTTCTTTCTTAATGGGTAGAAAGATTGTATTTTACCTTGTGGTGTATGGGAAGTTTTCCCTCACAAAGGAAACTCAATGAAACAGCAAACTCCTGCAGGACTCATTTAGTACCCTAGGCAACATGGGAACAGCTGAAAAGCACTAGTAGGTAATTGTCACAAATGAACTAATGCATGAGTAGAGTATCTTCAGAGCAGGAATGTATGGATGTTTACAGGCTGGAAAAAAGGTACTGTCTATTGTTTCTATTTGATTATGTACACTACTTAATATTTAACATAAAGCATTTTGGTTTTATTTGCTTCTTCTATCATATTGTACTAAGTTATTTTCCTTTGCATTACCATTCCCCCTTCTGGCCATAGCTGTCCCACCTCTCCCAATGGAAGGAGCAGAATGGGCACAGCAGACTGAGTGTGGGAAGCACGTATTTGACAGAGTTCTCTTCTGGACTGCTCCAGCACTCCCCCTCACTGCACTGCTCTGGCTTTGGGGCTTGTTTTTTTTTTTGTTTTTTCTGCCTTCATGATAAGCCAAATACTCTGTGTAGAAAGGCTGTGGGCGTTTTGTGCTTGATCCGGCAGTATGAGTGTAGAATAAAAACAATATAAAAGGTTTTTTGTACCTTTATAGGAAAGACCCATTTTGTGAATCAGTGATGATGCAAGCATAGGTTTGGGGAGGTTGCTAAATTACAAGGCATGTTGAAGTAGCAGAACAAATTATGTACTTGTTTACAAAGCAGGTACATCTTACTCTATATGAAATCCTCAAAATTTCTAAGATAAAATTTATGGCCTAAAAGTACAAAATTGTCGTTCAAACAAAAATGTGATGTTAAATTTAAGACAGACTGTCTTTTTTAGCTTGTTCTTAGAAGCACATTAGTGAAGAACAAGGATCTTTGCTGGCCTTTGTTAGCCTAACATGGCCAGAGCAATTAATGTCTCCATCGTGCACTAGTGGAGTTGTGTAGTGTCATCCTTCTCTAAAAACTGAGAACCGAAGAGATAAATAGGAAGGGTGTGCACACCTCACTGCATATGATTCTCTTAAGTTGAAGCCATGAATTTAAACAGTCAAGTAATTTTTATTTAAAGTCAGTGCCTTCTGCATTATTTGTACAAACTAGCAGTAACACAGACACCTAAACCAGCTACTCAGACTCAGGTTGTTGCATTTGTAGGACTAGAGACCTGGATGAGTACTGGCTCCACTTGGTCAACCAAACACACTCACCAAGACAGGGAGATCAATAGAATAACAAAAGCTCCAAAACCAACAAACAACCTTTCTTTTCCCCCCAATTTTTGGCATCAATTGACAAGAGCAAATGTATGCTTCACCAGATTTAAGTATTGTATGAAAAAAATTGACATTATTTGACAAAAAAAAGCCTACACCAATCACAATGAGTAAGTTCTTAGTAGTTGAATATTATTCCCAAGATTGAATTAATTTTCTATCAGCAAGTTGAGCTGAAACTGGAATCTATAAGGAGTAAAAACTTTCATCCTGTAAGAAATACTAGCAATCCAATATTTTTTTAAATCTATAACTTCTTTTTTAATGGCAGTATGAGTATTACAAAGTATCCCACTTTGATATTTTTGAATGAATGTTTTCCCAATTCAAAATATTGCTTTTTACCTAGTGTAGACTCAAAACTCTCAGACTCCTTAATTCTCTTTCATGCCATTAAAGGTCTTCAGACTTCCTTCAACAAACACCACAGAAGGAGTCTGAGAATTTTTGCCTCTGATCTTAGCACATTTGGAAAAGTGCAATCGTTGTGATGCATCACAGACATAGCCTGCCACTAATGCATAGATGTGACTCAACCAGCTCAAAATCTATGGTGGATTTTGACAGATAAAGCCCTGGGATAGAAGGTACCACAGCTCTAGTTTTCATAAGATACTTGTTCAAACAAAATTAAATAACGGACCAACTCATCTAAACTAAAACATTTCAGGTCTGTCAGGTCAAAAGATTTAACTTGTGCTCCATTGAATAAATTTTAAAATTACTTTTTTTAAATTTAAGAAAACTAAATCAATTTTATTGTCTGAGAAACCTAGTTTTACCTAGTCAATACTTTCTGCTTTTAATGACTACATATAAATTTTTCAACTCATTTAGAATTTGACAATGACTGAGGTTGAAAAGACAAAGAAGACAGCCAAAACCCAAGAATATTCTTTCTTCCAGTCTCATTAGCAGAAAAAAATCTTTTGGCAAAAAATTTGGCAAAAGGTGAGGAGTGGAGGCTGAAACCTGAAACCTCAAGTTTCAAGAGGGGAAGCAGGCAGGGAACCAGTCACACGTTTCCAGGATTAAGGGGCTGCCTGCTTGCTTGGCAAAGGCAAAAGAGCTTGTTTCCAAAACACTGACAAAAAACCCAGAATCTATGCTCAGATTGTGAAGTTATGCTGGCATTTTCTTGACTATGTTTATAAGTAGTGATCACTTTACATAAAGATATGCCAAGAATCACTGGAAATTACTTGGGCAAAGTACCACAGGAACAGCTTATAATAGTTTAAGAAATGTCTTTGCATCAGTTACAAGATGCTCACTGCAGGAAAAGAACTCTGAAGGAAATAGAGCTTCAAGTAATTCTTTTATCATGGTCTCAAATGAGAAACTGAAGAAGACTTCATCCCATGATGCCCTAAGATACTAAGTCCAGATGGATAAGCTACAGAGTAAACTCTAAAGAGATGTCCACAAAATGACTTAATCCTCTTCTCTCACAAGACACTTAAGGTTGTCTAACCTTTAATTCCATCCAAGAGTTTGTTTTCTTAACTGTTAGTATCTGGTTTTGGCCATTCTTTGGTATGTTCTTTCATAGTTTTTTGTTTTCCAGCTTTTCAAGAAAGGGAAAAGGCAATGATGATGAAAAGTGATTTTTTAATTTTTTTTTTGCTTTGGAAGTCCTTATAGCTGTATGATTCAGCCAAAAATTAAAGTACATTCACCTCTAAAAAAGCACCGAGTGCCCTTAAGTTTACCAGGTCCTCTCTGAAAGGTAGGATTTGTTTAATGCATTGACAAGTAGTCTACAAACTTCCATGAAATGACACAAAAGGCTGAGCTCGGCTGCCTTACAACTCTGTTGTGAAATGCAATTCCTATTATGCTTTCTGCCACATGTGAAGCCATACAGGGATGTGATGAAACAAATACACAAACAGATAAAAGTGTAAAAAGCATATATCAAATAGATAGCCCCAGCACTCAGAGCTGTATTGTTCTTTTCTGTCCTCACTCTTAAGTTTTTTTTTTTGCCATAACATTGAGCTATCTCCTCTGAATTCATCAGTGCCCCAAGCAGTTACAAAGAGAGAAGCCCCTGAGCACTGCTCACCCCAAAAAGCCACATCTGTTTCAGTCACTATGCAGCCACAAATGAGCAACAACACAATTATAACATAGCTCATAACGAGTGAAATTCAAAATGCTGCTCACATTGCTGCTTGCAGTGATAACAAAATTATGAGAGCAACACAAAATCCTGAAACTGCTCAAGCAAAGAAAGTAGAATATATGTTAGGTTTCTGTGGCAGCCAGATCCTAGTGCTTTCTCCAGGACTTCTTCCTCCCTTGATGTAATTTTTCCCTTTGACCACATCTCACTTTACATCAAAACAAGTCATTCTTTCTTGAAAAATGTGCAAATTGGATGTGTGGTATGAGATGAAGAAGGGTAGAGGCAACAATAATCCTAAACTGACATATGAAAGAAGAACTGAAAAAGAAAGTTAACCCAAATAATTTACTCGCACGTATTCAGAAATCTTTGAAGAGCTATGTGCATATTGCAAGTTGCAGCAGGCCTGCAGGCAGCTTTAATTTGCATGAATGGCTGTAGCACAGAGGCAAAGGGCTGGATGACTGGATGACCTTGGCAGCATTCTGTGAGGGTCACTGAAATGCAGTTTCTTCAGTCAGCTCAGAGGGGTTTCTTTGATAGGCTATATACCAGTGTTTTCTTCCAACAGATTTTTCTTTTCTTTGACCAACATAATTACAAATGTAGTAAAGCTGTAGTATCCTCAGCTGAATTTTGCCTGTTTCAAAGATTTTAATATTTCTCTCCCTGGATGTTATTCCACTGTATTCTATTAACAGAATGTACATTGAGATTTTAACAGTATTTGGAATATGCAGCAGGCCATTACTACTCATCATGATGTTAGTCAACATAAGCTGTGTTTCTCACTAGATTTTGATTAATTATTGTAAAACCAGCATGCCTTTTCCCTCCCACTTCTGAGATACAGCAGCAGAAAATGTGCAGGTAGTGTGCTTCAGGCAGCCAAAGTGGCAGCATCAACAGTTAGATACCTATTTTCTCATTAATACAAACAGTTGATGCTCACTACCCCCTCACTAAGTCTGTTGCAATTTGGCTGAATACCATTAAACTGAACATAGTTCTCACCATGCTTTTTCTATAGATAAAGAAACCAAGCCATACATACCAAACAACATGTGTGTACATGTATGTACATACAGACAAACCAAACCTCCTAATAAAAAAAATTAATAAAGATTTTAAAATACTAAGGGGACAATGCATGTCTCTAAAATTTATACACAAACTCAGTAAGCTTCTATGAAGAAAACATCTGAATTTCTATGTTAACAGTGTGGAGGTATCTCTTTTCTTGGTGATAGTTCAAGTTTGCATTTAGATCAGAGTATCTCATGGAGAGGAGGATGGGTTGGATAAGTACAGGAGTCAATAAAGATGATGAAATAACACAAGCTAAAATGCAAAACATACATAGAGCTATTCCACTGTTACAAGATATTTCATCTTCTTCAAATACCTGAGCATAACCAAGATGAGATGACAAGATGACATGACACAGAGAAAAAGGCCCTCGTTATACTGAATTTTGCCTAATTTTCCTGACCCAGCAATAATATTTCACAGGCTGTTACACTCATTCTTGGTTTGTAGATTACTGCACCTCATACTCAGAAAGAGACAAGCTTCCTAAAAAGATTCCATTTATACAAAATAGTAGAGTTTAACTGGACTACATTGTGCTTGGCAAAATGGATTGTCACAGACATGTCACTTTCCCATTCTCTTTGTGCTAGTTCCTTCTGAATTCAGAGTCCAGTTCAGGGTCTGTGTCCTGCTATTCATAGCCCTAGGAAATAATTCTTTTGTGTAAGGGGTCATTCTGTTTGAGTAATTTTAGACAGCTGAAAACCACAAAAGTAGACTTGACAACTAATAAAATGTAGCAGGAAAACCTTGATCCATATTGATTGCTAAAAAATATCTAAAAATTGGAATGGGCAAAAAATCCCTTCCTTATATCCATGAGAAGGCTTTTTTTTTCCTTTAGAAGTGACTGCAAAATATGACTGATCTAAGTATACCACAAAGGAGAACAACCAGGCTGCATCCCACATTGAAACAGTGAATGTGCTGTAATATTTAAAAAAGAAAAAAAGGAGGAGGAGTTAGAATTTCTCAGCACTTTGTGTAGGACTCAACTTCAAATTAGAATATGTGAATGCAAGTGTCTAGTTTTGAGTAATACATCTAAACTCTGATTATAGCCCTTGGGAAGCTGGTACAGCCCATGGAGCCTGGAGAGAGAGTCCAACACTATCCCATTGATCATAATTTTGAAAAATCCACATGAGTAATTCTGTAACATATTCTCTTTAGCTCAGAAAATCCCCTAACAAATATAAAAGTGATATTAATTTTGATAGATCCTCCCATCACAAATTAGAATCAGGCTATTCATTAATCCTGATATTTCTCAAAGTCTTTCAGTTTTACAGCATCTCTCAAATAATGTTTTCTCCTTAAAATTCCAGGTTTTGTATTCTCTTAAAGCCATCCATGTCTTAGAACTCTCTTTAAAAAAACATAAATACCCTTATTTAGATACATGAGATAATATGAAAGCATGAACAATACACAAAATAGAAGTGATAGAAAACACAGTCATTATGTAAAGATGTCATCAGCTTTGGTAAAGTTTTCAAATATCAGCATTTGCAACTACCAGTGCTGGTCCTCCTTGATCCCACAAGCTCCAGTTATTCAGTGTGTTATGACCATGAAAGTCCCCTGTATTTCTGAGATACTTTAGTTCACCTCCCAAGTCCACTTGACACAGATACCTCCTCAGTATTGTCTGGTTTGAGAGAACAGTTGATCAATATTTTTTTTTTTATAATTATATGTATAAATTCTGATGATAGACCATTCTCTGAGTGATGTGGGAGAAACATTATTTGTTCTGAGCATATTGTTTTTACCTGTGTTTGCTTCACAAGGCAGTCAGGATTACCCTTGTTAATAAGTAATTCTTTTCACAATAATCATGATTTGCAATATTTTCCAGAAAGAGAGAGACAAACAAAAAATTTTGAAATATTCTTTTGGAAGCATTTTTTTAAAATCAAAATTTTCAATTTTATTTTATTTACCTTCTGCCCAGATTCTTAACCAAGGTCAAACTATCACTGAATGTCTAAAACTGTCAGAAGATATTTTCAGCATTTTTCTTACAGAAGATGTGTTTTTTTTCTTTCTGATTTCAAACAAACTTTTAAGTCAAGAGAAACTTAGAGTCATAGAATTGTAGAGTATAAAGGGTTGGAATAGACCTTAAAAATCATCTAGTCCCAACTCCCCCTGCAATGGGAAGGGACAGCTCCCACCACACCAGGTTGCTCAAGGGTTTATGCAACCTGGCCTTGAAATTCATGGTATTGAAGCTGTACACTCCAAAAAGTTCTGCATTGAGGTCTGTCCAAAATATTGCTTGGCACTTATTTTAAGAGGATCTGTCATGGAAAAAAAATCTCCAGATAAACAAAAATCTCCCTACTTTTATATGCTACTCAAATGATCCCTTGCTAAAACTGCAAACTAAATTAAATAGTTTTCTTTGCTATTGTGTTTGGTGGCAGTTATACCATCACGAGTGAGACACCTAATTATATAAACAGCTATGATATTTCTGGGTCACTTGACAATTGCATTTGGAGGCACAGGAGTCCCAAGGAGTATCTGAAAGCCATAACTGGCAAAAGCTACATCTGCAGTATTTCTCTATTTAACTTTAGGGGCAATGATTCAGTCATTCAACATTTGTCCACCAAAGGCCAAGTCATTACTTTAAGCCTCTGGACTTAATATGCAGATGTGATTTTGCTCCTTCACAATCTAAGCAGCATTTTTTTCAAGACTATTCTCAGCATTTATTATACAATAGAAAGGCTTTTTAGAAAGACCATAAAATCAGAAATTCAGGCATATTTTTTAAAACTCTGCCCTTATAAAATATGAGACTTGAACAAGTAAGAATAAGTACATAGTGTATGAGGGTAAGCTTTTAATGTGTATCTATTACTAAGTTGAACAGATAAAATTTTCTCACAGACATTTCTAGTTGCTTCTTCAAAATTATTTCTCATTTGCACTGTTTAAATGAGAAGAGAATTGGAACCTTTTTTTTTCTTTTTAATTTGAGCACAATGCTTTTGATTCAGAAGATCTGCAGAGATAGATTGACATTTCACTTTTTTTTTTTCAGAAGGGGATTGGTGTCTACAGGGTTGCAGTATGGAAAGGGCCAGCTTTCCTTCTGGTGTGAACAGTGCAGGATATCTGTCAACAAAAACAGCTAAGGAGAGTCTGTGATCTGCTGAATCTCAAGCTGGCCTTTGTCAGGCTGCTCTTCCTGCAGCTACATTCTACTGCTACAACCTAATCCTGTCCTCGATTTCTCCCTGTTAGGTAACACTGACAAAAATTTATGGCATTATAAGATATCAAAACTACAAGGATGGAAGATGAAATATTTCATGCAATTTTGCATTTGCATCCCAGTTTATTCCACTGGTCTTACTAGGAACTACTGGCGCAAATGTGAAAAATCCATTAATTTGGACACAGATAATGCAGTATTTACTCACCAATCTCAATGTTTGTTAGGTTAAGGATTAAATTTAGCCCTTACACTTCAAAACAAATAGAGAACCTCCTCCCAGCTTTCTGCCCATCACTAAAAGCTTTCAGTTGTAGCACTTGAAGTAAAAGGCACATAAATGAGTCAGACCAAACTGCCACTTTAATCAAACTTGTAGCACTTGGCTGCAAAGCACTACAAAAAAAAGGAAGAAAAACTGAAATGCCCTTAGAGGATAATTGCACAAGCCAGGACTGCCATCATACAGAGAATAAATATTGGAAAAACAATAATCCAGAAAGGCTGATGCTGAGAGAATTAAATTAAATACCCATGGAAGTTAATTACTGGGACAAAAAAAAGGTGTATTGGAAGGAGCAAAAGAGAAGATAGACAAATAAACCTGCTACCTTCTAAACTTGATTCCAACTATTCCTTCTTCTATTCCTCACATACAGCGTAAATTACAGTGGGTACTGTGACAGGAGCAGATCACTGCAAGTACTGCAAGAAGAATAAAAATTTAGCCCACACTTTGTCTACTTTATTGAATTTCATCGGTGTCTGTTTATTGGAATTCTTGGTAAGCACCCCGGTGTTGCAGATTAGAAAATGACAGAACTTTTCCAATTAATTTTTTTCTCGTTTCAACACTATTCCTTGGAGAAGCCATCCAGTGCTGACACCCCTCTCCATAGTCAGTAAAGTGACAAAAACACTTGGGGCATTCATTTGGTGCTCACTCCTTCTCTATATAGGCAAAACCCACCCTGTTCTGGATTATGTGTATTTATTTAGCATTTCACATAAAGACAAGGAAATCTAAGATGACACAAGAGCATTATCTAGGGAGAGGGCTGAGGTGTATAAATTGTCTGTACTTCAGCTGCAATTACTGCTTCCCCTGCTTTTGGAAGAGCAACACTTATTTCACAGCAGCAGCTGGAAACAGCCCAAAGAACATGAGATGGAGTATGGGAGATGAAGTGAGGTGCCCAGAAGACTATGATGCACTGAGGAGTTAGTGATCCATGTTACAGGCTGTGCTCTCCAGTGCTACACTGCATGGGCAGCATGGCCCCAGGCCTGTCTTGTGTTAATTTTCCTTGGCTGCAGGATAAACTTAGAGGACTGACTGTAACAGAGGAGCTGCAGGCAGCTCTGAGTTGGTACTGGTGATTACATTGTGTGACCTTGTCTTTGCCTTAACGTGAACCAGCAAGCTCTTATGCAAAAGTCCATTTCTTTCATGGCAGAAGCTGTGAACAGAAGAGTTTTCCCCCAAGAAAAAGCCAGGAGACCAATGAAGACTACAGTGCTGGCAAATGTGTGTTGTGCCCTGACCAGCAATGAATGCATCCTGTGACACTCTACACCTTGGAGTTCTCACACGGGAAGGACCATGAGGCTATCTATTGTCTTTTTCCTTACTCTATTAGCTCCAGTAAGTGGGATTCTCAGAAATACCTTATAGAGCCTGAGTCCATTTCTTATTGGGGTTATGATTAACACTGACACTAATGGGGTCTAACACAAAAGCCATACAGAGTTGGAGTTAAACTGCTCTGAACACTAAAGCTCTTGTTACAGTTCTGGTAATATAATAGGTCTCAATGCAGCAGAAATATATTTCATTCTCCTTTAAGAAGTCAGTTATAAAATTGATACACATCTCACAAATTTACAAACTTTCATTATAATTCCAATGCTCACTTGTTCTCAGAAGCATCTGAATTAAATATCAAAATCTTATTTCTTTGAGGTCCCATTTTAAAATAATTGAATTTTAAAAATGTGTTTTGAAGAGCTGAAATGAACTATAAAGATTTACATAGAAAAATTTAAATTGCCTTTCACCAAAGTATTTCAGTGCAGCCCTATACCTTCAAAGCTATTGCAAGAAATACAATAGTCTATCATGCTATTGAACCCAGACTGTTTCATGTGATCCATGATACAGGGATGGAAGTAGAGTGCATGTCCCACAACTTGTATTTAGCAAGGCATCCTTTGACTCTGGCTCCTATAATATAATATCACTATAATATCACTACAGCCAAATACTCAAATGTGGATAAGGGAGTAAAAAGAAACTCAGTGGAATGTTGACTTCATAGCATTGCAATTATAAGCACCAAGTTCAGCTGGATGCATCTCTGGGATTCATAGTGGGGCAAACACCCAGCTGGGTGGGTCAGAGTTCACTCTTAAAATGTTCATGGGCAACTCCAAAGACAGACCTGGGGGTGGACAGCAGTATGAGAGACAACAGATACAGTTTGCAACACGGAATCACAGATTTCTAGAATGGTTTGGGTTGGAGGGAGCTTCAAAGATCATCTACTTCAAATCCCCTACCACAGTCAAGGACATTTTTCACTATCAGGTTATCCAAAAGTCCCATCCAACCTGGCCTTGAACACTTCCATGGATGGGGCATCCATAACTTCCCTAGGCACCTGTCCCAAAGAAATCTGCCATTTCTCTGAGAAATTTCCATGGACAACCAGCATCTCACCACTCTCATAATAAAAAATTCCTTCATTTTTATCCAATCTAAATTCATTCTTCTTTGCCCTGCCTCTATAGGCCTTGGTAACAAGATTTTCTCTATCTTTCTTGCTAGACCCTTTTATATATTGAAAGGCTACAATAAGGTCTCCCCTGGGTCTTCTCTTCTCCAGGGTGAACAGCTTCGAACTCTCTCAGGTCTACTTCATAAGACAGCTGATTCTAACTTTATGTATGAATTCACCATGAGTGTGGGAAAACACTGTGTCCAGATGTGTGGCAGAGATACACCTCTGGAGACACTAAAAACTCAGATGTAAAAGAGCCTGAGCAACTTGATATAATCTGTCTCCCTGGGTAGAAAAACAATAAATATTTAACATGTCTAAAACCTGAATCTTCCACATATTACAGTGCAACTGGAAAATGAATTCTCTTGTTATCCTGTGAATGGTTCAAATACCTCAAATATATTTTCTATCTTTTAACAGAAGGTAAAAGAGAAAACATTTTAAATTTTCAGGAAACATTTTTTTTAATTTGGTCTAGGTCATTTGGTTATGACCTTTAAAAAAATTGTTTCACTAGGATTAGCTTATTTTTCAAAATGTCATTTGTTGGTGAAAAAAAGTGAGGCCTTTCATTCTGAAAAGGTCAAAAAGCTTTGACCTTTTCAAAACTCTTATAGGAAAAAAACTGTCAAAAAAAGTTTGTTTTGTGAATAGCTGAAAGTAGTTGTTACAACAAAACAAGGAAAGACCCACTGCATATGTTAAAACTTTGTAGCATGGTTTTCAGTCAAGACACATGGTCTGACTCTCACCTTTCTTTTGCCTGCTCGAAGCAAAATCTCATTTACCTTCATGAATAGCAATAATCTACCAGGACACTACAACTACATCTCAGCACATAACATACACATCTCACAAATTTACAAAGTTCCTTGCTCCACAACAGTGAGCATTCCTGTCTGACTTGCAGTGTTTTTCTCAGCCTGTCAGAACTGCAGCACCTCTGGGCATGACATTTCTCTTGGATGAATGTCTCCTCCACAGTTTGTTAGACATTGCATACTGATGCATTGTTTCCCCAAAGGTGACATCATTACAGGAGGTGTTATCTTTTTCATGTTATCAGAAATACTGTCCAGCTTTTATTTTAAGCAATCTTCTTCTCTTATCTTTCATTTTATTCCCCTCCTTTATTTCACAGAGTATTTGTTTTAAGAATAGTATTTTTGACATTTACTGTCCCCTTCTACTACTTACACAAAATGTAATATATCTTCTCATTCTGAAACTACAGGAACAAATTCTCCACATTTCAACTAACTGATATTTCATTTAATCTTTTTTTAAGGTCATTTTTTTGTTTTTCCAAGAACAGATTACAGCAACTTACTAGTTCATGTGGCACACTAAAAAGTTACTTTGATTGTGGTAGACTCCAAACTACTGAAACATTCTAAACACCCATATTTTGTCCCAGATTGCTTCTTCTACTTCTGAGTTACAGGTTCATAGACAAATAAAAGTAATCAATATTTAAGTGATTTCATTCCAGTTTGCAAACTGCATCTATGAAGATGAATTTCTATTCACCTGTAATCATTCCAATTAATTCTAAAGTCACTTAAGTATGCATAGGCCCATAGCAATGTTTTGGACTGCAATATCAGGATCTAAAATTCTAAAGGATTGTCATATAAGAAATGAATTCTTTGAAAAAAACTGATAAGTCTTTAGCAACCTTACCTCAAAAACTCTCAAACTGTATGAATCACTCGTAAGAGGACAGAAAGGGGCATTCACCTGGCTCACTGCAGACTACATTAAGAGAAATTAAGAATTTAAATTCTCTGCACCCTCATATAGCACAGAAGAAGTGTCTGTAGGAAAGCAATTCAGAATACCTAAAGAGCATATGAGGTGAATACCTTTCATTGGCTTAGAAAGCAATGGCAATACAACAGATCAGATATACCTATCCATAACAGAAAAACAGTCAAAATTGTCCAGAGTAATAGGATAAGATACAAGGGATTGGATATATCCATAATCCACAAATACAAGCTTAAATTGTCCAGAATAATAGAATCTGAATGGGGTAAATCTGGCAAAATGTCAAATGTCAAAACTGCAAAGGGTTATCACACTAATTTCTCTGCTTTGCTGCCAATATCCCATGGTTTTGATTTACAATTTTTTGATTTACAGCTGTCCAGCAGTATCCCTCACATGAGAAAAAGCTGTCAATTCTATCACACTACTGTGTATAATTACAGTGGAATAGTGGCTGTCTGACAAACAACAGACCTTTGTGTCTGCAGGATGTGACAGGGAGACAAGAGCCACAGGTGGATGCAGGGCTGGAATGTAAAAGTCTTCAGTGCTTCTCCTGGGAAAGATCTGGCTTCCTAAGGCACCCTAGCCTCTCCCTCCAGCAGCACTGGTGTTCCTGACCTTGTCACCCAGAAGGACCACCAGAGCAACACATAGAAAAGTTAGATATTCACAAGTCTAATTGTGTAATATTTTTGAGAGTATTATTCCTAGTAGAGTTGTACTGTGTTACTTGAGTACTGAACCCACTTGATTAATGCTGGAAAAAAAATCCCTGTTTGGGGTACTTTAATGTGAATGATCTCTTTCCAGTTAGGCTAACAATAAATTCCTGTCTCCACACACATGATGTGATTTTGAGCTTATAAATAAATAGTTAATTGAGGCAATTTTTTTTTTTTTTTTGTCTTAGCATACACTGGTTCTGAATGATGTAGCTATGCAGCACCCAAAGCACCAAATCCCCTCCCTAATGGTTTTCTGAGGAAAACAAGCAAAAACAAGCAAAACCATCGAATGTACCAAGTGGGAATTCTGCAGATGTATTACAGCCTTTTAAAAGTCTCTCCCTTTGCATGAGATTTTTTTAACAATATTAGCTGTAATATTAACTGCCATGGAAACTGTGACTGCTGCTGCAGTGACATCAGCAGTGGTCAAACGGTGCTTCAGACAGAGAAATACTGCAAACACAAGCAGTATTCTGCTGCTTGGGGTTTTGCTCTGTTTTGTTTCTCTTGCAGAAACACACCACATGGCTCTGAGATGTTTCAGACTGGCAGAAATCAAAGCCACCAGCCACCAGCTTCCAGCTGTCAGCAGGGACTTGGCACGCTGTTATTTTATCATGGCTACTGCTAGAACTGCTTGCAGATCAATCAGTGAGGGACAGCAGTGGCATGCACAGACCAAAATTTAGCACAGCACCTCCTTTTTTTATTATAATATCTCACAGTGCCCTGGCCCCACCTGGAGTGCTGCATCCAGGTCCTCAACATAAGAAAGATATGGGTCTTTTGGAGCAGGTCCAAGGGGGGATGATGAAGAATATTCAGAGTGGAGCAACTATCCTACAAAGATAGGATGAGAAAGCTGAGGTTGTTAAACCCTGAGCAGAGAAAGCTCTGAGGAGACCTTTTTATGCCTTTCCTGTACCTTAAGAGGGCTTATAAAAAGGAGGGGGAGCAACTTTTTATGTGGACTGATAGTGACAGGAAAAGGGGCAATGGTTATAAACTGAGGAGGGCAGGTTTAGATGAGATATTAGGAAGAAATTGCTTATTTGGAAGGTGGTGAGCCTTTAGAACAGGTTTCCCAGAGAGGTCGTGGATGCCCCATCCTTGGAAGTGTTCAAGGCCAGATTGGATGGGGTTTTGAGGAACTCAATCTAGTGAGAGGCATCCCTGCCCATAGCAGGGATCTTGGAACTGGATAATCTTTAAAGTCACTTCCAACCCTACCCATTCTATGATTCCAGAATTGTATGAATTTTGACTGTATTTGCACTCAGTACTGCTTCTCTCTTCCTCCCTCCCAGCAACCCAAGGACGAACTCGAAATACTTTGTCATCCTAATCCCACCAGGGCTGAAAAGCCAGCCCTCACAAGCTGGGCACACCTGTTTATTGCCTCCATCCTACAAGAAACAATGGAAAAAGGAAAAAGATCATGACACGGCTTACTTCAACTACATAAACAGAAATTAACATCAATAATCTAACTGCAGCTCCTCTATTCTAGGTAAATTATTCAACCTTTGTCTTCATAGAGAAGATCTAACAGGAACTAAAGAGTTGTAAGAGGGTAAGGAGATTTTCTACCCTTTCGTGTGTTTGTATGCATGTGTGTGTGTGTGTGTGTCTTATGCCATAATTTAAATAGGTAGTTAGAAGTTAAAATTCTGTTTTAAAAAAAGGGGATACATCACAAATTTCAACCTGCTTATTGTGACTGAGACCAAGAATAACATTTGCCATTTGCCCTCTTTTTTTTTTTTTTTTTCTTTCAAAAAAATAACTGGAGTGCAAGTTCCAGCTGGGGTTTTAACGCTATGCAGGAGGCCTGATTTGCAGCAGCTGCTCTCTCCTCCCAGTCCTCACGGCAGGAATGGTCATTCTACAGCCAGTGAGCCATAACTCCACAAATGATGCATGAAGGTTGCTCTTGCCATAGTGCTGGCAGGAGGCAGGATGCCACAGAAACCTGGTTAACATTTCTCAGGAACATTCTTAACCTGGTGCTGCCTCAGAGTCTCTGCCTGCACCAGAAGGTGAAGGAAAGACACGAGAGGTTTTCAAATCCAGCAAACGACTAAGCATCAAACAGAAGGCTTAAAGTAAGTCTAGGATTTATTGCTGCTGGAGTTTCAGTAAAGGCAGATGTAAGTAGGGAATTCATTGGATACTTATTTCCTCTAAGTTATGGCCTCAATGCAGCCCATAGAAGCTATACTGTGGTTTCTGAAAAAACAACCTAACTGAATTATCAGTATTATGTTTCTCTCAAGAAAGGGCAGCTTAAAAAAACTAACATCTGACTTTTTTTTTGGTAAGCAATGGAGAACAATCCAATTTACAAATATATAGGAATAAAATTTACTTCTGGGATGAGCAAAATTAAATTGAAATATGTTCCAAATTCTACTTTTGTCACTAATTCCATCTGTTCTACAAATTAAATCCTGAGCTGGGAATGCCATAAAAAAATGAACAGGGTGCAAGCCATCAGAAACTGATTAAAAGAAGTACTTTTTAAGCACATCTTTTACAAACACTCTGTATTGATGAAGTTACTAAAAAACCAAAACAAATGAACATGAGATGTTCATGACATGGAATCAATCCCCAGCTAGTTTATGAATCACCAAAACAATAATAAATGAAAGTCATATATCAAACAAAATAATATAATCTAACACGTATTGTTTTCTTTTTGTTAATTTGGCAGAATAAAATTCATTTCATTACTTTCACTGATTTGCCAGATATATAAAGATTCAGTAGCTGGTTTAGTGTAGCTGTTTTTGAAAGCACAATACATCGTAATGACTGACAGCATGACAGAAGAGGTTTGACCTGACTACCACTTTCATAATGAAGTTTCTCTACACATAGAAAAATGTAATTGAAGAGTTGTATTACTTCTTTTGAAAGGAATCTTCCATGCTTTGAAACAGTGACCCCACTAGACATTTTTTTCCCAAGACTACACACCGACAAGGACAAAAAGGAAAGAAGCTATTTGAAAGAAATTATTTTCATGCTGTAAGATGGCTGTTTTGTCAGAACACTGAACCAGGAATGTTTCATGAAGTTAAAGAAACAGGATTAACTTTTCAAAGTAAAAACACTCTTTATACTAAAAAGACAACAGAAAATAATTCTTACTTTGAGAGGACTATAAACATTGCCTTGTTTGCTGGCTGAATTCTGATCGTTACTGTAATATGTGTAAAAACATTTCATAAGCAACATATTAACAAGTCAAAGTGTCCACATACCGTTTCAAAATTCATTATGATTTGTAGCTAAATTCCTAATAATAAAATTGCAATTAGTTCCAGTCAATGAGAGCTTCTTAAACTTTAAAACTGATGAAAACCTGATACTTCCCTTGAATAGATATATCTTAATTCTCAAATTATACAAATGTATTAAAAATCACTGCATTCTTGTTATATGCAAGAAATAAATCATTGTCCATAACTAAAATTAATGCAAGAATACTGTTAGATATAATCTGCTTAAAATATGTTGAACAAAACTTTTTGGGGAAAATGTGTGCTGTTTTCAGTTGCCATATATTCCTTCAGCCTTTCTTTAATTTTCCTTACTAAGCTTAGGTCTACCTAGCTCAAAGATCATCTTTCTAATATCCTAAGATTTGAGCTATTACATTGCTCAAATATCATGGGAGGAATAAGCCACACAAACAAAAAGTATGATATTGCATGAATAACACAGAGTAATAGTAAGAATATTTTCTCTTCAAAAATCACATTCTACATGGCTATAACAGATACCATGTTAAAAAAAATAAAGCCTTAAAATAAAACAATACAGGTAATTGCTGAAAATCATATTTCCTCAAGAACAAGCAAAAAAGATTTTGCAAAATGATATTTTGAAAACCCTTGTTGTAATTTTGTCCTATGAGTAGTGACCTAAGATCTATTAAATGGTGTTGGCTTTAAGGTCATCTCCTAAAAGATTCACTCACTTCTTACATAGAAAAACTTCCACTGAATTTAATGGAATTTTGCCTGGGTAAGGACCCTTAAGATTCCTGCATTAGTATATTATGCCCCATTTGATAAGTGAGAAAGTAATGACACAGAAAATGGTAATAATTTTGTTTGGTCTACTCACTTCTAAATGGCTGAAAATATCTTCCATTTTAAATTACATTTTTCATAAAACCCGTGTCTTTAGAACTATATTTTGACCAACATTAAAAAGGGAAATAAAGCTAAACAAGGTGAAAACTTCATTTTAGGCTTCCTTGTATGACATCTTCAACTATAATAAGAAAATCATGGGTCCTCCAGATAAAAACTGCCATAGCAAAGTAACAGATCTAAGTTCTCCTTGTTTAAAGAAGTAGAAGGAAAATGCAGCAACCAGACACATCAGTGATCTTGGCACAGCCATGACCACCAGCCAGGTGGCAGAATGATACAGCACAGCTCTCACGACAAAAACACCTATGCTGTTTGCAATCAAGGTTTACTTCTGAGGCAAACTGAGGCTGAACTCTTCTTCTATAAGAATCTTCATAAAGTTAATGTTCCAAATTTTTGTATTTCTAAGTTGTGGAAGAAGGATATTCATAATGGAATGTGTATTAGAAAACATATTAAGAAAGAATCTTTCATATAGAGATGATTTATTTTCTCTCTTTCTTTCCTTACAACATCTGTTTGTGTAAGTTGCCTAGACACTGTGATCTCCTGAGAAGACAGCAATTCCTTAATTGTCTAAGCATTTAGTGTTGCAGCTTTTCAGCAAGCATCCAATTTAGTGGTCAGGATGAAAAAGTGAAAAGAGCATTCAATATGTCTTTACATAGGATTTCTGTGACAGATCTATTAACTCTCATTCTATTGCTTTCAGCAGAAAACTGCTTTCCTGTGGTCATTTTGTAAACTTCTTTATGTGAGTAAATCAAAATGGTGCTAAGAAAATCACTGAAGAAGTTTTAATTACCTGCTGCTGATGCACAATACATTAAAAAAGAGGATATTCAGAACAATTCTGCACACTTGGGATGCAAGAGATGAGGGGGTTTTGTCCAAAGTCTATAGTAAAAAGATTTGTATTGCACTGATTAAAATAGAAAAAATGGAATATAAAATGAGTTTAGAAACATTACAGGATATTTTTCTTCTCTAGGTATTATACAGATTTTATTATATAAAGAGCAAAAGCAGATATTGAAAAATACTGGCATTTACACTACTTCTTATATAATACAGTAATTTCATCATAGATATTTAAACCTAAAGTAATGAAATTCAGGTGACTGAAAGGTCTCAGATTGCAGATCTCTGTTACCACTGCTGAAGCTTTTTTGAACCAACAGATCTTGAATTCCTTTATGTAAAATGCAACAGCTTCATCATAAGGGGTGAGAACACACAGTTAAGTCCCATCCCAGACATATCTATACCTGACCATTAGGGCATTCTCCTCAAAAATAGCATATTTTTGAATTTCATTTGACACTGGAACAAGCTAAACATTACACTATTGAAGAAAAATGGGAAGTCATGAGGTTAGCTCCCAGAAAGAAAGTATTCAGACCATTTATTTATGTATTTGTGTATTTAATATATTGAAGAAACACTTAGGTCAGGAAATTACTCTGGACTGAAATCCCCAGAGCATAGTAATGCTTCCCAATAGTGCTGAGTAAGGTGCTTAAATCTCAAAGAGATATCTAATTTAAGACATATTTCTGTGTTCAGCATTTCCTACTGGCTAGCTCAGTCTCTCTGCTCAGCGTGATGCTTTTACTAAACCCTTTTCTGAGACACCAGACTGATACATTCTACAGGAATTCTTTGTGTTATAGTAACACAGATTTAGATATCAGCAGGTTACAACTTAGGTGCTACAGTGCTACACAGCTGTATCCTATCCCTTTGTGACTCCACAATCTTACAAAACTCCTTAAATTTTGATTTTCCCTCTGATACAAACTTGGTCTACTATATCAAGAGAATTATGTTGATTTAGGTGAGTGAAAGTCTACCCTGATCTTGCATTAAAAGTATGAATTTGTATCAGTCATAATAAGCACTCAATAACAACCCATATATGAAAGAGAAGCTAAAGTGATTATTGCCTGAAAACTGACATAAGAACACTAATTTCTATTCAGACAACCTTAGATAGTGGGCAAAATGAACACCAACTTGATGATATGGCTGTTTTCTAGATTACAATTTGTATACAGGGCACAACCAAGACCTGATGAGTGATTTGTACAGCTTACCTCTTAGCCCAAAGGGAAGGGGCATTCTGTGAGAACAGCTCGGTTGGTAGCTATCCTGTTACAGAATGACAAGTGATCTGATAGTGATACACAGTGTAAGTGCTTTGTTCTCATTAAAAATGAACATGCTGTGGGAGACTTTTACCACTTACTCCACAGGTACCCACTGTGAAAAGCTAAGATATAATGAATATGTAATTTGGATATGTCTTTTATGAAAAAAATTCAGAGAATTCAAAATAAAACTTGGGAAGAGTCCTAATTTTGTCTATTCTACCTACAGTTTTAAATGAGTTGATTTGCTGTTCCTGAGCTTTATCACCCTTTCTTCCAAATGCTTATGGGATTGCCATGTCATACCGTGGCATGCAGCCCTATAATGAGATGGACAAATTATCTGTTATATGTTATAGCTGGAATCCTATCTCTGCCCCAAGAAAATTACAAAGTCTATACACACATGGTGTAATGCACATGGCATTTCCATGGAAGATTTTTCTTTTATCCTTGGCTATCTTATCTGAAGTCTGTTTGTAGGGATAATGCCTGATGTTCTAATCATCTGGGGAGGCCCTACAAATACAATATTTTTTTCTTCCAGCCTGGAATATTAGGAACAATCAAACATACAACCAAATTAAATTTTAAAAATGCCACCACACTTCAACTAAAGTGCAAAAATGGACAACACTTGTTGCTTATAAAATGACAGGTTTAAATCTTGTGATCATGGAATATCCCAGCTTCAGCATTAGTTATAGATTAGTTACTTACAGTGTTAAAAATGGTCATAAATTCAACTTTTAGTCTGTGAAATGCAGTATTTAAAAACTTTACTTCATTACAACTTGACAATTTTTTATGTGTCCATCTGAGATGTCTGCAGCTGTATGTTTGAAAACTAAGGCATCTGAGGCATTACAGAGTAACAATGGATACCCAGTAACATTTAGTGGGGTTTTTAAAAAACAAATCTATTGTTTTAAGTAGCATACTAAAACATATAGAATGTGAGAAGTGCCAGAGATGTCACAAGTCTCTGAGTTACAGATGGCTTCCTTGGCCAGTAGTTCTGTAGCCACTTCCATTCAGTTTTACACTGCTTATCTGACAAAATGCACACAGTTACCTGCAACCTTGCATCAATTCTGAAGCACAGCAGAAGGCTTGAACATATTTAGAGCAAGAGGCAACATGCCATAATGCCACCATATTTTTCCAGGATGAACATCATTAATTTTCACTTCTCAAAATGTCAGAAAAATAATTCTTCTTTTATTTTCAATCACTGAACAATATATTTGGACAGTGCTGAAATAGAGTCAATTAAAATATTTTGATACTCTCTGCTACACTTGAAATTAAACAATTTTAAAAGAAAATAAAAGTTATTAAAGCAGCCAGATTGTCTCCTTCATGGAGCATAAAGCAAAAGTTAAAAGCAGAGCAAATCAGAGACAGAACTAATCAGACACACTAAGAAAAAATTAGTTTTGTTCTACGTTCAGTGGATATATCTTTATTTGGAAAGTTAATAGACTCTATCATGAACAGTTCACTGCATTTAATTGTTTTTAAACACCCCAAAAGTACCTACACTCAACAAAGCAGAAAGGTACTGGAAAACCCATGGATTTGAGCACAGGAGCCACTAAAGAAGTTCAAAATCCCTGATCTGTCCAGATTTCCTTCACTGATGTGTTCTATTTCCTTATGAACCAAAACATACAGAATGCAGTTCTAAAAACTCTGCAGCAAGCTCTAACTCATAAAAAAAGGCTCACCAGTAGTGTGGAGGTGGCAGATGCCACCCAGCCCATTTTCTACTGTGCAGTGGTGTAGCACTTTTGAGCTGGATTCAGGTAATACTTCTCTCAGGTCTAATAGTCCCAATTCAACTTTGTCCTCATCTTAAATTATCACTCAGCTAAAGAAAATGTGTATTCTGAATCTGAGTACAATTTCATAGCATTTATGTGGTATTGCAGTAAAAATTATCTCAAGCATTATACCAAATCACAAATATATATAAATACATGATGTTTGATCAACGTCATTAGTTAAACAATAACCACTATTAATTCTGTGTACCTGGAACCCAGACAACACTCAAGCAACCTCAAGTAGGAAGGGAATAAACGAGTCTCCTCTTTTTCTAAGGCCTCTGCAAATGCAATGCAGAATTGCAGCAGTCCCAGCCAGCACACAAGGGAATATATGGATTGCAGCCAAGTTCTCTACTCAAGAGCAAAATACAAACCAGGAAAGATAAAGAAATGTGGAACAATAGCCTGCCATGCCCTTGCACTGATAGCCACTGGCCTGCTGTGCTAGAGATCAGTGCTACATGCCTCCCCTTTCAAGGGAAGTTACACTGCTACCATGCAGAATGTCTTCTTGTGTCACAATACAGCAGCGCTGCAAATTTAGCTCATGATGATTTATGGGAGTCCTTCCAAAAGAAAATAATGGTTTTACAGCTGGCAAGAACTTCCAATAGCTCATAAGTGCAAGCCTCAAAAGCACAGTTCTCACTGAGGTGCCTCAGTGCCACTGAAGGAGCTGTGAACCTAGCTAATTAGAAGTGTAGTCAGTATGGGTACCTTTGAACTATCTCCACCTGGTCACATGTTACAGGGAGCAGTAGGATTTTTCCTTCAAATTAAAAAAAAAAAAATGTTAAGAAGGCTTTTTAAAATTAGTTAAAAGTCCATGGATAACCAAATGCTGTTTATAAATTACAAAGTGAAAAGAAACCCAGGCTCTCATACTTATCTTCATGGTTAAAATACATACATATTACACAAACATTCAAATGCATGAAGTGAAACAGAAGCATCAGCAGAATAAGGATGAGAAAATGGCAAATTTGACATTAGTGATCCTTGCATAGGATCAACAGTGGCACTAAGCACTATGTGAGTATAAGGCCAGTCAGTAACTTCACTTTTTGAAAATAATTTAAGCAGTTAACAAGAGTATAGACCCAGTGTTCTTCATTAAGAAACTGTTATGAATATATTATTTTAATATTACCTTTGGCAAAGCTGTATTTTTTTTGCATTCACAGGATCTATTTCATATCCTAAGACACCAGTAATATGAACTGTATAAAAAATTCTAGTTACCATTGTAGATTTAATATGTTCAGCTACTTTTCATGAGACATACAGTATTAGAATTCAGAGGTCAGAAAACTTTTATAAGGATGAATAATAGAAAAAAAGGTTTGACAGGATATTATTTTATCTCAGTATATAATTTGCAAGTATATAAGATCTCATCATCCATACAAGTGCAGTTATTTTTAATCATGAAGATCAAGGATTAATCTCTGATATTCTTTCATCACATAAGCTTTTATCATATGTTAATAATATAACTTTATGTAATTTTAGATGTTGCAACTCATCAAGCAGGAGAAAGATTAAAGCAAGAAAAAGAAACATATGTAGGCCACATTGAAAAAAAAATAGATGGAAATAATTAGAATCTATCAAAGTAAACAGACACAAAATGCTAAGAACAAACGAATAGCATCAAAAGAAATTTAAACATAAACATGAAAATCTGTCACACACAAAATTAGAATACCCCTGGAGAGCACACATTCTTAATGACTGCATAACAAAATAATAATTTTAATTATTAGTTGAGGAGGTCCTTTACATTGGTTTGCAAATTTAAAAAATTATCCTTTAAAAAAAACTCCAACCTGTTGTAAGCAGGGTTTATTAAAAAGTGCAGCACAACAATATGTTCCTTAGGGGAAGAGGTTTTGTAAATTCCTAAACTGGCAAAGATAATGGAAGCTTTCAAATTACAAAAAAAATGAGACTAGAGTATAAATGTGAAGATTAAATATCAGATGTGATATGTGATGTGAAAACTGAAATGTTTGAAGTACCTCCTAATCATACCCTTGTCTAGAAGTTAATCAGTTTAAAAAAACTTACCTAATTTTATTACATAAATAAATTCATTTCACATGAATTTGTTATTGAAACACTAAATATAAGGACAAGAGTACATCTAATGGGAATATTGGGAATTTTAGAGTACCTCAATGAATGCAAACTGTGTGAGTCTACAAAAAGGTTTTCTATTCCAGAAGGAGGTTTCTGTCCCTGCCTGTCAGCCAGCAGCAGCTGTCAACCAGAGAGAGCCCTTATCTCTTTTTTTAACTGATGATGGCGATCAAAGGAGAAGATGTAACCTCCTATTGTGAATTACAAGCATGCTGCCTTGTATTCCTGAATTCCCCTGCTGTCTGGAGACTATCATGGCACTGAAACATCTCCTAATGTTTGATACTCTGCTTAACCCTCAGCTACTTAAAGAATTTGAGAGGAGCAAATACAGAAGGAACAAACACCCTCTCTGCAGCCTCACACCATCACAGTCTGTCACATCAGGAGCGTGAAATCATAGTTTGATAGGAAGGGGTGAGACTCTGCAAAGGACCCAAAAGAGGAACATGGGGCTGTACAAGTTGGGAGCTTGCACGCATTTGACACATTCAGCTGCTTAAAACACATCACACTGCTCACCTCTGGAGCACTGACAGAGAGGATGATGACAACATGGCAGGTAAGATCTTCCTGTCTGCTTACTTTTGTGAATGGATAGTGGCATGCTCTGCCTTAGTAAAACAGTTCTTAGAATCTGAAGGAATCAAGGGAAAAGCAGCAAAACCACGATCATGACTTTGAGAGTAATGCCAGAGCATCTGACAATAAACAGGTCACTGCATGTCTAACAGCTTGGTGCTTCCTTGGAATGAAGTATCAGAGAGTAGGACAAAGTTTCTGGGACATGTGTAAGTATGGGAGGATAGTTTGTAAGGACAGTGCAGAAGGCAATCTGCTGCAGTTTGGGATGGAGTCTGCTGCAGTTTGGGATGGACTGTGCTGCAGTTCGGGATGTGGCTGTGCTGCTGGCTGTGCTGTGAGGATGAAGGGACATGAAGTTGTGCAAGGGACAGACAAGGTAAGAAGATGCTGTGTCAGGGACAGACAGGGTTAGGTGGCTGGGCAAGAGACAGGTTTGGAGTTAGCCAGTCATGCAGAAGGAAAAAAGAAACCTGCAGAGAGGAAGGGGAGTCAGTGTTGTATAGAGAAGCTAATGGGGAAAGGAGGCAGTGCTGTGTGGAGCTGTCTGAGAGAAGTCCACTCTGAGAAGGCATGAGAATTTTTTAATAAAGGACTGGTGATGGTGCCAGCTGTGACTATCTTGACATAATTACTACATGTAAGTTTCTTAGGTTGCAATACAGGGACAGTAAGTATCCCTTTAGTCCAACATTCAGAATAAAAATGTCAAAAGCTTGCAATATTCACATCTTCCTGGCCCCCTTCAAGCAGCAGTCAGTCAAAGTACTAAAAAAGCAGAAAGGTTGGGTGGTTTTTTGTTTGTTTGTTTTATTTTTTTGGTTTTTTGGGGTTTTTTTGGGGTGGTAACCCTTATACATGTTTGATGGGAAGTTTTCCTGTGTTGAGCAGATACAGATCAGAATTAGAATGCAGCAAACTAAACCAGAATTCCATAGAATTGCAGCACAGTACAATCATAGCACCATTTGAGTTAGATAAGACCTCTAAGATCATTGAGTTTAACAATTAAGCCAGCACTGCAAAGTCCATCATTAAACATGTCCCTAAGTGTGACCTCTACATGTCTTTTAAAGGCCTTCGGGGGGGTGACTGAATCACTTCCCTGAGCAACCTGTTTCAGTGCTTTACAAGCTTTTCCATTAATAATTTTTGTCTAGTATCTGATTTACACCTCCTCTGGTTCAACCTGAAACCATTTCCTCTTGTCCTGTCACTTGCAACCAAAGAGGAGACTGACCTCCATCTCTCTAAAACCTCCCAGATAGCTGTAGAGGGCAATAAGGTGTTCCCTGAGCTCACCTTCCAACTCTTCACATTACTCCTCCCAAAGTGCATATTCATGTGTCTATAACTCTCAAAGTACTTATTCAACTAGTTTAGTTCTCCCTTCCTGACTAAGCCAAGTTATTACATCACCTGTGCCCAAAATGGAACCACACATTTGACATAATGGCTGAGAAAAAAGTATCATATATGGAATACCTTGACTGCCACAGTTCAAGTCTCCAAACACAACCCATTTCTCAAGCTGGTAGAGAGAGGTTTGTACCCAAATCTTATCTTATGTTTATTTTGAACTAAAAGACACACTCTTAAATTCCAAGCAATTATTGCATGTTTGCTTCCCAAAACCATTCTCTTCTTGGTAAATTAAAAAAAGCCAAAAAATTAGCACAGGTTCATCATCACTCTCATATAAGCATGATGTCTTTCCTCTCTCAACAGCAATTATTTTAAAACTTTCCCACTGACCTTTAACTACATCTTTTAGTGACCCATCTCCCAGTGTTGCTTCCTCTTCCCCTGAGCTCTGGCAGAAGGACAAAGTTCCTACACTCACAGGGTTTGCAGTTAGTAAGCAGTTAGTTGCTGTGGCAGTGTATGCAGCCAAATGAAATCTGCAGTAGCAGCATTCCAGAAGTTAAAATATTCTAAGTGGTATCTATTTGTATATTCTGATTTTTCTCATGCCCACACACAAGGAGTCCTTGTCACTAAATGAAAATAATTGGTATAGGTGGTCTCTCTCTCTCCTGCCTAGAGGAAGCTTTTAATTCATCTTTCTTGTTCTGTATTGACAAATTCTATAGTAAATGAATCCTGTCTTTATTTTTCATTCACTGGTTCAACAGCTGATGAGTTGAGACTCGCAAGGTAAGTTAGAGATCACAAGAAACTTTCATTTTTGATAATGCACCTTCAGTCTATGTTTTATATTATCTGTAAGCTTCCCATGCTCACTGAAGAGTAAGAAGCTGGCAAATACATTTTGGGAGTCTCCTCGAGACAGCCCATCACATAAGTTTACATACAATTCATCCCTTGTCTTCTGATCTCTAGCAAATAGGCAATGATCTCAAAGCATTGCAAAGCCCACTGCTAACTCATTTTTCTACACCCTTCCTTTTCAATGTACCTATTTTTGATAGACTGGCCTTAGATTGGTCTTTGCTGCTCACAACAGAGAAGTTAAAATGCTACAGTTCTTATGTAGCACATAAAGACAACTAAGTTCAGTAACAGTTAAAGGAGAACAGATTTTTATTGTTTTTTAGATTTTATTTAACAGTCCAGGTAGATAGCTTGCAGTCACATCAACACAGCTAGCCTCCACAATGCCAAGATGGTAATCACATTTAAGTGGACCCATTGGCTACCTTAATGGAATCATCTTTTGTTTGATCCTGTGCATAGAGAAAAACCTATCCTCTCAGCTCTTAGGAAAAACCCTAAAAATTCATCTGTTTTAAAAGGTTACTTATGCTAAAGATAGCAGATAATTAGAATTAGAGACTTCAGTAGCAATTACTAATATCATAATACCAATGATCTTTTTTATTTATTTAATAATGGTATAGGTACACAATGTTCTTTCAGATTAAATTTACTGTATATCCTGATTTGCTCTAGGCACAGTAATTACCTTGTAGATCACTCTAAACACAAATTGATTTTCTCAGTTTTCTAAGAGTGTGCTCAATCTCATTCCCAAATAAAACACTGTACTTAATCAGAAAGCAGAATTCAGAGGGAAAGCAAGTAAATGACAAATTAGCCAATGCTTTTGGAGAGACAGGAGAATGTGCAACTGCCATCAAAGGTAAGGGAGCCTTTCACTCCCCTTAGGATTTTGGATGAAAGCAGTTCAGCCAGGATTTCTCTCAGTGAAAAGATGTAAATCTGATTATAAACAATGTCTCTTATAAGGAAATGGTAAGTTAATGGAGGTATTGCCAGTAAGCTCTTGATGCAAAGTTACCACTTCTGGTTTGCTTTTTTTTTTTTTTTCCTTCTTTCATGCTTCTGCTGTCTATTTACTTCTTTGATAGAAGCTTATTTTGTTGTGATAAAATCTAAAATATATAAATCACCCAACTATGGCCTGTTCTTTAGCTCTTTCAAAGCTAGCAGCCACACACTAGGAAGAATTGCCAGGAATATCACAAAAAACCACTCAAATTCTGGCATGGATTCAAGTCTTTTTCATACATCCATTTACACTTCTGCAAAAATTCAGAAGACTATCTGCATCTCAACCTTTACAGAAATACTAATATTAAAATACCACCTTCTGCAACTCTTGTCACTCTTAATAGGAATAAAAAGTTCCCCAATTAAACACAGCTTTCTAATTAAGGCCACAGTATTATAAACTGCTACACTGCTTTACCACAAGAGAAAATAGAGGATTAAAAATTATCCTGGAACAGCTTACTGGTAGTCTAAAGCTGATAAGGGGAAGAAAACAACAGTACAGAAAAAGGTTAAAATCTTTCACATAACTGACTGCATTTTATTCTTTAAAGAGGACACTATTAAAAATTGCTGCAGTTCAGCATCTGATATATTATTGCTATGTCTCATTTTTTAAATAATACAGTAAAAAATGTTTACAGAACCTGAGGAATCACACTTAGTTTAAAGTTTAGACTATGTAAGACTGGCCTGTCTTTCAATGAATGGAAATTACTGACACCACCTAAATTAATCTTAGAACAGACTGAATAGTCAGAACAATACATTTGGTCACTGAACATTTTCTTTGTATGATTATACCTTACCAACATTCTATTCACATAACTAACATTCTTACCCCTCCCAAAATCTTCCATTTGTTTTGCTTAGTTTCTCCACAATCTTATCTCCTGAAAGGATTTTCAAGTAAAATTTACTGACAGTTCAGTTTTTCTATTGACGGTTGTGCTTTTAAAGAAAATTAGACTGTACCAAAACCTCTCAACTGCAGATGCTTTACTGTGGAGTACACGACAATTTATAAAAATTATTAGATGTAGTAAATAAAATAATTTACTGTACTCAAAAATCTGCATACATTTTGTTATTTTCTCATAATTTGCAGATCTATCAATGAGGTTTCTAAATGCACATTAAAGTCTGGCATTAGTTTAACTGCTGATTTCCATTTTGCACGTCTTAAAAGCTTCTTAAGAAGTAAAATGGCTCCTGTGAAAGTCACCCCATTAGTCTCTATTGCTCTGATGAACAAGCAAGGCAGAAATACTCATTTGTCCTCCAAAACACCTTTTTCTAGTCCAGAATGACTGTTTTCTTTGACCAGGACTGTGTGGCAACCAGGGAGAGCTTAGCTCACAGTAACCTGTGAGGTTTCACCTTGCATTTTCATGGGGTCTCCACACGGTTCATCAGCCACATCCTGAACCTCTGGCTCACAGGACTGGCACAGCATAAAATGCCATGATGGAGGCTGTGACAGCTCATCAGCTGGCTGACAGGCAGTCCAGTATCTGTGCAGTACAGGTGGCAAAAAGAGATGGAAGCAATAATGTCAACATCCATTAAGCTGTCCCCAGTTGTCATTCAGATCCTTAAGCAACCACTCAGCTGTCTGGACCATGATGCACAGTATAGCCAGCATAAATATTCCAGTTTTAGTATTTATCCCAGGAAAACATAAAAGAACTTTCAACCAGCCCTTCATCTAAAGTGCTCCTATTTTCTCAGAAATTAAATTCAGGAGTGGGGAGGAGGGAAAATCTGCTGAGAAATCAGGGGGCCATGATGGTGACAGAAGTGACAGTGACACAAGGTCAAAAGCTCCACTAAAACACAGCTCTGCTCACCAAGCTATTGAAGAGTAGCTCTGCTGAATACATTGAGGCTTCACATTTACACACATGGCTGAGTGTATTCCATGACAGAGTTTTTGATATTTCTAGTAATATAAACTGTTTACTGAAAATGTCTTTTTTTAATATATAAACAAGAGAAAGAATGTGGATTTAGGTATTAGGATAATGTTTAAGTTTGTTATTAGCTAGTAAAGAAACAAAACAAAACCACATTGGAATAAGCAATGAAGTAGTCATCTCTCTTATTTTGCAGATCAGGTTGGAAAAGGTGGCAGTTATGTTAATATTTGCCCCCTAACTACTGAACAGATACTCACATAAGGTAAGCTGCACCAAAATGGTATGTTAGATTTAGAATGGGATTTTCTAAAGTTGTAAGGCAGTGCCACTTAACTTCAATGTCATTTTATGCATTGATTGCTGTCTTGTCACAACCTTACCCCCACCCAGTAGTGCCACAGATATTTTTGGTGAGCTGCTGACATGCCTGTCAGATCATCTGATGAGGAGACAGACTCTCCTGATGAAGCACAAGTTACCAAAGCTGGTTTTGAGTTCTACTACTAATTTTCTAATTTTTTTACATAGTTTTTTCTGTGTATGAGACTTAAAAGAGTGGCAGAGTTCTTTTGTTGGTGGTGGTGTTTTATTTCTAATAAACATAGAAAACTAGACTGCATTTATGAAACTTTTAAAATCTGAGAGATCTATTTCTGAATTTTTTGTTAAATAAATTGATAATTCAATTTCCATAAAACCTTCAACCTACTGTACGAACTACAAAATAATGACAATTTAACTACAGCATTATTTTCATGGCGTAGGCTGAAAATATTTCAGTACTGAAAGAGGAATGTTTTCAGTCCTTTTCATAAATTCAGTGGAATGGTCTGCAAATACCACCAATAATGCTGCAAATATTTTTTTATTATTAGAAATTAATAAAGAGAAAAATATGAGCAACTTTAATAACTGGTTATGTTACATAAAAATCAAAATCTAATCTAAACATACCTTCTTTCAGTTCAAAGCCCTTATCCCTCATCCTGTGCCTTTATAAGAAGTCCCTCTCCATCTCTCCTGTAGGTTCCCCTTAGGTACTGGGAGCCTGCTTTAAGGTCTCCCTGAAGTCTCCTCTTCTCCAGCCTGAAGAGTCCCAACTCTCCCAGCCTTTCCTCATAGCAGAGGTGTTCCAGCCCTTTGATCATTGCCATGATCCTCATCTGGAATTGTTCCAACAGATCCGTGCCCTTTATGCTGGGGGCCTCAGAGCTGAAGACACTACTCTAGGAAATAAGGGCCAAACAAATACCAAAGTGCCTTCACTGACTGAGCTCTGTAAATTGCTAAATACAGTAGCTCAAAACAATAGTTCAAAAGTATTTGGTATTTGCAGTCATGGCTCAATGTCCAAACAGAGATCGACAGGTACTCCAGTTGTCAGCATTGTTAACTACCCTTACTAGAACAAGGTACAGTGATGATCAAGACCATAAGTTAGAGAAATCACTTTGTATTTGGTATCACAAGTAGGAGCACTTAAAAATACCAATATTTTCCTCTTCTTCCACTCCTCTAGCTCATATGTATAAAGAAATCAATCCCAAACAGCTTACTTGAATAAAAAAGCACAATCAAACCCTCATCATAACCATGTCCAGGAATATCAGTGGAGCAAAAAATGATACCTTTCTATACTAAAAGAAGGTTTTCTGACAAATATAAGCAAAAATGTATTTTTTGAATGGAAGTGAAAAAACATCACACTCTTCTCAAGTTTCACTATCATTCATAGGAATCATTAAACTTCTTTGTGCTCACTACAGTCCAGGAAATTATTTGCTCTGCTCCCACTCAGGTACTTGAGGTATGTGGTTTGCTACCTAAGGTCTTGTCTGCAGGGATGGATGCAGACAGGATTCCATTCATATACCCCATGTAGTCAGGCATGAGCCCATTTTGGCCCAGAAGGAATTCAGTTGCATCAGGAAAATGGCACATTCCAGCAAAAGGGCTTTACAAAAGGCACAGGAATTCACTTATATGAGTGCATTGGCTTTGGATCACAGCTGGCTCATCTCCAGAGAGTTTAGAGTATAACTAGAGGAGCTCAGGTTGCCCCTTATCCATTCATGTGGATTGTGCCTGAAATCATATTGTGTTGCTTCTGCACTCTGACAGTACCACTGTATTTTTTTCCCCACATGAAAGCAACTGGGATACAATAAAACTCTAGTGCCGAGGGTCAATAAACATCCTATACACTAACAGCTCTTAAATTATGATATAATTTACTTAACCAAAAATGGGAATTAACTTCAAAAGATTCAGACAACATAAACTGCACTACATTCGGGGCTGTAAAACTGGTAATAAATAAATAATCTATTAATTACTACCTATCAACAGGATACTATGACAAATAGATACTCATTACATGAAAACAGACAACTAATAGGGATATTGCTCCTCTTTTAAAGTTCAAATTATATTACTAAATTGCATACTGTTACTCAAAAAAGAAACAAAGGTATGCTGTGCAAACAAGGTGCAATGGCTTTAAACTGAGATAGGTTTAGACTAGCTACTATGAAGAAATTCTTTACTGTGAGGGTGGTGAGGCACTGGTACAGGTTACCCAGATAATCTGTGGATGCTTCACCCCTGAAAGTGGTCAAGACCAGGTTGCATGGGGCCCTGAGCAAGCTGTTTTAGTGGGAGGTGTCCCTGACCATGGCATGGGCGTTGGAATTAGATTGTCTTTAAAGTACCTTCCTACTCAAACCAGTCTATGTTTCTATGTATTAACAGTTGTCTTCAACATCTACAGTAACAACAACAACAAAAGAAACAAACAAACAAAAAAAAGCCTAACCAGTGACTTTAATTCCAGGTAAGAAAATTTCAGTTTGGTGTTCAAAACTATTTGGTATTTGCAGTCATGGCTCTATGTCCAAACAAAGATCAATAACAAGTGGCGTCTTCCCATGGTCTATAAAGGAACCAGGTGTGGTGTCTTCATTAATGACATAGTGGGACTTGATGCACTCTTGGCAAGTCTGTGGATATCTCAGGGGTGCAATTGATTCACTAATGGGAATCTTGGGGGATTCTGACTGGCTTGAGGAGTGTGCCCATGTGAACCCCATGAAATCTAACAGGGGCAAGTGTAAGGTCCTGACCCTGGGTCGAGGCAAAGACTGGGGGATGACTGGACTGGGAGCAGCCTTGCACAGGAGGACTTGGTGATACTGTTGGTTGAAAAATTAGATGTGAAGGAGCAGTGGGCACCTGCAACCCAGGAAACCAATGCAACTCTATGCAACTCTAGGGTGTATAAACTCATGCATGGCCAGCAGGTTGAGGGAGGCTATTTCCCCCTCTACTCTGCCCTCATAATAGTTAAGTTCCTTCCAACCAAAATCATTCCATGATTCTGTAAATTAGAAGAAGAAAGAAAAAGGTCCAGATAAAACTAACATGATAAAACAAATATGATAAACCAAATTCCAAACATAATGGGAAAGGTACTTTGATGTACTGGTATTGCTTACAATATCACTTCCAGAGAAGGAAGATTTATTAAGCATAATGCTGCAAAGTTCTGTCTGGGCTCTATTAATATTTTAACAGCATGGATAACACTAAATATTACATGCAATAACTCTCAGATGCTAGAAAACAATGAGAATTCCCAAATCTCTTGGGACAAATAAGAGAAACTATAGTGGTCTTGATTTAAGCAACACCTACAAAGACACTGGAGGAACAACTTATGAAGCAGCAGTTCTTAGAAGGAAATCTGGAGGTCTTTGGAATTTTTACTAAACCAGACCCAGCAATATGCAATAGTTCCCAACTTAATGTAAAACTTGTCATTTGTGTCACTTGAAAGACATGAGGAGTAATCTCTTTGAACTAGCAGGTGGTTTAAGCTCTGCATCTTGCTTTGGGAATTGCTCTTGCAGAAAGTGGTTTATTTGGAGGCAATCCAGAAGAGAAAAACAGGAATTATAAAGCTGTAGTGAGTGATCTGCATGGAAATGCTGAAGAGATTGGAGATAATTAGCCCAGAAAATGCAAAAATTATGGATGGAATGATTTCTTTAAACACATTTTCTCAAGGTTCTATCTAGGGTGTTGGCAGTCTTCAATTACATAAAAGGAACCTACCAAAAAGAAGGAAGTAATTTTTTCTTTATATTCACAATGATTAATAGACCTGGTTAATAAGAAAAATCTTTAAAAAAAAAAAAAAAGCCATAACTTTTATTAAGGACAGCTAGTAAAACAGGTCTGTGGTAGCTGACAATTCTGAGTTCCTGCTAGTATCTAAAAATATGTTAGATGGACATCTCTCAGCAACATTTTAGATCAGGTTCCAAATTTTTTTGGGTGGAAAGAAGAAAAATACAGTGACTTCCCAAGGTCCTCCTGACTTCTTTTGTACAATTCAGTTTAAACCAACTGGCTAAGGTAGTCAAAGCACATCAGGTTATATAACATGAAGTAGTAAATTTCAGACACAGAAGATAAACATCTTTAGCAAAAACATAAAAAATCAGACACAATTCTCCTAGTACACAGTCCTTCAGAGTTAGCCTAAAGTATAAAGTGTATTGCTCTATAGTGCAGTGAGACCTCACCAATGTATAACAACAGTTGGTATAGCAGAAATGCAAATATGACCACTTAAAGGAAATAATTACAGTTTGTTCTGATATGCCATAAACATCTTTCTCCTCCAACCCCTATGAAAAGTAAGTATTAAGTAGGATAGAGGGCTAAAATATTTCACCTCACAACATGCCTGGATATTCTGTTTGGAAAACCAACAAATAAAAAACCACAGGAATTCATTACATAAGCACTGTAATACACTTATTACTTTCTACCCTTCTGGAGTCTATATACAGAATCTAAGAGATCTTGGACAATCAAGATCTCTTATATTGAAGGTAGATTGACTGTGTCAGTTTGAACTGAGTAGTTCAACGTTCTGAGAAATGTCACTTAATATAATGAAATCACAATCTGAATTCAGAGCATTGTGTAGAGAAGGAACCAACTCAAAAGCAAAATTTTTTTTTTTTCCCCACTTGTACATGAGGCCAGGACAGACTAAAACATCCACAGATTTCCCATAAAAGACAGACAATTCAGAATTTGCTATGCTTGATTGTAGTACTCCCAGGTAATATGGGAGATCACATTCACATCATAAATTGCTAATGTTTTTTATAATGTTTCACAATTATTGGACTAGAGAGTTACTGTCTTCATGTAAACTGTTTATAAAAGAAAATAGTTTTAACACCAAAAAGTGAAACGAACTTACCAGAAGCCCAGAGCCTTTGAGGGGCAGACCAGCATTACCCTGCAGAGAATAACTAGGGGAGCTTCAAAGGAGCAAGATTAGAGACAGCAGTGTTGCTTTTACTGGCACTCTAAGTTTAAAGATTCGAGATACCAAAGAAAGTCAAGCATAGGGCAATTTACTTCTACCAGACTCAAGGATAACCTGAAGACATTCTTCTACTAGTGGTTATTTAAAAGACAGAGAGATGGAACGACAGCTGTAAAAATTAATGTCTCAGGACTTTCAAAGACAAGTTGCACAAACACAAAAAGGAAGATTTTGATTATGAAATGAAGATACACTTCTACACATATACTGCAATTCACACATTCTCACATTTGGGTTTCTAATGATTTGATTTGATTGAATGATTTGATTTGATTTTTTTTAACAGTTTTCAAATTTTTCCAAGTGATGATCAGAAGAAATGATGTCTTATGTAAGCAATCACTGATGGGCAAATAGATCAAATCAAAGATTAAAAGATAACAAAAATAACAATATGGTATTTAGAAATAATGCATTTAATAAAATCCTGATGGGGTCAAAAGCTTGCATTGAGAAGAGAGGGTGAAACTTACCTATATATATATAAATATAACTTGCCTGTTAAAAAGCATTCCCTGAATTTTGCTAATAAATAATTTCTGTAAGAAGTTAAATTATTTTAGTTGCATATTAGTGCATCAAATCCCACTATCATTGTCTTCACAGACAACAAAAAGAGTAACAAGCAGTTTACATCAGGATTGGGATTTATTTAGAAAATGGTTATATAATACTTCCGGAGCTTGCAAAACCTTGCAGATAAAAAATATCATAAGTTGCTGAGAATTTTACCAAAACTGTTTATGAATCAATGCAGTCATGGCATAGGATACTTGTTTAACAACAGATTTGATAAAAACAGATTTGATAGCCGAAAATAAAATATGCTAGCAGTCTTACTATTATGTAAGATGACAGTTTTTGTGCAATCTGATGATTAATTTTATTTACTGTGTTTTAAATATATGCTCTTCAATAAAAAGGCTACAAAGCCTGTCTGTATTCTCTTGTAAAAAACCTGATGTCAGATTTCAGGTCTGTTTCAAAGCCTGCTTTTCTTGATCTGAGTATCATGAGGAGTAGTATAAACTGAAATTAGACCTTTTACAGGAGGTTTATATTCTAGATGCTGCAATTAATGCTAAAAATTAATAACTCTACTGAAGTTTTCATATATATGTATATATATATATATATATATATGTACACATGCATATGTAACATTTGACCTTAAGCCTCTTGAAGAATGAGAGCCTGGTACTCTGTTGGTTTTATGAATCTGATGGAATCTAAAGTGAAAGGCAGGATTTTACTGCAGATAAATCATTGAGTAAATGTAACAGATACTTTTACCTCAAGAGCCCAAGGTAGAATTTTATCTGAGAATAAATCAACAATGCAGAAATGGAATTCTACTTATGAACCACCACCATAATAAAGAGGAAAAAAAAATAAACTCTTCCTTAATGATATTTAAGTCTGGAAAAGAACAAAATTATTCATTTTATCTCAAATATAATGCTTGACTTATTTTTTTTCTATATATATGCATCTATATATTGTATTAAAATCCATGGATATTTTTTTTCAATTCTTTATTGTTCTCAAAGAATAAACATAAGCACAACCAATGCAATGTAACTTGTCTTGTGAAAACAAGAATATACAAAATGCTGTTTAAATATTTCTCTGCTAGTCTAATGAGTTATAGATGTAAATTAAGTACTGAATATAAAGTACAATTTGGAAACAAGTTTTCAATGACATCTGCTAAAAAAGATGAGATCTGGCATTTATCTGTTGCAAATATTTCAGAAAGATTTATTTTCTCTTAAATTAAGAAATTTCTATATGGTTCTTCTATAGAGAACGCAGCATGTTGGAGAAAAGGGAAAAAAAGTAATTTTCTCAACATTTTTCAAACTCTTAACACATTCCTTTAGGCATAAAGTTTATTTTTATGTCTCCTCAGCAAACTACCATGCAAAAGACTCCAATTTTGTTTTATTATTTCTGTTTTGTTTCAGTTTTTTTTAATAAACTAGTAGTGTTTATTTTTTTTTTGCATAAGAACTGAAAAATATCCAGGTCTTTTGAATGACTGCAAAAATAACAGAAAAATTAAAAATTTCCACAGAAAGCAGCTCTTTGTGCTCTTAAAATATCAAAGTGTTTCCAGGACTCATACTTGCATCTTTTATATCCTTTTCATTTCAGAGGCTGTCGTGTTCTTACAAATGGCATTTCACATTCCCTTGTGGAAAAAGTAAGTAAACTTTTTAAAGCCAGATTTTTGTGAACAAATACATGACTGTAATCTATAGTAATGCTTTTTCTAATAAAGATTTCTTCCGTCTTCAAACACATCCTCACCATAAATCTGTTCATAGGAGCCTAAGAAATACCATGTTGGATGTATGTGCATATTCCCTGAAAAGGGTATACCTAATTTAGTATTCTCTTTCTAGAAGTGTCTTGCCAAGGAATTAAATGTGTTAGAGATTTGAACTTTCTATACACTAAGAAAGCAAGCCTTCTAAATTTCAATACCATTCAATTGACATGTCAGAATCCCAAGTTTTCTTTAGCATTGAGTTTTGGAATATACAGGAATATACCTGCTAAAGACACTTTAAATCCAAGACAAGTCTTATGACTATTGAAGAAATCCAAAGCAGACAAGTCTTTTCCAAACATCTAAAAAGTAATTTATTCTGTGCCGTAAGAAACGAATTAAACTTTTCTCTTGTATAACTGGGGATGTTCTCTTTTATTCCTATATCTGTCTAATCCTTTTTACCAATATCTCAGTCTCAGTGAATTAATTCTTTGCTTTAGTGTGACATGCTTGGTGTATTTAGCCCTAAGACAATCTAGGGGTGACACAGGAAATCATTGCAGGCTTTCCCCAGAGTATATTCTTCTCTAGTCTTCAAGGAATTAATCCTGCAATGAGAAATTGAGAAGAAAAACAAGAAAAAGTGCTGGAGGCTGACTGAAACACTGCCTTTACCTTAATAGCAGAGAAAAAAGTCCTGCAAAAATACCCTGGGTTTCTGAATATCGCGTGACCCCTTAAGAATCCCTCCAGGGTGATGTAAGCTGCTTTTTAAATGAGAAACAGTGATCCCTGGAAAGGTTTGTTTTGCAGACCCAAAATGTTTTCTGGAGATAGTTAGGATAGAGTTCACCTTACAACAGAAGACCCTGGAAAAATATTTATGTACAAGATAGGTTCCATTTTAGTCTTGCTGTAAGCATTGAAATATACAGTTCTTGAGCTGCTTTTCTATTTCGAAATAAATGACAATTTAACACTCATAAAATTCAATGAACAGAAAGGCTCACCCTGGGGCAATGATGATGGTTGGTCCAATTTGCCATCCCATGAGCAATTAAGCCTTCCCACCCACAATGAGGTTTGTGTCACTCATGCCCACTGGTCCTTCTATCATTCAGGGATCATCCTTATCTGTCATTATCTGTCATTATCTGCATCCTGGGCTGCATCAAAAGAGGAGTGACCAGCAGTTTGAGAGAGGTGAATCTGCCCCTCTACTCATGAGATTTCACTGGCAGGGCTGTGTCCAGCTCTGGGGTCCAGAGGAGGGTCACAAAGATGATCAGAAGAATGGGGCAGCTCTCTGACTAAAACAGGCTGAGAAAGATGAAGTTGTTCAGCCTTCACAAGAGAAGGCTCCACAAAGACTCCACAATTTGTGACCTTTAAAGGGAAGAGCAACTTCTTACACCAGCAGATAGTAATAGGACAAAGTTTTAAACTAGGAGAGAAATTTAGATTTATGCTAGGAAGAACTCCTTTCCTCAGAGGGCACTGAAGCACTGGAACAGAGAATTTGTGGATTTCCTCATTCTGGGAAGTATTCAGGGACCAAGCTGGATGGGGCCCCAAGCAAGCCAGTCTAGTGTAAGGTGTCCCTGCCCATGGTGGGAGCAATGGATCTTTAAGGTGTCTTTCAACCCAAGCCATTCTATGATTCTATGATGAAAAATACCAAATAAATTTAGCCCAAGTACCAAAATAATTAGCCCACTGTACCTACAATATTTTAATTACTTCATGTTCAGAGGACAGAAATTTCCTTTCATTAAGATATTTATTTATGAGACCATATACATTCTTTAGTATTTGATCATAGAGGTTTGAATGGAATGTATAATATATTTTATGGCCTCTCAGATATATAACCAGATTTATTGATATATGTATTAATATATATATAGTGAGATAAATTAATAAGCTTATTTATTGAGTAAAAATGTGTAGCAATAATGCCTAGGATTAGAAAAAGTAGAGAAGTATTGAATGGATTGTTACCGTATATTATATTATTCTGTGATTCTATAAAAATTAAAGACTTGTAAACATATATAAACAATAAATTTAGCTAGACTTTTTCACTCTTTGCTTACATAGGGACCATTTGTTATGAGTTCCAAATCACTGTTGACCACTCTTCCTCTCTGTAATTGCCTCCAAGTATCATTCACTACTAGTGCTTTCAGGATTTCCCCTTCACATTTTATTTCAATTTATTTCTAGGACAGAGTACTAGGGTATTTTACAGTATTCTAAATTATATTATCATATGTCCTCCCCATGTTTCTAAGATACAAAGACTTATTTTCTCACAGTCCCCACGAGTATTTGCATTTCCTCCTAATATATTGCTAAACTTCAAGTTTCATCAAGTAAATTATTTTCTTTGTTAAATCACTACTTAAGATGCAAGTTCAAACATGAATTTATGCATATTTCAGCATGCCATTTATATTAATTTATAGTTTTCATCTAGACTTCAGTCCACTTTTAAATGTGTTAAACCTAAACCAATATGAATTAATCTTTTTAGAAATACGATTAATATCCATAACTTCTCATTTAATATTTTTGTATGCACATTTTGCAACTCCCCCCAAAAAAGCTGTGTAACATTTATAGTATTAGAACTAAGTAAATAACCAAACACATTATAATTAAAAACATTTTGTCACTTTCACACAGCGATATCCTTTCAAGGTCTTTTAATAGTTTTACTAATCTAGAAATTGTGTTCTTAGAAGACTGAAGTTAACTAATTTCTTGTTAAATATTAAAAGATTATACTATTCTGTGTTATTTATTTAATACTATATAATACCCATTCCCTGTAATACTGTATTTCTGCATATTCAGATTTCTCTCATATGACCCTATTTTTTGTTTGTCAATTCCTCCTTACTTTTTAATTGTTCTAGAATCTTAATCCATAATTTCTAATTCCTAAAAAGAAGCTTTTTAACTCAGATATTCTAAATAAGATTATTATCATCCCTTTCAGTCTTTTAGGTATTTGCTTTTTCCCTATGATGTTGTTAGAAAATCCTTATTATCTAAACCCCTTTGGCTAGCATTAATCCATTTCTCTTTTTATACTGCCTTATCTTTGCCCTACAAGCTTTAACTTGGAATATTTTTGTCTGGCTGCCTCTTCTCTTTCCCCTTTCCAGAACACTATTCAATAGTGATTGCTTATCTTGTCTTTCAGTGCCAGAAGCTACCAACAGCACAGTACAGCTGTGACATATCACAAGCAAAAGGGAAGGCACACAAACATGCCTCACTTTGTGAGAATGACACAAAATTCTGTAAGAAACTATTATTTTATTTTTCTAATGCAACCTCTTGGCATCACTGAACCTGACTTGCTAAATACCAAATGGTTTCAAAAATCTGTACATTAAAGATGACTCAGCCATAATTATTCCTGGAAAACTGTCTCTGGAGTTTTTTATTAGCTGTTCTTCAGATATACTATTTTGGCCATTCTGCACACTGTCATTGTTGTTTAGGTCATTTTTCTAATAATTGGAATACTACAACCTGAAGCATGACGAAGAATAACTGAAAAACCCCCATACAGTAACTGACAGAAATAACAAAATTCAATGACAACACACACACTAGATTCAATATGGGTCTGGTTATTTTCTGAATCCTGACCCACATACAAACAGGGATCAAAAGAACCTCACCATGAACCAAGGAGAAAATATATACAAATAAAATAAAATAAAATATGCAACTCAATTAGTTCACCCTAAGCAAGGGATTTGACTACATGACCCCTTCAAACCTAAATTTACCTATGAGTCTATATCAGATAATTTCAAAAGCATTTTTCAATCTATTCACAAAATATGTCTACAAGTAAAATATTAGCCTTAAGGTACCAACCTTAAGATCTCTTCAGCTCATTATCACACATGGTAATATGAATGCAAAACAACATTTAAAACAACATTCAAACATGAAAGAACCCCAAAATCTTAATATGCATTCATATATTAAAATATCTCAGTCATAAGCTGGAAAACTCAAATTCATGTCTTCTGGGAATCCTGTGCACCACATCTCACCAGGGGAAAGCTAAAATATAACCAAATCCTGAATATGGACTCTTAAGTGATCTTCCTGGGATTGCCATTAGTTCTAGATGCTCACATGCAATAAAAAATGTCCAGCTAACTGTTCTCACCCAGATGATGTAAATGATTCAAGCTTCCAATCTGACTTATCAACATTTTCCAGAGGTTACCCAATTCTAACTTTACTTTATATCCATTCAGAGAAGAATCTAAAAAAAAACCAACCAAACAAAAAAACCAAAAAACATACCCCAAAAAATCCCCCCAAATACACCCAAACCAAACCTCCCAGAAGCCCCTCAAAAACTATCCCCCAACCAAATAAACCAAACCAAACCAAACCAAACCAAAACAAAGAAAAAAAAATTTTAAAATTCCCCAAAAATAAAAGCTCCTACATTTACTAGCATTTTATTTTTTGAAATGGAGAAACAGAACTGCTGCAAAGAACACCAGCACTTTGTTAATTTACTCTCTAAGTGCTGAAATGGTTGAGGGTAGCCTCAGATACTATGATACTCTTGATTTCATCAACTTCTCAGACTTACTGGTGGAGGCATAAATTGCCTTTTGATCACTGCATATCAACAATTTAGGCAAAAATATAGGAAACAATCTAATGCACAAATAAAGGAGTAAGACAGACAACAAATTCAGGGAAAAGTAAATTTTGTTTAAAGCATTAGGAAATCTGTGGAAACATTTTTACTGCATACTTCTCAGTGAGTTGGCATTGATTTTTTAACAGGTTACCATGGATTTGTACATTAATGGAACACATAATTGTTAGGACTATAAACTGAGCTGTGTGTGGCTGTGCTTATCATGTGCCTAATCAGTGGTATACACAAAAATGAAATTTCTTGGAAACAGATATGTGCACTCCAAGGTTGTAGTGGACACCTGTGTGGACAAAGACATTTATGTGTAATATCTGGCCAGAGTTCAAGATTCATGCTACTAAATATTCACCTGGGAGAGCTAAGATGACTTCATGTGTGGCAATGTGCTGGAGACAGGGTGACTAAAAAAATGGAGGGGTAATTTAGAACATTTTCCTGAATAAAAAACAAGCAGCTATTCAGTAATAAAAATGAAGATTAACTGAATAAAGGCAGCTCCAAGCACAAGAGTGCTCCTAGCACCATGGCCAGTCAAAAGCACATAGATGTAACATTGCCCTGAAAAGGTCATCACTCCATCTGTTTCTTTGGCAGAGGTGACAACCAGCCCACATGGATTACTCTCTCCTAACAGCATTTAACATTCCATAATCCTCAAACCAAACAGAGCCAATCCCATAAAAATCCAGGGGACAATCTAAACAGTTTCTCACAATGAGCTTGAAGGATCACAGATATTATTCTGTGGAAAAAAACCACTGATTTCAATGGTCCCTGACACCTAGGTCCTCCAAATGAAATTGTAAATGATGCCTCTATGTAGACATTTATTTCAATTTCTCTGAGCTTTCAGTTAGTTCTATTATAAATAATTCAAAACAGAAAATGTACAACATATATAGAACTATCTGTTTTTATCATGTCATTTGTTGTCCATTTTTACACACAAATGAAAGTATTTTCATGGTGTTTATAATTCATGTGATTTCAGAGACTTATGTCATTTAGATTAAGGTATTGTCAAATTTGAGTAGACTCCAGTGCATTTACCCACAACAGATTTATTAAAAATGTAGTAATTACTTGTGATAGTGAAACAAGGGCAGCAAGAAAAATAAAACCTTGATTAAATAATACCTGAATCTTTGACTTATGCTAATGACTAACTAGCTTGTAACTGTGCTTCTATATCAACACAGAAATTAATGATTGCTATAAAAAAGATCTAGAAATTTCACTGTAAATTACAATTTTAAGAAATTCTTCCTTGGTTCTTCCTAGTAGTTATTGTGCTTAAGCTGATAAACACCCAAAACCAAAGAATATGAAAGACTCTATGACTAACCTTCAATCCTACTGATATCAGAAGACATTATATACTAACACAAGCAAGGCTTAACATTAAAATCTATTGCAAATGGATTAACTCACAATCTTTGCATACGGTCTAGATACCAGCTAAAAGAGGGTTGAGCAGAACTGAAAGCTGCATTTCAAGCAAGTGGTTCAGATGATCTGAAATTAGCTCCTGAAGAGTCTATGTGGGAACACTCCTGTTTCCAGTGCCCTCAATAAAGCTTCAAGACTTCACACTGAACTTTGTTCCCTCTTTGAGCTTGGTCAGGGACCTAGGTGGACACACGAGTCTGTGGTGTGACAGAAAAAGGTACATGACCTGCTGTTGACCAAATCTCTGCATGCTCTTGAGCAATGCCATATATTTGAGAGAATATTGAGCTGATCCCAATGACTTTTTGCTTTCTTAGAAAAATGCCTGCCACAGAAAATGATGGACTACACTCTTCACATATAGGAGGAGGGGCTGCATGTTCATGGTTGTACAAAGCCTGAGGAAACTTAAGCCCTTGTTTTTACTGGGATACTGATCTCACTAGTAGGCAAAGGGCTCGTGTTAAGTGTCAGTAGTTTGTGGAATTCCTGTGAAACTACAGCACTGCATGACATAAGAAAGCAAGATTTTATGAGGTCAGAAGAAGCAAGTTAAAGGAAACCACACTATGTACTGGAGGTTAAAGCCATTCCTGACCTAGGCACATTTATTTCCTACTCCAGCTTAGCCCATTGCAATTTGGTTTCCTGCCTACACTCTACCATTACAGCAGTAATAGGAGTTGCAGAAATGAATGAGGCATGGGCTGAAAGGCATATCCTGCCTTTTGAGATTGAAACCTTTTTTTGTGCATAAAAACAACGGAGAAAACCATTGGAAGCAGATGGCACAGGGCAATGGGAGAAAAGAAACAAATTTACCAAGAACACAGAGGAAATACTGGGCTGGGAACACTGGACTCTCCATTGACTTCAACTGGTTGTGTGACTGGAGTAATGAGTCAAAAATCAGGGGATTAAATGCAGGGATTCTACTACTTTGTTCAAGCCTGTGCACTTTTCAGGCTAGCTGAAATAAGACAGCGTTTTTTTGTTTTGTTTTCAGGGTTTATTCATTTGTAATTCCTATGAAGCTTCTGTGTTTGTTTACTTTACCTGTTTTTTGCCCCAGATGTGACAAACCGTAAATTTAGAGTACTAATAAGACTGGAGCTCTGTGAAAGTGCAAGCTTCTGGGAAATCTGAGAGTTTAGCTGAAAGAGTAATGTAAAGGGCTAACAACCTAGACACATGACAAAGCACAGGGAGACCAAAGGGGAAAAAAAATCAAAAACCATGCTTAGAGCCAGTATAATTTCAAGGGAAGCTTAAGTGTGTATAAACCTCATGTTAGGAGCTGCAAACCAAGAAGCCTGCTCACTATTTAGCTCCACTGGGGCAATGTGACAATTTCTAACAGAGAACTACAAGTTGCAAACACCAAATATGCTGAAATGGACTTTGTGGCCTGAGGGTCTGTCTTATGAGAGGAACAGTGTGTGATCATCCTTCAAGTTAGCATGCACATAATGTATTCTCTGATCAACACAGCACTTTGTGTCTTAGCACATCACTGCTACCATGAGCAATGTGTGTCTGCCAAAGGAACAAAGAAGAATACCAGGAGTCTTTTTAGCTGCATGCCAAAAGGATCCCTGTCCTGAAATGGCAGAATTCCCAACTAGACCACAGTACCAGACACAATCTTGGTGTCATATCGCAATAGTGCCTTTCAACAGAAGAAATTTAGCCTCTCCTGGATTTTATGGTAAAGAAATCTCCAGTCTACCCTCTGTCTATTCGCCATTGTTTATTTATGCATTTTTAAGTAATCCACATTTAACAAAAAATCCCTTCTAAATTTTCATCTTTTAAGTTAATTTGAAATCTGATTTTCTCTGTGTAAATATCTTCATAGACTTCAAAATACAAAAGGGAGTCTCCTTAATTTGCCAAAATAAAGATCACCTTTCATTAACAGTATTTGCCTTTAAAATGTACAAAGACTGTAAGCAGTCATGACATATAAGCTCAGGACTTGTAATGATAACTGAGCTGTGATGAAAGATTGGACAATATTTCTACATCCTTGGTCGGTACCTGACATGTAACAAAGCTCTATGTCAACAGAACAATGGAATACACAACATTCTGTACTAATAGCAAAATAACTTGCATTTCTTGAGACCAGTCTTAGCCATAATAGTAGCAACTAGATCTTTGAAAATATCTACATTTATTTTCATCTAAAATTATTTTTTGTATATCCCTCTGTTTGAAGTGAAATACTGGGGTTGAAGTATGCACACAACAGAAAACAAACCTTAAGATATGTAAAAAATCATTTGAAATTATTCCACAGCATTACTGCAAGATACTCAGGATTTTTTAAAATGACAGCTACTAATCTCTGCGACATAATAATTGCTATACAATGCTTCTGTAGATCGCCAAAACATCTTGTGTGCTTGTTTTGAATTTCTCACTTCATGAGATCTGAGTAAGTTATAAATTCTCTCATTAAGATGACCTTTCTGTTGTATTTTTTGATAACTTCTACTATGTATCCTAACATCCTTTAGGGGCATATATTCTTCCACAGTTCATATTGTAATAAACATTATCTTCCAACACTTCATAATTTAATGCCCTCTTCTTAGGATGAACTCCCTGACAGTGGCTGTCATCTCAAATGATTGTCAACTTTGTGTTCAGACACATCTTCTAGAGCCAAATACAATCCCAAATTTACAGAACAAGAAGTAAGAAGCATCTATTTCTACAGCAGTTGTCACTCATAGACAAACATCAGCCAACTGCTCCTAAAGAAATTCTTGTTTTTATCCAGATGTGTCTACTGTGATACCATTTATCAAACATTTAAAAAAAACAACTGACACTACTTCTTTTTTCTCATCTAGCAAAAAAAAAAAAAACTATGCAAGTTTTAGAATGCTAAAATTTTGCAACAAATTCAGCATCAGTTTTGGGACACATTCAACAGAAAAGGGAAAAAAATTATGGTGATGATAACCACTGCCATTCTTCATAATTCTAAATGTGTTTTAGTTTAGCCCTGTATTGCAACACATACAGCACTGCAATTGCCATTAAAAGGCCTCAGGACATGTCAAATATTGTCTGAACTTGTTTTGTTCTTCCTGGAGCTTTGTTCAGCTTGTTTAACAAGCTATTGCCTGATTTGTTTAACTTTTGCTTATCTTTGTAGAACCACATTCTTTTTATAGAGGGTAGCAACCAACAGCTGTTCTGTGCAGAAGGATGTGCCTATTTCACCCCAGAATAACAGTGCAGTGCAGAGGAGCACAGTGTGGCAAAGAGCATGCTGTGAGAGCAGGGGTGCCCAAGCAGGAGACAGTGGGGGCACAGGTCTGGAAAGGCAAAAAATGGCTCTGGGAATCCCAGAGCTAATGAATAATACACTGCTGATCACCTAAAGCAGTGCAAATCAGAGACGTAGACAAAACTGGATTTCAGGACAAAAAAAGCAAAGAATATTTATTGAACTTATATCAGGCAGTCCATATATAGAAAATTAATCGTTATTATTGATGTTTATTGATATTAATTTGTTTGATTGCAATTTATTATGTTGATGGCATTAATTTCTAATAATATTTACAGAAAATATTTTGAATAATAAAATAATGGTTTCCTGTTCTAATATTGATTAGACATATTTCAGGAACCCACATCTCCAATTGAGAGCATTTACCAGCAAACTTACTTTTAATTAAATCCCATTTACATTATGAATGATGTTGATTCAATGAGTTTATTTATGTACAAGTGAACACAAAAGCAGGAATATAGTAATGTCTGAAAAATATTTAGATGCTACATCCTGGCATGCTTGGATACCCTGTCATGTCTTATTCATTCTAGAAATTCAGTTATTGTAAAGCTACTGTACATGTAGTATCACCAGACTAAAACCTATTGCTTGCAACAATTCAGATTTCACATGGATAAAAATCCATTATCCAAAAGTTTAAAAACATTAAACAGTAGATAAATGGCAGAGTCCTTCATTCTCTTCACCTATTTCACTTGCAAAGCAACCAATAAATTCACACGTTCACTTCAACCACTAGAAAATACTCAGGGAAAAGGTAGATTTGATTTTCCTCAGCATTATGAGGGAAAAAAAGACTTTCAGGTTTAGCAGTAATGGCATAATCTATATACACTGAGTAACAGTGTGACACTGATTGCCAAGAAAACTTGAATGTACTTATTCTCTTAATCTTACCAGAAGGCAAGGCTGTACAATTGTAAAAGGAAAGGACCATCAAAAAGCATTTACAAAAGAAATCCAGTAAGTTTACATGCCTCATCATCACTTCCAAGGCCCACATTAAAAATGAGGACCTCCAAAATATTCATCCCAGGACAGCCCACACCCACTGGTGTTTAAGAGCCTCGAGAAAACTGAGCAAGGTGCACACAAGGGTCTGGGCATTGCCTCACCATGGGAAGCAGAAAATTGCTGAGCAGAACGATTCAAAAACGTGGTCTTGCATCATACCAGCTTGACCAAGCTTTGAACAAGACACAACCAGAGATGGCACCCTTCTTTTATAATCTTCTTTGCATAACCTCTCAACCCAGACCTGAATGTCCTGTAAACAATTGCAGCACTTGAAGCAGTCTGGCTCTGCCTCTCAGAAGGGTCTCTCTGGTCAAGGAATAGGAACAGGGTTCATTTTTCCCAATTATGAAGCTGCTCCTATTTTCATGAAAACATTAAAAATGTGAAAACATAATTGAAAATTAATTTACAAGACAGGAAAACACTGGTTCCAGAGCAGGCTCCAATTATTTTTAGGTACATTCAACTCTGTGATGACAATAACCATCAAACTTCTCTGAATGTAATTCTGCTTCAAGGGGTATAACCAGTATCTATTGCATTTATGAACCTATTTAATAGCATCATCCACTGAAGCCCTATAGCCCCATACATAACTCTCACAACCTTACAGTTGCTGTGATTGGCTAATATCCCAGCCTTGGCACGTTCCTCCCTTCCAAGGAGAGTGAAACTTTCTGATACTCTCTGTATTAGTGATTTCCAAGACATTTGATGCAGGCAGACCAGCTGGACAAGGCTGTGTACTCACATTACACCTGCAGTGCTGAACGTTTTCCCTCTTCTCCCTTGTCAGTGTGAAGCACATCTATCAACCTTCAACCACACCAGTATGAAGCATCTGTATGTTTGCCAGTTACTGCAGATATTGGCCAATGCCACAGAACAAACAAAACACTTCCAAGGATAAAAACACAACTTGTTACAGTTCAAGCTGAAGTGCTCAGTTTTGCAGACAATTAAAATCTATGTGTACAGTACAGAAGGTAATTGACAGAATAGGAGAGAGAAGCAAACAGTATTTAAAATTAAAAAAGAAAAAAAAAAAAAAGTGAAACATTTAGGATTCAAATAAATATTTCACATGAAATATTCAGACTTAAGATTTTCCAAAAGACTCTCAGGAAAAAGTGTTCTTGCAAGAAGCAATATTATTTCTCATAACCAATAAACAGCTTGAATTAGATTCTCTGATTTTCTAATCTGCAATTTAAACCTTTTCTAACTGCACTGCTGGAATGAGCTACAAAGGCTTTGCTGATTTATCCCCAAGCACTCTGTGCACACTTTCACAGCGATCTGCACCACTCTTTAATCGTCAGTGGGAAGCCCTGGATAAACACTTGGACTCTATTTTGAAGGATCTGCCAGTAATACTGTAATCAAACATGGTGCAACTGCCTAGAAACACAGTATTATGTAACTGGCTGCCATCCTGTCCAAGAGAGCAGGCAAGGGTAACATGTGTCAACCACTTTTTGATAGACTTTTTTACCTAAGCAAATTTAAACTGTGTTGAATCAGCATCACTGCTTCCCCTCAGCTCTTTTTTTGTGCCACTTTTAGGTTCCCATGGAAGCTTAGCTGGGCCATTATAGCATCCTTACCTAACACCAAGATCAAAAACCTAAGGTGAATAGTTTTCTATTTGGCTGGTGTACTGACATTATCCAGCAAAGGAAAAGCAGAAAAGCCACAATGGGGCCTCAGATTCTCACAAGCACCTTGCTACAGCACACCTCAGTCGGTGACAATGGTTAAAAATTCCTAGTTAACATAAGGAATGTATGTGTATCCCTACATAATAATAATCATGGAGGTGTATCCTTAAATAACTGATGAATGAGCTAGCAGTACATGGGGAGCAACAGGTACCAGTCAGCTCCCAAAATGTTTCGTATCTCCTGAAGAATTAAAGAAAACAAATTAGTGAAAACTACCCAAAAATGGGTGACATGTTCACCTCATTGTCACCAATTTTCTATAAAGCCACCAGAAAATAGATGGTAGTCAAATTTTAGATTTTTGTTGTGGTTTCTGCCATTTCTAGGAGATATAAATAAAATTTGGACCTAATTACTGAAAATAGCTTGCTTCCAAATTTCAGCTGCACACATTTTCAACACCATAAAAGAAATACTAATTTGAGTGCATCATGTGCCTTTTTCCCCTCCAGATAATGAAAAAGAAACTGAAATAAAGCATACAGAGACAGATTAACCAGCTAAAACTGAAAGAAATGCAGCAAGTTACATAACTGAGTTTTCTTGAAAGTACGTCTGCTTTGCTCCACCAAGTGTCAAGGATGCTTTCAAAAGTAAAACTACAGGGGGGAAAATGAATTTATAAATAAAAATCATGAAATAATTTGCTTTTGGTAGGACAAACATGCTATTGCTGTTTCACACCTCTTTTCTGAGGTCTATACTAATCTGTGTTTAGACTAAATTACATTGATAGCATGGTGACTTTGTCTTGAGTAAGGAAAATAACATGGCCTTTGCAGAGCAAAGTAACAATATGGATCTTGTACCCTCTTGTAATTGATTTTTTATTAATTCTGATGGTGGCTAGTCCATCAGAAAACTGTGTATGCAATTTCAAAAAAAATATTTATAACTTCTCTAAAAGATTAACAAAACCGAGAATGACTTTGAAAAATTTGACTGTCTTCCTCTTGAGATTAAACTAACATCAGAAAGAGCTGAAACTCTGAAATATTCATAGATCAGTGATGCATAATTTGTAAATTTGTATTTTATATCATGTACAACTTGCTCTGTCCTAAAATGCATTTTATATTTATTGTTAACAGTGAATGCAAATAATTCTCAATAGAATTCTGCAGTGACCTTTGTTTTATTACAATTACTGCATATTTATAAATTAACAACTAAACTCCAATTTGAGAGCTACAACGACTTTAAGTTGGAATCCTTTGATGAAACACAACTGAATAAACTTCATAAATTTAATTCCCAAAGAAGAGAAAAAGAAAGTCTCCTCTGAAAATTCCTCTGTGTATACCCACAGACAAAGCAGATTTTTCCATGCTTTTGCAAGCAGAAAACTAAACAAAACAGCAATATGGATTGATTTGAACAGAAAAGAATAAATTGCTTTAAAAAGAGCACAGGAGAACAGATTGAATGTAAATCATCATCTAATCACTGTATTATATAAACGCATAAAATAGAAACACGTAGGTATAAACCACTGCATAATAATAAAAAATGTAGTACCTGCATTAAGTCATAGTATAATTCCATGTAAGAGTTACCAACTGAAATCCCACTATGTGGGCAGAATCTACATCAACTTCTGCTAATGGCTGTTTTATACTGCAACACTTCCACATTTGTCAAAAGCACATGATAATCAGAGGGCAAGGTCCAAAATACAGAAAATGTATTATGGACCTTTCCCAATCAGGCAAAGGATAATTGGAAGAATTTGAAGACAAAAGGCCCTGCTTACTGGTAGGAGAAAGGCCAACAAAGAAGGCATGACTGGTGTGAAATATCTGATGCTACATAACTCAGTATTATCAAGCACTTGGCTCACTGGAGGCAGCAAGACAGTTTGAATTCTGCTCCTAATTTGGATACTTGCTTTGACTTCCTTCTGAACACTTTATTTGCTTCTATACCTTGCCATTCTTCATCACTGGTTTCTATGTATGTCCCGTGTTTCTCAGAGCATTTATGCCCAGTTGAGAGCAGGTCTTCCAATGTCTGAGTGCAGTCATGTGCACAAACAGAGGTTTAATTCAAGCAAAAATGACATGTTGAGAAAATAAAATCCTGGTTTGGGTTATAACATACTATTCAACTGAAGCCATGAATGTTTTAAAAAAGCAGTGAGTTGATGAAAAACTGCTATTCAAATCCTATACAGGACACCTGTGATCCCTCCTAAGGCAAACATTCAACTGAGGCTGGCTGATTTTTCCCAAAAAATAATATTCCATCACATTACTGTGTGAGAAGTGCTGAACAAAATACTTATAGAATCTCTGATACCAAAGAAATTACTACCTAGAGAAACAAAAGTACATTTACTAATAAAGTATTTCAATAACTGGAAGCAAAGCCATTTATACAGGCTTTCTTGTACCATTAAGGAAATGGTCTGGGTATTTTCCTTTTTCAAAGCATCAGACAATTCTCTTATGGGTTGATCCAAATCCCACTGAATTCCACACACATACATGAAGTGCTGATTACTCTGGCACATGAACTTCTAAACTTTACATCAAGAATCTTCATAGTTTACTGAAGTAAATCAAGTGGAAATAATCAATACAGCACAAACTAAAGTACAGTCATTAGTGATAATCACATACAATAATTTAAAACAAAGGTAAGGCTTATTGATTAAAGGAGGTGCTGATCATTAATGCTTTTTCTACAGTGCACTGCTTCAAAAAAAGAATTTGAAATCAAACTCACATGACTGTGATAAAGCACCCTATTATGAGTGGTTCAGAATGACTCAAATAAGTACTAAAAATATAAAGTTTTAGGGTGATCATTTTCTTCTAGAAAAATAAGTCAAAATAAGGCATATTATGTAGCACATGGGAATCCACAGGAGTTTTTAAAATATTTCCTTCCACGGGGAACCAGTCTTACAGACATGATCTCTTTACTGATTATTTTAATGTTTTCCCTTAGTGCTCATCCTCCTTTGTCCCCTCGAACTCATGAATAAAAGGGCCACTGAAGACAGAAGGATATAAATATTATTAAGCCTCTTTCAAGTATGTTACTGTACCCATTCAATATCTTGGATAAAAGCTTTTCTTATTTTTGATTATGTATATTTTACCTTTATCTAAAATAGTTGTTGCACACTAAATATTAAATATTCCTGTTGAAGTATACGGATGTTAGACTCCATTTTGTAATTTTTTATCTTACTAGACAAATCACTGATTTAACAGTTTTAGTCCTGTGATGGAGCCATGATATGACATGGAATTACTGGCTGTGACTTTCTGGCTAGGGATGTCCAGCCCACTCATTGAGCTAGTGACCTCTGGTTATGTGATGACTATTATGAATTCATCTCAAATGTGTGCAACAGGAAGTGGGCATTCATGGAATGGCATATAAATAAATGCATATATGCCATGAAGGTTCTACCAAACTGTCTGCATCCTGCACCTTACTATTATTCAACAGTGTATCATAAATTATTATTTTAAAGACATCTATTACAGTAAATCCTCTGTTAAGATCTCAGTGTTGTTGGCAGATTGGAAATCAGGAAAAAAAAAAAGTCAGTTGTTGAATATGAGATGCCGGTACACAGTGAACTCTTAGAATTTATGACAAAGTAGAACAATGCTACATTTCTAGAATAATACAATATCCCTAATGAAATTATTTTGGACCATCTGATCATGAAATACAAGATTAAGCCTGGAAATCCAAATGCTGAAATTTAACAAATGTGAACATCCCTTTTCTTATTCTCTTGGATGTAAATAACAGGACAAGGAATTATTTCTATTCTTTTAGGAGGAACCCTGTCAGATTTGGCAGTAAACACAATAGGAAACTCTCTATAGTTCCTCTCTAAGTAGCTAGTACAAGACTCCACAATAATTTTATGGCAACTATAAGAAAAAAGGTTTTTGGAGTCTCTCTTGGATTGACTACATACAAAGTCTTAACATGTCTATTAGACTTGGAACTCAGCCCTGTCTTATTGACAGAAACTTCATGACATACTTCAGTTATAGCACTAAAGATCAAGAGGATAAATTCTCCAAAGTCCTTAAACTAAGGACCCTGCCAAAGTATTCATTGAGATCTGTTTGCCAGTGCTTTGATCCAGGGTAAGCATCTCAAATGTAAGGCCACAGAATAGGATCTAGATACAAGGAAACTGGGTCTAAGTGAAATGGTAGCGATTTTCAATATTGCTTTAATCAATGACACCAAAGATGATCTTCCTACAGAAGAAATGCTGAATAAACCACATATTTCCAAAAGCATTTTATTAAAAATCAATAGTACAGCTTCTACTTTTTTGACCTAGATCCTTTCATTGTTCAACACTTCAGCACATTTAGAAACACAATGATCCATTGTATACTTGTCACGTCTTTTGTAAAATGCAACACTTCTTAAAAAGGAAAAATACTGACTTTCATCCATTTTCCTAAGCCATTTATCATATTCAAAATTGCAAAAATCTTCAGAGGTTCAAAATAGAAACAGTTGGCTTTAATCTAAATGCTCTCTATTTACATAAGGGTTCTAAAAATGTGACTGAAATAGTTTTGGGAAAAGATTTTACACTTCATACAGTCAAGCTTGATGCAAGCAAATCTGATGGATGGGAAGGTTTGCATAATACTCAGAAAGCTGTCAGGTCTTTGCAATTCCTTTCCAAAAGTCACTTCTAGGCAATGTCAGTACAAAACCTCAAAATAATGCACAAATCCATAAAACACAGTCTTACCAAATCTAGAGCACTCTCTCAACAGTAAACTCAATTTCCCTTAAAACTCAACTTACACTAGCAAAATTGCACTTTCAGTTGCCACTATGAACCCTAACAATCATTTCTTAGCTATTGGTCTACCTTATTTATGCTACACTTGAACTCGATTGTCTGTGAAAACAAAATTTGTATTTCTTGCCTTAATGTTCACTGACAGAAGTAATTAAATGCATCACGTTTGTAGCAAGAATATTCTACATTTTGATCCCTCAGTAAGGCCTTGATCTGAACCACAAACCAGCTTCTTACATACAAATACATCAGACTGATGTGCTTAATGAATGTATCTACAGAAAACAAAGACTAAACACAAAAAGCTTACTGCTAACTGAGAAGTACTATGAGGCTTACTTTGGAAACTGATTATAACTTTGATTAACAATATGATGAACAATTTCAAAGTGCATTAAAGCAATTAAATAAAATATTGAAATAATTCTAATACTGTAGAAATTTCTATCAATTCAAAACTGGCCCCACTAAATAGAGTGAAAAACAAGCAAATCAAACCTCCCACCCACCAAATTAAATTTCCACCCTCTCTAACAACGCCATTTCTCAAGCTCATACGCAGGAACACCCAAGAGCAGGGGCAAGAATTAAAACATGCCTGGAAATTGGAAGCAAAATATGCTGGAAACGTTTCAAATTTTAAGGGAAGAAAAAAAAACCCAGAGAAATGCTTTCCCTAATCTTCCTCTGTCCTTTCAACTAGGTCCATTTCTGAAACAGATGCTTTAACCTGGATACACTCATCCCCTTGGAATTCAATGTATTTTGGGTCAAGACGCGAGGGCTCCCATTGCGCACCGCATGCGCTCCCTGGCCCCAGCCCCACGAGGGAGCCGGAGCCAAAGGACGGGAATGGGAGGCAGGGAGGGATGGAGGATGGAGGATGGATGCGCCTCTCCCGGTGGTCCCGGGGGGATGCGCTGCTCGCCGCTCCGCAGGGTCCCGCTGGACCTGCGCGGCTGCGCTTCCTGCGCGCCTTCGGGGGCGGTGTTTGTGTTCTGCGCGGGGCAGCGCTGCCCTGCTTCCCGGGAGCACCGGCGGGGCTGCAGCGGCGGGGGCGGCCGCGGACGGGCGCTGCGGGCGGTGAGAGCCCCGCGCACCCGCGCAGCGCCCGCCCGGCTCCGCCCGCTGCGGCCGGGGCCGCCTCCCTAGGCGCTCATTAGCGCTAAGCGATGTTAAAGACCAGCTCTGCCACTGAACCAGCTTCTCTAGATGTGTGCGGCAGCCGGGCCTCCCCCGTCCCTTTGACCCGTTCTGGTCCCGGGCCGCCGGGAGCGGGAGAGAGCGGAGCCCCAGGATGCTGAGAGCATCCCACTCGCCAGCCTTCCCCTCCCCCGGCCCTGCCCTTGGCCGCTGGCACCGCGGCAGCTGGAGCAAGTTCAGCTTTTCTTCTCCCACAGCACTGGGGCTTGGCTGCCCTTAAAGAAAATCCTCTCCTAACAACGTGTCAATGTTACATTCCTCCACAAAGCAACTTCTATTAGGGGGGCTGGGAGCTTGGCACTGCCTCGCCACAGACTGAGAGCTTTGTGGCTATGCAAAAAACAAGGAGAGAGGGAACATTTCCTGCATTAAAATGCAATACCCAGGCTCCATGGTTTATCCTCCCCCTCCCCCCATTCCCGCATGGCAGCCCTGAAGGACCCACTCGCCAAGAGCCTGCATCCAGAGCCCCCATCTATGTTCAACCCACGCTTTCCCTGCCTCACAACCCCTCAAAGTCCTTTTAAAAATCGCCCTCCCGCCCAAACCTCCCCAAAATGTCAGGCTAAAACAGGAGGTACGTAGCAGAGTGACTAGGTGGAGGGCTGCCATGCTAACTGCTGGACCCCTATCTTCCCACCCTTCCACAACGCCCCCCTCCTCTTCTTCCAGCGGGGACATGAAGCAGCTGCTGGGACTGGAGCAGCTGCTGGGAATGACACATCAACCCCCTCCTCGCTAATACTGCAATGAGATTCTGAGCCTTCATCTCCGGGAGCTGAGACTGCCTGGAAAACGGGTGCAAGGAGCAGCCGGCCCCTTCTCAGAGCTCCCGGGGTGAAACCAGCATGTCCTGCCTGCGCAGTGCCTCGCCTCTCCAGGCATCTCAGACAGAGGCTGCACCCTATGCAACTGCATTTGCTCTTGGTTTGTTTGTAGGTTGCTGAGGTCTGGTCCAGGGACCAGCTGTCCTGAACATGGTAAATCTCCTGGTCTTTTGGTCAGGTTGCCTGCATGCCTTTGGAAATGTTTTCCTTGCAAAGTCGAGGGATCATTTCAAGAAGTTGGGTAGTTGCTGTAAAGAGGTGGTGAGGGGGAGAGTGATTTCTGGCACACCACCTGTGGGCATTACTGTAAGTGAGGCCTTAAAACAGATGGATCCTACTTGTGAGGAGTTTCAACAATGCTCAGCAGAACTATATGCTGTAGGTTAGGCCAGTTTAGAAATGAAAATGCAGCCTTCCCTGCCATTAAGGGAGTGGGCATCTTCTCCAGCCCTTTTGCCTCATGTAGAGGAGAGCCAGAGTGGAGAGCAACTGAAACAAGCGTGAGCATTAAGGAGAGCTGGCAGCAGGACTGAGACACTGCCATGGCTTTCAGCCCCCCCTCCAAGAAGCACCTACCTTCTTTTGGCGGCCGCTTGGCTTCTCTGGTGAGATTGCAGACCTGGGTGGTTTGCAGCTCCTGGGTCAGGCAGCCTTCAGTCTGCTCGTTGAGGGGCAGCACCACGTTATTGAGCAACACCAGGGACTGGTCGTCTATTCCCCATTCTCCCAAATGCTGAGGGCAGGTGCATTTTGTATACATGATCCCACAGGACTCGGTTCTCCCATTTTCAGATTTCAAGCAGCTCTCCAACCAAGTGCATAACACATGACACCCAAACTGGCTTGGGCTCACCTTGTTCAACACCAAAAATTCAAAGAAGGATTTTTGGTCTTCTTCTTTTTTGTGTAATCCTAGGAAGTTGATAGGATAGACACGACGTATCTGAATAAAATTCTTATCATACTGCAGAAATACAAAAGCATTCTTGGAGTTGCAGAGCTGCATTATAGAATGGTTATTCTTTAAAAGATCCTTTATTTTTTCATGAGAAAAATGATCAAACTGATAAGCCAAGAGAGAAAAGTTGGAGCAGCTGAAGTCCTTTTTGGAAAATTTCAGGTAAATACTATATTTGGTTGGATCTGGATTTTCCAGCGTCCAAGTGCAGTTTGTGAAGTTTTTAGGAAACATTTCACTTACAGAATACGATCCATAAATGACCCCCTTCACCAACGTGGAACACCAGAAGTCTTGGGCAGCATTAAATCCAAACATAACCAGTAGATAGGTGGAAAATATATAAATCAGCAAATTACGAACAGCCTTCATCCTATGTCATTTGGCCTGCAGGAGATGAAATGAAATAAAAATGCAAGTAGAATTCTTCACGCATAGAAAACCAAACTCCTTCCAATATTCGAGCCAGCTGTTTTCAAGCTTGCAGTTAGAGCCCCTTTCAGAAAGAAGGGCAGGTAATTTTTATTTTATAACGCAAGGGCCGGGGTTGCCGCTGTGTGCACAGCGCCATCACGCGGCCATCGCCGCAGACACGGCTCCCACAGACAAATTAGAACTCCACATCTATTAGATTATTAATAGGAATGTCCTCTTCTCTCTAGGATTTAGTCATCATGGCGTGGACTAGAACCGCTCAACTTAAGCAAAATCCTATATACTTTACCTGACAGACCAAGAGAAGATAAACTTATTTATTTATTTATTCAAAAAGTAAATAATTAATCTGCTATAGTTATGGATGTACATATACGATATGTACATGCAACATTTCATTAGAATAGAAAAAGAAAGCTGGTAGAATTTGTTATATGTGATTTGTCTCTTAAGTCTGGGAAGTAACTGAATTATTACAGCTATAATTTAAAAGTGCACCAATTACTATTTGTTACAGATGGAACATTATCTCCCATATGCCTACATATCTTCCCCCTGGCTGCCTGGTATACAGAGGTCTCTAAAAAGGCAGAAAATGCTGAGATTAATGTATTAATAAAATTTTGACACTACTGAAGAAAGAAACAAAGACAGATGGATATAACTACTTCTGATCTGACACGATCACTAAATGCCAGGTTTTTTGGATCATAATTTCAGTGTGCTTCAGCCTCTAAGGATATATAAAATGGATCACAGTATTAGTATTACAACCAGTAGCTCTGTATATCTGGCTGTGCTACAGCAGGATCTCTGCACCTATTGGACTGCACTTGCCCTCTTATTACAAATTACTTGTACTGTCTGATTAGCTCCTGTGTTTTGCAGCTGTGCATTTGAACAATTAAATAAAATATTACATTTTCTCTGCTAGTATCTCCAAATAAAGCTGTTTTACTGCACCTGCCAACCCTCACAGTCTCCACCTGCTCTGTTCCTTTAACAGTGGCCTAGGTTCATACAGCAAACCTGAGTTACAATTACCTCTGTAATGATATCCAAAAATTCCAGGTTTAAGGTTTTCAGCATTAGCCTTTGAAAAGTTGCTTTTCTCTTACAAATGAGTAGTTTTTCACCTTCTGCTCTTAAATGCCAACAGAAAGAAGTGATAATAACCTAATTTCAAAACTCTCTAGGTTGCAGTCTCTTCCACTGTTGCTCTGTAAGCAGAGGCAGACACACACACAGGCACGGTTAGTGAGTTTTGATGTGTGTCTTTGCTTAGCTTTTCATCTCCCCACTAAACAGCAAGGCATCTTCTGTTTCCCATTGCGTAACACACAGCAAGTCATCGGATTAAGCTCCCTTGAAGAGATTTTTGTATCTCCTAGATTATAATGCAAACACTGAATCCTGAAATGGGCAAAAAGCAGTAGCAACTCTAACCCTCTTTATAGCAGAGGTTTAAAAAAAAAAAAAAAAAAAAAAAAAAGAAGCAGAGCTGCTGCTGGGTCTATCCACATGGTCAGATTTTCTCTCCTTTCTGAGCATCCGTCTCAATGAATAACATGGTTCTCCTTCTCCAGACAGGGCTGGTACAACATTTAAGGTTTTAAAAAAGAGAAACTTATTGGGAATTCTGGAAACAATTTCCCCTTTGCTGAAGCACTTTGCAGGCAATGCAGTTCTGCGCAGTGTTATTCAGGATGGTGTAGGCGTTGAAAGCCAATGTGACAATAAGTGTCTAAATTAAGAATTCCACCCATGAAAAAGGATTAATTTTATAATCTGGAAAGTAGAAAGGGAGCTTATTTGCTCTTCTGTTTGAAAAGGAAAAAAGCCTCTGACTTTTTCCATCCTATGTAATATCTGCACTAGAAAAATAAAGACCTCTGCAGTGCTAGGCTGTTTTCTATGAAGAAATGTAATCAAATAGCCCTCATTTTAGTTGTGCATTTGTTCATGCACGGCTACTGAAACAGAACGCCGTCTTAATCCCTCTCTCCCTGTGTGCATTACACACGCACACATGCACACACACACGAACTGAGTGTGCCGGCAGCATTCAGTTAGTTTGCAGCACTGCTAGATGCAGAGTGAACCTGCTCGCTGGAAGGATTAAGAGACTCAGATTAAAAATATCTTTCTTTTCCATGGAGGAGGGAGTTAAAGAATGGCCACAGAGGCTTAAGGTTGCCCATTTGGGAAGGGGGAGAATCCTCTTCTTCTGAAAAGAAACGGGCATTTAGTTTGGATATTCCCCGAACTGATTTTCTAGGTGACACTGTAGTTTAGCCGAACATAGACGGCGCCATCACTCCATTTATTTTTTTTTCCCCAACAGAAGACCCACTGACTTCTCTTATTTTAACTTCCTATTAACCTAACAATTCCCCCCACCCCCCCATACAAATTACCCCAATCGTGCACAAACCTCAGGTTTTCTCCGTCTCGCTGGAAATTACTCTCAGGGAAGCAGACCTGTCGCAAGACGGACTTCTCTAACTTTTAAACTGCAGCGCTGAAGTAAATGCGGAGATCATTTCGTATGTGCTGTCTCTCTCTCTATCCTTCAGCAACAGCCTGTCCCCCTCCTCCGCCGCCTCCTCCCCGGAATCCCAGGCTAAAAGCTCTCCAGTCGTAATCCCTGGAAATGGGAAATGGAAATGCCCCGGGCACCCTTACCTTCCACTCCGAAAGCTGTCAGGCTATTTCTCTAAAACACTAGCACCACAGGCACACGTCCCAACAACAGTGATGGAGAGATTCCCCTTCTGACGGAAGCACCGTTTCCCATTTTTCCCGGCTCAGGTTCAAAACCAAGATTTAAAAAAGCAGCAGAAGATAAAAAACGCAGCGAGAAAATCCCCGCACGCCACACGCACACCCCACCGAGGAAAAAAATCAGCTTTGGCTCCGGATCCACCAAATCCAACCACATGAAAGGAAAGAAAACAGAAAAAAAAAAAAACCAAAAAAAAAAAAAACCACCAAAAAACGAAAAACAACCACCTCAAACCAGCGAGACTGCAGGGGAAAAAATGGAAGTGGCTGAGCAAGCGAAGGTTTTTGTTATTTTGTTTGGCTTTTTGTTGGCTCTTTTGTTTTTTTGTATTTTTGTTTTTTTTTTTTTAACTTGAAACAAAGTCTCAGCACAGCAGCCCGATGCGCGGCGATGCCAGGCAGTCGACGGTCTGAGAGAAGGACTAAGGCGCTAGTGCGGATTTGTTGGTGGGTTTTGTTGTTGTTGTTGTTATTACTAATAGACTTATTCCTCCTTCCTCCCTCCTCCTCGCCGCTCCGCACTCATGGCCGGACAGCGGCGGGGGGTCCTCGGCTGCCGATGTCGGGGAGCGGTGTGAGCGCCGGGCGCGCAGGGAGCACGGCGGCGGCGGGAGCGCGTCCCCGCCGCTGCGTGCGCCTCTGCCGCTGCGTGCCCGCGCAGCCCGCGTGCGTGCCCGCGCAGCCCGCCCGCCTCCCTGCCGGCCGGGCCCTGAGCGCGCGCATGTGCGCGCCCCCGCCCGCCCGCTGAGGGGGCGCCTGCGTGTGCGCGCCCCGGCCGCGGCGCGGTGCGGTGCGGTGCGGTGCGCGCCCCGGCCGCGGTGCGGTGCGGTGCGGTGCGGTGCGCCCCGGCCGCGGCGCGGTGCGGTGCGGCGCGGTGCGGTGCGGTGCGCGCCCCGGCCGCGGCGCGGTGCGGTGCGGTGCGGTGCGGTGCGCGCCCCACCAAAGCCGCTCGCCGCGCCCCGCGGGTTCTCCCGGCCGCCCTTCCCAGCGCTGCGCCCCGGCGTCAGAAACACCCGCGGGCGGGCAGCGAGGGAAACGGGGACGCCGGGGCGGGGAGCTCCCGCTTGATCTCCTTCCCCTTGTTTTTATTCCAAAGCACAGCCTCCCCCTCGCCGCAGCCCCGGGAGCTGTCGGCTCGGCCCCGCGATGCAGATTAACTGATACGGGGCTCCCGGGATAAACCCTTCAAACTGCCGCCCGCCTCTGACGAGAAACAATGGCAATTTTGTCAGCGCGGCTGCAATTAGCGCCGTGTTTGTTCGGCGGCAGAATGAGGCTGTGCCCGGCTCGCTCTCCGCTCGGGAGGGATGGAGCCGCAGCCGGCGGGGCTCGCCCGGCGGGAGCGCGGCTGGCGAGGCGACAGCGGCTGCATGGCACCGCCGGCAGCGGGGGGGGGTCACACGGGAGAGGCGCACGACAAAAGCTGTGCCACAAAAAAGGCATGCCCTTTTTATTTTGTTTTTGTTTGAAATTTTGCTACATGTGGGTATGGTTGGGTATGCTTTTTTCCCCTCCCCTCCCGCTGTGTCCCTCCCGCTCCCCAGGTCGGGTTGGGTTGGCCTCTGGTTCTTCCCGCTGGCGTGAGATATCGGGGCAGTCTGCACGACAACAGATATCCGGCGTGAAAATTAGGAGATGACATTTTAATAAATGCTGCTGTCAGTCAGCAGCGCTCAGCCTGGCTGCCGTGTGCTCCCACTGCTGCCATTCTGCAGAGAGCACAAGGCCCCGCTGAGTTCGTGGGGTGATGCAGCCCCTCCACGCCTTCAAAGTTCACATGAAACATGCCTGTGTGGTTTTGGACACGACCTCCCACCCCGATGAAATGAAAGTTTGAATACCTGGACAACATCCAAACCAACCAGTCCTTAAAGCAAATGGTTTTCTCCCCTATGGTCCTGTTCTAGCTCCTGCAAGGTTTGAATTCCAGTAGCACAGAGCTTTTATGATTTCAATTACATGCTGCACAAATTCTGATCAGAGGTGTTGCTGGTCACAAACCACTCTCGACCAAAGTAAACCAAAACACGGTTATAGCTTTTTACTGTGTTTTCCATAGGTATAAGCTGTAAACCACATCCCTGCTAGCTTTTACGCTCATAAATATGTTATATCCCTGTTGTCAAAATAAAATTAAAAAATATCTACCCAAAGCAAGGAAAATGTGAGACACGTTTAGGGTCTATGCCCAGCAAATGCAATGCAATGAAAACAACTGTTACTGGCTTAGAGATAATAAAATTCTCTCACATTTGGTGACATTTCATATTATCTGTGAGTGATCATCATGTTGCTTAAAGTACTTAAAAGGAAGTTCTGTTTATTGGCAAGGGGACATGAGCAGAACAAATCCAAGGTGTACATACAATGCAGTATTTAAATAACTTTTTTATCTTCTTTACATTAAATGAAGAACTGTAAGGTAAGTAATGAAAAAAACCCCAACCTGAATGAAGTATTTTACCTGTTTTTTATGGCATTGGCAAGTTGTAGCTCCTTTAACTGTGAGTGGAAATTTAAAAATAATTAATACACAATGTATGGTAATTGATTGCCTTTAGACATCTCCTTGGTATTCCAACCCAGTGATTGAATAGAACTTTTCAATTTTGTGTAGACATGGCAATGCTGGAGAGGAGTCTGGGATGGGTGAAGGGAAAAGTGAAAGGGAAAGTGAAGGGAAGGGTGGAAGTTGCACAAGTCATGCTTGGGTTAACTATGGCAGCTGAGGAGCAGAGGGGTGCGAGGTGATGGGACAGGGTGGGATGGGAAGGCAGCATGGAACACTCTGAAGATTTCTTTATAAGATTTGTACAATTAGACTGGAGCAATTCAGGTTTTAATGACTGGAACTAAAATAAGTTATACCATATTGCTGAGTACACAAATACCTACGATCCACTTGCAGGTGTTTTTCTACTGGAATTGAGGCAAATTTGAGAAAAAAAATTGTTTTCCAGCTGTCAAGCAGCATTTGAGATAAAAGAAAAAAATCTGTTATTTTGATAGTCTAGAAGTGAGAGCCAGGATACATTTAAGTCTACAAAGTATAAATAGGTAGAAATGTGCCAATATGTTTGTTTAATTTGGGCATGCGAATCACTTGTGTTTGGGATGGTCCCATTTTGTGAGTATATTTATTCCTAAACTACAGCCTGAAGGGCAGATGCAAAGTGAACCTATGCACATAATTTGGAAATATTGAGTAGATCAATCTTGTCTGAGTGCCTCTGTTAAAACCTAGGAGTAATGTATTAATGCAATCCCACAGTGTTTCATTGGAGGGCTGTCAGCCCTGCATGGTACACGTGGTGCCATCTGTACTACAAAGAAAGTATCAAGGCACTGAAAGAAGTGTTATGTCACTCAGTAGTAGTGTTGTAGGGATAGGCACAACATAGTGAATGCTAAATTTATAGTGCTGCTTTCTAGGCTCAATGCAATTGTTTCAGCAAGGTGGGGCTTGATCCAAACTAGGAAAGAGGGAGGAAAATTATGTTTTTCAGTAGTTTCTGTATTAATGAGAAAAATAAGCCTTACCCAATTTATTATGTTGGGTGGAATAAATCAAAGAGCTAGTTTAGTTGGGTTTTTTCTCCCAAGTCAGCAGAAGCACTTTGAGATCTTTGGTATCTTGGTGACAGCAGCTAGATGACTTCAGTCCAGATTTTAGTGAACATAGCACAAAATTCAACACAGTTGTAACTGGAATTATCAGTGATAGTTTTGGTGCAAATTTGTAAAGGAAGGCCACAGTTTAAAGCAAGTGGCTTTGGAGAATGGACTGTTCTCTTACTCAATCACCAGTCACCCTTAGGGGAACTCTTTTCAGGTAAAGGTCACTATTGCAGCCTGCAGTGTCACTCCTTTCAGCAAATAAGACTATCTATAATACTGAAGGCACACATTTGAAAAAAAGATTTACATTGTTTTCAACAAAGATTTTACTCACCATTATTATTATTATCATCATCATCATTGTGTTTCACTGACTCCAAAGTACACTGACATGTGTACTTCTGTGTACACAAGAAAGGAAACTTACAGACTCAATTTACAGGTAAGAGTTGAGGGATAGTTACACTGAGCCTCTTGGCTTATGTGGGAGTGCCCCTGGTCTGTTTCCCACATCCCACTTTTTGCAGATATGCGAGGCCCTTCAAAATCCCCTTTGGCAAGAACAGACTTTCTACTCTGCATTACAAATTCTTCTGCAGAACACCAAGTTGTATTTCCCAGCTCCTAGTCAGGAAAAATGTTAAATCCAAAGCTGGTGTGACCACTTCAAGGGAAGTGTTATGTAATTTGGTGTGAAGAAAAGAAATAAAATGGAAGATGCTGGCCATAATACAGGTATTATAAAATTCACTACATACCTAAATAAGTAGAGAAGAAAAATATTTTGTCATTCCAACAGATTGAGAACAAATGCAAATTGGAAAAAATTTCATGGACTTGTTTTCTGGTCTAGGATGTTACAAACCTTTAAGAATCAGCATATTTCTCTTATTAATTTCAGATTCTAAGTGAATTTCACCAGTATTAGTTTTCTCTGTGTTATTAAGAGGAAATATTAATTTAATAAATAATAGACTATATTTTGTCTTCTCAATTTAAAAAATACTTAGAAAAATTATATGATTCTAATTAATTTTATTAGAGAAGTTATTCATATATTCATAAATAGCTAATTAATAATGCAGCACCAGTAGATGGTGCTCAAGAATATATTGCATGACTGGAGGCATGTGTGAGTAAAATGTTCTATTTTGAAATTGAAAAATTTTGGCAAAAATGCTAACTTACCTTTGGGAAGTTGATTTTTTTATCAATAATGTCACCTTCCAAATTCAGTCAAACTTTTGATTGGTTGACAATTTTCAAGTTGAAAAAGTCCGTGATTTACTTGCTTGTTTGTTTTCATTCTTTGTATGGTTTCTTCAGCAAAGGTTTTCACAAGTAATTCTAAATTCTGCTACTTGCTTTATAAGCATTTTGATGTTGTCATTCAATCCAATATATTCAATAACTGGATTAGAAGCAGTGAAATTAATGCAATAGGTGACACTAAGAGTACAGGCAAAAGGGTTCTGAATCACATGTGCAGCATTCTGCCACAGATGGTGACTCTTGAAGACTCCTGAGGAAGGTGCAGAAAACCCAGAACATGACTGTTTTTTACAATCTGACTTCAAAAAAATCTCACCTAGTCTTCAGTATACAGAGCTCTCTTTAAGTCTTCAAATAAGTTTAAGTTCCCCTCATTTAGTTAGTTTAACTCCATGCATTCCTGTTTTCCACATAAGGACCTAATAGTTTTAGATCTTTTTTTTTTTTTTTTTTTCTGTCTGAACATTATCAAATTATGAGTCTCACAGCATAAATACTAAGTGAAAACTGATGTTCTGTTAGATTTGCTAGCTTTTTATTTAATTCAACATATTCATATGTCACCATATTCTTATATTAATTCAGGGAGAAGTGAGATTCTGGCTTACTTCTAACAGTTATGTCATATTTTTGCCATGCCTCTGTTTAATATCCTTTTAAAGTATTGCACTCTGTTTCAACAAAACCCTGCTTCTATAATTCTTGTCACTTTCCTCTTAAACACCCCCTAGTTCTCTGATATCTTTCTGAGATGTAGAAATCAGCACAGCGCACAGTGGTTCAGATCAGGCTGCAGCTCTGATTTTTAAAACATTGTTTTTCTTTATAATCTTGTCTTGATTCATTTTAATATCTTCCTGCTTCTGAGTGCTGCTGAACAGAGGTCTTCAGTTTTCTGTCCATGTCTGTTATTTTTATCAATCTCCCATGAGAAACTTTGTCAAGCAAGTTTAAATAAGTGATGTCTGTTGTTTCTCCTTTGACCACTTCAGTAGTTTACTGATGTGTTGAAAACATTCTAGCAGATGAGTGAGGTACCATCTTCCTTTGCACAGATCTATCATCTCATGGTCTTTTGTTTTATTTTGCTATTTTTAATTTGTTAGGTACAGGTGTAAGATTTATGAGTCTTTGATTCCCTGAATCATTTTAAACTCATTTTATGATGTATGTGAAACATTTGCTATTCTCTAACCTTCCAGTAAAGGAGTTGTTTTTCAATTAGAGATTGCATAGCTCAACTACCTGTTCAGGATTTTCAGCCATGGTGGCTTCCTGTTTTTCAAATGATTGATTTGTTCCAGCACCTCTTCATCTGATAGTACCTAATTTTTATTACCCAAGAGTAGATATCTCCCTAACATCCTCTATTGTGAAGACTGATGCAAATAAATCTTCTGTGCTCCTAGCAATGTCCTTCTCCTCCTTAATTACTGTCTTTATTCTTTGAAGTTCCCAGAAGACATAGTTACTCTTAAAAGTTTCTTTCTTTTGATATATTTAAGGAGGCTCTTTTAATTTGTTTTCATATTTTTAACTTTATGCTTTTTATGGGTTACCTTTGCTATCCACTTTTTCCCTTTTTACCTCTTTGCTGTTATAGTCAGTCATAGTTTCTCTCATTTCCTGAAAGCTCCCTTTCTAGATTATGACAATTCCCTGCTTAGCTCAAGTAGTATCTCAAATCCTTTCATTTCACTCCTCTGGTTTGCAGTTACCTTCCTTGTTTATCTCCTCCCCACCCCCATATATGTATTTATCAATGAAAATATTCTTGGTTTTGGAAGGAACACTAATACCTCCTTTTGACTAACATGCATTCTATTGAAGGCCTCTGTCCAAAGGTTAGTGTTGTGACATTTTTTATATATCTTATATCTTGTTAGATGTGTTTAGCCTCATTATTTTAAGACCACTTTACATATTATTTTGGATATCCTTAATCCTTGACTTCTTCCTGCTTATTGCAATTGAAGTCTAAAAATATGTCTAAACTCTGTTTTAATAATGGTGCCCAGTTTTTCAAGCTGAGCTCATTGATTTAATGCTCTTATGTCTTCCAAGGTGACACTCATTTCTCAAAAATATCTTTCTTTCAATTATGTGCTGTTTCAAGAGCTAATTTCCTATAGTTCTCAGAAACTATGTTTTTAATCTTTGCCATTTACATATCTGATTTGTTTCTAATTGGGTTGTATAAAATTTATTATTGTTTCATTACATATTCCTGCTTTTTTTTTTTTTTTTTTTTTTTTTTTTTTTTTTTTTTTTTTCTGTTCTGCACCCTTTTATCTTAGTTTTGATTTGCATTTTTCAACGAGTGGTTTTCTGTGTTCTGGGCTTCCATTCTTAAGTACAGCCCTCTTCACTTATAGGATTTTCTCACACTGGGATTTATAGAATCTTTTATGTACAAAGCAAAATTCCTACAGAACTGGTTCATTCTGTTATTCTGGGGCGGTTTGCAAGGTGTTACAGGTTTTTTAAAAAAGTATTTATTTAAAGATTTATCCAGTAATTTTCTTATGTTACTACACTTCCATTGTGACAATAGCATAAAGCCCTCTTCTGTTGGATAGCCTTCTATTTCACTTATTTTTATTTTAATTTTTAATTTTGCATAAATATTTGAAGTTCTTTATTTTTACCAGATGTCACTCTACGGCACATTTCCTGGATTTGTGCTTCTTTGGTTACATTTAAATGGATACTCAGAAGTATTTGTATTCCCAATAAAATTTGTAGATGACTTGGTTTTCCTTGCCTCTGTTTATTAGGTGTTTGGAAAAAAAAATTCCAGCCTTTCAACTATGAAATCAATATTTTCAATATTTATGCCTTGCATATATAACTGTTGTCATTTGATAACAAATTTGCTGCTATTTCATGTATGCACATAGTGTGGTGGTGAGATTCTAACTGACTGTACTGGTGTATGACTGTATAGTTACAAGAAACTCATTGCAGTCCCTACGTGTGGACTAAAAAAAACTTTTTGTATAAAAAACTTTACAAAATGAATTGGAGAATATTTATGCAAAGATCAAAATAAAAATAAGGCCACAGTTTTCATGTTAATTATCTAAATGCACTGAAATCCTCTTTATATTGGGAGGAGTACAAATATTTTTTAAATGTGCTTTCATCTCTGATGTTATTAATGTACTCTAAAATATTGCCTAGTCATTAATCAAATTGAACTGTGATAAATACAGAAAAACCCACAAACCCTGTGTCATTTTGGCTTGTTCTACTAAAAGGACCAAAGTTCAGAGTTAATACTGACTTCATCTTTAATGTTCTTCATTTTGCTTATGTAGGCTAGAGAAGAGTAATTTTATGTACTTTATGTGTCATTAACATCAGTAATCACAAAGGGCAGTGTTAAAAGATGATGTGTTGCATTTTTTCTTACATTAGTGAAAATGAAGGACTGATAAACCTGTCTAGAGTTTAACTTTCTGCTGTAAGGGTTTAGTCTTTAAAATGGTGGTGGTTTAACCCCACCTGGCAGCTAAGCCTTACATAACCACTCGCTCACTCTGGCCTCAGTCAGGCTGGGGAAAGAATTGGAAGAGTGAAAGTGGAAAAGCTCCTGGGTTGAGATAACAATGGATAAAGCCAAGTCTGCACATGCAAGGAAAGCAAACCCAGAATTCATTCCCTACTTGCCATGGGCCAGCAGCTGTTCAGCTATCTCCAGCAAAACAGGGCTCCATTGGGTGTAATGGTTGCTTGGAAAGATAAATGCCATAATTTCATATGTTTCCCCCTTTTCTTCTCCTTCCCCCAGGTTTATTTACTGAGCATGACCCCATAGGGTATGGAATGTCCCTTTGGCCAGTTGTGCTCTGATGTCCTAGCAGTGTCACAGCTCCTTGAGCACCCTCAGCCTCCTCTCTGATGGAGTGAGGAGCCAAAAAGGCCTTAGCTGTGTGCAATAATGAAAACACCCCTGCTGAACACTTTACTACTACTATGAATAAAATTAACTCTACCCTAACTAGAACTAGCACAGAAATATGTAAATTATACTGCTTGTCCCCTACCAAGTTCAGTTGTGATCTAAGATATTAACAAGATACCCATACAGAATCCTGTTTAAATAAGTTCTTAGTGAAATAATTGGTTTCAAATTAATTTTTTGAGGGTCTGAAACCTGAAGTTTTTCCTTGTTATAACTTCCTAAGCCAGCAGAAAGGAGAGGAGCATTTGTTTAAGGCTAACAACAGATTTTGTTATTCCTCTTAGGCCTCATTCAGGGACACCCAGTCCACAATGAGTATTCTGCTTGAAACACAGAAAGAATTTTCTAAACTAGGATCAGAATCCAAGTGACTGTTCTCTAATGTTTTTGGTTCTTGTGAGGGGAAGTACAGAAAGTATGGTGGCACCATTACTACTTTACTGCTGCTGACAAAGTACGGCGTGCCCATCTCTTTAAAATAAAATTTCTGTGAGCGTGATTTGGGGAGGATTCAGAACCGTATATCCTGAGCATCTGGAAGTGATAGTTTGAAATGAATTTTTGGGATGCTTCAAGCATATCCTTTGTAGCAGTATCCCCAGTTATCTGGGGCTTTAAATTGCCCCTCATTAAGAATTATGTCTTTCCAAGACACATAGCTCTTCCCAAGAAACTTAGTGTAACAAAAATCTGCATCCTAGCACAGGCCTCCAAATTCCATTCTAAAGAACAGGAATTGAAGTCTCAGCACGGTCATCCCCTGCATGCTTATCTGATCCAAATGCATACATTAAAAAAACGAAATTAATATGATGGGTTTTTACAGATGGCATTTTCTCAAATACCCAGTATTTCCATGGAAAGGCCATTCAAGGATTAGCTGAGTCAATTGGGAAGCTTCACTCTGGGAAAGAAAAAGGGACATGTTATGAGACTATGGTACTACAGAGTCAAGATTGGCAAGGAAATACAGGCTGGGGATTGATAATTTACTGTCTAGCAAAAGAACAGCAGGAACCATAAAAAGCTGGAAGGAGTCGTGCTCAGAACAGAAGAGTTGCTCATGCAGCAAGCAACTGACCTTTGAAACTCCTTGCCAAAGGATGTTTTGGATAATAAAAAAATAAATAAAACACAAATTTTTGTGAACTCAGGGGCAAACTGACAAGCATATGAAAGAGAAATCCAGTGATGGTGAGAGGTGTCAGTAAGTAAGCAAAATCATATCCACTTCAGGAATTCCCCTATGCTGAAAATAATTAGAGGTTGGGAATATCTTAGGGGAGAATCTTGAGCCTACTTCAGCATTTATAGTCAGTTCTGAACAGAATGTGGGGCTGAATGAAACTTTAGAGTAGTACGAACATTTTGATCTTCACTCTTTCTGGATATTTTAATAGTGATCGAGAGATAGGTTTTCAGAGGTAAAAAGCTGAGATTTTTTTTTTTTCCAGATATCCTGGAATCGGTTGAAATTTGGAAGCAAACACTGAACATTATTGTCCAGAATATCAGGACATCTATTTCAGTTTTAAGACACTGGCTGAGTGCCCATAATTGCCTTAAGTGAGTGCTCACATTTAAAAATTTGAGGATGTAGTTGAGATTCAGATCAAGCTGAGACCCAGGAAGGAAATTCTCAAGGTCTCTTTTCTCCATCTAAACACCATTAGTTTTGTAAACACATTATCTGCAATTTCCCATGTCTTAGAGGAGGAAGCTATATCCTATTCTAAAATTATCCAATATCTAGAATTTGTGTCAATGGGCAAGGCTTATCTTAAGCTAAACAACTGTTTTAAAATTGGGAATAAAAGACATACTTTATAGTTTTGGAAGACAGTACTTGGGAGATGAAAAAATATGCTATTTTTAGCAAATCATTTCCTTGGCTGCATGGTGCATGTTCAGAGTAAATTGTTTCATTGAAGCAAGCTGTTTAAAAGTTTATATATTTGTCAAACACACTTTTGACATAATATTGTAAAAATTATTCAAATATCTGAAGAAGAGGAACCATCAGACAGTAACAGCCAAAGGCATGAATGACAAATGCTGCTTCCTGACACGGTGAGGAGTTTTCCTATGACTGTCAATAAGGGGTTCATGGTCCACAAGGTTCTGCAAGGGAGGTGATGTGAAGCTCAACTGCTTGAGGAAAGCAGATGTGAATGTATCATTCAAATTTTAAGAAATGCAGCTTTTTGGATGTGTTGAAATATGTGTTTCAGGTCATTGCATTAGTCTCTGGCATGGAATTTTAGAGGAATAGCTAAGTTTACTTAGTATTCTAAAGAAATGTAAAACCCAAGTTAGAGAGTTGCATATTGGCAGTAGCTCAGCTCATATCAATGGCCTTGTATCAGTGTAAAACATGTGTGAGAATGGAATCATGCTCCTGATATGTACCCTGGGCTCAAACTGAAGAGTAAGAGGAGAGAAACACATTTATATTACCAAAGGGCAAAATATTCTGTGAAAATGTGGGGTATTACTGTTAGGAGCTGCAGGTGGCTGTCTTCATTCTGAAGAGACACATTTTGATAACACTATGCAAGAAAAGTAGTTCCCAAATTTTCAGGCACAAGAAAAGAGTATTTGGAGGATGGGTTTTTATTGCTTTTAAGGGTGAATAACTATGGGTGAGTGAGTGAAAGGAAATTACAGAGATGTACTAATTTATATAGCTATCTATCTACATAGCTATCTGTACAGTCTATTCAATCAAAAAAGGCCAATAAATAAAGGGAATTAACCCAAACACAGTACAGAGCATCTACACCAATTGTATTAGACCTGCTAAGAGCCATAGGTTTTTGTTTTTCATAAATTCTGGCAATGTTCTCAGTTGTCTCCTGCCAATAGCATCTGATTGCACTGAAATATTTTCCCCCTTTTTCTCCCTTTCTTTCTCTCTTGCCTTTCTCTCTTCCTTCCTGAATACACACTTGAATCTGTTATTTCACTGTTGTTGATCAGTGAACACTAGACCTTTTATTGAAGTGATATAACTAAAAATTTCTGGTGAATGATTTATTGTTCTGCTCTTTCTGAACATTGCTGACTGTTATCACAGTAAATGTAAGTAGTGTCACTGAAGTCAGCAGATCTATGCTGAATTAATCAGTATGGATTTTGGTCGTGAGAGTCATAATTGATAAAGTCGTTTGTGTGCTTGAAACAAATTGTGAATGGATGTCTCAGTACAGGTTCCTTAAAACTGGCTTAACTGTGGATTTAATTAAATGTAGAGGGTGTCACCTTCACACAGAGCAACTCAGCTTCAAAATATGCTTGGTCTTGGTAAAAGTATTTATAATGTGACTATTCATGAATTTTATTTTTGTTCATTAGTATTAGATTTTAGTCTGTGCTTTATATTTTGTGTATTAAATACCGGGCTTTTAAAAATAAGTACATTACCTTGCAGAAGGGAAACCAACAAATGCATGTAGTTTCAAACACTACACTATGCTGTATATTCATAAGGAACACAGAGTTTAAAAAGACAGTAGCCTGTTTTCAGTAAAATGCTGAGATATGAACATATTTCTATTTTATACCCATTTTAAATATGTGAGAGAAAGACACTGAGAAATATTTAATGATGGAACTACTAAAACATAATATTCAAATATACTGACAAGAAGCTGTTCTAATCTCTTTTCCTTCTGTCTTTTATATGCCTCCTCTAGCTTCTTCTCTCTTCGTATATTTAATACAATAATTTCATCCCATTTACACAGCCTTACCTAATCTATTTTCTTATGCAGTTCTTGTAGTCATTTTTCTCTCTCAACCATGTATTTTCATGTCTTTCTTCTCCTGTATATATTCAGTATTTCTTCTCATGCTTCTCTTATTCCTGTGCTACTGGCTTCCTATATGCATCTATATTGTTAGACTATTTTCCATATTCTAATTTTATAATCTATTATTGCTCTTTGAATTCAGTTCCCGAAGTATTTTTTCAGCTATTGGAAATACAGATAAAAGCTCAAGGATATTGATTATTTAAACTACCACTTTCTTAAGTTACCAAGAACATCTGATAGTGAAGAACAAGATTCCTTCCTTGACTGTTCCTACAAGATGGAAGTATTTCTCAGTGCCTTTCTCCCCACCATTCCTCAGAAAACTGTCCCATTAATGGGATATGCACTGTAATGGGATATGCAATGTAGGAATCCATCTACCTTATTTTGGATGGATGTTGAAATGTAGTTAGGTGGATGACATCTTAAAAGCAGATGTCTGTATCTGGGCTGTTTATTCCCATTGTATGGTCAACAAATAGAAACATGATTCTAATAAAGTTTTTCATTGACTCTTGCTGTTGATCTTAGAAGTAACTTAGCTGACTCAAATGCTGATAGTTTTTCTTTTCCCTGTTCTGATGTAAATTTTTAAGATTGAGTGAGACAAACCTATTTTTGCTATTTCTTATAGTGAGCTGTTAAAGTTAATTCTCGTTTGACTTCCCAGTTTCTTTGGGTATCCCCTTCTGTAAATTTGTTTTTGTGTCTAACTTGAATGGATGTCAGACCTTTTATAAAATTTCTCTGCTAGAAACTTGCTATTCGTAACAAGACAAACTTAAGCTGTGCCTTTGAACCCATCAAGGAAAGTCTCAGATCCAGTCCTTTCAGTCTGGGGGCAGGACATATCCTCCCAAATCCTAGTAAGCAATCATAAGAATGTCCACCTGTGTCTCCATGTCTTTTATTTCTATCAGCATAGTTTTTCTGACACTGTTTCCATCTTCACATTCCACCCTGTATCTCCTGGTGTTTCCAGTGGCCCCTGGCCTGGGGCATCACTGCAGCAGTGGGGCCACACTCTCCTGCCCTCCTGCAAGATGCTGTCTGCATCTCTGAGGGCAGGCTGTTCTGACTCCTCTGGCCCCCAGGAAGCTGAGAGATGCAGGCAGGGGGCTGCATGCCAGCTCTATGCCTGGCAGAAACCCAGGGGAGTGCTGAGGCTCAGGCAGGGTCTGTCTCTGTGTTGCTGCAGTGCTTGCAGCCCCCCTCTTCCAGCATGGCTGAAAATCACCACCCTGGTCTGTTCCTAGCTGCTGCCAGCCACAGGCTTGGAACCCTTTAGGCAAGTCCAGCCTGTGCTCTGGGATCCTCCATGCCTGGAAACAATCTCCCACTACAACACTGCTCTTAAATTACCCAAAATCAAAAGTATGGATAACTGACCATTGATCACATGCTTGGGAGGAGGAATTCTTATTATTTAAGGTCTTCACAAACATTGCTGGATTCAGGAAATATGTGGCACACTTAAAGTCAGGAATTCACACACCAGTTCATAGAAAGGTTCTTTTGCCTACTCTACCAACTGTTGCTGTAGAAAGACTGGCAGGAGTCAAAGTCTTTTTTTTTTTTTTACTGCTAGTCTGTTATAGACAGAGATGATATTCTGGGTTCTCCTCTCTGCTTGTCTTCATTAATGCAGTGCTCTTCAGCCTTTGTCTCCTTTCTTGAGTTATTGTCTTCCAACATGTCTTAACAAGAATCTTTAAAGCTATGAACCCTTTGGGGCCTGGGACATGTCTTGTTAAAACGTAAGAAGTGTAGAAGTGATTTTTGCCATGCTAGAATAAGATTTAAATATAGATATGAGATGTAATAAAACTCTGCACTCACATATGTGGCCACAGTTGAAAATGTCCACTTGAGAGCAGAACAAGGGGCACAGTCTGTAAAGGTCAGGCTCACTAACTATATATTCAATAATTATTAATAATCTTCACACTTTAACTGATAGAACTTCACCATAAATTCTTTTTTTATTGTTGTTTAAAAGGTTTGGTTTGTGATAAAATAATGACACTTGTCTAAGTTGCTTATTGATTAATTAACTCTTTATAAATCTGAATATGCACATTTTCTTCAATCTGATCTTTATTATGCAAAACTCCATTGAGCAGTTAACTTTAATATAGTAACTGCTGCTGAGCACTTAGAAATAAGGATGTAGGTGGCATGTCTTGTGAGTTACCAACTGGCATTAATTATGAAGTTGAACTTTTGCACTAAAGTCCTACTACCTCTGTGGTTTTAATATAGAAACCTTGTCTCTTATGAACACATATTTTTTAAAATGTTCATGTGGATTTTTCTCTATGTTGTATTTTTGGACACAGGATGTTAATTAGGAAACTTTAAAATTGTAGTTGGTGCAAAGAAAGAGGAAGTTCAATATATAAGAAATCAGAACTGTTTCTATGGGCTCAAAATAAAAATAATTTCAAAGCTCAGTTATTAATCATATGCATTTTTAAACAATAAAATTGCTAATTTTTTAACTATTAGGGGAACCTTCCACAAGACCAGGTAACTCAGAGCCCAATTTACCCTGGCCTTGAACAATTCCAGGGATGGGGAGTCCACAACTTCTCTAGTAAACTAGTTCCAGTGCCTCATCACCCTCTGAGTAAATAATTTCTCCCTCACATCTAATCTAAGCCTGTCCCCTTTCAGTTTAGAGCCACTGCCCCTTGTCATGTCACTATCTGCCATATAAAAAGTCACTCTCTCTCTCTTCAAAGCCATTTCTTCTCCATGCTGAGCAATCTCAACTCTCTCAGCCTTTCCTTATTGGAATGGTGTTCCAATGCTATCATGAACTTAGTGTTTCTCCTATGGAGTCATTCCAAAAGGTCAATATCTTTCTTTTTCATTTTAAGGAAAGCATTTTCCCCATTTTTATCTTAACTTACTGTGTTTTAAGTTAAAACACTTGCTCACTTGCTTTTTATTCCAGCTGGTTGGTAATAAGGTGAACATAAATGTAAAATCTGAGAGTCTGGAGTAACAAGATGACTGTGAAACATAGAGGGTTTTTATGTTTCCTGACAAATCAGATGGAGAAATAAGTGAAGAGGGAAATGGGCATGATTGCCTGAAATGAGAAGGGAAATGAAGTAGCTCAGAAATACTTCACCTAAGTAGGTGAGTCAGAATTATTTTTCTTACAACAGCATTTTGCCATTGAGAGCATTGCACATTTAGCCCATTATATAAAATTCTAATTATTGTCCTTCACTGTTTGACTTGACAGTTTCTACGTGACTAAGCTATAGCAATGGATAAACAAATTGTTGACCATTGGATTAATGGAGTTCTTGCAGTGAAGACATACAAGGCTAAGCAGTACAGGTGTCTTTAGTCAGAAATAAAAGCAAAGGAAATTGTTCTAGTGTATTTTATAGTAACAGTTTATAATGCACCAATTAATGTACAAACATTTTCAAAGAATTTAGTATACTTACAAACAATTAAATTATCTGGAAAGCACTGAATTAGCAGTCTTGGCAACTACTAAATATTTACTCTGGTCTGATCACAGCAATGTTTGACTTCTTAAGTATTCCCTACATCTGCAGATGCCCTGTCTTATTATAATGTTCCTCTCTTTAACATTTTTGAATGCAGTGCCAAAGATACCTGTGTAGGGCCTATGTACAGGAAAAAAGAACCTTTTAGAAAACTCTGCAGCACCAGGATTTTGGCTATTGGCCCCCCTTTCTCTTCCCACTCAACAAATCATCCAGGCCATCCTCCAGGACAATGGTCAGGTTCTTGCTCCAGATTTTTCCACCCTGAATATTTCCATTGTTTATGTTCTTTAGCATGCATATAAAAAAAAGAAACATTCTTGACTTTGCCTCAGCTTTATGTGTCTTCCATGTGAGATGGCTCTGAGGAATGGGAATTGACAAGAATTGTTTTTGGACTGAACAGTATCACAGTTAGTCTGCAACACTGTATTGATTAGTCAGTAGGTGGATGTGGATTGCATTCTGCCTCAGGTACACATCCCCAATGTGCACTTTTACTGATTTGTCTCAGACCAATGTCAAAGGGAACTTTTGAGTAGCCCAGCTCTATAATGGGTGAAGACCCAAGTTACAGGACACACTGTGAGGTAAAAAACACAAAAGCAGGAAAAGAGCTTTAAGCATAGGGGAAGGACTTTTATTGTTGGCTTGTGATTTTTTCCTTAAAGAAAGTAGCAGCCCTGTGAAGTTGGGTTTTTTTTTTTTTTTTTGTGTAAAAAACTGAATGGACAAATCTTGGTTTGCAGCATTTCCTGGTGGAACAGATTAGTTATGACATCCTTTGGTCGATTTTTTGTAAGCTTAGGGCCATATACCAGTTCTACAAATTAATTCAAGGGATTTCTAGCAAGAAACCTGTCTCTTGATTATGTTAACTTTTTTTGCAATCTTCATCTTCCCTGCTGACTTGGCAGTCATTGCTCCAGAGACGAAGCTGGATGAGTTGGTGGAGTCTTGCATGATGCCTTGAGCAGCTGCTATGAAGAAGCACAGGGCACTGAGAAGCTGAGCACTAAATCCTAGTAGCCCTTTGTCAGTTCTTTGGCCATGAGGTCCATGAGTCACAGTGAAGGTATTTTACTGTACTATGTGTCAAATCCCTTGCGGTGGGGGGGAGGGAGGGGGAATGTACACAGTACTGTCTCCTAAACTGAAACCATGAAGGAATGCCTTCATTTAAATGTTTTGCTTCCTACATATCTAGACCCATATATGGACACACACTTCATTCACATGACCAGTCCAGAAAAGGACTTTCTGCCTCATCATTCTTTCCTCTGCATGGCCTGTGATGTGTCTCTGGGTGTCTGTAAATTGAGCAGCTTTCTAGTCTTTATTCAAAATAGACAGTGATAAAGGTAACCACAGGACATTTTGGTGTGTCTTAGTTATGTCAGGTGGGAGTGGAGGCTGAGATACAGTGTTCAAGAGCTCAGGTGAGATGAATCTACAGTCTGTAGATAAAGCACATCTTCAGTTTCAGACATCACCACCAACAGGCCTTTGGAAAACAGTGGGAAGGGAGAGGCAAAACTCACCAGCCCAGGTTTCTTCCTCTGTTTCCAAATGGTGTCAAAGATGCTGGTACAAAATTAAACAGCATCTCCCATGCAGTGATACAGGGTAGATCTCTCAGATATATCCCAGAGCAGGTTTTCACAGGTGTGATGTGAGAGCTTATGGGAGAGTTAAAATGTCTGAAGACTCCTTGTTTTCTGAGCTCTGGATGTGCTTGGGACATGCTGGTATGATCATGGGGGCCTGAAAAGAACTCAACTTTTGGGGCTGATATTTGGAAGTGGTTAAAACATGCTATCACACAATCACAGGCAACCCAGGCAATGTACTGTTCTGTATAGAAACCCTCTAATCAGTGGTAACACAGGCATAGGGACAAAACACAATGGACAAGGTTGCTTCAGTAATGAATATGTGCACACTCTTTCTTTGAGAGGGCTGCCATTCAGTTGGAATTAAGTGTTCTTTTTCCTTATTTTTTCAGTATTTGGCACATCTCAAACTCTGCCAATGTACATGTCACTTTGTTCTGTTTTATTTTGTGTTATGATCGTCTCTTTCATAGGAATGAGGGATGGGGAGTGAAAGCAATTCACTGAAATTCAATTTCATGAGGGAGAAAGCATCCAGACACTGTGAATGAAGCAAAATGAAGCAAACTTGCATTATTTTATCCCCTCCACACCCTTTTCATTGGAATTGATTTTTTAAAATAGTTTTTTCCTTTTTTTCCATTTTGCTCTTCTCTCATGTAATGTATTTATGATACTACATTGAATAAGCATACCTTTTTCAAATATAGATTTGAAGTGTTTCAAAAGTTGTCCCAGTAACTACATTTCATAGACAAAAAGATGTTAAATTACTTTGCCGCGTTAACTAGGGAGAGAACAAAAATAAAAATGAGAGCATATAACCTTCTTCTTACTCTATTCTTCAGTGACAACCTGTGGTGCTTTTAATGCAGAACCATGACAGTACAGAAAAGCTGGGTGTGTTCATAGATGACATTCAAGAAAATTAAAATTCTCTGTAATAGAAAGGGAATGGATACCTCAACCTCTTTATATCTTTATGCACATTAAATTTTATTCATAGGAGTAATTTCTCACAACTCAATATAGTTCTTCATTTGGTACATAAAGTTAAGCATAGATTTAAGTGTCTTCATGATGAAAGCATTGTGAATAATATTAACATTTCCAGAGTTGTTTTCAGTTTTCTTTCTGAACCCTTACTCTTTTCTTTTTATTGTAATTTTTTGCTTTGATTTTTGTTTTTTTCCTTTTTGTTTTTTTGGGTACTTTTTTGTTTGTTTCTTTATTTATTTATATTTTTATTTTTGTTATTGCCTTCCCTTCAGAAGGAATTGTTACAAGGGAACAGCTAGTCCTTGTCTTCTGTACTAGGTGATTGAAATTTGATCTGAAACACATGAAAACAGTGAGTGAGATGAAAAATAAAATGTACTGTGAAAATCCATGAATATGGGAAAGTTACAGCATACAGTTAAAACAAACAAAGCATCAAAGCCTTTGTTGCTTTCTGGATAAAGAATGAGTTTTAGTTTAAGTACACAAACACAGCTTTTTTTCAGAGCTCTCATGTCTTTTTGCTAATTTGTCTATTTTTACTACTTTAATATATTTTGCAAGCCATTTTTCAAGGTAAAATTTGATATAACTAAATTTACCTTTGAAAAGATTAAATGTAAGTGGTTTAAAATGGGTAGTTTTAAGGGAACACCATCTGGTACATGGTTATTAAAAAAGCCCATGAAAATATTGCATGACAAAATTAATACACCGCTAAATTAACATTAAAACCTAAATTAACAAGCCAGTTCAAAATGCTGATTATGATTAATTTTGTATATAAGTTTGCATAATTTTGCATCTCTGTTATGACCCCTGGTGAGATGTAGAAGGGATTTTTGTAGGACACAAAATATAGCAGTATTTGAGGGGATTAATAGTACATGAGGGGATAAGAACCATTAGAAGTCACTCAGCATTTTTTCTCTCAGGTTACTCTATTAATAAACATCTATAATAATGAAAGAATTGCAAAATTGGATTTTTGGGGGGGTTAAGTGGGATTTTTATAAGCTCACTTTTTATGAAGGACTTAGAAGTACATTGAAATTTATGACAGATATGAAATTATTATACATTAATGTTTAATCTAAAATACTGATCAAAATTTGTTGGACATTGCATTTTTGTTGGCATTTCATATTATTCTTGCCTTGGTCACTGAAATCCCATTGCTCTGTATCTGTGGTGAATTATGAACAGTCCCTGTAGTATTAGGCTGATTAACTTAACAGGAAGCTATGTGCAAAATAAGCAAAAATAAATAAATAAGTAAACAAAGTGCACAATCCATCCCTGTCAGCATTCCCAAGACATTAAGTGAAGGACAGCATTGCAATTTCTTAGTGTCAGCAGTTCTGGTTTTGACAAGGTGCAAACTTTGGTTTGACAGAGATAGTCTTCAAAGCGATACAACAGTTAGCAAATACCCTTATATGTTTTGATTTCTAGGAAATTGAAGGTCAGTTGTTACAAACTGCTTAGGGAGACAAGCTGACAGGAAGATAAAGGGAGAATGCTCTGGGAGCCGAAAGATGGAGGCCTTCATCCATTCTGAGAGCAGCACATTCTGGTGGAGAGGCTGAAGGTGCAATGAGGCAGGGAGATGCTGAGGCAATGCTCATGAAACTAACACAAGTTTTCTTCTTATGTGCCAGCTTAACCCACTGTTGTAGCACAGGCATTGCTCAGTGGTTCAGCATTTGGGAATGTCCTGCAAGAAATATCAGTGTGATGCTGTATAGGTAAAATCCTGATAAAAGGAGGATAATAGATTGCAAGGCAAATTTTAATAAATTGGAAAATATTAGGTGTGTTCAGAAAACATGATAATGAAACCTAGATAATAAATGATGGTAACAATATAGAGGATGGGAACCACCCTGGAGGACTCCAAGCAAAATTGGGTGTCTGGTGTCACCTACCCACATTCCTTTTTTTCACCATGTCTCCCTTACATTCAAGTCCTAGCACAGTATGTCTCCCTTCCTTGGGCTCCTATTGTTTTTTTGGCCACTTTGGATATGTGTTTTAGATGGCTGAAATGAGGTGAGATAAACCATGTCTAAAGTTCATCAGTTCTCTTTCCACTGTCTTCCCTCCTCTCCACTCTGTTTTTCTCTCTATCCATATATAATTTCCATTGTGTGTGTGTGTGTGTTTATAAACACATATACAAGAAGATTTGTCAGATTTTTAAAGGATGTTTAAAAAACAACTCTTATTTATACATGCTCTATGTTGTCTGCATATATGAGAATTTGAAAAGTAAAGAATCACCTCTTTCCACAAAATTTAAAAGTTGTCAGCAAATATTTTAAGGGTTCCCGAAGTAGCAGCCTTCTCTCTGTTGTATCAATGGTTAAATGTTCCTCAACTGCTGTTATAAAAATCTGTAGCCTCTCCCCAAACTGTCACAAGTATTGTGATTAATACACAAAGAGTTTGCTGGATCTGTAATTAGCTGGAACTGTTTTAAGTCCTGTCTTTTCCCCAAAACCCAGCTCGCAAACAAAAGTATATCTAGCTTTTAAATTAAATAGACAGGTAAAATACATGAGTAAGAAAATATTTACAGTTCACAGGTAAAAATAAAACTTTACCTTTTCTCCTTGCTCTTATTTTAATTGTTTTGGAGTGGAGACAGGACTAGGGTTTCCTAACCACTTTTGAGGAGGTGAACACTATTTTTAGGGTGTCCTGATGGCTGCATTGTCATTATGATTGCATAAAAGGTTTAAGAGCAGGAGTGAGGCCCCCTACTTAGCCCCTGGATGACATTGTTTACACAGTTAAGATGAGCAACAGGTTATCTAAGGTAGCATAGCCCATCTTCTGTACTTCAGTCTCATAAACTAAGGAAGGAACAGTGTCATGGTATAGTTACTTTGGAAAGAAAAAACAAAAAAACAAAACTCTGATCCATAATTTGTTTGGGGATAATTTTATAGCAATTTTGGCCTGGTTTAATCAAATTGTGAGTTATTTTGTGGGCTTGAAGTTTAAAAAATAAAAGGCAGGTGTGGCTCCAAACTCAGCAGGAATTGGCTACCAATTCAGTCAGAAGGAGCTGAGAGCCAAGACATCTGTGTTCAGACAGGTAAAATCCTGTCTAAGAGGGAGACATGAGGCTCATAAGTGCTGGAGTAATTGGTAGCTGGAGGCAGTGAATTTCTTACTCTTACAGAAATGACATGCTCATATAAGAGGCAGAATTTCTCAACACCTGTTGAGTTCTAAACTCCACACAAACTTACAAAAGCAATGTGTTTTTCAGTTCTGTAATTTTTATTATTCTTTCCTACTGATGGCAGCAGGGTGAAAATTCAATACTGAACTTAGTATTGTTCCAGGTGAAGAGACAACCTAGTGTGATAGAACTCCTGTAATATTAATGTAAGGATTCATAAATAACACATTTTTATATTTCAGGTTTTGTTACTTGACCCAAATTCACAAAACATCTTGCTTTTTGAAATGTGTGATTTCTGGAAAAATCAAGTTCAGGTAATCCTTCCCACCCCATCACCTCCCC